>NC_041749.1:31472672-32813088 GCF_004115215.2 Ornithorhynchus anatinus | reverse complement strand
ACAAATACCAACATTATTAATATACTCTCCCAAGTGCTTACTACAGTGCTCTACACATAGTAAGTACTCAGTAAATACCACTGATGGACCGATTGCCCAACAACAAGCCCTGCTCTGTAAAGATTGGCTACGTTGCAGCCGGGAATGACAAATATGTCGACTCCCTTCTGTACCGGTGCCCGTGTAGTTCAAAGGTAGTTTTCCCTCAGCTGATAGTCAAAGAACCAGACGGTCCTTTTATACATATAGATGCCCTCCAGGGGTTCTTTGGGACTGTTGTTGGGTGGTGATTTGGCAGGTGCTGGGAAGCTTAAAGCTGTTGCATCTGCCAGTCATTCACTCTGAGCATCTGGCATCTTTTCTCTGTTCACTGGCTCAGCCTGTAATGTATTAGAATTGAATTGAGCCCCCAGGAGCTCTAAAGAAGCAAAATGTTCTGCTTACTTGACATCCACATGTACCACCCGACTCTGCTTTAGGCCAAGTCACCAACTTATTATTTATTGCATTTGTTAAATGCTTACTTTGTGCAAAACTCTGTTTCAAAGCAAAAGGCCCACAGTTCTTGAAAGAATACCAAAAAAAGAAAACTCCTCCAGAGGTTTTCTTGTTAATCAGGTCAAACGAGCTCCACATTCTGGAATTTCGGCTTCCCTAACGGGGAAAAGGTTTCAGGAGGGAGATGGGTTAGGAAACGGGGATCGTAACAGATGTCTGTTGGCAATGCTATGACAAGGAGTGAGGATGAACTGTCTCTACAGGAAGGTTGGCCTTGCCTTTTAGGTACAGGAGATTGAAGGGGGAATCCTTTGCTGAGAGAGAAATAGGCCCAGTGGTGGGGGAGGGGGAGGGGGAGGAGAGGAGAAAGACCCAGAGAGATCCCAGAGCAGGTGGAAAAGGAGATTGGCTCTTAATCAACTGGCTGGGCTGTTCATAAAAGCATCCTCTCGAGGGAGTTCATTTGGGTGGATGGGGTGGCTGTGAAGAGTAGAGTGTTATTCCTTTCCTTTCTTGCTTGCTAGGATTTTTCCTCTGTCTTTAAGCTGCATAGAGGTACTTTAAAATGATTTTCTTGGGTTGTCCAGTTCTGAAAATATGAGTTTGAGATGAATTTGAGTCAGGCCCTATTAGTTGGCAGCCCCCTTCTAGGGCGTTTTGTCACTTTTGTTGTCCTCTCAAAGTCAGTGTGATGGGGAAGCTGCCCCTTTGGATCTTAGGAAACAGGCTGAAATGATAAAACACTGACCTGAGAAGCAGCGTGGATCAGTGAAAAGAGCCCAGGCTTGGGATTCGAAGGTCATGGGTTCTAATCCCGGCTCCACTACTTGTCAGGTGAGTGACTTTGGGCCAGTAACTTCACTTCTCTGGGCCTCAGTTACCTCGTCTGTAAAATGGCGATTGAGACTGTGAGTCCCACATGGGACAGGGACTGTGTCCAACCCAATCTGCTTGTATCCACCCCAGTGCTTAGAACAGTGCCTGGCACATAGTTAAGTGCTTAACAAATACCACAATTATTATTATTATTATTATTATTATTAAAAGGTGGCATGATCTTGGCTGGAAAGGCTGGACTTGGGCATGGCATGAAATCGGTCTGGGTAGGGAATGTGGGTAGTAACTCTTTTTTGCATTGTCTTTTCCCAAGTACAGTACAGTGTTCAGTGTGTACAGTGTTCTGCACACAGTAAGTGCTCAATAAGTACAGTTCATTCGATGGGTGAGAGAGGCATGGCTTGGATGGGTGTATCTAGTGTTAAGGAAACAAACATAAAAAGAGGGGAGTAAGGTTTTTTTCTTCAAGGTTGGCAGGTCCAGATAAAGGGCTATTATTCTCAGAAGTTCAGGAATCAGAGTAAGTTGCTTCAGGGTAGTCTTTATCTTGAAGCTTGTTTCCCCATCCTGAGTGGCTCAGTCATCAGTTAATCAATGGCATCTATTGAGTGCTTACTGTGTGCAGAGCATTGTACTAAGAGCTCTCTCTCAGAGCCCTCAAGTGTCCTTCAGATGCTAACTCCATTGCTCAGAAAACCCTCTTGGAAGGTAGGAAGTGACTTGTTATAGCTTGGATTTTGAAGTTTCTTATTACTCCAAGAGGACAAAGGGTGTCTGCTGTAGATGGGACTGGATCAGAGTTCTCGCTCCTCTCAGTTCAAAGATTTGGTCTACCGTAAGCCCTTCATTTCAGACTTGAGCAACTTCTAAATGGCCAAAGGTTTCATCAGAAAGGTATTAGTCTCATTACGAAGAGCACCAAAAGTATAGAAAACAAAGTTCTTCCACTGTAGAAAATGAGACGATTGCTCTCCCCACTTTCAGAGCCTTATTAAAAGCACATCTCCTCCAAAGCGCCTTCCCTGACTAAGCCCTTGTTTCCTCTTTTTTTTGAGGTATTTGTTAAGTGCTTACTTTGTTCCAGGCACTGTACTAAGCACTATGGTAGACACAAGCTAATCAGGTTGGACACAGTTCATGTCCCACATTATGCTCACAGTATTAATCCTCATTTTACAGAGGAGGTAACTGAGGCACAGACAAGTTAAGTGACTGCCCAAGGTCACAGCAGATAAGTGGTGGAGCTGGGATTAGTAGCCAGGTCCTTCTGTTTCCCAGGCCTGTGTTGTATCCACTAGCCACGTTGCTTTTCTTCTTCCACTCCTTTCTGGGTTGCTCTTGAACTTGGATTTCTACCCTTTATTCACCCCTCCTTCAGTCCCACAGCACTTATGTACATAGCCGTAATTTATTGATATGAATGCCTGTATCCCCCTCTAGACCGTAAACTCACTGTGGTTAGGGATTGTGTCTACCAACTCTGTATTGTACTCTCCCAAGAGCTTAGTACATTGCTTTGCACACAGTAAGCCTTCAGTAACTATGATTGACTAATTTACACCTGGGGAACTCTGCAGATCTGGTTGCTGATCCTTAGGATATAGTAAAGCAGGAGAAGATATACAAAGCACAGGTACCAAGAGGGAGGCTTCTTCTCTAAACTGTAAGCTCCTTGTGGGCAGGGATTGTGTCTAACAACTTTATTGTAGGGTACTTTCCTGTTGTATTGTACTTGGTATAGTGTTCTTCACACATTAAGTGCTCAATAAATACTATTTGATGGAATGGGGATAGAGATCGTTAGGACCCTTCCATCAGGGAAGGTGGTTGAAACGAGGCATCAATGCTTTAAAAAAAATCAGAAGAGGTTTGGGTAGTGTGAACTTGAACATTAAATCCCACAAGCCAGGACGTAGGGGCATCCATGGAAGGCTGAAAATGGTAGCTTATAAAGCTGAAGATAAAAAAAAAAAACTAGTTTGGCATGAATATATCATTTGTATTCATTGTTTGTAATATTGTAGGAGAAGCAGCATGGCCTAATGGCAAGAGCCGGGGCTTGGGAGTCAGAGGATGTGGGTTCTAATCCTGCCTCTGCCACTTGTCTGCTGTCTCAGTTACCTCATATGTAAAATGGTTATTAAGGCTGTAACCCCATGTGGGACAGCCTGATTACTTTGTATCTATCCAGGCACTTAGAATAGTGCTTGGCACATAGTGAGCGCTTAACAAATACCATTATTATTTTTAATTGTGCTTCAGCTTAGGTAAGTACACAGTCATTTTGGGGATTTTTTTTGTTTTTTCTTTACCCCCATTGTGATCTTTCACCTCCAGTGTCTGAATGATATGAGGGCATCCAGGGGACTAGATTTCGATCTGTATGCTTCCTTCAACAGGCACCTCTATTTCAGGGCAGAGAGATGTGGGTGATAGTATTTCAGATCCCAGAGAACTCCTTTCTTAGTTTGGTATGTTCAGAGATGAGACCGTTTGAGAAAGGGGAGGTATTAGCTCGCTCAGAGAACACCTTTGCTTGATGGAAGTGGAGCCCGAGGTACCACGAGTAGCCTGGCTTTAGGGAAGGGAAAAGATTCTTTTGTCTGCAGATTCTCCTTGGTCTTTAGACTCTTGAGAAGCCTGAGCTGCTAATTTAGAAGTGGGCAGTTTGAAATGTTGTTCCAGATATAAATAGCGTTCAGGGGAGATAGTAATGCTGAGGGTTGGCGTGATGCCAGAAGGGAGTGTGAATCAGGCAATGACTTCTCAAATGAATATCACCTTATTCTTGGACTGCAGGGGAGTGGAGATCCCTCAGTCTCTTCACTCCTTTATCCAATTTGTTTCTTCATGGACTTGAAGTCACAGTTTATCAATTCCCTCCACCACTCCACATTTTCACCTAAACAAGGTTTCTTATAATAGACAAAATGTGAGTTATGTAATGGAAGACAAAATGTCACCAGCCCACAAAGGGAGTGCAGCTTTGTTTGAGAAAACCAGGCCCTGGTAGAAGAGCTTGCTGTATGTTGAGGAGAGATAGCTACTTTTGTTCCCTGCTTCCTACCTGTGTTCTCCATTTGCTTCTGAGAAAAGACTGACACAGCTGAAATGGGTGTGTGATGCAAAAATACCATTTAAACTTTTTTTGTACAGTATTTAAATACCGTGAATTCTGTGAATAGTGTGAATTCTATACTTAAAAATATCAAAACAGATAGAAATGGTACATGTCCCCATTGTTCTGTCTCTAAGGAACAAAAGTTTTTTTTTTTTTTCCTTGTTTCAAGGTAGAGGGAAAAAAAAATCACACACCTACCCTAAAAGAACAAAGCACCACAAGATTCAGTCTCTCCCTAGAGAACACCTTCATTTTGAACTCTAGATTTCTTGCAAAAGAACTTTAGTCGTGTTGGTCAGCCATTTTGGAATGGAGACCACCATACTGGGCTCATGAAAATTTAATATGAATCTCTAGCCTTCTTACTCTTGAAGTAAAGGAAAGGCTGGAAAAATCCCCTGGCATTCCAGAACTAATCCTGTCATCGTATAGCATTTATCTGTGGGTATATTCCTGCAGCAACTTTTCCTCTGAGGAGCTTAAGTGCTTTGCAAATGCACTCAGGTACCAACTAGCATTTGTCTTCATCACAGTCTTGGGGGGATGGTGGGAGGATGAGGAGTGTGTGAGTGTCCTGTGTGGGCAGGAACTATGTCCGACCTGGCTGCCACAGCACCGAAAAATACTATTATAATTACATGCTCTTGAAGGGATTTGAGAAGCAGCATGGCATAGTGGGTAGAGCATGGGCCTGGGAATCAGAAGGACCCGAGTTCTAATCCTGCCTCCGCCACTTGTCTGCTGTGTGACGTTGGGCAAGTGTCTTCATTTCTCTGCGCCTCAGTTACCTCATGGGTAAAATGGGATTTAAGCCATGAACCCCATGTGGGTTGGATTGTGTCCAACCCAATTGGCTTGTATCTACCCCAGTGCTTAGTATAGTGCCTAGCACGTAGTAAGTGCTTACCAAGTACCATTAAAAACAGGAATAAAGCAGTTTTATGGAAGGGAAGTCAGGGTATCTGAGGGTGGGTGAGACCTAAGGAAACTCTCAAAAGGAGGAGGGGGAGAAATCTGAAAAACAGGCAAAAATGTGAGGGAACTGATAAAGCTGGTCATTGGGAAGTGTGCTGCTCCAGCAAAGTAGTAAGATGATAAAGGAGGGAGACAGGGACCAGGGTTCTAATCCAGCTGCATGACCTTGGGCAAGTCACTTCACTTCTCTGTGCCTCAGTTCCCTCATCTGTAAAATGGGGATTGAGACTGTGAGCCCTACGTGGGACAGGGACCGTGATGATGATGATGGTATGTAAGCGCTTACTATGTGCCAGGCCCTATATTGAGCTCTGGGGTGGATACAAGCAAATCGAGTTGGACACAGTCCCTGTGCCATGGGAGAGGGACTCTCTTGGGAGTAAGAGGATGTGGGTTCTAATCCCAGCTCCGCCACTTGTCTGCTGTTTGACCGTGGGCAAGCCGCTTAAGCAGCGTGGCTCAGTGAAAAGAGCACGGGCTTGGGAGTCAGAGGTCATGGGTTCTAATCCCCGCTCAGCTGCTTGTCAGCTGTGTGACTTTGGGCAAGTCACTTTACTTCTCTGTGCCTCAGTTACCTCATCTGTAAAATGGGGTTTAAGACTGTGAGCCCCAGATGGGACAATCTGATTACCCTGTATCTACCCCAGTGCTTAGAACAGTGCTCTGCACATAGTAAGCGCTTAAATGCCATCATTATTATTATTAACTTCTCTGTGCCTCAGTTCCCTCCTCTGTAAAATAGGGATGGAGACTACCTGATGACCTTGTATCCACCCCCTCAACGCTTAGAATAGTGCTTTTGCACAGAGTAAGTGCGTAGCGAATACCATTATTAGAGAAGCAGCATGGCTCAGTGGAAAAAGCCCGGGCTTGGGAGTCAGAGGTCATGGGTTCGAATCCCAGCTCTGCCACTTGTCAGCTGTGTGACTATGGGCAAGTCACTTCACTTCCCTGAGCCTCAGTTCCCTCATCTGTAAAATAGGGATTAACTGTGAGCCTCACGAGGGACAACCTGATTACCATGTATTGGCTCAGTGGAAAGAGCCCGGGCTTGGGAGTCAGAGGTCATGGGTTTGAATCCCAGCTCTGCCACTTGTCAGCTGTGTGACTGTGGGCAAGCCACTTCACTTCTCTGTGCCTCAGTTCCCTCATCTGTAAAATGGGGATTAACTGTGAGCCTCACGTGGGACGACCTGATGACCCTGTATCTCCCCCAGCACTTAGAACAGTGCTCTGCACACAGTAAGCGCTTAACAAATGCCATCATTATTAACTTCTCTGTGCCTCAGTTCCCTCCTCTGTAAAATGGGGATGGAGCCTGGGGGACAACCTGATGACCTTGTATCCACCCCCTCCCCCGCAGAGCGCCTTGACTCTATTTATTGCCATTGTTCTTGTCTGTCCCTCTCCCCCGATTAGACCGTAAGCCCGTCAAACGGCAGGGACCGTCTCTATCTGTTGCCGACTTGTTCATCCCAAGCGCTTAGTACAGTGTTCTGCACATAGTAAGCGCTCAATAAATACTATTGAATGAATGAATGAACACTGCTTTTGCATTGAGTAAGCGCTTAGCGAACACCACCATTATTAGAGAAGCAGCATGGCTCAGAAGAAAGAGCATGGGCTTGGAAGGCAGAGGTCATGAGTTCGAATCCCAGCTCTGCCACTTGTCAGCTGTGTGGCTGTGGGCAAGCCACTTCACTTCTCCGGGCCTCAGTTATCTCACCTGTCAAATGGGGCTGAAGACTGTGAGCCTCCCGTGGGGCAACCGGATGACCCTGTCTCTCCCCCAGCGCTTAGCACAGTGCTCTGCACAGAGTAAGCGCTTAACAAATACCAACATTATTATTATTATTATTCCATCTTTATTATGTGGGGCTCACGGTCCCTGGGTCTAACTCAATTTGCATCCACCCCAGCGCTCAGCCCAGGGCCTGGCACATAGTAAGTGCTTAACAAATACCATCACTCTTATTTATTATAATTATTGTTTTTATTATTAATAGGAGGAAGGGGGCAGGGAGGCAAGGCACGCTTCGCCCCTCACCCCCGGCCTAACGAAGACCGCGCTATAACGACCAACACCCCCCCGGCCCCTACTGCGCCTGCGCGCCGCAGCCTCCTGCGCTGTCAATCACCGGCTCTCGCGCAACGTGATTGGCGGAGGGCGGTCGGGGGTCCCCGCCCCCCCCCGCCCGGGGTTTCTCCCCCGCCATGGCAGGGGCCCCGTCCTGCGGAGCAACCGCTCCTGCCTCGAAGCCCATCTCCGCGCTGGGCAGGCGTTTCACCTACCAAGCCGGGAGCTGCCCGTCCATTGGTGGACGAGGGCGTCAATCACGCCTGGCCCCGCCCCCGCCCTGCCCGACGAGCCGCCGATTGGCTGCGGCGGGTGTCAATTGGTTACTGGGGAAACATCCTCCTCCCCTCGCCATAGGCGCTGCCGCCCGTCAATCAAGAGTCGCGGCCGCCCTCAGCCAATGGCCGTCCGAGAGGCGACGGGCGGCGGGCGCGGATTGGCCGGCGGGGGGGCCGGGCCGGCGGCAGCAGGGTAGGCTGAGCGCCCGCTATATGTACCGGCGGCAGAGCACGCGTGTGTGCGGACGCCGTTGCGCCAGGGACTTTTTGCCGCTCGGCCCTGCTGCGGAGTGAAGCCTCCTCCTCCTCCTCTCCTGCTGAGCCCCCCGCAGGTAAGCGGGGCTGGGGCTCGGGGGGCTCTGAGGGTCCGCCCTCCTCCAGCATGGGGGTGCCCCTGCCCACCCCCCGGATCCCCCTCAAAACGGCGGCGGGGAAAACCCCTTCCGCGCGCATCCTCCAATAATTACGGTAAACCCTCCCCTAACGCTGCCCTAAGCGCTGTGCCTTCCAGGCGCTTAATAATCCTATTTCTGCCCTTTGCATCTCCCCGGGCGCTTAATATTTGCATTGGGTTTTTTTGTATTGTACCTTCCCGGGCCCTTATTATTAATATGGCATTTGTTAAACCCTTGCTATGTGCCCAGCACTGCGCTAAGCGCTTCCTAAGTTCTCACGATGGCCCACGTGGGGCTCACCGGTCTCCATCCCCCTGCTGCAGATGAGAGCAATCAATCAAGCGTGTCTACCGAGCGCTTCCTGGGGCAGGGCACACTGGCCTCGGGTACCCCAACTCTAAAATGGGGATTAATAATAATAAACAATAATAGTGATGATGGTACGCGTGGGCCAAGCACTGTTCTAAGCGCGGGGGTAGATACAAGGCAATCAGGTTGGCCCCACGTGGGGCTCAGTCTTAATCCACATTTTACAGAGGAGGGAACTGAGGCACAGAGAAGGGAAGGGACTCGCCCAAGGTCATGCTGCAGACAAGTGGCGGAGGCGGGATTAGAACCCAGGTCCTCTGACTCCCGAGCCCGGGCTCCTGCCACTAGGCCACGCTGCTTCCCTGCGATAAGAATGTGAGCCCCACGTGGGGCAACCTCATTACCTTGTGTCCACCCCAGCGCTTAGAGCAGTGCTTGGCGCGTAGTAAGCATTTAACAAATGCCATAATTATTATTAAGCGTCTGGATAGGTACAATAAAGCAATAGAGAGATAATTCCTGCCCACGTCGAGCCCACAGTCAAGAGTGAGACCCAAAGAAGTGAATCGACGTGCCCAAGGTCTCACAGCAGAAGAGTGGCAGAGGTGAGATTAGAACCCACGTCCCGTGGCTCCCAAGCCCGGCCACACTGCTTCTCTTCTGCCCTTTCGGACCCCTCCTAACCCCTGACCCGGCCCTAGACCACCTGTCCCTCCTCCCCTTTCCCCCTCGTGGACCCTTCTGGGGTGGCGGGTCCAGCCTCAGTTTCCCCATTCCAAGGGCAGGAATGCTGCTGCAGGGGGAGGGGTTGGGACCTGGGGTCTCCGAGCTCCTTCCCCTGGGGAAATAGCACCTGCACCCTGCCTGCCTCTTTGCCTTCCATTCTCCAGCCTCGAGGGGCTTTATGGGCTCCCTGGAAGTGGTGTTCAGATCATTTCAAATCTGCAGGCCACTGGTATTTACTGAGCGTCTGCACTGTGCACAGTACTGTGCTAAGCGCTTGGGAGAGTGCAGTGGAGTGAGTGGACAGACTAAGGGGAAACTCGGAAAGGGTGCCGGCTGCGTTGCCAAATGGGATTTCAGGGGGTCCCGGAGTGAATTATAGGCCACGTTCTTCAGATCTGGGCAACTGAACGAGATGAATAACGTTGAAGAGGCAGAGGGAAGCCGGCAGCCTAGAGCCCCCCGCCCCCTGCACTTCCTGCCACTTTTGTTCCAAAGAAAGGGGAGCCAGCTTGCATTGAGACTTTCTCCTAAACTAGAGAGGGGAGAGCCTGGCTTTCCTTGCAAATTGCATGTATTACATGCTGCTGCTGGAATGGCAGGAAATCTGGTGCAGATTTGAAAAACTAGCAAGCTTACCACCCCCCGGTATTTATATATACAGTATAAGATAGTAATGATGATGATGGTATTTGTTAAGCATTCACTCTGTGCCATCCCCATCGTGTCTCCCAACCAACTGCTGTTTCTAAACCCTGGGGCTCACAGACTTAATCCCCATTTTGCAGATGAGGGAACTGAGACACAGAGAGGTTGAGTGACTTGCCCCAGGTCACACAACAGACAAGAGGCAGAGTTGGGATTAGAACCCACAACCCCTGACTCCCAAGCCCTTGCTCTCTCCACTAAGCCATGTTGCTTCTTAGTATAAGTACTTATATACATTTTCTTCTATGCTGTTACTTCCTCCTTTCTAAAACCGTACATACACGTCTGTCTCCCCTGCTAGTTTTTAAGATCCCTGAGGGTAGGAATTGTGTATCCTAACCAGATTGTACTCTCCCAAGTGTTTAGTACAGTCCTCTGCATTCAGTGAGTGCTCAGTAAATATGACTGATGGCATTGAATTTGGAAGCACCCTTAATAGGAAGGAAATTCCATTAGCAAGAAGCTGGATCTGCAAACTCCCCTGGAGAAAGAGGATGGGCTGATACTTAGGACTTGCATACCCCTCAATTTAAATCATGGCTAAAATTAACCTTCTCATCTCTTGTACAGGGATATTGGGCTATAGGGATACATATGTTTGGTAAAGATGCTACCAAATTTGGAATTTGGGGATTAAAACTAAAATCTGTTCGTGAATGGCCTCACTGAGTAAAAGCATCACATGTCTTAAACCAGGAGATTACTTGATTAGCAGGTTTAACAGAATAAAATAACCTAGTTCTGATAGTACATCAGTTCATCCTTGGAAATATTTTTCATCCATTTTATCAATTAATTAATTAATTAATGTTGGTATTTGTTAAGCGCTTACTATGTGCAGAGCACTGTTCTAAGCGCTGGGGTAGACACAGGGGAATCAGGTTGTCCCACGTGGGGCTCACAGTCTTAATCCCCATTTTACAGATGAGGGAACTGAGGCACCGAGAAGTTAAGTGACTTGCCCACAGTCACACAGCTGACAAGTGGCAGAGCTGGGATTCGAACTCATGAGCCCTGACTCCAAAGCCCATGCTCTTCCCACTGCGCCACGCTGCTTCTCTGACAAGAACTTGTACTATCAGACACTGAAAACAATTACAGGTTTTTTCACATGAAATACCATATGAAAAGGCCAGGATTCCACTTATATAGCTCTGCATTATTTCCAGTCAGTGCAATTTGGGTCTCCCTGTGAAGTAATGGCATTAGGAAAAGCAGGTAGCATTGCTTCTCCAAGTTTTTGTTACCATTTGCCACAAAGACCCCATTTGCTCCCTCAACGATTGTGCCTTAATAGACATCAAATCTCCAGTGCAGAGCAGCATCCTGAGGTGAAACATTTGGGCAAGTTAGGTTGCAGGGATTGCATTTTTGTAACCAGATTACTCTCTGGTGGCCTTTTTCATTGTTTAATTAATTCCTGTACTGATGAACTAAACGATGGGGCTCAAAGAACCCTGTACTAAAGGATGGCCATATAATATTCCATTATATGGATAACCCAGTGGAGAGCAGCTATAGATGAACTAGAATCTCTTGTCCTAACTGATCAGCTAGAAAGCTTTCCAAGTGGATTAGTGCTATTTTTTGAAGTGTGCATAGTGCTCTTAAACACTCATGTTCCAAAGATTTGACTTAAAAAGAAGGCTGAATTTTGACTAGACAATTACATTAACAGTTTTAACTAGCAGTTCTCCAAAGATGGATAGAATTTGGTAATCTGGCATAGCAACTCATGAAGCATAGAAAACATACTGATCTGCCACTAAGGTCATCTGGAGTTTCATGATGGGGTAAGCTACATACCAATGGATGGAGTCGTTACAGGTAAGAACCATGAAATGCGGTTTTTTAGAAAAAACAACCCGAATACTTAGTCTTTATAATGAAATTTTTTTAGGCTGGCTTTCACAATTCGCTGGGCAAAAATGAAGTACTAGAGTTCATTATAAATTTCAAAGAAGCTGGGGAAAGCACTTCCTTTGAACAGGAGCTGCAGACTAATTTCTTATCTGAACCTCCCTTTTTGTCTCTTAAAGAACACATCATTGAACAGTCTTAATAGATATAATCGCACAGTTTTAGGTAAAAATTACAATAGGTGAAATTGCACAACTTTAACAGGTCCAAAAAAATTAGAGGAAGGTGTTTTAGTTGAATACGATTTTCAGCACACTGCTTGTGCAATGGTTTTCTAAAGGAGCATCAGCAAGTTTATGGTCTTCCCTCTGACCTACTTCTGCTGGCTTGTGTCAGTTTTCCATGTGGGTTTTTTCCTACGTGTGTTAGTTATTGAGCGCTTACTGTGTGCAGATCAGTGCACTAAGCATTTGGGAGAGTACAGTGTAACAAAGTTGTTAGACACATTCCCTGCCCATAATGAGCTTACAGTCTAGAAGGTGTTTACTTGTGTTACTTCAAAGATTAGTTTTTGGAGGCTGGGGGTAAGAGCACTAGATAGGATTTGGCTTTACATTTATCCGATTAAGTTCCTGCCTTAATGAATAACTTGCCAGCTCGGCGTTAATTTTGCAGATGAACAGATTGGAATACAAGGATTTTGATCATCAGTGGTATTTATTGAGCGCTTATTGTGTGTAGAGGACTGTATTAAACACTTGGGAAAGTACATACCACAGAGTTGGTAGACACGTTCTCTGCCCACAGTGACCTCAGAGTCTAGATGTGTATTCTCTACTACCTTGATGATAATCCAAAGTCCCAAAGATCTCCCAAATAGCAAAGGTTTCCTGGAGGTGGGGGGAGGGGGGGGTAGAATATTTGCTCCCCATAACTTCATTGGCAGGCATTAATTAATGCAAAGATAAATCAGAAAATAAAGCTGTCTGATTTATTTCCTATCCAGATAGCTCTTATAGAATGGGTGAAAAAGTTTGTGCTTTTATTTTAAGATTAAATCTCCAGTCCCCGAGGTTACTTTGGAAACCAACGAGTAGAAGCCCATTAGCAGTCCCATAGCAAAGTAGAGCGCCAGACTGCTGCCTTCCCAAAAGACTGACAAACGTGTACATAGACACTCCTGTCCCTTAGTAATCAGGTGCTTTAATGAATCCCGACGAAGCCCCTGCTCGAACTTTACCCACTGGGCATTCAGATATTTTCTAGTGGTGCTGTTAAGATAGTCCCAGAGACATCTTTGTACCCCCACCATTCATAAACAAATATGCATCTACACCCGTCTATGGGATCACATGCTTGCTTTAATGTCATCCTTAGATTGTAAGCTTTCAGGACAGTGACCTTGCATAACCCGCAAAAAGAGAGAACGCCACTATGCCGTGAGTGCTGGAGCAACTTACTGAATGCTCTAGTCTCTTGGAAGGATGAACTAAAAGCAGAAGTTAATTTATACATTGAGTGCCCAAGATGTTGCTGCCATTCTTTCTTGTGCTTTAGTAATAATTTGACTTTTTTGGTGGGGGAACCAGATGTTGGTGACTATCTCGGAGGTTAAAAAAAAAAAAAGAGCAAATATAACTTTCTGGCTTTTCCCCTGAAAATTGCCAGTCATGCCATTTTCATTTTGAGACTTGACATTGACGTATGGTTGACACAGCACCCCAGAGCAAGTGGTCTTCGGGGAAAATAGCAAGAGGTTCTGAGTTAAGCAGTAACTAACATCCTTGCAAACTGATGCAGTTTTCTAATTCCATCCCTCAGGCCTCTTTCAGTCAGGAGGATTTTTGAAGTGCTGGAGCAGGTGGCAGATGAGAAGAGGAGATGCTAGAAAGTGGATTAAAATGGAGCAGATCTGTTCAGATCCAATGACACAGGGGTGTTACTCTGGGCACGTCTGCCTTTGCTATCACAGAAAGGTAGTTTTAACACATTAATAAACGCTTATCTGTATGAAATATCATTCAAACTTGCCAAATTCCCTTGGCTTCCCTGGGTTAAGTTCTTTCATTATTGATGTCCTATAAGAAAGGTAGGGAAAGGCAGGTTTTTCAAAGATTTAAAGTTTCAAAAATATACCAGGGACATATTCTAATAGTATACAAAGAAATTCAGGGGATCTGTGTCTTTAAACACAATCCTAAACCACTTTCAAGAGGATGAAGTGATATTTAATGTGATCATCAGTTCTGGCACACTGTCCTGTCGTGTGTTAGGTAGAAGGCTAATGAAGAATAAGGGAATGTGCACTCTACAACGTATGTCTGTCTGGGGGATAGATTGTGAGGTGGTGATGGAAGGAATGGTTTTGGACCTGTGCCTGATGTTGGCCAAGGTGTAAATGTTACAACACAAGTTCTTTAAAGTGAAGTTCTTCAGGAAACGTTCTATAGCCAAGTATTGACCCAGCAGGATCTAGTTGTCTCTTCCAAGTTGCACGAAATGCATTTTCTCCACAGTTTAGATCCAGTGTACTTTCATTGATCCTCCCCAAACCAACCACCTAACTGTACCTTTCAACTCTTTCAGAGCTGTTCCCTTAGCCTGCAATTCCTTCCTCTGTTCTCGTTCCCTGCCAGTCCATCATATTCAAAACTTTTAAAAACCCATTGTACTGAAAGCTCCTTGAGGGCAGAAATCATGTCTACCAAGTTATACTTATTGAGAAGCAGCGTGGCTTAGTGGAAAGAGCTTGGGTTTGGGAGTCAGAGGTCGTGGGTTCTAATCCCAGCTCTGCCACTTGTCAACTGTGTGACTTTGGGCAAGTCATTTCACTGCTCTGTGCCTCTGTTACCCGATCTGTAAAATGGGGATTAAGATTGTGAGCCCCACATGAGACAACCTGATAACCTTGTATCTACTAGCACCTAGAACAGTGCTTGGCACACAGTAAGCACTTAACAAATACCGGAATTATTATTATTACTGAGGGACTGGGAAAATACCATTGATGGATTGCTAATACCCCATCTTCAATAAGCCTTCCCTGCTTAATCCCCAGTATCCCAAACTGTACCAAAACACCAGCCATTTGGAGCATATGTTTGTTTATAGCCATCCTCAGCACGTGTGTGTGTGTAATTTATTTGGATTTCTCCAGTTGTAAATAGTGTGCTTGTCTCTTGGTGTGTGCTCTTCATTGGCAGGGACTTTGTCATTTCTTTATATTGACCTTCTCCAATTTTTTTACCACATTATAATGCACCCAGCAGGTGCTCAATAAATAATGCTATTATTAATAGGCAAGGTTTTCATACCAGTTAGAGCTACCGAGTAGTAACACTTTCGGTCCCCATGTGGTTTTTTGAACCATTTGCAAGGAGCTCTACACCTTCCCACCTTCCTCCCTTCTTTCAGCTCTCTTGCCCCCTCAGGTTTGTTTCTCTCTTTGGGCTCTTGGAGACATTTTAGTAATAATCTGTTCCCCAAATTCATTTTTGTAATTTAAGATCTATAATTTCATAGTTTAAGAGCTATAGTAAATGCGGGGCAGATTTAATGAAAATCTTAAGCTTAAAAAGTATGCTAAAACTTGCATTGACATTTCTCCAATCTCATTTATTTTTAGAAGAGCAGAACTTTGTACAAAAATTTGTAACATTAGTTTCTTTTTGAATTCATATATGGTTACTGAACCCCTGAGTCCAGAGCACATGTTTGGGAGTGTACAATAAGAATCCACAGGAACTTAGAATCTAATGGAGACAGGCAGACATAAATGGCATACAGTTGGGAGAAAGCCCTGGAATGTGAGTTTCTTTAGGCTGCTTTTTTTTTCAATTAATTCTATCCCAGACTTCTTGCCTGGTCCATAAAAGGCTTTGTAAGTATAGCATCCTCACTTATTTTATGACTTCCAAGGCCATCATTGTGATGCAGTTAAAAGTTTCTTCCTGGAAGTAGGAGACTATTTTCACAAAGTTCCAGGGTTAGTTTGGTTTCACATCAACTATTCAATGATAAAATATAAAAGAAAAATAACATTGGCTCTACATTTTTATTTGGTTTAAAAAGGCATACAAAAGGAAAACCAAAACAGCACGTAGTTTGGACTTTAAATTCAGCAGGGGAAAATGTCCAAATATGGGATCCAATGCTACAGATTTAAATTCAGTCTGAGAGGGGAATAAAATGGGAATAGCATCAACAAAGCACATTCTGCAAAACATCAGTGAGAGTACCCGTAAAGCTTTGCGGTTGGGTCAATCTCATTTGTATCTGCAAACTAAGTTAACAGAAAAGAATTTCTAGTAATAGTGGGCATGTTTCACTACTGTGTTTCTAATCTAGCAATTGTACTATGTATTTTTGTTAAGCTGACCATCTGCAAAGTGACCTCATGGCCCAGATGGACTTACTACATGTGATTGAATATTGAGTTGCATAATAGAATTGGATCTGGGCATACTATCTGATAAACATTTAGGATATTGATCAACTTACCGAAATAAGTTAAGGTGCACAACAATTCAATTTGGGCCCTTTGCTACTTCTGCTCTTTTTGCTGTCTAGTTTGGGCCATTTTGCTAATTGGAATCTCCTTGTCGCAACTGTTAATCCCAATTGATAGGGGAGATCAGCCTCCTCTTCGGAGCAGATCGTACTCCCACTGACATGGAAAGTGGACCCACGGAGGCGGGAGTTCTTTGGGGCTATTAGGAGCTACCTTGGTTTACATCCTCTGTCCCCATGCAGTGAAGCCCCAGGGGACTGGCTGGTTGGGAAAGGGATGCTTCAGAACTGTGGAAAACTTCGGGGAGAGAGCAGAGACTCATCTTCTTCCCCATCCCTGACCTCTTTCTACCCAACTTGAGCGTGAACTTGTACAGACCTCCCCATCCAGCCTCAAACAAGCAGGGGCTTGAAGAAGAAAGAAGAAAAAAATGAACAGGAACTTTGCTGCTGCCTGGAATAGCGGTGTTGGAGGGTGGCAGGGAAGGGTATGTGTGTGTGGTGGGTGAGCAGCACTGAGTGGGTGTTGGGACACCCTATCTCTGGCCCGGAATGCCCTCCCTCCTCATATCAGACAGATAATTGCTCCCTCCCACTTGAAAACCTTATTGAAGGCACATCTCCAAATAGCTTTCCCTGACTAAGCCCTCCTCTCCTGTTCTCCCTCCCACTCTCTACTGGGTTGCTCTTACTTGCTCCTTCATTCATCCTCCCTCCCATCCCCACAGCACATATGTACATATCTGTAATTCATTTATTTGTTTATATTAGTGTCTGTCTTCCCCTTATTATGAGCTCGTTATGCACAGGAATGTGTCTGTTGTGATATCATACTCTCCCAAGCACATATTCCAGCGCTTTGCACACAGTAAGTGCTCAGTAAATACGATTGAATCAATGAATGAACGAACAAATGGAGATGGCGGTCACGGGGTCAGCCCGCATCCAGAAGGAAGGCTTGGACCACCCCCACATATTCTCAGACAGGGTTGAGGACCGAGTCTTGTCTGCCACCTCAAAAGAAGTGAAAGGAGAAGCCAAGGAGACCGGGAAAGTGCATACAGTCCAGGAAGACAACTCTTCCCCTCCTCCCTTCTGCTACTGCTCTCATGGACCTTCGCACCTCTTTCTTCCAATTCTCCCACCTTGCCCCAGCTTCCACCTTGTGCCTCTTCGTCAGGCTCTTGGGCTGCAGCTTTATAAGCAGACTCTGTTATATTTTTAACAGTTCTCTTGACTTTAGACAGGATTCCTCTTTCTCCACTCCTCTAAGGTTACAACCCTAGAAGCAGGCAAAAATAGATCCTAGGTATGTGAGTCTGCAAACTCTTGATACAGAGGAAAACACAAGTGAAACTCAGTTTCGTTATTTATAATGGTAAAAAGTTGGAGGAGGAAAGTTGAAACTTGTGTCTGAAATGTGTTTTTTTTTTTTTTTGGATGATTGATGGGCGTGCTATCATTGTCTCCCATTGCTCCAGTTCATTGAGAGCTGGCTAGAGTCTTGAGTTTCTTTTGTGAGTTCAGTCCCAGCTTAAAAATAGAGCACAGCACGCCAAGTTTATCTGCCCTATTTTACTAGTGCTAAAATCAGGTGGCCTCATTAAAATTCAACCAACCACTTTTAATTGTCTCAACATTTGGATAGAAAAGGGAACTAGTCTAATGCAGGCCTTTTTGTCTTCAAACTGTATATATCTTAGTTGTCTCATCCTTCCTAAGGGCATATAATTGTAGGTTGAGCTTCTTGTGACCAGGGACTTCATTTCATTGAACACCTCCAGTGCCTAGTTCAGTTTTAAGCACTGCGGTCTTTCGAACTCGATTTGACTCACCAGTATGGTTTGAATTTGCTGTTTTAGAATGAGTTAAATACAGGCTTTGATGCATAGATGTTACGTTAAATAGGATTGTCCCCTGAATTCTCGTGAGTAGGTTCAAGAGGAGTTGAATACATTCATGATTTCTTTAAATAGTTCATGATGCGTTACTCAAAGTGATGGTAGAGAGTACATCCCTAAACATTAAAATGGCTGTCAAGGAGGGCAACCAACCATGTGATTTCATATGGCTGCCATATGGCTGCCACTGTCAAAGATAGAATAATAATAATAATGATATTAAGCGCTTACTATGTGCCAAGCACTATTCTAAGCACTGGGATAGATACAGGGTTATCAGGTTGTCCCAAGTGGGGCTCAGTCTTAATCCCCATTTTACAGATGAGGTAACTGAGGCACAGAGAAGTTAAGTGACTTGCCCAAAGTCACACAGCTGACAAGTGACAGAGCAGAGATTAGAACCCATGACTTCTGTCTCCCAAGCCCGTATTCTTTCCACTAAGCCATCCTGGGCAGCATGGACCCAGTAATGGAATTTTTGACATATTCATATTTAATTAATACTCTTAACAAATGATCCTTGAAGGCATCAGATACTCAACTACAGTCCATTCTCTTAAAATGTGGGGGTTACATGGTGAAGATGTCCTCATTAAGGAAAACTGTTGCTTTATTACTCCATGTCTGATGCCAAACAGGTACATGTAGCTGTCTTTTCCTCCTCAGACCTGAGTTGTCTGAACACTTAGGAAAAAAAATTCCTCAAAAAACAAGTGCTACAGCAAAGCTGACTACCTAAAATTAACTGACGTTCTAAGAGGAAAAAAAGGAATGAACGTTTGAGCAAAACAGATCAAATACTTTTTCACTGATTTAGAATAGTTGAACTGTTTTCAACCTCCAAAATACTGACATGCTTCCCCCTCAAACTCATTCTTCTCTCTATTGTTGATTTTTTTTTTTTCTGGACGATTGAGAGCTGAGTTCGATCTGAGTACTCAACTTCCTGGTTCCATCCAAATCTCTGTTCTCCCTTGTGCCCTCAAAAAGCAAAAACGGTTGGGTGATTGCAAGAAGTGTCATGGATTTCTCCAGCATTGAACCTGGAGCAGTGAATATCTAGAACATTATAGAAGAGAAATAAGGGAGAAAGATATCCATCATGTTGTGGAGAGAAATGAGTAACCATTCAAAGTTCAGGGATTGGAGATGAACCTGGGCGTGATGACTCAACCGATGGAGAAATCCATGCCATTCTTGGCCGGCATTCGGTCAATCCATTTGGAAGCTGGAGAGCAGAGTGGAAGGAATGGTGAGCAGCTTGCCGGAACCACTTTTTTAACTTAAGGTTGGTGGTGATGAGTTTCTGTTTGCAGGCGTGGATGGGCAACTGATCATTGGAGAATTTTGTGGAGTAGGGAGATGAATGTGTTTTATTAGAGGATTAATTGGGTAAACACTTCATGACAGGATAAAAAGTTTACCAATTCTTATGGCAGGGGCTGGGTGTGAGAAGTATGTTTTTGGTAACATTTTAACAGGGAATTTGTTTATAAAAACTCCCTGAACCTGTTATGGAATTTTATCAGTGCACATCGGGAAACAGTGGATCATAGAGACAACCCTGTAGAAAGGAGGCTTAGGATGTTATAACCATGTTGGCTGGGGAGCTTGAGCAGATGGTACTGGGGCAGGAAGCAGCAGGTGCACCTAGAGCAGAAGCAGATTGTACATTAGCCAGTGTTCCCTGTGTTTTGCCTTCCTTCCATTCCCATTTCCTACTCCCAGAGCTCTCTTGCATAAGCTCCCTGTTTTTAGCTGCTCTGTGTGGTGGAGGTAAAAAAGAAAAGCTAAGACTTAACGGATGTTTACAATCATTTGTGGTGTCAGATAGTCTCCTTGAACATGAACGACCTTGTGAAATCTATTCATTTCACATGCTTTCTGATGGATGCCGAATTTTCTGATGGATGCTTCTGATGGGAAGCAGCGTGGCTCAGCGGAAAGAGCCTGGGCTTCGGAGTCAGAGGTCATGAGTTCGACTTCCGGCTCTGCCACCTTTCAGCTGTGTGACTGTGGGCAAGTCACTTCACTTCTCTGGGCCTCAGTTACCTCATCTGTAAAATGGGGATGAAGACTGTGAGCCCCATGTGGGACAACCTAATTACCCTGTATCTACCCCAGTGTTTAGAACAGTGCTCTGCACATAGCGCTTAACAAATACCAACATTATTATTATTATTTAGGTGAACCTGAGGTGTAAAGCCCTATGTATTAGGGTAAGTTCTTAAAATTGTGGGAAATGGGTGGCTCTGACAACTCTGTATTTTGAATCAAAAGCCAGCAAACCAGGTGGATGGACTGACTCATGCAGCCCCACATGGAGCATGGGCAAGAGGCTGTGCCAGACTGCACACTTGCTTACGGCACCGCAGAAGAAAGCTTTTAAGCCGATATTTGGACTTCTTAAATGCACAAATCCCTCTTCTCAACCGTCCCCATCCTTTAGCAGCTCAATTGAACAAAAAAAAAACAAAACCCCAAAACCCCTCTAGCTCTGGCTGGGACTGAGTAGAAAAACTCATTTGCAAACAGCAGTGTGTTAGCCAGTAATAAGTCCTTTGACTTAATTGTTATACCCAGCAGGGAATGATTATAAAGAGGTCCCCTAAAAATGGCATCTGAAATTCACTGTATCCAACATCTCCCTCTTTCAGAGCTGCAACAGCCTCCTATCAAAATCAGTACCCAGTTTGAGTGCAGTAAGAGGAAAAGGACAGAAATGGGAGGTTGTTTTTGTTTGTTTTGGGTTTTTTTTTTCCCGAGGAAAAGATTCCGGTTTGGTCCAAAGCCTATATTAAATGTATTGAATAAGAGTGCTTAAGTTATGTTTCGTATTTACTGATACTGATCAATTACAACAACTTTTCTATTCCGCTGTCCTATTCACTGGGCCTAGATCTCAGCGCTCCTACCTGACTTCTTGCTCTCACCCTCCCTTCTTCCTGGAACTCCCTCTTCCTTTCTTCAAAGCCCTTCTGAGATCACATTTCATCACCCCATTTTATGTCTTCCCACAATGCCAATTCAGGACTTGATTATTCACATTCTCCTCCCACCCTCCCTCCCCCTGTGTGTACATATCTTTATACTTTACTTTTTATTCATCTGTGAGCTCAGTGTGAGTAGGAATGTGTCGGTTGTTATTGTACTCTCCCAAGTGTTTAGTACAGTGCTTTGTAGACAGTAAGTGCTCAATAAATACAATTGAATGAATTTATTTTAGTGCCCGTCTTCTCTAGATTGTAGGCTTTTTGAAGACAGAGGTAAATGACTATTAGCTCTTTTTGTCTCCAAGAGTTTTGTATTGTATTCTGAACCAAAGTGCTTAGTAAATACTGTTGATTCTGTATGCATTGGAGTCCTCCTTTTTCCTTAAAAGTAGTTAGAAATAAGGGAATGCTTTTTTGCTTCTCCCTTCCCCTCACACCCCCGCCCCAACCTAAAAGTACCTTGATGTTTGCACTTAATTTATTCCAATGCAGAGGTTAAAATCACAGGTTGAATTTTATTTCTGCTTTCACAGGTAAACATTTACAAATAAACACTTCTTATTGAAAGCGGTCATGCATTTCTACTGAGAATGAATGTGAAAGCATCCTAATTGAAGGCTTACCTTCTCATCCAAAAGCTGCAGGCAGAGAAGTTTAAGCGATTACAGGAACAACCAAATTCACATTTCTATAGAAAAACCAGAGAGGAGTTTAAAAATTTTAATTTTAAATGGTCTAGTTATTCAGCTCTTTAGAGTGGTAATGTTGTAACAGTAATGGGTTAGGAGCTATTGCTCAGTAAGAAATGGAGAATTTCAAGGTTGACACTTTGGATCCTATCTACAAATGGTAATCTGTGTGTACTAAATTTAGAACACTAGTAGCAAGAGCTATGCTTCTTTCTTTTAAAACCTTTCTGGAAGACAATTAAGACTTAAAATGATTCTACTGTGCCTTGTATATTATCAGCCAGTTTAACACACAAGATATTTGGTTTCTTGGGGGTGGCTGTGAAATTGCTGACCTGCTAAATTTCCTTTGCTTGTTTAAACCCAAGTCTGAGGACCCTTGCTTGAGAAGCACCACAATCTAGAGGAGGGAGCCCAGGACTGGGAGTCAGGATACCTGGGTTCTAATTCTAGCTCTGTACGTATCTGCTCAGTGACCTTGGGCAAGTCACCTCTATTTGTCAGTTTCCTCATCTGTAAAATAGGGATCAAATACGTGTTTTATTCACCCCCTTAGACTTTGAGCCCCATATGAGACGGGCTGTATCTGATCTGATTGCACTGTATCTAATCCATCCAGTGCTTTAGCCCAGTAACTGCTTAACAGATGCCTTTATTAGTTCCTTTTGGTTTTTGTTTATATTGAATTCTGAGTGACTGGCATTCCACTTTAGTAGTAATCGTAGTATTAATATTTATTGGGCACCCAGTGGGTACAATGTATTGTACTAACATTACACCTTAAGGCAAAGCTTGTCCTTGGAAATTTAAAAAATTTATTTAATCGCAAAGTCAGCTTTGCTCAGTACTAATCTTTTTCTTAGGAAGCCTGCCGCTTCTCAGAATTCTAAAGCCTCTTTGAAATTCTTTTGTTTTTTTGTGTTTCTGATACCAATAATTAGTAGAGGCTTAAGGAATAAAGTGTCATCTCAGCCGTGCTTCGCTAGGTATAGGCAACTTATTCCTGAGAAGCAGCGTGGCCTAGTGGATAGAGCATAGGCCTGGGAGTCGGACCTGGGTTCTAATCCTGCCTCTGTCACGTGTCTGCTGTGACCTTGGGCAAGCCACTTCTGTGTGCCTCCGTTCCCTCATCTGTAAAATGGGTATTAAGACTGTGTCCAACTCACTTTGCTTGTATCTACCCCAGCACTTAGTATAGTGCCTGGCACATAGAGACGCTTAACAAATACCATTATTATCGTTATTATGGTGCTCTCAGGTCCATTTACAGAATCAGAGCTGGGCGGGGACTGGGGTCTTGGTACTGGGCTAGTTCTTGTTTTGTTCTCCAGATGCAGTTCCAAGGTGGGGAAACTAGGAGTGGGATAAATCCCCAAACTTAATAATTTAGACTGGAAGAATTGATTTCTACTTCCAATTGGGAGTAACAGCACTGCCTCCAACCTGAATATGATAGATCAGTCTGCTTCGGAGAGAACTAGTGGGGAAGCTGTATTTTGAGCACAGCGTTGGTTGTCCAGTAGTCTTCCAGAAAGCTGAGGGCTGTTATCATTTTAACTGCTCTTGAGACTGTGAATGGAAGATTTATTTTATGGGGGGTGTTTTTAATTTGGGAATGTTTCCTCAGGCTATAGAATACGAAAATGACCGAGTGTTGGCACATTTTGTCTTTCTCAGTTTTCAGTTGACCAAAGAAATGGTGATGGAGAAGCCAAGTCCCCTGCTGGTCGGGCGGGAATTTGTGAGGCAGTATTACACTCTCCTGAATCAGGCGCCTGAAATGCTGCACAGGTAAAAATCCTCGAGGTCTGCGTTGTTAATGAGCTCACTCACGGTGGGTTAGTCTTGTATCTTTTAGCCAGAAGGTGGTCCGGTTGAGGAACTGTCTCTGAAGCTAGTCTGTGTAGCATACTATATGTTTCTTTCGAGAGCTGTGTATGAAAGATCTGCAGAGAAATTTAGGTATATGATGCAGTCACCCTTTCATTGTAATGCCTGTTGATAATTGCCAGTGGGGCATTGGAATAGTTTGCAATGTGGTACCGCAGAGGTGAAATCTAAAATCCTTTGTTTACTCTGACAGCAGAGCTATTGAGAAGGAAGAGCTGCCTGAAGCCCACAACCCTGAAACTTTTGCTTTTTCTTTGTAGGTTTTATGGGAAGAACTCCTCCTATGTCCATGGAGGCTTAGATTCCAATGGAAAACCAGCTGATGCTGTCTATGGTCAATCTGTAAGTATTTCTAAAGGAAGGAACCCACGCCAGGACTCAACAACTCCTACACCTGCCTATTTGTCATCCAAGAAAATAGCATCATAAATTCATGTTAACTGGAATATCTTTAACCTGCAAATTTGAGTGTTCTTGATTGCATGGACAAGTTCTTGGCAAATGCCTTTCAAGGGAAGAAAGTGGAGCCCGTGATGCATTCAAATTGCAAGCTTGCTTGCTTATAATTCTAACAACTGTGGTATTTAAGAGTTTACTATGAGAAGCAGCGAGGCTCAGTGAAAAGAACCCAGGCTTGGGAGTCAGAGAACGTGGGTGTTAATCCTCACTTTGCCACTGGTTTGCTGTATGACCTTGGGCAAACCACTTAACTTCTCTGTGCCTCACTGACCTCATCTCTAAAATGGGGATTAAGACTGACCCTCACGTGGGACAACATGATTACCTTGTATTTACCCCAGCACTTAGAATAGTGTTGGGCACATAGTAAGTGCTTAATTATCCAGTGCTTAGGACAGTGCTTGGCATATAGTAAGCACTTAACAAATACCATCATTATTGTTACGTGTCAAGCAGGGTTGTAGGTACTGGGGTAGAAAGAAGTTAATCAGGTTGGACAAAGTCCCTGACCCACACAGGGCTCAGAGTCTAAGTAGGAGGGAGAACGGGTATTAAATCCCCATTTTGTAGTTGAGATCATTTGAGGTGCACAGAAGTGAAGTGACTTGCCCAAGGTCATACAGCAAGCAAGTGGCAGGGTGGAGATTAGAACCCAGGCCCTCTGACTTCCAGGTCCATGCTCTTTCCACTAAGCTGTGCGACTCCTCACTGCCATGATGCGTTCCAACTTTATCTCCACTTTTAGCCTTGATGTATTTCTTATGAAATTCGAGGACGTGTAAGGTGGGTTTAACTGACGTGAGTTTGCTCTCTGTAGGAAATCCACCAAAAGGTGATGTCCCTGAAGTTCAAGGACTGCTTCACCAAGATCCGCCATGTGGATGCGCATGCCACCCTCAATGATGGTGTGGTTGTTCAGGTGATGGGTCTGCTCTCCAATAACGAGCAGCCATTGCGGAGATTCATGCAGACCTTTGTTCTTGCTCCAGAGGTATGCTGTAGGTGTGAATTGCCAGTGATCTTGCTGCCGCCTAACCTCGAATTTGAGAGCTCAGATATGTTGACTGTGGTCAAGATAGGTAGTAACCGGGCTTTGTACCTAATCTTAGGCTCAAAATTCTTCATTTACCAGCACAACCAGTATTTTGTTCACATGTTTGGTCCTGGTGAGTTCTCTTGAGAAAAACACAGTTTCCAGTTTTAACTTCTCTTGTTACAGCAAAAGCCATCTATTTTTGTGAGAGTGAAGCTGCCACTCTCCTTAAAAAAAAAAAAAAGGGGGGGGGGAGGCGGGGAGGTGCAGCAGAATCCTCCTGGGAGAGTGAAAAGACTGCTCCAGCCTGCCCATTGGCTTTGTTCGAGCTACTGTTCTCTCTTTCCTCTGACATCTTCATCGACTCTCAAACCCACAGAAGAGAACAGCGATGAGAAGAGGAGGTGCTGGAAGTCTCATCCTGAGATGGGAGTAGAGGCTGTGGCAATATTAACCTTTCTCAGGGCTTCTGAGTGAGGCAGCAACTTTCTGCCCAGAGGTGGTATCACGTGATACCTTGTCCCACTTGATGCCAATGGACTCAGTGAATACTGAGAATGGTCTTGGGTGGGGGAAACTAGAAGAAAGGAATTTCTGATTAAGAGAAGGGCAACCTGATCATGTTAATGGCAACAGAATGGTGGGACACTTGTGAATAGGGGGCTCGTGCTCTGTATGATGTCCTGCTTTCAGCTACAGAAACGTTCATTTCCCATTCTTGGGAATGTCCTTATAGTCTGGGCCAAAGTTACTTGTGGAAAGGCACTCTGGGTAGGTGGGACAAACACAGTAGATCTCCCTCCTTCGCCCCTATCACTGCCTTCACTTCGGAGCACTTGGGAATCTTTCAGGGACCACAAGTCCCAACAGCCCCCTGAGAATGATGCGTTATGTGCTTGGTCAGTATGTCTTAGTAGTTTTAAGTTTACAAGTGTGGCAAGCTAAATGATTTAAACACCAATTTAAATTCCATATCTCTGTAAGCCCTTCAGGGATTTTATATGATTTTAATTAAAAAAACTGCAGAGTAAATGACACTTCCCCCGCCTTTTTTCCCTTTGCAGGGATCTGTTGCAAACAAGTTCTACGTTCACAACGACATCTTCCGATACCAAGATGAAGTCTTTGGGGGTTTTGTCACTGAGCCACAAGAAGGCAAGTGTTGAGTTTTCTGCTTTTTTCCCATTTGGATGTAAGTCAGCTGCCAAAGTCAGTGAGTTGTCTTAGTTCAACTGTACCCTGTATGGATAGGAGAATGCAGTGTGGCTTTTGAAACTCAGGACTGTATGTTCCCAATAGACTGCATACGTGTCTGACAACTCTGTTGTATTGTAAGCACTCAATAAAAAACCGTTGACTGGGCTCTGGGCTCATGAAATCAATGACCTGAAGTGGTAACTGTTTTTGACCTAGCATTTGAACATACAGAAAAGATAAAAACTAGTCATCAAAATTGTAGAATTCTCATTGCTACATCATCATATTATGTTCAGGGTGGTAATAGTCTAATGTTTTGCCCCTTCTTCACTATTACAGAGTCCGAGGAGGAAGTGGAAGAGCCTGAAGAAAGACCGCAAACTCCTGAGGTTGTCCCTGATGATCCTGGGGCTTTCTATGAGCAAACGGTCAGGTATGGAAACTTGATTCCCTAGTGTAGTCAAGTCCAGGTAGTATAGCTCCTCATCTGGAGGCTGGACTGAAACTGGCCTAGATGAGAAAGGTTGCCATCTATCTTGAAAAAAGGCAGAGAAAGTAACTTCCCTTGAAATACATTCCAATGCCCCACAACCCTTAAAATAAGTCTGGGCTATACTTTGGTACTAGTTGAGCTGCTGAAGAAATATCTTGACTACTGGATATGGATATGGAAAACCACCAGTCATGGAGCTTATGCAGTTTAATAATACATTTTTCCAATCAATTCTCAACAGCCTTTATGCCATGCCATAGATGTGCTTCTCATGTGTTTCTAGGTTTGTCTGGATCATCTGACCAATGTGGGAACTGAAACATGGGGTGGTTGAGTGGCTTAATAATAATAATCCTCATTTGGGTGTTTAAGTGCTTACTGTGTGCCTGGACTGTACTAAATGCTGGGATGGATACAAGCAAATTGGTTTGGACACAGTCTCTGTCCCACATGGGTCTCACAGTCTCAAACCCCATTTTACAGATGAGGTAATTGAGCCACAGAGAAGTGAAATGGCTTGGCCAGGTTTACATAGCTGACAAGTAGTAGAGATGGGATTAGAATCCAGGTCCTTCTGACTCCGAGGAGTGTGCTGTCTGCATTAGGCCGTGCTGCTCAGTTACTGTTGGGAATGGGGGGGTGGGGAGGTTGGTGGGTGCTGGGTGACCTTGGGCAAGTCACTTAACTTCTGTGTTTTAGTATCTCGTCTGTAAAATGGGATTGAGACTGTGAGCCCCATGAGGTACAGGGACTGTGTCCAACCTGATTTGTCTGTGTGAAATATATATATACACACACACACAAACACACACAATTGGTAGTTGTTAAATTCAGTCATTCATTCAATTGTATTTGAGCACTTACTTTGTGCAGAGCACTGTACTAAGCATGTGGAATGTACAGTTTGGCAACAGATAGACAGTCCCTGCCCAACAACGGGCTCACAGTCTAAAAGGGGTCTAAAATCACAGTCTAAATGCTTATTAGGTGCCAGGTGTTGTACTAAGCACTGGGATAGATGCAAGGTAATCAGGTTAGACACAGTCCATGTCGCACATGGAGCTCACAGAGGAAACTAAGGCACAGTTGGAGAGGACCTTCAGGGCTTGTGAGAGTCCTGCTTCATTTATTTTACTTTTTCCCATGATTTTTAGAAATGGGTCTCCTGTCCAGACACAACCTTCAGTTTAATGATCTTGGTTCAGCTGTTTGAATCTGTATAATGTCCTCAAGAGATCAGAGACAAGGTAGCCTAGTGAAACCGTTTTGGAACTTAGGAAGGAGACCTGGCTTGTAGTTTGATCTCTGTCGCTGGCCCATTGTGTTCTGTTGGGCAACTCACCTTGTAAAATGGAGATGATGCCATCTCTTCCTATCAAAGAGCTGTCTGATTTTTATACTCTGTGCTTAGCACAGTGATTGTCCCTTAAGAAGTGCTCAGTATTGCATTCTTATTAGTGGACATTTCATTTGATACAGACAATTTCACGAGCAAATATTCCTTCAGGAGCCAAGCTGAAGTGGAAAAATATGCTTGCATTTTTTAATTTCCTCTAAAAGCAATGATCTAGAGGAACACCTGGATGAGCCCATTGCGGAACCGGAGCCCGAGGCCGAGGCCGAGCCTGAACAGGAAGCTGCACCTGAATCGCAAGAAGAAAAGCCAGAGCCGGTGTTAGAAGAAGCAGCTCCCGAGGACACGGAGAAGAGCCCTTCTCCTGTTCCTGCAGACACTGCTCCAGTGGTGCAGGAGGACTCCAGGGTAAGAAAGATTATCATTATTATTGTTGTTATTACCATCTTTATCATTATTGTGTTTGTTAGACATTTACTATGTATGTCAAGCACCGGGGTACATTAAGCAAGTTAAATAGGTTGGACACATTTCCTGTCCCATATGGGGCACACAGTCTAAGTTGGGGGAGAACAGATATTTAACTCACATTTTTAGAGTTTAGGGAGCTGAGGCACAGAGAAGTTGAGGGACTTACCCAAAGTCACACAGCAAGCAACCAGCAGAGCTGGGGTTAGAACCCAGGTCTTCTGACTCCCGGGCCTGTGTTCTTTCCACTAGGCCATGCTGCTTCTGAGGTTTGGTTAGTTCGTTTTTCAGTTCTGCCACAGGGATCCAGGACTTGGCTTTCATACTTCATGTGACAAGAAAGGACTTGCATCCTCTGGAATTCAGGTTATTTGGCACTTCCCTATTCAAGTAAACAAGACCATGGAATTGGGACAAATAGAAGTGAAATTACAATGAAGCTTTTAGGCTATTTTGGTGGACTTGATTTCAGCAAATGGTCTTATTGCTAGAAAAGACATGACTGGAGGATTTGCCCGTGGTCACCTTTCTAGCAGAATTGACAGAAGTGGTGTGGCCCAATGGATAGAGCATGGGCCTGGGAGCCAGAAGGACCTGGGTTCTAATCCCATCTCTGCCACTTGTCTGCTGTGTGACCTTGGGCAAGTCACTTGACTGCTGTGCCTCAGTACTGCATCTGTAAAATGGGGATTGAGACCTTGAGCTCCATGAGGGACAAGAACCATGTCCAACCTGATTTGCTTGTATCCACCCTAGCGCTTAATACAGTGCCTGGCACATAGTAAGCACTTTTGCCATTGAAAAAAAAATTGACACCACCTCCAGTCACTTATTTGGAGCTGCCAGCCAAAGGTTTTCAGGAGAGGCAGTGATTGGCGGGGACCAATAATGTAATATACTTGTATGGGGCTTGTTTTTTTTTTCTTGACACAGTGAGAGCAGGAGTGTGGAGCTGAATGACACTGCTTAGACCCAGCTTTATTAGATGAAAACTCCTTCTGTCCGAATAACTTTCGGCATCTGCTTCGTATCAGACGGTCAATACAGTGAGCCTTTTTAAAAGCCAGTAAATGCCGTGGGAATGGTGTCTATCATTTGTGGAAGCTTGGTTCAGATAATGGAAATTTTAGGATTCAGACTGCCACACTTGACCATGTAGGATACTGTGAAAGAAGTTGAGCTTGGCTAATGTTCTGAGGGAGGATAGGGGGATTTCTATTCCACATTAACAGTGAAGACTTGGTTTTGTTCCTGTAGACATTTTCTTGGGCATCTGTGACTAGTAAAAATCTTCCGCCTAGTGGAGCTGTTCCTGTGTCTGGCATACCACCTCATGTTGTTAAAGTACCAGTGTCTCAGGTAAGACTGTCGTACTAACTTTAGAACTGAAGTGGCATGTCATTGCCTTATTTATCTTCCCAAAATAACCCTTGTGGGGCCTAGGAGATCAAGTGGCAGGGATTCTTAGAACTTTTAAACTATGTTGTTGTCTCACTCTTATGAAGGATTAACTGAGTGAATCGGAAAACTATTACAGACGAGAGCAGAGTTGGGGAATCGCTTATAAACTAAACTTAACCCCTTTAGATGAGTGGGTGGTTTATGAGCTTATGAGAGTTAACAGCCGTGTTTTTGTGTATTTTTTTTCCCAGCCCCGCCCAGAATCTAAACCCGAATCTCAGACTCCGCTTCAGAGGCCTCAGAGGATGCGGGACCAGCGAACGAATCTCCCACCGCAGAGAGGTCCTAGACCAAGTAAGCATCTGAAAGGATTCTCTTAGTGGCAAGTGCAATGGATAGATTGGGGTTGAATTAAGCTTGGGTTGAAAGGCAAAACTAAGTTGTCAATTATGGTAGAATAATTGTTGAAGAGGCAGTGTTTACTTATGTTGTATCCTGTTTCCCTTCCCAAGTTCGCGACGGAGAGCAGGGTGATCTAGAGACCAGGCGGATTGTGAGATACCCGGACAGTCACCAGCTCTTTGTAGGAAATCTGCCCCATGATGTGGACAAAGCAGAACTTAAAGATTTCTTCCAAAGTAGGTTGTTAATATGTCAGACTTGCTGATTGCCCTTTATCTTAAGGAAGCTTCTTATGGGTGATGGAAGAACTCTGTGTTTCCGTCGCAGGTTATGGCAATGTTGTGGAACTTCGCATCAATAGTGGCGGGAAGCTGCCCAATTTTGGCTTTGTGGTGTTCGACGACCCGGAACCTGTTCAGAAGATCCTTAGCAACAGGGTAAACGTGGGTCATACAGGGTGTTTCCAGAGTTCCTGGTACACTTAACCAAAGGCGCAAAGGGAACAAGTGTGTTTCTGCAAACAAAGCGTGTCTGTGTATCTTCAGACCTGTTGGAACTGCTAGTAAATGTTCTTAATAGATGTTAAGATGGAAGAAATCCCCTTTCAAAATGAACTTATTTTTTCTTAAAGTGCACAATAACACATAGAACACCGCATAAAGGTGTGGAGAAAATACCAAGAGAATTTATGAGCAGTGGTCCCTGCCTTCGGAGCTAATCTGGGAAGCGGCAAACACAAATTCCATAAGCACACATTGATCAGGAAGGACATTTCTAAACAGTGTCCATAGTTGGAGAAGCCTTTCCAGAGCAAAGTAAATATTCCTGCTGCCCCTAACGCCTGGAACTGTTCAGAGTTTTCATGGCATTCAAATATCAAGTGTGGTGCCAGGCTTTCTTTTCTCTGGGCCTGCAAGCTGCCCCTCCTGGATAAGGGGGAGAATACCTCAACCATCCAGTGCTGGGTCTTTGGATTTTGAGATTCTGGGGGCTGTAGATCTCTGTGCAGGACTCAAGCTTGTCTCAATCAGTAGTGTTTATGGAGCATCTCCTCTGTGCCTAGCACTGTGTTAGGAGCCGTCTTGTGGTTGGCGATGGAAGCATGTTAAGCCCCACCTGCCCAAATTGAACTCGTTATCAAATTCCTCTTTCACTTACTGAGAGACATTTTTCTTCTTAATTGTGAAAGGCTGTGTGACTAAAAACAAGAAGCTTGCAAAGAGGAGAACCGGTATTAAGAAGCCTTTTGTGTGGGGTTGGGGGAAGATATCAGTCAGCATGAAATTAAGTTCCCCAAAGCCACCCTTAAAGGCTAGACACCAACCACTGGCACAGTGACCTGAGGTTGAAAGCATCCAGAAGTCTTCAAAGTAGAGAGCCTAAGCTTTTTAGGGGCAGGGAAAGTATCTACCAACTCTCATGTTACATTCTCCCAAGTGCTTTCTACATTGCTCTGCACACAGCAAGCACTTAATAAACACCATTGATTGATTTAAGGAAAGGTCACCTGCACTGAATCTGGTACGTGCATTAACAGATCCCAGAAGAGCAAATGTTTTTTCTTAGCCATGCATCTGCAATGTGGATCTCTTGCCCGGGTCACTGCTTAGTCTCTGGCAGGTGGAACACGGAGGCAGAGCGGTTACTAATTTTTGCACCCTTGATTCTTGCAGCCCATTATGTTCAGGGGCGAGGTGCGTTTGAACGTGGAGGAGAAGAAGACCCGAGCAGCCAGAGAAGGGGACCGGCGGGACAACAGGCCGCGAGGACCGGGAGGGCCTCGCAGCGGGCTCGGTGGCGGAATACGGGGGCCGCCCCGTGGAGGCATGTCTCAGAAGCCAGGATTTGGAGCTGGGAGGGGCATTGGCCAGCGTCAGTGAATTTATCACAGATTCCACACAGTGGCACAAACCCATGCTCCTGCAGCATTGTGAATTTCAGCCTTGGGTATCTTGGAATGTGACCCTAGTGTGTTTATAGACTGCTTCGTTTGATACCATCTGGTTCCCCCCCCTTTTTTTTTTGGTTTGTTATGGTTTTGCGTGCATGTGTGTATGTGTGCGCGTGTACGTGTGTGTGAGCGCGTGCTGTTTTTTTTCCTAGTCCTTGTCCCCACTCCAGCTTTGTGGAACAATATTTTAGGAAAAGTGGATTTTAAAAGAAGGAGAAAAGAACTGAAATTCCTTGCTCACTTCAAATATATGGACTGGATTTTTTTTTTAATACAACAGCAACCTTTCCTAAAAGAATTTGTCTTACTCATAACTGGGTGTGTTTCAGTCAATGGAATAAGTTGGGTTTTTTGGTTGTTTTTTTTTTTTTAACTTTGCACATGTTCCAAGGGCTTGTCAGAGACTCAGGATTTGATGAGCGTTTCGAGGGCAGGAAAAACCCACCTTGTTTATCTCACTGACTTGGAGATGTTGCCACTGGAAAAATTGACAGTCACTCTTGCTCCGTGGCAAGGTTAAAATGGAATAAAGGGTATTCATAAAGGTTTTTTTTTTTTTTGCTTTTGATATATGACCACAGAAAATTCTTAACTACTGTTTTTACCACTTAACAAATTTTGGATTGTGCGATGTTTTAAATGCCTAAAACATGATGTTTAAAATGCTTTTCCTGAATTTGTGAAAAATTTTTTTATTGAAGTAGGGAATTTTTTTCATGTTTAGTTTGTATTTGTAAAAAAAAAAAAGAAAAGCAAAATTGTTGTGCCTTCTATTTATCTCTCATTCCAGTCTTGACAAATTGTTAAAAAAAAAAAAAATTAAAAAATTAAAAAACCCCCGCTAGGTTTGCTTTATCAAAGTGTGAGTATGTGGGATTTTTCACTTGAGCATTTTCTGGACTTACTCCCAACTCAGTATTGGCCACCTGTGTATGTGTTTTCAATTGTTGGAATTAAAAGTTGCCATACTTTTAAAGGAATTGAGCAGAATACTCTAAAAGAAACAGGCACTCATTCTAATCCAGTTCACGGGCAGTTAGGTAGAGATGTTCTGGCCTAAATATTGTATTGCCGTTGGGCCCTTCTGTTATCAGATCAGAAATGAGGATTCAGTTCTTAGCCAGTTTATTAGAATGTGAAGTCTTACAATGAAATACTGGACTATGCTGTTATGGCTCTTTGCCCACTCCTGGTACATCACTGTTCTCTATTGCTTGGTAACATTCTAGCAGCACTTGTGGACTAGCTCTTGAAGCATGTAATATGGACTGCATGCTTCAAGGAATCCCAGTGTAGCCTTAGACTATGGTGGGCCACAATGGATGCGACACAGAGCATTGGAGTCAAGAGATGTGTAGTGGGCAGCCTGGACAACACCTACAGTTTCACAGACCTCCCCCACATGCAGTTGGCACCAGTAGATCCGGGCTTTGGCATTTAGCAAATGGTATGTATCTCATGCAAATGGTATAGCAGGGTTGGTTATGTCCACACTGGAGTGGTTTTTAGCAGACTGGCTTCTCTACCAATGGGATGAACTAGGAACATTTAGTAGGTCTTGTCCTACTCAACTTGTAATCCATGCTGGAGGATGGAGCAGCAGACCCATGTGTTGAGGTAGAATGCACTTCAGATCCTTTGGAAAATTTCAATGCTGTCATCAAGTCTGGAGAGTTTTATAGGTGGATGACTCTGTCCTAGAGGCACATATCCAAGTGAGCCTGGAGAGAATTGAGCTAATGTATCCACTATATCAGAGAATGCCAGATTTTCACTGCCAGTTAATTGTATTTGAGCACCTATTATATGCAGCGTACCATACCAGGTGCTTCGGAGAGCTTGAGTGTTATCATGGAGTCCTAACCCTGATACAATATAAAATAATAGTTGCCTAATGGATAAAGCATAGGTCTGGAAGTCAAAAGAACCTGGGTTCTTATTCTGAGACTGCTGTGTGACTGGGCAAGTTAACGTGTGTGCCTGTTAACGCATCTGTAAAATGAGGATTAAGACTGAGCCCTACGTAGGACAGGGACTGTGTCCAAACCACTTTTCCTGTATCTGGCCCTGTGCTTAGTGCAGTGCCTGGCACATAGCACTTTACAAACACCAATAAAGTAAAACAAAAAATGGCAGCAGGCTTAAACCAAAGTGAAGGAAGAGCTGTTGTGCTATCCTATGCACTCTAAGGATGGAACCTGTGGCACAGTGGAAAGAGCACGGGTTTGGGAGTCAGGTCGTGGGTTCTAATCCCGGCTCCACCAATGAAAAGCTGTGTGACTCTGGGCAAGTCACGACTTCTCTGTGCCTCACTTCCCTCATCTGTCAAATGGGGATTAAGACTGTGAGCCCCACGTGGTACAACCTGATGATGTATCTTCCCCAGTGCTTAGAGCAGTGCATGGCACAGAGTAAGTGCTTAACAAATGCCATCATTATTATTACCTCTGACATGCCATATTTGGCACCTTGAGCAGTTCCATTAGCATCAGTTAGGGCCTTATTTGTTATCAAGCAACAAGAGCTGGTCAAACCAAAGTTCTGGAAGGAACTACCTGGTAGGACATGTGAGGTAGATGACTGCAATATCCGAACAGTTGAATGGGGCAAATGAAAGCACGGGGACCAGAAGAAACACTTTTAAGGTGTGGTAGGCCGGCTTAAGAAGACAGTTGGCAAACTGGCTAACTAGTTTCACAGCGATTGAGAATGGAGTACCTCTAATCAAGAGACTTGTGAAAGACTGAGAAGGTGAGGGGTGCTGAAATATGACAGCACAAGGGACAATCTTTGTGTGTATCATCCAGAAGCAGCGTGGCTTAGTGGAAAGAGCATGGGGCTTGGGAATCAGGATAAGGGTTCTAATTCTGGTTCCATCACTTGTCTGCTGTGTGACCTTGGACAAGCCACTTAACTTCTCTGTGCTTGTTACCTCATCTGTAAAATGGGACTTAAGACAGTCCATATGGGACAATGTGGTTACCTTGTATCTACCCCAGTGCTTAGGAAAGTGCTTAGCACATAGGAAGCACTTAAAATACCATAATTTTTATTATTAGGACTGGGGTTCTTTATTGGTTTTTTAAACCACATTTGCAACTAAGTAAATGTCACCGAAGTAACATCTTTGAAGGCAAAGCATATATTTATGCATGCCTACGACTTTCTGGATCAAGGTTTGGCAGTGTTATAGATTAGTGTGTTTCCATACCTTCATGGCTATGTGTCTCAAAGTGGTATATTCCGGAATTGTTCAAACACTTGGGAATTTGAGACTGATTTAGTTTGCATTACATTGAAAAACAGTATCTCCTTGATTATGCAGAGCTGGTGGCTTATCCACACTTTTGAGCCGTTTTTTCTTAACGTTTCTCCCCCAAGTTTTAGAGATATGGAAAAATGAAGCTCATGAGGTGAATTTAGCAGTTTAGCATTTCTCACTGAACAAAAAATGTTTTGGAGGTAAACGTTAAAACTTGGCCTAAATGAGGTTTGAAGTTGGCATGTAGTTTATCTGTGCTATCTTTGGGACTCAGTGAATAAGGAAGATCATCCAATATAATCGTGTCACAAAGCTGCTGTTTGCACTTTGTACAACCTCTGGGCAGTGGAAAGAGTGTTTAGCATGCATCTTGACTTGTGTCAAGGCATCTATTAAAAAATAGCCCGTGGATGTTCTATAATCTGTTTGGACGTTTGAAGGTGAGATCAGATCAGTGATTGGAAAGCATTGGGAAAAATAAACGTGTTCCCTCTAGTGGTGTAAGAGGATCGAGGAGAAAACCAAAGGCTGGGAGCATTGTGAAACAAGAGTTTACTTGCAAACCTCAGGTTGAGGCAATGCTCGCCAGTCAGACTTTGTCAGCAAAGAATTTGTTCTGGCTTTGCGGCCCTCCTCAAATGCCTTCGGGTGAAGTACAAACCCTTGACACGCTTAAAAATTGGTACTGTTTTTAGTAGTGGATATGTCGTGTGGTAGTGTTTGAGGATTGTTGGTGAACTGCAATAATCTCTTAAAGCCTCTTCTTACTAGTAGCATTCATTAAAATGACTGGCTCCCCTTATCTTTTTTTCTTAAAATATTTTTGTCTAAGATCCGATGCAAATTGACCATAATTTCATAGGTGATTCTTAATTTTAAGGACAACACTTCCTTTTACAATTTGAGATGTCGGTAGGCCTGGCACTAGTCTTGATAATCATCCCAATAAAAATCATTTGGTATGTTCTACTTTGGTTGTTCTTGGCTAGAATTGCTTTGTTGATGTACACAGAGAATTGAATTATGTCGATGACATCTTGGAAAGGAGTTCACAACAGCTAACCATCAGGAAATTGTAGAACTGGAAAGGACTGAAATTTTATAGTTGGCCTTGGAAGTAACTTTTCTTCACCCTGAAGGAAAATACTCCTGATTTTCATTTAAAACCCTCTGAAGATTCACATGGTATTTGAGTCTTAATATGTCCAGAGCACTGTACTAAAAACACTTGGTGGTCTCTTAAACAGTTTAAAAGACTGGATGAAGACAACTGAAAGGGAAGAGGAGGGTTTTGAACATGCCCCTTTGGGTATCTGGGAGAACAAGTATTCATTCAATAGTATTTATTGAGCGCTTACTATGTGCAGAGCACTGTACTAAGCGCTTGGGATGAACAAGTCGGCAACAGATAGAGACGGTCCCTGCCGTTTGACGGGCTTACAGTCTAATCGGGGGAGACGGACAGACAAGAACAATGGCACTAAACAGCGTCAAGGGGAAGAACATCTCGTAAAAACAATGGCAACTAAATAGAATCAAGGCGATGTACAATTCATTAACAAAATAAATAGGGTAACGAAAATATATACAGTTGAGCGGACGAGTACGGTGCTGTGGGGATGGGAAGGGAGAGGTGGAGGAGCAGAGGGAAAAGGGGAAAATGAGGCTTTAGCTGCGGAGAGGTAAAGGGGGGATGGCAGAGGGAGTAGAGGGGGACGAGGAGCTCAGTCTGGGAACGCCTCTTGGAGGAGGTGATTTTTAAGTAGGGTTTTGAAGAGGGAAAGAGAATCGGTTTGGCGGAAGTGAGGAGGGAGGGCGTTCCAGGACCGCGGGAGGACGTGACCCAGGAGTCGACGGCGGGATAGGCGAGACCGAGGGACGGTGAGGAGGTGGGCGGCAGAGGAGCGGAGCGTGCGGGGTGGGCGGTAGAAAGAGAGAAGGGAGGAGAGGTAGGAAGGGGCGAGGTGATGGAGAGCCTCGAAGCCTAGAGTGAGGAGTTTTTGTTTGGAGCGGAGGTCGATAGGCAACCACTGGAGTTGTTTAAGAAGGGGAGTGACATGCCCAGATCGTTTCTGCAGGAAGATGAGCCGGGCAGCGGAGTGAAGAATAGACCGGAGCGGGGCGAGAGAGGAGGAAGGGAGGTCAGAGAGAAGGCTGACACAGTAGTCTAGCCGGGATATAAGATGGCTGATCAGTAAATGGTATTTAATGGGTGCTTACTCTACAGAGCACTGTAACTAAACATGGGAGAGGATGAGGCTTGCAGCATCCTGTAAATGAAAATGCCAGGATTAGATGGTTTAGAGCTATGTTCTTGAATATGTGCCCTGGTGCTGGATAGATTTCAAATATTGCCTGATACCCCTATTGCCCTTGAGTCTGGGGTCTCTTTAAAATGGCTTCCTGATTCGCTTCCATTTCCCCAGGTCTGACTGAGGAGCCCTGTTACTGTGCCTGGGTAACATCCTTGCAAGAAACTAATCCTGCACCTGAAAGCACTGTGAGACTGTCAAATTGATTCCAGGGTTTGTTTTTCCCTAGGCATTTCTTCATTGCTGTGACCTGTGGAAACAACTGTCTATTTTGGATTGTTTGCATGCTTTTCCCCTTCCCTGAAGTTCTGAGAATATGGAATCCTGGGTGGTTAAGCCAGCTTGCTCGTACGCTTAAACGCTTTGCTGAGGTCCCTCTCTTCCCTGTCCCCACTATTTTAGAATATTTATTTTCATTTTTCCTCTTTGCCCAGTTGACTCACCATTGGCTTTGAAGCACTTAATCAGCTTGCCTCATCCTACCTTACCTCAGTCCATTCCACACAGTCCGCTCCTCTAGGCCAGTTTCCTCATCAGGCCCCAATCTTTTATGTCTTGCCACTGACCCCCTTTCCCATATCCTCCGGCCTGGAACTCCCTCCCCCTCCATATATGCCAGACCATACCACTCCTTTTCCACCTTATTAAGGTCACATCTACGAGACCTTCCCCGATGAAACCCTTTTATCCTCAGCTCGCTCTCCAGCGCTGTCTATGCAATTGGATGTGTGACCTCTGGACATTCAATATTTGCCCCACTCCCAATCCCACTTATGTAACATATCTTTATATAGCATAAGTTATTCATAGTAATGTCTATCTCCCCCTCTAGACTGTAAGCTCGTTATGGGCAGGGAATTTGTCCACTAATTCCTTTCTCTCAAATGTTTAGTACAGTTCTAAGTGATCAATAAATGCCATTCACTGACTGATTGATTAACTCAGGGGTTTGCAGCGGTAGAGGTGGCTTTGCCCTCTTGCCCGTTTTGTCTGACATGTTTATGCTTTCTCCAAACCTGGTGAACTTCCCGTTTAAGATCAGGATCGTTTATCCTGTGGCAGGTTACACTGTTGCCCTTTGGGTTTGACCACCATGGTCAAGCTATGGGAAGACAGACCCTGCTTCAGAAAGCTTTCTTAATGATGGAGAGTTTAAGGGAGAGGAAGGAGAGAGTTACATAGGGAGTCTTTACCCAAGGCAAACAATATGGTGTCAGGGTGGTCTGGGAAGGAATGGGCCCTTCACTTCCAAGAAAACTAATAAAGGCACAGTCTCATTTCAGGGTAATTTGGTGACCATCGGGGTGAGTTCACAGACTTGCAATTAGGACCTTGTGGATGCCTCTTTTAGCCTGGGGTCCTCATGATTGGCAGAAGTATTCTTGGAGCAGTGGTGCCTTTGACCCAGGCTCTAGGTCTAAAGACTGCCAGGAGGCTGAAATGACCTCTGCCAATCAGGTTGATGTACTGATGTACGTTGATGTACGGTAAAGGTCCTGGAGTAGGCTCAGAGGTGGGACTGTTGATGCGGCCTCTGTGAACTTCAGAAGAGAGACTCGGGGAAAAAGACAATTCAGAAAGGCCTCTTGGAGGAGATAGGACCCTAATCAGTCATATTTATCGAGCACTTACTGGGTGCAGAGCACTGTACCAAGCGCTAGTATTAAGTTAGAAGGGTTGATGCTTACTGTGAACAGAGCACTGAACTAAGTACTTGGGAGAGTACAAAATAACAGAGTTGGTAGACACATTCACTGCCCACACTTAACTTACTGTCTAGAGGAGGAGTAGTGACTAGATCAGAAAAAGGTCAAGGACAAAGGGCAAGTCACGTAACTTTGGTGCCTCATGTTCCTCATCTTTAAAATAGGTGTGCCCTCCTGTATTCCCTCCTACCTAGACTGTGAGCCCCACGTGGGACAGGGGATGCATCTGACCTGATTAACTCATACTTACCCCAGTGTTTAGAACAGTGCTTGACACATAATAAGCACCTAATGAATGCTAGAATAATAGTAATAATAATTAGTGAGTCACTCAGATGGGGAAATTTTGACTTGAAGCAGGGAAGGGGAGAAGGAAGATCCTGGTATTCACCCCCTTAGACTGTGAGCACCTTGTGGGACAGGAACGGTATCTGATCTGATTGGACTGTATCCCAGTGCTTAACAGTGCTTGGCACATAGTAAGTGCTTAACAAATATCACAGTTATTATTTGAGTGGAGAAAAGGGAGAAGAGGAGGTGGAAGAAGGTGAAGCAGTTGGATGAAAAAAAATCCTTTTAATATCTCAGCTTAGAAATAATGTCCAATGTGAATCTACATTTTCTCCAGCTTCTACTGGCTCTCAGCGTGGCTCAGTGGAAAGAGCCCGGGCTAGGGAGTCAGAGGTCATGGGTTCTAATCCCAGCTCTGCTGTTTGTCAGCTGTGTGACTTTGGGCAAGTCACTTAACTTCTCTGTGCCTCAGTTACCTCATCTGTAAAATGGGGATTAAGACTGTGAGCCCCATGTGGGACAACCTGATTACCTTGTATCCTCCCCAGCACTTAGTACAGTGATTTGCCATAGTAAGTGCTTAACAAATGCCATCATTATTATTATTTTCTAGTAGAAAGCCAATATAACCCACCGGAAAATAACAACCACCAACACGAAAACTCCACTGAGAGAAAATTTCAGAAAACTTTTATTTTTTTCCTTTTGTTTTTAATTGGATTCAGCATGGAAGAGTGTATGTATGGTTCAATAAATATATTTTTTTTATATACACTTACCACAGAAATTGTACATTCCATCTTTGAACTGCAGAAATAGATTTCTTTTTTTTTACAAGCCAAAAAAATATCTGCCATTACTTTTGTTGTGAGTTCATGCAAAAGGGTTACCTTGTACAAGATTATTCTGAAGTAAAAATGTTGCTTTAAGGAAGCAGTTGCTTTGCACTCTGCCCGATGTTGTAGCAAAACAGGTCCTTAAGTGGAGCACTAAGGCCATACCAATTTTATACATATATACAAGTCAATTCACATATAAAAGATAGGGATGTCACATTGTATTCAGGGTAAGGTTGGAGAAAAGGAGCTTTTGCAAACTTACGGATAATTTTGACTAGGTGTTTTCAGCCTAATGAACTGAATAAACCCATAGGATGCATCTTGGAGATCTTGGGCATTCCTTAAATGGTGACACACTGTTGCAGAGGGTAAATCTTGTATTTCATTACTCTCATAGGGAGAATCTGCTCCAGCTCTCCCCACAAACCCACACACACCCTTTTAGTGAAAATGATTAATCTCTTGCCGTGTGAGAGATGAATTTCTGATTTGGCTGAACCAGACTGCCCAAGTAATTTATATCCCACTCACCGCATTCAGAAATAATGGGGAAACAGTAGTCTTTTCTGATTCTCCCAAACCTTCAGTCCCCTTGCCCTCCTCCCCCAGTCAGAGGTGAGCTAACTGGGATTTTCTGAGTTCACTCCCATCTTCCTGCTTTGAGCAAGGGGTTAACATTATGGAGCTTTCTTCAGAGCAGATTGTGAAATGGAAGTTTGGAGACTAGAATGCTAGAGCTGGGAGAGACCCTTGAGCTCACCCTCAGCCTCTAGGCTGAGTGAGTAAATCATGCAAGATGGATGTGTCTGTCTCTCTCTCTCACTGTCTCTCTCAGTGATCTCTCGGACTAGAGATGTCACAACCTTCCCTGTTAGCCCATCCAGGTTCTTATTACCCTAAGAGTCAAGACGTGCAACAAAATTCTTTCCTGCATACAGTCCATCACCTCCTATGATCCTTACTGGATATGTAAAACCATCATGTCAAAAAGTCTCCTCTCAACCCTATATCAGATGGCCTATACCATCCAAATTCCTGTATCCTTTCCTCATAATTTGGGCCTTTTTGTCAGTTTTATTGCACTTTTCCCTGGACCCTCTCCAGTTTCATGATGCCCATTTTTCTGATTTAGGGACTGAAACTGACTCTATAGAGTCTGACTCTTGAAGGGATTAGGGGAAGACTTGCCTCCCAGCCCCTGGGTGGCCACCTTCCATTGCTGCAACCCAATCCTACTTCCCATGATGGAGTTTTTCAACAACAGAATTACACTGGTGACTCTCTAGTTTCTGGTCAACTTTGGCCCCTGGTTTCTTTTCTATTATGCTTGAGCCTATTCAACTTTTCCCAATTCTGTGCTTAGGATGTTTTTCTAACTTGTTCCTAAAGACTTTAATCTTGTCACAGTGATTGCTTTTCCAATCTGTCCCTTAGAAAGTAGGGATTCTGTTTCTCAGAGTAGGCTACCTAAACCCATTTTAGTAGCTGCAGATTTGATTTGAGGCCTCTATCAAAAGCCTACCACCAGAAAGACCCCGTCTTTTCACAAGTTTTTGCTCCTCTCTCAGCCAAGGCCCCGTCACCTCTCTTGACTGTTGTTGTGAGGCTCAACAGCTCTGTCATATTTAAGCCATGTTAAATATCTCACCTGGGGTGGCTTACTGGTCTTCCTGTTGCAATGTGCTGTGTTGTTCAGCCCTCCTAGGCTTTCCCATTATGCCACTTCAATCCGTCCTTGGGCTCCCAGCTTCCCCATCCTCCTGTCTTGGCCAGCACCCTGTGTGCTCCCCTACTCCAGCCTGACCAGCCGGTTGCAGTGCCTACTTTATACATCAATGCATGGATGTGCACTTCTACACACTAAACTGGGGAAAAAAGAGGGCTGCAAGAGCCATTTCAATGGTAGAGGAATGCTTCTGCCATCATTGAGATAGGAAATTCCCAAGATAAAGGATTTGGGTTGATTAAGTGCTTTTTGGAATTATCATTTGGGAAAAATGGACTATCTTCCAGAGTCACCCCCTCTCTTTGGCAGTTTTTTTATTATCCTAGACCTAATTTTTTTCACATGTTAGGGTAAGCTTGTATTCTATAGCAATATTAGCAAGGATCTGACTACATTCTGGGGGAGGGAGGGGAAGAGGGTAGAAGGAGATGGAGGGTGGGGAGGAGTGGGAAAAGGCAGGAGGGGATAGCAAGCGACATCTGAAAAGCCAAGGTCCTTTCCTTGAAAGTGCAAGCATGATTCTGGGATAGGAGTCCCACTCTCTCATCAGATAAAGAATGAGGGCAGGGAAATGCTGAAAAGGAGGGTTGTTTGCCATGAAGAATGCAGACTCATTTGAAGTATTTTTCCCTGGATTGTCTTAGGCAAAGAATCTTTGAAACTAGGTGGCTCACCCTCCCACTGGGGCTGAGCTTGAAAATACTGCAGTATTGGCCCTACCATCCTCAGGGTCAATTAAGATGATGGGGAATTTTTCTGGTTAAATTTTCTGGGGAATGAGGAATGGGAAATGTGTGTTGCTGGCATGTAGTACTGGCTAAATCCCTGTGCTTTTCCCTGCACCAGAGTTAAACTCCCAGGAGTTAAGTGCCTAATTCTGACCAATACTAAAGAACAGTTAACCTCTATCCTACCTTGACACTTCTTTGGTGTTTGTCAGCTCCATAGTGCACTGTTTACTCAGCCCACATGGGAGAGCTACTTCCCAGGAATTACAAGTACAGTGATGATGAGCGGCCAAATGAACCCTTATGGTACTCTAGCAGAAATTCTGTTTACACAGTAGTGTAGTAGGACAACATCAGGTTTTAAGGTTCTCCATTTAACCTTGCCTATCTCCTATGCATGTCTTTATCCATCTCAAACAGAATCAGCAAGCGACCTACATTTAACTTGGCTTTTTGACTCTGGCTTGACTTTGCATCATAAGGAATAAGAAATGGACTGAGAGCCATAAATATTGGAATTTATAGGTTTCTTCTGAAGCTGTCCCTAATTCTCATGAACTCAGTCTGAAGCTGGTCCTGGACACCTTTAATGCACTTAGCTGAGCTCAGGACAACTCTATCTTCCTCAGGCAGGTAGCTAACATTCAATTCCTCTGCAAGCTGGAACAAAATTTCAATACTTAAATGCTGTAAGTCCCTCCTCAAAATTCCAAATAATGGGGAAGAAGACAGTTGGGTCAGGGAAAGATGTGAGTTGAGGTTTATTCTGCCCTCATTCTGTTAAGCCACAATGTAGGAACTTGATATTAAGGCAAATGAAAGTAAAGCAAGAGGCACAGTTTTATGACTGTTTATGTCTCCAAATTGGGGAAAAATAATTAAGCCAGTCAGCCACCAGCTTATTTGATGGCTTCACATTTGCTTATGAAGATTCAATTTGACGACAATATGACACTTTTCCTTTTAATTCCACATTCTCTATTTTAGAAAATAGGGTTAGAGCTAGTTAGTAACTCTTCCCGGGATCTCATTCCAACAAAGTTTAAATCTCCTTTTAAAAGCAATCAATCACTGAACCTTCTGCCAAACAATCATACTGTGGCAAAATATAAACAAAGAAGTTTCACTTATTTGTTTTTAGCTGCCTCTTTTCTTTCCCTTTCTCTCATTTCGTGAACAGTTCCCTCATGCCTGCCCTCATGAGAGAACCCAAGTACTCTTCAAAGCAGGAATGTAGAATAGGGCTGAAATCCAGAAGCAAAAGGATGGAGGGAATTCAGTAGTTGTCTTTTCCATCTTTTCCACCCACCCTTTCTCTAAATCAAGAGAGGGGACTGAAATGGCTAAGCCACTACATTGGCCCATTCCAATCAACCAGTACCTCCTAAGAGCAAAGACAGCAGATACAGATGTAACCATGGATAGAATCAGACTCCTTGGGCTGGAAAGGTCAGCTAGTCCATCTCTCTGTCTCCAGACAGGACATCATGAATGCCAAGGAAAAATAGAGGCAAGCTCCATTATTTCTGACTTCCTATTCTTATTGCTGGAGCTTGGTTATAACATCAGATGCTAGATGATTTGTGAAGCATAAAGCTGCCGTTTCTTTTCCTAGCTTGAAGGGGCTCTCAAAGCTCAGACTAGACTTTATATGCAAGCTGACAATGTCAACGGCCTTCGTTATTGCGTGGTGTTTATTCAGTCCGTTCTGCGAACAACAACATGCCTAGGGAGAAGGAAGATTGCTTCCCTACCAAAAAAAAAAAAATCAGGATTCCCAAAGAGAGGTGGCATTCATCCTTTTGCAGCTGCAAAATCCTTCCTGGAAGTGTTTGGGTTTGCCTGGGGCAGATTCAGACAAATTATCTGACACAAAAGGAGATGCTTTGCAGCTTTTGTGAGGAGCTCAACGGTAGTGGGTGTGAGAGAAGTGAGCATAGAGAGGCTGACTAGTTGAAGTGGCAGGGTTTGTTTATTCACCCCGCACCTTAGTAGGGGAGTATTAAACTTCTCTGGGAGCATACCCGCATCACCCTTCCCCTGTACCATTCTCGGGTTGCCTCATAAACTCAGTCTTAAATCTGTTCTGTTTTTCCTTAACCTGCAGAGCCAGAAATTGTAAAACACCTTCAAGATTGGGATGGTGGAGGATCCAGTCCCACTTTGAACTCTTCACTCCTCCCACAGCCCTGACTGATTCCCAGGACAGCTCTGGCCTGACCATGAACTTGCACTGGTCACCTCTTCACAGGACCAAAAGAAAGATGGCTGGCATCTTTAGATGTCTCTGGGGAAGGAGATTTTGCAGGAGGAAAGAAGGCAGCCTGTGAAGGTTGCAAAAACTACAGCATTCCTCTTGTTCTGCCCTTGACATTCTGATCATCTCCCACGTGTGACTCCCTTATTCAGCCTGAAGATTCACTAACCTGCTCCAGTCCTTCAGACTTCTCACCTTCACTGGTAACAGTTTTACAAGGCCTTATATCATCAAACATAAGGACAGACATGGCACCTGTTCTGGCCTACATTTAGACCCAGGCTCAGTTCAGTAAGTCAAGATGTTTTTGTTTCCACCATTATCCTGATTGTAGTTCTCCTCAAAACAGTTTCCCCAGCTCTCCTTCTCCTCACTGATTTTATCCTCCAGGGCAAGACCTCTGCTTGTGCTAATTGTAGTCCCTGTACCTCAGCGGAGATTGGAGTAAAATACTTGCTCAGATTCATGGATAGTGGACTCTGCCCAATCTGCAGACATCAGCTGTGGGAAGGGGAAGTCTGGAAGAAAAGCCTGTGTAATAATGATTCTTGCCTTTTTGGATGATCCTTTGACATTCAACATCTTAGTTAAAACTGCAGATGTACTCAATGTGTACCCGACTCCTTTCCCTTTCACTGCTCCCTCTTCAGCTAGATTCTCCCCAGGGTCCAGACTTACCACTCCTCTCCATGTCTTCCTACCCCTCAGCCGACCTGGTGGCTCCAAGCCCTTCTGCTCCTCAGCTTCCCCCTCCTCTTTCCTGCTCCTCTTCCATCTTATCTGCTCCTCCCCTGGGTCCCTGCTGGTTACCTGCCCTGCCTGTGGCCCCACTCCCCCAGACACTCACTGGCCCTGAGCCAATTAGAGTCCATTTCTCCTTTCTGTGAAATAAAAGGGAAAGTCCTTAGGGGTATGAGATGTCTGAAAATCATGCTGTTTGAGGGACAGAGAGAAAGAAGGCTGAAGAGGAAAGTAGGGATGAGGAACAAACAGAGGAGATGAGGGAGTAAAGAAAAAAAATGGGGGAAAAGAGGATAAGTGTTGGTGTTGGGGATCAAGTGTAAGTACGTGGGTGGGAGAGTTGAATCCTGAAAATGGAGGGTTCAGAGTTTCTGCAACCAAAATGGTCATCACTTTTTCTCTCACAGTAAGTGACTTCCACTCTGGATTTAACTGCAAACAGGCACAGAAGTCACCTAGTTTACCACCTTCTCAGAAGTGCTCCAGCTTTCATGACAAAATTTTTCTCCCATAGCAGCAGGACTGTTTTTGACTCCCACATGTGTATCTTTTCCCTGGAACTTAGTATAGCATTCTGCATACAGAAAACACTTTATAAATACTATTATTTCTCCTCCTGCTCCACCATGGGAAGCAGAGACCAATGCCTTTAGGTTTTTAGAACAAGGAGCTTTGCCAGAGCCAGTGTCTGGCTTCGTCTCACTCCTCACAGGACCCCAAGTTGCTGGCTTATGGCCGCAGGTGACCCTTCTGCTCTGCCTCTAAACTGCCCCCCATCCTCTCTGATACCTTCCTGACCACTTGTGTACTTGTTGAGAGATGCCAGACCCCACCACCTCTAGAAAGAAAATTGCCCTCTGGGCCCCCCAACATCCTTGGAGCAGGGTCTATAAATGCTGCTAAGGTTTACCACTAGCAATCCTCCAGGACAAACTTTAGCTAAGCTAATCCATCATGGCATTTCAACTTGATTCTCTCTGCTCACTTCCTACAAGCTGTGCTGGGAGATGAACAGGAAAGCATAGCAGATAATTGTGACCATGACCCTTTCCCACAGAACTTGGAGGTGATAACAATGCAACTCTTAGGGGAGCAGCTGGAGAAGATGCTCCCTCTGTCCCCAATTCCCTCCACCAGGGTTTACACCTCTTCAGCTACTGGCAGCAAAATCTTGCCTCTGAGCTCTAAGCTTGTAGTAGTACTGCCCTCTGCCCAATCAGTACAGACATGATGATGATGATGATACATCCAGACTTCATCGCAGAAAGGGTCTAGCACTCTGTTCCCCGGGTCTACCCGTGGGTGGCAGAATCACTCCAGGGACAGCTACTCCTCCACCCCAAAGTGCATGGTGCAGAGTTACTGTGGGCTAGGGGAGCAGTGGCTATAGGCAAAGGGCCTTTCTTTAAACTGATGGTGAAGAATCAGTTGGCAAAATTGAGCCCAAGAGGCCTCTCCAGGTGATTTCCTCCATGCAGACAACCCCAAAGAGATTGCTTTCACCTGAATGACCTGTGTGGGCTGTTTCCATGAAGCAAATCAAGCAGATAATAGCTTAATCCTCCGTTTCAACTGGGATAGGCAGTCCCAATCAGAAACCCACGTTTTTGCTGTGTGTTTCCTCCTTGTCAGAGCTGTAAATGATGAATTCTTCCTTTGCATTTCACAGAGAATGAATCCTCTGCCGTCTAGCTGTTTTTCCTGCTTTGACCTCAGTGCCTTCTCACTGTCGCTGCTGGTAAGTACCAGGACATGGCTCTGTCTTGGGAGGGAATCCCAGACTTTGAATGCTAGGGCACTTCCACTTTTTGTCTCCTGACAGCCTTCTCTCCTATTTCACCTCGCTACTCTCCTACTACAACCTAGCCTGCACACTTTGCTCTTCTGATGCCAAACTTCTCACTGTACCTCGCTCTCTTCTTCCTCATCACCAACCTCTTGCCCACATCCCACCTCTGGCTTGGAATGCTCTACCTTTTCATATCCAATAGACAAGTACTCTCCCCACCTTCAAAACCTCCCTGAAGGCACATCTCCTCCGAGAGGCCTTCCCTGACTAAGCCCTCTTTTCCTTTTCTGCCACTCCTTTGTGTCACCCTTACTTTCTCCTTTTATTTATCCCCCTCCCAGCCCCATAGCACTTAGGTACATATCCATAATTATTTATATTAATGTCTATCTCCCCCCTCTAGACTGTAAGCTCATTGTAGGCAGAGAATATGTCTCTTATATTGTTATACTTTCCCAAGAGGTTACTTCAGTGCTCTACACTCAGTAAGTGCCCCCAAAACATGATTGATTGATTGATTCTCCCTCAGCTGTTTGGGGAGTTTGCTATCAAGGTAGGTTGAGACTCTGCAGGGGGTGTGGAAGGTTCCCAAGAGTGTAGAGGCAAGACCCTCCAGATGTAAAAGTTTCTTTAGAACACACACTTGAAAGAAAAGTAGGGCACTAGAACAGAGGGGGAAAGAAGAGACTTTGCTAATCTCTCTCTTCTCTTGTAACTAACTGAGCCCATTGCTTAGTGCAGCACTTTAGATGGAGAAAGTGCTTAGTGAAAATTAGTAATAAATAATAAAACCCCCAAATGGCTGACTAGGGGGCTGAATCCTCAGCCCTTACTACTGTGCTCTGCACATAGTAAGTGCACAATAAATATGATTGATTGACTGACTGACTAACACACATCTGGTCTGGATGCATTCTCCCAAGGGAAAACAGTAGACTGAGCTAAGAAGGAGAGGGATGGAGGTAAATAGGGAGCTTGTGTTGGGGTTTCTGGCCTCTTCTCTGCTCAGGTGGCAGCATGCTGTGTTGTTAGGTGAGGGTCTAGAAATGGTGAAATGTGGAGCAGAAAATAGAGAATGACCTCCCCTCTGGGGTCTCAGAGAACTTAGCAAAGAACTTTACTCCAAAGAAGCAATTCATGGAGTTTTTTTATGGAATTTATTATGTGCTTACTATGTGCCAGACACTGTGCTAAGTACTGGGGTAGATATAAGATAATTGGGTTGGACACAGTCCCTGTCACACAAAGGGCCCATAGTCTTAATCCCTACTTTACAGATGTGGTAACTGAGGCACAGAGAAGTGAAGTGACTTGCCCAAGGTCACACAGCAGATACATGGCAGTGCTGGAATTAGAACTCAGGTCCTCTGACTCCCACGCCCATGGTCTTTCCATAAGCCCATGCAGCTTCTGAGTTCTCAGAGGCAGGGGAGCCACTCTCCATCATGGCAGTTGATGCTCAGCGGGGAATGTTTTACATGTAGACTAAGCCAGGCCACTGGTCTGTGCCTGAAAATTCCCTGTAAGCCCAAGCACCAGGCCATAGCCTGTGATGCCCCCATGGAGTTGGGCAAATGAACATCGGTTAAGGGGACTCGCTGTTTTGATTCCAATTTCAATTCTTGTTATCCAAAGCTGATCGAGTTTGGAAAATTGAAAGAGAAAAAGTTTGAACAACTGAACAAAATCAGTCAAATACCTGTCACCCTAACCAAAGCCAATTATGATTGGCTATCCAAACTATTTTTTTTAAGCTAACCTTACAATCTCCAGTAGTTTGGATAGGTTGTATCATCCTTGAGGGCAGGAATCAAGTCAAAAACTTTCACTCAGATCTCCCAAGTGCTCAGTACAGTGCTCTGCCCATAGTGCTCAATAAGTACTATCGATTAATTGGAAGTTGGAGGCCTACATTTTAAAAAGCAATTTTCAGGGCTGGATGTGTGGGACCAACCTAAAAGATGAGGAGATGGTAAGTGAGAATCTGAATATAAATGGGTCTCATTCAACCTGGAATGATCCTGCCTTGCTGCTGGGGTTGATAAATGGATCTGATGATTGTGATTCTTAAGTCAAGAATGTTTCATGAGTGAAATTCTGCCACAGACCTGGGAAGGGTTGGTTTTTTTTTTTCAACCTGGAACTCAGGTTTAACATTTGGTGATAATTGATCTCAGCTTTTATTCTTGTGATTTGAGAAGAAAGCAACTGAGAGGCTTTCCTGACTTCCTTCCTCAGGAGGAAGGATGATTCTTTGAATGCTACAATGAGTGCCAACAGAACAAGACTTGGGTCAAGGGAGAGGGGCAAGAGGGAGCGGCAGATTACCCATAAACCTCTAGGAGTTGCTGGCAGAGTCCATTCATTTCCACCCTCCAGCCAGGGTTAATCTCCTCTTGCCTTTCCCACTGCATTCCCCACTAGACCTTTCCTTTTAATTGCATTTCAACCCGGCCCTGTGATGTGCAAAAAGTTGCACGATAAGACAGTTGAATCAGAATCAGAAGAGAGACAGGACAATAAAAAGGCGAGGGGATGAATTGAAGAAAGGGGGGAAAATGCTTAGAATCTGTATGCGCCCTACATCTTTCATCCTGGATTAGTTAGCTGGTGCTGTTTGGTAGCTGGCTAATGGCCTTCTGCAGAATATGATTTCCATCAGAGGGTTCTCAGAAGGGGATATTTTTGGCTCGGCATTTTCTCCACACTGACTTTCCTATCCAATGTTCCGATGGAAATTTTCCAGAGCAATGAAATTTGAAAATGCGGGGAACAGGCGCAGAAAAATCACAATCGTAAAATGGAGACGGAGAGAAACCAGACATCGCATTCCAGCTCTCTGGAAATAACCACTTCATGGCTTGGTTCATTTGGAAGAATGAGATGTACAAGCCAATGAAACGGAGGAGAGACAGAGTGAGAAACAGAGAGAGAGATAGAGGGAAAAGAGAGACAGAGAAGTAATGGCCCAGGGTACAATCTGAAGAAGCCTTAATGATCCTAAAAATTATTGGGCAATAATTTCTACTATAGAACTCATCTTCATGCCCCTCAAAATGATCTAGTGCCTTAATTATCTCTTTAAATAACCTTGGCCTTCATCAAAATGGCAGAAATGATACTACATATTAGCAGCCTTATATCTTCCCTCCTCCGCCTTCACAGTATGAACAGCTTAAGGATCTGCCAGGCTCCAAAGGCACCCATAGCAGGAAGAAGAGAGTGCACAGCTGGGAGGGAGGCACATTTTTGCTACCATCAGCGGCTCCTAGTAGCAGAAGGGACCTTGGTGTCTGTTGGTCCATCTCTCTGCCTCCAAGCTGGACACGAGCATTCCAGAACATCCTTTCCTTGAAAATTCTTCCATAGGGCCAGGGCCCCACAATATCCATCTGCAGAGGAAGTTTTGCCTACCCCAATTTTTCAGAAGCCACAGTAAAAAAAAAAAAATAAATAAGGCTTCACCCAAAATATGGTTTCCCTGCATAGGTACGGATGATTCGAGAACAGCCGTCTCTTGTGAGAAAGGAAGTGTTTCTTTCTCTCCAAGGGCTTACACTTTCATGTAGTTTGCAATTTGCTCTGCCTGCCACAGGCCTCTGCAGTGTAACAAGCCATTCCAGTTTCAGGCTCCCTGACCTGGTGTTAAGAGAAATTAGGTCTTTTGGATTTTCCCCACATTTTTTGATTCTCGTTTAGAGAATTTTATTTTGAGTTCTCGGTTGTTTGCTTTCAATTCAAACCAGAGCAAAAACATCAGGCAGAGGGAACTAATTACAGTGTTTTTTAACTTGGCTTTCTCTGAAGAAACTTTGTATTTTGGAAACGATGAGGTCAAATAGCGTCAGACCAGCCCCTAACCCACACCTAGGGGAAGCAATGGGCTGGAGGCCATGAGGGTGAGGGGCTGTGCCTGATCTAATTATCATCTATCTACTCCTCTGCTCAATACGGTGCTTGGCACATAGTAAATGGTTATCATACCACAATTATTATTCTTATAATTCTTGGTGTGGCAATCCCCCTGCTCCAGCTTTTCACTCTTTAGTCCCACTGGAAGTTAGATCAGGGAACTAAACCCAGAAGCCAAGATCCAAACATATGCAGACTAGGTGGGAAGAGACAGGGTTCAGTAGGCTACCATAGAGGCATCAGACCTCTCATAAGTTGCTGGGTCCTTCCACGTCTTGGATCCCACACCGATCCACAGAAGTCACCGGCCTCTAAGCCTGCCATCCAACATCTTCAAATAGTGCCACTAACATCACCAACTTTGTCATCGTACTTAGCTCCTTTCAACGTCAAAACATTGCAAGGCCTAAGGAACTTCGTTTCCTTGAAAGACAAAATGCTTCCCTGATGCTATCAAACTATTGCAGCAGCCACCCACAGTGCAACAACATATAGATTAACGATCATAAAAATAATTTTGTATTTATAATGCTCATAAAGTGACATGCTTCGAAGACAGGAAACAGCTTCCCTGCTCTTTGCTGTTTTTCAGGTTTGAAAAAAATACAGTTTGTAAAAAAATACAGGGATCTATTCACTGGCTGTTGGAAGGGGAGGGAACAATAATCTCTCCTGAACTCTAGAGTCCAGAACTAAAAATAGAGTTGTTTCAATATATATATACATTTTCCTTACTCCTGCTCCTTGACCTCCTGTTCCATCAATTTCATATGCTAGTTGGCTGGCCAAAAAACCAACTTCATTTAGACTTGTAATCACCTCCTAAGCCTAGACCCCATGGGAGTGGGCTTGTCTTGTGTGATAATGCACATGAATTGGTAAGAACTTATAGATGTGCTTTTCCCAAAAGACTTGCTGAGTGGGCGGCAGGTATGGCATTTGCCTCACGTGCCTTTTTTCAACTCACCTGCCATTTTTCATTTGGTGCTGCCTCCACTCCTGCTGAACCATGCTGTGTTGGGGGGGCGGGGGGGCAAAGGGCCATATGAGGGAAGGGGAGAATTTTCATGAGGGCAGAACTTGCTGGACCCGGTCCTGCTTTCCTCCCCAAGTCCTCCTGAAAATGGAGGAACAGGAAAACACAGCAGCTGAATGTTCAAGACAGCGAGGCATGTGATTATAAAATGCAGAAAGGCAGGGCCTGGGGAGCAGAGGTCAGCCGAACCCAATGAGCATCTAATGATTTTCAACCCAAAAGCAAGACTCATTTTGCTGGACCATGTAAGTGGGGAAAGACCCTGGAAAAAAAAATCCAGTGGAATCCTCCCATCTTCCAGAGGGCTCCTGGCAAATAAGAGGAGCTTGGAGGGGAGCTTCTGAACTGAGTTCCATCCTATAGTGCAACAAGTCAAAGGAAGCCACAGAAGTGCCAGGGTGGAAGGTCCAAGAGCTCTCCACCCTGCCCTCTGATGAAGTGCCAAGGTTCCTATGGGCTGGGCCCATGAATGCCACAGGTCCAGGTTTCTCTGACCAGAGGGTGATGCCAAGGAAGCCCTACTACCTTGGCCACAGCCCTCAGTGCCCACAGCTTGCTCTTATCCTGCTGAGAGGGCTGGAAGTAGCCTCCCTCACTCAAACCCACTGCTTTGTTAACAGAATGAAATAGGGAAAGGATTTTTTTTTAGGGTTTTTTCTTTTTTTTAGATAAAGTGAATTTAGTGCTGATGAAAGGTGCTGTTTCAGCAGTCAAATAAGTAGATGTTCTTGGTTCCACCACCAGCATGGAAATCCTGGCTAAGCCCCTTCCTCTCCCCTCGGGGTTCAAAGCCCTCTGATCCAATGACCCTGGGGCAATACATTCAGGGGGAGGGGATCCCTTCCCACCATGGGCTAAGCCAAGTCCTCCAGATGCCACTCCGCGTGACTTGGCTTAGCTTCAAATGGGTGGCCCAATGCAGGGCAGGGGAAAAGATTGTCCCTCCCTAACCAATCCAAATATGGCTGGGTGGAGTTCTGTGTAGGGCTTGTTGTTTGAGTCCATGTGGGGGGGAGAAGGGTGGGGTCATGACCTGGTGGCTTTGGTCTATATGGGCAGCCCCTCTTGATCATCCCCTCCCACTTTCATCCCCTGGGTTCCCAAACCCAGGGTTCTTTTTTATTTTTCCTGAATTATCCAGATTATTATTACAAATAGTCCCCACACTTCACCTTGCCCGAACCCCACACTTCACCTTGCCCGAATAGACCCAGTCAGGATTCCCAAAGCGAAGGGAGGAATTCCTCAGCAGGGAGTCCCCTTGGGTGCATCCGGTGGCCCTTGATTTTCTACTTCTGTGGGTGACGTTTCCACCTCTGCGACTCCAAGGCCAATGGAACCCGACTGCTCAGAGCTCTGGGCCACATGATGGGGAACCAATTAACACCTGCCCTCCTACTGCTTGTACTGAGCCACTAAAGTGCAAAGAAAAAAATAGAACCCATCACCCTGACCTCAGTCTAGCTCCAGCTCTCTCCTGGCTGGCAGCTGGGATGCAGGGGCAGGAAGAGACAGGCAAGCAATGCAGAGGACTTTAAGCGGACCTGTTTCAGGCACAGAGGAGGCCCACAGTAGCAGTGGTGTGGAAGCTTCATTTCTCTCCTGGAGTGCCACCCCATCACCCTGGCCCGGTGGGCAAGCCATCCGCCAGGCCAAATCCATCTCTGGAGGGCGGCCACCCGGCCATCCCCACTGTCCTATCTGTGAGCCTATGACTCCCTCTTTCTCCCTGTTCTGGAGAGTTGAGATATTCACAAATCAACCTTCTCAATCCTTAGAGCTAAACAAAGCACCAAAAAAGTTACAAAAATATAATGGGGGTCATTGCCCCAGCTTCCCTATAATTACTGCTTTATGTAAATGTCAGAAAATAATGGCCAATCTTCCTGTGCATTTCCATTTCCCACCCCCGACCGTAGACCAAAGTGGCCTCAATGGCCAACCTGCAGGCAAACAAACTCTCCTCCCTCCTTCACCAGAGGATGCAGCTTCACAGGTCCCCATTGGCCCCTCCACCTCATCCATATAGAATCCACTTCTTTCCCCCAATTCTACCTTCCCCACCAACCACCCCATTGCTATTCCTAAGAGACTTTCCAAAAAAATAGACCTTTAAAAAAATTGCATCTTTTTATGATCATTCTATCTGCATATTACTTCTCGAGGTTTTCCTTTTAATAAAAAAAGATTGCATATTGACAACATTTATAATGAAAAGCCACGATGGCTACCTCTGACCCCCTTTCCGGGGGTGGGAGTGTGGGGGCGGAAGAGCCCAGAGGAGGGGGCAGGAGGGAAAGGGACGCCCGTGGCAAGGAAAGAGTGGAGATTCTCTCGGTTTCCAAAACACCTGCGTCGTCGTCCCACTTGCTTCTGCCACAGTCCCCTCTCTGTCACGCCGTCCTCCGCTTCCAAAGTAACCCCAGAAAGCATGAATGAAGGACTTTGTGGCCTGAGCCTGTGTTTCTGCATGCCTGTTTTGAAACTGGTATGGCCTTTGGTGGGGTGGACATAGGGGCAAATATCGAGTTAAGCTTATTTGCCATCGTTTCATCACTTGGAATTGTAAATCATTCCAGTGACTTTAAAATCTAAGCAGTTAATAGGCTAAAACTCAAAAGAAAATTTTTTGCATTATAATTAAGCATGAATATATATTTTATATATTACACTGCTTTCCTCCTTAGACTGGGGCAAACGTGGCACCTCTGAATTGGAAACCTGTCACCAGCCCCAGAATCTGCCCCCCTAGCCAACTCCCCCCAACTCAAATGTTTGAAAGCTTTCTCCCCAAGCCCACTCCCACCCACCCTCCCACCCCCCACCAATCCTCAGTCCATAAGTTTAAAAGACAACCCCCCCCCAACCCATCCCATTTTTAAATAGATATTGCCACATTCTTAAATTCATGCATTACTGCATTGCTATTGCACATGTAGGTGTGAAGAGACTGTTGCTCCGCTCTCTCTCACTTGGGTCTTTCCTCGTTCTCTCTCATTCTCCTTGTGCCGTGCCCTCCCCGGCCCCTGCCCTCTCCCACCCTCCCCTCCCCCCTCACTGGTTGTGGACATCTTCCCTGCGGACGATCTTGTAGATGATCCAGTAGAAAATGTTGAAGATGAGGAAGGCCATGGGGAAGCCGATCCGGGACATTTTGTCGATCTTCTTGGCCCGCTGAATGAAGAGCTTGCGCATCTCCTCTGGGGTCTTGGAGGGCGGTGGGGCGGGGTTGGTGGTGTTGTTGGAGCCTTTGACTGAGATGCCATCCTTGGCCTGCAGGCAGGCGGGACCCATCCCATAGGCGGAGAAGTTGAACCGCCCTTCTCCGGCCTCGTCCTCCTGAAACAGATTCAGCATGGGGCTCTACTCAAAATGAGACAGGACCAATGCACCCTCACTATAAGGCTCTCCCAGGGGGCCGAGTCTCCTCTGTTGGTCCCAGGGCATGCCAGGCTCTCCGCCTTGGGGACGTGCCTTACAGAGGGGTGCCGCTGGGCGATGGATGCACAGGTGCAAATCAGGGGATCCGGCAGCCTCTGAAAAGCGGATTGGCTGGCTTTCTCGTGACCTTCCCCATCTGGAAATTCTTACATATCCCCTGGTTTGCCTCTGCTCTTCTCTCCCCACCCCCTTTTGGTAGCCCCTCAATCTCCTTTTCCTAGCCAGGCCGGAAGGAGGGATTTTGGAAGTCCCTGTGGAATATTAGGGACAATGCCAGGCTGTAAGCCACAATTCATTCCAAAGCCAGGGTGGTGGTGGCAGGGTAAGGGGAGTTGGCAAGGGGTGGGGTGGCAGGCGGTGGTGTGTGTGTGTGTGTGTGTGTGTGTGTGCGTGTGTGTGTGTACTGGGGTGGGGGATGCTGAAACACCATTTTTCCCCTGAATTGTTCATGTGCACCTTCCCCCAACCCTCCTCCTCCCTTCTCCCAGTCCACTATCCCAGCCGAGCTCCAGTACAGAATAGCTTTAACATGCCACCTCCACTGTGGATCACACACCTAACAGACTCGGCTTAGAGTTTCGATTTGTTTGCAATTTGACAGCAATCAAGTTTCAAAGAAACAATCACTTTCTTTCACAGCCACCTCCCTCCCCTAAAGTGCTAAAGAGAGGGTGGTCAATTGGAACCACGTCCTGATTTTTCCAAGGTCAGGGAAAATGGGGCCCTTGCTTCAGGGGTCACCTACACTTGGGAAGCTCTCCTACTGCTGCTACAAAATGGGAAGGTCGTGCTTATGAGAAGGGGAGGTGAGTGCCATGGACACGTGGCTCGTATCTTGACTGCGGCCAGCCTCTCCTTCTTCTCACAGGCCCTGAGCCTTCTGTTCTGTACCGCCCTGCTAGGGCAGAGGGTGGGTGCACAGGGAGGAGAGGTCAGCCCCAGATGTAGGTTTGTACAGACGTGATCCTGGTCGGGACAAGTTCTTCTTTGAAAGGTTAGCCCTTCCCTCCCTCTGTCCCTCCCAGCAGCACTCTGGGATCCTGACCCCTCGGCCGCTGCCATGATATGGCTGCTTCTCCTGAGAAAGCAAAGCCAGACGAAATGGAAAACATTAAGGCTCGTTTCTTTGGGTGGCACAGTTAAAAAGTAGCCATGACTCTGGTGATTTGATTGGATCCACATTTAAATGGGGCACTCCAAGGACTGGAGAGTAAGATCTTGCTATCTCAGTGGGGTGCTCTGCTGTCTCAATACTGGGTCCTATAGGTTTCCTTGAGAGAAAGGACAAAGTTTGCTCCTTTGTAAAGTAATCCAAGATTAGTGGGGAGTGTTCATTTCATCTGGAGCCAGCACCTTTATCTCTTGCCCTGACTGAGGGCTCAAACCTCCAACCCTCAGTTGAGTTCAGTGGAATTCAGTTACATTCCCAGAGAGAAATACAGGAGTAATGGCTTCTAACAATCCCTCACGGATGTGTGGCCCATAAATATTTTTTTCCTACCATGTATAGGTTTTATCTGTGACAGCCCTCTCCCATTAAATTGCAACTTCCTTGAGGGCAAAGAACATGTGTTTAGCACTCAAATTCTTAGTACAGGGTCCTTTACTCAGAAGAGCTCCTTAAATAGTACTGATTGAAAGCAGCTGGAGCTTGGGGCTCTGAAGGCTCAGCTGAAAGTGAAGTTTTGCTACCAGTAATCTGCCAGTGACAGATTTGTTTCTTTTGATGGGTTGTTGGGAAAACAGTGAAGAAGCAGTATGGCCTCATGGGTAGAGCACAGACCTGGGAGTCAGAAGGACCTGAGTTTTCTAATCCTGGCTCTGCCATTTGTTTGCTGTGTGACCTTGGGCAAGTCAATTAACTTTTCTATGTCTCAGTTCCCTCACCTCTAAAATGGGGATTAAGACAGGGAGTCCTATGTGAGACAGGGACTCTGTGCAATCTGATTATCTTGTACGTACACCAACGCTTAGAACAGTACCTGGCACATAGTAAGCACTTGACAAATACCATTATTATTGTTATTATTGAAGATCAAATAGAGATATCTCGGTCTGCTAACACACACCCTGACCTCATTGTAAATAAGCTTATCTGCCTGGAGCAGGAATCAAGAGTTTGGGGCCATCTGGGACTCAACTTTCTCCTTGTAATGAGCAGTGATGACCTTTCCCTAGTTCCTAGGTTTTTCCTAGGTTCTGCAACCTGAAGTGACTCTGGGCTGGGGAGGAAGAAGGGTTCTGGAATTGGCAATGAGTAGGTTGGGAGGGTAAAGGCAGTTGGGAGGGAAAAGAATGAGGATTTGGCTTGAATCTCTCTCACCCGGCCTAGCAACAGCCTGAAAGGCTAATGCCAGGAGACGGCAAACCTACCCGGGGGTTGGGGGAGGAGGGGGAAGCAGGATGGCAGCCTAATTGGGGAGGTTATTATTAATAATAATTATTATGCTTTCTGTTAAACCCTTACTATGTGCCAGGCACTGTACTAACAGCTGGGGTGGATACAAGCAAATCGGGTTGGACACAGTCCCTGTCCCACATGGGGCTCACAGTCTCAATCCCCATTTTACAGATGAGGTAACTGAGGCACAGAGAAGTGAAGGAACTTGCCCAAGGTCACATAGGCAAGTGATGGGTCCAGGATTAGAACCCAGGTCCTTCTGACTCCCAGGCCTGTGCTCTATCCAATAGGCCATGCCGCTTCTAGCCCTTAAGGGGAGCCCCAGGCCCTTTTGAACTTCAACACAGCACTGCCCCAACTTCAGGAACAATCTCGTATCTCCAGGCAGTGCAGCCAAACACAGGACCCTGAGAAAATTGGCTACAATCCTCCTTATCTCAGGATCAGCTCAGCTAGCAGAGCTCATCAATTTCTCTACTTTAAACCATTTATTTCTGAGCACTGAATACACTTAGTTCTTGAACAGAAGCATTCCCCACTTAATGCCAATCTGACTCTAGCAATCACTCTAGTGAAAGGATTTAAAGCCCAGCATTTGAATCCCGAGGACCCGGGAAGATATAAAGACCTGAGAAGAATCCCTCTCTCGCTCTTTCCAGACACCCAGGCCCTGAGAGATTTATGAAGGTCAAACAGGTGAAGCGAAACCACTTAGAATATATGGTGGTCATGAGGTAAGATTCCAGCAGTTCTGAAATCCCTTCTCTTCTTCTTGGTTTAAGAGCAAAGCCTGGGATTCTTGCCTTCCTACAGCCAGAACAGGTGGGAGAAGGGAGAAGGAATAAAGAGGGAGGATATGGGGAGAAGTAGTTTGGAGAATACACAGAGCAGAATCACTACTACTCAGATTGACCCAGGTTCTTCAGAGTCCCAGAGGTAGTATCCTGAGCAGGGTAGGGTAACCATAAGTCCTGGGGTCCGGCTAACATGGTTCTATCACCTGCTCCCTAAACATGAGGCATCATTTATTCAGTCATATTTATTGAGCGCTTACTGTGTGCAGAGCACTGTACTAAGTTCCCCTGTGTTTACCCCAGCTTCCCCTGTGTTTACCCCAGCGCTTAGAACAGTGCTCGGCACATAGTAAGCGCTTAACAAATACCAACATTATTATTATTATTACTAAGAGCTTGGAAAGCACAATTCGTCAACAACGGGCTCACAGTCTAGAAGGGGGGAGACAGACAAATAATCTCAGTCAGTTGATCAATCAATCATATTTATTGAGTGCTTTCTGTGTGCAGAGCATTGCACTAAGTCCTTCAGAGAGTACAATATAATCGAGTTGGTAGACCTGTTTCCTGTCCACAAAGAGTTTTAGTCTAGAGGGGTAGACGCACATTAATAAAAATAAATAAATTGTGGATATGTACGTAAGTGCTATAGGGCTGAGGGAAGGGTGAATAAAGGGTGCGTGGGTGACACAGAAGACAGTGGGAGAAGAGGAGATGAGGGCCTAGTTGGGGAAGGCCTCTTGGGGGAGATGTGCCTTCATTAAAGCTTTGAAGGTACGAAGTATGATCATGGTATGAAGACAGAGGGTAGTCCAGGCCAGAGTTAGGATGTGGGCGAGAGGTCAGCAGTGAGATAGTCAAGATGGAGCTACACAGAAGCCATGCCTAGACACAGTCTGTCCCCTAGGAAACCAAAACCATCCATTCAGTTGGGCATCTAGCCAGATGCATTTCTGGGATGTCTGGGGTAATCTGATAGAAGCACATCTCTTTGGGACTGGGCCAATTCCCAATCTAGGGCTGTGGCACAAACTCCTAGCTCCCCCCTTTGTCCCTCACACTCCTCAGGTGACTTTTCGGTTCAGTGTCAAAGAATCATCGCCCCCCATAGAGCTCACACCCTCGGCTTGGTTCTCTTACCTTGCTTCTCTTTCCCTTGTCACTTAGCACTAACTCTTGCAGAATCTTGAAGTTTCGGTGTGATGCTCACTCTAAAAGTGGTCCACATTTGTGACCTTGAAAATTGAATTCTGCTCCATTGTAGACATCTCCCTTACCAAAAGCACTCACTTATTCGCACATTGCAAGGTAAGATTCTTAGTAGAAAAGCGGTCATGAAGGTGGCATGGGATGCTCCCTTTAATAGGGATTTCTTCATTTTGTGGCCAGTGAACTAAAGGACAAGGTGGTAGAAAATCCCTGTAGGATGGGTATTTTTCATATATTTGGAAGGCTGAGATAAACAGCTAATGGATGACAACAAATTTTTTTTTAAGTGAAATCACTAGGAGACAGTCATCAAAATTTCTTACTAGGGAGCCTAATTTTGATCACCAGAGAAATTTGCTTTCAAGTAGTTTGGGAAAATGAGAAGGGTCAATGAGATAGCTTTAGAGAAATTAAGAGAAAATGAGCCTATTAAGGATGGGGGAGGAGATAAGAGGGGTAGCAAGAGAAGAGAAGGCAGGCATAAGGAAAGAAAAGTGGGGGAGGACAGAGAGAAGGCTAGGGGAGGAACACTACTGAGAAACGAAATCTCCTTGATGTGAATGAATGCAATATTATAAGTGTAAAACCACAGTCCGTCCAACCCCCCTCCCCCAAATACTGTGAGGAATGAATGGGGAGGGAAATATACTGAAGAAAATGGCAGAAAGCACAGCCCCTGTAGAATGAGAACTCAAGTACTTCGCAGTTTTAGCTGCCTGGAGAGGGGTGGCGATTGTGAGGGGCCGGGGGGCGGGCTCTATCTCTGTGGTTCAGCCAGCCCATAGAATTTGATTGCCTGTGTGCCACTGGCTTTAATTGGGATGGTCCAAAGCCAAGAGTCCAGGCCATGGCGATTTCCAGATCCCGGGCGCCCAGAAGACACCAATTAATTTAATGTGAAGATGATAAAATGCCCACTCTGAAATTCATTGTGATCAGAGCCAGGAGAATTTCCCCGGCTTTTGTGTGCAATGGGAGCAGTTGTGAAAGAGAGAAACTGTTGAAAGAATGAGCAGGAAGAGTCTGAACTGTGGGACACTTCGAAAACATGAATGACGACCCTCTCTCTCCCCTGTACTAGTCCTGTCTCTCCCTGAGGCCAGCAAGGGCTTCCAAGACCTGGGATTAGGAAAGCCGAGAAGGGGCCTGGTCTTCCCAGCCGTGGCCAGAAGGTGTCGGTAAAGCCTGATAAAAAAAAACGTTGTGGAGACTGGTGAGATGCCAGCAGGACGAGGGGGTGCAGTCCAGATCCAGGCAGAGGCGCAGAGATCGAATGAGCTAGAAGCTCAGCAGAGGGTTTCCTGCCTTAATCGCTGGGCTGATGGGTTGGAGGAAACAATACACATGCCTCCCTGCTCCGGTGGAAAAAAAACGTTACGGGGAATTCAGGGTGGCCTAGAGGAAACACGTGCCTCCCTGCTCTAGTGGAAAAAAAATGTTACAGGGAATTCAGCGTGGCCTGGAGGAAACACATGCCTCCCTGCTCCGGTGGGGGGAACAAATATTATAGGGAATTCAGCGTGGTTTAGACGGGCTTGGGAAGGCTTGGGAATCAGAAGACCTGGGTTCTAACCCAGGCTCTGCCACTTGTCTTCTGTGTGACCTTGAGCAAGTCACCTAACTTCCCTGGGTCTCAGTTAACTTATCGGTAAAATGGGAATTTAAACCGTGAGTCCAAAGTGGGCCACGGACTGTGTCCAACCTGAGTGGCTTGTATCTATCCCAGTGTTTATTCCAGAGCCTGGCACGCGGTAAGTGCTAAACAGTTACCACTTAAATGTCACAAAAATAACTCTCTGGACACAGTAAGCCTCAACACTGGATGAGTTCCAGGACAGCTTAATTACCTCAGAGCCATGTAAGAGAGCCTCAGTACATTGTCAGAATTTCAGCATATTGGCTGAAAGACCTCATAAAATGGTAAGAGGAGTCTCATTAAATCTTAAGAGTGGTAGGTTTAAAGTAAACAGAAGGAAGCATTTCTTCACCCAGCTTATGGTCAGTTTATGGAATATGGGTCCATAGGAAAAGGCCCCTTTAGATGTAAGTTTGCAGTGGGCAGGGATTGTGTCTGTTTATTGTTATATGGTACTCTCCCCAGCACTTAGTATAGTGCTCTGCACACAGTAAACAATAATTACTATTGACCGGCTGATTAATTGGTGCAGGCTAAATATTAGCAGAGTCCAAAAGGGTCTTGATAAATCCATGGATGAGCAATCCATATTTCAATAAATCATTGTTAAAGTTAGAGGCACTAGTTTCCTTCAAATATCTTGTTGTGACTGTCAGAGACAGAATACTGGGCTGAACACATCATTGGTCTGACCCAGCCCTAGGTCACAATCACTGTTGCTGAGGTTCTTAAGCTTTGGGTTATTTTGGGTTTCTCATTCATTTGTGTTGTGAGGAGAATGTGGGAAGGACTGCTATCAGTTTTCCTGTAATACACATGTTAAGGAAAGCTCACCCTGCAACTAAGGTCACACACAAGCCCATAACTGTTTCTTCCCACAACATATCATGTCCTAATCAGGTAGATGTGCACTATCAGAAGAACTTTCCCTAATCCCCAAACAGTGCTTGAGTCAAAGTGCAATAATCAAATTATGCATTCTGGCAAAACTAGGTGTATTTTGGGTTTTTAGAGCACCTTTCTTCCCGGCTGCCCTCATTTGTATTAATGATTTGTTCTTACAGTACCCAGGGGAGGGTCTGTTGCACAGGTATGTTTATTTCATGTTACAGATGGAGAACCAAGAAGCACAGACAAGTAAATATTATTATTATAACAATAATAATATATGGTATGTGCTTACCATGTGTCAAGCACTTTTCTAAGTGCTGGGGTAGATACAAGTTAATCAGGTCAGACACAGACCCTGATCTTCATGGGACTCACAGTCTAAATAGCAGCAAGTACAACTCTTTAATCCCCATTTTACAGTTGAGAAAATTGAAGCACAGAAATATTAAGTGACTTGCTCAAGGTAACACAGCCAGCAATCTTCAGAGATGGGATTAGAACCCAGGTCCTTCTGCCTCCCAGACCCATGCTTTAACCACTAGGCCATGCGATGGTATTTACTGAGCATTTACTGTGTGCAGAAAACCGTGTACTAAGTGCTTGGGAGAATACAGTATAGGAGGAGCTGAAGACCCATGATTGCCAAGCCGGGATACGCAAGCCAGTCACCCCCTCTGTGGGACGGGAGAACCAGCCTCTCGATTAGCGGCATTAACTCACCCACACGGCACACGTGTTTGGCGGTGACTGACGGCCAGAACAGTGAGCCAGTCTAGTCCACCCAGCCCAGAGCCTCACAGAGAACTGTAAGAACTGGATGGAGTTTTGGCAGGAAGGGCTGGCAAGGATGCCAATGCCTGCTACCCCTTGCAGTTTCTGGGACCCTTCTGCCCAGACTGCTGTCCTCCTTAGCTCAGCTGCTGGGACTTTCCCAGAAGCCTTTTGGGAAAGTGATTTCAGGTTTCCCAGATAGATACCTGGATCAGATAGAGGGAAGGAGAGTCTGTAGATTCCAGTGAGGAAGTAGGCAGATCCGGGCAGGTGTCCCCAAGCAGTTGCATATTTGCAATCTGTGCAGATTTGCAGAGAATGTAACCTTGGTCACACTTCAACTGGCGGGAGTGTTTGGGTTTGATGTTAATTAAAACCGCTGGGAGAATTGCTGAGAGATTAGGTGAGAAGAGGAGGCACTCTGTCTCCCGTTCCATTTGGAGGAGCCAGCCAGGGTGACTTGAAGACAATCTTTTCTTGACGTCTTTATGATAATTGTAGCCCCTTCCCGCTGAAAGATCTCAGTACTCAGATTACCCAGCTCAGCATGAAAAGGATCCTTTGTGTTGCAGCCAATTGTTTCTTTAGATCTACCCTCAAAGGGTAAAGTTCAAGGAGCCCCTGGGTTTAGTGATCTTAACTTGGAGACTTCCAAGAAGCATCTTCTGATATGTTGTAACCCGGATGTGGGTATTTTTCCTGTTGTATTTCAGAGGGCTGGATTTAATTTGTCTGGTCTCCCCCGAACATCTTCTTTCTAACTAGGCTAGGTTGCCAGCAGGCAATTTAATCTAATTGGTGGTTCTTAGGAGCCAGGGAAGCAGCATGGCCTAGTGGATAGAGCACGGGCCTGGGAGTCAGAGGGACCTGGGTTCTCATTCCAGCTCCACCACCTGTCTGCTGTGTAACCTTGGGCAAGTCACTTCACTTTTCTGTAACTCAGTTACCTCATCCATAAAATGGGGATTAAGACTGTGAGCCCCAAGTGGGACATGGACTGTGTCCAGTACGATTAGCTTGTATCTACCCCAGTGCTTAGTACAGTGCCTGGCACGTAGTAAGTGCTTAACAAATACCATTAAAAAAACAAAAAAGCAAAAAACAAAATGAACCAGGTTCTGTCCCTGCAGTGGTCTCTCTGGGCCAGCTTCAAGGAGATAATAATAATAATAATAATTATGGCACTTGTCAAGTGCTTACTATGTGCCAAGCACTATTTTAAGCACTGGGGTAGATGCAAGGTAGTAAGGTTGGGTACAGTCCCTGTCCCATATTGGCTCAGATACTTAATCCCCATTTTACAGATGAGGTAACTGAGGCCCAGAGAAGTGAAGTGACTTGCTCAAGGTCACAGAGCAGACATGTGGCAGAGCTGGAATTAGAACCCATGACCTTCTGACTCCCAGGCTCTTGCACTATCCACTAAGCCAGACTGTGAGTGCTGCTCTAGTCCCCTCCCCGGGGCCCGAAATGGCAGCTGGCAGCCACCCTCCATCCTGTCCCAGCCCTGAGAGAGCTCAGATCCCTTCTTAAGCCTTACCCTAAATCTCCTGAAACTGTTGCAATAACACCAGAGGCAACAGCAGGGGAGCTGGACTAAGCACAGTCATTTCTGCCAGAATATGCATTTTCACTAAAGATTTTCCCTAGAATGCTGCTCAGGAATTAGGCAGTGTTCTAAAAACCCAAGCCCATTTGGATACAGCACACTATGTCGTTGGATGGAGAGATTGAGAGTGGCACCGGCTATGGGATGAAGACTACGGTGTAAATTTTCCTTAACGTGAGGTTTTGCAAGAATGCAACCTCCATGTTTTAGCATGGGATGAGAACAAAATAGATTTTAAAGTATACTTTATATGCTCTAGTTATAAATATCTTCCATAATGCATTCTCTACTTTATATATTTATGTACTATGCTGTCACATTTTATGTATATATCTGTCATATCTATTGTAGATTATATATATATATATATATATATATATATATATATATATATGTAAACACATACCCAAGAAGACGCACAGACCCCTTCTGTAACACCCCTTAGATAGGCAGATTGGTTGTCAGGCAGTTTCTGATTGAACACTAATGATTTCCATGCTCACTAGGACTTTATCAGCTGTGTCCATCAGGTGACTTGCTGGTCTGTTATCACTCTGTAGATGGGGCCCAGTAGGGCCCAAAAGGATGTCATTGATCTCTCATTAGTGCTCCAGACTCCTCTCTCTCTGTCTCTCTCTCTGTCTCTCTCAACAGGGTGGCTTCTTTAAAACTAATCTCAATGAAAGAGATCTTCCTGTGCAGACAGTGGAGCCAGTATCTACGGTGAGCAACTCTGTGCCTCAGGTAATACAGATCTCATTAGGACATTCAAAATGCCTAGCTGGACTGTCTCTCCTTCTAGATTATGAGTTTGTTGCGGGCAGGGAATGTGGCTACCAACTCTGCTGCAGTATACTCATTGTAGAGAAGTAGTGTGGTCTAGTGAACAGAGCATGGGCCTAGGAGTCAGAAAGACCTGGATTCTACTCCCAGATCTGCCACTTGTCTACTCTGTGACCTTGGGCAAGTCACTTAACTTCTCTGTGCCTCAGATACCTCATCTATAAAATGGAGATTAAGACTAGGACCCCTATGTGGCACAGGGACTGTGTCCAACCCCATTACCTTGTATCTACCCTAACAGTACGGTGTCTGGCACATCGAAAGCACTTAACAAATATCACAGTTATTATTATTAATTATTACTCTTCCAAGCACTTAGTAGAGTGCTCTGAAGTGCTCAATAAATATGATTGACTGATGTTCAAGATGAGAACCTGGAGACTTAAGGGTCTTTTGATGGGCCTTGTTTCAAAAGGGTTCTTCTATAAATTCTGTTCTGGGTAAATAAGTATGGGCGTGTGTGGGTGACTCGATAGAGATCAGATGAACTGGGTGTATGGTTGAGAAGACCAACTACCTAGCCAAAGTCATTTGGTTCAGGGACCACCCAAGGAGGGAGATCTGGACTTCCAGCTCCAAAACCGGAATGGAAATAGCACTTTCATCTTCACCTTCCTTGATTCCATCAAGCTCTAGAGGGGGGGTACCCCCATACATTACACCCAAGATTCTTGAGGAGGTTCTCAACCCAGTGTTTCACAGTTTACTGGTTAGGTCCCTCCTTTTGGGGTCACAGTCCCCTCGAATAAGATAGCTGTGTCAACAGTTGCCCATTACCTATCAATCCACCAACTTTATGTTCCTAATCTGCCCTCCTTCCCAGAGTACACCAGGTGGCACAAATATTCTGGTCTATGTTTTGGGCATAAATCATTCCTCATGCTGGGTGATAGGCATTTGGTGTAGTTGGAAAAATGGCTTCCAGAAGGTCTATTGGTGAGAGCAAGTTGTCGGTGGGTGGACCAGGCCTTTCTTTTATCTTTATTTAGGAAGAGGTGACTGAGACTCAGTCAATTGGGCTGAGCCATCTGGACAGCTGGGCCCCATCAGGTTGGCTCCACCTGGACAATGGGGTCAATGACGGGAGTCCTACCTTATGATGTCTCCTCTTCCTCCTGAATCTGAGCAGCTCTTTGTGCTGGCGGGACACAAAATTGACAGCGGCATATTCCAGCAGGGCGGAGAACACGAACAACAGGCATACCGCCATCCAGATGTCGATGGCTTTCACATAGGACACCTGTCGGCGGCAGAGGGAGGAAGGTCGAACCGATCGCATCAGTTGAGATTCTCCCCTCTTGCCCTTCCCCCGCCAGCCTTTCCAAGATCAGCCTCCTCCCCGGGGGGCAGAAAGGTGGACTCACCTTGGGCAGTGAGGCCCGAGACCCAGAGCTCTGGGTGGTCATGGTGAGCACGGTGGTGATACCCAAGCCCACCCGGGCCGGTGCGGCATCCATGTTGATCCAGAAGGAGATCCAGGAGAGGATGACAATCAGGAGGCTGGGGATATACATTTGGATCAAGTAGTAGCCCATCTGTCGCTCCAGGTGGAAGCGAGCCTCTATACAGGTGAATTTGCCTGAAAACAATGGGAGGGAGTTAGCTTAGAGCAGGGTTTCTGGGCTTGGGGTGTGTGTAGAGGGGAACACACCTAGGAGAGCTTGGGGCGTATCCTGTGGGGGCTGTGGAGATGAAGGGCCACCTGGCGTCAGCTGTGGAATGGGAAAACAGGGGCTGAACGGATGTTTCTGGGACAGGAGAGGGGCAGGCCGCCCAACCGACCTGTGTTATAGTGCTTGGTGCAGTAGCGTAAGTCCTTCTCTTCCTTCAGGATGAACTGGGGCAGAGTTAAGCCATCAGCCACCTGCACGGCTCCTTGTTCCTGCCACTCAAATATCAGGTCATTCATGGTGTAACCAACTAGAAAAGAGAGGAGGGGAGAAAAATCAGAAGGAGAAAGCTCTTCGGTGAAGCTGGATTCACTTTTCTGTAGGCGAATGTTGGAAAGGCAAGTCTGGGACTGTCAGAGGAGAAAGAGTTTGAAAACAATCAAAGCTTCTAGCACTCTTTGCCAGTCAGAAAGGCAAATGGGAGGCTTAATAACACTTCAAAGATGAAACTAGAGGAAATGGGGTTTTACTGTATCGAGTGGGATGGGGACTGTGGCTGGTTTGATTGAATTGGATCTACTCCAGCCCTTAGCACTGGATTTGACACAAAGTGAAGGCTTGGTATATAACACAGTTATTACTGTTAAGCAGGCTTTAGATTAGACATAAAGAAAAACTTTCTACCGTAGGTGGTCATTTGACCCTGAAATGGGTACCTGAAGGAGGCTGGACAATTTTCTTCCAGGGAAGTCTTTAAGAGAGTGGGCTAGGTACTCATGATTTAGATGCCCCTGTCCAGAGGCAGAGGAGTGGGCTAAATGATCTCTTTCTGTCATGGATTTAAATTTCTGTTTTTGAAGGGGTAGCATATTAGGTTTGCCCTTTGCTGATGGGTTTCATCATCCAGGCTCAACTCCACCCTCAGAGATGGGTGGATGAAGGCCAAAATGGGGGAAAACTGAAAAAAAGATGACCAAAAAAGCTTGTCCTGAGCAGGCCAGAGGGGGAGAAGGGAGATGCAGAGGAAGATTGAATGCCCCTCTGTTGGACTGGCAGACTCTCTTGGTCTTTTTCTCTCTCTCTTCCACACACACTCTTTCCAAATCAAGGGAGGATTGGAAGATAAGATGTTGGGAGTCATTCCCTAAGGGAGGCATCCCTCAGGACTCACAGCTCTCCAGCTGCATGATACACGTCTGGACATCCATGGGAAAGTTCTTCAAGTCCATGGGGCAAGCGAGAGTCAGGGTGATCCTGAGGAGAGAAGGAGAAAGGACAAGCTAACTTTAACTATGCGGTTGAGCTAGTGCCTGAATCTCTGGGGTCTAATAGTACCCAGTTAGGGGGCCTAAAAGAAATTAGCTGGCACACCTAAAACAATTTTAACAAGCCCCTCTCCTCTCCCACCCCACATAATTATCCTCTTTTCCCTCTTCATCCTCTCTTTTCACCCTCTGTCATACTCTTACTGCCCACTGACAGGCTTCTGTTTGTCAAATTTTTGTGGGATCTGTGTCAGATCTGGGGGAGGTGAGGACAGATGCTTCTTTCCAACTGAAGCTGGTGACTTGGGCAGGGCCATGAGGGCCATTTGCAAAGCTCTAATGGAAATGTTCTGGGTTTATGTTTCAAATCTGAGAAGTAATAATAATAATAATTGAGGTATTTGGTAAGCTCTTAATATGTGCCAAGCACTGTACTAAGCACTGGGGTAGATACAAGATAATCAGGCCCCACAAGAGGCTCACAGTCTAAGCAGGAGGGAGAACAGGTACTGAATTCCCATTTGGCAGATGAGGGAAGTGAGGCACTGAGAGGTTAAGTGATTTGCCCAAGGTCACCCAGAAGGTAAGTGACAGATCCGGGATTAGAACCCAGGTCTTTGGTGAAACATCTTTTTTGAGGGTGGGCTCCAGTCACCATTCCAAAGACAGGGAGGGAAGAGGGTGATGGAGGCAGGCAGAAGAGGAGAAGGTCATGTGGGGTGATGGATTGATCCCTTTCTCCTTAGCCCCTTCCTCCCTGGTGACAGTGCATTGGGCTATTGAGGGCTTGTGATGAATCTCCTTTTCTGAAGATCTTTCTGAGATGGAGAGATTCACGTCTGTCTGGGGCAGTCTGGAGGAAGTCCTAACTAGGAGTGGGAGAGTGATGCCCCCCACCCATCACTCAAGAGACTTTCTTTCTCTGCTGGGAGGAGAGGAGGTTACAGTTACTCCAGAACACCTGGGCCCAGTGCCGTGCGAGAATTCAGAAAGCTTATTCTTAGATCAGCAGAGAGGATCCAGGACACCTACCCCTGATTTGCCCAGAGGGGCCAGAGGCCCTACCTAGACCCATCTCTCAGCCCTGGATGCATCATTTCCTGCCCCTGCTTTGCCCAAAGGGGTATGAGGCTCCAAGCCCATCTCTCATGCTAGGGCAATGCCTGACAGCCTCTTGTCCAAGCACTAAAAAAAGACGCCTGGTGACCCAGGGCAGAAGCGGCTCGTCTAGGTGCCTGCTTGTGGCTCACCGAAAATTTCAAAGTGCACTCAAATCCCAGTTTCCCAACTCTGTCTACGTGCACAGCAGCTTGGGGTACCACTACAGCTGCCCATCTGGGGGCTGTCGGACCTGGAGCTGCCTGGCTTGTATGGAGGCAGTGCAGCTTAGAGTGGTGGCTGCTTGGTTTTCATTTTATAGTCTAGCGTGGGCACTGACAACATGAGATAATGGAATTCAAACCTTGCAACTCGTGATGGTAATTCAAGGCTTGAACGAACAGGGTTTTGCAAGCATCTGAGGCCCAAAGACAGAGGAGGAGAAAGCAATTGTCTTCAAGCTGTCTCCCGGACCTGCCTCTCCCTTTTGCACGAGGTTGCATTATGAATAAAAGTGGCCCAGCCCCAACCTCCTGGCTGCTTTCCTGGCGAGGACTATCTCTGCTGAACTCACCAGGAGGATTTATCTCGGGGGCCTGGGTAGAAGCTGGGAACCACCACCAGCTGGGCTCATGCAGGCTGAGGCAGGCGAGGATGTGAACAGTCTGCAAAGCCAGAAGCAGCTTCTGTTGACTCTGCACAGATTCTGGTGCTGACACATTCTCTACGCCTTCCACTCAGGCCCTGACAGCTTTCTCCAGCAGCCTCGGGGAGAATGGCATCAGGAAGTTCCCCAAACACTATGGTGGAGACACACCCGATCATGGCTCCAAGGAAATCTCACACTTGAATGACCTTTCCAGGCCAAAGGGCAGGGGAATCCGGCCTGCTCAACTTTCTCCTCTTCCCCTCACTCCTTTAATAAGGCTTTTTCCTCCTGGATCTTTATCCATCGTATCCTCCGGGTGAGCAAAACCAGAGTCTTTCGCTTTCCTGCCATGGTATCCAGGGTCTTGGGTGTCCTCCTCTGCCAGACGGCCACCCTGCCTCCCTGAGATCCTGTGTTGACTCCTCCATGTCACTAAGGAACCTCCATCCCGACCTGCCCTGCTCCACCCTGGCGGGACAGTGAAAAGCAGCTGTGGCCTGGCACCACCTCCATGGATGCTTTAAAAAAAATTTTTTGATATTTGTTAAGCGCTTACTACATGCCAGGCACTGTTCTAAATGTTGGGATAGATACAAAGTTAATCGGATTGGACACAGTCCACGTCTCACATGAGGCTCACAGTCTTAATCCCCATTTTACAGATGAAGTAACTGATGAAGTACTATGTGCAGAACACTCTATTTAACACCTGAGAGAGTACAGTACAACAGAATTGGCAGACGTCTTCGCTGCCCACAACAAGTCTACAGTCTAGAGAGACTCTGACCCTCTGCTGGGGTTTCTTCTGGCAGCCAGAATCCCACAGCAATCTAAGAGATGTATATGTCCCAGGCCTTTTCTTCAGGTTGGGGTTAGAGTCCTTTAAGGACAATGTGCAGAGATGGGGGACGGTGCATTCGGGGACAGAGGGTTGGGTGTGGGGAGGAGGCGGAGGTAAGGAGGCAGCTCTGAGTTTTATCTCAGTTCTTGGAGATAAAAACTCCAAAGTGGGACAACTGTCAAACCAGGTTAATCTTTGAGGCTGAGTGACCTTAGCATTGTCCCTTTGTATTTATTTTGCCTCCTGCTGCACCCTGTGTTGTTGATTTGCTGTGAGGAAACCACCAGCTTGGATCTAGAAGGTACCAGATAGTGCTGGCCTGGTCCATGGCACCCAAAGCTCTCTTGCTTTCCTGGCTTGCCCCTCTCTGAATCCCACCTCTCTTGTTCCCATGCTAGCCCTTCAACCGACAAATCATCTCACAAATCCAGACCCAGTTTTGGCTTCAAGGACTTAGATATTTTAGTGAAAATGATTTTTTTCCAGATTTCAGTGAACTGAACCTCAGAATCTGGATAATTGCTAATTTAGCGCCAGCCACACACTTGGGGCAATGGAAGTGAGGAAGCCACAGCCAGATCAGTCTAAAATCCTCCATCTTTCTTGATCCATCCCAGGAGGAGCATCAGAGGAAACATCCCCTAGCCTCTAAACCACCCCCTTCCTGCCCATACCATCCACCATGTCTTGCTCTTCATGTTCCACACACCTAACAAATTATTGACTGTCCCTCAAACCTGTCTACCCTCACTGTAAACCCGTTGTTCATATCCATACTCCTGCCTGGAATTCCAGCCCTCTTCATATCCAACAGACCACCCCACTCCCCTCTTCTAGGAAGACTTCCCTGCCTAAACTATCATCTTCCCCTATATTTTCCCTCACTATTGTGTCACCTATGAAGGTGGATCTGTAGCCCCTAAGCACTTCGACGCTCACTCCATCCTGAGCCCCACAGCACGTACCCTGCTGCTTCCCTACCTGTAATTTATTTTACTGTCTATCTCCTTACTAGATTGCAAGCTGCTCATGCTCAGGAATTGGGTCTACCAACTCTATCATACTGTACTCTCCCAAACAATTACTACAGTTGTCTACACATAATAAGGGCACGGTAAATACCATTGATTGATTGATGCCCACCTAGGACTGAATGAGAAGCAGCATGGCTCAGTGGAAAGAGCACCGGCTTGGGATTCGGAGGTCATGGGTTCTAATCCAGGCTCCACCACATGTCAGCTATGTGACTTTGGGCAAGTCATTTAACTTCTCTGTGCCTCATCTTTAAAATGGGGATTAAGACTGTGAGCCCCAAATGGGACAACCTGATCACCTTTTATCCCTCCCAGCGCTTAGAACAGTGCTTTGCACATAGTAAGCACTTAACAAATACCATCATTATTATTATTTTTGTTATTAAGAGGAAAAGGGCTTAAATTAAAGCAGGAGAGATTTCCCTTGAGCAAAATGAAGCATTTAGAGAGCACGGTAATAAGACATTGGAAGAGGTACTCAGGCCCCCCTCTAACTATGGTGGTTTCCAAGGAAAGAACAAATGGTTTCAATACTGGGTAAACAGTTATTTGCTTTGACTCAGGGGGCTGGAATGATGAGTTCTTAGGTTTTTTTCAGTTCTGGGATTCTGGGAGACTCTGATTTTGAGAGGCCACTTCAGGCCAAGAGCACTGAGGTCTTTCCTCTCCAGCCAACCTGATCCTAGTCACCTTATAATGATTCCTGGGCATAGATCAGCAGTAGAGGCAGACGGGAAGCTCTTGGATGCCACTGGGGAAGATTAGACCTCAGGGAGGTCGGCAATTCTAGAGATGGGTGACTAACCCTGCTTTCACTAGACTAAACTCGTTGTAGGCAGGGAGCGTGCCTACCAACTCTGTTGTTCTCAGCAAAACACTTAGTACAGTGCTCTACATACTGTAAGCCCTCAATAAGTACCATTGATAAAACAGGTGGTGTTCAATTCTGGCTTGCTGTTTGGCCATATTTGGTATTTGTTAAGCACTTACTATGTGCCAGGCACGGTACTAAGTGATGGGGTAGATACAAGAAAAGTGTGTTGGAAACAGTCCCTGTCCCACAAAGGGCTCACAGTCTAAGGCACAGAGAAGTTAAGTGACTTGCCCAAGGTCACAGAACAGAGAAGTGGAGGGGCCAGAATTAGAATTCAGGTCCTTCTGACTCCCAGACCCGTACTCTATCTACTAAGCTACACTGGCTCTCTCCATGTCCGTTGTGTCCATCATAGAGTAAAACAATGGGTTTGCCGCTCCCCTTTTCTCCTCTAGGATCACTCCGTTCAGATTTTCACTTCAAATCGGTGATGGGATGGGGATCGTCACTTGCTACCATCACCTTCTCCCCCTCCCACTCCCAGCTTCTCACCTGATGCTGTAGAGGACGTTGCCATTTCTAGAAATACGCAGGAGCTTGTTGTCTGTGGTGATTTCGTGGAAGTGGGCCCCCTTCTCATTGGCGAAGAACAAATCAGGCTTCCAGATGGAGTCCAACATGGAAGGGTCTAAATCCAGGGAGTCATCCGGATACTCGTTGTATGCCAGCCGGGGATCATTCCACTGCTGTCTCAAGAAGATATTCACCCTGTAATCCTGCAACCGGGATGGAAGAGAACAGGATCCAGGTTGATTTATTTCCCCACCCCACATGCTGGTAAAACCTGATTAGTGGAAGTATCTGTTGTTTACCCAGGTTAAGTAGACAGAGCTGTTTTCTCTGCTCCTTGCTTCCTGAAATTTTATCCCTGTTTCTATCCTCCTCCTCTCCTCTAAGGCTTCTGATGCTACTGTTTGTTTATCACTGGTATTTACTGAATGCTTACTATGTGCAGAGGACTGTCCTAAGTGCTTGGGAAAGTACAGTATAACAGAGTAGGCAGAAACATGGGACATGGACTGTGTCCAACCTGATTATTATTTTGTATCTACCTCAGTGCTTAGTATAGTGCCTGGCACCAAGTCAGGGCTTAACAAATACCATTAAAAAATGAATCGATGGTATTTATAAAGAGCTCACTGTATGCAAAGCACTATGCTATTTGGGAGAGTATAGTACAGTAGAGAAGTTGGATGCGATCCCTCCTCTCAAGGGGCTAACAATTTAATAATACCTTATACCCACTAGAGTGGAAGCAGTGAAGTGGTGACTTGGCGTGGTTTGTATACATGGATAACGCTGTGTAGGGAGTCTCTGTCTTTATCTCCGGCTGTCTGTCCCTATCTGTCTGTCTCTCTCCCCCTCCCTCTCTCCTAAACTCTCTAATCCCATAGGCCCCAGAAGAAATATGTGGCCTCCCTCCAAATCTCTCTGTCAGTAGCTTTCAGTAGTTAGATGCATGTCCTGGCGGGTTAGAGCTGCTGTGTAAATCAGACTTGAACACTACACTCAGGGATTGAAAGAAATTAGACCATGCCATAAAGAAGCCAGGCTTTGGAAAAGTAAGAATAAAAGTAATAATTGCCAGAAGAAGCTACAGACCTGCCAATCTACCTTTTTGGGCTGTCGATCCTGGACTCAATCAGATGCCTTGTTGCTTTGCCCTGGTAAGCACAGGTTGCAATTTTATTGTGGGGCAATATATCTTTTAAACCTGGATCAGAACCCAGAGAGAAAATGATCAACCAATATCAGATCCTTCTGAGCAACATTAGGGTTGAGCTCTACCGAGGTGGGGAATTAGTAGAAAGGAAACTGACCAAGAAGTCAGAAGACAGGGTTCTTGCCCTGGTTCTACCAATGACTTACTCTGTTGGCCAAGTCACTAATCCTCCCTGGCTCCAATTTTCCTCTCTGGAAAATGGGAGAATATCTCCCATTCTAATAGAAATGTAAAGGATTATGAGATAATGGCTCTGAAAGCACATAGTTCCCATTTATTACTAAATAACCTTGCACCTTCCCTAAGAACTCTATCTCTCTGTGGGAGCCTTTCACTTTAATATCCGTCTTGCCACAGATACGGGAATAGAGTGAGAGCTGATTGGAAAATTGGGGACAGCCAGGAAACACTAGTTTGAGTTATTATTTATTTTCCTCCAGAGCTTTCACTTCTAAGCTCACAATAACTCTCACCTTGCCCCTGGAGTTGGGTGGCTGGGTTAAGAGAAATCCCCACAGTACCCAAGATAGGATGATGTCTCTTTCGGTTTCACTGCAAAGATTTTGATAACTTCGTAAAATGCTCCCAGGTGTTTTATAGGTTTGGTCTCTAACTTAATTGAAGCCTGCCACCCCAACCCTCAGCCCCATCTAAAATTATATTTTGCCTCATCTTCCTGGGTCTTATAAGTCCCGAGGTGTGAGATGGGTTCTAAAACCATCCTACTGGTCCCTCGTCGTGTTTACTTCTGGCAGGTGGAAGAATCGGGTGGTTGTGGCAGAAGTAGAGCCCCCGACCTGCATGAGGCTAGCGTCTATATCTTCCTGGCTGTAGATCCTTGGACAGCTCCTCTCTCAGTGAGCCTGCCGTGGTCACTGTTGACTGCCTGAATTTTCTGCCCTGCAGCTTTAGGCTTAGGGAACTGGGCTGCCTGTTGCTGACAGGGAAAGACTATGATTTGTCAGATGTCAAAGAGCTCATATTTCCCTGACTGTAAGCTCATGATGGGCCGGGAATGTGTCAGTTATACTGTTGTGTTGTACTCTCGCTAGTACTTAGTACAGTGCCCTGCACTCAGTGAGCAATCAGTAAATGTGATTGATTGATCTAACCTCATTTAGAGGTTTGAAGTCCCTGAAGACCCAGGGAAAGTGCTTTTATAGTCCCCCGAACATCTTCCAAAGAAGTGCAGAAGAGGAGATACTGAGGCTCAACCCAAGCCCCAACACCCAGGCCCCTCTTCAGGATCTGTCACAGAGACGGCCAGGCAGGGATCCAGGGCTGACCACTTGGAAATGACAAAAGGCCTGTAAAATTTCATTTCTTTAGGCAGCTAATGAGGGGGAACAGAAAGAGCTCTGTTTTTAACCGCCCATCTGGAGGGAACTACACTCCCCAGAACCCAATTTCCAGCCCAACTCCATCAAGCACTGAGCTAAGCACTAGGTTAGAAACAAGATGACTGGATCAGACACAGTCTCTGCTCCAAATGGGGCTCATGGTCTAAGAGGAAGAGAGAGCTGGTGTCTTTTTACAGATTTAATAGATGAGGAAATTGAGGCACTGAGAGGTTAAGTGACTTGCCCAAGGCCTTATAGCAGGCCAGTGGAAAAGACATAGAAATCAGTCACTGTTTTTAGTCCCATGCTCTTTCCACTAGACCACACTGCTTCCCTTCTGGTTGCATTGCTTTATCTGGCAAAGAACTACTGGGTGACCTGAGGGTCAACCTCTGTATTGGAGGCGAGAGGACCTGGGCTAAGGGCTGGGTCAGGACCTGATATCTTGTCTTAACATCTGAGCTCGGCCAGAAACCGATGCCTTTAAATGACCCTCTTAAAATGCTATTAATGGCAAATTTCCTCCAAGGGATTTGTAAGTTCTAGCTCACAACAGCAAATTAGGCAGGGAGCAGGGAGGAAGCAATTAAAAAAATAAATGAATAGCCCCCCTAATTTATATTTCAATAGTACACATAGCAGATTTCAAGCTCCTTGAGGGCAGAGTTTGTGTCAACTAAGCAGTCTCCTAAATACTTGATACATTGCTCTGCACAGAGTAAGCACTCAAATACAATTGATTGATTTATTGAGACAGGTACATACATAATTATTTTCCTTGCTTGTCCATTTGCAATTTGGTCCTTGCAAACTATGAACTCATTGCGACCCAGGAACCAGGGCAATGGTATGTGTTCCTTGTATGATCTTAGACGGTGATCTCGCTGATGGATGGGGACTGTGTTTAATTCTCACCTGTTTATTCTCTCCCAGTGTTTAATACACTGCTCTGCACAAAGTAAGCACTTAATAAATACTCTTACTCCTTCTATTACTATTACTACTACTGCCATCATGGAGACTCACAGCACTGTCTGTGAGAGAATCCCTTTTTCTTAAAAAAAATGATGAAATGAAATGATGGAGCAGAGTTCAGAATGAAAAACGAGCTAAAGAGAAAAGTCCTAGAGAAGGATGTGTTGAGATGGAATCATTGCTATCCATCTCCTAGGACATCAGTGTTTTTTCAGCATGGCTCAGTGGAAAGAGCACAGGCTTGGGAGTCAGAGGTCATAGGTTCTAATCCCGGCTCCACCACTTGTCAGCTGTGTGACTCTGGACACGTCACTTAACTTCTCTGTGCCTCAGTTCCCTCATCTGTAAAATGGGGATCAAGACCATGAGCCCCACGTGGGACAACATGATCACCTTGTATCCCCCCCCAGCGCTTAGAACAGTGCTTTGCACATAGTAAGTGCTTAACAAATGCCATCATTATTATTATTATTTCCTGAAAGAAAGTCTAGGTACTGTGATGAGTACCTTTCAAAGTTCATAATATGCGTACTTGTTAATACCAGATAACAATTTTAAAATTGCTTAAAATGTAATTATAAAACTTAAAGGTATCAGCATGGTCTAGTGGATAGAGCATGGGTCTTGGAGTCATAAGGACCTGGGTTCTAGACTGACTCTGCCACTTGTCTTCTGTTTGACCTGGGCAAGTCACTTAATTTCTCTGTGCCTCACTTACCTCATCTGTAAAATAGGGATGAAGACTGTGAGCCCCATGTGGGACAGGGACTGTGTCCAACCTGATGAGCTTGTATCTATGCCAGAGCTTAGTACAGTGCTTAACACATAATAATAATAATGGTGGTATTTGTTAAGTGCTTACTATGTGCAAAGCACTGTTCTAAGCACTGGGGAGATATAAGGTGATCAGGTTGTCCCATGTGGGGCTCAAAGTTTTAATTCCCATTTTACAGATGAGGGAACTGAGGCACAGAGAAATTAAGTGACTTGCACAAAGTCACACAGCTGGCGAGCAGCAGAGCCGGGATTAAAACCCATGACCTCTGACTCCCAACCCCGGGCTCTTTCCACTGAGCCATGCTGCTTCTCACATGGTATGTTCTTAACAAATATCATTATTATTATTAGAGCATATCTGTGGCAAAATGTTCACTCCATCCCAGATTGCCACCAATCACTAGGGGTGGAGAAGGATGGAGAGAGATGGTAGCAAAATGCCTTCACTGTAGAAAGAGCTAGGCCAGGCACCACTTAGGAGAGGCACATGACACAACCCCTGACATTCTAAGTCTGATTGTCCACCTTTCACTCTGCTTATCACATAAGTGATGGAGCTATGATGCTCTTGCTTTTTTCCACCTTAAAAATCTTAGAATACCAAATCTGGAAGGGGCCTCCAGAGCTGGAAGGGATCTTCAGATCCCCTCTGGCCCATTTCTTCTTGTATGGGTCCCAGTGAACATGAAAAGCAACTGGACCCATAAAATGCTGCACGGAATGGGAAATAGTTAAAGGCAGTCCTTAGCCACTTTATCCTGATTGAACAACCCAATTCTTTTAAGTTTGACTCTTTAGACCTGTTTCCCTCCAGTTTTCAATATGGGAATTTATTTTGATCATTTTTGGTGTTCTTCTCTAGACCTTCTCCAGTTTATCAATATCTTTTTTCAAATGCTGGATTCAATACTGGACAGAGTGCAGAGCAGAAGGATTCATTCTCCCCTGTTGATGACACTAACCCCAATTCCATGTTGACCTAAAATGATGACACTGTATTGGTGACTCATATTTGACTTATGGTCAACATTCTGTTGCATTTGTGTGCAGCATCCTTTCTTCTCTTGTTAAAGATGTGTGTTCCATCCCTAAGTGCATTACTTAACACAGGAAGCTACTGAATTTCACCCTGCTTTTGTAGGATTAGCTTTTGCTTCTTTGAATTCTAAAACCTGTACCCTTTAAGCCCTTGTAATTCAACTCACCCTCAGCCCCATGGCACTTATATACATAGCTGTAATTTATTCATTTTTATTCATTCTGTCTCCCCCTCTAGACTGTAAGGTCATTCATTGTGGGCAAGAAATGTGTCTACCAACTCTGCAGAACTGTACTCTCTCAAGTGCTTAGAACAGTGCTCTGCACACAGTAAGTACTCAATAAATACAATTGATTGCTTGATTGATAGTACCTTAGCCCCTCCCAGTTTAGTATCACTGGCCCTTTTGATATGCACATTCTTGTTGCTTTCATTCAGATCATCAAGAAAAAGATTAATTAAAAAATGGTCTCAAAGGAGAAGCAGTATGGCCTAGTGGAAAGAGCATAGGTCTGGGAGCCAGGAGAACTGGGTTCTACTTCTGGCTTTATCACTTGCTTGATGTGTGCCTTCGGCAAGTCATTTAACTTCTCTATGCCTCAGTTTCCTCACCCGTAAAATGGGGATTTGATCGCTCTTTTCTCGTCCCCCTAAATAGACTATGAGTCTGTGTAGTACAGGGACTGTGGCTGAGTTGATTGTATTGTTTCTATCCCAAGGCTTAGCTCAGTACTTGGCACATGGTAAGAACTTAACAAATACCATACTTATTATTCAAAAGATTCCCTGTGGGACACGATTCAAATTGTCCCTCTGTTAGGCCCTGAATCACAGACCAGATGTATACCTACCTAACAGTGGTTGAGACCATACTTATGTAACTTCTCAGAGAGAGAAACCAAGTTCTAGGCAGGCTTCTCCTTGTCTCTGTGGCCTACTGCTACCCAGGAAGACTAAAAGGCAATGATTTCTGGCTTCAAGTATATGAAGGTTTTAATGGATTTTATGGGAAGGGTTGTGTTCAGTTGTTCTCCAAGTCCACTGAGGACTGATCAAGAGAAAATGATTTTAAATTAAACCAGAAGAGAGTGGGTATAAGAAAGTGTTTATTGATTATCAGGGTGATATAACAGTGGAATAGACTAACTAGAGAGGGGGTGAGGTGGTTGTGTATTCTTCTCTCCTGGAGATCATTAAGGAAAGAAAAGATTACCATCTGTCCTGGATCATTTGGTGAGTTCCTTGCCTGGAGGCAGAGAGCTGGACCAGATGATTTCTCAAGACCCCTTCCAGCTCAGTGATTCTCTGTGTCTAAGATTACATCAGTCTGGCATGATTTCCTCTTTACAAAGCCCCGCTCATTGCTGCCTACTATCTTCTGATCTTGCTGGTGGTTGCAAATTGATTGTTTGAACATCATTTGTTCAAGTATCCTCCCAGGTAATGGACTTAGGCCAGAGTCTGTAATTACTTGAGTCATCTTTGAAGAGGAGGCTCTCCCGATCTCCAGAGTTCTCCAGCACCACAGTTTATAGCTCTGCAGTAAACTCTGCCACTCTTTAAGTACCTTAGATTGCCCCCCCTGCCCCCCCAAAATATAGGAACCAGGTCATCCTTCAGGTGGGGTACAAAGCAGCAACACTGGAGCAAGAATCTGTGTATAAATGCCTCAGCCTGGGACACAAGAAAGAAACTCTCCACTGCTGCTGCTTCTTGCTGGGACCTCTGAATTCCCATTATTTGACCCCGTTGTTTGTGGCAAACCATCGATTGCTTGTTGTGAATTACCAATTGGTTACCTCCAGAAAAGAAGAATTGAAAGAAATGGAAGAAATTTCCATTATAGGCTCAGATTCCTTTTAGATTATGACTGTTTAAAGTCTCAATATATATGTGGCACTTCAAGCTGGCCTGGTTAGGTTGAGTTGTGAGAGAGGATTATTCCAGGGGACTCCATGTTTATCTTCGTGTCAGAGTTGGATCAGTAAAGTCAGTCAGCATGACAGCAGGGTCAGGGTTCACTCTCTCTGTCTTGCCTTTGAGCCCATTTCTTGGCTCCTTTGACCCTTGCCAAAAAGAACTGTACAAGTGAGCATATCCTAGGGCGTCATGATACAGTTTTGTAGTTCTCTGAAACTTCACTGCCAACTCACCTCTTCTCCCCTCACCTTCTGCCTCAGACAATGAGATGGAAAAGTGGCAGAATGCTAAATTTATGATGAGGGGTCTCCGGTTGAGAATGAGGGATGAGTTTGGTCCTGAGACTTCAAGAATGAGAATCTGCATGGAGAATTGATTACAGTGTTGGAGATCTGCTCAGCAGCCCTCAAATTCTCTCTTTCCTGCCAGTCATTTTCCTGCTGGGCCATTGTGTGCTATGAGTGACAATGTGGGCAGGGGTACAGCACACTAAGAAATGTGTGTGAAACGTTTTTATTTTAAATGGGCATTTTGGATGTTAAAAACCCCTGGGTGTGGGCAAATTTATACTGCGCGCGTACACACACACACACACCCCCCCCCCCCCCCCCTTTGTTAAATGCCTCCTTTCCCTAAGAAACCAGGCTAAATAGCAATTGAGAAAGCAATTGGATAAACTTGAATTCCAAATGTGTTGAACGGACAACCCAGGCAGAAGAGAGAATACATCACTGTCATCTTCAAAATGTATTTATCACCCTGAGCTCATTGTGCCGTACAAGGTTAGAGGAGCAGCTTGGTCTAGTGGATAGAGTACAGACCTGGGAGTCAGAAGGACTTGGATTCTAATTCTGGCTCTACCACTTGTCTGCTGGGTGACCTTGGGCAAATCACTTCACTTCTCTGTGCCTCAGTTACCTCATCTGTAAAATGGGGATTAAAACAGTGAACTCCTTGTGGGAATTGGACTGCGTCCAACCTGATTACCTTCTCTCTACCCCAGTACTTAGTACTATGCCTACTTCATAGTAAACACTTAAAAATACCACAATTATTATTATTATTTGGACTTCTGGGCAATGACGGGGAAGAGAGGAGAAGGCAGGGCTCCAAGGCTGCTACTCTTTCTCCCTTCAACAGCAGCCACTCGAAAAAAAAGCAATCATTGATTTTCCCCTCCTCTCCTTGTGTGACTGCAGTCAGGGGAGATCGATGTAATTGGACTAATAGGTAGATGCAAAAGGCTGTTTTGCTTATTCAGCTACATTATAGACCCTGGTCTGTATCTCCTCGTGTCTGACATGCTTCGGGCCAGCATCGTGCTATGTGCTCAGGCTCTAGAAGCCTAGTGGGGACACCTCAGGCCTCTCTGCACAGGAGGAGGTCACCATCTCACCTCCAAGATGGTGGGATGAGGCTGGAGATCTGCCCACAAGGAGGGAATCCAAGGAAGAGGCACCGAGAGCCCCGGGGTTGCTGCTGCACTACTGCAGGGAGGAAATCTGGATGTGGTTGGAGATGGGAAATACCCAGGAGAAAGGCCAAAATGCTTGCTGCTCTGATCCACCCCCTACTAATCAATCCCCTCAATCAATAAGCTTGTTTTGGGCAGGAAAAGTGCCTATTATATTGTACTCTCCCAAGCACTTAGTCCAGTGCTCTGCACACAGTAAGTGTTCAATAAATATGATTGACTAGCTGACTGACCAGTGAGATTTATTAAGTACTTACTATGTGCGGAACATTCATCCAAGCACTTGGAAAGTACAATGCAATGTAGTTGGTAGATACAATCTCTGCCCACAGGGAGCTTATAGTGTACAGGGGATGGACAGACATTAAAATAGATTTCAGACAGGGGAATGGAATCATCTCTCACGCTGGTTTGCAGGACTGGAAAGGATTACTGGGGAGGCAGAAGGTCAACCCATTTAGGAAGATTGCTTGTTTAAGCATTAGCATAAATTGAAATTAATTCAGTCCCATGTAGGTGGAAGTGAACTCACTTGTAATAATAATAATAATAATGTTGGTATTTGTTAAGCACTTCCTATGTGCAGAGCCTATGTGCAGAGCAAGTCACTTCACTTCTCTGTGCCTCAGTTACTTCATCTGTAAAATGGGGATTAAGATTGTGAGCCCCACGTGGGACAACCTGATTCCCCTGTGTCAACCCCAGCACTTAGAACAGTGTTCTGCACATAGTAAGCGCTTAACAAATACCAACATTATTAGAGCCCTGTTCTAAGCGCTGGGGTAGATATAGGGTAATAGGGTTGTCCCACGTGAGGCTCACAGTCTTAATCCCCATTTTACAGATGAGGTAACTGAGGTACTGAGAAGTTAAGTGACTTGCCCAAAGTCACACAGCTGACAGGTGGTGGAGCCGGGATTAGAACCCACGAATTCTGACTCCTAAACCCGAGCTCTTTCCACTGAGCCACACTGACACCTACTGCATTCTACCAAGTAAGTTCAAGCACAGGCAGAGAGATGCTTCCTTAACCTCCATGAGAAGCTCTGACCCTTCACTCTTCCAAGAGGGAGGGGCCTGGGAGACGTTAAGGAGGGGTGGGAGGAGCCAAAGAGCTCCATAACCTACTCTCTCCTCTCTAATCTCCTGTTGAAACTCACAGCAGATAGTTAAACATAGAAATGTATTTCTGCCCTTCTTCCTTTTCTTCACTCCCTGCCTAAAGCTTCTCCAGTTCTTCTGCAATTTCTCTCATGGTTGGATCCTTCTGGGTGGCTTTCTGGGTGCCAAGGGTGTGGTCCACCCCCTCTTTTCCATCCGCGTCCACTGGCCCCTCCAGAGTGTCTGTCTCTCTCAGCAGACTGAGAGAAGTGTGCCGTAATCACAGTAATTTTCAGATCCTTGAGTGCCACGGCTCAGCTGGAGCTCAGGATGTTTGCCCAGCTGTCTCACAAGAGGCGACCGGGTTATGTTTATTACTGTAGGTCCTGTCAAGAGCCATGGTGAATAAGAGCAGAGGAGTTTACAATGGAGTGCTATGGAGGCTGGTCGGAGAGAGTTCAGCTGTTCCAAGTATATTATGGGTACAGGCAGTGGGGCCCCCAGGGGCCCCCAAAAAGCTGAAGGAACAGGATCAGGAGCAGAAGATCAGAGGGTGCCTTCCTCAGGGTCTCTTGCCACTTGCTCTGGTGGCTGCCACTCTCTCTTCCAGCAGAAGGACAGTTCGGCTCTAGGCAGTATTTCTTTATGTGTGAGTGTGGAGAGGTGTGGAGAGGGGAGCTTGTGGGAAGGGGATGGTGGGAGGGAGGTGTGTCATGCAGTTTGGGAAGAAACCTCAGGTGAAATTTTGCCATGGTAAGGGTCTTGTGTTATGCTGTCGAGTCAACACCAGTTTCTAAAATCACTTGAATGAGCTAACAGCATTTCCCTACAAATATCACATGTAAATCCCACTTTGCCCCCAGAAAAGCCCAAACTCCTGAAATCATAAACCTGAACACCTGAGCCCTCTCTACTTTGCCAATGGATTCTCTACCATTCTCACCAGACCTTACTATTCACTCTCTTTCTGGGCTAACAAGAGCCCCAAACTGCACGTCCTCTTACCTTTCTTCCCTCAAGATGGACACACAGCAGGGTGAAAGGTGCCCCCAAAGATTCCACCTTATCCTGGAAGAACTCCTACTTGGAGACTGCTAGCCCAAAGACCTGCACCCTGTTGTGCTCTTTTTAATTTTTTTATGGTATTTGTTAAGTGCCTACTATGTGCCAAGCACTGTAATAAGCACTGGGGTAGATACAAGCTAATCAGGTTGGACACAGTCCTTGTCCTACATGGGGTTCATAGTCTTAATCCCCCTTTTACAGATGGAGTAACTGAGGCCCAGAGAAGTTAAGTGACTTGCCTAAGATCACCCAGGTGGTGGAGCAGGGATTAGAACCCAGCTCCTTCTGTCTCCCAGGCCCTTTCTCTATCCACTAAGCCATGCTGCTCTGCAGAGAACACATCAGAATTGTGCATATGGGTATGGATGGGTAGCTAAGCCTCTGGCTCAGTGCTCAGCCAGACACTGTAGACTCATTAACTGCACTCACCTAAAAGGAAAGTCCCTTCAGACTTTTTGATTCTGATTTTAATTTCAGAATTTTGATGCATCTTTCTTTGCTTCATCAAGTCCCTCCTCCAACACTTTCATTAAAGGCCAAGATGGGCAAATGATCTCTAATTCTATTGGTGGCCTGGTTTTGGATATTGGCTCATCTGTTGGCGAGCATCTAACCAGCTGTGAGCGGCGTCTAATGTTCAGCATCAAGCAGCCTCTTGAAGATTTATACAAAGGGCAAGGCGGTTCACCTGGTGATTAGCCTAGTTCTTGTAGGGTTTCTTTTTGTGGTATTTGCCATGTGACAAGCACAGCTCCAACCACTGGGATAGAGAGAAGTTTATCAGGTAAGACAGTTCCCTGTCCTGCATGGGGTGCACAATCTCCATAGGAGGGAGAACAGATATTGAATCTCCATTTTACAGATGAGGAAACTTAGACATAGAAAAGTTAAGTAGCTTGCCCCAGGTCTTACAGAAAGCAATTGCTAAGATTCAGTTGACTCTGGCTCCCAGACCTGTCCTTTTTCCAATAGGCCATCCTGCGTCTCTAGGTCATACTGTTTCTCTTGATGTGTTTCAGAGGAGTATCTGAATTATACTTGAATTCTCCTATCTTTGAAGTTGTTCATCTCTTCCCTGGAGTTCACCAAATCATCCTACTTCCAGTTACTATTGCTGTCAGACTTAATCTCTATTTTCCTTATCTGTGAAGTGACAATTTACCTAACAGAGAAGCAGGCCTGGTCCAGCCAGTTGGCTGCTATTCCTCTCATAAAACATGCTTATTATTCACAGTGGAGACTTCTTAATTTCCCCCATTCTATTATCCCACCTCAGTTCACTGTACAGACTCAGCTTCAAGAAATGAAGAACTCTCTTCCTCTTAAATGAAACCTCAACTGCAAAGTGAAAGATCCTGAGGGATATTATTGCCACAGACAATGAACTGAAGTGACTTTGCAGGCTGAAGTCCCGGGTTCGTGGCCATACATGATGGGCCAAATTGGATCTGAGGGCTCCAAACTCCTGACTCCCACTGTGATGTGTGCTCGGCCAGATGTAGGTCCCACTATCTACAACTCTTGCGAATGTCCTCAATGCAAAACACCACCAGATCTATTGAGTCCCCCAGGATCCTTCCATTCCTCCTTCTCAAAGCATTACCTGGTCATCATGGAGGTGGACAGGAGGGAAAGGAGGGAAGAAGAGGAGGAGAAGGAAGGGATGCAGCTATTTGAAAATAAGACTGGGGATCCGATTGCCAGTCTCCATGCAGGTGTGCCCAAACAATTGCTTCCAGTTGTGTTGGTAGAACCTCCAGTTGCTCATATCCCCATTAAACATGGGTCCAGTAGAGATGTAGGATACCAACTACAGGGGATGTAGAATCTCTTCAAAAGAGGAGTGGTAATGTAATAAATGTGAGTTCAGTGTTTATTATGTACCAAGCACTGTACTAAGCGTAGACACAAGACAATCAGGTTGGACCCTGTCCCTGTCTTTCAAGGGACTCATAGTCTTAAACAGGAGGAAGAACGGACATTTAATCCCCATTTTAAATATGAGGAACTTGAGGCACAGAGAAGTTAAGCATCTTGCTCAAGCTCACCCAGCAGGCAAGTGGCAGAACTAAATAATGTTGGTATTTGTTAAGTGCTTACTATGTGCAGAGCACTGTTCTAAGAACTGAGATTGGAACCCAGATCCTCTGGCTCCCAGATCTATGATCTTCCCACCAGGCCATGAGGCTTATCAATTCATTCAATCATATTTATTGAGCTCTTACTGTGTGCAGATCACTGTATTAAGCTCTTGCCCAAACCTGGTAAAAAATGAACTGTCAATGGTCCCAAGTAGAAGAAGCCCAAAATCCAAACCAGAAGTCAGTCTTTGTTTCAAGCACATCTCCTGGCTCTCTCTTTCCCCAAACCTAGATCGAGGAAACCCCGGTCAATGCTCACTACAGGAGTGTTGAGGCAGAAACTGCCTGGGGCTTTCTGGTTTCTAAATGTAATCTGAAAGGAGGTAGCGTGAAAAGCACCCCAGCTCAGCTGGATAGACGGCTGCATCACGGATTTAGTCACATATGGGATTCCCCTCTCTGTACAAGGTTGCCATAGTAACATATTTGGACCAGAGGAGGTCAACCAGTCCACCGAGGTCTGTCCACCCATCTGTCTGGCATTTATATCGTTCAATGCTCTTCTCCTTAAAGGGATTGTCTAATTTTCAGATTCCCCAGTATCTTCTGCCCGAGCTCTCTTTGACTCCTCTCTTTATTCTGGGCCCAAATTTCTCCTCTTTCCTTCCACAGCTTCTAAAGTTGCTGCACCTTCACAAAATCACCAGGACTTCCCTCTCTCCGGTTTTATCAGGTCCTCCTCTTCTCCCCTGACCCCATAAGATCAGTTCCTGTTCCTTTCTTCCTTGGCAGCTGCCTGGGGACCTGTCCTGTGGACCACCATCAGTTCCCAGAATCCATTTCTATTTTGGGAAGGACCAGCACTTTCCACAGCCTTTGGACTGGAGGAGATCTCAAGAGACTATCTAGTCCAGCTGCCTATCTCCAATACCTGTTCTCCCTCCCACTTAGACTGTGAGCCCCATCTTGGGCAGGGACTGTGTCCAATCTGATGATCTTTTATCTACCCCAGTGCTTAGTACAGTGCTTGACATATAGTAAGAATTTAACAAATAGCACAATTATTACTATTATTATGTGCACTCCCATACCCATCCTTTCACAATTTTTGGAACTGCACAACCTCTTGGGGTGACTAGTTCTGGGGCTCAAACCTCTCATACACTCTTCAGTGGGGATTATTAGTTAGACATCAGGAAGACTTTCCCGACTGTCAGCGTTATGAGACTTAGGAATGCTTGACCAAGGGAAGCAGTGGTCTTCAGCTCTGCAGATTTGAAGGCAAAGGGTAAATGCTTCTTTCTGGGGGTGGGATGGTGGGGGGTGGATTGTGTACCATCTTGTCTGGAGGCAGGGGGTTGGTTTATTCATTCATTCAATCGCATTTATTGAGTGCTTATGCAGAGTACTAAGTGCTTGGAAAGTACAATAAGTGCATGACCTCTGGGCAAGTATGATTTCACAGTATTGTTTCTAGCTAGATCGTCAGCTTCTTAAGGCAGGAATGGCTCTCCCTGCATCTCTGCATAATAGGGAGTTTGCCCACAGAGCCCAATCAATAATAAATAACGCGGATAATGAAAAGACTTTCTGGCACAGGCCTTTGGCAAACCCTTGCAAGAGCTGCACACCCCAGTCACGTCCCGTCTGTGAGCCAAATTCTCAGGAGAGAGATGGCAGCAGCACAAACCCGCCCACGCTCATAGCCAGCATGCAGCATGGCCCCGATGGCCCGGCCAGGTCTCCCTGGGCCAGCGCCGTCGTTGGACAACCGAGTCTGCTGACCTGTTCTTGTCCAGGGCCCTCTCTGTGGGTGCTGTTGACAGGCATCCAGGCCTGCAGATGTCCCTGACACATCTTCATTTGTGAATCTGGATCCTGGAGGGGCCCTGATTGAGCTGTACAATCTTTGGACGAGCTCTCTGCAGGTGGATGCCAGGAAGCGATTCAGTAGGGCTATTGGGAATGGAGAACATTCAGACCTGGCTGATGTCTGATGTCTCTTGCTGCTCTGCACATCTATGCCCAGGAGACTGTTTCTGTGTAAACCCTTCTCAAGAGCTTTCTTCTGCCTCTTTGAAGCCTAGAGTGCCTGGTCTTGCCCTCTCTCTGGGCTGGTTCTCAACATACCCCACCCCTACAGGTCCTTGAAAGACCTCTTTCTGATGGGCAGAAACTACTCTCGAATTTTTAAATACCACTATCAACAAAGGATAGATAAAGCAACTTTCCTCTACACCAACTCCCCTGACAATACCTCTCTGGAAACAGTCACTGACTAAAGCTCTAGACTGTAAACTCTTTGTAGGCAGAGGATGTGTCTGTTGTATTTTATATTCTCCCAAGTGCTTAGTACAGTGTTCTGCACACAGTAAGCTCTCAATAAATATGATTAACTGACTGGAAGCCTGGTTTGGGAGTAATCAGGAGAAACCCAAGAAGTTTTTGGAAGGTGAGTCATGTTGAAGAAGAGTCTTTTGGCAATGGTTCTAAATCTTGGGTTGGATTATCACTCTAGAATGTAAGCTCCTTGTGGGCAGGACATGTCTACCAAATCTGTTTTAGTGTATTCTTTCAAGGTCTTAGTACAGGACTCTGCACAAAGTAAGCACTTATTATAGACCATGGATTGACTATTCCTCTGAGCTGGAAGAGGACTATAACACCTGCTATTTCATTTGCCCTCTGATTGACTATTCCCCTGAGCTTGGAGAGGACTGTTACACCTGCTATTTCATTTACCCTTGGGTGGTAAAATATATCCCAGAGAGGCTAAGTGACTTGTTCATGGTCACAGAATGTTCAATGACAGAACTGAGCTTAGGACTCCTATTCCTGTTCTACATATCAGGTCAGGCTGTTTCCCGGAGGGATCCAGGTTTCAGGACACTGGCAGTTGTCTCTTGAATCTTCCCTGCCCCTCAACTCTCTAATCCACCAAACCCCAGTGCCACATCAGTAACAGACAATCCAATCTACCAAACTAACCTGAAAGCTTTGGGTCTTGATAATGTTTCATTGACTGCATGTCAAGTAAGGGTTTGGCATGGGATCGTAAATAGCTGGCTACTCCGCCCTTTCCTGGCAGCAATACTTTCTCAGAGGAGAAAGCATAGAATGGCATCTGGGATATGATGAAAGTTCATGGAACCTGGAACCCTTAAGAGCTTGTCCCCATTATGTTAAAACAACATTGTGATCAGCTTAACTTGGGATCATTCTCAATCTTTCTGGGTCCTTCATTGGAACTTTGGAGGGCTCCAGGAGCAGAACACTGAGGGTTCACTCTGGGAAGGAAGTTTCTGGAAGATGCAGATAAGGGATGGTGAGCCCAGAACCATTTTTCTGATACTGCAGATGGAGAACATTCTATGCTGTTTGCTTTTTTGCCCACCCTTGCAAACCTGCCTATTTATTAAGCTTATTCAAACAGGGCATTAGTATTGCTGCCGAGTCTCAGCTGGGGAACAAACCCAAATAGGAAACTCCAAGTGTTTGGGACAGGGTGCTGCATTCCAAGCTGCACAACAGAGAAGAAACCTAGTCCGTTGAGGCTTAGGAGCAGCCAATCGCTATCTTCTACCAGGTTGTTTGTGCAGAGCAAGAGACTTATACACCTTAAGCCAAAGCTTATCTCTAAGAAGACAAAATACAGGAAGAAGCCAACAGCTCAATGGCCTAGAGGTCTGTGGGTCGATGGGCCACCAGATGAGGGATGGAATTTAAAGAACCCACCAGGAACCTGTTTCTATGCTGCTCTCAAACCCTGGGCACTGTATGCCCAGACAGGGTGGTCATACATTCCAATTCTGGCTCTGCCACTTGTGTGCTCTGTGACCTTGGGCAAGTTACTTAACATCTCTATGCCTCAGTTACTTCATCTGTACGATGGGGATTAAATCATACTCCCATGCAGTAGGGCTATCTGAAGGCCCATTCAGATCTATGCACGCTTCTGATTTCACTCTAACGGAATGCAGAGAAAACCACGGCACCTCCTGAACACTGCAGTGATTATGTCACGACCGATCTTTAATCGCCCTGTCTGCGGGGTTATTTATTTCCCTGTCCGGTGATAGTCTCCTTTGAACAGCTCATAAATTGGTTCCATCTATTATCGATGTTCACTAATTTCCCCTGAAGAGGCTCAGAGCCTAGCACATGATACACGATTTCCATTTTTAATAACATTTGTGTTGCGGTAGACGGCTGGCTCGCCTCAGCTGTTGTGGCAGCCTCAGAGGTAACCAGCTCAAGATTTGTGGTTGCTTCCCTCATTTTTACAGGCCGTTCCAGACAGCAAAGCTACAAGGGGGAAAGCCGCACGTGAATTACTACTCTGATTCCTTAGAGTGTTTCTACATTTTCGCCCACACCGAGGACAGGAGAGAGAAGAGGGGTGGGGAGATACCAAGAGCCCCTTGGCGTAATTTCCCCAGTACATCATTTCCATTTTCATCAGTGAGCCAGCAGGCACCTGGAAGCATTAGCACATTTGAACACTTTCTAAATAGAAAACACTAGTGGCTCAAGGTGTTTCAGGGTTGTAGGCATTAAAGCACTTTTGTAGGAAAGGGTTTGTTTACAGATAACATACTGTTCTGCTGTAATGAAGACCAGACACAAGCAAATTCAAATCAGGGGACTGGGTTCAGTTTTATTCAGTCGTTCCTTTTAAGAAGAAACTGGAGGAAGTTTGGAGATGTGCACTGAAGGTGGAAAGGTGGTCTTAAATTGCAGCAGGAGAGATTTAGGTTAGAATTAAAGAATAACTTCCTTATAATGCTACAACAGTCTGGAGCCCATAGGAAAGACGATCACTTGTCTTTGATGGTAGAGAAACAATTTTATTTGAAGGCAGAGGGCTGGTCTATAGTCCTCTAGACTGTGAGCTCACTGTGGGCAGAGAATGTGTCTGTTTGTTGTACTGTACTCTCCCAAGCTCTTAGCACAGTGCTTTGCACACAGGAAGCGCTTGATAAATACAATGGAATGAAGGAATGAATGAAAGGACAAGATGGCTCCTTAAAATCCCTTCCTGTACTACAATCGAGTTCTTAACACAGTGCTCTATATGAAGTAAGTGCTCAATAAATACCATTGATTGATTGAAAATGCACAAATAGATGTGCCTTTGATAACCTCCCACCAAAGTCTCTGAACTCCAGTTCGTTGCTCTCTCAACAGATCATTCTGGATACCCTTTCCAGGCAGGCTCTTTCTCGAACCCTTTAGTACTTCATAAAATGGAGTTTACTTGAGATGAAAGGTGAGAACATGACACATCAATTCCAGTCCTATACAAACCCCACCCTCCGGATTAGGTGGAATAAACTAGAATACAAAGCCTCTTTCGGGGAGACCCAGATCCAGGCTGCTAATAATAGAAAAACATAGCTGGCACTTTAAAGGAAGAGTACATAGTCAAACTCACCATGGTTGTTTCTGCAATGGAACCGAAGCTGTTGATGAAAATGTTGCAGCTGACATTGACCGGAGGGCCTGCAGAACAAGAAGCAGTAGATTAATATGCCAGGTCATGGTTATTGGCCTGTGTTCATCTCCTGGAGTTTTACGCTAAGGTCGTCTTGATCTTGTTCCTGCTCCAGTGTGCTTCTGGGGCCCAGTGGGTCCGGATGAGCCCGCAGGTCTGGTGTTTATCAAAAGCCTGGGACGCTTGCAAAATGCTTGCTCAGATGCCTTAATTTCGTGGCCCCAGAGCGAGTGTCAGATCTGGACCAGGAGGGCCAACCCTGAAATTTGCTTTCATTAACACACAGATGATTCCTCATCCCGCCATATGGTCTAAAATCCCTTCCTCAACCCTTCTCTGGCCCTTTTCTAATTTGAGGCTGAAATGCACAACGCTGCAGCTTTCGGACTCCAGTCTGGGGTTCGTGATCTGCATTAAGTACACCCAGGTGAGCATCTGAACTCCAGGTGCCCTTTTACATGGACCCATGTAACTGGAAATACATTTTGAAGGAGAGGCGTGAGACCAGTTAAGTAGGAAGGAGGCTGGGAAACTAAATGACGTTGCAATGGAGGTACTGAATAGACACAATCTCCACCCTCCTCCTTCTATTTGGTGTCCATCAGAGATTAGAAGAACCAACAGGGCAGCAAACTGTTTTTCAATAACGAGATCCCCGTGATCCTTTATTGTCCGACACCAATATTTCAGGATAAATATAACTGTTCATTGCAAAGAGGTGGGGGCCAGGTATTGTTCAAAGACAAAATGAACATCAAACATCCCAAGGCCACTGATCCTACCTATAGACCTAGAGCAGGGGACAACTGGAGAAATGTCTTCTTCTCCCACTCCCTTCTGTGCTTGCAATTGCATTTATAGCCTTTATTCACCCCTCCCTCAGCCCACAGCACTTATTTATATATATGTAATTTATTTATATTAATGTCTACCTTCTCCTCTAGGCTGTAAGCTTGTTGTGGGCAGGGACTGCGTCTACCAAATCTGTTATATTGTACTCTCCTAAGCGCTCAGTACAGTGAGTGCTCAATAAATATGATTGATTGATTAGTAGGGAGAAGTGGCTCACCCAGTGCTCATCAGAATGGTCCTCTGGGAGCCAGAAATAGAAATCAGGAGTCTTGCATCCTAGAACTGGGTGCTAGCCTGGAGAGCAGACTATTTCCTGAGTGGATAAACTAGAGCGATATTGTTGGTGCAGTCTAGGTTCTTTGTCTGGGAATGCATCACTAGAAATATATTAAGTACTCAGGCTAAGCTCTCTTTTAAGCTGAGAATCTTAATGTCTGTTCCATATCTCCACTGAGTTTCTGGGAAGTCACTAGATCAAAACAGGGTTAATTCTATCTGTTCCTCTCTCTTCAGCCCTCTTGGTTGGTGCTCAGAGCAGCATTCTTTCTCTTTCAGGAAGGATGAGATCCATTTCTCTAACCAGAGCTTGTGCTTTCTGGAGCTTGGGAATGCTAAGCAAATTCTGCCCTATTAGAGAGCAGGACTTTCATTGATTTAGCACTCTGTGCCCACAAGGATTTCAAAGTATTTGGCAAGCCCTTTTCCATTGTGGATACACACACACACACACACACACACACACACACACACACACACACACACAATAATGATAATAATAATAAATGTGGTATTTGTTAAGTGCTTGCTATAAATGCTACTCATTGAAGTAAGTGCTGTGATAGACACTGGACAAATAGTTCCCACATGGAGCTCACATTCTAAGTAGGAGGGAAAACAAGAGGTATTGAATCCCCATTTTGCAGATAAGGGATCTGAGGCCCACAGAAGTTAAGTGACTTGTCCAAGATCACACAGCAGGTAAATGGCAGAGCTGGGATCAGAACCCAGGTCCTCTGACTCCCAGGCTCGTACTCTTTCCACTAGGCCACACTACTTCCCAACAGATACTCATGCATGGGCTCAGAAGTCCACCTTCTATAGAGATTTGAGGAATTTAATTGGGCAGGGGCTCTGGATGGGTTTTGTGCAGGTGTCTGTGGGTCAGGGATTAAGCAGCACTGCCTTGGCAGAGTTGTCAGGGAGAAGCCTGCCCAAGTGGGATCAGCAGGATCCCAGTCCCTGCTGTCACACTTCATAGCTCTGACTCACTGGTTTTACACTAATCCCAGAAGAGGCCCCCCTGTTCCCCTGCATCCCCTCCTGCCTCACCAAATTCTTCCCTTTTTCTTCAGAGGAGGCATCATCGATCCCACCTCCTCTTCCCTTTATTTTTTCATTTAGGTCCCAGCCATTAAGATGCCCTGGTGAGTTACCACCAGTTCATCTCAGTGACACTCTCCAAGCACCACAACTTGGAGTTTTGAGTGACGGGGGGTTGTGACTTCCATACAAATTAGATTCTGATTTATATGTGGGAGAGGAAGCCAGAAAACTGCCTCCATGGGGAGGTGTACTTCATTGAAATAAATCTGAAATTAAATTACCCTGAATAAAATTACAATTCAGCTGCCTTCAGCAGAAGGGTAATGTATATATTTCATTAAATATTAAAGTTTAATTTCCTTTTGGTGCGTGTGTTTACATTGGGGTGGGAGGTTTTCAAGGGAGGAAAATTTGCCCGGCTCATGATGTCCCTGCTTAGGATATGGGGCCACCTCTGGCCTCAGAAGCTGTTTTCTGGGCCTTTACCCTGGGCACCGGGGGACCCGAGCACCCTCTGACTAGGACCTGAAACAGTCGGCCCAAGTCACTGAATGATGTATCGCTCCCTCGAGTCTAAAGTGTTGGTAGTCCTGCTACGGCACAGCCCAGTGAGTGGGAGGTTGGGCTGGAGAGAGCCAAACCACAAACGGAAATTATTGAAACCATCAGCAACCATCCTTGGCTTCCCTGACTCTCAGCCGAGCCTGAGGAGCTGCAATTGGACAGGACGTTCTGTGAGGGAGACTTAGGGAGTGAAAAACAGGCAAGTGACAAGAGAGCTATATTCAACAGAGAAGCAGCAGCGTGACCAGAGGATAGAGCATGGGTCTGGGATTCAGAAGGACCAGGGTTCTAATCCTGGCTCTGCCACTTGTCTGCTATGTGACCTTTGGCAAGTTACTTAACTTCTCTGTGCCTCAGATCCCTCATCTGTAAAATGGGGAAAAGAGCCTTCCTTGTGTTTTAGCCTCCATTTTAATGCGGATCAGGTGTTGTGCTATTGACAAAAGGGTCTAGAGTGTTGATGGTCAACGTTCTTTTGAGAAGCAGTGTGGTCTAGTCAAAAGAATTTAGATCTGGGGGATAGAGATCCTGGCTTCTAATTCTGGCTCTCTATCTGCTGGGTGGGCTTGGACAAGTCACTTAACTGCTCTGTGCCTCAGTTTCCTCATCTGTAAAATGGGGATTCAGAACCTATTCTCCCCCATACTTAGACTATGAACCCCGTGATTAACTTGTAACTACTCCAGGGGCACATAGTAAGCACTTACCAGATATTATTATTACTATTACTATTACTATTGTTATTATAACCAAAAGTCAGAACATTCTTGGTCCTTATTCTGCAGCACCAACGAGGCAAGCACCATAGATTCAGAAAGGAGAATTAAACCAGTACTTACAGAGATGAGGTAAATTTTAATGGAGAACAGCCTTTTTATGTTACAGAGATCCAATCGTTACCAATCACAAATGCATAAGGAAACAGGTAACTAGCACAGCCCCTTTGAAAGCCAATACTATAGCTTTTACCTAAAGCAGTTTGGTGGTATGCATCAGTGGAAAGGGCTTTTGTAGAGCTCTGAAAGCTGGCACGCCTCCCATTAAAGAAAGGCACATTACATTAGAACACAGGTCTACGGTGACCTGTTTCCCTCCAGGGCTCAATAACCTTTTCATAATTTGGATTTCCCTCTTCCCTAAGGTGGCAGAGTAGTCATCACCCTGTCTGCCTTTTTAAAGGAATATTTCTTATCAAGCAACCACAAGACTCTGAAATAAAAAGGGTTCTGTACCTTTAAAATTGGGCCTGATCCTGGCATCGTATCCTGAGGTTCTCCCCATCAGTTTATCCAGGAAATCCGAAGGGGACATGGGCTTGGGAGCAGAGCGGGCGGCAGCTTCAGCTTCTTTGGAAGCTGCCAGGCTGGGTGACAAGAGAGGAAAGGAAAGGTTTAATTGTCACAATTTCACGACCTTGCGACGGTATCACCGGGACTGAAACCCCCCTCCCCGAACTGGCTGCAGAACAGTGGATGCATTGCGATGCTATGAGGTATGACAGACACCTCAGTGGATTCTTAATGAGGCAGGTCCTTGCTAATCTGTTTACCCAGCCCAAACAATGGCTGAACGCAGGGTCCGGAAGCCATCCAAGAGCCAGAGATACGATGAACCGACAAAATCCTCCAAGTGATTTAAGGACAGAAGCCACACATCTGAATAAACCATGGAAGAGAAACTGGCACGTGGAGCCCCAAGGAGTCCGCAAGTTGAGGATTATCCTTCTTTCTACTCCAGGACACTGGCTACCAATTCATGGCCCAGCAGATTCCTTCACCATTTCTTGCGGGGCTCAGTTTTTGCCATTTGACAAGCAGGTGTGTATACAGACCTACAATTCAATTTCAGCCTTACCCTCCTTGGCTTTAGCAAACACACAATACTGTGTTTTGGATAGTTATATCCTAGGTCCTGTATGTGAGCCCACTAAGTGAAAAGAAGGTTGGGCAATGAGAGGATTCAAAGAAGAGAATCAGTGGCAATGAGGCCGAGGGGTAAAAGCATGGGACTGGGAGTCAGGAGTCCTGGGTTCTAATCCAAGCGCAGGCACTGGTCTGTTGAGTGACCTTGGCCAAATCACTGATTCTCTTTGAGTCTCAGATTTATCTGCAAAATGGGGATGACTTCTGCTCTTCCAGTGAGCCATGTCCTGATCTGATTATCTGTATCTACCATAGGGCTATCTGAAAGTTTCCTTGGCTATCACAAAAAAAATGCAGCAACTGAGATCGAATCATTGTTCAAAAAAAATCACCCAATAGATTTTTTTAAGGACCAAGACTGCTTAAAAAAACCCAACAACTTCTTGCTCCTCCAAGGCAAAATAACATCTTTCCCCATATTCTCTATGATTTCCGGTAACAGGATTGAGTTCTCAAGGATTTCATTTGTTAGATTATGTGATTTCAGTTCTGATTTAAATGATTTCAATCAATTAATAGTATTAATTGAGTGCTTACTGTGTGCAGAGCTCTGTACTAAGCTGTTGGGAGAGTACAATCTGACAGAGTTGGTAGATTCGTTCCCTGCCTACAACAAACTTACAGTCTAGGGGAGGAGTCCATTCCTCTCCACATCGAGCAGAAACTCCTAATCACTGGCTTCAGGGTACTCATTCAATCACTCATTCAGCAAGCAAACATCAGAGCCGGGATTAGAACCCAGATCATTTTAGCTGCCTCTTAGCTTTCTTCTTACCTCTTTGGCTGATGGTCAGTCTCTTTCACTGAGTCTTCCTCTGCCTCCATCCCTAACCATGGGAGTCCCTCAAGGCTCAGTTTTGGATCTCCTTCTATTCTCAATCTGTAGTTACATCCAGTTACACAGCTTCATCTAACACTTTATATGATCATGACTCCCAAACCTACCTCTTTAACCCTCTCTCTCTACAGTCTCTCCTTTCTTTCTGCCTCCAGTACGTCTCTACCCAGTGGTTTTACTGGCACCTCACACTCCACATATCCAAAACTGAACTCCTCATCCTCTTTCCCAAATCCTCTCCTCCACCTCACTTTCCTATCACAGTCAACAACACTACTATCCTCCTGATCTCTTCTGCCTCTGGTTTCTACCTCCTCTGTTGTATTGTGCTCTCCCAAGTGTTTAGTACAGTGCTCTGCACCCAGTAAGCACTCAATAAATGCCATTGATATGATGACCCCTTGAACATGACCTTCTTCCTCCTGCTATATACCTGCCAGGCTACAGCCTTCTGTATCTTCAAAGCCCTTCTGAAATTGTAACTCCTCCTAGGGGTTTTTGCTGATTAATTTTTCTTCTCCCTGAGTTACCATCTTAGGTCTTAGTCCCAAACATGAACCTGTGTATTTTCAGGGCACTATAAAACTTTTGGACCTATCCTATCACCTCAAGTCCCTCTTTCTTTCTTCCTCCTTATAAATTATTTTAGTTTCTGCCTGTCTTGCTAGTTTGTAAGCACTTTGAGGGCTAAGATAATTACCTACTAGCTCTCTTGTACCCTTCTGTGGTCTTAGAACAATGCTCTGCATGTAATAGGTGCTCTGTAAATTGACTGATTAATAACAGATCCATTTCTGCTCTTTGCCATAGGTTTTCAAAACCAAATTTCCAAGAAAGGAATTACATCTGTCAATCATATTTCTTGAGCATTTACTGTGTGCAGAGCACTGTACTAAATGCTGGGGAAAATACAATACAATAGGGTTGGCAGACATGTTCCCTGCCCATAACAAGCTTAGCATCTGTAGTATCAAAAACTAGCAATAATTAAGATCACTGATCATAGAGAAAGGTACTATCCCAAATAAATGAAAGGTGACCTGACATTTTAAATGTTTTACTTCATGAGTCAGAGGGGATTCTGGAGATTCACAGCTATTCCATAGCCATTTCCTCCCAAGGTTGAACAGCTTCACTGATCCGTTTTCAAAGAATGAAGGAATAATAGCACCTGTCTGGACTGAGCCCTGCCTGTTGTTTCTGCAGAAGAGGATTCCTGTGAATATCCACACCTGGCCACAAGGTTCTGTGAACAGAACTAACTGTGAGAAACTAGGTGTTAGAACAAGTGATAAGCAGCATTGCTTAGTGGAAAGAGACCAGATCTGGGAGTCAGAAGACCTGGGTACTAATTCAAGTTCTAATCGCTTGCTGTGTGGCCTTCAGCAAGTCACTTAACTTCTCTGTGCCTCATTTTCCTCAACTGTAAAATGGGGATTAAATCCTATGCTGTCCTAGTTAGACTGTGAGCCCCATATGGAGTAGGGACGGTGTCCAACCTGATAAATGTGTATCTACGTCAGTGCTTGACAAGTCCTGTTGAAGCCAATTGAAACAGGCCCTCATCCTACTCCAAACAGGATTGGTTGGTGGCCCTGAGGCTACTCTCATGAACTTTTGGGGAACCAATGGCCTAGAGTCCTGAAGGCTGTGATGTGCCTGCCTTGCTGCCTTCAAGCAGTTGAAAATATAAGGGCTAGGATCAGCCATCTCTATCTCCAAGAGTGGCAGGATGAGAGAAAATGGGTTAAAATTCTAAGAGAGATTGAGGTGAGATAGTGGCCCGATCTTCCAAATGATAAGGATGGTTCACATTAATTCAATCATTCAATCGTATTTATTGAGCACTTACTGTGTGCAGAGCACTGTACTAAGCACTTAGAATGTGTAGTTCACACAGGAACAGGCTACTTAAGGGAGGCTGAGGAACTTCCATTCTCCCCAATCTTTAGGGTCGGGAAAGGTAATCTTACCATTAACCTCAGAAGACGTTTAAGGAAGCATTTATAGACAACACAGTGCTAGATGTTGTACAAACTAAGTTAAGCAGACCTGATCCCTGGTGTTTAAGGGCTTCTTATCTCATACAGGCACCCCTTGAACGTGTGACTGTTGGGCTGAGGGGCGAAGAGCCTGGAACCCTGCTCCACTAGCCACAGTAGCCCTGCTCTTGTCACATACTCATCCTTCTCTTTTCTACTGATTTGGGATTTACATCATTCCTCAAGTGTCTTTTTCTACTGCTTCCCTCATTCTTAGGTTGTGAAGCCTCTTGTGGGGCCAGGAACCATGTCTAATTCTCATCCATATATTTTTTTCCGCTCGCTGTGCACACAGTAGGCATTTAAATACTTTTACTACTATCCATTCATTGAGTAAAAGAGTCATAGTTGGATAATGTATACGTATTATAGACAAAGGAGCAAGGGCATAATATCGGGGTGATAGAAGGGGCAGACATGGGAGATGTAGGTAGAAGCAGGGTGAATTCTCCACCTCAGTCAGTCAGTGATGTTTACTGAGCCCTTACTATGTGCACAAAGAGCTTGGGCGAGTATAATACAAGAGTTGATAGACACTTGCCCTGCCCACAGTGAGTTTACAATCTAAGGGATGTGTCTCATTCAGGGAAGGCTTCATGTAGATGGGCTGAATTAGATCACTTCTCAAGGTTCTGTCCGTCTATAGACTTTTGTGGCCCCGTGAAGAATATCCACCTAAAACAACCTCATAGGTTAGACCCATTCAGACTGATTGAGAAAATGTGGGTGTGGGTGTGGGTGATTGTTCTCTGGGTTTTTATCCTAATTTACCAGGTGAGGACTCCCTTTGAGCAAATCTCCATCCAGTGCCATGTCTGATGATGCTGATATTGGTATTTGTTAAGTGCTTACAATGTGCCAGGAGTGGATACAAGCAAATAGGGTTATACACAGTCCCTGTCTCACATGGGGCTCACATTCTTGATCTCCCTTATACAGATGAGGTACCTGAAGCCCAAAGAAGTGAGGTGACTTGCCCAAGGTCACCCAGCAGACAAGTGGCAGAACCAGGATTAGAAGCCAGGTCCCTCTAACTCTCAGGCCCATGCTCTATCCAATAGGCAACACTGTTCTCTGATATCTTCATAGTTATTTGGGAAACACTGCCTAAACCATTGTCAATTTCCTCCCAGAAATCTCAGGTAAGAACCCATGTGAGGACCAGACTGGTGATAGAGGACTTTGTCTCCCTTCCTAATTCACTTGTAGTAATCCCTTAGGAATTTGCAGTTATGAGGATTGCTAACCTCAATCTCTCCCCTCCCTCTCCTCCCAGGTAATACGATTTGAGAGCTTATTATTCAGTCCCAGTAGTTATTATAGCATAAACCCACTTTTGGCCTCTAGGCCTCTTTCATAAAAGTGAATCCTATTATTTGGCACAGTGGGAGAACAAATTATTCTTAAATTATTGCACACCTTTTGTTATTATCATAATGTGCTATTTAATGCTACTACGCTCAAAAAAGTTGAGGTTTCCTACATTTATTTTAGCAGTTTTTGTAACCCCACTACAGAGAACTTGCAGTGATCTTGAGTCACTATTTTCTTACAATAACCCTGTGAAGGAGATTGGGGTTTGTTCCCATTTTCCAGACGTGAAAACTGGGGCTCAGAGAGGCTCCATAGCTCATTAAGTACTGAATAGAAATTGGTACTTTCAGCCCATTTTTTAAGATATTTGTTAAGTGCTTAGTATGTTCCAGGAACTGTACTAAGCACTGGGGTAGATACAAAAGATAATCAGTTTGGATGTATTCCACATCCCTCATAGGATTCATTAATCCCCATTTTACAGATGAGGTAACTGAGACACAGAGAAGTGAAGTGACTGACCCGAGGTCACACAGCGGATAAGTGACGGAGTTGGGATTAGAACCCAGGTTACTTCTGACTTCTAGGCCTGTGCTCTACCCATTAGACCACAGTGCTTCTCAACATGAAGTCAATGTGAATACAATCAAATGACTGACCGCAGAGTCAGTGACTCTGAAAATGAGTGGACTGGGGAGGATGGACTGAGCAGAGAGGCAAGAGAATAAGACAAGCTTCTTCAAGTTGGTTGTGGGATCTTCTTCCAGGGTGATGTTTGAGAAGGGTCAGGCTTGCAGAGGGGATGTCCCTACTGATAATAGTTATGGTATTTGTTTAGCACTTACTGCATTTCAATCACTGTTCTAAGCTCTAAGGTAGGTAGAAGGTAATCAGATTGGACACAGTTCCTGTCCCACATGGAGCTCACATTCGTAATCCCCATTTTTTCAATTAAATGTCTCAGATGAGGCAGCTGAGGCACAGAGAAGTTGTGACTTACCCATGGTCACAAAGCAGACATGTGGCAGAGCCGGGATTAGAACCCATGTCCTCTGACTCCCATGCCCATGCTCTTTCCACTAGGCCATGCTGCTTCCCAAGGAGCGAACTAGAGAAGGCACCTTCCCTCGCTGCCCCCCCCCCCCACCCCTTGGGCTTAGGTGCTGCTTTTGGCAAAGCAGGGAGTGGAACTTCCTTGACACCTGTAGGCCTCCCACCATTTCAACTATACCCATGCCAGTGGACATTTTCAGAGGAGGAGACCCAGTGGGTGAAGGGCTGGGACAACCCCTGCCTCGAATGTTGTAAGTACCACACTTTACCTCCCTGCCCAGAGCATCTCTAATGCCCGAACACCCAAAACAGACAGCTTCTTATATTGTGAGACTCTCTTCTATCTCCTACTTGTCTTCATTTCATAGAAATTTATTTAAACAACTCTTATTTGTCAGCACCCATAAAAGGGCAATATCCCCTTATCCTATTCACTGCATCTAATGTCTAGGAGTAGGGGAAAAATGCCTAGATTTTCCTCCTCCTTCATACTTCCTTTTGGAGAGCCCAGAATGGAAATTCCTAGCCAAAGCTCTTCAAGAAATCATTCCTGATTTCTGCTTCCCCTTATTAGTTTTTGTACCTTCTCTCTGCTCCGTGAGACAGATGTTCCCTGGGACTAAGATCTCTCCTTGGGAAGTGACATTAACTCTTACGGGCCACTGAGGAACCATTCGCTTCGCTGAAGGAGTGACTTACTGAAGTAACTCAGCAACTGGAGAGAGCCCATTCAGTTTCCAGAGGCCTTCACTTTGGGACCAGGAAGTATTTTAGGCTTGGGGAAAAGCTAGTTCATTACTTTATTGTAAATGGGGAAACAGTGTTTATGGCTGTATTAGGCTGAGTCATTGTGAGGGGTTGAGGGAGGAAGATGTTATAGAGATATAGAAAAGATTGATATCGGAATACAGCCTTAATTATGCTGTTTGTTCATGACATCAGTGTCTAAGGAGGTCAGAATACTTTATGGAGAATACATAAGGGATCGTGATCCTCTTTGAATTACTCCTCATTCCCCTAAGAAGAAATGACAAGGAATTAGTCCCATTTTACTGAAGAAAAAACTGAGGCCTAGGTTTTGACAGGAGATTTGTTCAAGGTTATAGAATCCTAGGGCTGGGCTGGGTTTAGAGAAGCAGCGTGGCTCAGTGGAAAGAGCACGGGCTTTGGAGTCAGGGCTCATGAGTTCGAATCCCAGCTCTGCCACTTGTCGGCTGTGTGACTGTGGGCAAGTCACTTCACTTCTCTGTGCCTCAGTTCCCTCATCTGTAAAATGGGGATTAAGACTGTGAGCCCCACGTGGGACAACCTGATTCCCCTATGTCTACCCCAGCTCTTAGAACAGTGCTCGGCACATAGTAAGCGCTTAACAAATACCAACCATCATCCAAACTCCAGCCCTCAACAATGTCCATAGCTCCTTTAACTGTATTCCTATCTGCCACATAGGAAATGTCTCAACCTTCTACGACCACCATTCCTTCACTTGGTGGGATCCACTCTTGACACCCAGTTTATTGCCCTCCTGGAGATCACTGGCATTCCATTTGGCCTCTTTTGTAAGTAGTCTTTTGGAGAGTTCTCCAGAAATATTCCCCTGTATCTGGGAGTTTTTTTCTTCTTCCACCCCAGGCCCAAAATAGGGAGAGCATCTGGGCCTGGGGTGCATAGCCCTACACTGGTCCTCTCAAGTAGTCCTCTGATACCTTTGTGGCCACTCCAGAACCCCCTCTCTTCTTGGACCCTACAATCCTAAATACAGATTCTAATCTCACCCCCATATAGTCACTGCATCTAAGGACTGTTTAAATCAGACTCACCCAGTACCCGTAACTATCTGAAAGCTGGTCGGACACATCAGGGACTTTGATTTCTCTGCCTGGCCTACTGACTCGTCTCTCCATCCTCCCCCCACTCCCCGACCTCAGCAAGCTCATCTTTTTCAGAGGGATTTTGGGGAAAAGGACAGCTTGTTTTAAAAAAGCTGTGTTCTTGATTTGCAGTCTCTATTGAAAATGGGAGATCGATACTGGGCTATAAATCCGCATGCAAAATGAGCCAGGGCCAGGAAACACATCTTGGGAAAAAAAGATTTCAATTAGACAGCTAACGACACGTCACCTGAAGGATCTTGCCATTTCAGCAATGCAGGGCAAGCCAGAGTGCAATATACTGATTTCTTCTCATTAACTGTGGGTGTAGGGGAGAAGGGGAGGGGGCCAGGAAGAAATTGCCATAAAATCTCATCAGGTTTTTATGTGCAAAAGACTAAGGAGATCATTAAACAAAGAAATTGTATCATTCTGCTGGATGCTAAGTGAGAGAACGTGATAACCAACAGGGACATTAGGGTGCAGAGGAAGACTCTCCGTCCAAGTAAAAGGATTTTTGCTTTTTACTCAAGATTGCCTACAATGGAGTGCTGTGGGTGCAAAATTCTCAGCTGCTTTGGATTGAAATCCCAAGGGAGTTGGTGGCCTCTGGTAATCTTTGCTCCAGGCAGAAAAACCAGTTTATCAACAGTATTTTTGAGTACCTATAAGAACACAGTCATGTAAAAGGCAGTGGGAATGACCAAGGATGAATAAGACATGGTCCCTGCTCTCTAGGTGCTTTAAGTCTACTGGGGAAGAAAGGACTGTCACAGGCAAAGACCAGAAACACACACACACACACACACACACACACACACATACACAAGGTCCTTCCTGTCCAACTTCCTCTCTTTATAAATTATAAATGAGTAATTTATTTATACTAGTGCCCATCTCCTTCTCTAGACTGTAAGCTCATAGTGGTCAGGGGTCATGTCTACCAACTCTGTTGGATTGTATTCTTCCAAGTTCTTAGTATAGTGCTCTGCACAAAGTAAGTGTTCAATAAATGCCATTGATTGATTGATTGATTGTGTGTTGGGGAAATGACATCTGTCTAAATAAGCTCTCAAAACCTGGAATAGGTTGCTAAATCTATTTCCTGAAACCAGAGTTTGGTCCTGGTGCATATGGCAGCTGGGAATGGGGGAGAAGATTTTAATAGTCTGTAGAGTTCACACTCTCTGCTGATCCACAGAGCCTAAATATAGGGCTCCAGGGAGCCATCTATTCTATGAGAATCATGCCTTTTAAAAATGGTACTTATTATAATTATAATTATTATTATATTTGGTGAGTACTTACTTTATGTCAAGCAGTGTTCTAAGCGCTGGGTAAGGTACAAGATAATTAGATTTAACAGATTCCCTGACCCATATGGTGTTCACATATGGTGTTCAGAGCCTAAATATAGGGCTCCAGGGAGCCATCTATTCTATGAGAATCATGCCTTTTAAAAATGGTACTTATTATAATTATAATTATTATTATATTTGGTGAGTACTTACTTTATGTCAAGCAGTGTTCTAAGCGCTGGGTAAGGTACAAGATAATTAGATTTAACAGATTCCCTGACCCATATGGTGTTCACAATCTAAGTAGGAGAGAGTAGGATTTAATCCACATTTTTAATTTTGCTTTATGCTGTCGAGTCATTGCCGACTCATAGTGATCCCATGGACAAATCTCGTCCAGAATGCACCACCTACATCTGCAGTGGTTCTGGTAGTGAATCCATAGAGTTTTCTTGGTGAAAATACAGAAATGGTTTACCATTGCTTTCTTCCACACAGTAAACTAGAGTCTCCACCCTTGACTCTCTCTCATGCTGCTGCCCAGCACAGGTGAGTTTTGGCATACCAGATTGCCTTTCACTCACTAGCTACTTCCCAAGCTAGGAATGGAATGGATATGCCTCTTCTTGACTCTCCCTCCTGAAGATGAGACTGGTAGAGTACTGGAAACTCTCCAGCTGTGATCCTGACAGTGGAATCCCCATTTTATAGATGAGGAAATTGAAGCATAGAGAACTTGTGACTACACCAGTACTTAGTGTAGTGTCTGGCACATAGTTAGAGCTTAACAAATGCCATAAAAAACCCCCAAAACTCATGTCTGACATTAGAGCCTGTGCACCAGCCACCTCTTCTGACCCTCTATATCTAAATAGGCTAGGCTTGTCAGAAGAACATTTCCTGATTCCTTTAAAAGCACCCTGACCAAAATATGTCAGGAAAGCAACACAATGCAGCAGAATCCCAAGGGCAGGGAACATATCTGTTTATTGTTGTATTGTACTTTCCCAAATGCTTAGTACAGTGCTCTGCCAAAGTAAGCGCTCAATAAATACAACAGAATGAATTAATGAAGGGATTTTCCAAGGTCATACACCAGACAAGTGGCAGAGACAGGATTAGAATTCAGGACTTCTTACTCCCAAGTCCTTGCAGTGATTGTAATAGTGGGATTATCCTGGCTGGAGTAGATCTGGCACCTCATTTGCCCCTCTGTCGGGGAGGAGGTATATTGTTCTCTGAGCTCTGAATCCCAGTTAGTTCAGAAGGATCCTCATTCTCCCAGGGCTCTCAGACTGACCCCTCAGCCCAGGGTCACTGTACCTTCAATCCCACCGTACATAGACCAGAGCTCTGGATGCTAGGGCAGAGTAGTGTCCTGCAACACACCTGTGCTATACTACCAGGACCACGTCGCTGTTACAAAGGCTCTTGGACTGGAATCAAGTGGGGATAGATGGGAATACATATTCTGCCCTTAACATGGCTTACCCTCCTGGGCTTCTGGGGAGGAGGGTGATTGCTCCCTCAACACTCTGTGTGAGTGGAGACAGGAGGAGGGAGCCCCATGGCTCAAGACCAAAATCTCATTGTGGGCAGGGAAAATGTTATATTGAACTCTACAAACAGAAAACACTCAATAAATACTATTGACTGATTGATTGATTGGGCTAGTGCTCTGTTGGCCTTTCCAAAGCTTCTGTAGGATTATGGATCAAGGAGGAGGAAGAGCCATGAGAGTTCAGAAAGAGTCATTAGTGTGCAAGCTCCAGGAGATCAGGGACTTCCTTGTTCTCCCTCTGTTCTCCACCTAGGAGCCTTGTGAGTCCTCATGACCCATTCATTGGTGAAGATGCTGAGCTGAAAATGTAATGTTAATAGTGACTTCATGAAGGAACCTCGGTGACAGAAATTACACATGTAAGAGAGAAAGGCATTTCTAATTTCTGGAACTCGTAGCAAAATCACTGTTTGTTCCCAGTAATAACGGTAATAGTATTTAAAGGTGCCTATTGTGTATAAAGCACACAAAGAACTGGGAAAGAATACTCAAGGGGCTGACAGCCAAGAATAAGAGGTAGGTGGTTGGTAACAAACAAGTCCAGGGTCTTCCCAGGACACTGAGATTTTGATTCTCTGAACACTTCTGAGTTTTGCAGGGGAACAGAATTCAGCCATCATAAATCCATTAGAGATCTACACGCTGAATGGAAATCCACAAGCCTGATGTTGGCAGACTTGGGTTCTAATCCTGACTGAGTTACATGCTAGTCTAGCACTATTTCTGGGAGAACTTGGGCAATTCTCTGTGTCTTAGTTTTGTATACTTTCTCCCAAGTGCTTAGTATAGTGCTCCGCCCACAGCAACTTCTCAGTAAACTTAATTGATTGATCAATCATTTGAAAGATGAGGGGAGTTATCCAGCCTTTCCCACATCTTACTTTATGGCTGTATTGAGAGGATGAATGGGATGATGGCCTGTTAGTGAAGAACTAAGGGTTCTTGAGAAAAAAGGAACTATATATATCATGGTATTATTATCATTAGTAGATGCAGAGTGGGCTATGAAAGCAACCCTGTTGTAAAATAACAAGACAACCCAGTAAAGGGTCAATGAGGAAGCATCTTTAGAATGCATTTCAGAACTCCAGGAGGGTGTGTGCCTCAAGCCACAGGGGGTAAAGTGCAACAGCAGGCAGCTGACGGAGAAAGTCAGTGGCTGGTAAACATTTGGGAGAATGGGAAAATTCAGGGAAATTACATTCTCCCAAATTGATTCCTCAAGGTTCCCGAACATGTGTTCTTATTGTTCATTCATTTATTCATTCATTCAATCGTATTTATTGAGTGTTTCGTTGTTTGCAGAGCAACGTACTAAGCACTTGGGAGAGTACAATATAACAATAAATGGACACATTCCCTTCCCCACAACGAACTTACAATCTAGACTGGGAGATTGACATTAATATAAATAAATGAATTACATATATGTACATAAGTGCTGTGGGGCTGGGAGGGGGGATGAATAAAAGGAGCAAGTCAGGGTGATGCAGAAGGGATTGGGAGAAGAGGAAAGGAGGGTTTATCCAGGAAAGGCTTCTTGGAGGAGATATGCCTTATTGTCTTTTGGAGTGGCTGACAGTGTCAGTGGCTTGGTCTGCGGGGCTCTGGGTTGGTATGGGTCTGCAGGGGAACAGAGGAAAGGCATTTTTAACCATGTGTCTGGGGCAGTTAGTGAGGCAGCTGACAGAGGAGAGTTAATCCCCTATATCAGCCCCTTCACATCCAACCTTCTGAAGAGTTCAAACCTTCTGTTACCCAGGGTCGTGAGCGGGGAGTGAGTCTGATTCTCCCCTCTGCCTCTCAGTAGTTTTTCAGGGGCAAAGGACAGGATGGGGCAAAGACGCAAAGAAGAGCAAACCCAAATGCACACTCAGAATGTGGTCAGCCATTGTGCCTGACCACAACTTTCTCTGGTTTCCACCGACCCTTCCAGGTATTGCCCCATCAGCCCAATCCCATTCCTGTCCAACCTCTTCAAATGGGCTGTAGTCATTCAGCCAGTCAGCCTATCATATTTATTGAGTGCTACTAAGCGTTGGAGAGAGTACAATACCACAATAAACAGGCAGATTCCCTGCCAACAATGAGCTTACAGTCTATAGGGCTGTACACACCTACTACTCCCACTTTCTCTCTTCCAACTTCAATGGAATTTGGTCCTTTCACTCATCTGAGATCATTTTCTTCCAAATCACCATGACCTTTTCATTGCGCATTCAATGGACTCTATTCTAATTCTCTTTGAACTCGTGGCTGCTTTTGACACTATGGACCATTTGCTTCTCTTGGAAATGCTATCTAAGCTTGGTTTTACTGACACTGTATTCTTCTAAACATCCTCTTAGCTCTCTTCTTCCTTCTAAGTCTAAATTGTTTAAATGCCTGTCTCTACTACTAGATTGTAAGCTCCTTGAGGACAGAGACCTTCTCTACTAATTCTACTGTATTTTCCCACGTATTTAATACAGGGTTATGTTCAAAGTGGATGCTTAAACAATTCAATCAATATTTATTGAATATTCACTGTGTGCAGAACACTGTACTAAGCATTTAGGAGAATACCACATAACAGAGTTGGTAGACTCATTCCCTGCCCACAAGGAGCTGACATAATTACGATTGATTGAATGATTAATTGAGGTGTGACTGAGGGGAGTTTGTGTGTTTGTGTATAATAATAATAATAATGTTGGCATTTTTTAAGTGCTTACTATGTGCAGAGCACTGTTCTAAATGCTGGGGTAGATACAGGGTATTCAGGTTGTCCCACGTGAAGCTCACAGTCTTAATCCTGTTTTACAGATGAGGTCACTGAGGCACAGAGAAGTTAAGTGACTTGCCCACAGTCACCCAGCTGCCAAGTGGCAGAGCTAAGATTCGAACCCATGACCTCTGACTCCCAAGCCCGGGCTCTGTCCACTGAGCCATGCTGCTTGTTTATATGTATGGTATTTTGTCCAGACTCTATGTCCAAGACTAGGTATCATCATGGCAAATCCTTGTACTGCTGCAAATCTGGGTTCCAGGAGAAAATTTGGAAGAGTTGAGAATTGTGTGTATCCTTCTGGGTGCAAAGAGAATCTGGTGGATGAGGTTTAACTGACATTCTCTCAGGGAGAGGGAAAATGGATCAAACTTCTTCATGGGCTGAAAAATGTCTTGCACGTATATTCAAGGCCAAATTAGCTCATTTGTAAAATTTGAACATGCTGCATATCTGTACCATCTCCTTTCCCATATTTAGAGTATCAAGGCAGTGTTTTCTCCCTGCACTAGTGGACACCAAATATAGTTCTCCAACCATCTTGTGCTCTATTCCATGGGGGACTCTGAGGATAGGTTTAGAATTCTGTGTAGCAGACGGGGAGGATGCTGCTGCTTAATACAGGAAAAGAAAGAAAGCCTGATGGCAGTGGTTGATGATGAAGATGTTAGAACCTCCCACTAAGGGAAAGAGAAGAGAAATCAATCGATGGTACTTACTGAGCACTCACTGTGTGCAGAGTACTGGATTAAGTACCTGGGCGAGTCCAATACAAGGAGAGTTGGTAGACATGTTCCCTGCCCACATCAAGCTTACAGTCTAGAGGAGGAGCCCATTTTTCTCCATAAGCAGAAGCTCCTGACCTCTGGCATCAGGGCACCCAATCAGTTCTCTTCCATCTACTTATCCTTGCTCATCTCCCACTGTGTCCCAGCTCACACTTTGTTCCTCTTAAGTCAGCCTACTTGCTGGACCTTCTTCTCATCTCTTGTTGCCTACCTTCTGGCCTAGAGCTCCTACCTTTTCATTTTCAACAGGCCCTGGCTGTGCCCATTTTCAAGCACTTCTGAAATCATATGTCTTCTAGGAGGCCTTACCTGATTTATTTCAAATCTCCCTACCTTATATCCACGAAAGGTAATTTTGGCAGTTCACTGCCATCTAAACCTCAAGTACTCACAACTCCCCATGGCACTTATGTACATATGTTAGATATGCCGTTATGCCATCACTAAATCCTGTCAGTTCTACCTTCACAACAACTCCAAAATCTTCCCCTTCCTCTCAATCCAAACTGCTACCACATTAATGCAAGCACTTATCTTATCCCACCTTGATTATTGTATTAACCTCCTTGCTGACCTTCCTGCCTCCTGTCTCTTCCTGCCTCCTGTCTCTTTCCACTCCAGTCCATATTTCATTCTGCTGCCTGAATCATTTTCCTTCAAAAACGTTCAGACCACGTTTCCCCACTCCCTCAAGAAACTCCAGTGGTTGCCATCCACCTTCGCATCAAGCAAAAACTCTTCACAATTAGCTTTAAAGCATTTATCCACCTTGCCCCCTCCTACCTCACCTCGCTTTTCTCCTACTACAATCCAGCCTGCACACTTATTTCCTCTGGTGCTAACCTTCTCACTGTACTTCGATCTCATCTATCTCGCTGCCGACCTCTTGTCCAAATCCTTCCTCTGGCCTGGAATGCCCTCCCTCCTCACATCAGACAGATAATTGCTCTCCCCCACGTCATAGCCTTATTGAAGGCACATGTCCTCCAGGAAGCCTTCCCTGACTCAGCCCTCCTCTCCTTATTTCCCACTCCCTTCTGCTCCTTCATTCATCCTCCCTCTCTTCCCCACAGCACGTAATTATGTATCTGTATATATCTGTAATATATTTATCTATTTATTTATTTATATTAATATCTGTCTCCCCCTATAGACTGTGAGATCACTGTGGGCAGGGAATATCTGATGTTATATTGTACTCTCCCAAGCTCTTAGTACAGTGCTCTGCACACAGTAAGCCTCAATATTATTATTATTTTTATCATCATTATTATTAATATATAATCAACATGTGTTGGTTATATTAATATTAACTAATATTAATATAATAATATATTTTAAATAATAATATATCCATAACTAAGAAGCTGTGTGGCCTAGTAGAAAGAGACTCAACCTGGAAGTCAGATGACTTGGATTCAAATAGGGTTTAGATTGTAAGCTTCATGTGGGACAGGGACTGTGACTAACCTGATTGATTTGTATCTAACCCAGTGCTTGGAGAAGTGCTTGACACATAGTAAGAACTTAACAAGTACTATGAAAGAAAGAGTGAAAGGAAGAAAGAAAGCCAAAGGAAGGAAAGAAGGAAGGAAGGAAGAAAGAAACAAAGAGCGAGAGAAAGAGGGAGACAAAGAAAAGTGAAAGAGCAAAAGGAGAAAGGGTGAAAAGAAGAAAGAGTGAAAGGAAGAACGAAAGAGAGAAAGGAATAAAGAAAGAAAGGAAAAAAGGAAAAGAGAAAGGAAGAAAGAGAATAGGAGAAAGAAAGATAATCTGATTGCTTCCTCCTGTCTGTAATTTCCTTTAGAGTCTGTTTCTCCTGCTAGGTTACAAGAATCCTGAAATTAGGAGTCTGCCCTCCAGAAATCAGTTATCCCTACCCCAAGCTTCTTGTACAGTGTTCACTGCCTACATTCCAGAACACCAGACACTCCTTGGCTAACTTTTTCCCCACTTCCAGTTGTGAAGGGAACAGACCAGGTGAAAACTGGGTGGTTGGTATAAAACAGGATGAATGGCCACCCTAGGTCAAGGCAAGGTTGCATTTAGATTCGGATGTCGTTTGACCATGGGAAAACAGTGAAAAGGAGAGCTGGGCTAAGGATTGGAGGATAAAGCATCTTCTTAACTGTGTGGCTGAGGGCAGATGTAACTGACCAACAGGAGGGTTACAAATGAAAAAAAAAACTGGAGGACTAAGGGAAGAGGCATCCCCTTCTGTGCCCTGGTGGGAGAGTTCAGGATTGTGAGCTGCACCGGTTAGGGGAGGAGAAGATCTAGAGTGCAGTGCAGAGAGAGCTGGTGTGAAAGTTGAGGTCTCGAAACTGAGCATAGGTCCTGGAGTCTTGGGAAGGCAGTAGCACCCAGGTGCAGAGGAGACCCTGGGAGGTTTGGCTAAGTCACAGTTAGATTGACTTGCCCATCCTTCCTGGTAGAGCAAGGATGGTCCTGGATATTTCCTGGCTTGGGCAATTTTAGAAAAATTTGCAAATGCCCCAGAAAGGGCTGTCCTGCCTAAACTGGGGCATGCACATTTTAAATGCTTGGATTTCCAGATACAGACTGAAGTATGCTTTGTACCCATAACATTCAGGAGGTTTCTTTATAAATGGTTTTTGTTACTATGCACCAGGCACTCAAGACTGTGAGCCCCATGTGGGACAACCTGATTACCTTGTAGCTACCCCAGTACTTAGAACAGTGCTTGGCACATAGTAAGCGCTTAACAAATACTATTATTATAGTTATCATTATAATTACTAAGTGCTGGGGTAGATACAAGTTAATCAGATTGGACACAGTTCCTGTCCTACGTGGGGCTCACAGTCTTAATCCCCATTTTCCAGATGAGGTAACTGAGGCCCAGAGAAGTTAAGTGAATTGTCCAAAGTCATACAGCAGACAAGTGGTGGAGCCAGGATTAGAATTCAGATCCTTTTGACTCCGAGGTCCATACTATATCCACTAGGCTATGCTGCTTCTCTAGTTCTAGGATGTTCTAGTTCAGACATCCCAGATTATTTGGAGGCTTTAACTCTTCTCTTTCTTCTTCTCCAGCAGTCAGTGGTTGGGAAAGAGAAGGAGTCAAGCTTGAGATGGCTTCCTGATTTCTCTCCCAAAATGATACCATCAGCCTTAATGAAGCAAATGCCCAGATGCAGGGTCAAAGTTATGTAGGGTTCTTTCCATACCTGGGTCATTGTTTTGCATTTGTGTTGTGGGAAGTGAGTTTAAGGCAATATTGGAGTTAAGCTGTGGAATAAATTATCCCGACACCTTGGTCCAAGCAGCTCTATCTTGGAGAATGGACTTTTAAGGTCATGGCCATCGGTGCAGACCCTTTGCAACTGCTCCCTGAACTTCCTTCTCCCAACATATTCCTTGGAGCACCAGAGGGATGTTTATGAGTAAAGAAGAGATATATGTTTGAAAATAATTCACTTTTTATGGAGAACTCAGAAAGACCGTCTCTACGGACTGTTGATGATGTGACTGAGGGCTAAAGTAATCTTGTTCTGGCCACTGGGAGGCAATGTGATTTACTATGACTCGTGACCGGTTATCAGGTTTGCAGATAAAGTTCCTCCAGGTCGCAGCTCAGTGGCAGGGGACCCGGGGAGTCTTTATTGCACTCTGTGCTCTCCTCATTTCTTCATTCCTGTCGCTTTTTCCTTGGTGGGCCCCAGTGGCAGAGCATTTCAGAAGAAAGCAATGGTAAACCACTTCTGCATTTTTACCAAGAAAATTAAATGGATATACTACCAGAATGATTGCATATGGAGGTGGGGCTTTCTGGGAGACATGTGTTCATGGAGTCGCTCTGGGTTGGAGATGACTCAACAGCATAAAACAAGCCAATCTCCCTTTGAAATGATCTGCCACTTGGCCCATTTATCACTGAGGACCGCATGGGCCCGGCTAGGTGCCAAGCTGTAGCCTCTGTGATTCTGGTTGACTCCATCATAACATCTACCCTTTGAAAATCCGCTAATCAGCATATCTCTTCCAAGAGCCCTTCCCTGACTAAGCCCGCATTTCCTCTTCTCTGACTCCCTTCTACAACAGCTTTGAACTTGGATTTGTTCCTTTTATCCAACCCTCCCTCAACCCCATTAGCACTTTTGTAAATACCCATAATTTGTTTATTCATATCAGTATCTGTCTCCCCCTCTATACTGTAAGATCACATGGGCAGCAAACATGTCTGCCAACTCTGTTATATTGTACTCTCCCAAGTGTACAGTGCTCTGCACACAGTAAGTGCTCAGTAAATACAATTGATCAACTACCAGTCTATCCACATTATCCCTATGTAAAGCTATGGAAGGCTTGAGAGGCAAACCCACAATTAGCATTTTTCAGACTATAACCCAAATTACCAGTGGGCACTGATGGGGAAAAATGGGGAGAGGATAAACTTTTTTAGTCAGAAAATTGATCAAGTAACAATCTATCCACATTATCCCTATGTAAAGCTAGGGAAAGCATGAGAGACAAAACCCACAGTCAGCGTTTTTCAGACTGTAACCCAAATTGCCAGTCGGCACTGATGGGGAAAATGGGGAAAGGATAAACTTTTTTCGGCAGGAAATGGGTAGAGAAAGTCTGGGGAGCTACTCAGAGGAGGTGGGCCTTGAGATTATAATTTAAGGGAAGAAAGGATGTGGTTTGGTTTTCTTCATCTCATCACCATTCATTCATTCAATCATATTTATTGAGCGCTTACTGTGTACACTGTATTAATTGCTTGGAAAGTATAATTCAGCAACAGAGACAATAGCTGCCCACAGTGGACTCACAGTGTTTCCTTCGCTTGTGGTTATACTAAGGTTGGGGGTGGGACGCTTTCTAAGTGTGACTGGTGGGGGTCTGACTGGAAGTAATATTAATCCAGGGGGTGGGGGAGGGTAAATATCCCTTGAAGGCAGACAGAGGGCCTGGTGCACAGTAGAACTCCTTAACTGATTGCCAGTCTGCTACAGTCACTACGCACAATCAGAATGCATTTCACGTTGTTGGACAAGCTAGCAAACGGCTCTCATTACCTCCAATGCACAGAGAGTCATTGTTTTGTTTACTAGATAAATCTTATTTGTAAAGTCTATGTTGTTCGAGCAGAGAGCTCAGGCCTTTTAGCTGGCAGGGAGGAAACGGGCTTTGAAGAAAGAAAGATTCTACCGATTGTCTGTGATTGGTCACTCCGGGTTGATAAAGTCTGGGGAGTATTAGTAATGAGGTGTATGTTGGGGGGGAAGTTACAGTGATTTAAAAGAAACAGAAGAGGCGCCGCAGTTAGGTATCTAGATGTGATGCTGTATAGAGGAGCCTCACCATTTGGGCTGCATGGTCTTGCAAGTGAGATTCTGCTTTGTGTGGGGAGATGAAGCTCAAAATAGCTTGGTACAAGAGCGAGAGAGTGAGTTTACCACTCCCTGAGCTTGGGCAGAAAATGGTGCAATAGAAACATAAGAGATTTTTCTTTGTTTTCTCCTCCTGTAGGCACCCCTCCCTTTCCTTATGACTCCTCTAGGAATCAAGCACCAGCCTTTGTGTGGTGGTTTTAGCAAGGGCCTTTGGCCCAATACTAATGGAGTAAACCAACATCAAATTGGAGGAGAAAAGACCTGAGGTTATTTAACTCAGAGGAGAAAAGGCTGAGGATGCACTTCCTAAGAAGTTTCAAGATGGTTATACAGAGGTCAGGGAAATCAGCTTGTTCTTCATCCCCACTGAGGGTGGAGTAAGCTCCTTGTGGGCAGGGAACTTGACTACCAACTCTGTTGTATTGTGCTCTCCCAAGTGATTAGGACATTGCTCTGCACACAGAAAGTGCTCAACAAATATGATTGATAAAATGGGCTACATTGCAGTAGGAGGGTTTCAGATTAGACTACAGTAGGAAGGCTACCACATTTTAGGTCGAGTGACTGAGGGATGTTGCACAGTGTTTTCCTTTAGAAAATAAGACCAACAGTCATCCCTCTGGATTTAGGAGGTGTGGAGCTCTGCCTGTTCCCAAATCCTCCCTCTGGTGTCTTCTGGCTTGGACTGTTCCGGTTGCAAGGAAGCAGCCATGATAATGCCTCTCTCTGTAAAGTCCCGATATGCAAAGCAGCCTGCAAAACGCACCTCACAGCCTTCAAGACTAGGAACTTGTCTCTCATGGTGTAATTATTGCCGGTGATGGGAGAAACCCCCTCCATAGGATAACTAGCGGCTGGAATAGCTCATTTGTTCTCCTCTAGGTCATGAGGAACTGAATGCACATCCTAACGACCGGCTGGTGTTAAACATAAGATTGCACTGGGACGGGCAGTAGGTGTTGGGGAGGGGCATCTGAGCAGCAGTCAGTGGTGGTGTATATGCCCACGGGGCAAATCCAGCCTCCAGACCCGAGGGCTTGGGGATGGGCTAAGTCAGCTCTTCTCCCTGCCGGGCCAACGGGTGGAACCAATCTCTATGTACATCGCTGCTCTGCCGTGACAGTGATTAAGTGGAACGAAGGGGCTTTTGGGTTTCCTTAAAGGGAAACCTCTTTCTCACTTCCCACAGGCGAAATGAAAATAGACCCTCAGATCATTAAGCCCCTGGACGTTTTTCTCCAACACCTCATCCCTCATCTTCAGTCCCCAAGGCAGGAAGGCTCTATTACCTTCCTGCTGTAGCCCTGAAAACCAGCTTATTCTTCTCCCCATTCCTCCTCTCAGCCAACCAATCAGTGGTGTTTGCTGAGCCCTGACTGTGTGCAGAGCACTGAACTTAGCACTTGGGAGAGTTCAATACTAGAGAGATGGTAGACATGTTCCTTGCATACGAGAAGCTAATGTCTAGAGGGATATGCAAACATTAAAATAAATTAATGAAATGGAAAATGGGAGAGACTAAAGATACGTACCTAAATTCTGAGGGACTGGGGTTGGGTGAATGTCAGTGCTTAAGGGGTGCATAGCCAAGTGCAGAGATGATGTAGAATGGAGGATTGAATAGGGGAAATAAGGTTTTAGTCAGGGAAGGCCTCTTGGAGATGAGAGTTTAGCAGGACTTTACTTGGGGGACAGATAACTTGATTGGCTCCCCAAAGCAGCATGGCCATGTGGAAAAAGCATGGGCTGGGAGATGGGGGATTTGGATTCTAATCCCAACTCTGCCACTTGCCTGCTGTTTGACCTTGGGCAAGTCACGTAACTTGACTGGGCCTCAGTTTTCTCACTTGTAAAATGGGGATTGAATTACTCATTCTACCTTACGCTTAAGACTGAGAGCCCCATGTGGGGCAGTGACCATGTTTAACCTGATTACCTTGCATTTATATTGGTGTTTAATATAGTGCTGGACACATAGTAAGTGCTTGAAGAATACCACAGTTATTATTATTATTATTTCACAATTCGGGAAGCCCCATGGACTCTTGTCTGCTAAAGACCTCTCCTCCCTTGCTCACCTGCCTGTCTGCATGGATGACTAGCTCACTTTCTTTTGTATAACTCCTCCTACTGCCCCACTGGCTGCTTCTGGGGGAGAGGGGCTCGTCACCGCCTCCTCCCACCCTGACTGTGAACTTGCTCCTCTCAGCTGTCACCTGATTCCTTCCAGCTCTTTGACAAATCCTCTAAGGATCCCTTTACTCTAGTCTCTATTTTCAGACTGCAGAGCAAAGGGCAAGCTGGCTTTATTCTGAACATGAGGGTTAGTCAAGGGCTACGCCATTTGAGTTGGCCTCTCAGTTGGTGGTCTAAAGAGTGGGCTGACTGAGTGTCCTTGTGGCATCTTCACAAACACACAAGAGAGGGAGGTTAGATCATGCTAAGAACATTTCCTGGGGAATGGTCTCAGGGGCAGAAGTAAAGTCAGTAGCTGGGGGGGTGACCAGGTCTCAGACATAACACCTAAGGAGCTTCAAACTCTGAATCCAGAAAACGCTTCATTCTAGAGACTTACAGGCGTTTACCCTGCCTTGAATTCTCATCCTAGGAATGATTTGAGATATATGGTTATCTTTCTTGAATCCCATCGTAAGGCTGGAAGAGACCCCAAAGGGGTCATCTGATTCAGCCCCTCCAGAAAATCACCCCGACTCTATCGAACCTGGGCATAGACAACACTGAACCCCTTTTTCAATACTTGATGGTCAACCCTACTCCCAACAGGCCACATAGTCAGTCCTTTTCCCATCTGTTCATCTACGCCTTTGTCTGTTCAGCTTCTAGCCCTACACTCTGCCAGTCATGGAGGGAAAAGACACTCCTCTCTCCCTCCCCAAATTCTCTGGAACCTTCAGTTGTCCCTGATTATGAGCATTTGGTTGGGGAGTAAAGAGGTAGATCTCCACTGGCATTTTGAAGTGATGCTACAAGGCAGAGATATACTCTGGGAGAAATGAGCATTTCCCATCTCTTCTCTCCGATACAAGAAAACGCTCCTTGCTGTACGATATCTATTATAGTGCCGATTCAAATGCAAACACAGATGTGCTTGGGGCTTCTTCTACTTGCAGCTCACATTCAAATGCTCTGAAATGTGTTATGAAATGCACCTTTTCTCATTTGGATATTTTGAGTTTGGAGCTAACACGTTTCCTAACTCATGGGTATATTCCGATTCTTATATAGACCCTATTTGATGATCTCTTGAGATGCAATCTGAATTCTTTAGTGAGGACAGAACAAGATAAAATCACTTCACCACAGCAGGAGGAATTTAGGTTAGGAAAAAGAAAAACTCCCTGACTGTGAAGGGTAGTGAGAGGCAAGAATGGGTTGCCATGGGTAATTGGGAAATATCTCTCTTTGGTGTGAATTCAAGGCTTGTATCCTGACCCATCTGTTCAAAATGGACTCAGAAAAAGTTTGTTTAAAGGCAAGGGGAAGGACTAGATGACTTCTAGAGACAACTCTTACAACCTTATATTTTGGTGAATGTGAGGTACTTGGACTCACAAACTTATAAGTATAACATAGATGGATAATTCTCCCATGGTACATTTAGTAATTTATGTATAATCTGTAAAGTAGTAAATTAATAGTATTGCACTGGCATTCAGATCAATAGAGTTAGAAGATCCTGATGTTAACAGAATATAAATTACTGCTGTGAAAAGAAAATGGTCTGGAGAGAGAAAGCTCTTCTCACATACCCAACCTGCCTGGCCCTCTGGGCATTAATCTGATTTTCCCTCTTTTTGGTACATGCCTAACCCAGACCCAAGCCACTTCCCAATTCCACAGCAGAAATGGAGAAGGCAGAGCAATTCCTATGGGTTGTACCTTTGGGTTCTTATGGGTTACATAATCCTATGGTTAATATGCTATCTTTTCAATTCCAGGATGCTGACTCACATTTAGCTGACAGCCTGCTCTGTCCCTTAGGTCCTTCTCTGCCATGCTTGCCCCAAGCCAACTCAGGGACCCTTGGCACAGCATGGCCTAGTGGCTAGAGCAGGGGCCTGGGAGTCAGAGGGACCTGGTTCTAGTCCCCGCCTTGTTCTAATCCCAGCTCTGCCGCTTGTCTGCTGTGTGACCTTGGGCAAATCACTTAACTTGATTGGGTCTCAGCTAGTTCAGCTGTGAAATGGGGATTAAGACTGTGAGCCTCATGTGGGACAGGGACTGTGTATTTCTTGGTATCCACTCCAGAGTTTATGACAGTGTCTGGCACATAATAGGCACTTAACAAATGCCACAATTATTATGATTATTGTTATTAACTCGGTTGCATCGGGCAGCACCTATGAATGTCATGCTGGGCCAGCAGCCTCTTCTCTATCTTAGTAAGAGCATATTAGAAGAAATCAACATCTGATAAGTTTTAGGCACGGGAGAAGGAGATTCAGGAAAGGATGCTGATGAGCTGTTCTCCATCTCCGCTGAGACCAGAACAAGAGAAAAACTGGATTTCAGTGCAGCAGGAGGGATTTAGGTAAGCAATGAGGAAAAACTTCCAGACAAGATTGTTAGGCACTTGGATGGGTTTGAGGAAAAGCAGCATGGGAATCTTCCTCTGTAGGGAATCTTTTAAAATAGACTTTCCTAGGATGGTTTAGGTGGAGTCCTGCCTGGAGATAAGGAAATGGACTAATTGACCTATGGAGGTCCCTCCTGATCCTCTCCCTCTCTGTCCTTGCGACTCCTATCATCATGAAGCTCTTTGGATCCTTCCATATGTAAATACAGTTGTAATTTCCAATTGCCAAATCATTCAGTCTCTCCCCAATGCCCATTTCTAGAACCCTAGAATACTTTTCCAACTGCATTGTTGCCTCTAGCTCAGTGATAAAACCAATCCTGTGGGAAAACACTAATACCCAACATACCGTGTGGCAGGGAAGCAAAGGCAATGAAAAATTCCCTCCTGGTTCTCATCCCCTCCTGAATGGATAGCCTTGGGGTCATTCCATCCTTCAGAATAGTCCAATTCTACTGACTTACGCCAGGTATCCCATCCAGCCAGTAACACACACCGAACAAACACAAGATGTGTTGTTTAGGCCTAACCTTATCATTTCTATCCATAGCAAGAGTGATTAATCAATCAATGGCATTTATAGAACACTCAGTGTGTGTGCAGCACTGTACTATGCACTTGGGAAAGTACAAACCAACAGAGGTGGGAGACACATTCCCTGCCCACAATGAGTTTACAGTTTAGAGATGAATTTACAATCTAGATTAGAGCAGACGTTGGCACACATTGAGTCCATGCCAGCACTGTTTATGGCTTACCCTACGTTTTATGTGGTCGCCATTTTCTTTTTGATTGAGTAGTTGTTTCCCTGCATAGGTGAGGCTCAAAAAATGGGCCCACAAACCCATGAATCACAAGCCAGAGGGTGGTGCTCTAGGTCAGGAGTAATTGATTATCATTTCTATTTTGGCTTTGAATTAGAAATCATTCACATGCCCACAGATGCTCACCTTCATTGACAAATGTCCCCCATGGTTGGCAGACAACGTGAACTCCCATCAAGACACTGACTGCTGAATGCAGCTCTTAAACAAGAAAGACAGTTTCAGACACGTCCTGTTCTTTAAAATCACCCCAGTTTTTACTCTGTTGCTTTTCATCTAAGATATTTTATTTTCTTAAGTGGCCTTGGCTTGTATTTCTTCACTAAGGTTGCAGCACATTTATTTATTTAGTCCACCTGAAGGGAAAGTTAAAATTTGTTAAAACCTGACCAGATTTCCTGCTCTAGTTTGATATTTGTTCTTTCACCAGAATAAGATGCCCAGAACAAAGATCTCTGTTGTAGTTCTCTTGTTCTATAAAATTATATGGTGAATTCCGTCTCAAGTCAACCTGATAAAAACAGACCTAATCCCTCACTAACCTATGAAATTACAAAGTCAATACTGTAACACCAAAGCTCCATTTTCAGATGGCATTATACTCTGGCAAAATAACAGCTGGAAGAATAGATTCTCTTTTATCAAAAATGATCTCTGTAGTCTTGAACCCTTTGGCCTTGGTTAGAACTTAAGCCACCTTCACACCCCTTAAGAAACCTTCTTGAATCAAGCAGATCTATGATCTCAAAGTGAGCCTGGTAGATTATTTTGACAATTAGATTTCGTTTTCTTCTATGGATGTGACTGCTCCTATTTTAAAAGATCTCTAATCTGGTCTAGCACTTTCAAAATGGGAATGAGTTAGGGGGATAGAAGAAGAAACCAGTCCCCTTCAAGCCTGTCCAGATGGCAGGGTTGATCATGGCGATTGGGAGGCAAAGTTCAATGACAAGAACCATTTTTTTCCCCTCCTGTCAACACAGCAGCGGCAACCCGCCACACGAGATAAGTGCCGTTTCCTTTGGATCACATAACATCAAGAATATTGTCATTTAACATCTAGATTCTAGGAGCCTTCAGGCGAGTGACACTGGAAAGGGAAAAAAAGAAGTAATAAGGTAAAAACAGCATAGCTGATCCTGGGTCCAGCTAGAAGATCGTGGCAGAGAGTGTTTGGAAATGTTATCTGGACAGGAGAACTGGACAGACTTGAGGAACAGTTGGAGGAGAATAAAATGCGAGCCCCTCAATGTCATTCCAACGACATCTCTTTTCTTCCACTGCCTCCCCTTTCCGGGGACTGCAGGTTTCAAAAAGCCGAACCGCGCAGATCGGGAATGAGCTCTCTGCGCGCCCTGATTCCCAAAGCCACCGTACCTTCCTCCTCATGGCGCCCATCGACTATTTGTTTTCATACCTTGGACGTAATGATTTTTGTCGCATCTGGAAAAAAAAATCCAGATGGGGGCGGGGGAGGGAAACGGGAATTTTCCATGCATCTGAAATGGATGCTGCAGCTAGTCCTCACCTGGGGAAACAGGCCCGCTGCCGGGCAGGGAGAGGTTGCATCCAGGGTCCAGCACTGGGGTTCAGCCCCGGGGTCCAGCCTGGGGAGCTCTGAAGCACAGTTTGGGGAGGCACAACTGCAGGGAGGTTGTTTACAGGAGCTTCCCTTATGCGTGGGCAAGTCTGCCCCTGCCCCTTTGGAAGGCACTGGGCTCTGTGATAGATTGCACTGCAAGAGCGACAGAGCCTCAGCTGAGCCTCTTGTCCCCCGTTGGCCCCACAGCTCGGCTATTCGTGCGATCTCTCAAATCAAGGCCGATGGGCAAATGTACAGTGGGGCCCGGGGAGAGAGACTGGCAGGAGGGTCTTAATTTTTTTTTCTGAAAGCAACCGGCGCAGAAGAAACGGGAGGGGGCTCAGAGAAAGGAGTTGCTAGGGAAAAACAAGTGCCAATGCACACATTGTTTTTGCTGTTAAATCGCCATTCTGCATCTGGAAATCGAATCTTCTATATTGCCTTTTCCTCCAGGCTCTCCTGAGAAATATATAGCCCGTTCCTCTTGGGTCTCCAGACACATCAGATGTGGCAAGGTCCTTAGGTTAGGGACAGACTGTGGTGTTTCAGTGTCAACTGGGAGGCTCTCTGACATTGGGCTTAGTGCTGGTGAAAGACCCCTGCTCTGATTGCCTTCCTCTTTCTCCTCAAAATTCACCTTCTCTTTGGTGACATGTCCCTCCAGTTCTCCTGACTTTGGACCAGCTGTCAGGATGATTTAGGCCCACCTACTGTCAGCAAATCCTTGAAACTCTAAAGCATATTCCACAAAGTCCCTGAACACTTTCTCATCCTTAAAGCAGAGGGACTTTTTATTTCCCTAAAGATGTGGGGAGAGATGAAACTCCAAGCTCTAAAGTTTCTGGAGTCACTATAGTATCTTCCAGGTGCCTGTGCAAGTCCAAAGATATGAACCTTATCCTATCTCCTTCTTCTCCTCCTTCACTCTCCTCCTCCTCCCTCTTTCTTCTTTCTCTTCCTTCTCCTCCTCCTCTTCCTCTTCCTCATCCTCCTCACCCTTCTTCTCACCCTCCTTCTTCTTTTCCTCCTCCTCTTCTCTCCTTCTCTTCATCCTCCTCCTCTTCCTCCTCTGCCTTCTCTTCCTCTTCCTCCTCCCCCTTCTCTTCCTCTTTATCCTCCTCCTCCTTGCCCTCCTTCTATTCCCCCTTCTCTTCCTCTTCCTGCTCCTCCTCTTTGCCCCCTCCCCCTCATCACTGTGCCCCCTTCCCTTTGTTCCTCCTTAGAGTAACAGTGACCCCAGAGTCTTTTCACAAAGCTATTTTTCCCTGCATGGTGAGTTCTTACAATCACAGCTGCTGAGGGAAATCATTGGGGAGGGAAAGGGGCTGGGGAAATTAAAAGTGCATGCATGGTTAGATATGGAGAGGACCCATCCCCAGAAAACCAGAGTGGCAATGTGCAATTTGCTCTCTCCATCCATTCCCCTCCCTGAAAGGGTTCGAGGAGAACAAATATGAGTGGACCAGTCAAACTGCTCAGGAAAGACATGGAAAATCAAATTCGGTTTCCTGAAAGCCACTTCATTGGTAGTCTATGTGAATACTGATATATTCAAAGTAATGCTGGCAAATGAGAACCAATACAAAGAAGGAAATCCATTTTGGAAAAATAAAAATCCTGTTTTTCCCTTTGGAAAATGATAAAGAAAACACATTTTACCCTTAAAAGACTGGTTGCAAAAAAGTGATTTCTAAAAGTGCTCAGTTGCCTCAGTTGCACTTCTCCCCCGCCCCCCCCCCCCAACGCCCCACCCCCACAACCGCCCACAAATCGCCTCCCTTTAGGCAATAAGGAATACTCCTCCCCTCCCTGGGGCCTGAGGACTTAGGCAGAGCAAAACCTCTTTTGTTGCCTACTGGGCCGCAGAAGAAAGGCTAGCCTGCTGCTGATTTCGCATCTCGGATTAATGACCATCGGTGACTCCCGTTAAGATGGGAAAACTCATTTAGTTCAGGACATTGAATAACATCTAAATTCAAAGGCTGAGAATGTTAATCTAATTGCACTGAATTAGCCTCTGGAGAATTCGACAGTATAAACTTCATAAGGCATCAATGGCAGCTTTTATAAAGGGAGTCAGCAACTTCTGGGATGCACCCCCCCCCACCCCCCCGGAGGGGTTTCATTATAAAGCTGGGGCTGGGGCTGGGGGTCACACAGCAAGGTCTCATTGTTCAAATCTCATATCCTATCTGAATGAATTCGAGAGCTCTTCCTGGGGCAGGTTTAAGTCGCATACTGGACTTAACCGGAAAGCCTTATGGGTTGAAAGCATCTTAATTGGGTAGGAGCAATCCTCTTCCAATCTGTCCTGTTAGCTGCTTACCTGAAGCCAGGCTTACAGGTTCAAGTGGGCTCTGAGACCTTGGCTAATCCCGTATTTTTCTGGCATCTAGCCTTCTCGACCCAGCCGGTGGCCTCAATGAGACAGGGATGGTTTAGTTAGTTGCTCCTTGCAATGATCCCTTCATCTCCATTTTAGAGATGAAGACATAAAGGTCCAGTTGAATGCTCAAGGTCAGAGTACAATGAATGGAAGGTGGGGTGGAGGGATGGAGAGAGGAAAAGGAGACGTAAATCCTAGATGTTCCTTTTTCTTGGTATTTGTTAAGCATTTACTATGTGCCAGGCACTGTACTAAGCACTGAGGTAGATACAAGATAATTGAGTTGGACACAATCCCTGTCCCATATGGGACTCACAGTCTTAATCCCATTTTATAGATGAGGTAACTGAGGCACAGAGAAGTGAAGTGACTTGCCCAAGGTCACACAGCAAGTAGTGGAGCCAGGATTAGAACTAGATCCTCTGGCTCCCAGGCCCGTACTCTAGCCACTAGACCACACTGCAAGCTTGTCTCTACACCATAACACGTAGACAGGGAATGTGTCTCTTATATTGTTAAATTATACTCTCTCAAGTTTTTAGTACGTGCTATGCACGCAGTAAGTGCTCAAAAAGTACGATTGACAGTCTGCTACCCTGTTGCCTCCTAAGTGACCATGGATTATATCCACACTGTCAACACCCCTTTGATGAACAGACTGTCCTTTTGGATAAGAATCATAATAATTACAGCATTTGTTAAGCGCTTACTATATGCCGGGCACTGTTCTAAGTGCTGGGGTAGATGCAAGCTAATTGGGTTGGACACAGTCCCTGTTCCACACAGCATTCACAGTCTTAATCCCCATTTTACAAATGAGGGAACTGAGGCACAGAGAAGTGAAGTGATTTGCCCAAGGCCACATAGCAGACCCGGGATTAGAACCCATGGCCTTCTGACTCCCAGGCCCACACTCTATCCACTAGGCCATGCAAAGCTCTTCCCTCTCCCAACTCACTTAAAAAGCCTCCAGGCCCTGAGGTTTCTGAAAAGAGCCTGATGCTTGCTCTTTTAGCCTTTGTAACTCTGGATTTACCAGTCCTTTGTCCTGTAGCAATGTCTTAACTAATGTAGGAGCAAGAACCAAGCCTGGAAACGATTCTCCCTCCGGGGGTCTGAAGGATTGCAAACCAGCTGACAGTCTTGAGACACCACAAGGCGGCCTGAGCCATTTTAGCAATCAGCGGCATGGCCCTTTGGGAAGTCCATGGGACTGTGAGTCAGGAGACCTGGATTTGAGACCCAGCTCTGCTACTGACCTACTGTGTGACCTTGGGATAGTTATGTAACATCTCTGGGCTCAGTCTCCTCTTCTGTAAAATAGGGATAAAATAGGTGGGAATCCCATGTAGAACAGGTACTGAGTTAAAGCACGTAATCTGGCATCCGCCCCGGTGATTAGCACACGGCGTGGGCTTCAAAAATACCATAATTCTTTTAATTGTGAAAACAAATAAAGTTAACGATTCTGACATTAAAGTAAGTGTAAAATAGCTATTGGAATAGCTCTGCAGACTGTTCTTTTCAAATGGAAATTATTTTAAAGGCAACCTTTAAAACATCCAGTGCCCCCTTTTCAATCTTCCCAAGGGGAGACCTTCAGAAATGGTTTCAGTGAAAAATGGTCATCGCTGAAACCTTCCCGAGGAGGAAGAATCACTTATCAAACTTGGCAAATAAATCCCTTCTCCAAACTCCCCAGGTCCCATGCTATTTACCAGCCCAGGACCACTTTTTCCATCACAGCTACTTCTCTTGCAGAGGCCCCCAGGGAATTCAATAGATTAAATGCGGACTCAATATAAAACACTCAGCTGGCATGAATCATTACTTGCCCCAAGTGAGGGTGCAAGGGCCAGGCTTAGGGCTAACCTTCCAAAAGTTTGGTGGTTTCCTCCCTTGCTGGAAGATTTCATGGCTGTGGCTGTGTGGAAAGAGCACAGTCCTGGGAGTCAGAGGACCTGGGTTCTAATCCCAGCACTGCCCCTTCTCTGCTATGTGACCTTGGATAAGTCACTTCATGTCTCTGGGCCTCAGTTCCCTCATCTGTAAAATGAGAATTCAATATCTCCTCTTCCTCCTACTTAGACTGAGAGCCTCATGGGAGACTGACCAGACTATTTTGTATCTGCCCCACCATTTAATACAGTGCTTGGTATAATAAGCGCCTAACAAATACCCAAAGTATTAAAGTGCTAGGTGACGGATGCCACCAATGTTTATTTGACTCTAATGGCTTTGCCTAGGGAAACTGCTCAGCATTGCAGAAACACAGTGGCAGAGGTCTGCAAGAAGATTCCAGCCGCATCATTAAGGGAAAGGAGTGAGCATATCAAGCGTCTTGTTTGGTAAGCCCATTTGGAATCAGGAGATTTCGGGGACCATTGAAAACCATGCCACATTTCTCTTTCCATGCAGACCCTTTCACTGTGACTTTTATCCTTCACATGGTGCAAAGAATAAGGCATCATCCTCAGGGTGAATTGGTGGTAAATTTGTTTCAAGCAGTGAAAGACTTGGACTAGAAAAAATGATTGTGTTTTGAGCAGAACAATATCTTTGGGCCTCTCATTTGGGAAAAAAAACCTCTCAGCACTGTTTCAAGCCATACATTTTTTTAAAAAAATGGCATTTGTTAAACACTCTGCCATGTGTCCTGCACTGTACTAAGCCCTACTTTGATCCTCTCCATTCTGCAATGTCTTGGGTAGGTTGCCTGTTGCTCCCTCCTCATTAAGGTTGATGCCCCAGTGCAACAGATACAAGGAGGAAGCGAGTTCACACTGTGTCCTGGTACCTAGACAGTCTCTTGGCCTGCTTCAACCTTTGTTGAAATCCTGGTTAAAACCTAACCGATTCGGCAAAAATGAAGCCCTTGTTTATACCTATCTTCTCACAAGACATGTGGGATTATCTGAATCATGGTGGAGTTCCCAAAGTGCTGAAAACAGGTTTTAAAAAAGAGAGGCAGAAGCTGCTTTAGTAGTGACATTTTTATGTTGGCTGTTAGTGGTGAGCTCTTTGTGAATCTCCTACCCCAACAGCGGAAGTGGAAACCAATAATACACTGGCAACAGCACTGCGTTTGTCATCTGAAAATACGATCCTCTTCTCTGTAGCCTTTAATGAGGTTGGAAACAGGTCTAATGACAAGAGTACAACATCTAATTTCATTTTCCATATCTTCTGTGAATATGCTCTCTTTCTCATTTGCTTAATTTTTGGTTTTGTTGTTACAGTTTTTCAGGCTATGTGCTGACGCAGCAGTGGATTTAGTGTCCAGCGTGTTTCCTTTCTGTACACTATCACACAAGGTGATCACACACCATAATTGAATATAAGACACACTTCCATTAAAGATTATTGAATTATCTGAATCTGACATCGGGTGTATCTCCAGGTAGGGAGTCCACAGAGTAATTTACTAGGAGCTGCTGATGTCTTTTACCCACACAAATATGTCAAAGGTTCTCAGAAGTTAAGCTTTTGTAGATTTTGTTTCTATTTTTTAAAAGGCAGTGATACAAAACAGCATGGGGAAAAAGAGCATATAACTGTTTCCCCTCTTGGTGACCTTCCTTTTCCTCTCTTGGGAAAAATGACTAAGCGTGATTCACCAGCTCAATTATTGAATCTTCCCTTAATTAGACACAGTATAAGGTAAAGATAAGTAAAATGTAAACATTTACCCCTGAAACAAGGGAGGTGCTCCTGGACTTTGAATATGCAGCAATATGCCATGTATATATGTAATGTACTCATTTCTTTTGAAATGGAGATCTGAATAAAGCTCACATACATTCTCTTCAATGTACATGTTGAAGAGTGATGGAGGAATAGATGAAGAAAAACACTTTTTGACACAAATCCCCCAGGAGTATGTAAAAAATTGGCCTGGTCCCTAACACTATCAAAACAATTAAAAGGCAAATCTTTGTTTTAAGTCCAATGTTTCCCTTTTGTAACATATACAAATCCAGGAGAAAAATATCAAACATTTGCAAAGTGTTCATTAAAAAGTGGGAAGATGTGCTCTGTTTGATTAATTTGCTCTTTAATCTCTCTGGTTCAGGACTTCCAACTGCAAGCGAAAGAGAGGATTGCATTTGCATACAAATGTTACCTATTTGCCCACTTCTACAGCACTTTGCAGCTTCGCCAGATACTTCAGGAGAAGCAGAACCTGACATCATTAAATTAAGTGGACCTACTGACATGCTGATTTTTTCCCAGACAGGCTAAATCTTTTCCAAGATACCCCTTATTTTCATTCCTCTCAAATAGCCTCATCATTTTGCATTCTAAGCTCATGGAGTCTGCTCCACTTGTAAAACAATCATTTGAACTCTAGGTTGCTACCTCACAGCACCAAGAGACTTTCCGAGGGAGAGGACTTCTTTTGCAGTCTGTGATAAGAAGACAGTTAGGCATAGCGGCTTGACTTGGGTTCAATAGCTTGGTTTTACAACTCAAGGTGGAAGGGGGAGGGAAAAGGAAAGCGTTACCCCCACTAAACCAAGGAATTAGTCGAAAGGAAGATCATAATTCTATAAAAAAAAAATCCGAGCCGTAACTTGGCACTCTCCAGCTTGTTTGGGGAGAAAAATATTCCGGGCTTTTTTTTTTTTTTTTTGAAATGAGACATTGCATGTTTTCACAGTGACTCTTAACAAACCACCAAGGCTGAAGCGAGAGGCAATGCAAATGAAATGTAAGATTAATGAACCTTGCAGGTCAGGAAAGAAGAATGATTTTCCCTATTCACGTAGATGACATTTATCATTACCATCCGTGAGCAGGGCATGATTCCCCCATTTACAACAGCGCTATCTGTTTCAATACTGCTACAGGGCGGTGCTTTTTCACTTCGAACGGGACTAGAATTCAACAGCTTTGGAATGCCTCGATTGATTTTAAACCCAGGAAGGAAAAACGAAGAAAAATCAGCAGGATGCTGTTTAATAACACACACTAGAAAAGCTCCTCTCCCAGGAGGGGTGGGAGGAAGAGGTGGTGGTGGTTCAGCGAACTATCTGGAGGACAGGAGGCTGTTCAGAGAGCAAAGTTTCAGAATGAAAATACATCTCCCGACGCTTTCTAGTCGTTGCTCGAACGGTCACACGAAATCCCGTCCTCCAAAGCCCCGATGTCTTCTAGACCGTGAGCTCCTTGTTGGGTAGGGATTGCCTCTGATGCCTAATTGTACTTTCCAAGCGCTCAGTACAGTGCTCTGCGCACAGTGAGCGCTCAGTCGATACGATTGAATGAATGAACCTCTTTCCAAAATTCTAGGCGTCCCGGCGGGAAGAGCAGCAGAGCCAACCCCGCGGCGGCCCCGCGATTTTAAGGAGAAATAAATGGAATATTCTGAGTCCAGTCCTTTCGGTTGCAACCCAAACCATCACCGCTAGTTGTCACTTCGCTCCCAGACAGGGGAGCCGGCCTTTTCAGCACTGCGGTTAGGGAGAATGCAGTCCTAATTAAAGAAGAGTAACTCGTAAAGCCCGGTAAAGTCCTCAGACTCGTGAGAGCCCATATGCAAGAAGCGACAGGGCAAGGGAGAAAAGACCACTGCCTCCAAATTCAGCAGCCCCCCAGACCTCCCCACCCCAGCTACACAGACCCTCACCGTGCAGTGAGAACCAAACGCAGCGTTTCCCAGCCCCAGAGAGGAAAAAAAACGAACAAACCCACCACCACCATCACCACCACCACCAGCCACAACAACAAATGAAACCCGTGGTAGAAATCGGCCTCGGCCCCCTGAAAACCAGCAGCAGTGTGGTCAGGAGAAAATCGCATACCATACCTGAAGAATACAATGGTCTCCCAAAGGTAGAGCCCAAATGTGTTGAAGCTGCACATTTTTTCAGTTCGGATGCTTTTGTAGTCCACGAGTTTTAGGGGTGGGGGGAAAATATTGAGATTTGGCGCTTACAAAATGAGGTGGGATAAACGGGAGGACTCTTTCACTGGAACATCGATCTATCTATCTTTTTATACAATCCGGATGTTAGCAAAAATAGGAAATGGAGGGCAGGGGAGATTTAAAGCCCATGGACCAAAGTCCTCTCCCGGCGTCCAGGATTTCAGCACCAGGGAGAGAGTATTGGTGCTTAAACTCCAGGGTGACTGTTGACTGCAGCGGTTTGGGATTTAGAGGCTTGGATCGTTTGTTTGCTTGGGTCCGATTGTTATTTTTTCTTTTCTTTTCTTTTTATACGGCCAGATTCCTGCAGATTAAAAAAAAATTAAATCTCTTCTGCCTTCTCCTCTTTGCGAAGATCAAAACCCTGGCATCGGGCTGCCGGACCCGGCGAGGATCTCGGATGGAGAAGGGCTTGTAAGCTCCTGCGATGGCTTGGAGGGGAGGTGGGGGGTGGGTGGTGGGGAGAGGGGGTGGGTGGGTGTCTTCTTTAGTTAAATCCAAGGGAATGTGTCAGGGTTGGTTCTTTGCTGCATAGTCCAGAAAACCTCGCTTCCTCGTTCAGCGCTCGACTGCTGTTGATTCGTGATTCCTGGGCTCCTTTCCCCCCCGAATAAGTTATTATTGCCGCAGGAAAGGTGTCCCATCGCTTGGGGCTAGAGTCGAGAGAAGGACCCGGGCAAGTTTCAGGGGCTGGTCAGCCCGGACAGGACACGGGTGGATCAGCGGCATCTTAATTCTCAGGGCTTTCCCCTTCGTCCCATTTTACCTCGCCAGGACTCGCCCAGATCTTGGGACTTTCTTACTGCATTAATTTACTAAACTAGAAAAAAAGGGAGAGAGAGAGAACTCCTCAGCATCTTCAAACCCTCCCACTCGCCACCCTCATTGGTCTGCGGGCCCGAAAACCTGCTCTTGGCTACTATTGGACCAATCGCATGCTCGCCCTCACAACCAGTTAACCTTCAGTATGCCAGGAGGCTTTTCCTCCTCTTAACAAACCCCCCAGCAACAACCCCAAACTCTTTTTTTCTTTTATATATATATATCTGTTTTGCATCATTTCCTTTGCTTGCTCATTGAGCCACTTCTCAGAAAGTGAATCTAGCAGAAGCAAAGCAGCGTGGCTCAGTGGAAAGAGCCCGTGCTTGGGAATCAGAGGTCGTGGGTTCTAATCCCGGCTCCGACGTTTCTCCGCTGTGTGACTTTAGACAAGTCATTAACTTCTCTGGGCCTCAGTTACCCCATCTGGAAAATGGGGATTAAGACTGTGAGCCCCACGTGGCACAACATAATTACCTTGTAGCCCTCCCAGCGCTTCGAACAGTGCTTTGCACATAGTCGGCGCTTAACAAATGCCACCATCGTCATCAGCATCATCAAAGGATGCTTTGGTGATGGGGGAGGGAGGGCTGTGGGGAAAATTCAGGCCCCCCCCCCCCGCCCCAAGGATTTTGTTGGGGGGAGTGGCTGGGGGAAGTTAGCAGGTTAGACATTTAAAAGAAGTTTGGTCAGTACAGGAGGTGGAACGTGTCCAGTTTGAAATCCCAGTTTCCCATGGCGGGGCAAGACCGAGGGGGTGGCCAGAAGAGGCGTTTGCCAGAAGCTGGATGTCCAAGGGAGCTAAGGGATAGAATGGAGATTTTTCAAATAAATGCGGGAAGGAGAATGGGGTGGGATGGTGGGTTTGGGGTCGGCGGGGGGGGGAGATGGGTCGGGGGGAGGGTTTACAAACGCAAGCCCTGCTCAGGGACTCCGAGATAGGCAGGAGAGTCTCTCTGTTGGCACAGAAGATCAGGATCCCACCCCGACGAAGGCAGAAAGCTGTCCAAGAAGGGGTCGGCCCCGGGTGAAGGAGCCTCATGGATCCTCGACATCAAAGAGAAGATCCCTTAAATACGACTGATTGATCGACTGATTGATTGGCCACAGCCCCCCACATCAGTTAAGCTCCCGCCTCTCTTCTCCAGGGCTCCTGGGTCGATGCAGTGTGGCTTAGTGGCAAGAGCACAGGTTTGGGTGTCCGAGGACGTGGATTCTAATCCCGGCTCTGCCACTTGTCTGCTGTGTGACCTTGGGCAAGCCGTTTCGCTTCTCTTTGCCTCCGTTCCTGCATCTGTAAAATGGGGATTAAGAGTGTGAGCCCCACGTGGGGTAATCAGGTTATGTCTATCCCAGCGCTGAGAACAGTGCTTGGCACATAGTGAGCGCTTAAGAAATACCATCATTATCATTATTATTATTGAGAGGAATGGGGCTGCAGAGCCCTGGGTGGTCCGCTCTCCGGGCCCGAAGGAGTTAACGGACTCCATCCAGCATCCTCAGAGCCCCCCTCCCCCCCCTCCCCCACCCCTGGCTTCGTTTCCATAGAGGACGGGATCCAGAGTGATATTCCCAGGCTGGGCTGGACAGTCCCCGGATCCATCTCCTTTCAGGACGGGCTAAAGACCCGCTCTCCATCCCAGCTGCCCCTGGTCCGTCCCGGGACCCCAGAGATCCGTCCCTACCCCAGTTCTAGCAGTCCTAGCTCCTCTGCCTGGGTCAGCGTGGCTCCCTCCAGCTTTTGGTTATTGGGAAAATTTAATCTGATTTCTCCCGAGCCCATCCATGGGGATGATTTTCAAGCTGGGTTCAACTAGCGGGGACTCCCGGGGCTCTCTGTCTAGTAGCTGCTGAGTTATTATTATTATTATTATTATTATTATTATTATGGTATTTGTTGAGCACTATATGCCAGACACTGTACTAAGCGCTGGGATACAAGCAAATCGGTTTGGACAAAGTCCCTGTCCCACATAGGCCTCAGTCATTCATTCATTCAATAGTATTTATTGAGCATTTACTCTGTGCAGAGCACTGTACTAAGAGGTTGGAAAGTACAATTCAGCAATAAAGGGAGAGAATCCCTGCCCACACCGGGCTTAAAGTCTAGGGAGGGGAAGACAGGCATCAAAACAAATAAACAGGCATCAATATAAATAATAAAATTATAGATATATACACATCAAAACAGGTAAACAGGCATCAATATAAATAAATAGAATTACAGATATATATTTAAGTGTTGGGTGTGGGGGGGAAGAGCAAAGGAAGCAAGTCTAGGTGACGTGGAAGGGAGGGGGAGCTGAGGAAAAGGGGGGCTTAGTTTGGGCAGCCCTCTTGAAAGAGGTATAACTTCAGTAGGGGTTTGAAGGGGGGAAGTATGATTGGCAGATTTTAGGAGGGAGAGCATTCCAGGCCGGAGGTAGGACGTGGACCAGGGATTGACGGTGGGAGAGGTGAGATCGAGGCACAGTGAGAAGATTAGCACCAGAGGAGTGGAGCGTGTGGGCTGGGATGTAGAAAGAGAGAAGGGAGGTGAGGTAAGAAGGGGCAAGGTGATGGAGAGCTTTGAAGCCAATAGTGAGGAGTTTTTGTTTGATATGGACGTTGATAGGCAACAATTGGAGATTTTTGAGGAGGGGGGTGACACATCCCAAATGTTTCTATAGAAAGATAACCCGGGCAGTAGAATGAAATATGGACTCAAGTGGGGAGAGGCAGGAGAATGGGAAGTCAGAAAGGAATCTTATTCCCCATTTTACAGATGAGGTAACTGAGACACAGAGAACAGAAGTGACTTGCCTGAGGTCAAACAGCAGATAAGTGGCAGAGCTGGGATTAGAACCCATGACCTTCTGATTTCCAGGCCCGTGCTCTATCCACTACACCATGCTGCTTCCCTCCTACTCCCTTCCTCCCACCTTGCCTTAGCCTGTTCCTGGGACTCTCTGTTCCCAGCTCTCCCTCTTCTCATTCCAACCCTCCTGGAAGGGGATGAGGGACCCCAGGAACTCTCCAGAGCAGCTCCTGACTCCTTTGGTTGGTATCCATCACGGACAGTTAAATTGGCCTGTAAGCTCCACATGAGATTATAAGATCCTTGAAGGCAAAGATCGAGCCTACCACTTCTATTGTATTCTTCCAAGAGATTTAGTACAGAGCTCCACACAGAGCAATCACTCAATAAGTACTCTTATTTGAGTGATTGGAGAAGACTGGATTTACAACCAGACTGATGGAAACCAAAAACCAGAAAATCATTTAGAAAAACCCAACCTTTCTTTCAGAGCAGCACCAAAGGGATAACTACCATCTTATTTCTGATGGGGTGGAAAAGGGAGACCCTCAAACATTGCTGGGGAGTGAAGTTCATTTCTAATCATGGGGATAATGCCAACGGGCAACCATCTCACTGCTCCTCCCAGCAATGTTTGATCAATCAGTGATATTTATTGAGTGCTTACTGTGTGCAGAAGAGTGTACTAGGCATTTGGAAGAGTACAGTACAATAGATGTCACTCAGGGACAGAGTCCTGAGCTGGATTCACCCTGGGTCTAGAATTTTTTTCTGTCTTGTCTTGTCTTATGCCATCAAGTTGTTTCCGACCCATAGTGACACCATGCACACATCTCTGCCAGAAAGCCCCGCTCTCCATCTGCAATCATTCTGGTAGTGTATCCATAGAGTTTTCTTTGTAAAAACATGGAAGTGTTTTACCATTGCCTTCTGCCATGCAATAAACTTGGGTCCCTGCTCTCGACTCTCTCCCATGCCACAGCTGCCCAGCACAGGTGAGTTTTGCATTGTAGCAGATTGCCTTCCACTCGCTAGCCATGGCTCAAGCTAGGAATGGAATGGGTATGCCTCTGCTGGACTCTCCCTCCCATAGCCAAGACTGGTAGAGTACTGGAAATTCTCCAGATGTGACCCTGAGAGGGGTCTTCTGTCTTGAGTCATTTTAAAATTTCTCAAACTGTAATGGTTCCTTTTACATGCATGGCTGTTACATGTAATATAGGTAGATGAGAAGTTCCCATCATCATCATCATGAATTACTGTCATCATCATCATCAATAGTATTTTTTGAACCCTCACTGTATTAAGCACTTGGGAGAGTACAGTGCAGTGGAGTTGGTAGACATTTTTCCTGCCCACAGTGAACTTAGATTCTAGAGAGAGAGACAGAGATTAATATAAATAAATACTTTAGAATATATAATTTATAGATATGTACATAATGCTATGGGGCTGAGGGTGGGGCAAATATCACTTTTCCCCTCCAGCATCATCATTGTCATAACCATTAATATTCACTGAATGCTGAGAATATCCTGTGTTTGGTACTGTACAAGACAGTGAAAAAGAAGACTCAGTCAGACCCTGGGTTAAGCCTGCACTGGTAGGGACCATCAAACCCAGTGTCATATTTTCAAAAATAGAATAGTTTGTTAAGAGTAACAAATCATGTTCCAGCATTTTTTAGGCAGCTTAAACCACTATAAATGACATCTTCTGATTTGTTGCTGGAATTTTACAGATAGAAAATCACATGTACAAGTCCTAAGTGGTGAAACTGTACTGGGCAATGGTTGGTCGGAGAAGCAGCGTGGCTCAGTGGAAAGAGCATGGGCTTTGGAGTCAGGGCTCATGAGTTCGAATCCCAGCTCTGCCACTTGTCGGCTGTGTGACTGTGGGCAAGTCACTTAACTTCTCTGTGCCTCAGTTCCCTCATCTGTAAAATGGGGATGAAGACTGTGAGCCCCACGTGGGACAACCTGATTCCCCTATGTCTACCCCAGCGCTTAGAACAGTGCTCGGCACATAGTAAGCGCTTAACAAATACCAACATTATTATTAATTTTATTATGGTATGAACCAGGTAATGGCCCCAAGTCAAAATATCAATTTTGCTCTAGGTCGCTTGAGGTAGTAAATGCAGAAATGGTGCAGGAGTCAGAGATATCCCTTCCCTGTTGGGTTGGAAGGGCAGGTAGGAGAGAGGAGGTGAGAGAAGGACAGATTCCCCAACTCCTAGAGGTGCAGTAATGAATAGAAGCATTAGGAAGGGCAGACAAATATAAAGAAGATAGAAAGACAAAGGAAAGCTTGAAGGCAATGGGGGAGGGAAACTGAAAGGTGAAACAGAAAGGTGAAAGGGAGAGAGTCAGCTATAAGTGATTATATAGTGCTGAATCTTCTCTATGACACAGTTACAGTATTAAGTCTCTTCTCATGATGACATTCTGAGGGGAGTGAGCAGGATACCTGGACAAGGACTTGACAAGCTTCAGTGATTCTTTGTGAAGAGAGATGGATATCAGTAGCAATAGTTAAGAGCTGCTTTGACCAGCCTAATTGTTACAAAGTATTATGATTAATGTGAGGCTATATGAAGGATAGCGGGCAAGACCTCAGGGGAGCAGAAGCAGTTCTGGCAAACGGGCCCAGCTTGTCTTTGCAAAGACATTTGTTTGTTTGTTACTTATGTAAGACCAGTTTATGTCCTATGTCCAATAAGGAGAGGGCTTTTGATCTGAGTGAAGATATTTAGGACTGTGCACAGTTTGTGAAAGATCTGGAGATGTGATAGCCTAAGGATACTTAGTGAAAGGGAAAATACGAAGCAGGATGGAAGGAGTATTTGTTCTTTGGAATGAGCTGACTTTTCCACCTCTCCCTCAATCAGTGACTGAATGGTATGTATTGAGTGTTTACTGTGTTTTCTGAGTACCTACTGAGTTTCCTATTAAACACCTGGAAGAGTACACTTGGTAGAGGAGACACTTTCCCTGGCCATGAAGAGTGGACAACTTAACAGGAGAGACAGACACACACATTCACAGAGAGGTTGAAATAGTGCTTAGTGAATAGAATATGTAGATACAAAGTGCAGCAGAAGGTTGTGAGTGCAAAAGTTCTGAGATGGTGCAAACATTCCAAGAAGGAAGTTGGGAGAATAGAACCCCTCACCAATTTTTTTAAAAATGGTATTTATTAGGCATTTACTATGTGCCAGGCACTACTCTAAGCACTGAGGCTAGATACAAGCTAAGCAGGTTGGACACAGTCCTTGTCCCACATGGGGCTCATAGTCTTGATTCCCATTTTATGGATGAGGGAACTGAGGCACAGAGAAGTGAATTGACTTGTCCAAGGTCACATGGCGGAAAAGTGGCAGAGATCAGATTAGAAGCCAGGACCTTCTAACTTTCAGGCCTGTGCTCTACCCACTGGGCTCTGCTGCTTCTCAATTGACTTATGCATCAAAATCTGCATTTGATTTTCATTTGCCAATCTTGAACGTGAGCTTGAGTCTCCATTAATCAGACCCTTCTTTATCTTGTTGACCTTCTTTCCCTCCTGACTTGCTTAGCCCATGTGATTGTCGATCAATCAATCAATCATTTATTGAACCCTTACCATGTGCAAAGCACTGTACTAAGCACTTGGGAGTGTACAATGTAATGGTGTTGGTAGAAACATTCCTTGCCCACAGTGAGCTAGAGGCTCCAGTTGATGGCTGGAGCCAATCCCTACATCCATCCTATCAAAACATCTTCCTTTTAAAAAGTCCCTCCCCTTTGGAAAGCCTGCAGTGGCTGAGAGAATGCCCTTCCACTCCACCAGAGAATTTTCATTAAGGATGTTCATACTTGCGAAGCCTAGGAAAGCAATTGGCAGGACATAATGAAGTAATGGTCCCTGCTTTTAAGAAACTTGGGATCTCAAGGGAGATGAGAGGCTCATCTAGATCATGTTTTTAACTAGCATTTATTTTTGTTTCCTTGGCATTTAAAATTCCTTTTTCTTGCCTTTCCAATCCCATACTGAAAGGAGAAGTAATTATGGGAATTCTGTGGTGGGATCAGGTGTGGAGAGACACTTGCCAGTGCCTCAGTTTCCTCATCTCTAAATTGGGGATTAAATATGGGTTCTCCCTTCCTCTTAGACTGAGAGTCCCAGGTGAGACAGGGACTGTGTCTGATTTGATAAGCTTGCATCTACTCCAGTGCCTAGTATTGGGCTTAGCTCAAAGTAAGTGCTTAACAAGTACCACAGTTATTATCAACAAGGTCAGAAGGAATTCTACCCCCCAATTCAGTTTTTCTGGGGAGGCTTCATGGAGAAGGTAGTAGCTAATGGACTTTGAAAGTTTCACTTGACAGAATTCTCACTAGCCGTCCAGCCAGTGACAGTAAGAATCTCTCCATTGCAGTCAGCTGTTTCCGGTAAGGAATTTTTTTATTTACTCATCCCTCCACCCCCCTGCCTCCTCTTCTACCTTCTTCCTGCCCAAACAGCAAATAAAAACTGCCTTTTTTAAGAAAACAACAACAAGCAAACAAACTCTGGGCTTTGGAAAGACCCTTTTACTGGGCCTTTTTGTTCCTTTTTCTTATTTAAACTTCCTTGACCCTCTTTCTGTTCTTCTTCCCGTACAAGCGCATCTTCACCCTTCCTTGAAATAAGTAGTGAGGCTGGGACTATGACACTGGGTGGCCCAGTGCAGGAGGCCACTCTGAGATTCTTCTCAGTGCTTATCACCTTGGCTGAATTTATTAAATATTACCTAGGGGAGAGGCCCATCTGCTTTGGTTGGTTTGGAGAGAGAGGGACTGAACTACCTATTAGGCAATTTTGCTTCACTTAATGAAACATTTCTGCCACATATCTTTAAGCTTTATTTTCTAAAATGGAGTTTAAAATTTGTTATTTTTTTCATTTCACCACTGATAATAATGAATCAAGCCAAACAGTTACAGGTGGTTGGATATCAATTAGTGCTTACCAAACTGCAGGATTTTCCTATGCATCCTCATACCTCAGTAGGAGACCTTGCTTTTAGTCTAAGGATGCTGCTAAAACATTTGCTCTCCTCATAGTTTGTTCATTATTTTAAAAAAGTTATTTGGTGATAAAGATTTGCTCAGGATATTTCCTGGTTTCTTTAAAACTTAAATTCTCGTTTGTTTGTTTCCCTAAATTCCTCTTGCTTTTTTTAATGGTATTTGCTAAGCACTTACTATGTGTCAAACACTATTCTAAGTGCTCCAAGAGACACGAATTATTAGGTTGGACACAGTTCCTGTCCCACATGGGGCTCACAGTCTAAATGGAAGAACAGGAAAACTGAGGCACAGAGAAGTTGAGACTTGACTGAAGTCACACAGCAAGTAAACGGCAAAGGTGGCATTAAAACTCAGGTCTTCTGACTCTCAGGCTGGTGTTCTTTTCACTAGACCATGCTGCTTCTTTGTTCTGAGTTACTTGACTTTCTTGTGGTTCATATGTAAATAAGGCGGGGCACAACCAGAAACATATTGGCATTAGTGGATAGAGCACGGGCCTGGGAGTCAAAATGTCATGGGTTCTAATCCCAGCTCCACCACTTGTCTGCTGTGTGACTTTGGGCAAGTCACTTCACTTCTCTGAGCTTCAGTTACCTCATCTGTAAAATGGGGATTGAGACTGTGATTTCCACCTGGGATAGGTACTGTGTCCAGTCGGATTTGTTTGTTTCCACCCCAGTGCTTAGTACAGTGCCTGAAACATAGTAAGTGCTTGGGAAGCAGTGTGGCTTAGTGGAAAGTACACGGGCTTGGGAGTCAGAGGTCATGGGTCCTAATCCTGGCTCCGCCACTTGTCAGCTGTGTGACTTTGGGCAAGTCACTTCACTTCTCTGTGCCTCAGTTACCTCATCTGTGACATGAGGATTGAGATTGTGAGCCCCATGTGGGACAGGAACTGTGTCCAACCTGATTAGCTTGTATCCATCCCGGTGCTTAGTACAGTGCTTGGCACAAAGTAAGTGCTTAACAAATACTATCATCATTATTATTATAAAGTATTTATTTATATTAATATTTGTCTCCCCTTCTAGACTCTAAGCTCGTTGTGGGCAGGGAATGTGTCTACCAACTCTGTTGGACGAACTCTCTCCTAAAACCTTAGTACGGTACGGCCTTAGTATATTACTATCATTGATTAATTGATTAATCAATTCTTCCTCCAGTTAAGTTTGGGCATACCTGGGAAGAGCCCAGTCAATAGCTTGTCTAGACTGTGAGTTCATCGCGGGCAGGGAATGTGTCTGTTTACAGTTGTACTGTACTCTCCCAAGTGCTTAACAAGTGCTCTGCACACAGTGCTCTGCACACAGTAAGCTCTCAATAAATACAGTTGACAGACTAAGCTCCAGATTGTCATTTTAGGGTTATTTGAGGTTGAATGAAAAGTATACGTAGCTTTATGTTTAAAAAGGTCACTGGTGAAAAGAAGATTTTGTTCATGTGTGTGTTAGGTTGACAAAGCCAAGTCCCAAGACAGTTACTCCCATAGAGAACAAATAATTAATCAGCTCAAAACATTGAGTACAACTTTACCAGGTCCAGTGCCCTACTGGGAAATGCGTGGGACTAGGTGTCAGGAAACGAGCATTGTAGATCCAGCACTGTTAGTGGCCTGCTATGTTGGTTTCCTTATCTTGTATTTACTTCCACGTAAAGTCCAGTGCCTAGCATATAGTAATACTTGTGGTATTTGTTAAGTGTTTACTATGTGCCAAGCATGCAATAAACACTGGGGTAGGTACAAGATAATCAGATCAGACTTAGTCCCCGACCCATATGGGCCTCACACAAGGGTGAGGGAGAACAGGTATTTAATCCACATTTTACAGATGAGGAAATGGAAGTGCAGCAAAGTTAAGTGGTTTGCTCAAGATCACGCAGCAAACAAGTAGCAGAACTCGAGTTAGAACCCAGGTCTCCTGACTTCCAGGTATGAACTAGGCCACGTGACTGAAATAGTTAAATAACCCAGGTAGTAAACCTCAGCATTTTTCACTTCTCTCAAGTGAGTGAAGAACAGTGAAGTGAAGACACTGAGCCAGCCAGAGTCCTATTTGAGAGAATGCCAGCAGAAATGTACATGAAGAGAACTGACGTCTTGCTGTTTTAGTAATACTAGGGCAGTTTCAGTCCATGAGAATCTTGGATCTTGGGATGTAGTTGCTTCTAAAGGATGGAATTCCAGTTCTTTGATAAGACTGCTGCAGTACGACTGATTTGACAGATGGGATACTGTAGGTCAGGTTGATAGTATTGCTGTTCTGCCACCTCAATAAACTTGGTTCCACAAATTAGTAACTATAGAATCACTAAGGACTTGGAAAGCAGTGTAGACTAGTGGATAGAGTACAGGCATGGGAGTCAGAAGGACCTGGGTTCTAATCCCCACTCCACCATTTGTCTGCTGTGTGATGTTGGTCAAGTCACTTCACTTCTCTGTACCTCAGTTACTTCATCTGTAAAATGGGGATTAAGACTCTGAGCCTTATGTGGGATGGGGACCATGTATCTACATCCAGTGCTAAGTACAGTGCCTGGCACATAGTAAGCACTTAACAATACCATTATTACTTTTATCATCACAAGTCCAATCAATCAGTGGGGTTTTTGTTTTGAGAGTTTACTGTGTGCAGAACACTGTACTAAGCACTTGGGAAAGTACACTTCAACAGAATTGGTAGAAATGTTCCCTGCCAATGAATTTACAGTCTAGATGGGGAGTCCAGCTTCTGGAAAGTGTATCCTGTCCCAACATCTGTGACTCAGGGGACATTTTCTTTACTTTTTACCAGACTATCCTGGGGAGATGGCCTCTGAGCAATTCTGGAAGCAGATTTTTCATACAGTCATTCACAGCCTTGCAAAGAACTCACCCATCCATGGCAAGTTAAATTTAAGCTAAAAAAATGGTCAAGTGGCTGATTTAGTTTATTTTTACATTGCTTTTCTCCTGTTCGTCTACATTATCATTCAAAGTTTGGGGTAGAGTCAGAGCCCTTATTAATTGATGGGAGATAAGTATTTCTGCTTCCCAATGTGCTGCTGAAGTTATTGAGATGGAAAGCACTTGCTCTGCACACAGTAAGTGCTCAACACATTCCCATGATTGATTGGAAAGATCAGGTGACTGTTGAGATCCACTCAACCAACAAGGGGTAGAAGCAAAATTTGAACCCATGCATTCTTCAAGTCAAGTATTGGGCTTGGAGGGAGGGAGGGATCTCAGAGCTTTGCTCAGTGGCAGACTTTCTTAAACATTAATTAACTTCTGAGGCTTGATTGATGAGATGGCCAACCCTCCTGCTATCTCAAGTGACTTTTCTTTTTCACTGCAAACCTCTTGGTGAACCAGACTAATTATTTTTCTCTTCATAATGTCTCAGGACAGAATCACTAAGTCCAATAAAACTCATAACACCACTGCAGAGGGGAGTTGTCTGGAGTCCTTGATGCTCTGACATGAGGCCTTCTGTGCAAGAAAGGTAATGGCATGGAGCCTCATGGATGGCAACTTTGACAAATCTTCCAAGGAGCCACAGCGATCAAACTAGAGGGAGTACTTCCCTTTGTCAGTCTATAAAATTTACAACTGAAAAGTGTCTTTGAGGAAATTACAGGACTGAAATTTAAAAGAGTTGGAGAAATCTATGATCAATCCTAATATTTTTAGTTAGGATGAGAAAAGACTCATCAAATCACAGGTTTCAGAACATATGTTGCTTGTGGCTAGGTCCTATAAGGATAACTCCCCTCCCCATCTGGTAAGATTGGTGATGTGTATTATGGGTATTATTATTTTTTCTGATCTTTCTTTGAAGCAGCAAGTATTGGCAGTATTGAAAGCAGGTTATCAGAATGCAATGGATCTCCATGCTTTTGCAGAACTCTCACAAATAGCTGGGGTTTTATTGGCTGTTCAAGAAAATGTACCAAGGATGAGAATGCCAAAAGGAGCAGATTTTTTTCTTTTAAATGTTTTCCCAAAACAAACAGAAGGCAGTATCTCTTTCTCCCGGAGAGCCATTGAATTGCATGGAGAAAAAGATGTTCATAGATTTCAAGTGTAATCAGTGGGCTGAAAGAACCAGATCACCAACTTGACAAGTCTTCAGAAGTTTCCAATAAATACTTTGGCAATGGAAAAAACCATTCATGCATATTCCAAATTCATCCAGCAGAATTCACATTGCTCAAACCCAAAAGAAGCAGCATTGTCTAGTGGAAAGAACATGGGCCTGGAAGTCAGAGGACCTGGGCTCTTATCTTGGATCTGCCACTTGGCTTTTGTAAGGCCTTAGGCAAGTCTCTGGGCCTCATATGCCTCATCTGTAAAATGGGGATTAAGACTGTGATCCTTATGTGGGACAGGGACCTTGTCCAACCTGATTATCTTGTATCTATCCCATCACTTAGTATAGTGCCTGGCACATATTAAGCACTCAACAAATACCATAACAAAGCCCCTGTGAGGTCTTTTGAAACCTTATCCCAAATTGCCTCCTCTCCCGGCCTCCAGTCTCTCAACCCTTCAGTTCATGCTTCATGCTGATGTCTGGATGCTGGATGCTGATGCCCAAGTCTTTCGTTTACTCATCTCTCTCTTTATCAAGCAAAGATCATCCTTACTATTAAACCTTAAGGCTCTCCCCCATCTCTCTCCACTTAAGCTATTTACTACACCTCTCTTACTCCCCTACTCATGCTCCTGACTCCCAAGACCAACACCTGCCTGAATCCTGCTCTCACCTTGAACACCTCTGACCCCTTGTTCATTTTGTCCCCTGGGCCTGGAATTCTCTTCCCCTTATATCTGCCAGGCCTCAGCCCTACCCACCTACAAAGCGTTTCTAAAATCTCAACCCCTAAAAGTCTTTCCCAATTAATTATCAGCAATTCAATTCTTTTCAACCCATCAGCTGCCTGCTGTACTCATATATTTATGTATTTATGGCTAGCCTCAGCATTTATGAACATATGGACAATATTTCTATGTCTGTTTTCCTGTTAAAGTGCAAGCTACTTGTGACACATCTCAAGTGCTTAGAGTGTGTTGCATTTAGTAAACACTTGAAGAAACTAAGAAAATAAGAATTAATAATGATTGTGGTATTTATAAAGCAATTGCAGTGATTACTCATTACTACTTTGAGGCAGATCCTGCATTCCCTTCATGCTGAATTCCCTCCTTTCCTATTGCAGCCTCTTGATAGACTGTTTTACTCTGGTTTTCCTCCTGATAGTGAGTATTCTGAAAAGAGGAGTTCCACGTGGCAGTTATTCCTTGGGTATCATTTTGAAAAAAAGCCCAAATTTGATCTCTTGAAAGGCACCAAATTCTGTGTACCATTTATGTCAGACCTCCCTTGGGGCTGACAATTAGCCATTTGCAGTCTTCCATGTCCATTACCACAAATGTCTTGTCTCCACACTTAGCTCTTGATGTTTAAGATCTGATTTCTATTGCCTTTGGTGATTCTCAGCTCTCACTTCCTCAGGTCCCTGCAGAGTTTTCATTGCTTTTTGGTCCTTTCACTTTTGAAGAGATGTCACCCTAGTGTCTCTAAGCCTTTCAAGTGTCTACATCCTCAAGACAGATTTCATTTCGGTATGTGATCCTAAGTTTTTTTTGTGATCAAGGGGACCTCAGAAGCTTCTGGCATCAATCGAAAACCAAATGAAGGAAAGATACCCTTCGTGTAATGCTTCCAATGGCTGCTTCCCCTTTAAGACCCTTTACCCTTTAGATTTGAGGAGGGAAGGGGCCACTACTGGTTTTCTTTTTCAACTTCAATTTATGAAACCAAGGCCCCAGTATGACAGACACCAATTTCCAAGTTCCAAACAATCCCAGGACAAAATAAATGAAAGACTTTTCAGAGGACTTGTTGTCAGTGCAACAGCAAACCATGTACAGTGAACCTGGGGAATACTAAATCCATTATTGTCATTTTCTTGTTTCGAGAACAGCTAATGAGGAAATAGTGCCCCAAGAACCCTTATTGTGTTTCCCACGGCACAGATTCAAGTAGCTTCTGTAGCATTTCCTTCTTTTTAGGTAATGCACCAAATAAATAAAGCTTTGAAATTAAATTAAGTGCAACTAGGGACACTCCAAAAAGAGAGGGTAAAGTAAATTCTTATTAAGCACATTTCTCTTTGTAATAAACTATTACCCAGAATGGTGGTCCAGGGTTCACCTAAATTAAATTCTCATGGAGGCCGAATTGTCCTGGACATCAGTTCTTCTGTGTGTAACTGATAAATTAACTAGTTATGCCTGTAATGCACTGCCCAGGGACCCACAGCAAGGAACATTTTATTAGGCAGCAGAGGAAATGAAATGTAATCCCCTGGGATTTACTTCCTGATTGGTCCATGGGAGGTTCTCCTGGATGAAGCAGTGGAAGCTGAATCTCTAGCAAGATGGAGAAGCCTCAAGTGCTTTGGAGATCAGTGTGATGAAGGCAACCCTGATAGCTCTGTGGGTACTGCCTGGGGAGTTTGGCTGGCCCATTTGAAAAGCACATTCGGGTCTAGATTAGATGGAATTGTTCAGCAGTTCCTCTCTGCAGAGCTGAAGGGGAATTTTAGGAGGCTGGAAAAGGAACCCTCTTACCATCTCCTCCAACTCTGTGCTCAACTTGGATTGTGAGAGTAAGGTCTTTGGGAAGAAGTTGTAGGCATGATGATCTGAAAATGGGAAAGAGCTATTTTTCTAGTAACTTGCATGATCCAAAAATAGTTATTCCCCATATTGAGCCAAATACACATCCCCAGATCTTCGCCTGTCCTCTCTCCATCTCTCCCAGATGTTCTACAGGGAAGTAATGAACAAATAGGCTTGGGAAGCAGTGTGGTCTAGTGGATGGACCATGGGCCTAGGAGTCAGAAGGACCTGGGTTATAATTCCAACTCTGCCACTTGTTCTCTGTGTGATCTTGGGTAATTACTCTGTGCCTCAGTTACCTTATCTGTAAAATAGGGATTAAGCCTGAGAGCCTCATGTGGGACATGGACTGTGTCTAACATGATTAGGTTGTATCTACCCCACTGCATAGTACCGTGTCTGGCACATAGAAAGTGCTTAACAATTACCATAAAAAAACAGTATTTTGTATTACCAAAAAAGTCCTCCAAGGACAATATACCTCCATGTGGGTCTCTGAAAAAGAACCCACAGAAGGCACAATACAACCCAGCATCAAGCATGGTGGTCCACATGTAGGTGGATACAGGAGCACCTGGCAATAATAATAATAATAGTAATAATAGTGAAGGTAACGATAGTACTTTATTTATTAAGTACTTTCTACGTAGCAGACACTATACTAGCACTGGGGTAAATACGAGATAATCAAGTTGGCCAAAGTCCCCGTCCCCCATGGGGCTCTCAGGGTAAGTAGGAGGGAAAACAGGCCACTGCACACTGGTGCTGATCAGTGATTCCTGACTAGCTGGGTGCAGAGGAGCAAAGATCACAATACAAACCCCCATTACCCTCTCCAGTATCCCTCCCTACAGGGGTCTTCTTGCTTTTGAAATCTCCTTGGGGGGGGCGGGGTATTAGAGTGTTGGTCACAGGTGAAGGAGGCTGGTATGCTTTCATCCTCCCACATCTCCCTCCTCATCCAGGAACAGATTTTTGATCAAGGATCGTCTTTATGGTTCCCCTTTATGATCAAGAGTCCCTTCTTATCCTACTCCTTCCTCTCAGTTTGCTTACTTCTTTACTGTTACTATCCTTAAAGTTCCTGTGTTCTCCTATCTCCCAGTCACTGAAGATATTACCCTGCTCTGGTGTGTACCCTTCTTGTCATCCTTGAGAATAAATTCCAGATATTCTTGCTCCTTCATCCTTTATTTGCTATTCTTGAAGACAATCTCCAATCAGTGGTATTTACTAAACATTTCCTGTGTGCAGAAGATTATACTAAAAACTTGGGAGAGTACAATGGAAAAGAGATGGTAGATGCTTTCCCTGCCCAAAATCAGTCAATCAATCAATCAATGGTATTTACTGAGCACTGTGCAGAACCAGTCAACTGTATTTTTTGAGTGCTTACTGTGCTTGGAGAGTACAAAATTAATGGATAGAATCCTTGCCCACAACAAGTTTACAGTCTACTAAGCACTTGGGAGAGTACAACAGAGCTGGTACACACGTTTTCTGCCCACAAGTAGCTTACAGTCTAGAGAGGGAGAGAGACATTAATATAAATGAATACATTAGGGATCTCCAGCCATTCTTTCCTTAGTTCTTAACCATTTTGCCTTTGTGGCTCACAGATGGTTTATCCCATGTACTTTAAGCCTTATATCACAATCACAATCACCCCCAACATTTTGTACTTGCCCAGAGAGTTCCAAAAGTGTGACACTCTGGGTAAACTAGAACATCTTCAATGGATGACATCTAGTTGGTCCTTTTTAGACTGTGAATTCCTTGAGGTTGGGGATTGCATCTTCCTCTTAGCTAACTCTGCAGTGTCTAGAACAGAAATATAGGCTTTCAACTGGCCATCAGAAAATGGCTTTTAACGCTAACGATGAGGTGGTGATGGATAAATACACCGTGATATACCTAGGATTCAGAAGTTCTGGGTTCTAATCTTGATTCTGTCACTTGTCTGCTGTATGACCTTGGGCAAGTCACTTAACTTCTCTGGGCCACAGTTCCCTCACCTGCAAAATGGGGATTCAACATATGCTCTTCTTCTTACTTCTCTCCTTCTTCCAGGTGAGCTCCATGTGGGACCTGACTATCTTATATCTTCCCTAATGCTTAGGATGGCGCTTGACATTTAGTAAGCGCTTAATAAATACCACAATTATGATGATAATGATGGTGGTGATGGTGGTGGTGGTAAGTTGGTGGAAGGGCAGTATTAGGGTAAGGACCGGACCCAGGGTAATTAAATCAAGACCCTACCCATTAGTCAATGAAAACCAAAGATCCTATTTCTACTATTGTGTTGAGAAAGAGTGAAATTTAAAGGAGGCATCCTGTCCATCTTACTTCTGCCCATGAATGATATTCTTGTGTTAAGCCTGGGAATAAGTGGATGCTGAGTGTCTCATCTATGCGACATTGGCTTTTACAGTTACTCCACCAGCCACTAGCAAGGTTATTGAGTTACAAAACACTTTGGGTTATCTACAGATGGAAGGCTGCTAAAGAAAATGACATTTGCTTCCAGGCGATTACATTTGTGGTCTATAAAGGAAGACTATTACCCGTGTTTATGCATCTCTCTCACAGCAGTGTGTGAAGATGGAAAGTTGAGACCATGAAGCTTTGTTTTTTTTTCCTCTGGGGCTCACTCATTATGATTTAGAAAACCAAGTTCTATTGAAGACCTCACTGCTTATGTTTTGAGGGACTGGTGTTTGGGGTCTCCCTGGGGGCAACTAGGACAGATAGCTTTGGGAAGACACGAGGACATGTCTTGGGAAGTGCTGACTCCTTATTGATGCACATAGTTGGGTGGCATGACAGGCACTTTTCCACTACATCCATTAAATGGGTAAAAAAAATCAAATTGATGATCAAACATTGACAGTATATTTTATCAATAATGGGAAAAATCAAAGTTCAAGCTCCAACACAGATCTATCACTGCAAAATCTCCTGATGATTTGGTATGAATGAATGAACCAGGGCTATTTTAATGTTTCAGGATCAATGACTGGTTTGTACAGTGCTTGATGGGATAATACCTTAATACTGACTTTTGACCTTTGAATGTTTGTTATTTCATTAGTAAAGATTTGTTTTGGAACCATCCCTGAATCCACTAGATTGTAAACTCCTTGAGGTTTGGGATCATGTCTACCAATTCTATTGTATTTTCCCAAGTGCTTAGTACAGTACATTAAATTCTCAATAAGTATCATTGATTGCTTGATGTCTGGTGGCTCTTTTAGCATCTAGTTTAAAGAAATCAGGTCTAAAAGGCAGGTGCAGCCGAACTCATGAGAACCGATATGCAAGAAGCAACAGGGCAAGGGAGAAAAGTCCACTGGCTCCAAATTCAGCAATCCCCAGACCTGCCCACCTCAGCTAGACAGACCCACACAGCACTTGTCTACTGTGTGACCTTGGGTAAGTCACTTAACTTCTATGTGCCTCGGTTCCCTCATCTGTAAAAAAATGGGGATTAAGACTTTGCGCCCAAGGGCTGTGTCCTACCTGATTTCCTTGTATTTATCCCAGTACTTAGAACAATACCTGGTACATAGTAAGCACTCAAAAAATACCAGCTTCCCCACCCCCCTCAAAAACAAAACAAAACAAAAAGAAATATAGCTCCAGATCTTCAGATCTTTATCTTCTCCTTTCATAAATCTTCAACCGCTCCCACTGACTTTCTCTCGGGCTAGATCTTCTCACTCCCCCTACATCTTACTCCAACCTAGGTTTATCTACCAAACTCTCCCTGGAAGAGGGAATTGAGGATTGGAGGGTCAGTTAGCCTTTCAGATTCTAAGGAATTTCCAAACCCTACCTGGAAACCTTGATTTAGTGGTCAGGTTGGAGCCAGGGAAAGTAGATTCTAACACTGGTTGCACAGTTGATTCACTATATGTGATAGAGAAAATCTAGACCACTTAATCTCTCTGTGCCTTCGTTTCTCCAGTTTAAATTGGGATTAGAGTAAGGTGTAATTGCGGCTGGTAAATAACCAATCAACCGTATTATTTGAGCATTTACTGTGTGTCAAGCACTGTACTAAGCCCTTGGGACATTATAATACAACAGAGTTGGTAGACACATTCCCTGCCCACAATGAGTTTACAATCTAGAAAGGGAGATAGACATTAGTATAAATAAAATAATGTGTCTGTTATATGGTTGTATTATACTCTCCCAAGCACTCAGTACACTGCCCTGCACAGAGTTAGTGCTCAATAAATATGATTGATTGATAAATTATGGATATGTGCATCAGCATTGTGGGATGGAAGGCGGGGTGATAAAGGGTGAAAATCCAAGTGCAAGAGTGACACAGAAGGGAGTGGGAGAGGTCAATTAGTCATATTTTTTGAGTGCCTATTATGTGCAGACCACTGTACTAAATGCCTGGGAGAATGCAGTTGATTAAGAGGGTCAATCAACTAGCTGTACATTTAGGAGCAGCATAGCCTAATGGAAAGAACACTTGCCTGGTAGTTAGAGGACCTGGGTTCTAATCCTGCCTCTACCACTTGCTTAGTGGTTAACAATGGGCAAGTCACTTAACTTCTCTGGGCCTCAGTTTCGTCACTTGTAAAGTGGAGGTTCAATACCTGCTCTTCCTCCTACAAAGACCGTGAGCCCCATGTGCAACAGGGGCTGTCTCTAGCCTGTTTAACTTGTATCTATCCCAGCATTTAGAACAGTTCTTGGCACACAGGAAGCACTTAACAAACATAATGATAATAACAATACTAGTAATGATTTATTGAGTGCATACTGTGTGCAGAGTATTGTTCTAAGCACTTCTGAGAGCTCAATAGAGTTAGTAAATACAAAGGGCTTATGTATTCTCCAGAAGCTTTCAAACTAGCAATATTATTCATGGCAATAATAATATTGGTTAAGAGTGTCTGGAGGTCAGTAAATTAATCAATCATTTTTATTGAGCACTTACTGTCTGCAGAGGACTGTACTAAGCATTTTGGCCTTTGGATGGAAGACAGAATCAATCATATTTTCTGAGCCTAACACGCGCAGTACTTTGGGAGATAACGATAGAGCTTATAGACAAGATCCTTGCCCTCAAAGAGCTTACAAACTAGAAGAATATAATGATGTTTCCATAGCCCAAGTTCACAATTTGGTGTTAAAAAGGAAAGACCTCCAACTTCTATCAGGTACCTGTTTTCCTGTGGCTGGGGGAAATAGAGGCCTGTTCATGGTGGGTAGGTTGGAGGAAAGGGTTGGTGTGATTACTTATAAAGAAGAGGAAGCTAACTCCCGTTTTCTATAGTTCTGAGGCTGATTAGAGCTTAGTGTGGCCTAAAAAGGGAAAAAGTGGACAGCCTTGTTGGAAAAGTTTTCCTGGTGGGGAGAATGGGTGAATTTTCTCTTATGCCTCTTCTTTATCTAGTTCTGATCAGATCTAGGTGATAATTAGAGCGAGCTGGGAGACCTTAGGCAGCAGAGAAAATCTACTTGAAGTCACCTCTCTTGCACTGAACATTTTATTATGGTGAACTCTTTCCTGTGCCCCAATTCACTCACAGGAAAAAACCAACATCGTTTATCTTCTAGAGTGAAGGGAGTAAACTTGAGCAGGTGTGGAGTTTTTTTCTTTCCTTTTTTGTCTGGGCAATGGGAATGTCTCAGCAGAAATCACTCAAAATAATAATAATAATTTAAAAATCAGAGATAGTTCTAATCCTGCAATTTCTTCAAATAAAAATGATTCCATAACCAGACTGAACCCTTCCCCGTTACTTTCATGATATTGAAGGAACCCACAGATTTTAAATCACTTCTTTTTTGGTCCCATTTCTGCCCAAACATTGAAAATTTGCATTTTTATTTTTTACAAAACTGCGTGACGCCCAAGACATACATTTTTTTTCTCATCTCTGGTGTCGTACTCTTGTCATGACTTGTCTCAAATTACAAGACTGAAAATAACTCTGTTCTCCTTGACCTCTTCCAGGGGCAAATTCTCAGGAGGAGACAATTGTTTTCCTTTCCAGTTACTGAGACAATTGCACTCCCAAATGCAAAGGAGCAACATTCTTCATCTTTCTGGTTAAGTATGATAGACCTTTTTTTTTAAAAAAAAAAAAAGTGGCATTTGCTAAGGGATTATTATATGCCAGGCACTGTACTAAATGCTGTGACAGATACAAGATTGTTAGGTTGGACATAATCCCCATCTCACATGAGGCTCATATTCTTAATCCCCATTTTACAGATGAAGTAATTGAGGCACAGAGAAGTGAACTGACTTTCCCAAGGTCATATAGCAATTAGTGGCAGAGCTGGGATTAGAACAAAGGTTCTCTGACTGACAGGCCCTGTGCTCTTGCCGTGACCTTCTAAGATACCACAGTTATTAGCATGATGAAGATATGGGCTCTTATATATGAAGTGATAATAGATGGAGACATTGTTATGGTTTGTTTAGATTGGAGGGGGGGCGGTCCAGTCACTACAGGGGCTATTGGACAATAGGGATGAAAATGGGAGCTATCCAGAAATTACCCACTCTTCATCTAAGGGAACTGGCCACTTCATATCAGACCACTAAATAAATCAGACTCCCTTATTTAAGTCTGCTCACTTGGAAAGAGGAGGTGAATATACTGACATACATTCTTCTGGCAAACTGTCTCTTCTTGGGAGCCCTGTTTCTCAGGCACTGATTTACACAATCAGATGGACCTAAATCTCATGTCTTCTAAATCTGCCCTAAGCTGTAAGGTAAAATACTTTGCTACCATCATCCCTACGTATGTCCCAGTATTGAAAAATTATGAGGAAGAGGAAGAAGAGGAAGTGTCTAAGGACAGACACTTCTCGGTGGTTACAAGATAGAATAAACTGATCTTGTCATGGGGGATGTCTGAATATTAGGGCGAGGGAAATTTGGCTGAATTGTGGTATCAAGTAATCTGCCCAGTTGTAACTGGAAAACTAACAGGATAACCAGCAACACTGAGTATGCCCCACTCTGGACTATGACATTGCAAACTCTGAATTGTCAGTGATACAAATCAAGTAATGCAACGGGGGCAAAAAGCATGAATGAATAGTTCAGTGGGGAATCCATAATGCAGAGATTATCCATGCTAATGGGGGCAAGGACAGTGCACATAAATGAAATCCGCACATAATCCGCAAGCCTCATTTTAGCCAATAGCTTCAATCTTCTCCACTAAACCCTTTATCAGAGCTGCTCACGGTTGCAACATTTAAGCTTCCTCTCTTCTCCTCATCATTGCCATCCCTTGACTAACTAGCAAGGAAATAACCCAAAGCCCATAATAAGAGAAATGAAGTGGAAAGTGGAGGGTCAAATTACTAACTGGACAGCTACTGAGGGCCAGATTTTGCTGAAGGGTTAGAAGCTGACTTAGGTAAAAGGAGTGAGAGGGTTATACTGACCAGATCTTTTTATGCAAATTTAGATCGTGACACTGTGCATTACCGATGTATTTGCCACACCCATCAAAACCCTAGGAAAGATACAGACTGTTCCTTCCATTCTATGATTCCAATATTTTTCTTTGATCACTTTTCCCAACCATGGAAACTATTCAGTCTGGAACAGATTAAATTAGACAAAGGTGATTTATTTAGGCCACGAAGGGCTAAAGGCTTTTGTTAGGTTATGGCAAAGGTTCAGGATCCCTGAGACAGGGAAACAGCTTGGCTGAGACACTGAGAAATCACAAACCCCTCATTAAATCTCTATGCAGATGGCCACGCACGACCTCTTGCTGTATTTGCCGTTTGATTTCTGAGACCAGAAAAGCCCTAGCAGAAACCGAAAGCGGCAGGCCTTCCCTAAACTGCTCTCTGTATGGACTCATCTCATTTTTGCAGTAAACAATCAATCAAGCCATTAATGGCATTTATTGAACACTTACCATGTGCAAAGCGATGTACTATGAGAAGCAGCATGGCTTAGTGGAAAGAGCCTGGGCTTGGGAGTCAGAGGTCTTGGGTTTGAATCCTGATCCGCCACTTGTCTGCTGTGTGACCTTGGGCAAGTCACTTCACTTCTCTGTGCCTCAGTTACCTCATATGCAAAAATGGGAATTAAAAAATGTGAGTTCCCCATGGGACAATCTGATTATCCTGTATCTACCCCAGTGCTTAGAACAGTGCTCTGCACATAGTAAGCGCTTAACAAATACCATTATTATTATTACTAAGCACTTGAAAGAGTACAATACAACAGTTGGTAGACTCATTCCCTGACCACATGGAGCCTACAGTCCATGTGTAAGCTGAGAAGCAGGGTGGCTCAGTGGAAAGAGTGCGGGCATAGGAGTCAGAGGTCATGGGCTCTAATCCTGGCTCCGCCACATGTCAGCGGTGTGACTTTGGGTGAGTCACTTTACTTCTCTGTGCCTCAGTTAATTCATAAGTAAAATGGGGAATAAGACTGTGAGCCCCACCTGGGGCAACCTGATAACTTGTATCTCTCCCAGTGCTTAGAACAATGCTTGGCACATAGTAAGCACTTGACAAATACCATTATTATTATTATTATTGTTATCACATTATAAGTGGGAAAATGGAAGCACAGAGAGATTGAGTGAGTTACTCAAAGTGTCATTGCAGACTGGTGGCAGAATCAGGAGTAGAGCTAATGCAAGCTCAATCTCCGAGTCTGGTCCACTTAAATGCAGAGACCTCCAGGCTGGAGTTGTTTCCCATCTCATGCTCCCCTGAGCAATGGCCACTCTAAATAACTTAGCTTTACAGTCAGTAAAGCTGACTCCTGGGCCCTGGCTCATTTTCACGTTTGCTGGATTTCTTTAATAGTCTGTCAATGAGTAGTATTTACTGAGTGCATCTCTCCAGGCAGGAGGAAGGTTGTGAGCAAGAGGTAAGGTACTCAACCCCATGTACCAAAACAGAAGTGAAATTGGTCCTGTTGGCTCGACTCCGGATGTCAGGTCTTGTCCTTGGTCATGGAACCCTTTGGGAAGTTTATTCCTCATTCCACCCTGCCTAGCCCCAGGAACTACTGTTCCCAGTCAGGGGATGGAGAGTTTGCCCTGCAAGGTTCTTTTTGCTCCATCTCCTTCTCTTCCCTCTCTCTTCCTCTCTCTCTCTCTCTGTTTTTCTCACTCTTACTCTCTCATTACTTTCACTCCCTCTCTTTCTCTGGGCTGCAGGGAAGAGAAGGAAAGAGAAAAAAATTCTCATTGAGCATTTTAAGAGAAAAAAAATTTATTACAGCTAAATGTACCTGAAGAGTAAGGATGGATATATAATTTACATTCTTTTCAAACAATTTATCCAAAGGCAGTGTCTCCCCCCGCACCATGCATTTTGAAATGGAGATCCTCAGAAAGTGGAGAGAAGCTAGGGGAGGATGTTAACAGTGTTCATTAAATTCATACTGTACATTAGGTGCTTCAGGAACACACAGAAATCTAAGAGAGGGATCCTTGTTCTCATTTCGCTGATGATGGGGTGGGGGAGGCAACAGACATGAATGGACAACTATCCAGTAGTTAAGGGTGAGGTGAGAGATATAAATAGCAGATTCAGGATTCCCCTCACTCCCAAGGCTTCAGAGTGGAGCACAGGATAAAAATAGGTCTTCCAAAGGCTGGAGCTTCCTATTTTGCTGATGTAAGCAACCCAACGAGACTGCTGGAGAGTCCCAAATATTTGGTCTGTCTTGGTTGAATCAAGATGAATGGTTGTTGCCCTACTTACGGGCTCCATCTTAACCATGCCTGGGAAAGGAAGCTTTGATGATCACTATTCATTTGCCACATCTGCCTGGTGTAAACTCAGTGTCAGGTTGAAAAAGAATGGAGCAAGGTAGGCAAGGAGGATCAAGACGTGAACACTCGTAATTTAGCAGTCTGACTCTGGATGCATTTGGAGACTCAAACCCAGTGTCCAGATCTGAATTTCAAAGGGTAAGACTAGGCAGAGGCAAAAAAAAAAAAAAAAAAACCTCTGAAAGAACTCAAACACAAGAGCTGCGGTTGATAAATTACAATAACCATCCCAGAGAAACAGATTGCAGAAGTACGAGGCTGGCAGGAATTACCATATGCTTTCTAGGGTAAGGGGAAGACTGAGTGAAATGCCTGTGGTTAATATCCAGTTACACATGGTTTCGCCTTCTCTGGAGGCTTTGGGGTTTGGCTTCCATTTCTGTGGTTATTTGGAAGTCCTGTCTCTTTAAAGAGCAATCCTGAGGGTGAACATTGGGGTATGCTTGGTTCCTTTTGGAATGCATGTGGAGTTTTTTATTTATTTTTCTCTGCCTGGGTTCTAGTAGGAAATGTCTATGCATACTGGATAAAAGACAGAATTATACCTCTCTGAACTATGCCCCACAAAAACCCAGCTTGTCGAGGAATCTGGCTGCTGCAATTGAACCTGGGGGGATGCTGTGAGGGGGAACCACTGGAGCAAATAAGCAGATGAATTCAGAAAGATGGATGCATATTGGAAATATTTCATCTGTATTTTGGAAGCTATGTTGGGAGAGGAATGTAAATTTGTTTGCCAGAGAAACAAATTTGGCTGCAGGACAGGAAGCCCATCTTCCCCCAAGCCAATTCCATTCCATTTCATTTCTTCAAGCCAGACGGGTAGTTTCTCCTGCAAATTCTCACCCCCCGGCGATTAGTCACTTCTCACCATTCTCTGAAGCTTGCCGGACACAGCTTTGGATTTCCCAAGAAATTCTCTGCTTCAGCTTTCCTGCCTCAGTAAAGGTGCCCCTTCTGCAGTGACTGTTTTAAACATGATGAATTATCCTGGTAAGTTGCAGTTAATAGCACCTGGGCTTGAGGTACAGCGGATCTTTCTTGTTCCCGAAAAGCCTGAGATTTCCTCCGCCAAACCTCTGTTGGCCTAATAGAAAGGCTCACATGACCAAGTTGGATATTAGAAATCAATGGAACTGCATTTCCTCGCAGTGCTGGAGAAAAATCAAACCACAGGGAGTGATTTGAAGTGCCTTGGATACCATGTACTGGAGAAACAAAGGTGGGCAAAATGTTTAAAATTTTAAGTGGCTTAAATACACTTAACGTGGCATTTTATTTTGATTTTGCTGAGCATTTAAAAGCAAGCGAAATAACTACCGCCAGGCTGTGGCATAAGCACGTGTCGGAAGCCCCAGTGGATGAATCTCAGCTTTCTCAATTAGCGTTTGGCTTCTCGTTGCATAATTAAACTTTGAGTGGCTGACGGGGGTTTCGGATGATTTCACACCTGTTTGGAATCCCTTGCACCAGCACATCCCAGATAAGGCATCGCTATTAATAGAATCCATATTTCAAAGCCAGGCAGAGAAAGAGACATGGTTAGGTATGTTAGCAGGAGACCGCCAAGAAGTGAAATGGGAAATCATCCACTAAGGAGTTGCCTAGGCTAGGGGTTTGGGCTTGGGACAGAATCCTGGGGGTCTCATTTCAGCCGTAGATCACTAGCCACTCTGAAGCTGTCATAATGTCTTTGAGGACCTGGGGGTTGTTGAGTGACAGAAAACAGAATTTTCCTTAAGGGGAGGGGCCCTGACTATCTGACTGTGTCCCTCTGCACCCAGGAGCTTATGTGGTCTTTGATAGTCCTCTAGACTGTAACCTCATTGTGGGCAGGGAATGTGTCTGTTTCTTTTTGTATTGTACTTTCCCAAGCACTTAGTTCAGTGCTCTGCACACAGTAAGTGCTCAATAAATGTGACTAAGTGAAGGAATAGTGATGGGCCAGCATACTTCAAATCAGACAAACCATCCTGAATCTGACACTATTTATTTGCAACATTTGTTAAGGAATTGCAAAATGAGTGCAATGTATTAGGTACTGGAGCAAGGAACAAGCATTTTGATTCAGACCATGGTCCTAGACCCACAGGAAGCTCCCATTTTCATAGATGAGAGAAGGACAGACACAGGGAAAAGGGAATATAGGAAATGTATAGCACTGGGCAAGTCACTTAACTTTTCTGTGCCTCAGTTTCCTCAACTGTACAATAGGGATTCAATTCCAGTTCTCTCTTCTACTTATTCTTTCATTTATTCAATAGAATTTATTGAGCGCTTACTATATGCAGAGCACTGTACTAAGTGCTTGGAATGTACAAATTGGTAACAGATAGAGACAGTCCCTGCCCTTTGACGGGCTTACAGTCTAATCGTCTACTTAGTCTGTGAATCCCATGTGGGACAGGGATTGTATCTTATCTCTAATCCAGTTCTTAGGAAAACTTTTGAAACATAGTATGCATGTAGCTTACTAGAACAGTAGCATGGCTTACTAGGAAGAGCACAGTCCTGGGAGTCAGAGGATGTGAATTCTAATTCCAGCTCAACCAGTTGCCTCTTAGCCCCATGTGGGACCAGTACAGCGCCTGACCTGATTAACTTTAAATCTACACCAACACTTAGAACAGTGCTTGACACATAGTAAACTCTTAACAAATACCATACTAATAATTAAATGTAACAAATGCCATTATTATATAAGAATATTATTAATAATAATAAATGAAAAGCCCTTATTTTTCTGCTGTTTCTCTAACCATTCATCCTGGAATAACAGACTACACACCCATCTGGGTTTAGGAGGGACTGGGGCTCTCTATTCTTGGCTCTGCCACTGACTTGCTTTTAGATCTTGGGCAAGTGACTTTAACACTCTGTGTCTTTTATTCTTTTGCTTACATACTAGAAATATTTTTCTCATTTTCTCATTCTTCCCTGTCCCAAGCAAATGCTACCCTTCTCCATTATTTGTTCTCCAAGATGACCACCAAGTTTGGAATAACTTCAAATTTCACTCCCATCAACTTATCATCCTCATCTTTAAAGCTTACCTCGAATTCTGTCTCCCCTCAAAGGCCTGATGAATCAAATGGAAAGGTGACTCAGTTTCCCTATATGAAAATGGGGATACGATGTCTGCTCTCCCAGTGTAAAAACCCTGTGAGGCCTGGGAGGTTTAGAGGTGGTGTCGTATCTAATGATTATACATTTATCCCAGTGCTTAGCACACAGCATAGCCTCCCTGAAGACAGGAGTCTTTTTCTCTTTCTTAGCACACATTCACTCAGTAAATATCTAGTTGATTTTTAACTTCCTCCTAGATAAATTCTGGGCTTTCATATACAAATGTATTGAAGAAATGACAGAGGATGTGTCTGGCACATCCCAGAAGAACAAAGTTGCTATATTTGTTTAATCAACTCAATGATGTGATTGTGCCTCTTGGCCTTCAGGAGAGGCAACAATGGCTGACCTTCATTTGGGAATCAGGAAAATTTTTTAATCCCACAGGGATGAGTGGAAAATCACTCTCCACCAAACTCACCTCTCCATATTCTGGGTCTGAGACCATGTGATATTAAGCTTCTTCTCATATCTCTTTTTGGATTGAGGCTCCTCCATTGTTCCCCGTGGGAAAATCCATCAGCGTCTATACTTCATCGATAAAATGGGGATTCAATCTATAAAAATGGGGATCAAATCCTACTCACTCTTCCATAGACTATGAACCCCAAGTGGGACAGGGAATGTATCCAACCTGATTTACTTGTATCTGCCCCAGTGCTCAGAACACTGCTTGGCACATAGTAAATGCTTAATGAATATCGTATTAACACCACCATTGCAACCACTCCCAGAGAGGTGTAAAGAACTCAGAGACAGCAGCTCGCCAAAGTCAGTCGACTTTAATTCCACTTCCTCCCAGGAAGGCTCAGTGTCTGGCTGCTGGTCCAGGTACTCATTGTGGGTTGCTTAGGTGGGTGAGTTTTTAAAACATCTGCTCATTTCCATAATCCCACCCCCCAGCTGCCACGGTCAGCTTCCCTTGGCCCTCTCAAAGATGCTCCCATTAATCCCTGTGCTGTCGGTCAGGTTCGGTAGCTTCTCGTTGGTGGATGAGCAGGAAATTGGCATCCTTCAGTCTCCAGTGGTACCCATTCATCTCTCTTATTCCCTCCTCCAGCAGTCCGTTGATCTCTACCCTGTGTCCCCATCTGCCATCTTGGAGCCACGTGGAATAGGGGTGGCAGGGGAGCACCCCAAAGTACCAAGGAATTGGGAAAACACATAGCGCCAGGGTCAACTCCAGGCTGCGATGTGGGGGCGGGATGGAAGTGTCCGGTGGCGGCAGAAGCTCCGGGACACTCCATGGGCTGTGTTCCAGGGTGGGGTTTGGGGGACGCACAGTGGCCTGGATGTCAGGATGTGTATGGGAACGGAGCCTGGCATGGAGGCAGAAGTGCCCCACGAAAATGGCCCATAGTGGAGGTGGTCCAGGGTGTGCTGCAGGTAAAGGGGATAGGGGGTGGGCTCCATGGTGGAGGCAGCTTGGAGCCCCCTCTCTCCTTGGCAGCCCAAGTGGATGACAATGTGGCTTGGATCTCCCTCTCCACAGTGAAGAACTCAACTCAACTGTGGTTTGGAGCTAAGGTAGGGGAGAGGTAGGGTGGAGACGAAAAAAGACTACCATGGCAACAGAGGCTCAATGTATGGTGGAAACAGCCCAGGGCTCACCTCTCTGCCACCGAGCTGGAGACTGAGGAAGGCAAGGGATCTCCTATTACAGGCCAGCCCCCACAGTTCACTCCTCTGGTTCCCTGCTTACTCACTGTGCCCCATCTCCCCTATGTTACCACAGATAATAATAATAATAATAATGTTGGTATTTGTTAAGCGCTTACTATGTGCAGAGCACTGTTCTAAACGCTGGGGTAGACACAGGGGAATCAGGTTGTCCCACGTGGGGCTCACAGTCTTAATCCCCATTTTACAGATGAGATAACTGAGGCCCAGAGAAGTGAAGTGACTTGCCCACAGTCACACAGCTGACAAGTGGCAGAGCTGGGATTCGAACCCATGGCCTCTGACTCCAAAGCCCGTGCTCTTTCCACTGAGCCACGCTGCCCTTTCCCACATCCCCCTCTTAGCCTGGAGCTCCCTCCCCGTTCATATATGCCAGACCACCAGTCTCCCCACTTTCAAAGCCTTATTAAGGTCCCTTCTCCTCCAAGAGGCCTTCTCCGATTAAACCCTCTTTACCCCATCTCTCACTCCCTTCTGTGTCATCTGGGATCTGGGATCTGTGACCTTTGGGCATATGATATTCACCCCATCTTCAACTCCATAACCCTTATGTACATATTTATAAATTATATATTATAAATCATTTTTATATTAATATATGACTCTCCCTCTAGACCATAAACTCATTATGGGCAGGGAACATTTCTGCCAACTCCATTGTAATGTACTCTCCTAAACGCTTAGCACAGTGCTCGGCACATATGAAGCGCTCAGTAGATACCATTAATGACCATGATCATCATCAGCTTTCTAGTGAAGCCCAGAACCATCATTCTATTAAAAATAATAATTGTGGATTTGTTAAGCACTTACCACGTGCCAGGTACTGTTCTAAGCGCTGGAGTATATATAAGCAAATCGTGTTGGACAGTCCCTTCCCCACACAGGGTTCACAGTCTTAATCCCCAATTTACAGATGAGATAACCGAGGAACAGAGAAGTTAAGTGACTTGCCCAAGGTCACACAGCAGACATATAGCAGAGCTGGGATTAGATGCCAGCAGCATCATCCAAGCTTACTATGTTACTTAAACTTCGAGATGATTAATTTGTTTCCTACCAAAAAATAAAAAAAAAGAACAAATCAAATGAGAGAAAACCCTTTGAGCAAAGACACTTTACAAGTTGCCCAGCGGTTTGCCATGAGTTGCTGTTTAGCATTTAAAATTTGTTAGGGAGAGGGAAAGGCGAGGAGGGAGTTAGATGAAAACCAGGCTCCAAGCTGTGCCCTCCAAGGGAGTTTCTAATAGACATGAGGTTTTTGTATCTCTTGTCCTCTCCTTCAGTCTCTTTGCCGTCCAGCTGCAGGCAATGTTGATTGTAGGAACAAATTTGCGGAGGAGAGTGGGAATTCCAGTGGAAATGCCCTCCTTCCTACGTCTCCCCATAGGGTAAGATGTGTCAGTGGACCAAAACGGAAGTGTTCATACCTACTGAGGAGGGGGAGGAGGGAGGAATAAGCAAGCAGCAGGCTGGAGAAGGAGTGGATCTGATTAAAGCCCTGTTCACATTTGAGCTGAAGAGCATGAAGAGATCAGGATAGACTTAGTGCATCAGCAGCACTTAAGTGCCACACATTCAGCGGCAAGTGGCCGAGAAGATCTTGCAGTTCAGCCCACCTGTCAGCGTTGAAGCTATGCTCAACCCTAAGATGAATGACAGGAGGCTACATGGGTATGGCAGGAAGCAGCATGGCCTAGTGGATAGGATACGAGCCTGGGAGTCAGTAGGACCTGGGTTCTAATCCTGGATCCTCCACTTCCATTCACTCATTCAATTGCATTTATTGAGCACTTACTGTGTGCAAAGCACTATACTAAGTGCTCGGGAGAGTACAATATAATAACAGACACATTCCCTCCCACAACGAGCTCACAGTCTAGACATATCACCTTACAGCAAGGGGGATCCCACACTGACTGTTGCATCCTCAGGCACAGAGCGATCCTCAACTCTAGGTTGGGAAGTCATTTATTCATTTATTCATATTTATTGAGCGCTTACTGTGTATAGAGCACTGTACTGTTTGGAAAGTACAATACAGCAATAAAGAGAGAAAATTCCTGTCCACAATGGGCTCACAGTCTCTGTGCGGAGGGAGACAGCCAACAAAACAAGTAAACAGGCATCAATATAAATAAGTAAAATTATAACTCTATGCATACATACATAAATGCTTGGGGTTGGGGGAAGCAGAGGGAGCCAGTCGAGATGATGAGGGAGAGAGGGGAATTGAGGAAAGGGGGGCTTAATCGAGAATTCCTTCCTATTCTCTATCTGAAGTGTGACTTCCCAAATTTCCCTTGCCCCCGTGGCGGCAGCTTGGAGCAGGAGGGTGAAGCTAACCATGGAACTGGAAGCAGCACACTTCCAGAGCTTATTCCCTGAGACATCAGCATGCCCGCCTCCCTGGGGATTCCCTGCCTGGTGTGGAGGAGCCACAGAACCTGAGAAGCACCTGGTACTCCTCCTTGAGCCGCTTAACCCACAGCTCTTGGTCCCAAGGTCCTGCGTTCGTCTTCAGAACCAAAATCTCTGACCTACAGGCCGGGTGGCCTCATCCTTGGCTTGGCTCAGGGCATTGCCAGCCGCCGAAAGTAGGGCCCCCATCCTGTGGGCAATCATCAGATATGACCATCTCTACTGAAGGACAGATTGATGGGCACTCCTTGTTTGTTCTCACTGTGAGGTAGAATCACATTTCTGCTGTGTGACCTTGGGCAAGTCACTCAACTTCTCTGTGCCTCAGTTACCTCATTTGTAAAATGGGGATTAAGACTGTGAGCCCCATGTGGTACAGGGACTGTGTCCAACACTGTGAGCCCTATGTGGTACAGGGACTGTGTCCAACCTGATTAACTTGTATCTACCCCAGTGCTTTCCACTCTCAGGGTCACACCTGGAGAGTTTCCAGTACTCTACCAGTCTCGGCTACAGGAGGGAGAGTCAAGCAGAGGCCTACCCATTTCATACCTAGCTTGGGCAATGGCTAGCGAGTGGAAGGCAAACTGCTACAAGGCAAAACTCACCCACGCTGGGCAGCAGGAGCATGGGAGAGAGTCAAGGAAGGGACTCGAGTTTACTGCACAGAAGGCGACACTAGTAAACCACTTCCGTATTTTTACCAAGAAAACTATGGATACACTACCAGAACAATTGCAAATGGAGAGCGGGGTGTTCTAGGAGAGATGTGTCTGTGGTGTTGCTATGGGTCGGAAACGACTCGACAGCATAAGACAAGACAAAACCCCAGTGCTTAGAATGATGTTTGACACACAGAAAGTGCTCAACAAACACCATCATTATTATTAGGTAACTGCGGTGGTGAGCTGAAATGAAGTAGTGGCAGTATGGAGGACTAAAGAAACACATTAAGCTTGCATTGAAGTGCAACTTCAGTTTTGAGAGGGAGAGGCAGGAGGCAGGAAGACTTAGAAGTGTCGAGTCTACTGAAACAATCCTGGCCTAAAGATAGTGCTGTAGCTGAGAGAATGGAGAAGAGGGATTGAATTGAAGACCAATGCTAAATTTCTCAGTGGCATTTATTGAGGGCCTATTATGAATAAAGTGCTGTATTAAGCTCTTGAGAGACTACAACAGAATCCATAGTCATCTTTGTCATTGAGAAGCAATATGACCTAGTGGAAAGAGCACGGGCCTGGGAGTCAGAGGAACTGGGTTTGAAACCCGGCTTTACCACTTGTCTGCAGTAATGTTTGGGCATCAGTGATTCAGTGACCTCAACAGTAAAATGGGGATTAAGCATTAAGCCCCTGCGCTCCATGTGGGACAGGGGCTGGGTCCAAACTAACTAAGTGGTATCCACCTTGGTGCTCAGTACAGTGCCTAGGACATAGTAAGTGCTTAACAAGTACCATAAAAAACTTTTCTGCCTTTAAGAGAGTAGAATTGAATGGCAAGGAGAATGATACTGAAGAATTAGTGGAGGATTGGAAGTAAGAATCCATTTGTGTGATTGGATGGAAACAACCACAAGCAGCCAGGTTAAGTGAGCCCCATGTCGGAAGGTACTGTGTCCAAACTGATTAGCTTGTATCTACTCCAGGGCTTAGAACAGTGATTGACATATAGTAAGTGCTTAATAAATACCATCATCATCATCATCATCATGGTCATGTATCTGAGAGATGACTGTGATTCTAATACCCTTCCATCTATCCCATAGAAGGGGACATTTCTCATGAGAGCCTTTTTCCTGCTGGAAATTCGTAGTGGGTAGGGAGAGTGAGCATGTGGAGGAAGGACCTAGGAAGACTTGCAAAAAATTCCAGAAGGTTTTTTAGAATGGATTAGGGACTCAATTTGCCTAATATCTATGGGTGATCAGAATTTAGTCAATTGAATCTTGGCACCCTTCAGCTGGTGGAATATTCAGCTGGTGGTGCTCATCAGACTCTGCCAGATGGAAACAGCAGTGTGCTTTGTAGCTAGCACATGTCCTCATCTGGGATTGGATAGCACACAGTGGGAGGGAGAGAAAATCCCCTTAAGAGCCTTAGTAATTTATCAATGGGATGGGGAGGGGATGGTAAAGAGGGAGGGGTTAGAAAGGCCCTGAAATAGTCACCTTCTACCTGGGGTGAAGAACTCACTGCCAAGGACAGGTGAATACAACTACTTCTTTCTGGTTCAATTCTCCGTATTTTTTATTGAAGAGGCATCAGCTACTGGCTTTATTTTCTTCTTGATCAACTCTTTCCCATTTGTTGTATGCAATGCAGCTCACCTGGGAACCTCTAGTTGTTGTTATATGTAATTTTTGCATGGGCATATACACTCCTTCCCTCCCACACACGAAGTGCATTCGATTACCTTCAGCCAATGGGATCTTATTTTAGGGGGCAGAGGATTTTCTTGGATTAAGCTCAACAGGGGACATCAATTACAATCTTCCAGGGATGGAATGGAGAGGGTGGGAACTGGATGAAATTCCAGAGGGAGGCGCCAAAGAACCAGGAGATGGCTTCTACCCTGAAGAGAAAAATCCCAGCTATAGAACTGGGTAGGAACTTAAACTTCCGCATCCTGTCCATTCCCATGGGGTCTTCTGTGCAGTTGTCAGGTGACATGTCAGTTGGGGCTCTAGGCTGAAAGCTCCTTGTTGGCAGGGAATGTGTCTATCAATATTTTTGTATTTTACTCTCCCAAATGTTTAATGCAGTGCTCTGCAAACAGTAGGCACTCAATAAATACTATTGATTGACTAATTCATTGACACAGATATATAGGATTGGGTAAGTTGGTGGAGAGCCATGTTCTTGCTTGAGTTCTTGCTTGATGTGGTAGGCTATGGGAAGCCAGAGGAGGGTTTTGGGCAGTGGAGAGATGTGTGTGGAGCGATATTTCAAGAAGGTGATTAGTGCAGCAGCATGGACAATATTTTGGAAGGGGCAGAGGTTGGAGGCAGGGAATAATCTGGTCACCATCTGACTAATGTTTATATCAAGGTAATAGCTGAGTGGAGAGGAAGGGGTGGATTTGGGCTCTATTTTGTAGAAAGAACTGACAGGATTTGGCAGTAGAGTTGTGATACTGTAATTCTGACTCCTCCCTGGGGGGAGATGGGAGCTAAGTAGTTTTGATGTTAGTTAGGATACCCACTGGGTAATATGCCCTGTACTAAGCACTTGGGAAAGTACAAAACAGAGAAGTGATGTGTCTCCTGCCTTTTAGAACCTTACCCTCTAATGGGGAAGATCAACAAAACATCCAATATACAGTACGCTCCTTGAGGACAGGAATTTTTTCTCTTCTGTTGTATGACCTTGAGTGCCTAGAGCAGGCTTCTGCACCCAGTAAGAGCTCAATCAATAAATGCCTCAAATGCTAATGGTGAATCAGGGATCTGCCACTGCTAGGATTGCAGGTGACTACCCAACGTGTATAATAATGAGGTCTGTGTCCCTTGTATGTGCACGGGTCTTAGAAAGCTACCTGATCTCTAGGTCTTGGAACGGGAAGACTTTCTAGATAGATGAGGCCACCAGTCCTTATTCTGAATGCCTTTGGTAAGCATTTCCTGGAAGCAGGGCAACACAGAAATCCTGAGAGGTGGTATTCAGGAAGGAGGGAGAACATTGTTATCAGTATTTGTGCTTTCAATCACTCTCTAACTGTCATTGGTGATGATAGTATTGATTGAGCACCTCCTGTGTGCAGATTACTGTAGTAACCTCTTGAAAGAATATAATAGAATTCAAACAGGTCTAAGAAGCAGTCAACTATATTCACTGAGCACTATGTAGGTCACTATATTAAGCAATTGAGAGAGCATACTAAAGTGAATAGGCATCTTTCCTGCCCTCAAGGAGTTGACACTCTAGCAAGATATTCATCTCACTGTCAGCCCCTCAGCACTTATGCATTTATCCATAATTTATTTTAATGTCTGTCTCCTCCTCTCAACTATAAACTCCCCATGGGCAGGGAATATGTCTACCAAGTCTTTGTATTGTATTCTCCCAAGCTCTTAGCACATCACTCTGCACACAGAAAGCCCTCAATAAACTCCATGGATTGATTGATACTAAAGTAAATTTTAGGAAGGAGGAAGTAAAGATATGTACAAAAGTGCTGTGGGCTGGGTGTGAGTACCTAAAGACTAATGTAGCATAAAATTGGTGAAATGGCAGTGAGGGATAGGAGGTGGGAAGATTAGAAATCTTGAGGGTAGAGTGGCTTAGTGTATAAAGCACAGGCCTGGGATACAGAAGGAGCTGGATTCTAATACCAGCTCTTCCACTTGCCTGCTGGGTGATGTTGGACAAGTCACTTCACTTCTCTGAACCTCAGTTACCTTACCTGTAAAATGGGGACTGAGAGTGTGAGCCCCTTGTGAGACAGGGATTGGGTCTAACCTGATTAACTTGTATCTATCCCAATGCTTAGAACTGTGCTTGGCACATAAGAAGTGCTTAACAGGTACCATCATTATTATTCAAAATCAACTGAGGAAGACTTTCTGGAGGTGTGGTTTCAGAAAGGCTTTGAAGATGGCATGAGCAGTGGTCTTCTAGATGTGAATAGGAGGGAATTACAGGCAAGGGAAGGGTGAGGGGTCTTGAACAAGAGGTTGATGTTGGGGCAGATAAGAAGGAGGCACAGGTGAGTGAGCATGTTGGTTTTAAATTCTTCCATAGGGGCAAAGTACAGATCTTTGACAAAGTTAGACCCAGGTAAGGAAGCTTATTAATGTGTGTAAAGACTGGGTAGATTTTCATCCAATGGATGATCAAGAGAGATGTTCAGGGCAGAGGACTCATTTTCACTCATTCATTCATTCATTCAGACCTATTCATTGAGGGCTTGCTGTGGGCAAGGGCACTGTAATAAGTGCTTGGGCGAATACAATATAACAGTAAACAGGCATATTTCCTGCCCACAAGGAGCTTACAGACATTAAAATTGCTCCCTGTCAACCCATAGCCTTTACTGAAGCCCTGCACATGCAAATGCAGGGGAATGCCTTCTGCTGATTTTACTGACTTTTTCTTGTCACTCAAGATTCACCGTCTCTGAATCCCTGTTGGGCTTTAGCTTCATTATTCATTTATGAAATCCAAGTGCTCTTCTTTCATCCTCCTTTTTAATCCCCATAACTCTCTGGAGAGGTGGGACCAAGGTATTATTTTCCAGGTGAAAAAGCCCAGAAGCAAGAGGTTAAGCAGCAAATCCACAGAGCAGTGAAACCACAGATGTCTGACCTTCTTCCTCCTCTCACAATTTTGGTCAGTGCTTGCTGGGGCTAGTAATCCCTCTCCACTTGATGAAAGAGCAGTGGAAAGAGTGCAGTCCTCTTCTTTATCAATCCTCTCCTTCTACCCCCCTGCCCCGTGGCACGGAGTCCTGGGTCCTCTAATGTGCTCTAAAGGGTAATTGTTCCTTTTGTGAGAAGCAGTGTGGCATAATGGATAGAGCATGGGCCTATGAGTCAGAAGGTCATGGGTTCTAATCCTGGCTCCACCACTTGTCTGATGTGTGACCTTGGGCCAGGCACTTCACTTCCTCTCTGCCTCAGTTACCTCATCTATTAAAGGGGGATTAAGACTGTGAGCCCAAAATGGGACAGGGACTATGTCCAACCTGATTACCTTTTATCTACCTTAGCGCTTAGAACAGCGCTTGGCACATAGTAAGCACTAAACAAATACCATTATTATTATTAATAATGCTAACTTTTTGCTTTGGTGGCTCTATCTGGAGTAATTGAGTCCATAGTCAAACTCTCAGCCCTCTGCTTAGTCTGTTATGGACTAGTATCAGGAGCATAGAACTGGGATTCAGGGGAACTGGGTTTTAATTCTGCTCTGCCACTTGCCTGTTGTGTGACCTTGGACAAGTTATTTCATTTCTCGATGCCTCATTTGCCTCATCTGCAAAATAGGATTCAATACCTTTTCCTCCCTCTCCCTTAGATTGTGTGCCCCATGTGGAATAAAGACTGTCTGATCCTTTTTTTTTAAATGGCATTCGTTAAGTGTTTACTATATGTCAGACACTCTACTAAATGCTGGGGTAGATACAAGGTAATCAGTTTGGACAAAACCCATATCCCTCATGAGGTCCACTGTTTTAATTCCCGTTTTACAGATGAAGTAACTGAGGCACACAGAAGTGAAGTGACCTGCCCTAGGACCCAGGCCTTTGACTCAGGCCCATTCTTTCCACTAGGCCTCACTGCTTCATGCTGTTCATCTGACTTTGTTGTATCTACCCAGAGCTTAACACAGTGCTTAGCACAGAGTAAGTGCTTAACAAATACCACAATAATAATAATTACTATTATTATTTCCATATTTTCATCTGAGTAATATAATTAATATACTATTTTATTAATATACATACAATTAATATTGTATTTGTATTATTAATATTAATTTTTACCTGAGTAATATAATTACTATTATTTCCTTGGTGGATTGTAATTCTTAACTACTTCTTGGCTTCTCAAGAACTTTCCAACATCATTCCCTCCCATAGCAGTGTCCCAGTTATTCACTTTTAGCAAACACTATCTGACAGTAGTATTGGATTGATTGACTCAGAAATGTTAACTCAGGATCCTCTATCTCTCCGTGTTCTTCTGTATAGTTGGCATTTTGAGGGTCCTGAGAGAATCAGAAAGAAGAACAGTAAACGAGAGGTTTTCAAACTTTTCCAACCTACGACACTCCCTCCTCCCCCATCCTCCAATTCCATATGAGGTTTTCCATGATCCTCTTTGCTCTTCATACTCTAATATACTAATAAAATGATAATAATAAAGATAGTATTTGTTAAGAACTTACTATGTGCCAGGCACTGTACTAAGCTCTGGGGTGAAACAAGGAAATCAGATTGGGCACAGTCCCTGTCCTACATGGGGCTCACAGTCTCAATCCTCATTTTACAGATGAGGTTACTGAGTTCCAGAGAAGAGAAGTGAAGTGACTTGCCCAAGGTCACACAGCAGACAAGTGGTGGAAGCAGGATTAGAGAACATGACTTTCTGACTCCCAGGCCTGTGCTCTAACCATTAAACCATTCTGCTTCTCATGAAAACTTAGAAGTGCAAGCTTCATGAGATTGGAGTTGCTTAGCTGTAATAACCCCAACTCAGGACTGAAAGTAGCAAAAATAGGACTTTCCGATATTCAGAATGCTTCAGGGGAAAAGAGGAGATAGAAAATCTAGCTAGGATTCCAATGTTAACTCTGTAAAAGCCTCAGTCACTGTGGCTAAACTAGACTTTCAAGCAGAGTAATGACCAAAGTCAAGGTTTAATCAAAATCACAGTTGGAAAGAATATGAGGCTTTTGCCATTATAGACTCAGAGGTTTTGTCGGTACACACAGCGCTCTCTACCATGTGCTTGAAGCTTGATGGTCAAAAGGCTTAGTCTAAGGCATTGCTTGGAAAAGGCTTTAGCCAGAAATAACCCCCAATCAGATTACCTACACTCCTTCTAGCACTAATTCAACAGAGAGAATTACCTCTACCTACTCTATTGTATTGTTCTCTCCCAAGTACTTTGTACAGTTCTATGCACATAGTAAGTGCTCAATAAATACCACGAATTGATGGATTGACTGACTCAGGCAACTGAGTTCCAGGCAGGAACAGATCAGGGAGCACCAAGAGGAGAGAGTAGCCAGCTGAGGGGGAAAGCAGGGCACAAACTCAGGCTCCTTGCAGAGTGACCCCTGAGGGGAACAGCTCTGCCCTGGGTAAGGATGAAGTTCTTCCCTCATTGATCGAAGAGGCAAACTCTAAACTGTAAGCTTGGATGAGAAGCAGCATGGTGTAGTGGATAGAGCATAGGCCTGGGAGTGAAAAGGGCGTGGTTGCTAATACTGGCTCTGCCACTTGTCTGTTGTGTGACCTTGGGTAAGTCACTTTAGTTCTCTGGATCTCAGTTATCTCATCTGTAAAATGGGGATTGAGACTGTAGTCCCATTTGGGACAGGGACTGTGTCCAACCCGATTTGCTTAATATCCACCCCAATGCTTAGTACAATGCCTAGTGCACACAATAAGTGCTCAATAAATACCACAATTGCTATTATTGCCTCTAGGCTGTAAGCTCATTATGGGCAGGGAATGTGTCTATTTATTGTTATATTGTACTCTCCCGAGCATTTAGTATAGTTAATGCTTTGCACGCAATAAGTGCTCAATAAATACAATTGACAGACTGACTGACAAACTCCTCCCGGGGGGGCACATTGGCTTTTGGGAAGTTTGGCTAGACGTAGCCAAACAGTCCCATTTGCACTCTGGGTTATGTAGTTTTTCCCGCCCTTTCCTTCCCTGCAATATTTGTGAGTTTTCAACCAGACCTGTCTAGAAGGATTTTACAACACAACACTCTGGCTTAATGCGGCCATCTCACACCTCACTGCCAACCCCTCCCTACAGGAAAAAGCGTTCGAGTCCATTTCCTTCTTAGCATCCTAGGCTGGGAGGGGTAAGGCATAGGGTTGGTTCCAGCAGGAGAAGACAGGTTTGCTGCGTTTTAAAGAGCTCATAGTTTCCACTGCCAGCACCACCAAGTTGTTCAGAGCTTTGAAGCTGGGTTTCCCAGGATGCCTTTGATGGGAGTCCCCAGTTAGAAAATCACTATCAGAAGGATGTATTATGGAGAACAACTTAACTCCTGTGGGTTTTTTTCTCAGGTAAACAGTTTCAGGAGCTTGCAAATAATACAAATATTAAAATCACAATGTATGGAGTACCAATGAATGATTCTAAAATTCAGAAAAAAATCCACCTGACCAAGAGGATTCCCACACATCCTCACTTTCTTTACCATTCCTATTCAATCCCTTTCCCTCATCCATCCCTTCTTGCCATTTTACCCATCCTTCTGTGACATCATCTATTTCTACAGTTGACTTCTGATTATTGGTGCCAATGGGATAGGAACATGAACCTGAGTAATCCAGTATTCCTAGGTGGGGGTTCTAGGGTGGCAGTGAGGGAAAGCATTAATGGGCAGTGGGGAAGAAGGACGAGATCCATGGACCCAAGAGGCAGACAGTGGACAACATCAACGCCCAGTAAATGCCATTCATGGCTGGCTTTCTTGCTTGATAGTGTACGATAAAGTCAGAGCTTGCTGCTGGAGCGAGTTTAAATCAATCAATCACTGGTATTAATTGAACGTTTACTATGCGCAGAACACTGTACTAAGATCTTGGGAGAGTACAGTGCAACAGAGTTGGAAGACACGTTCCCTGTCCACATGTTTGAAAACCTACAGTGACAATCTTGCCATTGCAAATGAACTAAAGTTAACTGTATTAAGCTATTGAATGGTCCCATGAGTCTAGCACCTCTCAGAGCAGAGAAAAGATCTGGTCGTTACCTTCAAAAAGCTTTCATTATAAACCCTGAAATTACTCCCCCTTAACCATAAGAGCCATAGGTAGATGGCAGAGGCTTCAGCTTCTCTAAGGGGATATAAAGGCAGATAGCATCTTGCCAATGCCAACTGGATTAATGCAGGAAGTTTGCTTATCAGGCAGGCAGTGTCTCCTCCAAAAAGAAGACAGTCCTCTGAAAATATAAACATTCCTTGGCCAACGATGCATGTCTGAGGCATTTGTCATAAGAGAAGACGGATGTACACGGACTCTCATTTGACCTTTAAATTACCTTCGTCTTATCAGTCCGGTCTGATCAGCTGCTCTTTAGAGAATGAGGGTTTAAGTTGGAATTAATAGGTTCTCTCCTTGAGAGAATGTGACATAGCTCTCTGGCTATCCCGACCCCGGTGCCCTCTTCGAGTGATGATAGCATCAGCCAGAAACTGTGCATTGCAAATAAGTTGGTTTTCCTTTGGAAGCCTCTGGCCCCACCTGTTTTCTCCATCTTGTTCAGCAGAGCAGAAGTCTGGGTCTTGGGAGGAAATGAAGCAGCATGGCCTAGTGGAAAGAGCAAAGGTCTGGGAGGCAGAGAGCCTGAGTTTTAATCCTGGCTCCACCCCTTGTCTGCTCTGTGACCTTTGGCAAGTCATATAACTTCTTTGTGCCTCAGTGACCTTATCTGTAAAATATGTCATCACACACATGACTTCACATGGGATATTCCAGGCAAGCAGTGTGATGCCAAGAGACTGCCAAGAGAAGCAGCACGATATAATGCACAGCACGGTCCTCGGAGTCAGAAGGTCATGGGTTCTAATTCCTGCTCCACCATATGACTTTGGGCAAGTCACGTCACTTCACTTCTCTGTGCCTTGGTTACTTCATCTGTAAAATGGGAATTGAGACTGTGAGTTCCGTGTGGGACAGGGAATGTGTCCAACCCCATTTGCTTGTATCCACCCCAGGGCTTAGGACAGTGCTTGATACATGGTAAGCATTTAACAAATTATTATTAGTATTATTATTATTACTATTATGTCATTCACTACATTTAGCACAAGTTTGCCTGAGCTGGGCCATACCTAGAATGTTTTTCACAGCTAGGGAGTAGACGGGACTTTGAGTGTAAGCTTTTTTTGGGCAGGGAATGTGTCTGTTATACTGTTGTGTTGTATTCTCCCAAGTGCTTAATACAGTGCCCTGTACAGAGTAAGTGCTCAGTAAATATGATTGATTGATTGATTGACTGATTAGAATGTACAGCCAGAGAGACCAGGCTAGAGGGCTTGTCATTGTTCTGAACAAATGATTTTCACTTTGTGAGGAAAAGCCACATATTAAGCGAATCTGCTGACAGAATCTTGTTAGGGTCAACCATTTTGAGTCTATTTTTTTTTCCCTAGAGAATATGTTTTTATGTGGAATGCTCTAAAAATGCATTATCAGCTTTTCTTGTTTATTAATTTAGATTTCATTCCACCACCCAATCCAAATTTTTGCTTTGTGGAACTTCATTAATTCTCCCCTCCCCCGTTTGTTGCGGCGACACAATTTAAACAACATTAATCCTGTATTTAGTGGGAAAATGGAGTCTTATAATGGGAAATACTCTGTTTGATGAGAGTTAATCTTCTTGTTGTTTTTTTTTGGAAAAATCCCACTTCTTCTCCTAATTTAATGATGAATTGCAGTCATTTGTCATGGGAGGAAGATTTAATAACAGAGGGAATAATAGATGGGGCTACGGTGAGATATGAGAACATAAATGCCATTGAGGGTGTTCGGGGAAAATTCTAATTCATGAGCTTGTCTCAAGAGCAAACCCCTTCCCTCTAAACATCAGAGATTAATTTGTTCCTCATAGTTTAGCCCTTACTGCTTATGGTTTTTTTTTCAACAGTATATATATCCTGAGAAAAGGTCATCTGTATGGATGTCATATTATAATAATGCTAATAGACAGGAGAGGGCACTCTCTGCACACACTGATGAGAGATGCAAAGAGGGACTTAAGGAAGGAGGAAGTAGTTTGATCCAGAGGACATAGTATGTAGCTGTTTCCTCCTAGTTGCCCAGGTTATTTTTCTTGTTGAATGAACTCGGGTTAATTTTCCAGCACTTTGTCTCAGTTCCCACCATCTTGTCTTATGCCGTAGAGTCGTTTCTGACCCCTAGTGACACCACGGATATATCACTCCCAGAATTCCCCATTCTCCATCTGCAATTGTTTCGGTAGTGTATCCATAGAGTTTTCCTGATAAAAAGACAGCAGTGGTTTACCATTGCCTTCTTCCGTGCAGTAAACTTGAGTCTCCACCTTCGACTCTCTCCCTTGCTGCTGCTGCCCAGCATGGGTGAGATTTGACTTGTAGCGGATTGCCTTCCACTCGCTAACCACTGCCCAAGCTAGGAATGGAAGGGATAGGCCTCTGCTCGACTCTCCCACCTGTAGCCAAGACTGGTAGAGTACTGGAAACCCTCCAGGTGTGATCCTGAAAGGGGAGTTCCCACTGTATCATCCCATAAAATTAGATTCCTTGAAAGCTGGGTCAAGAATTTTGCCTGAAACACTCCGAGTGTGTCAACAGGGCCGGGAGTCTGCTTTCGCTCTTGCTAGTACAGTCCCATATCTATCAGTCAAGCAACCAATGGTATTTATCACATTCCTGATGGGTACAGAGCACTGTATTAAACATTTGAGGGACTACAATAGAGTTTGAAGACACAATCCCTGTTCACGTCACAAGGATCTTACAGCGTACTCCCTGCAGAAAGGGAGTGTTGGGAGGTCAAAAGTTTTGGTTTGTGGTGGGAATTTAGCTACTCATTCCCAGGATTCCTTTCTTAGAGCACATGGATGGGAAAGTCCAGAGGAAAAATTCTCAATTTCTGAGGTGAAACGTTTATCAAGCATGGTCAGAGGTGGAGTTCCAATCCTCCTTGAGAAAACCTACTCTCAGGGAAATACCAGCATAGCCAACAGACTCCAGGGATTCTCTTCCCAGTCTTTAAATTATTATAATTCTAGCATAAACCATTAAACAATCCCTGTAGTCATAGTAGTCACACATATTCATAATTTCTCATTCTCTCTCTCTTTTTCCCTTCCTCTCTTCCGTCCCCATTCCTTTCTTTCTTCCTTTTTTCCCCCTTTTGCTCCCTCTCTTTCTGTCCCATTTTAAAGAAACTAACCTACCCTTACGACCCCCATTTTGGACTCACTTTCCCTTGTTGGTGGGCCTGAATTGAGAGAGTCAGAAGTGTGGATTGTGAGTGACCAGCAAACATCAGAGCGATGGATTGAATCATTTATTTTCCTGTAAATCCGGATTATGATGCAGTTGCTCCCTGGGCACTATTTTTAGAACCTTTCTCTCTTATTGTGCAGTTATTAGTTGGGAGTGGGGATGACAAAAAAAACTAGATGGCATCAATTTCCTGAAGGAGTGAGTCTATCTTGACAGCCTCATTTCTTGTTCAGAATCCCAAGGGTGGAGGTCACCTTACAAGGTCATCTTGTTATTCCCCTGCCTCCACATAAGAATGACCCATAAACCACCCTGGACGGGGAGAATCAATCCTGTTTTTCAAGACCTCCAGAGAACGGACACAGACGAGGAGGGGGAGAATAACTCTGGAAATTATAGGAGTCATTTTTAAAAATTTTCTGTTTTTAAAAATGATCAAGGTGTATCAGAAGGATACCATCAGAGTTTGGACCATGTGTTTTCATATTCCAGTGCAATTTTTCAGGATTGAATTTTTTAAATTTTTTCACAAAACAAACCCTTACAATTTTAAATGTGATATATTATTAAATTAGCCTAGTCTCCCTCTCATTTATACTGTGAGCCCTATGTGGGACGGGGACTGTGTCTGACCCAACTGACTTTTTAAATCTCCCCTGGGGCTTAGAAAAGGTGCATGACATCATAGTAATAACTTAACAAATACCATAATACTAATAACCGTAATAATAATGATTCTCATTCCAGTTTTGTGAATTCTTCCCTCTTACACTGCTCTTTTCAAGAAGCTCACAGAAGAATCAACCTAAATATGAAGTTAATATAAAGTGTGGAAGGAGGCGCTACTGAAAGAGAGCTGATGTGAAGCTGTAGTTTGTCCTCAGTATCCCCCCGCCTGGCTCTCCTGGTTTTCTTGTTCCCTACAGGATACTTTCAGTTCTAGCAGTGGTCTGTCTGACAGCAGAGATTACACACTCGTTCCTGAAAGTGCTGGATCTGAAAGGACTCACACTGCAGGCAAGGATTCTTTCTGTTAGGGCTCAAGTACTTCTGCTGGAAAGGTAGTGTTTACAGGGGCTGTTGGAAAGCGATTTTCAAATACTGTTTCCCTACACCAAAAGTAAGTGGATTCTACCACAACCTCACAATTTACCTCTTGTCCTAAGAGAGTAATATTTATACCAAATGCTGATTTAATTCACTAAAGAGCACATAGACCAGGCAAGGGGAAGGCAGGTTGGTGTTGGTCTTTTTCCTGGGCCTATTGATAAGATTGTTTCAAAGCTACCAAACAACAATCCAGTAGAGAGGTGACACACCAGGGTGGGGCACATTTACTGATTTAATCACCAGGTAAAATCCTTCACAGGAGGAGGAGAAGGAAAGAAGGAGGAAGAACAGGAGCATGAGGGCTTAGTAGAAAGAGTCAGAGGATCCAGATTTAATCCTAGGTCTGTCACTTACCTGCTGTGTAACAGTGGGAAAGTCTCTTGAGTTTTCTGTGCCTCAGTTTCCTCACCTGTAAAATGTGTTTCAATACCTGCTCTCCCTCCTACCTAGACTCTGAGCCTTATTTGACAGAAACTGTGTTTGACCAGATTATTTTATACCTACCCCAGCACTTAATGTAGTGCTTAGTACATAGTAAACACTTATTATTATTTTATTAGTAGAAATAATATAATTTATTAATATGTACTTTGTGCAAAGCATTATACTAAGCACTGGGAAAAATGCCAAGTGAGGATTAGACATGGTCCCTGACCCTCCAGAGGCTCACAATCTAAGAATAAGGTAGGACAGGGGTTGGCAATAGACATATAAGGAAAGATGAAATAGTAGAAATAAAAAACTGCATAATAGGCCAAGTTCAGAGTCCACAAGTCCAGTGGTAAAGTAGACCTGGAGGGGCCTCAGCTGGAGTCCAATCCCAACCAGAGCTTTTTTATGATCTAACATTTGCAGAAGACTGGAAAATGCTTGGAAATGGTCATTTGGGAATTTCTCCCATCATCTTTCTCTTCCCTCATTAGGACCTGACAAGCCTTGGGTAAAAGGTACAGAGTCATTTGGGGGAAAGGAGTTGGGCAGAGGTAGTCTCTGTCTTTTGACTTTTGAAAATAAACAGGAAGGCAGAACAAGGTCAGATGGAGAACAGGGCTACAGGAGAGAAGGCATTTATGTAAACTCCTTGTAAGCAGGGAATGTTCTGCCAAATCTGTTTTATATATATATAATGGTATCTGTTAAGCGCTTACTATGTGCCAGGCACTATACTAAGAACTGAGGTAAATACAAGATAATTAGGTTGGACACAGTCAATGTCTTACACAGGACTCACAGTCTTAATCTCCATTTTACAGATGAGGTAACTGAGGTACAGAGAACTTAAGTGAGTTGCCCAAGGTCACACCAAATGTTTGGCAGGGCTAGAATTAGAACGAAGTTTCTTTGACTCCGAGGCTTGTGTTCTCTCCACTAGGTCATGCTGCTTCTATGCATTGTATTCTCCCAGGTGCTTAATTCCCTCTCAGGATCGCACGTGGAGAGTTTCCAATACTCTACCAGTCTCGGCTATGGGAGGGACAGTCAAGCAGAGGCCTACCCATTCCATTCCTAGTTTGGGCAGTGGCTAGCGAGTGGAAGGCAATCTGCTACAAGTCATAACTCACCTGTGCTGGGCAGCAGTGTCATGGGAGAGAGTCGAGGGCAGAGACTCAAGTTTACTGCATGGAAGAAGGCAGTGCTGTCTTTTTACCAAGAAAACTCTATGGATTCATTACCAGAATGATTGCAGATGGAGGTGGAGTGTTCTGAGAGCTGTATTCATTGAGTCGCTATGGGTCAGGGATGACTCAACATCATAAGACAAGAGAAGACAAATGCTTAGTAGAGTGCTCTGCACATGGTATGTGGTCAATAAATACGAATGATTGATTGATTTACATATTTATACCCATCAACAGCACTTTTTAAATCTGTTTTTTCAAATGAACATTTAGTGATTTATTTTTGATCTTATTTATGCAAATATTTTTAATTCTGCCTCTCCCATTAGAGTTTAATCTCATCGTGGGTAGGAAATCTGACATTTCTTTGTTTTATTTTTCCCAACTACTTGTACAGTGTCTTGTATTGAGTGGGCATTTAATAAATTCCATCACTACTATTAATACAATCTATTAAGGGCCTACTGAGTGTAATGTCCCATACTAGGAAGTTGGGAAAGTACAACAGCAGCTTAGAGCACTTAGTGGATGGGGGAAAGGTAACAAACTATGTATTCTCTGATTCCTTTGGCCTCACATTGCCTTCCCATTGACGTCAGAAGAATCATAAAGCTCGTGAGCCACAGTTTGGCCTGGGAGATTAGACGGCAGGTATTTTTAGAGGGTTCACTGAGAGCACAGCACAGGCTGTCAAAAAAATGCTTTATAGTCATTCTGTTTGTTTGTCATTTCCCACCATAGCTCCATGTACTCATTACGCCTGTCATATTGTTCCCATTATTTAGATGCGGAAACTGAGGCTCAAAGCGGTCATGTGACTAACACACCTTTATATGGCAGTGGAGTGGGAGAGCTCAGGCACCAATGATGATGTCTGTAGTAGATGACTAACCTACTTGAAGAATTTGCCCCTCAGGGGTAACTTGCCTCTTCTACAGCAGGTTCCCTGTATCGCTCTGTGGCACATCGGCTAATGTGTCTGCTCTGTGCTTATGCAGGGATGAAGTCAATATCAGTGCAGTTACCGCCTGGTTCTCTGGTCTACTTGGGACTCAGGCCAGGTTGACATTTCTGCTCCTCAGGGTCTGTCTCTCACTTCCGGTTGCCAACAACCTCAGTGGATTGCTCTTTCCAAGAAGAACTGATGAATTCACAAACCCACAGTGTAGGCAGATCCGTCGGCCATTATTCTCTATTTCTTGCCAGGCTATTCACTTGCGAGAGTGACTGTCACAGTTAAAATCCTTGAAGAAGCTGACCTCTTGGAAGAAAGAGAGAGAAGACAGGAGAAGAGGAAAGGGGAAGGGGGGAAAAGGGGAAGGAAAGGAGAGAATGGGGAAGGGAAAGGGGGGAAGGGGAAGGGTGAAGAGGTGGGAAAAGAAGAGGGGAGGAGAGGGAAGGGGACAGAGAAGAAGGGGTAACGCTTTTTCTTGAATGGGATTTTTGTTATAGACAAGAGTAGCAGCAACAGTATAAATAGTTGTGACATTTTCTTCTGCCACAATCTTTCCTTGATGATAGATCCTCCTTCCACTTTTCCAGACAAGTCACCTCACAGTTATTAATCACATTCACTTTCCAGATCTGGTGGGACGGAGGAATGGTCCAGAAGAATGTACTACTTTTTTCAGAAGTGCGGCTGTGGGATGGGAGGTAAGGAGGAAAGGAGGGAAGAAGGAAAGGGGGAAGGAGGAGAAACAGAGGTAGAGAGAGAGAGAGAGAGAGAGAGAGAGAGCCTCTTCTGAGATATGAAACCAGATCAGAAACAATGTGCAGAGCTCGTTAATCAAGCATGAGATCAAGAAAGTTCAGTGAATGAACTAATTCATGCTGAGGAAAACAAAATGGATTTTCTGCTCACACCACAACCCCTAGAACCAGGCAAGGCAATGCCTTGCTGGATGTGTCAGTCCGACTTTATAACGAGCATATAAATAAGAGTAATGGGATAAAATTAAGCCTCAGAAAAATAGGCTGTGTATTCAGGAGAAAGAGAGCTCATAGACTCTCAGAAATATCAGACAGCAGTGGTTTGGATCCTGTCCAATTGGCCTGAGCAAAGCAGGGAAGGTTCTGCTGTTGGGAACCACTGCAGAGGCTAAGAATAGAATGGGAGGGGTGTTTTAGGGGTTCTGATAATGCTAGACACTCCAAGGACCCATCTCCTCCATCCAGCACCCAAGCTTTACCTCACCACATCCCACAGTGAGAACATGGGCCTGGTAGTCAGAAAGAGCTGGGTTCTAACCCCAGCTCTGTCACTTGTCTGCTGGGTGACCTTGGGAAAACCACTTAACTTCTCTGTGCCTCAGTTACTTCATCTGTAAAATGGAGATTAAGATGATGAGCCCTGTGGGGGACTTGGACCATATCTAACGTGATTGCCTTGTTTCTACCCTAGCACTTAGAACAGTGCCTGGCACATAGTAAATACGTAACAAATACCATGGAGAAAGGGTCTAAATTAGAGTGTACCATCAAGGACATTCCATTCTCCCACCTACTTTTGGGGAAAGCAGCATGGCCTAGTGGATACAACACGGGTCTAGGAGTCAGAGGACCTAGATTCTAATCCCAGCTCTGCCACTTGTCTGCTGTGTGACCTGGGCAAGTCATTTCACTTCTCTGTGCCTCAGTTACCCCTATCTAGAAAATGGGGATTAAGACTATGAGCCCCATGTGGGACAGCGACTTTATTCTACCTGATAAGCTTGTATCTACCCCAGCACTTAGAGCAGTGCCTGGAACATAGTAAGCACTTTACCAATATTGATTTTTTTAAAAGTCTATTTGGGGTGGTATGTTTCTGACTTCCAACTACCTTCCTCATTCCCCTTCAGAATGGCCACTGATATACTTCATAAATTCCAGGCCAGAGACACTATTACGTTACATATGCTCTGCTGGACATGCAGTATAATGTGATGGTATCGAGGACCATTTTGCAGAAGCATGCCAGAGCTTGGCTGATCCCACCACTTACTCCAGAGCTGTTTGTGGCATGACCTCACCGCCTTATACCCCCCGGGGATTGTGTGAACTCTAGTGCTACGTCGCAACCTTAGAGCGTGATAGCAGGAACTGCAGCAGATGGAGTCTGAGAGCTTAAATCTAAATAAACCAGATGTAGATGCATCCAGGTCCATATCTGACTGAAACCAGACTGTCCAGAAGAGAATGGGATGCATGACCACCCTTCCTGCACCTCCAACTATGGTCCCTCAGTATCTCAGCTCAGCTCAAGCAATGGTCCTGGGAGAGCTTACATGGCTCAGGGTGATAGGAGAAGGGACGGAGGATGGGGAGGACCACGGAGGGAAGTAAACTGGGGCAGAGTTTATTTTTGCCCTGGGCTCTCCCCTCTATCAATCAATCAATTGATCATATTTATTGAGCACTTATTGTGTGCAGAGCAGTGTACTGTGTTGGGAGAGTACGTGTGTAGCAGAGTTCGTAGTCATGTTCCCTGTCCACATGAGTTTATGGCCTAGAGGGACATTAATATAAATAAATAAATAAATAAATAAATTATGGATATGTATAGAAGCGCTGTGGGGCTGATGGGGGTGGTGAATAAAGGGAGAAAATGCAAGTGCAAGGATGATGCAGTCGCAGTGGGAGAAGAGGATATTGAGGGTTGTCAGAGAAGGCCTCTTGGAGATGTGCCTTCAGTAAGGCTTTGAAGGTGGAGAGAACAATTGTCTGTTGGTTCAAGGAAGAACCATCACCTTGCTTCAAGGCTCTTCATCACCTTGCCCCTTCATACCTCTCCTCCCTTCTCTCTTTCTATCGCCCACCCCGCACGCTCCACTCCTCTGCCGCCCACCTCCTCACCATCCCTCGGTCTCGCCTATCCCGCCGTCGACCCCTGGGCCACGTCCTCCCGCGGTCCTGGAATGCCCTCCCTCCTCACCTCCGTCAATCTAATTCTCTTCCCCTCTTCAAATCCCTACTTAAAGCTCACCTCCTCCAAGAGACCTTCCCAGACTGAGCTCACCCCTTTTTCCCTCTGCTCCCTCTACCCCCCCCTTCACCTCTCCGCAGCTAAACCCTCTTCTCCCCCCTTTCCCTCTCCTCCTCCCCCTCTCCTGTCCCACCCCCTCAACACTGTACTCATCTGCTCAACTGTATATATCTTCATCACCCTATTTATTTTGTTTATTTTGTTTAATGAGATGTACATCACCCTGATTCTATTTATTTGCCATTGTTTTTATGAGATGTTCTTCCCCTTGACTCTATTTATTGCCATTGTTCTTGTCTACCTGTCTCCCCCGATTAGACTGTAAGCCCGTCAAAGAGCAGGGACTGTCTCTGTCTGTTGCCGATTTGTACATTCCAAGCGCTTAGTACAGTGCTCTGCAAATAGTAAGCGCTCAATAAATACTATTGAATGAATGAATGAATGAATGGTTATGAAGAGGTAGGGTGTTCCAGACCAGAGACAGGACATGGGTGGGAGTGTTGGCAATGAGATAGACGAGATCGAGATACAGTGGGTAGGTTGGCATTAGAGGAACATCTCATTGGCCTTGTTAGTTTGTCAATCCCTTCCATGCTCCCAGTAATGCAGTTTCGCATGAAAATCCAACAAGGGGAGAGAAAGGAATGGCAGAGGCCCTGAACATTCCCAGAGGGTCTCCACCTGTGTTCCGGTAGGCCCAGAGGGGTAAAGGGCTGTGCTTACTTGCCTGCCTGTGTTTGCATGTGCATCAACAAGGCCTCGGGAAAGGCCGTTTATTCCTCCCACCTCCTCGTCGCTCCAGGAAGCCACCCTGATACCTTAGCATGACCTGGTGGCAGTTGGCTGTCTCCCCTTCTTGTTAAGCAGCTTTTAGTTGCTCAGGCCATGTGAGTAATTGGAATTGACTCGGCGTTTTACATCCCAGCCATGATTGATGAGGGACTGTGGCCACCACACTACTGGCGCTTCTTAGGGCTCTTTGTTTGTGAATGGAGGCGGAGGCTCCTGATACAGCATTTTGCCAGCTAGAGTGAGAGGGGGACTTTCCCCAGAGGAACAGGAGGAAGAGGAGGAGGAGGAGAAGGGGAAAGAGTAGAAAGGAGAAGGGAAAGAGGAGGAGGAGGAGAAGGGGAAGAAAGGGAAAAAGGAGAAGGGAAAGGAGGAGGAGCAGGGAGAGGAGGAGGAGGGAAATTCATTCATTCATTCATTCAATCGTGTTTATTGAGTGTTTACTGTGTGCAGAGCACTGTACTAAGCTCTTGGAATGTACAGTTCGACAACAGATAGAGACAATCTCTGGCCAACAACGGGCTCACAGTCTAAACGGGGGAGAGAGACAGCAAAACAAGGAGGAGGAGAAGAAAGGAAAGGGACAGAAGGGAAAGAGGAAGATGAGGAGAAGGAGGAGAGGGGAAAGAGGAGGAGGAGGATAAGGGGAGAAAAGGGAAAAAGAGGAGAATGGAAAGGAGAGGAGGAACAGGGAGAGGAGGAGGGAAATAATGATGATGGCATTTGTTAAGCGCTTACTATGCATCAAGCACTGTTCTAAGCACTGGGGTAGGTACAAGGTAATCCGGTTGGACACATTCCCTGTCCTACTGGGGTGGGTACATTTTTTTGAGTGTGGAAAAAATACTCAGGGTTCAAGTGGAGTCAGGTGAACTTCTGCAGAAACAGCACCTATATGACATCACCATGTTACACTGCATACTGGAGCAATGCTTGCATTCCACTGGCATCTAGGAGCCTGGATTCTTTGTGCTGTTGCTGCCCACCAAGGTTAGGGAAGATAACTGGAGAGGATGGGAAATCACAGTCAAGAATCTGCCCTGTGTCATACTGTGGTGGGCGATGCCAGGCCTCCACATCAGGTGTTTTGGCTCGTCTCGGTACTACTCAGGACGAAGTAGCTGCTGTCACAGCCAAAAAGAGGCTTTGCCGAAGGAACAGGCATGGCTCGAACAGTCAGGATGGATCGGAACCATTTCCATCCAGATGGCACATTGATCTTCACCCAGAGACGAAGGCTGGGGTGGCTTGCGGAAGGGAAGAAAACACAGGTGAGAATCCCCCAGGATTCTGTGGACCGAACCATCCCAGGAGGCAAGGACTGTGTGATTCAGATGCCCCGGCCATGCCCATCTCAAGTCTGGAACACATGTCTTTTGGGTCCTGCAGGAAGGGAGGAGGAGATGGGCAGCTTTCCTTTGTCTCCCATACAGGGGTGGACGTGAATCAGAATGAGTCAGATCTTAAGCAGCATGGTGGAGTGGATAGAGCATGGGCCTGGGAGTCAGAAGGTCATTGGTTCTAATCCAGGTTCTGCCACTTGTCTTCTGTGTGACCTTGGGCAAGCCACTTCACTTCTCTCTGCCTCAGTTACCTCCTCTGTAAAATGGGGGTTGAGACTGTGAGCCCCACGTGGGACAAGGACTGTGTCCAACCCAATTTAGTACAATGTTTATTACAGTGCCTGGCACATAGTAGGTGCTTAACAAATACTATTATTATAATGCATAATTATAATAATAATTTTATGGTATGAAAATTATTTTGTTGCCATGGAAATTGCCCTTCTGGCTGGTAGAGGACAACTACCCAAATGATCCTGGGTTGGGTAGGGACTGTGGCCCTCAATTCCATCCTCTGACATTAGGGCAATCCAGGCCTTTCCTCCAACAGCAGGCTGATCGGAGCCTGCCTTTCTTCACTTCCTCCCAACAACCCAACACCTGAAGTGCAATCTGGGGGCCCTGGCTATGCTAATTTACCAGAGATGGTACACAGGGCACCCTAAGGGGCACCAAAGGGAAGGGACAGGAGGTTTTAGCCAGCTCCTGTTCCTCCCTGCATGCCAGTCCTCCTCTTCCTCTACCACCCTGGCTCTGGGCACTGCTGTTCAGCTAGCCAATCAACCCTGCCTAATCCCAGTTTCCCAGAGTTTTCATTTTCCCACTAAGAAGCAATTTGGAAGTCCCAGTGAGGTTCCTCAAGATCCCCCAGCTGCTTTCCCTGAGACCTGCCCCTGGCAGCTGGCTGACCTCATGCCTAATAATAATAATATTAATAACTGTGATATTAGCTAAGTGCTTACTGTGTGCCAAGCACTGGACTAACTACAGTCTCCTGTGGAAAATGGAATCAGTTGTATTTTAGAATTCTTGGAACCACTGCCCACCATTCAATCCCTTTCCACTACCATCTGCTTAGGGGCAGTGTCACTTGGAAGCAGGGGGATACACTAGGTCATTCAATTAATGAATTGTATTTCTTGAGCACCTACTGTGTGCAGAGGACTGTACAAAGCGCTTGGGAGAATATAACACCATCAGTAGACACGTTTCCTACCCATAGGTGACCGCTGAAGGCTCCTTCAAGACCTAGGCTTCTGTGGGACAGAGTTTCAGGTTAATTAGTAGTGAAGGACCATTACCAAGAAGTTGTGCAGACAAGAAATATCAATAGACTCAAGAAGGATTTAGATAAAATCAAAGCTCTTTAATAGGTTATTAAAGAGAAAAGTTAGGAATCTCAAAGGAAAAAGTAAGGGATGTTCAAAGGTCAAGAAGGGTTTAGGAGGATTTGTAGACAATGATTTCCCAGTGGGTTATTAGAGGGAAAGTTAGAAATGTGAGATAATACTCCTCACCTTGGAGATGGATGGCAAGAAGGGCAATCCATCAATCAAACAGTGGTATTTATTGAGTGTTTACAATGTGTAGAGCACTGTTCTGAATTTGGGAGAGTACAATATAAGAAAGTTAGCCAAAACTTTCCCTGCTCATAAGGAACTTATGGCCTAGAGAGGGCTTGCAAATATCACAGTTCCCCCTGCAGCGGCATCAAGTAGTATCACTGATAGAAGCAGAATACTGGACAGGGTAGACCATAGACCAGCTTATCTTCTCAAGTTCAGATTTCTCCTTTGAACTCTGTGAACTGATCCTGACCTGCACCAGTGGGTTTTTTTTATGGCATTTGTTAAGTGCTTACTATGTGTCAGGCACTGTTCTAAGTGCTGGCGTAGATACAAGCTAATCAGGTTGGACCCAGTCCCTACCCTAAAAGGGGCTCACAGTCTTAATCCCCACTTTTACAGATGAGGGAACTGAGGCACAGAGAAGTGAAGTGACTGTCCCAAGGTCACACAGCAGACAAGAGGTAGATGGAATTAGAACCCAAGTCCTTCTGACTCCCAGGCCCGCCCATGCTCTGCTTTCACTTTGGGCAGTGGCACAGCCTAGTGGAAAGAGCACAAGCCTGGGAGCCAGAAAACCTCGGTTCTAATCCTAGTTCTGCCACTTGTCCTCTGTGTGACCTTGGGGAAGTCACTTAACTTCTCAATGCCTCTATTTCCTCATGTGTAAAGTAATAATAATAATAAAAACAATAATTAGGGTATTTGTTAAGCTCTTACTATGGGCCAAGCACTGTTCTAAGCGCTGAGGTAGATACAAGCTAATCAGGTTGTCCAACTTGGGGCTTACAGTCTCAATCCCCATTTTACAGATGAGGTAACTGAGACCCAGAGGAGTTAAGTGACTTGCCCAAGGTTACACAACAGACAAGTGGTGGAGCTGGCATTAGAATTCATGACCTCTGACTCCCAAGTCCGTGCTCTTAGTCTTGGTGATTCACTGCCTGTTCTCCCTCCTTCTTAGACTGTGAATCCCACGAAAGACAAGGACTGCCTCTGACCTGATTATCTTGTATTTACCCTAGTGCTTAGTATGGCACATAGTAAGCACTTAAAAAATCCCACAGTTACTGTTCCTATTATTATCATGGAGGATCAAAATGGTGGCACCGCAGACTGTGATATATCTGGAAGGTCAGCAGGAAAGAGGCTTTTGTTTCAGCTGCCCTAGGCTTCCTCTGCCTAAATGCACATCTGCTAGTGAACTTGATTGCAATGCTTCCCTCGTGTTCCTTTTGATCGATTTGGATGGGTGGGGGTGGGGGTGGAAGGGTTGGGCAGGACTGTTTCAGCGAGGACCATCTGGTTGACGGGAAAAGAGCAATAAATGCTCTGTCACAATGGGGCGGCCAATAAATCAGAAGCCACAGAGGAGGGACAGCAGCACCCCTCCCCTTTTCACCATTCACCTTTGAACTGTGCGTTTTGTGCAGGCTTTCTAGGGAGGCTTCACAGAATTCGGATGTTTCTTGTCAGTGCCAGTATCTAGAGATTTTTATTCAACAAGAGATGCATTTTTCTGAGTCTGCGTCCTTATAGAAATACGTTGATTTTGATCTGCTTCCGCGTAGTTGCTTTTCTACCTCAATGTTCGTGTTGTGACTGCTCTGGGCGCTTGAGCGTGTGTTGGTGAGCAGTTGAGGCATATTGGCGGGATGGAATGCTTGTTTGAATATTCAGGCTCTTTTCTCTAAATCCTGTTATTTGGGAACTACCTTTAAGGGGACCTACAGAGAGACCTACTTGGTAATTAGTATATGGGTCACGTCGTTTACTGTAGAGGAACATTTGTCCTGCTTGCAGTAATGAGTTTCTGGGCAGGGACTCTGGCTGAGTAGTTTCGTGCTTTGTCACACTGGCGTGGAGCTTTTGTAGGAGCGTTGCACCAGATGTAGACTCGGAGGTTTGGGAAAAACTAGATCTCTCCTCCCTGTTTCCCCCCACACTTATCTCTCCCATCCAGGTAGATGAATGCGCTCTCCCAAATTAATCCAGACGCTGAGAGAACCCAAGTCCAAGTGTCAATGAAAATCCCAAGTGCTTCTCTTCTTGCCACCCCCACTTTGCCCTTCCCTCCCCAGCCCCCTTCCTCCCGGTTCATTCCCGAGTCCGCTAGGCGGCCAGTCGATTTTCTTTTCCGAAATCGGGGTTCCCTGATGAAACTGTCGAGCCGTGTCTGGGAGAGAGTCAGCACTGAGGTTTCAAGGGTTTGGTTTTGATGGATAAGGGGGAGCGGGACTGAATGCAAATTCTTCCCGACTGTGGCCATTCTTACAGGTGAAATCCTGAGGCTTGACCGCATCTGGTGTGGGTTTGTGTTTGTGTTTGTGTGTGTGTCAGTGAGATTGATTGTTCTACCAACCAGCTCCAAAGCAGCAGATGGGAGCCGTGGAATCAGAACTCATGGCTTCCTCTGGTTTTCCAGACCTAAAGAAAGGGGCAGATCCCTTCCCTGTCTGGCCATTTTCCTTTGGTTCGGGCAGGAGAGGGTGTTGGGAGCTGATTTGTGCAAAGAGAAAGGAGCGCGTGGGCGCATGTGGGCGGGGAGACAAGAGAAGGCAGACGCAGTGCAGATGAAGGCAAGTCCTCGGGCTACTAGTCTGTCGTCCAAGCTGGGGTGGAGGAGGACAAAGGGTAGAGGGTTTGTTATTACCATAGAATTGGACCCGTGAGAAGGCATCTTCAGTGTTTTGGTCTGGGTATGCTGGGCTAAGGATGTGGAGACTTGATCTGGGGCCAAGAAGTCAGATTCACCAGGGAAGAGATAGGTATTGGGGCAGGGAGGCAGGAAGCCAGGAAACTCGGACCTCTGGCCTCTGACCTGAGTAATGATAGCTCTCCCACTAACTATGCACTTGCTGAATACCTTGGTGGGGACTTTGGCATTGACTTGGTTTTCCAGAACCTAAGATTTGCTCTGCTGGATCGTGTCACTGACCTGTCAAGTCCCTAATTCTGCCTTCTTTAGAGATTGCTGGCAAGGGTCTCAGAGAAAAGAGGAAACATTTTAATAATAGTAATGCTTCAATTTCTGTCTCCTGTTTCTAAGAGCTCAAAATGTCCTTTTTATTTATCCTTTCAGGATCGCAGGGAGATGGAAAGGGGAAGGTAAGGTTATCCCGAATTTGCAAGAGGGGAAACTGAGGCCCAAGGTACTGAAGCCCAAGGTCAAAGAGCGTCTTGTAAAGACTGGGACCGGATCTCTCTCCACTTTCATATTTGACAGTCCACCATTCTCCCCACCTTCAAAACCCTCCTAAAATCACATTTCCTCCAAGAGGCCTTCCCTAACGAAACCCTTATTTCCCCTCCCCTTTGCATCAATTACGCTCTTGGCTGTGTTCCCCTTAAGTACTCTACTACTCTTGTCAGCCCATAGAACTTATGTATATAGCCTTATATTCTACTACTTCTTCTATCTGCTAGTTGTATCTATCTATCCACCTGTAAACTGTAAGCTCCTTGTGGGCAGGGATGATGTCTACCAACTCTGTTGTATTTTCCCAAGCACTTAGAACAGTGCTCTGTGCGTACTAAGTGCTCAATAAATGTCTTTGGTTGATTGATTGAGTTCCCAGAGCAGGCTAAGGCCTGAAAGACAGTTTTGCCCACCACAACTACTGGTCAGCTGGTTAATCTTGCACCTGGGGCAAACATCTTCTCCTGATTCCCAAGCCAATAAGCCCATCCCAGGGAGTCCAAGCACTTCCCAACCCATCTTCTTAGGCATTTGGTTTATGGTCACACAACTATGCCTCAGGATGCAAATCTGTCATCTAGCCCAAGTTGGCAATATAATGGTTATCTTGGCAATATAATGGTTATCCCTTGGGTTGACAGAATGCCAAATACAGCTACAAGCTGGGGGATGAAAAGCTTAAGTGAGAATATCTTACTTGTCTAAGGACCCTGGCGATATGGATCATGGAAAATGGTTACACACATTCTCTCTTCTAAGGGAAAACAAACCAAAAACACTCATGCTGAAGACAAATAAGTGAAGAGAGGGTGGGCAGGGAATGTGTTATAGTCTACTCTCCCAAACATTTATTACAGTGCTCTGCACACAGTAAATACTTAATAAAGACAACTGACAAGTGACATATCACTTCTGCCTGCTTCCCTTCTGCTTCTGTGGAACAAAGGGGCTCCAAAAAGAGGTTCCCAGACTAATTCTGCCCCCTCCCCACAGGAGTCCTTGTGGTGGCTTCCATGGATGACCTGGGCTGGATCTCAGGCGGCAGAGGAACAAGACTCTTGGTGGTGGCTGGGCACATGATATTCATGCCGATTCCCTTCCGTCGGCATACCTCTCCCCCTCCCTTCGGCCCCAGCGGATGCTGAGTCAAAATTCCGCCTCGTCTTTTTGTCGTGAGCATTGCCGGGTCTTCGGAGGAGGCACCGTGCCTCCAGCTGCTGGTTCGTTGTGCTCCCGTGCTGGGCATTCTGGTCATTGTCAGAGAGTTTTATGTTTTCTTCTTTGTGTACAGGAAGGGGATCGGGTCGGGGGAGTCTGATTAGCTCCCGTCTTTTAATGGGGTGAAAGGAAGATTTATTGTCCTGTTTGTCTCAGGGAAGATGGATGATGGGGTGGGAAAAACAGAAGGGGGAAGAAAAAAAATATAACGTGAGGGGCTGCAATTGTCAGTGACAAGTGAAGGCGACTCTGTTAACCATGACAGTGTCTTCTCCCAATCCCTATCTCTGTGTCCCTTGCTATGTGTGAGCTACAGCATTTGACCTTCTGTAAAGAATTAAGACAACAAAACGTTGAGGTTCTATGTGCTGAAACAGTGGCCAGAAGATTGGGAAGGATTTTTTTTATGGTATTTGTTAATCGCTTACTTTGTGCCAGACACTGTATTAATTACTCAGGTACATAAAGCTAATCAGGTTGGACACAGTCCATGTCCCACATGGGACTCACAGTCTTAATCCTCATTTTTCAAATGAGGTAACTGAGGCACAGAGAAGTGAAGTGACTTGCGCAAGGTCACACAGTAATTAAATGGCGGGGCCAGGATTAGGACCCAGGTCCTTCTGACTCCCTGGCCCATGCTCTGTCCACTAGACCATGCTGCTTCTCTAGTTAGGAATTCATGTCCCAGCTCTGTCATCATCTTGCTGTGTGACAACCGAGAGTTGCTTTACCACTCAGAACCTCAGGTTTATCATCGGTGCCCAGGGGAACCAAAGGAGTTGATCCCTTTATAATGGGTCTTGCTTGGTGTGATGGGGCTTTAAATGGGCTGCCCTATTATGATGATGATGATGATGATGGTATTTGTTAAGCGCTTACTATGTTCCAAGCACTGTTCTAAGTGCTGCGATGGTTACAGGGTAATTGGGATGTCCCACGTGTGGCTCACACTTTTAACCCCCATTTTACAGATGAGGTAACTGAGGCACAGAAAAGTTAAGTGACTTGCCCAAGGTCACACAGCAGACAAGTGGCAGAGCCGGGATTAGAACCCATGTCCTCTAACTCCCAAGCCTGTGCTCTTTCCACTAAGCCACTATTATGCTATCTCATTTCCTAAAGGGATAATTGATTATAGAAGCAAAGCTAGATGTTTTGTAAATACAAAATGATGTGCAAGGAAACTAATTATAACCATAATAAGGGAGAAGCAAAGTCAGCCCAGTTCTGGAACATCAGACAATTGGCCCAGTGGCTACAGCATGGGTCTGGGAGTCAGAAGTTCATGGGTTCTAATCCCAGCTCTACCACTTGTCTGCTGTGTGACCTTGGGCAAATCACTTAACTTCTTTGTGCCTCAGTTCCCTCATCTGTAAAACAGGGATTAAGACTGTGAGCCCTATGTGGGACAAGGACTGTGTCCAACCCGATTATTTTGAATCTACACCAGTGCTTAGAACAGTGCCTGGCACATAGTAAGTGCTTAACAAATACCATAATTATTATTATTATTTATCATCATGGAGAGCAGAACAGTCATTTCTGGCATTTAAAAAAAATCCATTTCTATACATTCTCAACCCTTGAATCTCTTGAGTCCAATCTCTTCTAGCCAAAGAGCTCAGTGGGCTTTATCCACATTTTACAGTTCATTACAGAGTAAGCGGTATTACCAACATCTGGGAAATGTGGAGGCTGAGACACAAGGCAGAATCCAGACTTGGGGGAGGAAGTTAGCTCAGGCTACACAACTAAAGGTCATACATTCCCTACATTTTCCCCCTGAAAATTTGAATTGAAGTCCATCTATATTTTCACTTTACAGCATGATAAAGCATGACCCTGAGATTCTCCTGACTGGAGACTTGAGTTCTAAACCCAGATCCATCACTTGTCTGCTATGTGACCTGAAGCAAGTCACTTAACTTCTCTCTGTCTCAGTTTCCTCATCTGAAAAATGGGAATTTAATGCCTGTTCTCTCTCTCCCCTAGGCTCTGAGCTCCATGTGAACAAAGACTGTATCCAGATGCTTATATTGTACTTACCCCTGTGCTTAGCACAAAACTTGGCATATAAGTGCTTGAGAAATACAACTATTGTTGCTATTATTACTATTATTGTTGTTGTTAATGGAGAAGCAAGTATTTGTGAGGGAAAGAGAGAGAGAAGGATCTCCTCTAGGTATAACTGTAGCAAGAGTGGACAGGATAATAGGTCTTGAGTCTGGAGAAACCCAAGAATGCAAGAGCAAGTTGGAAAGTCAGCTCAAATTTCACAGAGGGAAGCTGAACCAGACAACTCCCAGGAATTGGAAGTTCTATCCAGGAATTCTGTATTTCTGGAATGATGGGAGGACTGAAGGTTCATGGCAGGATCTGTTGGTTTGTTATTCCCAACATCTGTAGGGTAAAATGGTCCAATACCACTCCCACCCCCACCCACATATTGGACTATAGTAAACACAGATATCACTACCATGCAGACACAGTTGGGACCACAGCAGTAATACTTTAGGTCCAGGAGTGGGCATGCTATTCTCCTAGTTAAACTGAGCTCTGGAGAATAACATGCCCACTACTGGGCCCAAAATACTACCACGGTGGTCCCAACTGTGCCTGCATGGTGGTATTTGTGTAACTCAGAACTCAGTCCCATGGTGATGTTTACTATGACCCATTCTGATCTACTTCAACAGGCCAGTGATTCCATAAGGATGGGAGGGAGGAGAAGAGGCAGAGGCAGGAGGATAAACATTTGAATGGCCTCAGCATACAGGGAATAATTAGAATAATTACAGAGCCCAGGGATGGGCAGAGATGAAGGAATGTCTATATGGAAGGAAAAGAAAAGGCTCTTTTGTCAAATTGTCACCTGTTGACTTTCACAACCAACATCACTGACCCATCCAAGACCCATTGCCTTGACTCCCTTATAGACTCACCCCTAGGAATCCTTCACTGACACGTTGATGCACCCCCATTCATTCATTCAATTGTATTTATTGAGCACTCACTGTGTACAAAGCATTGTACTAAGTGCTTGGGAGAGTACAATATAGTAACAAACAGACATATTCCTGCCCACAATGAACTCACCCACACACACACCATGGTCATCCTTAGCATTTATGTATGCCCTTTTTGAAGACAGAAATTGCATCTACAAACTCTAGTGTACTTCCCCAAATGCTTATTCTAGCGCTCTGCACACAGTAGGTGCTTAATAAATACTACTGATTGACTGTCATGCATATTAAATTGAACATTCAATTATTTATCCTGATGCCACTATCTTAAGTATTGTTGTAGGTCTTCCACGCTAGAGTGGGGTCCCCTTGTAGTCTGAGACTGAAGCTCACACTTCTGTTGTACATCACACAGCTCTTAGTACAGTGTATGCTCCAAGTGGGTACTTAATAAATACTGTCACTACTACTAGAATTACTAGTCCTACCACTGACACATTATTGACTGAGTCTTATTAGATTGTAAACTACTGATGGCAAGGAATGTGTCTGTTAGCTGGATCTGTGTCTCTGTTTTTAGATCTGTGACCTTTGGACATTTGATACTCACCCCACCCCCCAACCCCACAGCACTTGTGTACATATCTTAAAATCATATACTTTAAATTATTTATTCTTATTAATGTCTGTCTCCCTCTCTCAACTCTAAGGTCATGATGGTCAGGGAATGTCTCTGGTAATTCTATTGTGTTGTACTCTTCCAAGTGCTTAGAACAGTGCTCTGCACATAATAAATGCTCAATAAATATGACTGATTGATTGATTGATTGATTAGCTCAGAATACAGCGCTTTGCATGCAGTAGGTGCTTAATAAATATCATGGCTACTGTGAGGGGTTAGTCTGGGGAGAGGACAGCTCTGGGGAATGTGATTTCTAGATTAGGTGGGCGATACCAGAGACCATCCAGAGAAGGGTGCTTGGGTACTGAGTTTGCCCAATTACTTATTGGAGTGGAGAGACCGGTCAAAGCCCTAACCCCCAGAATGTCCACCTGCCACAAACTTTTTCTAATCGATTGTATTTACTGAGCTCCTGCTGTGTCCCAAGCACTGTACTTGGAGGGTTTGGGAGAGTATCAAGGAGGTAAAAGACATGATCCTTAACACTGAGGGGCTGGGAATCTAGTGGGAGAGCCATCGAATTATTTACAATTAAAATTTCCACCAAATTCTGAGTATGCTGCCACTTACATTAGGCTGCGGGCCTGGCAGAACAATTTGTAGTGCCTGGTGCAACTCAGGGGCTGGTATCTTCTGGGGCCATCAGTGTCCAGCAAACTTTAGGCCATTGCTTTAGCCTCCATAATATGTATCTATATTCATATTCATGGCTGGGACAGATAATCTTAGGACATTACTTCCTGACCATTTGATGTTTCCATCCCTGGACCTTTCTCAGGGCTAAACACACAAACTTATTGATGGGATCTACATTCAATGGAGAGGGAAGGAGAAACCAATTCCATGGCTAGACCTAGTTTTTAGCTGTTGCACCTAGTATCAATCAATTAATCATTAATGCTTTTTAAGAGTAGACCCCTGTACTAAACACACATATACTTTTTATTTATTTGCTTATCGGTTCAGATATTCATTTATATTTTGTTTTACCCATTTGTTTACTTTTTATTTGTACATTTGTTCATCTAGTCATTTATGTATTATTTATTCATTTGGTTTTTTGTTTATTTGTATACCAGAAGTATTGCAGATGGAGGTGGGGCATTCTGGGAGATATGTGTCCATGGCGGCACTATGGGTCAGGTATGACTGGACAGCATAAGACACAACAACACACTTCTTCACCTTCATGTATGTTGCATTACCTCCTAGATCCTTGTTCTTCCTTTTCCCATTATTTGTAAATGTATTTAATCAATCTGTCTCTCCCATTAGACCATAAGCTCCTTGAGGGCAGGAACTGGGTGCTTCTATTGTATTCTCCCAAGAATTTATTGCAGGGCTTAACACTCAGTTGATGCTCAATAAATACCATGGATTGATTGGGCAGAGGACATCGGAAGCAAAGGAGTGGTAGCAAAGGAGTGGTCCCTGCCAGGCACTGGAGGAGCCGGGTGGTAAAACATGGTAGGGAGGAGACTTGTCAGAGGTCAGGAGGAGAGGAAGTTGAGGCCTATTTCAGGACTGCTTTCCCAAAGCACTGCAGCCTGTGGAATTTTACTGACATTACACAATGCTGAAAGTGCAAAGCCATTTATAACCATCTCCAGGGAAGGGCAGAAACTACCCAGAGACTTTTCTAAAGAGTTTTAAACTTATAATTAATTTCATGTTGAAAAGGCTGATCCAGGGACTTTCCTATGTTATTACAACAGTGCGACCTGGGTTTCATTCCTTTGGTAAGATGAAGTGGTGGTTCTTCTTAGAAACAAGCTCTAGGGAAATAACCAGTCCTGGTTGTTTTGGTCATTCATGGGTAAAAGCTGCCATTCACCCCCACCAGACTGTAGGCTTGCTGTGGGCAGAGAACCTACCAACTCTGTTATAATCAATGCTTCTAAGTGCATAGTACAGTGCTGTGCACAGAGTAAGGGCTCAGTAAACACCATTGATTGGTTGCTTGATTGAAAATCACTTAACTTCTCTGGACCTTGGTTATAGCATCTGTAAAGTGGAGATTAATAATAATAATAATAATGATAATGATGGCATTTGTTAAGTGCTTACTATGAGCCAAGCACTGTTTTAAGTGCTGGGAGGGCTACAAGGTAATCAGGTTGTCCCACATGGGGCTCACAGTCTTAACCCCCATTTTCCAGATGAGGTAATTGAGGCACAGAGAAGTTAAGTGACTCGCCCAAAGTCACACAATTGACAAGCGGCAGAGCCGGGATTAGAACCCATGTCCTTTGACTCCCAAACCCGTGCTCTTTCCACTGAGCCATGCTCCTTCTTAAGACTGTGAGTCCACTGTGGGACTGGGACTATGTCCAACTTGACTATTTTCTATTTACCCTAGCATTTAGTACAGTGCCTGTGACATAGTAAGCACTTAACAAATACCATAAAAAAAACCCAGACCAAAAACCCAAACCAAAAAACACAGATTTCAAAATCTGAGAGAAGTGAAGGTGGGGCAAAAAGCAACCAGAAAGGAATATCCTGCCACTCTTGTCATTATCCCTTTGGGGTTGGTTTGAAAGGGAATCTGTGTGGGAGGTGGAGGAAGGAACAGAGTTGGGGCAAGTTCTGTGTGGGCCCTGGGGAAGGATTTTGGTGGGATAAGGCCTTTCTACTCCTGCCATGTAAACTGTAAACTTGTTAAACTTGATCTGCCCTTAGTAATGCTCAATAAATACCATTGATTGATTGACCGATGTAAGATGTAATCTAGAGCTAAAATGGTGGGAATGACTGCTTTAGAGCTTCCAAGAAGCTTCCATGAAGTCCTAGAGTAGAAGGTGAGTTCCTGTCTGCTAACTCAATTTTCATTAGTCCTGTACCTGGAAATCTGGATTTTTTGGAGTCACACAGCTCACTGTCTTAATGGCAAGAGGTTTAACCTCAACCATTTTTTGTTTGTTTTTGTTTTTTTAAATGGCATTTGTTAAACTCTTACTATGTGCCAGGCACCATACTAAGCTCTGGACTAGATACAAGCTAGTCAGGTTGGATGCAGTCCATATCCCACATGGAGCTCACAGTCTTAATCCCCATTTTACAGATGAGATAACTGAGGCACAGAGAAGCTAAGTGATTTGCCAAGGTCACACAGCAGACAGATGATGGAGCCAGGATTAGAGCCCAAGGCCTCTGACTCGATTCCAAAGCCTGTGCTCTTTCCACTAGGCCTTGCTGCTCCTGTTTTTGTATTCAATGCAGGACTTGGACCCTCAAAAAACGGCAGGTGGACCCCCGCCATGAAGAATGGACCAGTCTTTTGGGTTAGCCATGAAAGCTCTTTGTCCTATCCTGGCTATCCTGAGTTCTACTATACCAAGGGCAAGATGATCTCTCTGACTCGATATCACCGATTTCCTCAGGATCAAGCTCCACTTCGCCCGAGTATATTTAACTAGATCTAATCACTGCTTCCTGGGATCAATGCACACACCCACTCTAAATATGTTTGTTTTTAGTACATTTAAATTAAATCCTTCTTCAAGAGCCTTAATTTCAAGCTTCATCAAACTTGGCAGGTTCCAACTTCATCTTTTCCTATCTTCCCACTCGTTAATAAGGGTCTGAGATCACAGCTTCTCTAGTGTCTGGGGTGTTCTCGTTTCTTGTCTGCCTGATTTGAAGGGTGGTGGCTGAGTTTTGAAACAACCTAAACATGAGGCTGTCTCCTCTGTTTTGCATTCTCTCCCCTCCTGCAATCTGCCAGTATTTATTGTCCTTTTGGATCTCCAGATAAAACTGAAGGAGTGGGCATGGGTTTAAATTGTATGAGGAGTGGTTTAGATTAGGCAGAAGGTAGAAACTCCTGTCACCTCTCAGGGTCGTACCTGGAGAGTTTCCAGTACTCTACCAGTCTCGACTACGGGAGGGAGAGTCAAGCAGTGGCATAGCCATTCCATTCCTAACTTGGGCATTGGCTAGCGAGTGGAAGGCAATCTGCTAGAAGTCAAAAGTCACCTGTGCTGGGCAGCAGCAGCATGGGAGGGAGTCGAGGGTGGAGACTCAAGTTTACTGCATGGAAGGAGGCAATGGTAAACTACTTCTATATTTTTACTAAGAAAACTCTATGGATACACTACCAGAACAATTGCAGATGGAGGTGGGGTGCTCTGGGAGAGATGTGTCCATGGCGTCGCTATGGGTCAGATGTGACTCGACAGCGTAAGACACCAAGAACCTCCTGACTAAAATAGTAACAAAATTGATCGATCATATTAATTGACATGTATTGTGTGCAGAGCAATGTACTAGGCACTGGGAGGAGTACAATAGAATAGCATTGGTAGACATGTTCCCTGCTCAGAAGGAGCTTACAGCCCAGAGATGAAGAGGCAACAAGAATTGCAAGCAGGGATCCTGTTGACCTAGCAAGTGGGAGCCTTAGGGAATGAGAAATGCAGCAGGGATTGTGACTTCATCTGACGCTCCCCTCTGAGCTCCCTGCAGGAAGATGGCCCTACTGGACAGTCTCCAATTGCTCCCTCCACCATTTCCCCCAACCTCTCCTTCCAGCAAATGAATCTTGGACATTTTGAAGAAATAAACCATGAACAAAACCACCCCCAGTCCTTTGGTCTGTTGCCTCTTTCGGCTCTCTCCTTGGTACTCACCATTGAATACTCTTTAGAGACAACCGGCTTTACTAGCTCTGGTTACGTTTGAGGAATTTGGAATGCAATCTGGGATGTTTAATTACCTCTTATGGCATGCAAATTACCCTCCTTCAGTAATCCTGCCAGACAGAATCCCTCAAATTCAGGAGCAACTGTCTCCAAGTGAGCGAGGGTGAAATTTAAGGTGACAGGCAAAGGTCTGGGTGCTTGCTCTTGGGAAGGAAGTGGGGAGACAAAGACATGTGTTGCCTTTATTGGCATCTTGCAGTTTACAGGTGACCTAGCCTTTGCTCACTGTGGGATGACACTTGTCTCTCATGGCCAGAGAAGTGGTTTAGGAAGTTGCATGCTAGGGGTGTGGCTTGTGTGAAGACTACATTTCCCATTTCCTTGCAGCACCCACCAACTGGACGGACTACTGAGTTTGCCTGAGGTTCCCATAATGGAATAGCTATTCTAAAACTGCAAACGAAACGAAATGAAACGAACTGCAGGTTTTTCTTTTTTTAAAAAAATGGTATTTGTTAAGTGTTTACTTTGTGCCACGCAGTGTTCTAAGTGTTGAGGTAGATACAAGGTAATCAAGTTGGACACAGTCCCTGTCCCATTTGGGGCTCACATTCTTAATCCCCATTTTACAGATGAGGTAACTGAGGCAGGGAGAATAATAATAATTATGGTACTTGTTAAATGATTACTATAGCTAAGCACTGTTCTAAGGAATGGGATAGATACAAGTTAGTCAGGTTGGAAACATAGGGCTAACACATTTAATCCCCATTTTGCAGATGAGGTAAGTGAGGCCCAGAGAAATGAAGTGACTTGCCTAAGGTCACACAGCAGACAAGTGGTGGAATCAGAATTACAACCCAGCTCCTTCTGACCCTCAGGCCTGTGCTCTAGCCATTAGGCCACACTTCTTCCCTTTACAGATGTGAGTTGTCAGCTCAGATATTCCTTTCTGCTTTCCCCCTTGGTGCCTTTCTGCCATCTACAGGTTGTTAAGTCTATGGCTGTGACCCCTTGTCCTCTCAGTGACTATAGGTTCCCTATTGATGATCAGTGAGGTCATTGATTCATTGTTGAGAAGTGGTGTGTAAGTTTGGGTTGAGATATAAACTCCACATTTCTACAGACAACTCCAAGGTTGATTTTGCTGCTAGTGAACTCACCAGACCTTTGGGATCTTCTTCTCCTTCTACTTTTCCTTTCTGTTTGACATATTCAATCATTCAATAGTATTTATTGAGCACTTACTATGTGCAGAGCACTGTACTAAGCAGTTGGAATGTACAAATCGGCAACTGATAGAGACAGTCCCTGCCCACTGTCGGGCTTACAGTCTAATATAGCCATTCCACTAAGGTGAAATGGGGTCAGGGCATCCGAAATACGAGGCCTCATAGGAGTAGGACCCAGAGAGTAGGGAAAGAAAGCAGAAAGCTCTGAAAGGCTAAGCAGCATGGACAAGTGAAAAGAGCACAGACCCGGCAGTCAGAGGACGTAGGTTCTAATTCTCACTCCGCCACATGTCTGCTGTGTGACCCTGGGCAAGTCTCTTCACTCGTCTGTGTCTCAGTTATCTCATCTGTGAAACGTGGATTAAGACTGCGAGCCTTACGTTTAACGGGGAATGTGCCCAACTTGATTATCTTGTAACTACCCCACCTCTATAGTAGAGTTCCAGGCACAAAGCAAGTAATTAAATACTATTAAAACGAGAGAGACAAAGCAAGTCACAGAGAATGACAAGTAGAAAATTATTAAGAGAGAGCTCAGGAGGTGAAAGGGTGATATTGGCACATACATTTACATATCTGCTTATACACACTCAGAAAGATCTATAAGAGGTGTGCAGGGGTAGCACACACATATATACTTTTATTCACACAAACGCATATTTCAATCAGGCGATTATATTTATTGAGTGCTTACTGTGTGCTACTGTACCGTACGTTCCCTGACCACAAAAAGCTTACAGCCTAGAGGGGGAGACACATGCACAAGCACTCACCAGTCCTACACTGCTTCCTTTACCATTGAGGGTGCTTGTTGCTTGCAGGGCGTCGTTCTCTATGGTCTCTGATGCTGTTTCTCTGATGCAGTTTCAGCCATTTTGGACACCTCCAGAGAGGAGTATACAAGAGTGGCTGTTGCTGCTGCAGTGGTGGATAAAGGGGTTGGGTTGCTTCTCCCTACTTAACTTATGGGTCTTGATTACCCCTTCTGCCCCCCACCCCATTATCCTGGCCTAACGAAGGACTTCATAAAGTCTTGCAGGCTTTTATTTGTGGGAAAGAGTGGAGTTCTCCACTTAATGCTGGATGGTTGGATAACTTTCATCATTCATTAGCTCCCCTCACAAGATGGTGAGAAAAAGAAAGCAGCATGTTCCAGTGGATAAAGCAAAGACCTACGAGTCAGAAGACCTGGGTTCTAATCCTCGCTCTGCCACTTGCCTGCTGTGGGACCTTGGGCAAGTCACGACTTTTCTGTGTCTCAGTTTCCTCACATGCAAAATGGGGAGTCAATACTTTTTCCTCCCTCCTCTGTGAAGGATTATGGGCCCCATGTAGGACAGGGACTGTATCCAACCTGATTAACTTGCATTTACCACAGTGCTTGACGTATAGTAAACAATTATCAAATACCTTTTTTTTTTTAAGGAGGAGGAGAGACGGGGAGGAAATGGTTTGGATCCTTGTCAGTAGCTTCAGTCGGTCAGTTGCATTTACTGAGCACTTACTGTGTGCAGAGCACTGTACTGCACTCTGGGGAGAGTACAATATAACAGACAGATGAGGTTTGTTGAGAAGGAGCTGAAATTACTGGCCAAAGTAAAGTTAGGGTTGTGAATTTCAGTGATCCACACAATTTGTCTCATCATCAATAGGGGATCACTTTTAGTGAGAGAGGTTAGAGCGAGAGACTTTAGTTAGAGAGAAAGATCTAGTTAGAGAGAGAGATCACTTTAAGTGAGAGAAGACAGCATGGCTCAGTGGAAAGAGCACAAACTTGGGAGTCAGAGGTCATGGGTTCTAATCCCTGCTCCGCCACTTGTCAGCTGTGTGACTTTGGGCAAGTCACTTAACTTCTCTGGGCCTCAGTTGCCTCATCTGTAAAATAGGGATGAAGACTGTGAGCCCCAGGAAGGACAACCTGATCACCTTGTATCCCCCCAGCGCTTAGAACAGTGCTTTGCACATAGAAAGCGCTCAACAAATACCAACGTTAAGTCAGTAGTACTCTCTTCTCCCTGAGGACGTAGAAAGCGCTCAACAAATACCAACGTTAAGTCAGTAGTACTCTCTTCTCCCTGAGGACGTCTCAATTTGCACCTTCAATTAACTTGAATCAGCAGTGCTCTCTGCTGCAGTATAGCAGAAGTGCAACCTTAATTGGTTTTGCAGCTGTCCAAGGAACTTGGCCTAGATTGGAAGCTCTCATCAAGGTAACTGTCCTTAGCAGGTGATTTGGGAAGGACACAGCAGGAAGTCTTAATTGCCAGAGCGCATCCCCCTTTGGAGAAGTTCAGGTTAAGCTCTTCCCCCAACTGTAGCTCCCTGCACTCTCGTTCTGTTTAATGCAGCAGTTGATTTATTTATTCACTTTCTGTAACAGAGGCAGGCTTGCCCTCAGAATTTAATCAGAGGATTGTATAACCACAGCAAGAAGCTGCCAAAATCCATAACAATAATGAAAGAATAGGAGATGGGAGAATTGGATTGAAAGGCAGCTTTCAGGGCAGAAGTATTTTAAAAGTCCCTCCTCCCCACCGGCTTCCTAATAAGAGATGCGGAGAAACCAAAGCAAACCTCTGGATTCAGTTGCATCAGCTCATCACCTGGAGTGACCCAGACACATTATAGCAGCTTGATTGGCCAGTGTTCATGATCATGGAGGACTATGGTTTTAATTGCTCTCTTTGGAGCATTTAGGCCACGTCTCACTGTGAGTTAGAATCATGAGGGAAGGGAATATGTGCTCTGTCTGCAAACAGCCATTCCCCCCCAGGAGCTGGACCTCAAGATGACCCCTGCCCACTGTCTAGGGCTGAGGTTTTTAAAAAGGTGAAAATGTCTGAATGTTGGCTCCTCTTGTCTCTGCTCTTCGGTCAAGTGCCTGATAAGTCTTTTCTTCCTATTCTGATACAGCAAGTAAAGGAGCGTGTGGTTGAATTAAATCAAGACTTGCTACCTGGGTACCTAGACTCTTGGGCATCACCTAGCCTTTTCCTCCTAGGTACTCTTCTGCCCTATCCCCAGTCTATAACCTCTGAGTGGTGTTTTTGGGGAGGAGAGTGGAATTATGAGGGGGAGGAGTTGGATAGCAAGCTTGCCCTTTCAGGGGTTAAAGGGAAAGAGCAGCAACTCATAGGCCAGACAACTCCACCCCCAACTGACACCACCAATCCTAAGAAGCCGAGGATCTAGATGGGCTACCCAGTGATTAGGGTAATTTGTTCTACCTATGGGCAGAGGGAGTCTTCCCCTATCTCAGTTCCAGGGATGCTGGGCTTTAAACTCACGCTCTTCTCTCCTGTTTCCCAGCCTTCAAGCAAACCAACTCAAGTGAACAGACCAGTCCTCCTGATTGATCTGGATATGGTGATGGTGTATTCATCTTTCAGGTCTCACCTGCTAATTAGTAAGTTCTGAAAGGCAAAGGAGTTGTCTAATTGTTGTTCTATGTCCTCCTTCCCCTCCCAACCCCCAATCCCTGACCCTTAAGAGTACTCAGTAGCTACTTATTAATAACTTGCTGTATGTAGACAAGGGGTCCAGAATATATCATTGAGTCCTGTAGCAAGAAACTCTTCTGTTGCTCTTCCCTGATGGTTTAGCAGTAGCTGCTGCCCTCACTATCAGTACAATGAAAGTCTTTTGCTCAGGGTGCATCTTTTTAGGGTCTCTCATCATACTCCTTTGAAGACACAAGAAGGTGAGAGAAATACCACTGTTATCAGGGTGATGTCCTCACTTCAAACTCTGGACTCCCAGACTCAGAGAATAGGCAGAGATCATCTCATGTGGTCTCCAGTCTCCAGGCTGATACATGACTAAGTTATCAGGATAAAGGCTTGTCTGTTCTTTAAAGTGCTCTTTTGGGGTGAGGGTGGGTAGCCACTGGGATCAAAAGACTTGTCTTTGGAGTAGCTGATCATGTGGTCCCTGCTATATTATGGAAGTAACAACATTCCCCCTTGCCAAGGTAAGTAGAAGTTGATACTAATCAATTACAGCAAGAATATTAATCTTACTTTCATGAATAGTTCATTCAATAGTATTTATTGAGCACTTACTATGTGCAGAGCACTGTACTAAGCACTTGGAATGTCCAATTCAGAATAGTGTAATAGTCATGGGAGTTGTTGGACTGCTAAGAAGCAGAATGTGTTGTGGTAGACAGGGGAGGGTCACTGTACTTTTCTTAGGCTTCCCTGCCCTTGAATTTTACTCAGGGCTTCATAGCTTTGGCCTGTGAGCTTTTATCCTACCTGAACTCGTTTAGACTCATCTTGGCAATTTTGATCCAGGTGTTAAATCAATTGGCACAAGTAGGGAGGCAGTGAAGCATAGTGGAAAGCACATGAAACTTGGAATTGGAAGAGCTCAGTTTTATTCTCATCTCTGCCTGTTGTCATTTAACTGCCCTGAACCTCAGTTTTCTCACTTGTAAAATAAGGATAAGATTCCTGCCCTTGCTACCACTTAGATTGTAAGCTCAAATGGAATCAGGGACTGACTCTGATGTATCTTATAACCATCCCATTGCTTAGCATAGGACTTCAGCACTAGCTCAAATTTTGAAAAATACTATTTTCTACATAGGACTAGAGAAGTATCAGATTGCATTCCCATGAATTTATCCCTAAATCCAATCCTGCTGTGGGTTCTGGTCCCCTGAGGTTTTGTCCAGTGACTACCTTGTTTCTGAGGAATGAATTCCATCAGTTTCTTTTGTATGGTATTTAAGCACTTATTGTGTGCCAGACATTGTACTAAGAGCTGGGGTAGATACAAGATAATTGGGTTGGACAAAGTCCCTGTCTCACATAGGACTCACAGTTCAGTAATTTCTTTTTCTATTTATCAGTTTTGAGGAACATATGGTGCAGTGAATCAACAGTACTGAGCACCAACTTAGGGCAGAGCACTGTACTAAAATCTTGGAGGGGATAATAAGACACAGGGTCTGCCTTCAAGGAACTTACAATATATTTAATAGGCCATCATTGGGAGTTTGGCTATAATAGCGTTTGTGCAATCCAGGCAGCCTCTTACCCATCTGAATAAGAAAAGTGAATAAGCAAACACAAAGCATTCTCCCTTTAGATTTGTATTTAGTGTGAACGGTAAATAGCATTCTGCCCTCCACTAATAGTTTTTTTTTTTTCCACATTGGATAATGAAATGATCAAGAGCCTCCACGCCAGCAAGCATCTTGGCCTAGTGTATAGAGCATGGGTCTGGAAGTCAGAAAGACCTGGGTTCTAATCCCAGCTCAACTTCTTGTCTGCTGCCTGACCTTTGGCAAGTCACATCACTTCTCCGTGGTTGTTACCTCATCGGTAAAATGGGGATTTAAACTGTGAGCCCCATGTGGAACATAGACTGTGTCCAACCTGCGTAGCTTGTATCTACCCCACTGCTTAGTACAGTGTCTGGCACTTAACAAATACCATAAAAAAAAAAAGGCTAGGGGACCTCCCCTTCCTCTTTTGGCCCACTCTATCCCCAGATCTCCGGGGTTCCAACAGAAAGGGTCTGGCCTGTGGAGGGTGCTGGGTGACTTTCCGAACCATAGGTACAGCTTCCCAGAGCCCACAGGTTGGCAGCTGATAGCTGGTCCCTTTCGAGGGCTTCTTCAGAAAGTCTCCCCCACTCGGGGAGACAGTGTAGCAAGTATTTCATTTATATACTGCTGTGTCCTAGTTGATCCCATCCTTCTCCTTCACTAATATAAGATCGTATTAGCCGAGTGGGGTGTTTTCGGAGTGTAATCGACATTTACAATAACCTTACCCTAATGTCATCACAGAGATCGTATAATAACTTCGTGCCACTAAGGTGTAGGGTAAAATCAATTTTTTTCAGGCTGGCATTTACTGATGAGGATGGAGGTGCGGCTGCTCTGTGTAGGTTTTTGTTACAGTTTATAACTCTTTTTTAATTGGTAGGTACAGCCTGAGGGTTTAGAGAAAATGATGAGGTGATTTTTTTTTAATAAGTCTAATGAAGAAAGAAATAACTGTGTGTGCTTCTGTGGAAAGGGCTGAATGGACTGAGACAATTGGGTAGCTAATAATAATGGTGATATTAAGTGCTTACTATGAGCCTAGAACTGGGGTAAGTACAATGGAATCAGGTCAGACGATATTTGAACTCTATGGTGTTTACAATCCAAGGGGAAGGAGAACAGATCTTGAATCCCCAATTTACAAGAAACTGAGGCAAAGAGAAGTGAAGTGAGTTGCCCAAGGTTACCCAGCAGACAAGTGGCAGAGCCAGGATTAGAAACCAGGTCCTTCTGACACCCAGGCCTGGATTCAGCTAGTCCATGCTGCTTCCCCAATTCTGTAGCTTGAGTTGGCAGTCGACTACACTTATCTAACCTCTGAAGTAGAGAATGAGACTAATAATTTGTCTCCCCTTCTAGCCTGAAAGCTCCTTGTGGGAAGGGGATGTGTTTACCTACTCATACACTCCAGGATCTTAGTACAGTGCTCTGCACACAGTAAGTGCTCAAATACTGTTAATAGATCAGTTTCAATTCTGCTGATAGTTCTCCCGATCAATAGAACAAAATATTATTGGGCACTGACATCACCCATGTCTATGCCACAGTTTTCAAAGTTTTTCATGTTACTCAGTGGCAGCTAAGAGCCCTCCAAGATTCCCTCTAAATGAAGATTTCCATCAAAGCCGAAAAGAGAAAAGCAGAGTACCCATTTTTTCCTCCAGATCCATTACCTGGCAGAGCTGAGATTAGAACCCATGACCTTCTGACTCCCAAACCCATGCTGTACCCACTAGGCCATACTGCTTCTCATGGTTACTGGAAGTTTGGGAGAAGCAGAGACGTGTGCCTGTGCTATTAGGCTGCCTTCTAGATTTCTCTAAAGACTATTAATTGACCACCTACTGTGTGCTGAGCACTGTACCAAGTGCCTAGTAAGAACAGAAGTAGAAGATAGTCTCTGCCTTCAAGAAAGTTACACTCTATCAAGAAAATATACAGTCCCCAATTATTAACAGCTAGGGGGAGGAGAGAATGCAAAGATACAGCAACTTAAGGAAGAATAAGGAAAAGTGTTGAGTCCTGATTGAGAAGCAGGATTGAGAAGAGGCAGTATGAAGTTATGACCTCAGTACTAGTTGGGCCATAGGCCCCAGGAAACTTGATTTCCCAATAAATTTCCTAACTCAGATGCTGCTGCAGGAGCCCTCCCCTGCCTCAGCATTCCATGATATCGATCATCTCCAGAGGCAGGTGGCTCCTCTTTGACAGCATTAAAAACCTGGACCGTGAGCACCTTGTGGGACAGGGACTGTGTCCAGTCCAATTTGTTTGTTTGAATTCACCCTAGCCCTAATTACAGTGCCTGGCACATAGTAAGCACTTAACAAATACCACAATTATTATTACTAACTGGAGGGTAACCTCGGCAAGCGAAAGTTCATTGAAGGATAGCCACATTAAGCAAGAAGTCCTGACCATTGGCTTTACGGCTCTCTGTTAACTTTCTCCTTCCTACATACCTGTCCTCTTCAACTACTATTCCCCAGCTCCTTCTCTCTACTCCTCCCAAGTGGACCTTCTCACTGTGCCTCCCCATACTTGATCCATTGTTCATGCCATTCATTCCCCCTGCCTCAAATAATAATAGTAATGGTATTTAAGTGCTTACTATATGTCAAACATTGTTCTAAATGCTGGGGTAGATACAAGCTAATCAGGTTGAACACAGTCCCTGTCCCACATGAGGCTCACAGTCTTAATCCCCATTCTACAGATGAGGTAATAGGCACAGAGAATTGAAGAGACTTGCCCAGTGTCACACAGCAGACAGGTGGCAGAGCTGGGATTGGAATCCAGGTCCTCCTGATTCCCAAGCCAGTGCTCTATCTACTCGGCCATGCTCCTCCCCATTCAAATCTATTAGGTCACAGATGTCCCCATTTCCAAAGACCTCCTGAAATCCCTCTTCCTCCAGGATTCATTTAGCCACTTTAGGGCTTTTTACAACCAATCACTCATCATTTATGTATATATCTATTTATATGCCCTATTCACGTTTCCTTTTTCTTCCTTAAAGAATACCAGTAAAATCATCTGATACTGGTTTGCCCTCCATCACTCACCATTTCTCTGGTTCTGTCCCTTTCTCTTCCTTTCCACTGAAATAAAATGAAGTCAGTCAGTTTCCAAATCCCATCACTTTATGCAAATTACACAGATGCATATGCTGATCAGACACTGTCCTTAGGCATCTAGCAATTTGTTACAATGGCCTTCAGCTTCTTAGCACCTGGACGCTCTTGCCTTGAGGGATATGAAGCCTCCTTCCCACCTGCCCCTTGCTGGGGAGTTAAAGTTAGGAGAAGCAGTGTGCAGTCTGTTAAGGCTGATCTAGCTGAAAAGTTGGTGACTCCCTGCAGTATTGAGGGGAGGGTCACCCTCGGGGCGTTTTAGTTGGATGGGGTGACATCCCAAGTTTTGGTTGCTGTGCTAAAGTTTATTCGAAGTTGATTAGTCTGGGAAACTGCAGAATTTCTCACAGATAAAACTCCCAGACCCCATCCCCAAGGCTGGGGTTCCCCTTTTGGGGAAAGAGCCTGATCTGTGGGATAGTGGGTCTCATCCCTGTCCTATATCCAGGGCACTAATCTCTGTAAAGAACAGCAAGAAAATATCTAAAGTTATATCTGGAGGGTGTTTGACGATAATGGAATATCTTGCAGTTTGTTTCTGCGGGAAATGTGTGCATAGCTGTGGATTGATCCATAGGCAGAAAACAAAGTCTGGAGCTAAATAAAGAGTTGGGAAATAGTAGATCTGAGATGGGGAGATGATGGAAAGAGAGGGGGAAGGAAAGAAGAAAGAGAGGAGAAGAGGGATTGGGAAAGGGGAAGAGGAGACTTACAGAACTTCTGTTGATCTGCAAGTGGGAAGACAGGAAAAGTTGAGAGGGTGGAAAACATAAGGTCCCATGAATAATTTTTGGCTAATTGCTGGTGTGCAGTGAAAAGATTGGAAGAGGACATTGAGAAGTTATTTAGCTCATCCCCCTGCCTCTAGGCAGGATCACACCATAGGAGCAAGGATTCTCCAGGATAAACAGTGTGACCTATTGGAAAGAGCACGAGCCTGGGAGTCAGAGAACCTGGGTTCTAATCCTGGCTCTGCTGTTGTCTGCTGTGTGATATTGGGCAAGTCACTTAACTTCTCTGTGCCTCAGTTTACTCAACTGTAAAATGGGAATTAAATATCTATTCTCCCTCCCTCTTAGACTGTGAGCCCCATGCAGGACAGGTACAGTGTCCGACCTAGTTAAGTTGTACCTTCCCCAGTGCTTAGAACAGGGTTTGACACATAGTAAGTGCTTAACAAATACCATCAAAAAAAAGCCTCCCAGTTTCTCCTTGGATCCAGCTTCCAATGACTCACATCTCTTACCTTGGATAAATTATCTCAAGCACTTAACCTATATCCCTTCTACTGCATTTTTAGCATTTTCTCCTTAATTCTGGGAGCAGTGGGTTTATGAATGGAAGCCCTGGAGAGAACAGCCCTAGACCAGTGGGATAAAGCAGCTTCTGTCAGGTTGGCCAATTTGGTTATCAATTTCAGCCGGCTTGAGGTCTGCTGTGTCAGCCCCAAAAGCTACACAGAACTGGCACTCCAGAGGCAGGGATACTGTTAGCCAAATTGGAAGACAGAACTCTGATGGGATTAGCAGGCGGCAAGAGGAGGGGTGGGGAAAGGAGTGCAAACTTGGGACCCACCTTCTTTGTTTTCCTAGCCAAGGATCTGATTTTTAAATTAAATTCTGCTGATTTGTCACCTGCAGAAAGGTTAGAGGAGGCTCATCAACACCAAATAAGAGATGAGAGGCTGCAATGGATTTTTCCATCCTTGGTGGCACCTGGCCTGAACTAGCCTGGAGAAACTAAACCTAATCATTTTGAATCATAAAAGGGTCTACTATATTACCATTAAGCGATAATGTCAGTAGATTGCAGGCCATCTTTTTACCCTGGAAAAATCAGAAGGGAAACTCATTTGGAATCCAAATCTGTCTCAACCTGGGGACCTTCATTGACTCAGTTATGTATGAGAACCAGTTCAGTAAAGGGAGAGCACACACATCCATTCATTTATCAGCGGCATCATCTTTCCTGCTTGCGGCAGCTTCTCTGATGCTCCACTGGAGCAGGTGACGGGAAAGAGGACCAGAGGGTCTCGTGTTGGGCTGGGGTGGAGAGGTGGGAGAGAAGGCAGCAGGTTGAATAAGGGAAAGCCACACGCATGTTTAGAGTTTTTGAGGAAGTCCCCGAGGTGTTGCATTTTTAATAAACAGGGTGGCATAGCAGAAAGAGCAAAGACTTGAGGTCTAATCTTGACTCTGACACTTGCTGTGTGACCTTGGGCAGGCCACTTCAATTCTCTGTGTAAAATGGGGTTAAATGTCTGCTTTCCCTCCACTTAAACTATGAGCCCCAAGTAGGACAGGGATTCTGTCCAATCTGATTACCTTGTAACTACCCCAACTCAGTACAGTGCTTGTCACAGAGTAAGGGCTAATAAATTGTATAATTATTGTTAGTAGTAGAAGTAGTATTTAAGATTACATTCACTTTCCAGAATGTAGAGCAGTGTTCCCTAGTTGAAAGAGCAAAGGCCTGGGAGTCGGAAGGACCTGGTTGTAATCCTGGCTCTTCCACTTGTCTGCTGTGTGACCTTGGGCAAGTCACTTCTCTCGGCCTCAGTTATCTCATCTGTAAAATGGGGATTAAGATTGTGAGACTCTTGTGGCTCATGGATTGTGTCTAACCTGATTAGCTTATATCTTCCCCAGCGCTTAGTACAGTGCCAGGTACATAAGTGCTTAACAAATACCATAAAAATGGTATGTAGAAGACTCAGTAATTCTTTGGAGAATTCAGTCATGGTTCTTCTTCTCCTCTCCCTTCCCCAGGAGTGCATCTGCTCCAGTGGCTTAAACTCCTAACTTGGGGATGATTTCTCAATCTTCAGTCCTAGCCCTGCCCTATATGGTTTACAGTTTCATGTTTTCTCCTGTCCTTAAGATCAAGTCAAAAAATGGGCTCATCATCTTCCCCTGACAATCTCTTCCTCTTTCCTAACTTTCCCATCTACCCTTGGCAATACCACTATAGTCCCTGCTCTAGGATCTTGCAATCATGGTGTTTTGACTCCTTTCTGCCCTTTACCTTTCTACAATCCATCAGTTTCTAAATCCTGGCAGTTATTCCTCTAAAGTGTTTCAGGCTTTACACCTTCCTCTCCACCACTGCTGTCACCCTACCCTGGTTCAAGCCCTCACCACCTTCTGGATAGATTACAGTAATAGCCACTTTACTGAACTCCCTGCCTCAAACTTCTCCCCTCTTGGGCCTACCCTCTACCTGTTAACTTTTAAAAATGTCATTCAGAACATGTCACTCCCTCCCTCCACAGCCTCAAGTAGTAATGGGCTTCAAATCTCTCCATCATCAGTACTTTATCAGTCTGTGAGCTCGTTGTTGGGTAGGGAATGTCTCTGTTTCCAAATTGTACTTTCCAAGCACTTAATACAGTGCCCTGTACAAGTAAGCTCTCAATAAATATGATTGAATGAATGAATCCACCCTCTCCTCCAGTTTCCTCTAGCTCATTCCCTTTCCTCCTCCCAAATTTAATCTTTATCCATTACTTTCTTACAACTCCTGCCTTCTCCTTCTTGGAGTACTCTCACCCCTCTCACATTCACCAAATCATTTCCCTCTTCTTGAAAAGCCACTTCTTTGAAAGCAATCCCAGACTAACCCTCCACTTTTCAATCAATTGTATTTTTTGAGCATTTACTGTGTAGAAAGCACTGTACTAAGTGCTGGGGAGAGTAGAGTATGAGAGTACAGTATACATGTTCCCTGCATACAAGGAGCTCACAGTTTAGAAGGGGAGACAGACATCTTTCAGATCGCAACTCCCCATCAGTCACATAAGTGGCGTGGCTCAGTGGAAAGAGCCTGGGCTTCGGAGTCAGAGGTCATGAGTTTGACTCCCGGCTCTGCCACTTGTCAGCTCTGTGACTGTGGGCAAGTCACTTAACTTCTCTGCCTCAGTTCCCTCATCTGTAAAATGGGGATTAACTGTGAGCCTCACGTGGGACAACCTGATTACCCTGTATCTACTCCAGCACTTAGAACAGTGCTCTGCACATAGTAAGTGCTTAACAAATACCAACATTATTATTAGCAGATATGACCTATTTTCTTGTTTCATTATATGTATCTATTTTCTCATGGTTTTACATATTGATATTATGGGTCTGCTGGTCTTCCCCCATGAGACACTGAACTCCTAGAGGGTAGGGAGTGTTAATTTTACTGTTTCTCTTTGTTCTGCAAGCTCCTGGTATGGGATTTGCACACAGTAAGGCATTCAATAAGCACTGTTGATAGGAAGATGATCCTGAATTTGAAAAAGGGATTAAGACTGGTAATTTGAGCAAACAAGGATGTAATTTACATACATTTCAAACATCATAAAGCATTTCTTCTGACTTTTTTCATGCTGCTCCATAATTTTTTGATATACCATCAGTAAGGAAAAATTACTCCTGGAGGGTCACAGGAAAAAGTTGCTAAGTGAAAAATAAGGGAGTGGGAAAGATGGGAGGAAAAAAAAAACCTGTGGGTGGTACACATTAAACTCACCAGGAGGAAGCCCTGAGCTAGGATTTAAACTGCTCCTCATGAGCTGGTATCCACTGGTTTGGAACCTTCACAGTGGGATCTGGTACTAGGCACCTGTCGGGGCAGTTTAGCCATCTGCCTTGGGCTCTGAGTACCCTCACTCACTGTCTTACTGGGGAAGGCAAAAGGAAAAAAACCAAAAAGTGGGTGAGTCACTGGGGTCCATATCCTTCCTCCCTTCTTTGGCGACCAGCTTTTCCCATGCACCATAAGACTTAACTGAATCTGACCAACACCCAACACTGTTACTGCTCATATACTGGCATAGTTTATGCACTTGGTATTTTTTAAGGCAAGCTGCATTATCTGGACCTCTGACCTTCTGAGGGAGGGCTGGGGGTATGGAGAGAGAGAGTTCAGACTCTTTCTGGGAGAGGTCAAATCTGGAGTTTTCAAACTCCTAACATGCCAAATCTCTCAATAGTCTTTTTTAAAATTGTATTTAAGCACTAAGATATCAAGCCAACTTAATATGCAAGCCCCATGCTGGACAGGTACTGTGTCCAACCAAATTAACTTGTGTCTACCCCAGTGCTTAGAGCAGTGTTGAATCCGTTAAGTGCTTAACAAATCCCATAAACTAAACTCTGTACTAAATTCTGAGATAAAAGATAAGATTTAACACCATTCCTGTCACACATGGGGGTCAATCTGAGTAGAATTTAATCCCAATTTTACGGATGAGGAAACTGAGGCACAGAGAAATTAAGTGACTTTCCAAGGTCACGAAGCAGGCAAGTGACAGAGCCAAGATTAGAACCCAGAGCTTCTGATTCTTAGGCCCATGCTCTTTCCACTAGGGCACAATGCTTTCAATTGCACTGAAAATATTTTCTTTTCCAAGGGGTTTCTTCACTCAAGGATTCTTTTCGGGAGTTGCAGGATTTTGGTTGGGTGGGTCTAACTTGGCCCACTTTGACATTCAAAATACCAGTGGGATCCGTGTCTATTCTGAAATGGCTTGAACATTGAGTTACAGCAAGACTTCCAAAATATGTTTTGCTGCCTGTGAATCTCTGTGCATCCATGCTCAAATCATAAAATCCAAGATAGGTCTGGAAAGATCTTGAAGGGATTCTCTTCCAGGTTCCAGGGAGAATGGGACCTAAATCACTACCTCTCCTGGTTAGGGTTTTGTTATTTCATTGTCTTTTATGTTTGGGAAGCTTGCTCATTTCCTCCAAGAGACCTTCACCTCCTAATCCCTCATTTTCCCTACTTCCACTCCATTTTGCAGTGTCTGTGCACTCAGACCTGTACCCTTTAAGCATTTGTTAATTACAGTTCCAGACTTATGTACATATGTATAATTTCATTCTGTCTCCCCTTCTAGACAGTAAGCTCCTAGCAGGCTGGGAATGTGAATCCCAATTCTATTGTACTGTACTCTCCCAAGTGCTTATTTCAGTGTTCTGCACACAGTAAATGCTCAATAAATACCATTGTTTGACTAAATCCCTTCAGGGGCACCAGGAACTGTCCTCCCTCCTTCCATTTTTCAGTGAAAAGAGAATCTGCTTACCAAAGCCACTGTATTATTCATTAAAAGACTGTTATTAAAGCATCTTCAGTCTTTTCTTTTCCAATTCATTTAACTTAACTAAAAGTGACAGTTTCTCAACACTTTACAGTTGGGGGTCCCATAACATTCAAGATCCATATAGGACAAAAATGAGTTCTTTGGGACCCTTCCCTTCTAAACAATGATCTAATTCCTCTATAGGTAAATGACTGTAATTATAATCAGAGATTGTCCATAGTAAAGCTATTTGAGAACTCATAAATTGCAATACACTGTACTGAGTACTAGGAAAAATGCAGCAGACTCACCAGATCCTTTTCCAAAGCACAGAGAGCTTCACGAAGTGGAAGCTAGCTCTAGCAATGTTTACTTTAGGGGGATTTGGGAAGGGTTGATATTCCAAGTGCCTTAAGTTTCTTGAAGAGAACAGCCCAGGACACGATCTTTCTGTCTTCCCAGAATTGCATGGATGGCCTAGAAAGAGCAATACATTTCTCTTAACTATAGCCTATTTTGGGAATCCAGTGACATTTCATTTTTTATCATTTTTTTTTAATGTGGCATATTACACAGTATCTTGTCAAAAATGTAGCATTGTTCTTTATCAGAAATAAATGAATTTTACCTTGTAACCTAATCACTCTTTTTGAAACAACTATAGATCTGAACAGAGGGCAATCGAAGGTAATATATTTTCCACTGTGATTGCATTAACATTCATCATCTTCCTTAGGTTGTATTTTTTTTTAAATAAAACTGAAGACTTAAAGGTTAGTAATGTCCACCTTGCTTGTGTTTGTCAAAGTTTTTTTTTTAATGGCTGATTTTGGCCTGAGGCTATCTTGCTGAATGTTATATAATAGAATAATTTTATTATCACTTTTCTTCCAAAGAACTCAAATCCCCTAATTTTAGCCCCACAACATCTCTATGGTGTACAATTTACTAAGCCCATTTTGCAGATGAGGAAACAGTTGTGGAAAGGCTCTGCTAAAGACCACGGGCTTAGGGATGTTAGACCAACAAGGATTAAAAAGACAGAAAGGCAGACCCTGCCTCTCCCCCCACCCCTCAACTTGGCGTAGTTGTCCTTCACAGACTTGGTTTCTAGTAGAAGATGTTAGAATTGTCTCTTTCTTGGCCCAGACCTTGCTGGGAAACAGAGGGCAGAGGCTGGTAAGATTCTTCAATAAAGTTGGTCCCAGAGCTGGGAGATCAAAGCAGCTGTTCAGTGGTGGCAGAGCAGAAAGGATAAGGATGCTTAACCACCTCCTCCTTCTTATCTTTTTTTTTAAGTTTCTCTGTATGTTCTCCTGCTGTGACTGTTAGCATTTATTGAGCACCTACTGTGTGTTTTACAACTCCCCCATTAACAGAAGTAGGGAAACTCCTCTCTCTTGCTTTTCCCCAGGAAAAAGAAAGCTCTTAAGAAGTTAGTGATTGCATCTTCAGAAGCAGGGGAGGCTGGTAGGGGAAAGCAGCAGGGGATGAACTAAAAAGAAAAGACCTGCTTCTTAGTGGAACTGTGCCTACAGAAGTCTGGTCAGAGTTTAGCTCATGTTTGCTCTAACCTGGGAAGGATAAGATTGGAATTTTTCCTTGAACTCCCATCTCTGAAACCGGCCCTTCTTTTAAGTTGGCCCAAGACAAAACCAACCCAGAGGGAATGGGCTGTATCCTTTCCTTAAAACTCTTCAGTCTCCCTCTCTTATCTCAAGCAAATGTCTATCTGTTTAAACCCATTCCCTCTTGGCCTGTCACTGGTGGAGATAAAGGACAACAGGCTACCATGTTCCATATAATACCCCCTGACTTGTGCTAAATCATCTCTCTGCTTTCTCTTCTCCAGGGCAGATAATCCCAGCTGCTTTAGGCAGTCATCTAAAACCTGTGTTTCTTATTTTTGGATCTCCTCTGGATCCTCTCCCTCCTCCAAATTCACACAGTTGGAGAGTTTCACTGAAGCACAGGACATGCAACAAATATATATACATGTGTATATATATATCCTCCTCCACCCTCATCCTTCTAATAGTCTAATAATAATAATAATAATGGTGGTATTTAATTGCTTACTATGTGCAAAACACTGTTCTAAACTCTGGGGGGGTACAGGTAATCAGATTGTCCCACGTGGGGTTCAACAGTTTTAATCCCCATTTTACAGATGAGGTAACTGAGGCATAGAGAAGTGAAGTGACTTGCTCAAAGTTACAGAGCTGGCAAGTGGCAGAGTGAGGATTAGAACCCATGACCTCTGACTCCCAAGCCCGGCTCTTTCCACTGAGCCATGCTGCTGGGGTGGGATTATGAAGGTGCTTGGAAACTCTTCACTAACCAGCTAAGTAAATTGGCCCTTCTCAACACCAATCCTGCAACATGTGCCCCTGCAAACTAAAGGGAGCAGGGAAGCAGGGGAATTTCCACTAAGAGGTGCCAGGCAGAGAGCTTGGCATAGCTAAGGAAAGCAGCTACCCTTGCCACCTCCCATCTGGTCCTGAAAGCTGAAGAGAAGGCAGAACAAGCTGAAGCCAAGGGCAGGAATAGGATGGTGGAAAATGGTGGGAATGGAAGGAGATTGAGGAAGTTTGGGGGGTAATTCCCAGGTGAACTAAATTCACTTTTCCCTTGCAGTCATTTTTTATCCACTCAAAAGTTGTCAGCTCTTTAAAGATCTATTTACATAGGGACTTTTTTTTTTGGTGGCTGCCTCCAGTGAATTAATCTCAGATATTTATTTCTCTCCAGCCTTCTAAAGTGATTTTACCTAAATCTTTTGGGAAATAACTTGGGCTCCAGCTACTATTTTATTCCATCTGACTTTTGTGTTTGACACAACCTCAGAGGCTCCAGTATCTACGTTCTTTATAGGAAGGTGTATCTCCTTTCAGGATTGCACCTGGAGAGCTTCTGGTATTCTACCAGTCTTGGCTACTGGTAGAGAGAGTCAAGCAGAGGCATATCAATTCCATTCCTAATTTGGACAGTGGCTAGTGAGTGGAAGGCAATCTGCTACAAGTCAAAACTCACCAGTTCTGGGGAACGGTGGCATGGGAGAGAGTCGAGGGTGGAGACTCAGGTTTACTGTTCGGAAGGAGGTAATGGTAAGCCATTTCGGTACTTTTACCAAGAAACCTCTATGGTTACACCGCCAGAATGATTGCAGATGGAGGTGGGGCGTTCTGGGAGAGATGTGTCCATGGCGTTGCTATGGATCAGAGATGACAAGACAAGGAAGGTGTATATTTGTTAGGTTACCTTTGAATCACTTTCCCGTCCAGAGAACAGTCATGGCCCAAGTCTGACTGTCCTCAAAGGATACCCTCCTTTTTGTGCCTGTGGAGTAGCAGTGTGGCCTAATGGAAGGAATGCAGGCCTGAAAGTCTCCACCTGACTCCTCCACTTGTCTGCTGTCACTTAACTTCTCTGTGCCTCAGTTACTTCATTTGTAAAATGGGGATTGAGACTGTGAGCCCTACCCCAGTGCTTAGCAGAGTGCCTGGCATATAGTAAGTGCTCAACAAATACCACTATTATTATTATTATTTGGAATTTTTATTTTTATTTCAACAGTCTTATTGCTCACAACAGGCTTCTTATCAATCAGTGATATTTATTGTGTTTGTGAGTAGAGCACGGTACTAAGCGCTTGGGAGAATAAAATACAATAGAGTTGGTAGACACGATCCTTGCCTTCAGAAACCTTATAATCTAGTGGAAAGTAGGGGAATTCTTCTCTGATAGCTGAAAGATCGCTCCATAATTCAATCGGCTGTATTTATTGAGCATTTTCTGGGTGAAGAACACTATTAGTCTCTTGGGAGAGTACAATCTAACAATATAACAGGCACATTCCCTGCCCACAATGAACTTCCAGTCTAGAGGAATTAATGGGAAATATGTTTCTGGCTTTTCTGCCTTGCCTACTGCTATCATTTTATCGTTTATCCATCAGGGCAGGTAAACACCTCTAGGAGCCTTCTAATCCAACCCTTGTCTCTAGACTAAATTGCAGCTAAGTTTATTTTGCCATGAAGAGGATACTTTGACTTAGAACATAATTCCAGTTTCTTTCATCTTTTAGTTAAGTTTATCCTTATGTCTGCCCCAAATCTCACCTGCCATGGTGTGGGTACAATTACATTTGTTTAAGCCTCAGTGGAGCTGGAGGAAAACACCTTTTTCAAGTTACTGAAAGCTGTGGCTGGGTCTCTATTCAGTCTCTTATTTTCCAGCCTGAAAAGGAAGATTCTTTTTTGCTTTCCCCCGAGACTCTTTATTTCTCTTGCTGCCTTCTCATCCTTCCTTTTCTCTTCTTTGGATACCAAAAGGTCAAATCACCTGCATGACAAAATGCCCCCCATCAAAGATGCAGGTCTGCATGACTGATCATCACGTCTAAAATCAAATAATCTAAAACAACAAATTGTCTCCTCATCCAAGGTTTCTGAGAAGGAAAAAAGAAAAAGAAAACATGAATAAGATTTTTTCCTCTGTCTTCCAAGATGTTTCAACAATGCCTTGTCCCTTGGTCCAGTTAAATTTTGTTTTTCTGAGGCTTCAAGGATTTCAATTTTTAAACATTTTGAAACCAGTGAGTTCTTGTTGTTTGGATGATTTAAGGTAAGGCCCCATCCCTTTGAATGGGGCAACTAAGGACTTTAATGAGGGACCAGTGTAGCAGTTGTTACTTCTAAATTGTAAGCTCATTGAGGACAGGGAATATGTCTACCAACTCTATTTTGTTATGGTATTTAAGAACTTGCTATGTTCCAGGCACTGTACTAAGCAATCATGTTGTGCTCTCCCAAGCACTTAGGTAAGCACACAGTAAACACTCAGTAAATGTGAATGTCCATGTATCCAGTGCTCTGAGCTCTTTACTTTGGGGCACTGAGCACATCTTCTGACTGTGTAATTGCTGGGCTGCTTGGGATTGTTTTTGTCTCATCAGAGGAATGGTTGGAAATAGTGCTTGGAAATGGCTTTCAAAGAATCTACTTGCCCTTGAGCTGTTAGAAAACCTTTGACCTTTCCTTTCAGGGCTGGGTGAGCTCACACTGCCCACAATTTGGCTGCAGCACCAGTCTTGTAGAACAGTGGGTGTTGGGACTTGAATGAGTGAATGATTAACTGGGAAATGGCTGAGCTCCTTCTAAAGACGTCAAAAAGCATATATATCCACGTTTCCTTCTGGTTGGTCATGCACACGACTAAGATACTGATGGAAAAGGAGTACTGTATATCATTTTTCCTCTTTTTCCATTTTCTCTAAGCTTTGGTGAAAGTCATGTTCCCAATTCTGTAAAACAGCCTGATTTGGTATCCTCCTTTGTCCTGTCCTTACTGCTGACACTTCCTTGGAAGCATTACAGGATTGTCTTGCAGTTTTCTGGCCCTTTCTACTCCAATATGAACATCAGCTATCCTACCTATAAATAATTCATGAGCAAATAAGTTCAGTTTGGGTGCTTGACTTATGGATCAATGTGTTGGCGTGGGAAATCAGAATTGTAAAGGTTGTGGAAATCAAGCGTGACTGGAGATAGGGCTACTGAATGGCAGTGGAGTCAGAGGTCACATTCAATTTCAGCCAAGCTCTCTGAGACTCACCCTGGAACTGATGATCAATCAAGTGTCTTTATTGAACACTTACTGTGTGCAGAGCACTGTATTAAGTGCTTGGGAGAGTAATAATTGCAATTTTTAAATGCTTATAATGTGCCAGGCACTATACTAAAAGCTGGGTTAGATGCAAGATAATCAGGTCCCACTTTGGGCACACAGTCTAAGTAGTAGGGAAAATAGGCATTGAGTCCCCTTTTTGCCCTAAGTCATATAGCAGGTACATGGCAGAGTGAGGACCTAGGTCTTTTTGTAATATTGTGGTATTTAAGTGCTATGTGCCAGGCACTGAACTAAGCGCTGGGGTGGATATGAGCAAATTGGGTTGGACACAGTCCCTGTCCCACATGGGGCTCACAGTCGGAGATGTAAATCTCCATTTTACAGATACAAATACCAGTTTTATATCCCTTCCACTTCTGGTCCTCTCTCCTTTCTCTCAGGAAATGCTTTATTCCCACATTGACATGCTGCCTGGGTCAGCTATTGATGATGACAATGAAGTGATGCATTGGCATCGAGTGGCCCCAGGACAGGGTTAGTGTTTTTTTATGTGTGGGTTGATAATGGTCAGTGCTCAGTCATTGTTATAGTAACAATGTTTTGTGCATATTGATTTTGATTTTGCCAAATAGGACATATTTCCTTGTAACTCGGGTTCACCAAGATGAACCATGTCAAGCAGCCATGTGTCAGGCAGCAGAGAAGTTACTTATTGATTATGCAAAAGACCTGAGACTCCAATAACAAAACACCAGCCCCATTAGGGCAGTCAAATGCAACTGGTATTACTTCTTCCAGTCGATTCCCATTTGAGGAGGCAGTTCCATTCCAAGTGATGTTGCATCCCTGCTTCTCTTTTGCTGTTTTCCTTTCTTTGGCTCTTATTGGGGCTGAAATTGAAATGATCTCACTTCCGTAAATTGCTCTTAAAGAGGAGAGCTTTTGTTTGAACCCTGGGAGATTTAGGATAAAGCTTTGAACTCACAAAATCCTCTTCTTCTAAGGAGTGGGAAACACTTTTTCAATATGTACTCCTTCATTCTCACACCAACTCTGTGATCCTCTTATTCTATTCACTCATTCAATCATACTGAGCGCTTACTGTGTGCAAAGCACTATACTAAGCACTTGGAAAGTACAATTCAGCAATAAAGAGAGAAAATCCCTGCCCACACCGACTTCTAGAAGTCTAGAAGGGGAGAGGCAGACATCAAACAAAACAAGATTTTACAGATGATGAAAGTGAAGCACGGAGAGGTTAACTTGCTTTGCCAAGGTGACTCAACAAATCAGGGGATGATTTGGGGCTAGAGGCCTCTGGACTTGAAAAAAGGTCATTCTTCCCTTTTCCTTTTCCGGGTCAATCAGTAGTATTCACTGAGTGCTTACTGTTTGCTAAATGCTTGGGAGAATACAATAGAGTTGGTAAACATGATCCCTGCCCACAAGGATTTTATGATCTAGTGTGGGAGAGAGTGACCATAAAATAAATTACAGATAAGGGAAAGAACCCACAGAGTATAAGGATTTGTGCTCTGGGAGTGGAGTGTCAGTGTGCTTAGGGGCTATGGATGTAGATGCATAGTTGACAGAAAGAATAGGGTGGGAAGATGAGAGCTTAGTCAGGGTAGGCTTACTAGAGAAGCAGCATGGCCTAGTCGATATAGCATTGGCCTGGAAGTCAGAAGGACCTGGGTTCTAATTCTAGCTCTACCTTTTGTCTGCTGTGTGACTTTGGGCAAGTCACTTAACTTCTATATGTCTGTTACCTTATCTGTAAAATGGGGATTAAGACTGTAAGCCCCAGGTGGTGTAGGACTGTGTCCATACCAATTTGCTTATATCCACCCCAGAGCTTAATAGGAGTACCTGGCACATAATAAGCACTTAAATGCTACAATTATTATTTGTTATTATTATTCACAAATACCATAAAAGAGTAGACACATGCTGAAAGAAGCAAGAAATATGAGATTGAAGAGGAGAGAGATTGGAGCTGGAAAGGTAGATTTATAAGTCTTCCCTTTGGAAATGGTGGTAGATGTATCGGCAGAAGAGGAGTTCACCAAGGGAGAGGGAATAATTGGAAAATATTAGGGGATCCAGAAAGCCTTGAGGACACCTCACAGTTAAGACTGTGTCCAACCTGATTAGCATGTGTCCACCCCAGTGCTTAGAACAGTGCCTGGCACACATTAAGTGCTTAACAGATACCATAATTATAATTATTATTAAGGAATGGGAAACAGTGCTGTGCACACAGTAAGAGCTCAGTAAATACTATTGAATGAATAAAGAACTGTTTTCTAAGTGCTGGGGCAGAGAGAAGCTTAACAGTTTGGGCCCAGTCCCTGGACCACATGGCACTCACTGTCTCAGTAGGAGGCAGAACAGTGTTTCATTCATTCAGTCATATTTTTTGACCATTTACTGTGTGCACAGCACTGTACTAAGCACTTGACACTGTACTAAATATGTAATCCTTATTTTATAGTTGAAAAAACTGAAGCACAAAGAAGTGAAGTGACTTGCCCCAGATCACACAGCAAGCAGTGGTAGAGCCAGAATTAGAACCCAAGTCTTTTGACTCTCATGCTCTCTCCACTAGGCCATACTGGTTCTCAGGCCTGGAACTCCCTCTCCTCCTAATCCTACAGTCCACTACTTATGTATATATTCTTATACTCCTTTCAATACTAATAATAATATCATTTATTAAGTGCTTACTGTGGGTTTAGCATTGTATTAAATGCCAGGGGTCATTACAAAATAATCTAGTGAACTGAATTGCACACTGTCACCCAGCAAACAATTATCAGAGGTGGGATTAGAACCTAGGTCTTCTGACAGCTAGGCCATGCTGCTTCCCAAGCTGCTACTTTGTGGGCTGTGGATACTGCTGAGGGGTTTTACCTAATTTCCAAGTGAGGGGTGGGGGGCGGGTGGGGGAACTCTGGTGAGGCAAAGCTTTTTTTCCTGCAGTCATAACATCCTCCAACTCTTGTCCCTTTGGTTTTTGTAAAACATCTACCATAATAGGATCACACCCCAAGGGCATGGAAGTGTGAACCCATCTCGTCATGACTGGGGGCCCATCTGTTGGCATAGTAGTTGGCCTAAATGCCTGTGTTAGAAGGAGGTGTGGAGGGAACTGTAACAATCATTCCATCGATGATATTTGAGTGCTTACCACGGAAAAGTGTACTAAGCCCTTGGGAGAGTACAACAGAGTTCCCTGCTCAACAGGAGTTTCCAGTCCAGAGGAGGAGACAGACTTTAAAATCAATTATGGATATGTACAAACACGCTGTGGGAATGAGGATGGGGTGAATATCAAGTTTTTAAAGGGTACAGATCCAAGTGACACCAGCTAGCCCCTCCACATCTGGTGCCTCTCAATTTTCTTCCCCAAAGCGTGCCAGTGTAATTAACACTTGAGTCCCATCTAGATTTTGTCCCTCCCTCTGCCACTGGAATGGAACCTCCTTCTACTGTGTGTTTTCATAAAGCAGGTGCCCCAGATACCATAAAGCCTGAATTCCTCTGAATTGCAAGGCAACTGACTAGAGCTGGAAGGTTCAATGAGGAATTTAGATTGGGAAAATGGGAGAAAAAAATCAATCAATCGTATTTGAGTACTTACTCCGTGCAAAGCATTGTACTAAAGGTTTGGGAGAGTACAATGTAACAGGGTTGACAGATTCATTTCCTGCCCGCAGTGAGCATTCAGCCTAGAAGGGGAGACAGGCATTAATATAAAATTTATTAATATGAAATAGAGAAATGACTTACATGAAATAGAGAAAAGTTCATCTTGGATGCTGACAGCGAATGAAGGAGGGTCAAGGCAGAACATTCATTGCACCTGGCTTGCAAAATTTCTCCTCTCTTTTAGTAGGATGCTAAAAAGGAACCTATACAATTGTTTAAGCCAGTAAGGACACCTGACACAAACAGGGCTGTTCATTTTATCCTAGGACTGGAAGATATCTGAAATCATCTGGCTCATTCCCCTGCTCCTGTGCCAATCTGTCCTAGACACATTGTTGTTATAGTATTTAAGCACCTACTGTCTGTCAAACACTGTTCTAGGTGCTAGGGTAGTTACCAGTTAATCAGATTGGACACAGTGTCTGTTCCACATGGGGCCCACAGGCTCAATTAGCCCTAGACGCATTTCAGGCAGTCAAGGAGATTCCAACAATTCCAGCATCCAAATCTCACTGCTGGAATACTCCTCCTACTATCAAATCTAAATTTCTCCCTCTGTCATAGACTGTGAACTACAAGTGGTTCAGGAACTGTGCTGATCTGGTTGTACTGTATCTATCTCTCCTTTTCCCCTACTCCCAAGGCTTGCACAGTGTGGGATACATAACTAACCTAACATTTATTATTTTTAAACTTGTGTTTCCTTTTCTGAACTCGGTGAAGGTATAGGACAGCTAGTGACCATACCAAGACTTGAAGTTCATTCCTGTAACTTCTCGAAAACCTGTTCTCTAGTTCTTTTGTCATCTCGATGAAATCTCCCCTGAATTCCCTGTCAAGTTCTCTCCTCACCTTCTTGATTTATGTAGCTTAGGCACAGGTGTTTGGCTTGAGCTGAGTCTAATGGGAGGACTCCCTGAGTCCCTATATGAAAAGGATATAGTTGTTAACATGGGCTTTCCCTTCAGATGTCTGGAAAGATGTCTGTTACATGCCAGGTCTGGTCCTCTTAAACTGTTTAAGGGAAGGGACCATGTCACTTTCATTGTTAAGGTGCTCCATAAGTGCCGGTGAATCAGTGAACCCTACGTTACAGTGCCAACCCCATAAAGCTCTTCCTGGCTACTTACCCCAGTGCTGAATTAGGGAGTGACATTGTGGTCAGAGCACTAATGCACCCTTATGGATCCTCGGACTTCAACAGGGGAAAGGTGGCTCGGAGAACAGGCTACTTGTGTTGGTTTTTCCCCTGGGAAACGGGCTGCCACCTTCCAACTCATCCTGCCCCAGCTCAAGATTTTTTTAATTTTTGTTTTTGCAAATCACTTCTTTGCAATAAATCAAACCAGAGTCTGGATATAATCCCATAGTGACCATTGGGGAAATTGATTAAGTTCTTTGTCAATTTGCTTTCAAGTTCAGCTAAGAGCAGGCACAGCGAGGGTAATTTGGATTAAGGGAGGCAAGCAGGGTGGTGAAACCACAAGGTTGTCTGTTTGGCCTAGGTTGGGCATGTTTCCACGGGAGGCTGAGAAGAATTTGTGTATCATGTCACAAAGATCTTTTCCCTCCCTTTCCTTGCCCCTAGTACAGATCGAAGGCTGGCTGCCTTCTCAGTTGTCTCATGAAAAGACTGACACCTTACATCATAGTTTCTTCTCCCCTCCCTTTGGGAAGGGAATAACCAGGCTTTAGAAGAAAATCCTCAGGCTGCAGAATCAATTAATCAGTGGTAATTAATGAGTGCTTGCTATGTGCAGACCACTAACTAAGCATTTATAGAAAACCCCACCTCCTTTTGGAAGCCTTCCTTGATTAATTCACACCACCCTTAATCTATTGTTTAGCCCCTAACTCAGCTGCTTCTTGCTGGTAGACAAATTTACCTGATTAAGACTTTGCAATATTGCTCTCCTCTCTAGCCGAGGACTCTGGAAACTCCTCTGCAGCTAGTCATGCTCCACAAAGGAAGGTTGGGGATTTGGGTTTTCAGCCTAACACCAAATGAAGCAATAGTCTAAACCAACAAATTCCCTCCCACACTAGGTCAGCAGGCGATTAGACCTTGGAAATCCCTCTGCAGTGCTTGCACAATAGGATTTAGATAGCGACCATTAATTCAATCCTGTGACAGGAAGGCCTGGGATCTGAAGAGAGAATTAGCTGAAGAGGTGGGAGGGGTAGAGCTATGTTGGAACCCAGGAAGTGAATCCATTGATTTATGATTATTCAATGGACCCAAAGTATTACCCTCATTTATCCTATGTCCTGAAGTTTCAATTGTTATCAGCACCTAGGCAGTCTAGACAGAATACTGAGTCCTATCCCCACTGCCCAGGGAGTGATGAAAGTGGAGTGGGACAGAGAGGAAGCACATGGACAGGGAATGTCACTGTTTATTGTTTTATTGTACTTTCCCAATTGCTTAGTACAGTGCTCTGCACACAGTAAACACTCAATAAATATGATTGAATGAATGAGGGAGGGACAGGAGGACTGTTCAGAGTTGTTTCTGAATTGAAAGCTAAGGCTTTAGAAATTGTCCCCAGGGGCCCAGTTTCTCTCAGGATTTCCCCTGGGGGATGTCAGTCTCATAGGGAAAATATCTGAAAATGAACTTTAAAGGTAGAGAGCTGCAGGCCTCTTTGAGGCACCTTTTGGGTGACAAGTGTCAGTGGCTGATCCCCAGGGCCATGACTAATCAAGGATTAGCTGGGTGAGGATGGGCATGAGCAAAGGTTCAGAGGGAGGAGAGTTGAGAATGAGGCACAATTAGATTGTTAATTTAAGGAAAACTGAGTACCAAATAGGGTGTGGTGGGATGAGAGCTGGCAAGAGAGAGATGGCTGGTGGAGTGCCTTAAAGTCAGTGGTCAGGGCAGGAAAGAAATGGTGCCTCAAAATTTTTGCATTTGTAAATGAATAATGATATGTAAAATGATGCAAAAGAACATTCACTCTTCCAAGACAGGACCTCAGATGCTTTCTCTAAGAGGTTAGAAGCACTGGTCTGTACATTGAGGGTAATTATATTGGTGTGTAAAACACTTGGAGATACTCGCCTGAGAACAACTAATCCAGATTAGTGTTGACTCTAAAGGAATTTTGCTCCGTTCAGACTTGGCTCTGGGCACAAGGTTTGATGGAAAGAGGCAGTGGGATGGTCCAGTGCTACAGTCTTTCTGGAAGGAATAATTAGAATAGATTCATTTAACTTCAAATGCCAAGAGAATGTGTGATTCTAAAATACAGTTTCAGGGAGATGTGCCCATCACATACAGGCTCTAGAAGATAATTTTGTTACAAGGCAATATTGTGGGCAAGAGGTTAATTGAAGTAAATTGGAGAAGAACTAAAAAGCTTAACTGGATATGTGGTATGAGGTGATAAAGTGAGTAAGAGGGGGAAAAAAATCCTCTCAGTTAAAGAACAGTGCTGAGAAACCAAAAGGGACATTGATGAGCATGCTAGGATGATGCGATCGAGAGCAAATTAATAGCTGAATACTTGACTGTTTTGTTTTTATGGAGTTAAATGGGTTCCAAAGTGTGGGAGGTCATGGGCTTTTCATCCTGCCAGACATATTTTAATGAAAATCCCAACAGCTTCCATTTCTGATTCCTCAAACTATTCCACGTTTTATGCCAGCTGCCTCCTTTTCCATGGCGCTCTGTGGCTGCAGTACCCTGGAATCTCCAATCAAATGCCTCTGCTTTCAGATTTGGGTCCTTTTATTGGTCTGAGAAGAAAGTGCCCTTTGATTTGAGAGGAATGGAATCAGGCACTTTTAAATGATAAAATATTTAACATTAATATTTATAATAATTACTAATAAACAATGATATTTAACAAAATTATATTTGTTAAGCACTTATTTGCTTGTACCACACAGCAGTGTCCCTATACCACATGATCATCTTGGGCTTCTTTGAGTTCCTGCTAGTAGTATCAGTAGTATTTATTAGTAATTACCATTAGATAATAAACTCAGGACATAGACTATCAATAGTTTGTTGAGGCTGAATGCAATTTATTGGCATTACATGTCCTGAGTTTATAATCTAATGGGGGAAGGTAGGCACAAAATAGCTTGCAAATAAGATAAAGAGATTATGAAGATATCTAGGTGAGGCAGTAAGTCCTTAAATAGAGCATATACATCAATATGTACTAAAGTGCTATAGGTGTCTATGAACACAGAAGTGCTTAGGAGCTATTTAAAGCTATCAGTTAATGATATTAAGTTTTTACCTTTTGCAGAATGATCTGTATTAAGAGCGGGAGAGTACAATAGAGTTAGTACACACATTCCCTGCCCTTAAGGAGCTTTCATTCTAGTGGATAAAACTTGAGGAGAAGAAAAATTAATTGAGGGCTGCCTTTTGGAAGAGGTGATATTTCAGGGGACTTTGAAGATGGGAAAACTGAGACCTGGCATATTTGAATGAGGTGGGGGAAGGCGTGAGGAAGGCTTCAGAGGCAGGAGAATCAAGAGGCACCATCAGATTGTTAGTTTAGCAAGAACAAAAATGAAAGCTAGGTAGTAGTTGGAGAAGAGCTGAAAGAAGGAAAATGCTGATTTGAGTATCTTAAAGCCATGATAAGATAGCTTCTGCCTGAAGGGGAAGAAAATGAATAACCATTGTAGATTTTCGAGAAGTGAATCAATCAGTCCTATTTATTGAGGGTTTACTGTGTTCACAGCATTTGAGAGAGTACAGTGCAGCAGTGTTGGTAGATTCGTTCCCTGACCGCAACAAATTTACAGTCTAGAGAGGGAGATGTATGTAAGAGATAGTAAAATACTTGAGGGCAGGGAGTGTCTACCAAATCTATTGTACTGTGCAAGTGTTTAGTACAGCACTCCACAGAATAAGAGCTCAATAAATGTCATTTTTTATTATGCAAATGAATCTGGACTGGAGAAGGGAGAGGCTAAAGACCAAAAAGATGTCATGAGACATCTCATGGGGGGCAACCTAGTAAGGACTTTCTTTTTTAAAAGATGAAAAGTACATCTTACTTGGTGCCTCTGACTCCTCCATTCCTGAGTCAAGAAGGTAGTTATGTCTCTTTCCAGATTAGTAACATTTGCTGAAAGGGAGCTCTGTGAGAAGAAATGCAAGCTACCTAAGCCCTTTCCAACCCTCTACTTTCCTCTCTTCTGTGACTCTTCCCCATCCACATGCTTTCCAGCACCTATTACTGGAAGAGATTTATGGTTTGCTGTCTCTGTTGGGGACAGCGCTATTTTCTGGCTCTATCATTTTGCCTTTGCCCAAGAAAGCTTGACTTTGCTTTCTGAGTCAATGTTCCATTCCTGCAGACAGAAGTGACATAAAATAGAACTGGGCAAAATCTCTTACAAAATGCACTTCAGCCTGCTTGGTGGACAGATCCAATGAAAGGAAAACCTTTGAGGCTGGGGGCTAAAACTTGACAAGAATTGAAAAATCAAGGAATACGGGAGAGAAAGATGGACTTAGGGAGAAAGTGAAAGAAAGATGGAATGGAAAATGAAATGGGACAGATTGGAAAAAGCAAAATGAGCAGACTTGGTAAGGTGACTGGGGAAAAAGTGCAAGGCAGGAAGATTGGCGGAATGAGGATTCTTTGTCTGTGTTTCTGGTTTGCCACAAAAGTTGGCCCTGGAAGAGAGCTGAAGAAACTCCTTTTCAAGGTTGGATAGGAGAAGATGTAGATGGGCTTTCATTCAACTGGGGAGAGATTTGTGTTAGGGGTAAGGAAGGAAGAACATCCCATCTGTAAAACACTTCTTAATATTAGAACACAGAGTCAAGGGAAGAGAGACAGCCTCCATTTTTGGAAATCTTACTGCACAGGCTAGAAATCTATAGGTCTGAGGCAGACTCACTGCCGTCTTTCTGGGAAGCAGGGGTCAGCTGGGATGAACTCTGCAGGGTCCTTCCAGGCCAAAGTTTCTAAAAATGCTACCCAGAGTGAGAAAGAATGAGAGAGAAGGGATTTGAGAATCTATTAAAATCCTCTCGGTGAGGAATAAATTCTGCTAAGATGTAGTAACTCCTATGGTGACTCATGCTGTGTCTATCCAGAAGAAAATTTCAAGTTTCTTCTTTCCAGGTTCACAACCCCAATCCCTGTTGTATACCCTAGTTCCCTCCTTAATTAGTTGGGATCAATTAAGATATAATGTTAATGATCATGGTAATACCAACTGTGACAGTGAATTGAGAGGGTGGTCTCCATCTGGGTACTATCACTTTTACTCTGCTGCCTCCATTTCACTTCCCTCTCCCAACTTTATTTTTATGATATTCATTAAACACTCACTATGTGCCAGACACTGTACTAAGCACTGGGGAGATACAAGATAATCAGGTTGAACACTGTCCCTGACCCACATGGGACTCACAGCCTTAATCCTCATTTTATAGATGAGACAAATGAGCACAGAGAAATGAAATGACTAGCTCAAGGTCACACAGCAGAAAAATGGCAGAGCTGGGATTAGAACCCAGGTCTTCTTACTCCCAGACCTGTGTTCTTTCCACTAGGCCACCTGTTCCTCAGGTCTTGGCAGCCTTGCACCAACTTCCTGGACTTGTGTTTTGAAGAATTGTTTTAATTCATGAGAACAACATGTATTCATCAGCAGTGGCCTGATAAAATGAGTACATTTCCAAAACATCTCATTTACCACACCTCTCAAACTACCTCACCCCCGAAAAGTTGATTTACCTCTGGGGAGAGCTGGCCAAATGACTTCAAACACTCTTATATTTCATGACTTCATGGGCAACCAGATGCCCAACCTAGACCCATTTCCTGAGCAACACTAAACCACTGTCCTGCAACATCATTTCATATAGAGCTGTGATGGAAAAGAGATGCTCCCTTTCTTTATGGTTGTCCCAGCATGAGCAAGAAATCATTTTCATACCCGGAGTTCTCCTTTTATTTCCCTTCAGTCATTCTAATGTTATTGTAGCCTCAGATGACTATAATGACAAACCTATTACAGCAATAAGATGTCAGAAGGGGAAAATGAAGCAGTCACTAGAGGGGGTGGTGGAAACCAACAACTCCCACAACCTAGCCACAAAGCCTGCTGGGAGTTGAATCAGCACATTAGTCTAATTGCAGCTTTTTGTGCCTCTCTCTATGTTATTGATACCTGCTTTTTCTCCCCTCATTTTCATGATATGCTTATTATGCTCCCAGATTATTTTGCAACAAGATGCTAATAGCAAGTCTCCAGTAAGAACTATGCCTTCTCTCCCTCTCCTTCTCAATTTCTCCTGTTCTTTTCTCATTTTCCTCAGCTTTGTCTCTCCATGTTCTCTATTATCTCTTTGTTAGCCCTTTTGAACTATTCAGCTCACAACCCATTCCTCTGGGCTGTGGGCAGCCCATTCTCAGGTGGGTGAGAAGCTCAAAAGGCTTAGGATCCTGGTCCAAATTGTCTTCACCATCACCATGGTCTCCCCCTTTTAGACTGTGAGCCTGCTGTTGGGCAGGTATTGTCTCTATCTGTTGCCAAATTGTACATTCCAAGTGCTTAGTACGGTGCTCTGCACGCAGTAAGCGCTCAATAAATATGATTGAATGAATTAATGAATGAACAGAGGAAGATCATCTAAGCCATCCCCCTTCAGCCTGCTACTAAAACCATCTTCAAAGGCAGTTTGTCTCCTTCTTCAAGCTCTCCAGGGAAGAGAATTGTATGGTCTTTCTTGGTCACCTGCCCTCATAACTCTTCTGCACTCCTCCCGCTAAGCCTTCAACTACTTTCCCTATGGGATCCCAGAAGGGAATTTAGGCCTTTACAGGTAATGTTCTAAGGCTGGAGTGGGCAAAAATCACCCTCGAGCAGCAGTGACACCTCAGTGGATTATTTTCAGATTACCACTACTACCCAGCAAAAATGAAAATATCCATCACATCATTGCACATAATAATGGCATTAGTGAAGGGCTTATTATATGTGAAGTACTGTACTAATCACTATGGTAAATTAAAGATAATCAGGTTGGATACAGACCCCCAACCTGCTCGGAATTTACAATCTATGAGAATTCCTATAGTAGGAATTATTAGGGTGTTTGTAAAGTTAGGTTTCTGTGCAAAGGCAAGAAGAGAGTTCTTCCTTCATAAATGCCATAAATTAGAATAACTTTATGGTTAGATATTATGAGCACCAGATAAAAGGCTGAGCCTCAACAGCTTACTAAACCTCACTAGGCCCAGTCCTGCTCTAAGGACTTAAACACAGCTGGCCTGGCCTGGAAGGAGGCTTCTCAAATCAGCTGCAATTGACAGGGAGAACTGGTAGAGAATGCTCTGGAAGACTGGGCACCAATATTTCTCTCTCAATCAATCTTTGGTATTTATTGAGTGCTTTCTGTGTGTGGAGCATGGTACTAAGCACTTGAATCAATCAATTAATCCATGATAGCTGAGTGCCTTCTGAGTGCCTGAAGCCCTTAATAAATTCTGGGCTTCTGCATGGGCTGGCCTATAATCACTTCTTCTCTTTTTCCTCTTCTAGCCCCTCGTGATCATGATCAAGTGTTAAGGACCCATGATGATGATGATAATGACTAATATTTGTTGTGCACTTACAATGTGCCAAACACTGTACTAAAGCCTGGGGTAGGTAGATAATCAGGTCAGATGCAGTCTCCACCCCTCATGGAAATCACAGTCTACAGTTTACAGAGTAGGCAACTGGAGCACAGAGAAGTTAAGTGACTTGTCCAAGGTTACCCAGTAGGCAAGGGGGAGACCTGAGATTAGAACCCAGGTCCTTTGATTCCCAGGCCTGTGCTCTTTCCACTAGACCATGCTGCTTGCAGTTCAAATCAAGGGAACCGTATATTATACATACAAAACCTTGCCCCAAGGAGCTTACACTCCAAAGGGAAGATAAGTCCCCCAAACGTTTAACTGTTTAATCAAAATTAGTAAACAAATGTGAAATAAATCTTCAGAGAAAATGCTGAAAGTGATATATTTGCGTTGTTTACATCATAGACCTGGCCTGGGGCTTTCAAGACTTTAACAGTATGCTTAAAGTTTATACCTTCTCTCTTTCTCTTGCCTTGCCTTGGACAAACCTTAGCCATTTTGGCTTGTGACTTCAAAATATCAGGGTTAGCGGGAAAGTCAGGCTGTTGTAATTGTTGTCATTCAGTTTATTCAAAGGCCCAATCCTGACATTGAGCTTCCCGTTCTCCCCTGTAATGTTTTGGTTACCCCAGCACAACACTGAGCTCTGGTCTAATTTAGTGGTGCAAGTTTAATCTGCTCCTTAGGGCACTTCTCAGTCACAATCTCCATAGGACAACTGCCCCTAGGAGAGACTCTCCCCTTGTCCCTTTGGAGTTTAGTTTGTGCTGCCTGGGTACCAAGTGGCTGGTCCTGAGGGTACCTTGAGCCTCATGGAGGTCTGGTATGGTGTGGATCATCAGCCCTGTCTGTAGTGCAGCACATTGCTATTTCATTATGCAGTCATGAAGAGATGTTGGGGAATGTGCTGACCTTGTTATAATTAATGGATAGTGGGGGTAATGGCTCTGTGTGACTCATTAGATACAGAAAAGGGATCCAGCGCTTTCACATTTAGTTTAATTGAAATTCTGAAACATTTATTACTTCAGGCACACTACAGTAACTTGGGTTTTTAAACCTTAAATTAATGATTTTAGCCATTTACAGGAAGGAAACAAGAGGACGGGGAATAGGCGAGTCTTAGAAATGCAGAGGACACATGGGTACAAGGAGCAGTCTTGGTATCGCCAGCTCTCTTGGTCCTAAAAGGAAACAGTTGTGAAAGTTCTGCCAGATTGTTTCCCTGTCTCCTGAGACCTGGATCCTACAGGGGGCCTGCTGGGGTAGACTGGGAGGCTGTCCTCCCTTGCGTCAAAGGCTCCAGATACTATGTTGATCTAAGATGCTCATTCTACATTGAGGAAAATCCTTCCCATCTTGATATCGGTGCTTAGACCCCTCAGCCACTGCTGATGAGGAAATTGCTGGTTAAATGGAGCAGGATGCAGGGTCTGGAGAGGAAAGCAGACTAGTAAAATCTGGTCCCTAATTTAGGGTGACATCAATGGTGGTGGTGGTCTTGATGGGCTTAAGCAAAGGAGCCATTTCTCAGACAGCTGGGGAGAAAAATGAAAACACAGTAGGATGGAAAACCTACAATTGCCAAATGGAAAGTGGACAATGTCAGGAGGGGAGGAACTATTACCTACAATGAAGAATAGTGGTGAATAATAGAGGCTTTGGGCAAGTGAGGGGTCTGTTGGCTGGAGGCTTTCATTTTTGTTGTTGTTATCATGGTATTTGTTAAGTGTTTATGATGTGTTGAGCATTGTTCTAAGTGCTGGGATAGATAGTAGTTAATCAGGTAGGACACAGTCTCTCTCTCCCACATGGGGTTCACAGTCTAAGTAGGAGGGAAGTAGGTATTTGAGCCCCATTTTACAGTGGAGGAAATTGAGGCACAAAGAAGCTGTGACTTGCCCATAGTCTTACAGCTAACAAGTGGCAGAAGAGGGATTAGAACTCAGGCCCTCACATTCCTAGCCCATACCCTTTCCACTAGGCTGAATTGCTTATTATGCGGTGGCAGGACTGAGTGGGCATCTAAGATGAAGTAGGAGGTTTCCTTTATGGTTCAACCCTAGCTGGATGACAGAATGGCCTGGGATTCTTTAAATCTGGGTTTAGGCCAAGAAACTTCCTGCTCTGGATACACCAAGGACCAAATGCCCAATCTGCTTTTCTTTGGGATGTGGTGTGTCAAGTCCTTGACAAAAGCTTTTAGTTGTGATTCAAATAATAATACACTGTGGACTCTGAGAATTGGAAGAGACCTCTAGCAGTTATCTGGTCCGGTACCCCACCTGCAGGCAGGAAAAATGCCTAAACCAGGGGGTACCTAATAGGGATTTCTAGTCACAAGGAGGTCTTGTCGAGGTGCCAAGAGGAAATTAAGAAGCGAACCCAAATAATGAAAATCTTAGAGAACAGCACCTTATAATTGGCCTGCCAGTGAGCCCAGGCCTTGGAAGTTCCAAAATGTTTCAAAGTATCCCTTGAAATAAAGGAGTGACCAAGACAATTATTAGAGCAAATTTTCTCTAATCTTGAATACTATATATGTCTCAGGGAGGCAACATGACTAGTTCATACAGACCTGAATGGCAGCCTCTTATTCCTGAAGAGGAATGTGTGGCTTTATCTCCTGCAGGATCTTAAATATTTTGTGTCTTTGCTGTAGTAGTGGTGGTGGTGATATTATTGAGTACCCATTAGGCACATTGCTCTGTACTAAATGCTTGGGAAAGTACAACAGAAGTCTTCCCCCACTAAACTGTAATTTTTCTTTTCCCTCTTCCTTCTGCCTTGCCCTTGAACTTAGATTTGTACCCTTTATTCACCCCACCCTCAGCCCCACAACACTTAAGTATCTGTAACTTATTTTAATTTCCGTCTGCCCTTGTGGTCAGGGAGTGTGTCTACCCACTCTATCATTATTGCACTTTCCCAAGCACTTAGTACAGTGCTTTATACACAGTAAGCACTCAATAAATTCAATTGGTTGATTGTGACAAGATCCCTAACCAAAAGGCATTTACACACTTAAGAGAGAAATGGATCAAAACAAAAAGTGCTGCTTGATAATAAAATTTCAGTCAGGGGTGATTGAGGAAAACTTCCAGGGAAATACCTTCTACCTCTTGCTAATTCTTTGTCACTTCTGTATTACCTTTAATGGAATATGTTAGTGCTACTGAGTACTATCTTAGTCCATTAAGTTGAGCTTTATAACAAAAGTTCAGTATTCACAAGAATCCCCTCCTATGCCTACAGTCCTGTGTTTTTGGTTTTTTTTTTGGTGGTATTTATGAAGTGCTTACTATGTGCCAGGCACTGTTCTAAGTAGTGGGGTAGATACAAGGTAATCAGTTTGGACACTGTCCACGTACCACATGGGACTGACAATCTTAATCCCCACTTTACAGATGAGTAACTGAGAGACAGAGAAGTTCCATGACTTGCCAATAGCGGGTTTAAAAGAATTAAAGCCAAAACAGCTCCCCAAATCTGTTGAAACTGCAACACCGTCCAGTGGATAGAGTACACACCTGGGAATCAGAAGGACTTGGGTACTAATCCCAGCTCCACCACTTGTTGGCTATGTGACCTTGGGAGAGTACATTATAACAGAGTAGGTTGACACAATCCTTGCCTACAAGGAGCATATAGTCTAGAAGGGGAGACAGACATTAAAATAAATTACTGATGGAGGAAAAAGGGAGAGTATAAGACAGTGTACATTCATGCTCTGGGTCTGGGAGCTAGGTGAATATTTAAGCTCTTAAAGAGTACAGACCCAAGTGCATAGGTGATGCAGTAGTATGGTCTTGGGGAAATGAGGGTTTAGTCGGTGAAGGGCTCCTTAGAAGAGATGAGATTTTAGTAGGGCTTTGAAGGTTGGAATAGTGATTTGTTGCCTATGAAGGGGGAGGGAGGTCATGAGTTAGTGGTTGGTGGCAAGACAGATAAGATTGAAGTATAGGGAGTAGATCTGCATTAGAGAAGCAAAGTGTGTGGGCTGGACTACAGTGACGGATGAGTGAGGAGGGCAAGAGCTGTTTCAGTGCCTTTAAGCTGTTGGTAAGAAGTTGCTGCTTTATATTATGTCTGCTCAAAACTGTACTGTTGAGTACACTTGGTTCTTAGTACTCACCCAGAACTTCAATGTGCAGGATCCCATCTGGAAAGCCTAAGCCTAAGGCCTTAGGTGACTCAGTTTATCATACTCACAGAAATGAAGTTTGAGGATTGAATGTGCATTTCTTCGGTCTCTGATCATTGGGTTCAGGCAAGGCCAATACAAGACCAGTTCAGCTGATTTGTAAGAACTGGGCCCAGACTCCTGTTCCCTGGTTGTGGGGCTCTTTGTCCCCTCTGACCCAGTTGTTTCTTGGATATGGAATCTGAGAAATACAGTCAGATGGTATTATTGGACTGCATGTCTCAAAAATAAGTTGTTTGGGGGTGAAAATCATCCCCTTTGTACTAGAGAGCCGAGTTTTCAGCTGGCTTGTTCCCTGGATGCTTTTATGTCTGGGTTTTTTAGCGGTGAGAGGTTTAGTGCTGAGTAATAGTAATACCGTTCATTAAGCACTTATTGTATACAAAGAGCTGTACTAAGTTCTGGGAGATCATACACAAGTGGGAACTGGACATGATCCCTGTCCCTTGGGGGGCTCACAACCTAAGACTAAAAGTTGGAAAAGAGACTGGAGACCCACACCAGGAATGATGAATCATTAAAATATGGCACAGTGGATAGAGCACAGTCCTGAGAAGGTCATGGGTTCTAATTCCGGCTCTGCCACTTGTGTGCTGTGTGGCCTTTGGGCAATTCACTTCACTTCCAGTGTTAACTCATCTGTAAAGTGGGGCTTAAGACTGTAAATCCCAGGTGGGACAGGGACTGTGTCCAATCTGATTTGCTTGTATCCACAACAGCACAAACCACAGTGCTTGGCACATTATTAACAACACAAACAAATGCACAAAACAAAAACCAATAGGGCACTGTGGCTAGAGGAGCAGAATTTCAGGCTCCTCGGAGCTCAGAATTCAGGGCACACCTGTAGTCATGGCTAAAGCAACCACCACCCTTCCTGGATTTTGTGGAGGCTTTGTGCTGTGGGTGTGTTTTTTCTCTTCTGTCAGTGTGATGGAAATCAGATCTGGCTGGAGTTTCCTCGGTGGCATGGAGGAACGTTGTTGCACTTTACAGTGAGGCAGTCTGGCTGGGAAACTGATGCAGGGATGGGGGATGCTGAGAGTATGCGATAGCAGCTTTTATCCTCAGCCCAGTGGGCACTGAACAGGCTGAGAGCAGGGGCCCTCGGTGATGGGGTCAGGTGGCAGTTACTACTGTGGCTTAGTGGGTAGAGCACGGGCCTGGGAGTCCGAAAGACCTGGGTTCTAATGCCAGTTCTACTACGTCTGCTGTGTGACTTTGGGCAAGTTAGTTTACTTCTCTCTGTGCTTCAGTTCCTTCATCTGTAAAATGGGGATTAAGAATATGAACCCCATGTGGGACATGGATAGTCCAACTTGATTAACTTGATCTACCCCAGAGTTTAGAATAGTGCTTGGCATATAATCAGTGCTTAACAAGTACTATTATTATTCTCATCATCATTTTATTGGCTTCAGTGGTGGAGTGGATAGGACCAGTTTTAATTCCCAGCCTGGAGCTTAGAGAGCCATTCTTCCTGCCATGGCTCTTGCTTTGCAGTACCAGGCTTCATGCTGACTTAAAGCAGAACACACAGACTCTGGAGCAAGAGGATAATTCAGAACCTCCCACCCCCTCCATTCTAGGATGATGCAAAAATCACATCTTCTGCAAAATGGCAACTGGGTTGGTTGTCTGATGTAGTGTCTGATATCCTGTGCATCTCCTCATCCAGTGCATGGGAGGGTTGCCAGTGGCCACCCTACTCTGAAATCTTTAGGCTACAGAAGCGTCTTCCTATTTCTTCTCATTGGCTCCCATGTACCATACCCGTTCTGGAAAAGATCTGAATTTTGAACCCTTTGGGAAGACCCTAGAGAAGAATTCAAGGAGGTACAATTATCCTGGAAGTCAAGGAAATGGAGAATTTTACTTTAGATGGATGCCATAGAAATGGTCCATTAATTCACTGTGTATTTCCTTGGAAAACCCCATACTGCATTTTTCCACTACTTGGAGGAGACTGATTGGAGTTTTAAAATTGACCTTCGTTTCTCCAATCAATTAGTGGGACTTATTGAAGCCCTACTGGGTGAAGAGCACTGTATTATTCTCTTGGGAGAATACAATAGAAGAAATGAGCCCTGCCCTCATGGACCTTAAAGCCTAGGGGTGAAAAAGTTGCAGCATAAGTTACTCAAAGAAGGCAAGGGACAGAGTCTATTTCAGCCCCCAGTGCTAGTGAATTTGTTCATGTTAAGTGGATATTGGGTTAGGTTTCTCCATTTTTTGGAGGGGGAAAGACAGATGCTGGCCTAATGAGAGAGTTTATAACCAAACATCAAATCCTCCTTTCCCTCCTTTTCCCTATCCCTAAATTATTTATCTGGTTGTCTTCAATGAATGTGGAAATCACAAACCATTGGTTTCTTAAGGGGACTTCACTTAATGTGCAATTATATCCCAATTGAGAAGCATTCTCAATCATATTTATTGAGGACTTACTATGTACAGTGTCCCATACTAAGGGTTTGAGAGAGTGTGATATAGCAGCAACTCACTGTTTTGAAACCTGGATGGAGGGGGATTTGATTTTTAGTTTCTGGTGGAATTCTGGGAGAGAGGAAAAAGGACAGTCTTCCTGTCTTTTTTTTTTTTTAAAGTTGTTTCTTCTCCTTTGAGGTTGCAGAACTCTCTGATCTTACTGCCATGAAAACTGGTGGGTGCAATGTGGTGCAAAAATGGAGTCTTTGTCAACTTTCTGCTTGTCAAATGCCAGCTGTGTCATGAAATAGCTGTCCTTTTTGTATGACACAAATGATTGTTCCATATAACCCAACAGGCAACACCTGGTCAAATTGACTCAAATAAACTAATACTCATGTTTTCAATGAATTTATGAAAATTGCTAACCCAACTAATTTATGAACAAAATCTCTGCAGTAAGGATTTCCAACTCTGCATTTAGGAGAATGAAAAACTTCAAGAACTGAATCTTCATTCTTTCAATCTTTCACTTCTGATCAACTCTTGGAACAAAGAAGAGATCTATCTTTCTGAATTGGCATTGCGCAGTGGGGACACCGTAAAGACTCAAACCTTTCTCTCTACAAGTGATATTATCCTCTGTTGGAGCCAAGAGACAAGATTAAGTGAGTCCAGTTTCTTGTTTTGTTCTGTTAGTTCTCACATATAATGAAGCCCAAAGAAGCAGCCCAATTAAAACAGACACATGCAGGGAGTGCTTCAGCCTCACTCCCCTCCTACCTTCATGGTGAGAACAATCTGTTGCATAAGATTTTTTCTTAACCACCTAAATAAATCCATTCATCCTTCCCCTAACTTGGTGCCTCTCCCCTTTGTTTGCTGGGTAGCTCAATAATAGACTATTGAAGAAAAATAGAAAGGAAAACAGTGAAAGAAATGACCACTAGACTATAAACCTCTTGTGCACAGGGAATGTCTACCAGCTCTGTTATATTTTTAGTGCTTACATTTAAGTGCTTAGTACAGTGCTCTGCAAACAGCAGACACTCAGTAAATAACATTGATTGAACTTCAGGCATCAGCAATTCAATCTGGATTTGGAAATTATCCAAGAGTAGGTTGACAGTCTATTTGATTTGCAAATAGCACACAAATTATATTCAAGTAGCCATGACTGCTGGATGGAGACACTGGGGAAATCTTAGTGACCAATGAGGAAAAGGAACACAGTAAAAGGACATTTCCTTCAAAGTACTGAAATTCAAGAATGAATGTTAAGATGAAATGGACCAACTGCTCCTTAATTCTGCACTCAACTAATAATTCCAAAATGTGTTTTTCCCCATGTTGTCCAAAATATGGAATCCCACAATCTTCTTTCTCAATGATAAAGAATTCAATGCCAGCAGGTACCCAAGACTGGTTTCTGAACTATCACCAAAGAACTGGTTACACTGAGCTCCTTGTTCCATAAAAAGATGAAATCACATCTACATGTTTGGCTGTGTGAAGGAGATATTCCATTACCCAGTGCTATTTATCCAGACTACTTTCTTCTCTTCCTCTTTATTCCTACTTCCCACTTTTGGCTGAAGGTGAGCAGGAGGATCAGGAGAAATCGAGAGTCATCTTGCTGTAGCTCTGGCTTGGAAGGGGGAGAAGCTTAGGTCTCCCCTCTAGGTAGGAAAGGTAGTTTCCATGCATTCAACTGCAAGCTTCCTGTGTAAAGGGAATGTATGTTTTGCTTCTGTTTCCTTCTGAAAACGAGTGCTTTGGAAAAGGTAACACACTATATTACCATTACTGTACACTCCTATGCACTGCCATGCCTTCAGTCTCATAATAGTGTTGGTATCTGTTAAGTGTTAACTATGTGCAGAACACTGTTCTAAGCACTGGGGTAGATACAGGGTAATCAGGTTGTCCCACACGAGGCTCACAGTTAATCCCCATTTTACAGATGAGGTAACTGAGGCACAGAGAAGTTAAATGACTTGCCCACAGTCACACAGCTGCCAAGTGGCAGAGCTGGGATTCAAACCCATGACCTATGACTCCCAAGCCCGGGCTCTTTCCACTGAGCACGCTGTTTCTCTTCTCTCATGAGCATGTTCACTGGCCAAGTAAGAAGTGGGTGACGGGGTGACAGGAAAGTAGCAGAAATGAAGGTAGTATATTCCACTTCATTCAAATGTATTTATTGAGTGCTTACAAATCAATGTGTGAGGGCACTGCACTCCAAATCCCAAGGGTCAGGGTCACCATCCCCTTTTCTTTTCCTATATTTAAGTGCTGACTATGTGCCAGGCACTGTACAAAGCATGGGGGTAGTTTCAAACTAATAAGTTTGGACACAGTTCATGTCCTGTGTGAGACTCAGTATATAATATAACCCCAGTTTGATTCCCCATTTTACAGATGAGGTACCTGTGGCACAGAGAAGTTGTGACTTGTCCAAGGTCTCATAGCAGCCAGGGGGCAGAACTGGGATTAGAACCCAGGTCCTCTCCTTCCCAGGCCCACCATCTTTTCACTAGGTCAGACTGCTTACCAGATGACCCAATTCATTACTGGAGGAATAACCTCAAGCACTTCATTTTATCATGATGAACTCTCATATTTTGTTTTCTTCTGGAATTGCATCTGCTATGTCGTCAAATGGAACCTAGTTCTTTGTGACCGTGAGCTGCACCTCTTAAACCAGTTTATGATGAAGAGACCGTATAGGATAATTTATGAGAAATCAGTAATTGAATCCCGACTGCCCTCATAAATCATTTCACCCTGTTATCAAACAGCAGTAGGTAGTGTAACATATTCAAAAGGCCAGATAATTGATGGCTTCTCCGCCACAGTCCCATTACATGCAGGCAGGGATTTCACAGAGTTTTCTGGACTCTTGTTCCTCTCTCAACTATATTTTAAAAATACTGGGGCGGGAAGGTGAATGCCCTGTGGTTCCAGCTGTAATTGGAATGCCTGAAGCCATTAAAAAAGATGTATAATTGGGCCAGCAGCCATCATACAGATGGGGCTTGCTTAAACAGCCTCTGAATGGTCATCCTGGGATACTTTAGTGGGATATGTTTGGGGCTGAAATGAAAGGATGACTGTGAGGCACAGGACTCCCAAATCCACACAGCCCTGATCTACAAGTTCTGCGCTAGCTGAACCTTGCCCTTCATAGTAGTGCCAAGTCCAGAGGCATTTGGCCAGAAGCATTCTGGTAAGGAAGAAGCAGGATGGCAAGCCAAGGTGCTGACCTCAGAATTGGACTGAGGAAGCAGCTTGGCGGGGTGAAAAGAGAAACTGGGAGTCAGGAGGACCAGGTTTTAATCTAAATATGCCACTGCCCTGCTGTGTGACCTTAGGAAAGTCACATAACTTCTCTGGGTCTGTTTTCTTATCTGTAATATGGAAATAAAATACCCACTCTCCCTACCTCTTAGATTCTGAACTCCTTGTGGGATAGGGGCTATATTGGATCTGAATATTTTAATTTTCCTCAGATCTTAGCATAATGCTTAATACAGAGTAAGCACTTGATATATATTAATATGATTACTACTACTACTAATAGTTGTGGTATTTAAGCACTTACAATGTGTTAAGTGCCAGGCAGATACTACTGAGAGTGGGGGTTTAAGAGCTCTTTCTGAAGCTCCCCAAGTTGCATTTAGTATCCCCAGAGTGAGAGTTTAGACCCCCTGTCCTTTGTGGTAAAATTCCCATCTGGTTCCCACTGTGAGCGGTTCACATTGAATCCTTTATAGCATCTGTACATCATTCCTGACTCTCTAGGAACCTCCATTCCATATTAGCATTAACTCCATATTCTACATCCTCTTTACGGCCCTCACACCAATTCCATACAAAGGAAAAAACTTTGGTGCAGTGTTTGGGTGTACTCAGGGTAGAAGTTGTTTGACACCCACAGATCTCTTCAGCAAAACTCATTTAGGTGAACACACTGACCCATCAGGAATAATAATAACTGTGGTATTTAAGTGCTTAATCATGTGACAATCAATGACACTTTTGGAGCAATTACTGTGTATAGAGCACTGTACTAAATGCTTGGGGGAGTCCATTACAACAGAGTTGGAGTCATGTTCCCTGTCTACAATGAATTTACAATCTAGAGGAGTACTGTATTAATCAGGTCCCAGATGGGGCTCACAGTGTAAGTGGGAGGGAGAACAGGTATTGAATGCCTATTTTGCAGATGAGGGAACTGAGGCACAGAGAAGTGATTTGCTCAAGGTCATGCAGCAGGCAAGTGGTGGAGCTGGGAATAGAATCCAGGTCCTCGCATCCCCAGGCCCATTCTCTTTCATCAAGGCCATGCTGCTTCTTTATGAATAGATGATCGATCATTCTAGGTAACTTAACATTTGGTTTTGATATCTGTGTCCATTTATCCTTTCAGGTTTATGCCTGGGGTTGAAGATTGGGAGGCTTTTATTTCATTTTATTTTTTGTTTGCAAGGCTTGAAGTGGAAACCTCTAGTAACAGATAGGGTTGGACTAACCAAGTGGGAAGGAAGCAATTCCCTCAATGGCAATAGAATCTGGAATGTTCCTGGAGGAGGTGAAGGGCCAGCAGCAGGACCAATAGCAGCGATGATAACTTGAGTGCTTACTCTGTGTCAAACACGGTACTAACCGTTAGGGTGGATACAAGATTCCTTCCCATTACTAACCAGAGGCCACTTTAGCTTTATGCAGAGTGATCCCATGAAATTCCCAGGTTAAGTCCAGGCTGATAAAGTTCCATTCAATCACTTGTCATTAGGGGCGTTTATTTGACTTCCCCCATGCTACTAGTCTACTGCAGGAAAACCTGCCAAGATTCTGGTGAGAGAAATAATGTTATCCCTAATTCAGCTCATGAATGAGCACAACTGATATCTGAACTCCTTCCTCTTAAATCATCACCAATTTCAAACATTTCTGGCAACATGATACTCCCAATCAATCAAACCATGGTATTTATTGAGCACTTACTATGTGTAGAGCACCAAACCAAGCACTTGGGAGAGTATAATACAATAGAGTTGATAGAAACATTCCCTGCCCACAAGGAGTTTAGACCCTAGATGGGGAGACAGACATTAAAATACATGACAGATATCGTCTATCCACTACCTTATCTCCTGAAAAATCTAAAATAGTTCCTTTTTGTCCCTTAAGTCCAGTTGAATTTCCTAACTTTGCTTCATGGTCCTTTTCACTCCCATTATTCCAAGCAAAACTGCATTTTGATTCTATTTATTGCTATTGTTCTTGTCTGTCCGTCTCCCCCGATTAGACTGTAAGCCTGTCAAAGGGCAGGGACTGTCTTTATCTGTTACCGATCTGTACATTCCAAGCGCTTAGTACACTGCTCTGCACATAGTAAGCACTCAATAAATACTATTGAATGAATGAATGAATGAATATCATTCCCGGCCCTCAATTCTTCCATTAGGTGATAAACATTTTGAAGGCAGGGACAATATTGTCTTTAGTTTCTGTTTTAGTCTTCCAAACTGCTCTCCAGAACTAAGTAAAGCATTCTGCACATCACAGAGTAGACAAGTAGAGAAATGGGGAATAGAAGTCAGGTCTCCTGATTCCCAGGCCCCTTCTCTTTCCATTAGTTTAAGCTGCCTCCTGTGCTAAACAATCACTTGCTCCAAAAAGTCCTCCAAGATTAACCACCTGTCTTCCCTGGCCACGTCATCTACTCCAGCAAGTGTGTAGGGGCGTGTGTGTGTAATATACTCATATCAGCAACTTATGCATATTTTTATTTGTAACTTTTCATTACATGTCCCAGAAGATTTTTATTTAATTACATATCAAGGATTGCTTTTGGCATGCAAGAATACATATATACTGCCCCATCTCCCATCATAGGTTGTAAGCTCCTTTAGGGAAGTGATAATGTTTCGGTGCTCTTTTATAATTTCTTCCAAGGCCTAGCACCCTTCTCTATACTAGACTGCAGTTTCCCCCCTAAAATTAAAAAAGAAATTTTTTAATCTTTAATTTTCTAGGAATGAGCAGGTCAATGAGATCCCAAGAGACGCTCCTCTCCCTAGTCACTGTGGAAGATAGGAATAATTGTAATTGCCCAAATCCTGTTCTCTCTGGCTTCAGGCAGAGAGTACTGGAAAATGCTTTACTAATATTCCTGTGTGAAAAGTGAGCCTGTTGAGAAAATGTTTTCTAGGTGCTTGGAATTATTTCCGGGGATTTAACACAAGGGAAAATTCAACACCCCATCTGGAATGTGACATCCGGGCCTACAAAAAGGGTAGGCATGGATAGCAAATTTTCCCTCACCTGCAGCTCTTTTAAGGCAGTTTCAGTGGATCTGAAGGCAAAAATTATAGAACAAAAGTTTTTCTCCTACTGAAAACATTTACAAGCTCAGTAGATGACTTTTTCCCTCCCTTTTTAGACATAGTAATTTCGGGTAAGTTTTTGGAAAGCTCATCAATTAATAATAATTTTGAGTGTTTAAGTGTGTGCAGAGTACTGTACTAAGCACTTAGGAGAGTACAATATAACAGAGTTGGCAGACATGTTTCCTGCTCACGAGAATCGAGTGGGTAGCCACGATCCCCGCCCACAAGGAACTCATAAGATGATAAAGGCAATAAAGCCAATTGCAGTACAAATTTCTGACTGCTGGGAGAAACCCGCATGCTCAGGGTGTGATGCCAAGTGCGTGGTTGGTTCATTATGGTTGTTCTACGGAGACATAGAAGATGGGAAGATTGTGTTTGGATGTTGCCACCAGGGTGGGAATCCAGTTGCCAATATCTTATGCCTTTCAGTAGTGCCATTAGGACTCAATTGTTTGCATTATTGTCTTAATTTGGCTCAAACAAAAGCTCTCCAGCACAGCCGAGAGCCGGCCTTGCGGGAAAGTCCTGGGACCTGTGGTCCTGTGAGGAGGACAGAAATATGGTCTGCTTCAGGGTGGATGTAATCTTTGCTCTTTATCTTCTACAATAGAAGACAGAGGGGAGGTCAGTTTTCCTTCAGTGTCAGCTGATTGTGCATTCTATTTGAGTGCAAAGCATGACATTCATTCATTCATTCATTCATTCAATAGTATTTATTGAACGCTTACTATATGCAGAGCACTGTACTAAGTGTTTGGAATGTACAATTTGGCAACAGATAGAGGCAATCCCTGCCCATTGGCGGGCTTACAGTCTAATTGGGGGAGACAGACAGGTAAAAACAATAGCAATAAATAAAATCAAGGGGATGTACACCTCATTAACAAAATAAATAGGGTATTAAAAATATATACATGTGTCCTAATGGTTAGAACATGGGCCCAGGAGTCAGGAGGACCTGGATTCTAACCCAGGCTCAGCCACTTGTCTGCTGTGTAACCTTGGGCCAATCACTTAACTTCTCTGTGCCTCAGTTACTTCATCTGTAAAATTGATATTAAGAATAATGACGATAGTAATGATGGTATTTGTTAAGTACTTACTATGTGCCAGGCACTGTTCTAAGAGCTGGGGAGGATACAAACAAATCGAGCTGGACACTGTCCCTGTCTCACATGGGGCTCACAGTCTCGATCCCTATTTTACAGATGAGGTAACTGAGGCACAGTGAAGTGCCTTGCCCAAGGTCACACAGCAGACAAGTGGTGGATCAGGGATTAGAAAGCAATGACCTTTTGATTCCCAGGCCCATGCTCTATTCACTATGCCATGCTGCTTCTACAAGGAGCTTCTCAAGAATGTGAGCCCCTTGTGGGACATGGACTGTGTCCGAGCCTGTATCTATCCCAGTGCTTGAAACAGTGCCTGGCACATTGTAAGACCTTAACAAATACCATAAAAAAAAGCATAAGACTAGGAGCCAGGAGGCCTAGGATCCAGGCCTGCTGTGTCATCTCAGGGAAGTGACTTAGCCTCTCTGGGCCTTGGTATCCTCATCTGTAAAATGTGGTTGAGATGGAATTGTGAGGCTAGTATGGCATTGGTCTAGGGGAAAAAGTACATGCCTGAGAGTCAGAGGAGATATTTTCTAATTCTGACTCTGCCACTTATGTGATGATTGACAGGTCTCTGAACTTCTCTGTACCCCGGTTTCCTCTGTAAAGTAGGGATTAAATACATGGCCTCTCTCCTACTTTGACTGTGAGCCTCATGAGGGACAGGGAGGATGTTCCACCTGATTATGTTGTATCTATTCAGGTTTGTTTTTTTGGGGGGGTATTTGTTAAGCACTTTCTATGTGCCGGGCACTGTTCTAAGCGCTGGGGAAGATATAAAGCAATCAGGTTAGATACTGTCCACGGGGCTCATAGTCTTAATCCCCATTTTACAGATGAAGTAACTGAGGCACAGAGAAGTGAAGTGACTTGACCAAGGTTGCACAGCAGATACGTGGTGGAGCTGGGATTAGAACCCAGGTCCATGCGGACAGCACGGCTTCTCAGTAAAGTACTTGGCACAGAGTGAACACTTAAATGCCACAATTATTATTCTTACTCTTATTATCTTGAGTCTAAAAGGTTCCATAGCTTCACTGTGATGTAGGGTCCTGGGTGGGAATTCTAGTAGTCCTGTAGGTTAATAAGTATGTAGAGTACCATGCATGGGTTCACCCTTGCTGTGTTTCGGGACACAGATCAAAATCCTAGTAAAGCCTGTCAAAATTGGTTGTCACTGCAACATTTCCCTCAATGAAACACAATAGTTAGATCTGTTTGCTGCCCTTTGTCTGTCCCTCTTCTGGGGTTTCCAACCTTGTGTTGCTGGCATAAAAGACTCATGTCAAAACTGGATAGAGGTCAGCCCATTCTGAGACAATTACTTTAACTCTGAAGTTATGGGGTTAGCTGGGCATTGATCTGTCCTTTCCAAGCATCACTAATTTATTGGAAGCCTCGTCATTGCAGAAAAGAGACAGCCAAGGACAGATGAACCTTCCCCTCCCCCTGCCTCCAATAGCAATTGCTTCCATGCCACGGAGTTAAGTGAAATCCAGGGAAGGAGCAGGAGTAGGACTTGAGGGACTGAAGACAGTAAAGGGGGAGTCTGTCGCTTTGCATGTGTGGTGGTTCCGAAAGGAGAAATGAAGCAGCAACAGCTGGACAGAAGGGTGGGATTGAAATGCATCTTGGAAATGAGAGTTGGAAATGTGAGTGGGATGCCGAGGGCTTGAAAACCAGCCTTAGCAGAGGCACTCTTGGATTTGGGCCGAGAGCTGATGCTTGAGCCCTATGATGAAGCTTATAGTCCCTGTCAGCTGAATCGTTGGACAGAGGAAGATTATAGATGACTCCACTTTCTAGAATAATGGAATTAGGTTTGAAAGGGCCCCAAGGAGTCATTTTTCTACTCAGTCTATGACCCTGACTGACCCTTCCTCTACTTTTTTCTATGGATTTGAGCCGGGGCCAAGCTGGACTGGGGGAGGTGGTGGGTGGGGGTTGGAGGTATGTCTTATGGTAAGTCAGTCAATTGTATTTGAGTGTTTACTGTGTGCAGAGCACTGAGTTAAGTACAATATAACAATGGATGTGTTTCTGCCTTCATGTTACTATTAGATTTTAACTCCTTAAGATCCATCTTTGGGTGTAGTTTTGGAATTGCTTCCCCAGGGGCTGACATTTTTCTGAGCGCCCTGTGAGAGTTCAGGGGATGGAATACTTAGGTTAGATGGTCCAGTCCACATTCTCAGAAGGCCTCTCCCTCAGTTTTGGACAGATGGAGTGTCCCTTAGCCACAGCATCATTACCCCTCTCACAATTGCATATATTCCTGTTTTCTCACGCACTCCCCTTCCTCTGGTCACGCTTGAGCTGCTGGAACTTTAATTAAAAAGAACAAACTTCAGCCTGTCTTTCCCCTGCAAAGGTCACTAGGCTTATTTTGAGGGGCTTGATGGAAGCCTGTGTTTTAACCATCCCTGTTTATTTTGAGGGTACAGACTGGTCATCTGTGTTTGCTATAGGAAACACTTAATCATCTGTTCATAAATGACTCCCAACAGAGCAGCATGGAGTCCACGGTGTCATAAGGAGAACAGAATATTCTGGGGCTTGTAGTCTCCAAGCCTTGAACTCAAGGTAAAGATGAAACACGGAAATATTTTGTAAAGGTTAATGAGATCCTTCCATCTCATTTTGAGCCTCATAGATTCAATCTGCTTTGTGCACTAGCAGTGATGTAGGGAGAAATCATGACTCCAGAACCTGTAAGACACGATCTCACGGGAGCCCCTTTGAAAAAAAAGACCCAGAAAACACTATTTTGCTCTCCTTCTTAACACCCTCAGGTCCTGATCAGTGTAACTTCAATTCCAGTCCATCTCTCCTCCCAATGGGAATTAGTTGCTTTTAACTGCCGAACAGCCGTTAACAATTTTTTTAATGAAAAAAAACCCTCTACATGTTTCTTCCTTCAAAGCGACCATTTGGTAAATTGCAGTATTGTTTCCAACAGAGGCACTTTTCTCTCTCTCCATCTTTACATTTCTCCGAGGATATAGCTGTGCTAGGCTGACTCTAGGCAGGCAGTCCTCTACTCCTGATGGGTTAGATCGAGTCTTGCAGGTTCTGGAGTCGTGATTTCTCCCTATATCACTGCTAGTGTATAGAGCAGATTGATTCTATGAGACTCACGGCGAGACGGAAGGATTTCATTAGCCTTTGCGAAACACTTTTTGCGTTCCATTTGATTTGTGTAGCTGCTGTCTTGCTGGGAAGGTTGTGCTCATCCTTTGCAGTAGGATCTTGGGGCTGTGCTCGCTGGAGAAAAGGCCCGAAGGGAAGGTATCAGTGTTCACCGGAAGATAGTATGCTATGTGGCATGAGCCACAAAGCACTGATGGGTGGGTGTTAGTGTATTAGTATAGACTGTAAGCTCCTTATGGGTTGGGGATCAAATCGATCCACTCTGTTGTATTGTACTTTTCCAAGTGCTTAGTACAGTGTTCTGCACACAGTAAGCAATCAATAAATACCATTGATTGATTCACTATCTCTATCAGTTTTAAAGGGCTGGGACTTAGCAGGAAGCTTTCTGACTGGTAGAGCAGGATCTAGGATGGACTTGGAGCCCTATTGCCCTTCATCTCTCGGTTTCTACTTCAGGAACTAAGCAGCACCGGAGGGAGACTCCATCGACCTGAGTGAGCACTGTGAGGGAGAAGTGGATTATGCTGTTTAGCTGCAGCATGCAGCTCCTAGGAGCCAGTAAAGGGATGGGAGATATGCCTGGAGCTGTCTGGGATTATGACAAAAAAAGAGCATTTCATGATTGCAGTTGGCAAAATTGATAAACTGTGGTATTTGTGTGGGAAGGACTGCGCAAAGTGCCAGGGTAGACACAATCGGTTCAGACATCAACCCTATCCTACATGGGGCGCATAGTCTGAGGAGGGACCACAGGTGTTTAATTCCCATTTTACAGATGGGCTGAGACAAAGAAGTTGTGTGACTGGCCCAAGGTCACCTAGCAGTCAAGTGGAAGGGCTGGAATTAGAACTCATGTCTCATGACTCCCTGTCTTATCTTTCCACTAAGCCATGTTGCTTTGCAGCAGCTCTTCAGATGTCATTTGGGAAAACATTTTCCTCTTACCTTTTTGTGAAATTTCTACAGAGAAGCTTCTCAAAAAACTCACTTAAGCTCTTTCTAAGTGCCAAGTCCTAGGGTAGAAAAAAGATATAACCAATACAGTCCCTGTCACATATGGTACTCAAAATCTAAGAGGTAGGGAGCGCAAATATTTTATCCCCATTTTATAACTGGGGGGAGAAAAATGAGGTATGGGTAAGTGACTTGTCCAAGGTCACACAGTTGGGCGGGGCAGAGTTGGGATTGGAATCCTGGTCTTCTGGCTCTCAGTTCAGTGTACAATCCTTCATTTTTTTCCCCCACTAATTCCTCTACCAAAATGTATTCATTTCTCATACCAAAATGTACTCACATACACCCATTCCCCAGGGCTGCAGAATCTGGAACTAAGCACTCACTGGGGAGTGAGTTAGCACCCACCTTTCACCTCTAATTTGCCACTGGCTTGCTTTATGGCTTTAGGCCAGGGTGAAATTTGGTATTCAGAATAACGTGCAATATGAATCTGTGAACCTGTTTTTTGTCTGTCTGAAAAGCAGGCTGTTGTCAGTTCTACCCTTGGGAAGCTACAACCATTTTTCTGCTGAAGGTAAATGAGCCATAATAATAATAATTATGGTATTTGTTAACCACTTACTAGATGCCAGGCACCCTACTAAGCACTGGGATAGATATAAGCAAATTGGGTTGGACACAGTCCTTGTCCCACATAGGGCTCACAATCTCAATCCCCATTTTTCAGATGAGGTAACTGAGGCACAGAGGAAATGAAGTGACTTGCCCAAGGTCACACAGCAGATACGTGGCAGAGTTGGGATTAGAACCCAAGACCTTCTTACTCCAGTCCTGTACTCTATTTACTATGCCATGCTGACTGCCTCTTTTTCAGATTCTACTCTCAGGTCCTTATAGCAGAACAAGGGCTGAATCTTGTCAGTTAAAATAGTTTCAATCAACCCTCCTGGGGTAGAGTGAGTCTGACCTAACAGTGAGAGCAGAGCGCTGTGATCTGGCTTGGGACTCTGAGCATTCACTGGCTGTGTCATCTTGCAGTCTTCATCTTTGATTTGGAATTTAATTTCTGCACTACTGTTTGTAGAATTGCAGAATTGGTTTAATCATTATTACCTACCTCTCTGGAGTGTTGTGAAGTTGAAATGAATTCAACCTGGCAAAAGATTTAATTGGGCCCTTCTGAAAAAACGTTCTAGGTAAGTGGAAAATATTAATACTGTTTTGAATTTTCATTCCCTCAGTGAAACACATCTTGTCTATGTCTTGGGAAACAGAAATGATGCTTACACCTCCATGCAATATCCTCTTGAGCATCACCACCTCATGGGATGGATAAATTCAAATTCAAACAGTAATTTCAGCTTAGGGTGACACATTACTTTAAAGAATGTAGGGACTTAAATGCCGCCATACTTAATCAGACCAAGGACAAATCTGACTCTCACAAACTGTTAAAAAAAAAGGATGACCCCAAAGAACTCTTGGAGGAAGAGAGATGACTGCCCTCCTCATCTTTCAAAAACTTATTTTTCCTTCTAATGACTCATACAGGAGCTCTCATCAGGCATCTAGTTGAAGCCATGTGAGTGAATGAGTTCTCCAAGGGAGTGGGGGTAGATGGAGAATAGAAGGGGACCCAGAACTGAACCTTGAGGGACATCAAGTTAGAGAGTGGGAGGCTGAGGAGGAGCCCAATGAAGAGGCTGAGAATAAGTGGCCAGAGAGAGAGGAGAACCAGGAGAGGACAGTGTCAGTGAAGCCGAGGTTGGAATATGTTTCCAGGAGAAGGGGATGGTTGAGTGTTGAGGGTAGCTGAAAGGTCAAGGAAGATTAGAATGGAGTAGAGGCCATTGGATTTGGCAAGGAGGAGACCACGGATGACCTTTGAGTGGGAAGTTTCTGTGGAAGGAAGAGGATGGAAACCAGATTGGAGGGGATCAAGGAGAGAATTGGAGGAGAGGAACTTGACCGTGGGTATAGATAGGACTTTGGAGAGGATTGGTAGGAAAGAGATGGGACAATAACTGGGAGGAGCTGTTGGGTCAAGGAAAGGTTTTTTTTAGGATGGGGAAATATGACCATGTTTGAAAGCAGAGGGGAAGAAGGCTTTGGAGAGTGAACAGCTGAAGATGATGGTTAGGGAAGGAAGAAGGGAGGGGGCAAATGCTTTGATAAGGTACAGAGGAATGGGGTTGGATGTGCTGGTGACCAGGGTGGATTTTGAGAGAAGGCCATGACTAGTATCTGGAGTGGGTGGAAGAGGTGGATGATTTGGGCTTCAAAGGAAGGGAAAGAGGTTGAGAGAGGTGAAATGGTGCAAAAGCTTCATTGGGGAGCAAGAAGGAAGCCAAATCCTTTCCCACTGAGTTTTGGGAAGTGGGTGAAGATGAGCCCCATCGAGAGAGAGCAACAGGGGAGACTGTCATTAGGGGAGAGTCAGGTTTCAATGATGGTGAGGAGTAGCAGTAACTGGGTCCTTAACAGGTCAGAGTTGAAGGGAAGCTTTCCCATATGGAGCGGGGATTCCATAGGCTGTGGGTGAGTGTGGTCCCGAGGGAGGGGACAGCCATGAGGGGTGGGGAGGGTTGGATTGGAGTGAGTTGACAGGGGCTGGTTTAGGGGTAAGGGGGTGGAGGGGATGAAGGGTGATGCAGGGACAGAATGACAGGGATGGGGTGGGAGTGGTGGAAAGGTGTTGGATGGAAAGGGAAGAGGGAGTGTGCTGAAAAGGGGGGACAGGGATGAGCTGTCAGGAAAGAGGGAATTTGAGGGTTCATGGTGAGGTTAGGGAAGTTTGTGTCCTAGGTGAGGTATTCAACAGCAACAACTAGTTAATCCCCTGATTTTCTGAGTACATTGTTGAATTGTATACAAGTTCTTAGGGAGCTTACAGTCTATGGGGGAGAAATAAATTAAATAATACATAGGGGAAATAGAATATAAGAATATGCACATAAGTACTGTAGGGCTGGGGTAAGTATCAAAGTGCTTAATGGGTACACACCCAAATTCATAGGTGATGCAGAGGAGAAGGTGGGTAAGGTAAATGAGGGCCTAGGAAAGGCCTCTTAGAGGAATTGTGATTTTTAGAAGGATTCTGAAGCATGTCCCCTTTCAGCCTTCTTCTTTTTAAACTGGTGAATTCTAATGTTTTCAGTTTACTCTCAAATGGAAGCTAAGGACAGAGCATTGTATTGTTCAGTAAACGTTATCATTCCTCCTCCTTCTTCCCTTCTCTGTGCACCACTTCCCCATCCTCTCTCCTCTCCTCAACCAATTGCTTTTATTAAGCACTTCCTGAGTGTAGAACACTATACTAAGCACTTGGGAGAGTACAATGTAACAGAGTTGGTAGACAAGTTCCCTGCCCATAATGAGCTTACTATTTTGGTTGCCCACCTCTGAACCTTCTTCAGCGTTTTTACACCCTTCCTAAGACATGACCAGAACTGCCCTCATTATTTTACATGCATACAAATCATGGTGTTCTACTGGAGATAAAACTACAGCTCTTGGTTATTGGTTTGTGTGTTTTTTTCAATCCTTATTCCTGTAACACTTTACTGTCTCCCCGACCCCCACCCCCCAACCCTGCAGCCACACACTGGTTTGATGATTTTGAGGCAATGATCCTCATTACCTCTAGGCTTTCTTTTCCAATTCCAATAGACCTGACTGCTCCAGGTCCTTCATCAGGTAGCCATAGTTAGGATGATTTCTCCGTGAATGCATGACTTGCCATTTGCTGACACTGCAGCAAATCTCCCACTTTTTCTGTCCGCTCAGCTTTGTGAGATCTTCCTCTAGTTTCTCTCCATCAGGGAACCTGGGGTCATCCCTGCACTTGGAGCTTTTGCTGGATATTTCATCCTTGAGATCATTTGTTGAAAAAGTTAAATAGAAATTCCTTGTGGACAGAGACCATGTTTACCAACTCTGTTGTACTGTACTCTCCCAAGCACTTACTACAGTGCTCTGCACTCAGTAATAATACTAGTGGTATTTGTTAAGCACTTACTATGGATCAGGCACTGTACTATGTGCTGGGAAAGACATATCAGATCAGACCCAGTCCTTGTCCCACCTGGGGCTCACTGTGTAACGGGGAGGGAGAACAGGAATTTAATCCTCATTTTACGGATGAGGAATCTGAGACACAGAGAAGTTAAGCAAGTGTCAAGGTCACACATCAGGCAAAAGGCAGAGCTGAGACTAGAACGCAGGTCCTTTGATTCCCGGACCTTTAGCTCTTAAAGGAACATGTCTGCTAATTCTGTTGCATTGTACTCTCCCAAGCACTTAGTACACTTAGTGCTCAGAATGTAGTAAGTACTCAGTGAATACCACCACTTGATTAAATACAATCTATAGAAACAATTCTAGAATGGATTCTTGGGAATTTCATTGTTTACCCTTTCCATTCTGAAAAGTGGCCATTTTCTCCCTCCCTTTTATTTCCTTTCAGCCATGCCAGAACATTCCCTCCAATGCCACGAGAACCCAATATTTTAACAATTCTTTCATGTGGAACTTTGGCAAAGATTTTTAAACATCTAAATGGATGAATTCCGCTGACTCCTTTCTACCCTCAGACTCACTGATTCATTCTCAGATCTCCAGCTGAAGTGAAGCATGACTTTCCCTTGCAGAAACCATGCTGCCTTTTCCTCAACAGGCAGTTTGAGAATTCACTCATCTAAAACTTAATCTAGAGGCTTTCAGTTTGCCACATGTAAAAGCAGGTCCAGACTGGCTCCAAGAACATTACCAGGAAAATCCCCAGTATGAATTCTTAAAAGTGGTGGAGGTGGTAGGAAGGTTGGAAAAGCAGGATCCCCTCAACAATCCCCTTAATGGCCCCAAGATTCATGGAAGCAGTGGAGCTGGGGCCGCTTCTCACCAGGCCCCACCAAAATTATTCAGGTTCCTCAATGGGGCTGGTTCAGTTCTGTATAGAAGTGAGACTTCTAGGTCGTGTATTCTCCGGTCTCTCGGAAGAGTCCTTATTAGTTATGGGATTTATTAGGGACTTTCTGTGTGCCAAGCAGCAGTTAAGTCCTGCAGTAAGCATAACCTTGGATTAATTTAATAATAATTATGGTGTTTGTTAAGTGCTTAGTAAGTGCGAAGCGCTCTTCTAAGCACTGGGATAGATAGGTTAATCAGGTTGGACCCAGTCTTTGTCCCACATGAAGCTCACAGGACTTGCAGTTTTCCAGTTCTGTAGCTTTTTGTTATGATAGGTTACACATTCTTCCCAGTAACTTCACAACTTTCCTTTTGGATTCCTTTGGCACTCTTTGTTAGATGCCCTCTGATCTTGGCAATTTGATTGAATTAATGTATCACTTTGTACTAGGTCATCCTATGTATGTACTGCAGTTTTACCTAGCCTTTCTAACTTGTTGGCTATGAGAAATAATTTGGGGATGGAAAGCTCCCTAACGCTCTCTAGTAGTTTTGTATCTTCTCCTGAGGATAGTGCAGGGATGGGCACACAGTTTGGGTTAAATAATGAAATTACCATTGTCATCCTTAGTAAATGTTGAATTAAGAACTCCTTTGAACATTGTGACTATCTTTTCATCCTGAAATGCACCCTTTACAATCTCAACTTTAACTAGCTTTACTGATTCTCTAGTCAATTTACTAATTTTACCAGGTTTGACAAGGACAATTATATATTTATCTTAATCTTAAAAATGAAATGTACATATGCATATATCAATTTTTGTAAGGACAACCCCACAAAGCAGCCCTGCCTAGTGGAAAGAGCACGGGCATGGAAATCAGAGGACATGGGTTCTAATCCCAGTTCTGCTAGCTGCCTGCTGTGACCTTGGGCAAGTCGCTTCTCTATGCCTGCCTGTTTCCTCAACCGTAAAATGAGGATTCAAAACCTGTTCTCCCTTCTTCTTAGAATGTGAGCCCTATGTAAGAAATGGACTGTGTCCTACCTGATTAACTTGCATCTAATCCAGTGCTTAGTACAGAGCCTGGCACATAGTAAGCACTTAACAAATACCATGGAAAAAAAAGAGCAGCTTTACCAGTAGGTTTATCTACACTAAAATGAAAAATGATTTTGAGAGTGCCCCTTCAACAAAGTAGTAAGTGTATCTGTACTCTGAGGATGTGTGGGCAATTAACTGCAACTAATCTTGGCAGATTTATATGTACGCAGTTTATACTGTTTCAGTGAGCGCTTCATCTGGTGTTTGCCAGTGTTACGGGGAGGTTCTTTGCTCAGACGAGCCGATGGATTGAAATAAATCTTGACATGAGGGATCATCGTATAGCTTTGTTGACTGAGAAAGAGGGAACTTTGTCATGTCTTTCACCCACTTTTATCCAGCTGTTCAGACATTCCCCAGAGTGGACTCCAAAGTTGCTTGTAAAAAGTGAACAGTCAGCAGGTCTGAAAAACAGACCGTCTGCTGTTCTTGGATTATAGAAGTTGAAAGCATCACTTTGCTCTCTGGTTAAGCATCCAGCAATTACAGGCAAATTCTAGTTGGAAAGAGGTTAGACCAGGGCAGAGCCAACAGTCTGATTAAAAGCAAGAAGTGCCAGTGTGAAACATCTTTGGAGCAGCTTTAGCCATTCATTGAGTAGAGTGGATGGGGCAGTGGCCTACCTAGATCATTTTGTAGCCCATCCACTTTTGGTGGGGGCTCTGCTGGCAAAATGGCGGCCCCTGGAGTACCACTCCAACTCAGGGCTTGCTGCTCTACACAAAAGGAGTGGCAGACTTTACTGTGACATGTGACCCTCAGAGGAAGACTGTTTAAGAAAAGATTATTCCTCCTCTACCTCCCACTCCCCCCCCCCCCCCCCCCCGGTGGCCCACAAATGAAGTTTCATGACCAAAGGCAGCAAGGTCTGGGGAAGAGATCACTAAACGAGGTGTTAGGAGACTTAAGTCTCCTTCAAGGTTCTCTGCTGACTTTCTATGAGCCTGGATACTTTCTTCTTGAGAATGAAGGAACAAGAGATCAATATTCATGTTTTACTGATGTGAATTGAGTAACTGAACTAAGGAGTGAAGAGAAGAAGCAGTGTAGCCTAGTAGATAGAGTACGTACCTGGGAGTCAGAAGGAACTGGATTCTAATCCCGGCTTGTCACTTGTATGATGTGTGGCCTTGGGCAAGTCACTTAATTTCTCTTTGCCTCAATTCCCTTATCTGAAAAATGAGGATTAAAACTGTGAGCCCCATGTGGGACAGGGACTGTGTCTGACACAATTTGTATCCACCTCAGCACTTAGTAGAGTGCCTGGTACATAGCATTTAACAAACACCACAATCACTATTATTGTTGTTATTAAGCAAGTTATAGCTGGGTTGAGATCATATTCTGACTGAGCATTGATTTTTTTTTTCCATAAAACTATTCAGCCCCAAACCTTCTTCCCTCTCCTCTTTCTTCCCTCTTTGTTCCTTCTTCTCTAAACCCACCTCACTAGATTTCACTGGGGAAAATGAAAAGTCATGAATTGTTCTGATCTCTTTTTTGCGGGTAAATGTGATTTGCTTTTAATATTATCTCTTGCGTATTCTAAACCAAGATCTAATTAAACAGATCAGATGGAAGGTCCTTGTATGTCTTTATAGGCCAGGATTGCACAATTTGTTTCTGCACTAGCTTCTCAATACATCCTTTTCTCATTAGTTCCACCTAACTACAATAGGAGTTTATAAAATTAAAAAAAACTTATTACAAATGGAATCTTTTACATTTAATCTTTTAATCCAAAGATAATTACATGCCCAAGTATTGCTGGACTACTGCAAGAGAAGCAGTGTGACCCAGTGGAAATGGCATGGGCCTAGGAGTCAGAGGATCTGGATTCTAGTCCTGGTGCCGTTTTATGACCTTGGGCAAGTTACTCTGTGCCTCAGTCTCCTTATGTGTTAAATAGAGTTTCAATATCTGTTCTTCTTCCCTCTTAGACTGTGAGTACCATGTAGGACAGGGATTGCACCTGACCTGATTATCTTGTATCTACTCCAGTGCTTAGTACAGTGGTTGGCTTAGTAAGTACCAACATTTTTATTATTTTGCATGCATCACAAATTACTGCTCTGGGGCATCAGTTTCCTAGGGACCTCCATTTTCCAGGTAACAGGTCGGATCTGGTGGTTGACAAATAGGGCAGAATGGAATAGGGAGTGGGGTAGATTTAAGGACAGAGGACTTTGATTTTCCTTTCCTCCTTTCCCTTCTCTCTAACTCTCTATATGAATAAGTAAGCAGCTCCCTGTTCCTATTGTCTTTGCATGGTGACTGACTTGGGTTGCATCTCTAAGTTCTAAGTTTCCTTCCCTGTGTCTGATTGTGGGGGTTATTCAAAATGACCATTAAAAAAGAGACTCCTACTAAGAGCTTAAAATCTGCAGTTGAGACCTTGAAGCTGCAAGTTGGAGAATCTCTAATCTATCAACTCCCTGGGCAAGAGGCAATTGAGGAAAGATAGGCAGAGAGTGATGATCAAGTGTAGAGGGAAGGAATGAAGGATACTGGCTTGGCCCAGCCAGGGGCAGGACAGGGAGGAAAAAGAGCTGAAAGTATGTATTAAAAAATAATGGAATTAGGTGATTCCTTTGTACTAAGCACTGTAATTAACATTGGGGTAGAAACAAGATAAGTCAGACAGTATCTTCCTCACATGGAGTTCACAATCTAAGGTGGAGGGAGCACAGGTACTGAATCTCCATTTTACAGATGAGGAAAATGAGGCCCAGAGAAGTTAAAAGACTTGCCCAAGGTTACACAGTAGGCAAGTGGGAGAGCCAGGATTGGAATCCAGATCATTTGATTCCCAAGCCCATGCTCTTTCCACTAAGCCCCATTGCTTTTCTAAAATAGAGAACTCATCAGGCAGTTTTGTGTTGCTGATGGTGCTGATATCAGCCCTTGGTAACTTATCTGGAATTGAAGAATATAAAGACTTTCATGGAGGTTTTGTATCCTTGGAAGTTGTCTGGCATGGACTGGATGTGGGAGTGTGTTTTGGTATTGTGGGCCGTGTTTCACTGGTTAGTGTTCAAACCCGGACTCAAGTTCACGGGAGAGATCTCCTGTGAGGTACTTCCTGCTAGTAGGTTTGGTAGCAACTGCTTTTCTTAGTTCACTTAGAAAAAAGCTCAAGGTTAGGACAAAATTTAATCAAACCCCTCCAGACCCAAAGCCTAAAATCTCCATTCAAAGCATCTGTGCAGAACCTCAAACTGCCCTGCATTCTCGGCTGCCACCTTTTCTGTTGAGAAAGGCATATTCTCCCTCTCCTTCAGCAAGCCTGCCTCCATCTAGTATGACCAGCCAGGAGAGAAACTCCAAGGTTGCCAGACATTCTGGCAATCCAGACAAAAGAACCGTCAGAGGGTAGCCCAGGCAGTCCTGTTGCCCAAAGCTGTCATGATTTCACAACAAAATGAGACTATCTTCCAATGGTTGGAAGCTAACAGATTACAGACAATCCTTGCCTTCAGCTTTCTTTAGGCCTCCAAGGTTGCCTGCCCCTTGATGTTTTCCCATTTTGTTGCCCCCCGGATAGGAGTGACAAATTCAGCATTGATTGCATCAATTCTACAAACAGCTTATTCCAGGAAGTCAATGAGCTTAGTCACAGTACTTTGAGTGCAGTCTCTGTTGATGCAAATTCATAGAGCCTGCGCACAGTGGCCCGTCCCTCTTGAATTTTCAGCCTTCACCCCCTCCCTCACGTTGTTTCCTCGGCTTGGAACTCCTCCATTCCCCTTCTTCCTCCCCGTCCCCTGACCCCAAAATGCCTTCACAGATGAATTCCCAGTTCACAAAGTCATGTAAACCCATCAGCCATCTCTAGCTCTCTTTGATCGTTTATACCCCTCATCAGCACTTTTATATATATGTGTGTGTACATATATCTAATATATATTTATTCAGTTGTACATTCAATTACTTATTTTCATTATCCTAAGTACTTTTATGTCTTCCCTATTATAGTGTAAGCTCCCTGTGGGCAGGAAATGTAATCCTTGCTTGTTTTGTACTTTGCAAGTGTTTATACAATGCACCACATGTAGTAGACAATAAATGCTATTTCTTCTTTGCAGGGCACATAGGGTGAATTAGTGTGTCTTTCTGTGAGTGTGTAGGTTTCTTCTGCTTGCCATAAAGTGACTGTCCCCAGAGTTTACAGATGTAGTTAGAATTGCTTAATGGTGAAATCTGATTTCTGGTTTAGGGGGTGAAGTTTTTACATAGACACTTAACTGTGGTTTCATCCCAGTTAGTGTCCATTTGGAGAACCCAATTTCTCTAGAGTGAAGATTTACCCAAGTCACTCTCGAACAGGTCCAAACCTCATCTACGCCAGGCAGCAGGGATAGGGGGCAGCAGCAACTTGCATGGTAAAGTCAACTTGAAATATTTAAACATTCATTTATCTCCTTTTCACTCCCTCTCTTCGTCAATTGTGTTTATTGAGCACTTACTGTATCGTTGGGCATCGGTGGATGGGTAAGCAGAGGAAAAAGCTGGGCTGCTTAAACCTGGCCCATTCTCAAATGGGTTCAGCTTCGGTACCAAAGTGAGCTTCTTGAGGGCAGGAATCGTGCCTACCTATGCGATTGTGTGCTCCCAAGAGATTAGTACAGTGCTCACAAATGGTCAATAAATCCTATTATCTTGTTTTTTATGGTATTGGTTAAAGAACCTACTCTTCCAACTATGTTGTATTCTCCCAAGCGCTTAGTGGTATAATAATAATAATACTAATAATTGTGGTTAACACTGTACTGCACTGGGATAGATGCGAGATAATTAGGTTGGACACAGTACAGTGCTCTGCACATAGTAAGTGCTCAGTAAATACCACTGATGATGAGGATGGTGATCATGATGTCAGGCACAATGCAAAGAATCCAGAGTTAGATACAAGATAATCAGGTTGGACACAGTCCCACATAGGGCTTACAGTCTAGGTACAGTCATGGAAATAGAGGCACAGAAAAATTAAGTAACTTTCTCCAAGTCTCACAGCAAGCAGTTGGCAGAGTCAAGTTTAGAACTCAGTCCTATGTTCTTTCCACTAGGTCATGCTGCTTCTCATAGATCCTACCACTTCCAAGCCAGTGTTCTTTCCACCAGACCATACTATTTTCCCTTGATTAGTTGACCAGCTGGAGGGCCCCAACTCAGAGTTTTTTGAGACCTAGAGAGGATCAGGCTCATGTCAAACTCTCCCCTGCTGGCAAGGATCACTGGCTTGTACGATAGGCAGTTCTCTAGCTGTGAGCCTTTAGAAGCTAAAGTTGCTTGTTGAGTATGTCCCAAGATGACTAAAGTAACAAACAACAAAGGTGAAGCAGCTCAGTTAAGCAGTTCATGTCTCTAAGCCCTCTGAATTAGGCTTCAACATGCCCATCACCAGTCTCCTGGGAAGGGGTTAGCATTTAATCATTTCCTTTTCTCTGCTTTTATTCTTTCCTCCAGGGACAATACTGCTTTTCTTTCTGCTTTTCTTCTTTGGAGCTTTCAGCACCCAATCTGAATGAGGCCACTGCTATAGGTTTCCCTGGAGCAATCCTAACATCCCAACACATCTAAAACCTCTTTTTCCCGATTCTTGGGTTCCTTAGGTCCTGCCCCGTGCAGTGACCGAGTTGAACTTGCTTTGTTACTTGCCATTTTAATTTTGACCGCAGGACAAAAACGTGTCCTCGTGGAAAATTTGGAACTTACTGTAGTGCTGCTATTTTGGGGTGTATAGTGTTTCCTGAGATGGTAAAATAAGTTGATATTGCAAAGCTTTTCATCTTTTCCTCAAGGCTGCCCCGAATGACAACATTTTTATAGTAAATTCATGTATGCAGGAGGCTAAAAGCCCATCCAGAAGAAAAATGATTTTGTCAAACTTAAAATGTAGTACTGGGCAAAGTTTATACATGAGGAAGAAAATATCTGCCCCTCCTTTTTTTCCCCCAGTAAAGCAATTATTCAGAAACCAGGAAAATAACAATATGTATGCACAGCAAAAAACATGCATCCAAAATTGGAATTTCTCTCTGGCCGAAGGAAATGGATGCTAGCCAGTTAGGTGTCTGGAAAGATAAAGAAGCATTATTATTATCAAGACAAAATAAAGGTGGCTTTCTTCTCCCACAACCCAGTGGGATTTCTTTTTAGGAAAGTTTGGATTAAAAGATTACCAAACAATCAATGATATTTGAGTGCGTACTGTGTGCAAAGCACTCTGCTAAGAGCTTGGGACAGTACAATATAATAGAGTGATACAAGTTCCCCGACAACAAGGATCTACAGACTAGAAAGTCATGAACCAGAAATGGGGAGTTAGGAAATCCAGGCTTAGGTGAGCCTATAAATTTAGGGTGTCCGTGTTAAACCAGATCCTAGCTGCTCATAAGGGGCTATCTCTGAATCAGTTGCCAAGCACGGACCATTGCAGTAAGTCCTGGAGATAGATGAAAATGAATAGGCTGTGCCTTCTAGGAGTTTGGAGTCTAATAGGGGAGACAAGACAACCAAGCATCATAAATAAGTAAAATAAATGTAAAACTCTTAAGACTTTGCCTCTTCTTTCCTAGATCAGATTAAGATCATTCATGTGTTTGGGGGTGGGAGGTTGTCTATTTTAATTTTCTGTAGGCTACAAATAGAACATTTAAGAGGTAATGTTTCAGGCAGCAGAACGTACCAGACAATCAGCATCTTTTGCAGTTGATTAAGCACTGAAGCTTGATGTTCAGTAACCACAAGGATTGTTTACTACCAGCAGATGTCAACTTTTTACAGATTATTCCTATCATCAAGGATAAGAAACAGAAGTTTCAATTTGTTGGCATCAACTAAGATTGCTGGAAATCTTTAAGGAAAGAAGGGACAGCCATCTGTGCTGGATGCCTGGAGGCAGAGGGCTGGACCAGTTGACCACTCATGATTCCTTTTTGCTTTTTGATTCTATGAATCTAAGATACTCTTTTTTGAAGTGAAGACCCTGGGGCCGATGAGTTATAACTCCTTGCATGTTACTGTGCTCACCCTTAACCCCGTTGCACTTGGGATCTAGCTGGAGCATACTCATTTTAGAAGAAAGGCCAGTAAAAATATGGATAAGGGACTGAACTTTTTTAATGGCATTGGTTAAGTGCTTATTAATAATGTTGGTATTAAGTGCTTACTATGTGCAGAACACTGTTCTAAGCACTGGGGTAGATACAGGGTAATCAGGTTGTCCCACGTGAGGCTCACAGTTAATCCCCATTTTTACAGATGAGGTAACTGAGGCACAGAGAAGTGAAGTGACTTGCCCACAGTCACACAGCTGACAAGTGGCAGAGCCGGGAGTCGAACCCATGACCCCTGACTCCGAAGCCCAGGCTCTTTCCACTGAGCCATGCTGCTTTCCCAATAAGCTGCTTCACGCTGCTTATTATGTGGCCGACACTATGCTAAGCACTGGGTTAGATAAGATAATCAGGTTGGACACAGCCACTATCCCACATAAGGCTCATAAGTGAGCTATTGTGAGCAGGAATGTGTCTGTTGTACTCTTCCAAGTGCTTAGTACAGTGCTTTGCACTCAATAAATATGATTGAATTGAATTAATCTCCATTTTACAGAGGAGATAACTGAGGCACTGATCAGTTAAGTGACTTGCTCAAGGTGTCACAGCGGACAAGTGGCAGAGCCAGGATTAACTCCCAATTTACTACGAGCTTCACTCTATAGGAAGATTCCAACGGAATTGAGATTACTAGAAAGCTGAGTCTAGTTTGCCAGACAAATAAGCCTTGGTAAACCAGTGCATTGTGGCAGATTCCCAGTCTAAGGCATTCACACATACAGTGGGTCCAAGCCTCGGGCCACTTTTCCTAAAGACTAGCAAGAGGTAAATTGAACAAGCCAGCCTGTATTTATCAAGCACCACACTCTGTGTGGGTACGCAGAGACCCACACTATGTTCTGTGATTGTCTAATTTGTTTGCTCCACTAGCCTCATTAGTATCCGTGGCTGATTGAGGAGGCTAGAATTGAAGCAGACAGGCGGCTCCTTGCCCTGGAAGAGGTTCTGGTTTCTGCATTACAGGGAGAACCATACAGAGTTAGGACTTGTGCTGGGTCTAGTTGACAGGTCCCTCCCTTAGGCCACTTGTGGATTCTCCAGCAAGTGGAAACCTGTACTCAGATGCTGGGAAGTCCATGTGGGTACCAGCCTCTAGAAAGTACTTGGTTGAGGGTCACTCTATCCTTGGGACACGAACCAAAGGTGATGTGCACTAAACAGAGGCCAGTGCACATGTCAAACTGCCCTACTGGTCTTTAAGCAGTTGCTATCCTCTTAGTGCTAGTTTTACTTAGAGAACCATTTTGCTTCTCCAGCCTGAAGTTGTGGTTGCAATCAAATTTTTTAGGATGCTCCTAAGATTTCTCAGTCCTCCAAAATGTCTTGTCTTTAAACAGGGCACCGGGCTTTGGGGGAATCTGGTTCATTAAAGGTGTAGCTTGACTGCAGAGGACGGTACAGTCCTGGTCAACATCCTAACCCAGAAACTGCTTCAGTTATAAAGCCATTTTCATTTCTTCTGAACTGGAATGACTTAAATCTCCTAACTAAAATTATCTTCTTTGTTTCAACCGCTCAGTTTCTCCATTTCAAATGAGGGATTGATGGGAAGTTTATCAGATTTTTTGGGGGGTAACTTGGGACACTTGATAAATGTGCATGTTGATGGTAGGTGGCTCTAACTTCTAGTGTACAAGAGAAAATAAATTTTCCACAGCTCACTACAGTCCTACCCAAGCCCAGTATGGAGGGCTTGCAATAGCTGATGGATTTTTTTGAATTACCGAAGATGGGAAAGGATGGTGAAGAGGTCATTTACTCATAGGTCTGGGCAGTGGCAGTGAGGAATATACTGTAAAAACCTCTGTGGACAAGGATTGTGTATACCTATTCTATTGTATATTGTATTCTGCTCTTCCAAGTGCTTAGAAGAGTGCTCTGCCCACAGTAAGTGCTCAATAATGATAATGATAATAATAACTGTGGTATTTAAGCACTTACTATGTGCCAGGCACCAAACTAAGCACTGGGGTGGTTACAAGCAAAATACCTTGGATGGAGTCCCTGTCTCACATGGGGCTCCCAGTCTTAATCCCCAGTTTTCACATGAGGGAACCGAGGCACAGAGGAGTTAAATGACTTACCCAAGGTCTCACAACAGACAGGTGGTGGTACCTGGATTAGAAACCAGCTTTTTCTGACTCCCAGGCCCATGCTCTATCCATTAGGGCACACTACCATTATCCAGTAAGCTTGATGTGGGCAGTGAATGTGTCTACCAATTCTATTGTGCTCTCCCAAGAGTTTAGTAGGGTGCTATGCCCACAGTAAGTGCTCAATAAATACCACTGTGTGATAGTACAACCATTACCCAAATGCCAACTGAGGCCTAGGGACAGCACTGTTCTGCTTTTCACTTTTGCTCTGGGCAAACTCCATCAAACTGGTCCCCACATCTGAAGGAAGGTCAGGGAAGCAGTGTGGCCTGATGGATAGAGCCCGGGTCTGGGAGTCAGATAACTTGGGTCCTAATTCTGTCTCCGTCACCCTCGTTCATTCCTTCAATTGTATTTATTAAGTGCTTACTGTGTGCACTGAAACATGTCTGCTGTGTGGCCTTGGGAACACCACAACTTCTCTGAGCCTCAGTTCCTTCATCTGTAAAATGGGGATTAAGACTGTGAGCCCTATGTGGGTCAGGGACTGTATCCATCCTAATTACCTTGTATCTGCTCCACTGCTTAGAACAGTACCTGGCAAATAAGTGCTTCAAAAATACCATAAAAAAAGTGTCTGGGGGACCAGCTACCACCCGAAACCAAAGAAACAAATCAGGTCTTCCCTCTGTCGTTTAATCAATCTAATTTATTGAGCTTCAAGGAGTTTACAGTCTAGTGGGGGAGAATGACATTAAAATAAATTATAGGTAAATATGTAAGTGTTCTGGGGCTGAGGATGGGTGACTATCAAGTGCTTAAAGGTATTGCCAAAAATTTTAAGAAGTCATCAGAGTCCATGTTTTCTGCTTCTGTCCTGTCACCAAGCTCCTATTCTGGTTCATAAATCCAGTGCCCATCTACAGCACAACAAAGCAAGGCAAGCTTGCTCTACTTTGGTAACAGGTTGTCCTGAGAGACCTCAATTTTAAGCTCTCAACTCGGCATAAGAGGTGCAATGAAGCCCAACATCAGGCAATGGGGCAGAACTGTGGACATCTGGGAGACAGATGCAGAAGACGGGCTAGTCGTGCTACTACTCTCCTAAAACAGAAGCTAAGGGAAGGTCATGACACCTCGGGGGAGAAGCGAAAGTGATGCTATAGGCTGAGGCAAGCAAGGGATCTCATGTGACCCAGAGCAAAGAGGGATGGTTGCTCACACATCAGATTTAGCAAATATATTCTCATGCATGGCTGAAATCTCCCCAACCCCAGTCTCCCTGAAAGCCCCAGGGGAGAGCTCCACATACCCCCACTTCTCTTGATCCAATGAGCTTCCAGAAAGGCCCAAGGGGCATGGTGCCCTCTGCCCACTTTCTCTTCCTGTGTACATCCCAGAACCCACTTCTCCCTCATTCCCGTGTCTCCAAGTTTATCCTGGTTATAACAGTGAGACCTAGTGGAAAGAGCTCAGGTCTGGGAGGCAGAGGAGCTGGGTTCTAATCCCGGCTCTTCTTCCTACCAGCTGTGGTACCTAGGGCAAGTCATCTCACTTCTCTGGGCCTCAGTTCCTTTACTGCAAAATTCATTCAATAGTATTTATTGAGCGCTTACTATGTGCAGAGCACTGTACTAAGCGCTTGGGATGAACAGGTCGGCAACAGATAGAGACAGTCCCTGCCGTTTGACGGGCTTACAGTCTAATCGGGGGAGACGGACAGACAAGAACAATGGCACTAAACAGCGTCAAGGGGAAGAACATCTCGTAAAAACAATGGCAACTAAATAGAATCAAGGCGATGTACAATTCATTAACAAAATAAATAGGGTAACGAAAATATATACAGTTGAGAGATTCAATTCCTGTTCTTCCTCCTCCTTAGATTGTGAGCCCATGTGGTACTGATAATATTGGTATCTACCCAGAGCTTAATATAGTGCTTGGCTCATAGTAAGCAGTTAACAAAAAATTACTACTATTATTACAACACACTGAGACTGTTGGTGGAGGATTCCTCCGGCATGCCAGAGGGTCAGAAGGCAATTCAGTAATATGCCGTGGGACCAGAGCAAACTGATGTTGTCAGAGCAATGAAGCGGCCAAAGATGATCAGCTCCCGTGAAACAGACAGCTCCTAGTGTGTCAAGCGTTCAGGCTGCAGACCCAGACCAAGGAGACCCAGCAGAGTCTCGGGTTATTTTGACTTTTGTTGTTCACTAAATCCTAAAGGCCAAATAGAGATGGACAGATCTCTGGCCCCGTCCCAGGCTGGCGGAGAACTCCGTGCTTTTGCTGCTGGTAGACGCTCTGTTATTTACAACTACACATCTGTAGCTCACCGCAGAGCTAAAGGAAATAAACTTGTCTATGGATCTTGACAGGGGCTGAGTGGTAGGAAGCAAAAATAGGATCCACTGGGAAAGAAAACTCAGAGGCGTAAATGGAAAGAGAGGGAAGAGCTGTAGCAGTCGAGAGAAACTGATCTGCAGTGAAATCCTGCTGGTACTTGTGTCACATCTTAAAGGGGGATATGTGAGTGGGAGATGGAGATGTTAGAGGCACCTCTCTGGTTTGGGCAGTCAATTCCGGCCATTTTTTGCCACAGGTGGAGAGTCACATGAGGGTGAGGTTCTCTGAAGTGAGGGCAGCTGGTTCTCTCTTCTGGCCATGGGGCTTTGGCTGTGTCTGGTTGCCTCTGGGCTTAAGACCCTCAATTAGCTCCTTCTTGTCCTCATCCATCTCTCATCACAACCAAGCCCGCACCCCAACATACTCACTGTATCTCGATCTCCTCTGTCTCGGGTCCTCGCTCACACCCTCCCTCCTTCCCCTTCAAGTCTAACAGACACCCATTCTCCCCCATCTTCAAAGCCTCACTAAAAATCCTTTCTCCTCCAGGAAGTCTTCCCTAATCTCTCATCTCTCCTCCCTTTCGTCCCTCTCTTCTGCATCACTTATGACCTTGCATTCATGCTCACTCCACCCCCATCCCCACTGCATTTCACCCATATACTTATATACTCTGTTCTGCTCCTATCGATCCTTATTTTAATGTCTCTCTCCCCAACTAGATTGTAAGCTTCTTGTGGACAGTGATCAATCAATCAGTAGTATTTGAGTGCTTACCATGTGCAGATCATTTCTTCCAACTGTATTCTACTCTCCCAAGTGATTGGAACAGTGCCCTGTCACAGTAAGCGCTCAGTAAATACCACTGATTGACTGGAGATCATTTTTCAAAGAATGGGGATGGAGCTGGAGAAACTACCAGATGGCACCAGTCATCATCATCATTGCTATTTATTGAGCACTTAGCATGTGCAGAGCACAGTCCTGTTTGACACTTCCTCCACTGCCCACTAAGCTTCAGAACCCCATTATCCCTGAAGAAAACAGACCTCAGGAAGTTAGTTTGGGGTGGGCCAAGTAGTTGGCTTCCCAATTACTCACAGAGTTATGTTGAACCACAGAAGCTAAAGCTCCTGGGACCTGATTTTTTTTTTAACCCCTGTCAGTGTAGCCTCTCCCCATGCAGGGGCTCAAGTCTTCCCATGAACGTGGGTGCTTACCAGAAAATGCTTGTCATGTCCAGACTGTCGCTCAGTTGGTTTATTGCTCAAGTTGGTGCTTGCATCACAACCAACAGTATTTACTGAGCACCTGCAATGGGCAGGGTACTAAACCCAGTGTATGGGCATGTGCAATCAATCAATGACATTTATCGAATGCCTATTGTATGCAGAGAGCATTATAGGAAGCATGGGGAGAGTATAATACAACAGCACTAGTAGAAACGTTCATTCCCCACAGCGAGATTATTACAATCTAGAAAGGGAGACAGACATTAAGATAGATTAGAAAACACTGAATACGTATGTGCCACTGAGTTGAGAGTGGGATGACTATCTAATACTCAAAGGGTGCAGATCCAAGTGCACAGATGACACAGAATAGAGGAGGAGTTGGGGAAAAGAGGGCTTAATTGGAAAAGGCCTCTCTGAGGAGATGTGAGCTTAATAAGGTGGGGAAAATGGTGGTCTGGCACAGAGGGAGGGAGAGGGATAGAAATAAGTAGAATTACAGAAGCAATAGAAGTAAAGACATTGCCCTGCTCTTGAGCTTTGCATTATAAAGCAGGGGAAGCAAGAGGATACAAATCACAAGCGTTCAATAAGCATAGAAACAGGAACATAGATAAAGCATTGCTTCATGGAAGAAACATGAACCTATGAGTCAGGGGACCTGGATTCTAAACTCAGCTCCACTACCTACCTGCTGTGTGACCTTGGTTGGGTCAGCTACTTAATTTCTCTCTGCCTCAGCTTTCTCATCTGTAAAATAGGGATGAAATACCTGCTCTCTCTTCCATTTGGACAATGAGCCCATGTGGGACAGGGACTGTGTCCGACCTGATTATCTTGTATCTACCCCAGCACTTAATACAATGATATGCACATAAGGGCTTAACAAATGCCACAATTATTAGCATTATTATACAAAGGCTAAAAATGCAAGTTGACAGTGTTATATTCATGGGTGCCAGGGGCAGCTGAGGATGATTCACAAGTTTGAATGTCCCACTACCTCCGTGGACCAGTGTTGTGCAGCGCCCTTCACGGGACGGGAGCAGAAGGCTGAGCTATGCTCCTGTGACCCTCAAGGAGCTTACCTTCCAAAGCCTTTTACCTAGATTTCATTTGCTTCAAAAACCCAGGGGAAAAAAGGACCACATCTAGCAGGAAGCCATCTGAAGGTCTATTTGTATGGACCTTTTCCAGGAAGAAGAGAAACCTAGCTACTTCACCCTTTGGTTTCATTTGTCCTCCTTGGGTTTAGAATGAGGTTTTCATTTTTGTTTTGTTTTCAGAGGAGGCCGAAATGGCGCTAATTAATGCCATCAAAAACATGACATTTAATTAACCAAATAACATATTTCAGTGCACGACAGGTGGTGGTGGGCTTTCCAGCGTCATTTCAAATGACTGCCAGTGTTTCCACTGAAAGAAATTCAACTTAACAGGAGGAGTAGGGGGTTGCCTAGAGAGCATCAGGAGATGTTAGAGCAGGTTAAAGGTCCTAGACATTTAATCCTTCAGAGACTGGCTTCAAGACTCAGAAAGGAGCCAGAACTACTCCACAGAAGGAGAAGCAGGGTGGCTCAGTGGAAAGAGCTGGGGTTTAGGAGTCAGACGTTGTGGGTTCTAATCCCAGCTCTGCCACTTAATAATGTTGGTATTTGTTAAGCGCTTACTATGTGCAGAGCACTCTTCTAAGCGCTGGGGTAGATACAGGGTGATCAGGGTGATACAGGGTGATCAGGTTGTCCCACGTGGGGCTCACAGTTTTTTAATCCCCATTTTACAGATGAGGTAACTGAGGCACAGAGGAGTTAAGTGACTTGCCCACAGTCGCACAGCTGACAAGTGGCAGAGCCGGGATTCGAACCCATGACCTATGACTCCCAAGCCCGGGCTCTTTCCCCTGAGCCACACTGCTTCTCTTGCTTCACGCTGCTTCACTTGTCAGCTGTGTGACTCTGGGCAAGTTACTTCTCTGTGCCTCAGTTACCTCATCTGTAAAATGGAGATTAAAGACGGTGAGCCCCACGTGGGACAACCTGATTACTTTGTATCTCCCCCAATGTTTAGAACGGTGCTTGGCACATAGTAAGTGCTTAACAAATACCATTATTATTATCTACCCCAGTGCTTAGTACAGTGCCTGACACTTAGCACTTAAATTCCATTTAAAAAATACTTTTTTTTTTAGAAAAAGGAACAAACAGTTTACAGGCTATTAAGCTCACATATAGTATCCGAGGTTAATAATAATAATGTTGGTATTTGTTAAGCGCTTACTATGTGCAGAGCACTGTTCTAAGCGCCGGGGTAGATACAGGGTAATCAGGTTGTCTCACATGAGGCTCACAGTCTTCATCCCCATTTTACAGATGAGGTAACTGAGGTACAGAGAAGTTAAGTGACTTGCCCATAGTCACACAGCTAACAAGCGGCGGAGTGGGGATTCAAACCCACCACCTCTGACTCCCGAGCCCGGGCTCTTTCCACTGAGCCACGTACATGGACTATTCTTGGGGCTTTGCTATTCTCTGTTCTCTTGGGATACAGCTCAGTAAAATTAGAGAGAAAAGTATAATGATCTCATTCTGTGGCCTATCTGATGATTAATTGATCATTCAAGGGTCCTTCGCTGATGCTCAGATTGTGGACATGACCGCCCTCTGCTGGCCTTTGGTGAACCAACCGTTGGTGTCTAGTGGGTTGTTCCAAAGGCAGATTTGGTTCCTGCCCGAACCAAATTTATTTATTAAACATAAATTAAACCAATTTATTAAACATCCCTGGATTTCTGACTCTTGAATTCAGTGCTCTGAGCCCACCTGTCCATAAGCACACCGCAGCACCAAGCGCCCAGGGGCTAAGGTTGTTGTGGAGAGGTCAGGCATCAAAGGGAGACTCGTTCAAAGGGGCAGAATTAAGAGGCTCCAGCAGGGAAAGGAATCAGTTGCGCCAAAGACCTGGTTCTGGTAGTTCAGTTCGTACTTGATCAAATGCAAAATAGACACCCGCATTCAGATCCGGTTTATTACCGCTCACTGGCTTGATGGGACGTTGGTTTTTTAGGATGAATGCTTTTGAACAGTAATGACGACACCTCGGATGAAGGTACGGTGCTGATTTTTCCAACAGGAGTAGTGATCTCCACCAGCAGTTTTCCCCTCTCCGTGTCCTTCTCTCCGACCCCAGTCCCTTAACGTCAATGAAGAGGTTTCTACGATTTTATTATTAATAATTATTATGGTATTAAGTGTTTACTATGTGCCGGACACTTACTAAGCACTGGGGTGGATACAAGCAAATCAGGTTGGATGTAGTCCCTGTCTCTCATAGGGCTCATAGTCATTATCGCCCATTTTACAGATGAGGTCACTGAGGCACAGAGAAGTGAAGTGATTTGCCCAAGGCCACATAGAAGACAGGCGGAGGAGCTGAGATTAGCACCCGTGATCTTCTGACTTCCAAGCCTGTGCTCTATCCACTATGCCATGTTACTTCTCAGTTATTTGCAAATGAAATGCCAAGCAGGGGTGCCAGCCTCATCCACTGAGCAGGAAATCAGCTTGTTGCAGACCCTGTTCCAGCGAGCAAGCAGGTTGGCATCTCTGGATGGGACAGGGATTGAGTCTGAGAGATTATCACATTTCTACTAGGTATTAGTGGTAGGTACAAAGTAAACAATTAATAAAACCACCACTACTAATAATAATTATAATTATGGTATTCAAGTGCTTACTATGTGTCTAGCACTGTTTTAAGTGCTGGGCTAGATACAGGTTAATCATGTTAGGCACAGTCCCTGTTCCAACATGGGCCTCATGGTCTAAGTAGAAGGGAGTACAGCAATTGAATCCCCATTTTAAAGATAAGGAAAATGAGTCACAGAGTTTAGTGACCTACCCAAGGTCACCTTGCAGGCAAGTGGTGCAGTCTATGTAACTCACTCTGTTGTAGGCCAAGGGCTGCTATGGGATGAATATAGGCTTTTGGTGAGGACAGTGGTGGTGACAAGTGGCCTGGAGGAAGTCCAGACCGGCAGGTGAGAGGTGAGAAGAGAGAACAGCATTGGCTGAGTCCAGAAAAAATTGACAGAGAAGATCTCATTGAGAATGGGGGCAGGATGGTGGCCTTAATTCCCTGATCACCTCTCCTAATTCAGGATGTCTGGTCCCTTCACCTTGGCAGGAGGGCTCAATGCCGAGTGCCCTTGATGATCAGAAGTCTGCAGAAGGAGGGCTCGGGCTGAGGTGAGAAAAGAACTAGGAAGATTCATCCAGAGGAAGAGGCAGCTGAGGGATGATTGAAACACCAGTTACGACTCAGAAGGAATTTACCATGGAGAAAAGCTGGATAGTTTCCTGCATCTCTAATCCAAAGGAGGAAGTGAGTTTAGGTTGTGGCCAAGGGATTTAAATGACAGAGAAGGAAGAACTGGTGATGGAGAGGGCAGTTAATCATCCACAGGCAGTACTGAGGGAGGTCTTGGAATAATATCCCTCCCTCTATGTAGGCCAGACGGGACAGTGGAGATTCTCACATTTAGGGTATCTAAGTACCATAAATACATTCTTGATGGATGCTGGGGTGGGAAGGGGGACTAAATGACCTCTCTTGATCCCTTCTAACATAAATTAACTAGCAGTCCTTACATCTCTCTAGCCCCCAACCAGGCCTGCGCCATCCCCAGGCTGTGGCCTAGACACTGTGAATAAAGGCGACCACTAGGAGTTACCTTAGTGATCAATGAGGCGCTGAATAGGCGCTATCTCCGGAAACTTCATTTGCATAGTAATGGGCTGGACTAGGGCTGCAGTGGTCCTGCAGTTTGGCTCCCATATCTGGGAGTCAGTTGGGGTGAAGCGGTACATTTCCACTGGAGATTATGTACCAAGAGCCTCCCGGGTTTGAAACAGGAGGGAGAGCGGGGTCGGGGGACCATGGAGAGTAAGGGGAGGAGAAAGTGATGACGTAGGAATGGAAGGGCTTGCGTGAGTGCTTGTAAAAGTGCGTGGGTTCCCCCTCCCACGCCTCTCCTTTCCTGGAAGCCAGGAGAGGGCAGCGGGTGCGTGGGCAAGGGGGGAGTGATTTAGCGGCAGTGGTTCCTCTGCCGCCGCAGCGGGCCTCCGCGCTCAGTATTCCCATCATCTTGTGCGTCGAGGAGCCTCGTGGAGCCTGCGGTGGTGTCAGAATGAAAAATGAGCGATGCCGTCATGCTTGGCTGAGCAGCCGAGGGCTGGCCGGCCTCAGATCGAGGTCCCCACCGCAGCCTGGGCCTTCTCGTAGAAACCTCTTCATTGACGTTAAGGGACTGGGGTTGGAGAGAAGGACACGGAGAGGGGAAAACTGCTGGTGGAGATCACTACTCCTGTCGGAGAGCTGATCGCCGGCATTGGCAGTTGCCTTCCGTGTGTGTGTGTCTGGTCGGGGGAAGAGACGGGAGATCAGTTGGCAGAAAGAAGGAGAGAGCAGGCTTGGGCTCAGAAGTGAATTTCCCTCCCCACTACCTGCTAAGGATAGCTGGGGATGCCTTTTTTTTCTTTAAATGACATTTGAGCACTTACTATATGCCAGGCAGTGTACTAAGTACAAGATAATTGGGTTGGACACAGTTCCTGTCCCACGTGGGGCTGAGTGTCTTAATCTCCATTTTACAGGTGAGGTAACTGAGGCACAGAGAAATTACATGATTTGCCCAAGGTCACATAGCAGTCAAGTGACAAAGCAGGGATTAGAACCCAGGTCCTTTAACTCCCAAGCCTGTGCTTTATTTTCACTAGGTCACGCTGCTCTCACCTTCCCTCCTTTGGTTTTATCTTTGAACTTTGAAGGGAACTGTCTCTGGAGGTTTGTGGGGGAGTAAGGTTGTGGCGGGGAGGGGGTGCTTTCCGGAGTTGGAAGGTCTATGGCTTCTCTGGTTGCTGCAAATGAAAACTCAGTGGCAGTGCGGTTTCTTTAACATGATCGCTGTCAGGCTCTAAGGGAGAGTGGGGAAAGTGTCAGGCCCGATACTGCCTCTCCCCATGTAGCATCCAGATTTTTACAGGATTTTGGCATTAAAGCAACTCAAGCTGGCTGCTGCTTTTGAATCGGGGCTCGGACCCCGCCCTCACCCAGTTTAAAGTAGCTCTGAAAATACAACTCTTCCAAAATTGTCCTTGTAACCTAAAAACATTCATTCACCCACTGGATCTTTCCCTCAACCTTTCAGTACTCTCAGTGCTATCTACAGAGCCTTTCCTACTCCTCAAAGCCTTGGCTAAGAGAATTGATGCTTAGATATCCTGAAACATTTCTTCTTCTCACATCTCCTGCCCAGAGGACTTGAGTGGCTGTCGGCGTTACTTCCAGGCTGGAGAATTAACCATCTCAGGACCTCAGTGCTGGTAATCTTGTTCTGCAAATTGAGTATTGTTCATCAGTGGCATTGGTGAAGCCTCTGTAAAAGCTAGATGTGATGTAGGTAGTAGGATAATGTCTCCCAACCTTATAGAAGATGCAACTACCTCCTGTTGCCATACATTGTGTTGCAATTTATGCTGAGCTTTGAATTCTTTTTTTAAAATCACTTTATCCATGCATCTTCTCCTCATTCATGTTCCCCAAAGGCCATAGCCCAGAGATTCCCTGAAACCCAATGAGAATTCTGATGGACTTATCATGGAGGGAATGTTATGTAATGGCATTGGTGACCCAGATGACTGCCTCCACTTTACCAAAACCCAGCAGATCTGGAGAAGCAAGCGAAGGCCGGGAAGGCATCATTTTGAGGAAGAACATTTGAGACCCCTGGCAGGAAGCTAAACTTTCAGCTTCATAGTTTGGTTTCTCTTATGTTTCTTTCCAGTGGTTGAGTGAGTCAGGCAATGATATAAACTCAAATTAGTAACAGGCCAACACCATGCCTATCAGTAGCAAGAAGCAGCAAGAGCCTGGGAGAATTTCACTCTGGGTGGAAAAGTTATTCATGCCTCAGCGGAGTGCTGTCTCCTTAATGTGTGAAGAATGCTACTGATCCCTCCTCGGGGCCCTTGCTTCTCAACAGAAATTATAGTTGCCTTTCTCGTGTCATCTGGGCTTCCAGGGTTGGCTGTGGGAAGGGGCCTTGGAAAGAGAGCGTAGAAAGGCTCGGAGAGCACCACGAGATGAAAGTTGCAACCTAGGGAATAGCCTGAGAATCAGCTTGGAATGATTCCCTCAAGGGGGATGAGGCCTTCTCCAAAGTTACCCCTCCTTCTGTATCCACTTTGCTTCCTGCTGTCACATGGTGGGCAGTCAATAAATACCATTACTTGATGGATTATGTCTTGGACCCTTCCACGACAGCTTCCTGCAAAGTCCCTGTCCCCCAGAGTCCTTTGCCCTTGCCAAGGCTGGATCTTCACCCTTCTTCTACCCCTCCTACTGTTGTCCTCTCCACATTTGTTTTTCCTTTCATGCCTGCATTGACTCTAATCCCTAGGATCGTTGCCTCTTTGGCCTTTGTCAGTCCTGAGGAATGGCCTAGTGGAAAGGGCCTGGCCCAGGGAGTCAGAAGACCTGGGTTCTAATTCTAGCTCAAACTTGATTACGGTTTCCTCAACTGAAAAATGCAAATTTTACCTGTTATGCCTCCATCTGGCACAGGGACTTTGACCCTGTGCTTAATACAATGGTAGCAGATAGTAAATACTAAGCAAATATCACTACTATTATTATTGATCTTCCAACTGCTGGCATAGTGGATAGAGAGAGCACGGGCCTGGGAGTCAAATGATCAGGGGTTCTAATCCTGGCTGTGCCACTCGTCTGCTGTCTGACCTGGGGCAAGTCACTTCATTTCTCTGTGCCTCAGTTCCTTTATCTGTTAAAAAGGGACTGACACTGTGAGCTCCACGTGAAACAAGGGACTATGTCTCTTCCCCCAACTCCCTCCCACCCCTCAGTGCTTGTATTCCCTCCCGCCCTGCCCAGCGCTTAGTACAGTGCCTGACACATAGTAAATACTTAATAAATACTATTATTATTATTAGTTCCAGGCAGTGTCTGGCAGGGACAAGAGAGAGGAATGATTTTTGTGAAGAGAGGACCCCTTTTCCCAATTCAGGTTGTCATTACGGTACTATACCCCTGCCTCTCTTGCCAACAGGACATTAAGCTCTCCAGTTAACCAGTTTATCAGAATTTCATCCAAGAGCAGAATCTGGGAAAATTTCCCATGCCTCTCTGGGTTGCCGGCAGGACAAGCTTGATTTCTTTCAGAGTCGGTGATCTTGATTGGCACCCAGATTCTTCTGGCATGAAATATCTGGCATCTACTCAACAGATGTGGGCAGGGATTGTCTCTCTTTATTTGCTGTATTGTACTTTCCAAGGGCTGAGTACAGTGCTCTGCAAACAGTAAGAGCTCAATAAACACGACTGACTAAATAGACCCCTGCCTACTTTAGTCCCCGCTGCCCTCCTGCTCCTTCTGGAATGAACTCACCTTGGTACACTGATTTCTCTCCCTGTAGACTGTAAGCTGCTTGAGGGCAGAGGTCTACTCTACCAACTCCATTGTATCGTATTCTCCCAAGAGTTTAGTACAGTGCTCTGTACAGCATAAGTGCTCAGTAAATACCACCGCTTAATTAAAAAACAGCAGAGCTCGACCCTGTTACAGTATTTTTTTCCATCAAGTCCCCTGGATGTTTCCGTTTATATGTTCCTTCCAGCCTTGAGGCAGTCATTTGAAATCCCACTTTCTGCCCAAGGATTCTATCTGGAATTTCTGCACTGTAATTTACTTTGGACTAGAGTATTCTGCTGATCAGGCTGAAGCCAAGTCAAGCCAGTTTATCCCGGAGAGACCCAGAGACTCCCCTCATGGATTCCAAAGTGACCTGTTAGCCTGCTAGATAAGAAAAATAAGTATAAGAGCTGGACTGATGCCCGTTCTAATTTTGAATTACATCAATTACCCCTGTAACATTGAGAGTACATTGTTGGATTGAAAAACATCACTGAGTGTTTTTTGATGCTGCACATGTGGGGCTCTTTCAGTAAACAGAACATCAAATGAGATGCCTCTAGTGTTAGCAGACTTGTGATGGAGACTCTAGTGAGGCAAAGGGTCACTGGACTTACGAAGGATGAAGCCTGGTCTGTCACACTGGATCGGATGAGTCGGAAATACCATCTAAGTGTCGGGGAGAGGTGAAGGAAAGGTCTGTTTGTGCTTCAGATGCTGAGGCGGAACTGTGGCCTCCCATCGTGGCTTGGCTTGGCTGCCTCTCTAACAGCCAACAAAGCCGGACTGTCTTATCCTTGGGTCCTGCACAACTGCCAGAAGTGGGGTGAATGGAAAATAAAGTGTCATGGATCACTGCAGAAACCCCAGGATTTTCTTCCTTGGATGCTGCTTTTCCCGCTGCTGTCATGGCCCCTGTCATCACAGGCGGGCACCAGGGCTGAGGAGGATTCTGGGAATGAAACTCCCTGATTCAAATGATTCGCACCTGAGTAACAGTCTTACACTTCAAGGAAGGGCAACTGTAACAGGAGAGTGGTTCACTGACAGATTCTGCTTCAGATGTGCATTAAACAGATTGTGGGTGCGGGTGTTACTATTACTGAAAGAAAAAAAAAAGCAACCAAAACACCACCACTAGGATCTCTAATTCTTCAGGTCTATTTGAACAAAAATGTTAAGTCAATAGGTAGCTGAGTTTGACTACCATCTGATGTGAGTAGAGAAACATTTTAATGACATTCACTAAAAGGAGCACTTAACAGGGAGAATATGGATCCTGATTGCTAAGTTTCCCGGGCACAAGTGCCACATACATGCATACACACCAGTTACTTCAGGTTACATGGAACAAGTTTACAGAGCTCCAGATTGCCTTTGCTGCTCTAGAGTTGTAGGATTTTGTAGGGTGAGACTGTTTACTGACTTAACGACAAGGGCAGAGCTGGATAGGAATAAGAGATATTTTCCAAAGAAGAGAGGCCCTCCTGTCTTTTCCTCATTTAGGGGGAATCCTTTGTGAAGAATATATTTGTCAAGCTTGGGATCCGGTGCCTTTGCCATTTTTGCTCTTCTCCATGTTTCATAAATGAGAACAATCCTGGTTGTAATAATGCATTTGTCCCATGTAGGATCAGCTTCTGTTACCTTCTTGCTCATCTCTTCATATTCTGATCTTTGAAATTTTTACTATCTACCAGACTGGTCTGTCTACTGCAGTGATCTCCCACTTGCCCATTTCTAGATGGCATGGCTTAAATATTTGTTTCCCTATGTCTCAAAATTGTTAGTTATTCCCTCCACAGTTGTGTGTGTGTTCTTTTCCTGTTCCTCATACAGCAGTTGTTTAAATATCTTGCTATTGTTTAGACTCCTCAAATGTCGTGCCCAGGGTAGCTGTGTTGTGAGCATTCTTTCAGGGCCAGTGAAGTGGCTGTCCCAGGTCCTCACAACTGGGCAAGTCTATTCATTCATTCATTCAATAGTATTTATTGAGCGCTTACTATGTGCAGAGCACTGTACTAAGCGCTTGGAATGAACAAGTCGGCAACAGATAGAGACAGTCCCTGCCGTTTGATGGGCTTACAGTCTAATCGGGGGAGACAGACAGACAAGAACAATGGCAATAAATAGAGTCAAGGGGAAGAACATCTTGTAAAAACAATGGCAACTAAATAGAATCAAGTCTACCTATAGTATGGAAAAATCTAACTATAATACGTCCATTGGTTTGGTTAGACTGTAAGTTCCTTTTGGCCAGAGAATGTGTACCAGTTACCTTGTACTCTCCTAACAACTTAAAGTGCTCTGTATCAGTCTATCAGCGATATTTATTGAGTGCTTGCTATGTGCAGAGCACTGTACTAAGCACTTAATAATAATATTAATAATTGTGGTATTTGTATGGAGCTTACTACGTGCCAGGCACTGGTCTAAGCACTGGGTACATACAAAATATTAGGATTTGACAGACCCTGTCCCACATAGGGCTCACAGTCTAATTCCCATTTCACAGGTGAGGGAACTGAGACACAGAGAAGTGAAGTGACTTGCCCAAGCTCATACAGACAAGTGGGGTAGCCGGCATTAGAACCCAGGTCTTTCTGACTTCCCGGCCAGTGCTCTATCCACTAGGCCAGGAGAGTACAATACAACAGAATTAGCAGACAGGTTCCTTGCCATAAGCGTTCATCAGATAAATGTGACTGATCGATAGTGTCTTTCCACATTCCACAGAGAATTCTACCAGATTAGTAAGGCATGATTTCCCTTTCTAGAAACCATGTTGTGTTTTTCCTAATTGGCTGTTTTACTAAGTGCTCACTAATCCTAATTATGGAGTCTACCTTTGCCATAGAACAAAATAACACTCACTAATCCATAATCCCAGGGTTATTCATTCAGTTGTATTTATTGAGTACTTACTGTGTGCAGAGGACTGTACTAAGCGCTTGGGAGAGTGCACCATAACAATAAACAGATGCATTCCCTGCCCACAGTGAGCTTGCAGTCTAGAGGAAGTGAAATCAGATTTCAGTCTAGAGGGGAAGACATTAATATAAATAAATTACAGCTCTGCGCACACAGTAAGCACTCAATAAGTAAGAATGAATGAATGAAGGTACTCTGGACTAGGAATGGGACTTGGTTCAGAGAGGCCCCTAGTGAGGTGGGGGAGATTGTGATGGGCTGATGTGGATTCCAAAGAGGTTGGGTTGAATTTTTCCCTACCTCTGTCCAGGATCTCCTCCCCGAAACATTCAGAACTCTGGGAGGTACTAGGATTACTATCTCAGCCCCACTTGGATCTGTGAATCGTGACCTGTCCAGAACTGTTTGAACACCCAAACTCCCATTGTTCTTCAGATATGCCCTGGAGATTGAGGTGGATTTCGCCACCCAAACTTTGCAGTTACTACCTCTATGATCTATAACATTTTTCTCCTTACTTCTCTGTCTCCATAGAATTACATTTTCCAATTTCTCCTTTCATTCCATACCCCACCCTCCAACCCCGTTCTTATTATTCTTTGCTTTCCCCCTTTTAGGGCCCTTCTTTAACCCTACTTCTGTTTATAGTGATCTCCCCAAAGACACTGAGTCCCCTGTAGGATGAAGGGGCTTGGAGCCACAATAAAAACCAGTGAAATCAGATTGCAGTCACACCATCTTGGTGAGAATTTCCCAGTTTTCCCTTGGGTTTTAAAATCCTAATTGTCATGCCTGCCTTATTTGTGTTGTAGTCCCAGAAAGGAGGGCAGCGATTATCTCTGTGTTCAGCATACTGTCAGTGCTCAGTAAAACAAATAATAAAAGGAGGATCAGAGAAAAACAGTACCCCACAGCTTCTTAAGTTCGGTCCTGGTGCGTGTAATTATTAGTGTATCTCAATGGGATCTGTTCTGTGGCTCAACTGAAACACTTTAATTTGACTTCATCAGCTTAGAGCTGCTTAGTGGGTTGTGTGTTGGGATCTGATCATGGGCTGCAGGCCAGATGGCCCAAAGATTTCTTAATCTTTTTCTTTCTCCTTTTAGGAGGTAGTATATATATATATTTTGGCCTTCTTATAGTGAAATGTCCATCTTCTCACTTAAGCTGCATTGACCTGAATGCAGTAAAAGTTATTTTCCTTTGTTGTTGTTGAAGAATGGCTTTGCAGATAAGCACAAGACTTTACTAGCCCATAGCATTGTCATTGGCTGTTCAATTTTTCCTTCTGTAATTCTAACAATAATAATAATTATAGTTGTCAAACATTAACTATGTGCCAAGCACTATACTAAGCACTGGGACAGATAATGGATAATCTAGGAGCAGTCTCTATCTCACATGGGGCTCACCATCCCAGGGAGGGAGAATGGGTATTTAATGCCCATTTTACAGATGAAAAAACTGAGGCACAGAGAGGTTCATGACTTATCCAAGGTCACCAAGCGGGTAAGTGATGGAGTATGGATTAGAACCCAGGTCTTCTGACTCCCAGGTCCGTGCTATTTCCACTAGACCTCACAGTTGCAGCAAATGGAGGAAATTTTAAAAGTCACATCTCTTTCCACCATGCCCCCAATGGGGAAAGTTTGTAAAATTGGTTCATCCCATCCTTGTAATCATTTCTGCTGGGACTTCACATTAAATATATGAAATCAGGTTGAATACGGTACCCATCCCGCAGGGGCCTCAAAGTCTTAATGCAATATGGGGAGAGCTGATTTTTATCCCCTTTTTACAGATAAGGAAACTGAGGTACAAGTTGGGCAAATAAGGCAGCTCTGGGCCCATTTGAGTAATTTTGTCTACTATCACCACGATCCTGTACAAAATTAATGAGACGCCTCCTTCAAAGCACCCAATCCCATTGAGAATGGCTATTTGGTGGGAGTGACTCTTTCATTCATTCATTCAATAGTATTTATTGAGCGCTTACTATGTGCAGAGCACTGTACTAAGCGCTTGGAATGAACAAGTCGGCAACAGACAGAGACTCTTTTCATATGAATCTGCCTCATCAATCCTTCCTCTTGTTTTGGCTTTCACCCACCCAGGGGAGATTTGAGAATAGCAAAATAAAAAGAACAGTGGTTAAAAACTTTCCTCACCTATCCATAGACAGGGAGTGCAGCGTAGGCCAGTGGGTAGAGCATGGGCCCGGGAGTCAGAAGGCCCTGGGTTCTAGATTACAAGCTTGTTGTGGGAGGGAATGACTGCTATAGTGTACTGTCCCAAGAGCTTAGTACAGTGCTCTGCACACAGTAAGAGCTCAATAAACGATGGATAGTCCTAGTTCCACAATTATCTGCTGTGTGACCTTGGATGAGTCACTGAACTTCTCTGTGCCTGTTACTTCATCTGCAAAATGGGAATTGAGACTATAAGTCCCATGTGGGATATGGACTGTGTCTATCCTGATGAGTCTGTATCTACCCTAGCTCTTAGAACAGTGCCTGGCACATAGTAGGCATTTAACAAATACCATTAAAAAAGACATGAGGAGAGATGGTGAGGTTCAGAAGTTCATTGGTCCCCAAGTCAGAAAAGATCTGAGTTCTGTTGCTGGTTGAGTATCTTAGGGAATTAACTTATTCTTTCTGTACAATCTAGTTGGATAAGATTTTGTTCTCTGCAGTTCAACTTTCCACATTCCTTCCCCCGCCACCCCGCCCCCACCACCCAAACACACACAAAAAAGTTCATAACCCAATTATCATCCTGTTCGGGGGTAGGAGGGCAACTGCTCCTCTTTCTCTACCCTATATTATAATCTTTTTGATCATTTCATCATATTTTGGAAGGTCCTCCAGAGAATGCTCAGGCCCAGGACAAACAGTTGAAAGTGAGAGTAGAATAATTATAATAGTAGTATTTAGTTTCCAGCTTGTTGTGAGCAAGGAACATGTCTACCAATTCTGTTGTATGGTACTTCCCCAAGCTTAATACAGTGCTCTGCACATAAGTGCTCAATAAATGCCACTGATTTACCAAGCATGATATCAGTCAGTAGTGTGCTTACCGTGTACAGAGCAATGTACTACTCGCTTGGGGGCATACACTAGAGTTGATAACAATCCCTGCTCTCAAGGAGCTTATAATCTAGCCCTGGGGTAGATGCAGTGCAATCAGATCGGACACAGTCCCCATCCCTCACTGTGTTCACAGCCTAAATGGGGAAGAGAAGAGAGGTAGGTCCATTTTGCTCCTCAGCAGCCACTATCATAAGAAGATTGGTGGAGAAGGTTGATGCTAAAGTGACATTTTTGAATCATTTCTGCATTCCAACCACCTCTGTCCTTTTTGGATTTGAAATAAATGAATTTCCTAAATCTAAAGTGTAATGGGGTGGGACCCCCCTGGATGGGTTCATTGGTCGGAGCTTGTGGGAGAGAGAAGAGGAGTGTGAGGGGGAAGGCAGAAACAGGTGGATAAGGGTGAGAGAGCAAGAGAGGCACAGAATAGGCGAGCCAGAGAACGGCTCATACATATGCTGAGCATGATTATAACAGGAGCCCAGCCCAACCCTGACATCAACTCTTTGAGGTTCTCACCGCTGCCAAAGCCACCACAGCTGAAAATAGAAGTCTGGCTAGTCCCACCAGTATTCCGTTGGGTGCAGTGCTTGGGGCAAGATTCAGAATCGTCCTGCCAAAAATGAGGTTAACTTGCACAATCGGGATCTGAAAAGACGGCCCTGTGGATAGAAACTGACTACTCTGAGCGCTTGGTTCTATTTTCAGTTCTTTGCTTCGCCCTCGTTTCCCCTCTGTAAAAGTGGGAGATACATTGTGGCCTCAAACCCAGGGCAGCTTGAAGCTGCTGCCATTCTCTCAAGACAAAGATAATTGCTCCTGGGTTCACCTTAAGCTAAGCTTCATCTTGGGCGCTGGGGTGGGGAAGATCTTCAGACAGAATTGGGTTTCTAGGTACATTTCTAGATTTGTTATTAATGTACCATGATGCCCTAAATGAGTGGAACTCATTAATTTATAAAATTTTACTTATTTACATTGAATAGCCTGTTTTTTTGGCTGGGTGGTTTGACTGCTGAATAAATCACACTTCTCTTAATGCTTCTCTTGGCCTCTCTGAAGTGGCGTTTAAGCTCCTCCGCTTAGGCAGTGTTACTGGAAATTATTTTAATTCTTTGATCCAGAAAGACTTAGATAAAAATAACTCCACCAATCAGAGCTGGAAGATTCCTCTATTGGTCTCCTAAATGAGTACTTTTCAACATCTTTTGATAGCCTCACTCAGTTAGCAAACCTCGCTTCTACCACTAATTGAATGTGGGAGAGAGAAGAGCTGCTGAGAAATCCATAATCAATCAATCCAATGGTATTTATCAAGTGCTTACTGTGTGCACGGAACACTGTACTAAGCATGTGGGAGAGTGTAATGTAACAGTAAAAAAACCCCCAACACCCCCTCTCCCCCCCAAAAAATAACATAAGACAAGGAAACTTTCCTTTAGGAGACCCAAAGCACTAAAGCAAATAGAGGGATTATTCAACTTTTGATTGAAACATCACAGATAACAACCGTCTGGTATAATGTGAACTGAGCCTGTTGTTGGGTAGGGATTGTCTCTATTTGTTGCTGAATTGTACTTTCCAAGCATTTAGTACAGTCCTCAGCACACAGTAAGTGCTCAATAAATACGATTGAATGAATGAATGAATGAAACATCTGTCTTTAGTCAGGGCCCATCCCAGATCAAGGTAGGGCATTTACTAAAGGTCTTTGCGAGCAGATTACGGACTCTCACAACTGTGGACTGTTGATTAGCATTTTGCAGGGTACTACCAGCAGACGGTGCTAAACGAATCCAGATTTTTGAGAGGGGTTCCTTCTGTTGGTCCTGATTTGAACCACACCATTATTTCACTAGTGCGGGCCTAGCCTGAACAAGAGAGATAGGGAGAGAAGACAAAACAGATTCCAGAATGGTTACTCTCGGAAAAGCAGCTGCCTGATGGTTGGGGCTTTTATAGGACTGGGCACTTTGATCCTGCCTACTACTTGACCTCTCTGAAGCCTCTCGACAGTTCTAATGCTGCATCACCTATGGCATCTCCTCCTCCTTCCCCTTTATCAGCCCTTTGCTTTTTTAGTGGTATTTGTTAAGCACTGACTATGTTCCAGGCACTAAGTACTAAGTGCTAGGGTAGATATAAATTAATCGGGTTAGATAATGGAGCTGATGGTCTTAATCCCCATTCTACAGATGAGGTAACTGAGGTGCGGAGAAAAGCGACTTGCCCAAGGTCACAGAGCTTAAAAGCAGCAAGTCAGGATTAGAACCTGGGTCGGCTGACTCAGGCCCGTGATCCTTCCACTAGGCCATGCTACTTCTTTTCTCTTCACTTTCTGCTTAGATGGAAACTGAAGGAGCACGTTCCCTGGAATATCAAATTTTCTCTCACCCCATTATTACTTAATGAAATTCATCTGCCCTCCGGGTTTATATTATTTGTGCATTCATTCTCCCCTCAGCCCCATTATTGTAAAGCACTGGAATCCAGTCCTGGCCTACATTCATTTCCTTTCTCTTCTTGTGGGTCTATTGAGGGTTTTTTTAATGACTTTTTTATAGCAGACATTTACTTAAGTGTCGGGAGGACAGAGTGGATTCTGTACACATCTTCTCACCATAGAATTACTAAAACTTTGGTGTACACAGTCCCTTATTACTACACTACTGACCTTTCTGACAATCCCCTTCAAAATTACTCTGTGTGACCCCCTGCTTGCTAGCTGGGCTGGTTTGGTGGTGGGGGTCTGATTCTAATGAAGCAGCTCTTTGGAGCTGCATCCGTGTTTTGTAGCAGGAGGCTGAGACAATGGGACACATTCCCCTTGTGATCCATGCAAGAGCAGAACACCAGCCTTTCTGTGGCAAGATTAATCAAAACCAGTCATATTTATTGAGTGCTTATTGTGTGCAGAGCACTGTACTAAGTGCTTGGGAGAGTACAATATAAAATAATTGGTAGGCACATTTCTTGCCCACAACAAGCTCACAGTCTAGAGGGATTAAGAAGCCTCTGCCTGCCCACATACCTTGTAGCATCTAGCTTGTCAGTGATATCGGGTCAATAATTTTTATGCCTTACACCCTTCTCTTCTGAGGGCCTGCAGAAATGAGAAGGGCCATCTTCACCTAGAGGAGAGAGATGGTAAAGATGTGGGTGGTGAGAAATTGGAGAGGTAAATATGATTGATTGATTGAGCTCCCACCCCCACATTCCTCAGCTTGGCAGTGGGCCTCCTTTGCTGACAGGAGGGCAGGGTGAAGCATTAGCTGGGATGCTGTGCCATCGGAAGTGATCGGGCCATGAGTCAGAGGGAGAAGCGGCATGGCTCGTGATCACCAGCCTTGGAGTCAGAAGGACCTGGCTTCTAATCCTGGCTCCACAACCTATAATGGGACCTTGGGCAAGTCACTTCACTATTCTCTGCCTGTTACCTCATCTGTGAAATGGGATTTGAGACTGTGAACCCCGTGTAAGACATGGTCTGTGTTGAACGTGATTACCGTGTGTCTATTCTAATGCTCACTATAGTACCTGGCTCACAGGAAGCACTTGACAAATACTATTAGAAAAAAAAAGAGAAGCAGCAAGGGTCTCTCTCGGAGGATGAGTCTGTGCAGGTGTAGTAACGTCATCCCTGTGTAATTTTCCTGGGCTTTGATGCTCTAGCTCCCAGCAGGCCCTGGAGATATTTGCACCAGAGTTGAGAGAGGTGAGGCCCAGGCCACTTCCAGGTCAGCCCGACTTCATTTTTAGTCCGGCCTGAGATGCGGACCAGACTTGGACCTTGAGGCCTTGGGTCAGCCCGGGCTGGTTAGGGCGCAGCACCTGGCAGGGACAGGTTAATCTTGAGATTTTTGGCTCAGTCAGGGCTCTCCTGAGGCTGCCCAAAGTACAACAGTGCTGACTGTGTTACTTTTCTTAATGTGTCTTCTTAGCTTCCATTTAAGTGACACTTCAGATTCTTGGCTTCTTATTCTGGCCCTGCCCTTTGGGCTTTCTCTGTCCTTTTGCTTTAACATCAGGTGGGGATAAATAGAACAAGACAAAAAAAAAAAATGAAGGGAAGCCATTGGATTGAATTAGAGGTCAAGGGGAGGACAGCTGAAATAGGACAGCAATATAAACATAGATCTTCTTTTGTGATGAAGTTATAAGGTTCCTCTCTGTTTAGTGAAGGATCACCTGGCATTTTACCTGCAACAGAAGAATTCCATGCAGAGGATGATGATCAGCTGGCTTACCTTTGTACAGAGGAAATTGCAGTGGACAGGATTTCAGATAGATTTAAAGAATCTTCCCTGGGTTATTACACCTCTCTCCCTTTCCACCCACTTGCAGCTCTGCAAGTCCCCCAACACTGAGTAATAATAACTGTGGAACTTGTTACACTTACAACGTGCCAAGCGCTGTATTTTATTTTAATGTCTGTTTCCTCCTTCAGTCTGTAAGCTCCTTTTGGGAAGGGATCATCTATATCTCCGCTATATTATACTCTCCTAAGTGTAAGCACTTAGTACAGTGCTAACTAACAGTGCTTACCAACACTTAGTACAGTGTTCTATGCACAGTACTCAAATACCATTGATTAAATGATTGAAGTAGATGCAAGATAATTGGGGTGGACTTAGAACCTGTCCCACGTGGGGCTTACAGTTCAAATAGGAGGAACGACAGGTATTGAATCCCCATATAAGGGAAGGTAAGGAAGCTAGGGCACAGAGAAATTAAGTGACTTGTCCAGAGCAACACAGCAGGCAAGTGGCTGAATCAAATTTAGAACCTAGGTTCCCTGACTCTCAGGCCAATGCTCTTTCCATTAGGCTGCAGTCTTACTAAGAGGTTCCTTTATCAGGAGGGTCGATCTCCTGCTATTGCTGACCTTCCTGAGATCAGGGAATCCCAGAAGTCACCTCTGTTTTAGGGATTCCTCCATTGCCATGGCCAAACCAGGGACAATCCCTCCTAACCTAGAGCCCTGGGAGAGGGCTAGAAGACAAATCTAATTAACATTAAAATTCTACAAGTCACTTCACTTCTCTATGCCTCAGTTACCTCATTTGTAAAACGGGGATTAAGATTGTGAGCCCCATGTGGGATAGGGACTGTGTCCAACCTGATTAGATTGTCTCTTCCCCAGTGTTTAGTACAGGGATTGACACATAGTAAACTCTTAACAAATACCATAATCATCATTTGGACAGCTCATCCCAGTATATGCTAATGAGGTGAGGGCAGAGATGGTAGCTTTCTGATTTCTCTGACCTCTCTCCACCCCCCTGCAGTGAAAAATCTAGAGAGATTGGAAAAAGAGGGAAAGCTGCAGATACGAGGTGCAAGAAGGAGAAGCCCAAGCCAAAGTGTGAAATTAAAGGCTTGGAAACAGCATCTCTAAGGGTTCATTCAGGGGGACTGCACCCCAGGTATCAGGACTCAGTGTTGACAACTCAGTGTAAACAACTCAGTGTTGACTTCTTGATTATGAGGCACTCACCTTCTAACTCACAAACCTGCTGGGGCCTTTGGTCCTGCAAGTCAAGAGTTGGTTCCCATTAGCCAGAAATAGAAGCCCTTGGGGCAGGGCAGCCCAGAAGATCTATATCAATCTGGAAAGGAGAGCAGATTAAATTAGCCCTAAATTTTAGGTTTTTATGGTATTTGTTAAGTGCTTATTATGTGCCAGGCACTCTTCTGAGCCTTGGGATAGATACAAGAGTCAGGTTGGGCATGGTCCCTGTCTCACAGTGGGTTCACGGTCTTAATCTCCATTTTACAGATGAGGTAACTGAGGCACAGAGAAAAGTGACTTGCCCAAGGTCACACAGCGGATAAGTGGAGGAGCAGGAATTAGAACCCAGGTCCTTCCTACTCCCAGTTCCATGCTCTAAGCACTAGGCCATGCTGCTTCTTTCTTTAAAGCAGCACGAGACCAAAGCACTGGGGAGAGGAAGATTTGGTGCTTTCAAATTATCACCAACTCCTGGTGGGACTCAGCAAAAAGTAACCTTTCTATCTTTCAGTTATGCTGATTCTGAAATCCTGATCATCCTTAGGGGAAACACAAAAATTCCAGAAAAACTCCTACAACTGATTCTTGACTATTCAGAGTGGTGATGACAAAAGGGGTGTGCATAGTTGAAATTCACAGGAAATCCAAGCATTGTATTTTAGCTGCATGCCAATCTTCTCTTTCTTCCTGCCTTTGACAGAACTCCCAACAAGTAACCAGTTAGACTGACTAGAAACATACACTGTGGCAGGAAGAGAGTCCAGAATCCTGCTGGCTGAATTACAGGACTTGGAAGCCTGAAGGGAGCAAGCATAGCTCAAGAGGCAATGAAGGCAGCAGGAAAAGATCAAAAGAAAAAAATTCCAGTATAACAAAAAAGGGGTTGGTGAGGGATAGAGCAGGTGCCTCCAGTTACTACCTGATAGGGAGTGTATTACTATTAATATGATTAACTTGTTAATGATAATGATGATAAATGTGGCATTAACCACTTACTATTTGCCAAGCACTGGACTTGAGTTCTAATCCCGACTCTGCCACGTGTCTGCTGTGTGACCTGGGACCTTCTCACTATGCCTCGTTCTCACCTGTCCCACAGTCGACCCCTGGCCCATGTCCTACCTCTGGCCTGGAATGCCCTCCGTCCTCAAATCCGCCAAAGTAGCACACTCCCCCCCCCCCCCCCCGCCAAAACCTTCTGAAAGCTCACCTCCTGGAGGCCTTTCCAGACTAATCCCCCCTTTTCTCTGCTCCCCCTCCCCTTCCCATTGCCCTGACTCTCTCCCTTTGTTCTACTCCCCCTCCTGCCCCATAGCATTTGTGTTTATATGTACATATTTATTATTCTATTTATTTTAATGCTATTGATGCCTGTCTACTCGTTTTGTTGTCTGTCTCCCTCCTTCTAGACTGTGAACCCATTGTTGGCAGGGACTGTCTCCATTTGTTGCTGAATTGTACTTTCCAAGTGCTTAGTACAGTGTTCTGCATGCAGTAAGCAGTCATAAATATGATTGAATGAATGACACATCCTTTAACTTCTCTGTGCCTCAGTTTCCTCATCTGCAAAACAAGGATTAAGACTGGGTGTCCTATGTGGGACAAGGGACTGTGTCCAACTCAATTACTTTGTGTCTACCCCAGGACGTAATGTAGTGCTTGACACATAGTACGTGCTTAACAAATACCATTTATTAAAAAAAAAAAAAAGGAAAAGACTCTTCACTCAGTCCCTGTCCGAAATGGGGCTCACAGTCCAAGTACAGGGAGAACAGATATTGAATCCCTATTTTACAGATGAGAAAATGGAGACACACCCAAGTTAAGTGATTATCCAAGGTCACATAGCAAGGGCAATTAAACTCAAGTCCTATGACTCCCAGGAGTGGGCTGTTCCCACCATGCCATGCTGCTTTCCCAGTTTATCTGCCTTTAGTCATAAAAGACCACAAAATGATCTGTTCCAGAAAGGAGATCTTACTTATAGTCAGTTTAAATACCTGAAGAAACCATAAACCAAAAAGATCCTCTAAAAGAGAAGTGTTGAGTCATTTGTCCATAGAGACAGAATGATGACAAAGCTCTCTTCACTCTAGAGAGGAGAATCCCAGAATTCATGAAGAGGGAGAAAAACAAATCTGACTTGCTGAATTCAGGTACTTTTCCTTGTCTATAGAGGGTCTCTGAAATGGCCAAAGGACAGACCAAGCCAATGGCCCGAATAAACCATAAATTGAATAACTAACTTCTGAAAAATAATTGAGTTTGCAGATGAATATGTCAGGAATAGAACTTATTGAGCACCCAGTGGGTATATCACAATATTGCACTGTACTAAGCTCTTGAGAAGTACAAAAGAAAGAAGGGAAACATCCCCTCTCCACAAGGTGCTTACACTCTAAATATCAGACATAAAGATATTCACAGAGTCCCTGGGTATCAATTGCTTTTAGTGGATGGCCTGTCACGAGGAAGGTAGGCATCTCTTCTAATAACTTATTTTATATTTCCCATTTTTTAATGCCTGGTGCTCATTGCAGCATTTCTGTCTGAAAGAATCTGCCACTGTCAATATTTACTGAATGCTCACAGTGTTCATGGCAGTGTGCACAACACTTTGCAGAACATAGAAAAGCTGGCAATCCAAGGGGGACCAGATGGTCAGACACCCAGTCATAAACAGATCTTTTCTGGGGACATATATTTAATGTGTTGGTGAATTTTTGTAGGCTTTTTTTAGCCGTGCATATGGTAAGGAACCTTTGGAGCCTACCTTACAGGAATCCCTGTTTTTCTTGTTTCATGAAAGAAGGCTTCAACAAGGGTGAGGGATTCCAGCTGAGCTTTGAGGAATAAGAAACTCAGAGCCTAATAGATGTTCAGAGAAAAAAATGGAATTTGTAAAAACTTTCCTAAGAAAGTAATTGCTCCCCTTCCCCTCAGCAATGTTGTGATGCATCATGATGAGATGAGACCCAGTTCATTCACTCATATTTATTGAGCACTTACTGTGTGCAGAGCACTGTCCTAAGTGCTTAGGAGAGTACAAGAATGAGAAGTAGAGAAGCAGAATGGCATAGTAGATAGAGCATGGGCCTGAGAGTCAAAAGGTAATAATAATAATGTTGGTATTTGTTAAGTGCATACTATGTGCCGAGCACTGTTCTAAGCGCTGGGGTAGACACGGGAATCAGGTTGTCCCACGTGGGGCTCACAGTCTTCATCCCCATTTTACAGATGAGGGAACTGAGGCACCGAGAAGTGAAGTGACTTGCCCAAAGTCACACAGCTGACAAGTGGCTTAGCCTGGATTCGAACCCATGACCTCTGACTCCAAAGCTCGTGCTCTTTCCACTGAGCCACGCTGTTTCTCTAAGGTCATGGTCATGGGTTCTAATTCCACCTCTGCCACTTGCCTGCTCTATGACCTGGGGCAAGTCACTTCCCTTTTCGGGGCCTCAGTTATCTATAAAATGGGGATTGAGACTGTGAGCCCCACAAGGGACAGGAACTTAGTGCATCCCTATTTGCTTGTATCCACCCCAGTGCTTAGTACAGTGCCTGGCACAGAGTAAGCACTTAAATACTGTAATTATTATTATTATTACAACAACTGCCCTCCTCCTCTGCCCCTTCTTGAGCATGAACTGATGTGAGATAGGGCTTTAAGATTCTGGAATGAAAATCTCTCACTGTGAACAGTCTTATTACAACTATTATTAAAAAAAAATACACACGCAATGATAATGATTCACTGTAGTCACGATGCGTGCTGTGTGAGAGAAGCTTCTGTTTTCTACTTGACTTGTTTCTGCTCTCCTATTCACCCCATCGGACTGCATCGGCAAATCACATTATCTTGGGTAATCTAACAGGACGTGATTTGCCAAGCCTTGAAGTGGAAACATCAAGCGACACGACTTGTCACGATCAGTGTCAGGGTACGTCATTCCTTCTGTCTCCACCACTACCCAACATCCTTCACCCTACTGGACCAAAAATCCTGTGGCTTCTAAAGATAGGGATTGACCATTTTTAAAGGTGCGACCTGGGCTGGAGCTTGGTCTTGCTCTCTCCTGCCTCTTTTTTCTCTTCTCTCTCCTCTCTCTGCCCTTCCTTTCTCTGCCCCTTCCTCTCTCTGTGCCTTCCTCCCTTCCTCTCTTTGCACCCTCCTCTCTCTGCGCCCTCCTCTCTCTGCACCCTCTCTTTCTTTGCCCCCCACCCCACTATCTCTGCCCCCACTCCCCCTCTTGCTTTCCCTCTGCCCCCCTCTGCCCTTTCTCTACCCTCTCTCTGCCTTCTCTCTCCTTCCCCCTCTCTCCTTTGAAGACTTGGTGACACTTCTCCTCTAGACTGTAAGTTCCTTGTGGACAGAGAATATGAATATCAACTCTATGTTGTATTCTCCCAAGCACTTAGTACAGTGTTCTGCCCACAGTAAGCGCTCAATAAGTACCATTCATTGATTTCCATGGGAGCATATGTACCTTGGTTGTTTAGATAGACTCCACTTATGCTCCACTCCCAGGCTTCTGGTTCATTTGCTCAGTTTATGGAAAGACGCTTTGTGAGACTGTCATCTGTCTGCTGCTAGCAGCAAAGTTTAAGGCTTTGGGGTTATCTCCATCAGCCTTTGAACTAGCTTCTCTCCCAACCAGTTGAGGGAAATTTACTTGGAAGATCATGAAGTCAGGGAGAAGGGAATAATACACTGCACTATCTTTTTAGCCACATTTGTTAGACTGTGTGACATTTTACCTCTACCCTCTCTCCACTCAGAGCATTGGGGAACAACAGATCTGATCCCAAGTGTAAGTCTCATAGTCAACTCTTAATAATCAAGGTGTTCATTGATTTTTCTAGTCCATCATCCTGCAGTATTTATGAGTGCCCACTGTGTACAGAGTGCTGAGCTACATGCTAGAGGCACATTTTAAATGGGCATGATCCCTGCCCTCCAGGAGTCAGGGAGAAAAATCAGATGCCATTATGCTCATCATAAATACATGCACACTCAGTTCACTGCACATTTTGGCTAGAAAGCTGTTAGAGAATTAGAGAACATTATTCTGATGAGATGAGACTAGATACAGATGGCGTGAAGTTGGAAGAAAGTGTTTGTGCACAGGCATGAGGTGTCAGAATGGGTGAGAACTATAGTGTGAATTTTCCTTAATGTAGAATTTTATGAGATAGCAAATCCAGCATTATAAGAGAACAGGGCAGCTAGGGAGAACCTAACAGCAACTGTAAGCATGAAAGCAGGTCTGTAGAAGCAGAAATAGTCCTTTGGTACCCTCTTCCTGACACTGGGGGTCCCACGTGGGATTTAATTGCTGGTGAAAAGTCAAAGGATTGGAATGAAAAGTGTTCCAACTAGTAATTAGTTCATGTGGTAAAAAGTGTGGAATAAGAAAAATGCAATATGCGCTCTGAATAAAACACTTTGAATGCATTCAGTGTTCTTGTCAATTAGCTATGGCATTGGTTAAGCACTTAGTGTTGTGTGAAGCATTGTATTAAGCACTGGGGTGGATCCAAGATGAATTAGAAACAGTCCTTCTTCCACAAATGGGCTCATAGCCAAGGTGAAAAAAGAAGTATGAAGACCATGAAGTACAGAGAATGGGGGCATATAAAAAGAAATCCAAGAATCAGACCAGATATAGGAAGATGAACAAGCACGCAGGAGGCTGATGCTCCTTTCCCTCACCTAATGTCACAGTCTTTGGCTATCATTACTATTATCATCATCATTATTATTATGTTCTTACTGTGTGCCAAATACTGTTCTAAGCATTGAGGTAAATACAAGTTAATCAGGCTGGAAACAGTTCCTTCCCTATGTGGAGTTCACAATCTAAGTATGAGGGATAATAGGTATTAAATCCTCATTTTATAGATGAAGAAAATGAGGCACAAAGAAGTGAAGTGACTTGCCCCAAGTCGCACAGCACACAAGTGGCAGAGCTAGGTTGTGAACCCAGGCCCATGCTCTATCCACTAAGCAACTTTGCTACTCTATTAGCCCACACTGCTTCTCCCTTTAGCCGTGGGTTTGTTTTGCTTTTTGAAGAATAGCTCATGCTGGTGGGAAAGGACTTGTGGCAGCTCAAATTTACACATGGGCCGCCTGGGATCCATCCTAGTACATGGTGTTCTTCCACAATTCTCTACTTCTGTAGCAAGCATCCATCCTGACAGACTTGGAAAGGGCTAGCTGGTAGGGTGAGGAGGACAGAATTTGGGGGTGGAAAATGAAACAGCTATCAGCTTTAGCCCTGGGTTTCCAAATTAGATGACTATCCAAATGAAGCGAATCAAAGTGAATTGGGGCAAAATGGCCCTTGTTAAACTGAATGATTAAGCAGCTTAAAAGGAGAATGCCCAATAAGCTAATGAGCTAAATTTGAGTCAAACTGCTAGCATGGCTTTACTCTCTGGAGTACAGGACTCTATCTCCATTAACCCACTTTTAACTCTGTGTGACTCCTACAGAGTCTCTTTTTTATAGTATTAAGCAATTGCTTTGTGTTTAGAACTGGGGTAGATACAAGTTGATCCCCATGCCACATGGGGATCACAGGCTAAATTGGAGGGAGGGGAGTATAATCCCCATTTTACAGATGAGGTAACTGAGACACAGAGAAGGAAAGCCATTTGCCCAAAGTCACATAGCAAGCAATTGGATTAGAAGCCATATCCTCTGACTCCTAGACCTGCGTTCTTTTTACCAGGCCACGCTTCCTTCTCTGTAACAAGGAGAGCACAAGGACCTGCATTCTGAAGAGATGTCGGTGGTGATTGTGGATTCTGTGAATGGCAACAAGTTGGAGGTAGCCAGGCTCCACTTCCTGGTGCCACTCCCGGCTTCTCTCCCAATCCTTAAAGCCTTCTGACATCCTCAGAGGAGATCAATTATTTGGTCTCTTTATTTTTCTCAAGGAGAGGGATTCAGAGGGTAGGATGGTCACTGACAGCTCTTGTGAATGTTGGACTAATGACATTGCACACTTTAGGCTGGGCGTGCAGCATACTGTAACCAGTCAGTGATATAGAGCACTTACTGTGTGCGGAGAGCACTGTACTAAGCGGTTGAAAGAGTATCATGCCAGATACAACATTTTGCCAATGTCCCCCAGAGTCTGCCGGAACCTAGAGCGTTTCTCTAAGGTGGGCTCCCTGACACCTCCTACTCTTGTCCTCAGGAGCGCTTGGTTCCCCTCCCTGATGGCTCTGAACATGAGTGCTTCTTCCGAGCTGCAGAACAAGGCTGCAGGAACTGAGGATAGAGGAAGGGTGGCAGGCCTGGATATTTTAAAATGATAGATTCACAAAGGTGTCCAGTGTGGTAATTGAAACAGGGGAACAAACAGGTTGCCTGGTATCAAACTGGAAGAATGACCAGCCCATGGGAAGGCTGGGGGAGGGAGGACATCGTATGAAAAAACATCTGTGAAGCACTGAGATAGCATCTGCCTCAAGAAAGCCCTAGTGGAATAGAACCAAGCCCGTGCGAGAGAGGAAATAAAAAGTAAAAAGATTCAGAGACATAGAAAGGGTAGAGTTAACTCAAAAATAATTGACACCCGGTCACGGCTGGTAGGATGCATCGCCCCATTTTCCCTGGGCATTCCATTTCATGAGGCAAATATTATTGACCGGTGGGCCGTTATAAAAACACATGGACTTGAAAGGTCAGTGGCGATTAGAGCAAACCAACCTGCTTCACTCTGTTAAACAGTGATTATAATAAACTCTCCACTCAGCTCTTACTTAGGGCAGTGCTTGCTTGAAGAGCATACAAGAGGGAGAGAGACATTAAATACCATTTCCCCATGAGTTGAATGAATTGGCTGGCCAGCGGAGCAGAAGGTGGCTGTCTTCTATGCTTTAGTGTCCTCCATTAAACTGTCTTGGGGGCAGTGCGTTTCAGCAAGGAGTCAAGTGGATTTGCTTTCTCTTGGGATGGGTGGGGAGGGGGTGAGAGAGGAGGTGGCATGTTATGCAGACGGCGTACAACAGAACCTAATTGAGAAACGGTTCAGCCGTCCAACGGTTTTGCTTTTCGGCTTGGAATTGCAACTCTCCAACTCCACAGGCATCTCACGGCCTGAGTCGCTGCTCCATCTCGGCACCATAAATCCCAGCGCTTTTGCAGGCTGACAGCCAGGACTGGATGTGATTGGAAAACCAACGGGCATTCTCTTGAAGGTTTAGTGCTTGCCTGCGTCAAGCCTCCTCACATCCATCATGTTAGGGTGCACTGATGGAGTGCGCGGAGATGGTAGAACATGGTGACCTTCTCCCTGGGGAACAGCTGGAAAGCAAGACACCAAGCAGGTTAGAGGTGCCTTAACTCTTTCATGTCACCAGGGCAATGAATTTCAGCAACTTTGTCAGCATTTCAATAAAGAGAATCTGCCCCAAAAGACCCACGGCTAACATGCTAAAAGAAAGGAAAACCAAAGTGACTCTTTTACATTAGAGACCCTACAACTATCTAAAGCTCACATGCTGTAAAAAAACAACATGGCCTAGTGAAAAGAGCACAGCCCTTGGAGCCAGAGAATATGGGTTCTAATCTCAGCTCTGCCAATTGCATACTGCATGACCTTGGGCAAGTTACTTAACTTCTCTCGGTCTCAGTTTGCTCATCTGTAAAATGGAGATCCAATACCTGGTCTCCTTTTGAATTAGACTGTGAGCCCCATGCAGGCCAGGGAAGGTGTCCAACTTGATTGACTGTAATAATAATGTTGGTATTTGTTAAGCGCTTACTATGTGCAGAGCACTGTTCTAAGCGCTGGGGTAGATACAGGGTAATCAGGTTATCCCATGTGAGGCTCACAGTTAATCCCCATTTTACAGATGAGGTAACTGAGGCACAGAGAAGTTAAGTGACTTGCCCACAGTCACACAGCTGACAAGTGGCAGAGCTGGGAGTGGAACCCATGACCTCTGACTCCGAAGCCCAGGCTCTTTCCACTGAGCCACGCTGTATCCCAGTGCTTAGAGCAGCTCTTGACACCTAGTAAGTGCTTAACAATTACCATAAAAAAAGATGAGTGCTTAATAAAACAAAATACCATGATGTTTTTCCTAAGAGGTTTGGACTGAGTACTACCAGGTATCCCATGAGATATCACCTACAGTCCCGCTGGTTGAAAAACAATGTGCTAAAGTATGGGGTAGTGGTGACATCGAAAAACTGGACTCCTAAAGTCTGCCCCTTCCTCCTCACCTCTAGGCTCTGATCTATCTCCTTTAAATGTCACCTCAAGCATGATGGTTACCTTAGCTCCTTAACAGGAGAATAGGCTTCTGAATGAATGAACCATTTCTGGACCCATTTGGGGCCAGGCTTTCAGTGGCTTTCCAGGGTGTTGGACTTAGTCACCGTGGCTCCCTGGAATGGGTAAGGAGGCTGGATCTGATGAGAGAGCCCTTATTTTGCAATCACTAATGTTCACTTGCCAGATTCCTTCTCTGAGCTGCAATCCTGGAAATTAGATCTTTTTCCCCTCTCTCAATCCTATTTCTCTCCTCTAGGTCACTATTTTCCCCCTACATTCCAGGTGACTCTTCTGGGCCTTAGGTTTGGAACCAGACACCAGTCCCTTAGTGTCTTCTGCCACTGAGCTCTGGGCTCTCTTATCCCAAGAAGTATCTGAGAACTGGAGAGCAATGGGTTGGGGTGGAGTCAAAAAAATGATATTCAAAGATCCTTAATGACATGGATCTTTGATGACTTTGCCCCCCTTATGGTCTGGTTTAAGGTTTAGGTTTGGAGTAAAAATTTATGTGGACTCAGCTGGAGAATCACTCAGCGGAGTATCCTCAATTAATATCCATGCTAAATCCTATTAGATCCATCAACTAAATTTCACATGGTGGACATCATGAAGAATGGACAGAGCTGTACAATAAGGGTCTCCACTTCAGTGTCTGAAACCATTCGTTCATTTGAACAGGGCATCCTGTGGGTTCATTATCTCTCTTAGTATACAGTGAGGGAAGGAAATGCTTTGAGTCATTTTACCATCAGCATGTTGGTGGCTCTATGTTTGGGGACAGTGCATTGTCCATCGTTCCACCTGGACCCCTAAGCAATAGCCATGTGGATACAGACCTCCCCTGGGATTGACCTGAAAGATCATCCTTAATTTTTATAAAAAATGGTATGGGCTAAGCACTTACAATGTTGCAGGCACTGTTCTAAGCACTGGGATAAATAAAGGTAATCAGGTTGGACACGGTACATGTCCCACATGAGCCTCACAGTCTTAGTTTTACAGATGAGGTAACTGAGGCCCAGAAAAGTGAAGTGACTTTCCCAAGGTCACAGAGCAGACAGGTGGTGGATCCAGAACAATACCCAGGAGGACTCCCAGGCCCATGCTCTATCCACTATATCACACTGTGTTTTAATAGTGAGAGGGTATCTAGACAGATAAGGGAAGTGATTCCTTTCCTTTAGGTATTTAAGAATTAGATTTAAGGATTCCAGGTGTTCTTTTGAAAGCTGGATGACTAGGAAAGTTCTCTTCCAGATCGGGATTAAGTAATGAAAAATCTTGCTCAAGGTTTCTTGTTTCTAGTTGGGTTTGAGCCCAAGATAGTGGGGTAGTGGGCTACCTTGACTCGATGAGTTTTACATGAGCAAATATTCCTGTGGCTCGCCTGAGGCTGACTTTCCAAGGAGCTGGAAACAAGTATGAGGGAGGAGTTCCCTGCCTTAAGATAAGGCTGTGTATTGCAGGCAATGAATCCTCAGCCTTGGAACAGTGGGTTCAGGCATCAGTGAGCAGCACACTGCTCCAGGGGAAGTGATTCTGCAGCTGGTAGAGAAGGACAGGCTTGCAACTGTCTTGATGTACCCAGACCCTGGATAACATGATTAGGAAAAATGCAAAAAATGTAAGCAAATGCATCCACACACTTTGTCAGCTGGGTCTGGCTCTCATCATCGGCATCATCATCATCCTCAACACCACTTAATGATGGATAGAGAAATCTATATACATTGTAGTCCTTAGTATCAGAGATGTCTCAATTTATGGGGAAGTTTACCAATGAGAAAGTAATGGCCAAAAAGGTCATTGCAGACCTTACAGAGAGCATCACACTATGCATACACCTAAAGATTGCCTGTTGTTGTTCTGCCTAGTGGATGCAGCATGGGCGTGTGTTCTAATCCCAGCTCTGTCATTTACTTACTGTGTGACCTTGGGTAAGTCTTTTAACTTCTTTGTGCCTAGGTGACTCACTAGTAAGGGAACTAGAATGGGGAGGTGAGAGCTTGAGAAAAGCTTTCTGGAGGAGATGGGATTTTAGTAGACTTTGAAAGTGGGGAGAGTTGAGGTCTGTTGGATGTGAAGGGGGAGGGAGTTCCAGGGAAGAGATTTTTCTGCAGGGTGAAACCCAGTTGGGCAAGATGCCCTGGAGAATCAACCAATCAATGGTATTTATTAAGAGTATCTGTACCAAGCACTTGGGAAAGTATAATATAGTAGTTTGTAGGCACAATCCCTGCCCACAAGAAGCTTACAGTTACAGGAACGAGACTTTGTCAGCCCCCCCAGTCCCTCCTTCTAAGAAGGTGTTTAGGGAGTTTGGAGGAAACAATTTGGCTCTTCTCTCCCCAGTAGCCTCCTCTCACCTTTGAGCTTTTTCAAATCCCTCTTTCCCCTCATGTGAGAACTAATTGACGTCTGATCCACTCAGTGATTTGGCCTTAAAAAGTAACCTTCAGTTAACTGCTCACATAACTTGCCTGTCAGGTTTGATTTAGTCAGGGCCGTGTTCCGGCAAGTATTCGATGGTAAAATCACTGCTTTGCTCTTGTCAGCCATATGAACCCTGAGGCTGAGCTGAAAACGATTAACCCTCATGGAAGGTGAGGGTTTGGTGTAGCCGCCGGCCCCAGGAATGGGGAAAGGAACCGTCCCACACCCCTGGGAAGTTCTCTGAGACTCATTAACCTTCACTGGGGGCGATGGGGAAAGTGCCAGCTCTAGTCCATCCTGCGTAAAACAAAGCGGCTATGGGGAACTGAAGCAGCTCATGACCCAGGCTGCTGCTTCCTCCATATATGCCATGGGAGGAAATGCCCCCTTCAGCATCATCCTTGTTCCTAGTGGGGGACAGTCCCTCTTCCAGGGAGCTGTTCCAAGGCGCTGGAGGAGCTGTGAGCAGCCAAAGCAATTCGTCAAGTAAATGTCAGGTCAAAAGAGGATCATATGCCCACCTGCTCTGTAACTCCCAGTGAGTGGAGGAGGTTTGAGCCTGTTTATCTCCTGGGATTCTCTCTGGCTTGAGTCGGATACCAAGGACTAGGCCTGCTTACTGGGGAGAATCCAGGGTCAAAGTACATTCATCCTCTCCTTGGGTGAAAATAAGCAAAGCCTCAGGGCATTATTCTTTAAAAGAAACCCCTGAAGTCCCTTGAGAAATTATTCAGTCCTTCCTCATCTCGATTGCCAACTGACACTCTACTCTGTTGGCAGGTTGCTGTTGATGACTTTTGCTGCCACCTCTCCCTGATCCCACCTTAAGCGGCTTCCTCTTTTGTCCTTCTTCCCCCTCAGCCTCTCCCTCCTTACAGTTCCATGCTAAACACTCAGATCAATTCATGGCTTCATGACCTAGTTTTTGAAGTCTTGTCACACGGGTGGGTCAGTGTCAGTGATCAATCTCCATCTCGCCAGCATGAAAATCATCCGATTAGAGCAATAAGTAGGTGTTTAACAACAACGGTGGAGAGATAATTCGTCAGCAATTTTTCTGGGCACGGAGCATCAGTAAATATGCTGAGTTCACCTTTTCCTGACTGTCAGGAGGGAGAGGTATCACAGCTGACAGTTTGTCTCTCCTCTCACACCTCCATCTCTCTTTTTTTCCCCTCTCCCTGTCTTCCCTTCTTCTCTCCCCCCTTCCCTTCTTCCCCTCTCCCCCTCTTCCCTCTATTCCCTCTTCCCCTCTTCCCCTTCTCCTCCTGTCTCCCTCTTCTTCTCTCCCCCTCCCCCCTCCCCTTTCCTTCTTGTATCCTTGACTGTCAACTTCTCATTCTCTCAATGGCTCCTTCCCCTGTCCTTTCAAACATGCCCATGTATCCCCATCCTAAAAAAAAAAATCCCTTGACCCCAATTCTCCCTCCAGTTATCACCAAATCTCCCTTCTACTATTCCTTTCCAAACTCCTCCAGAGAGTTGTTTGCATTTGCTGCCTCCACTTCTCTTCCAATTTTCTCCTTAAACCCCTGAAATCTGGCTTTGGCCACCTCCACTCCACAGAAACTGCCCTCTCTAAGATCTCCAATGGCTTCTACTCCATCCTAATCATCCTCAACTTCTCTGCTGCCTTTGGCACTGTTGATTATTCCTTTCGCCTGGAAACACTATCTAACCTTGGTCTCACTGACACTCTCCTCTCTTCATCCTCCTCCTATTTCTCAGGCTGCTTCTTAATCTCTTTCTCAGACTTCTCCTTACCTCCCACCCTCTGACAGTCAAGTCACTCAAGGCTCAGTTCTGAGTTCCCTTTTGTTCTCCATCTATGCCCACTCCCTTGGAGAGCTCATTTGCTCCGATGGTATCAACTACTATATCTTCCCCCAGCGATTGGCTAATCGACTTCTCCAGCCCCAGCCTCTCTCCTCCTCTGTAGGTTCATATTTCCTCCTGCCTTTGGCACATCTCTACTTGCCCCAATCTTCAAAGCCCTCCTAAAGTCACACCTACTCCAAAAGGCCTTCCCTAACTAATCCCTCACTTTGCCTTTTAAACCCTCCCTTCAATTTAACCTGTGCATTTAGGTCTGTAATCTGCAAACACTTCTACAGTACCTATTTATATATAAAATTTAATATGTCTCCTCTATAGTCTATAAGCTTCCTTGATGGCAGGAGTCATTTCTAGCTACTCTCATATTGTACTCTCCCAAGTGCTTAGTACAGTGCTCTGAACTCAGAGCCCAGTAGATATCACTGATGGATAGATATGTAGTCTCTTCACTTCTCCTCAGATTGGGCTCGGTCCTCCTCCCAAATGGACCTCCTAATGGCTCTCCAAGTTTACGTCCATTGCTTGAGTGCTTCCCCCAGCCTGGAACTCTTTTGCCATTCAAACTGCCAGACTACAACCTTCCCCAGCTCCAGAATCTTCTGGAAACTTTACCTCCTTCAGGGAGTACTCAACTCCCCTACCCCTAAATCATATCACGTCATTCCAGTAGCCATCCTTAGAACTTAGATAAATATGAATCTACCCCTTCTACCCATCTGTCTTTTATTATTTTGGCTTTAACTAACTGTATCTTTATTTTTCCTTCTATTATCTGCAAACACTTTTGGTCTGCCTCCTCCATTAGACTAGGAACACCTTGTCTGTTGTCTTTTTCCATGTTCTTAGTACAGGGCTCTGCACACAGTAGGTGCTCAATAAGTGCTATTGATTGAATATTAAATATACTTAAATGTGTGATAAGTGTATGGTGAAGATTATGGATTCTGAGGACTAGATGACTTCCATGTTTATGTGAGGTCTGAGCATGATCAGAACTACAAAAATGCAACTTCTGTCTCTGAAATAGCATCTAAGTTACCTCATTTATAAAATGGGGATTAAGACTGTGAGCCCCATGTGGGACATGGACTGAGTCCAATCTGATTAGTTTGTATCTACCCCAGTGCTTAGTACAGTGCCTGGCACATAGTAAGTGCTTTAACAAATACCATTAAGAAAATGCAACCTTTAATGTCTCTTGAACAGCATGGAGGCCCAATCAGGGCTGGCACTGGAAAGGATATTGCGGCAAAGAAGGTAATGCACCTGCTTAAGCATGTTTGGTCTATTGCCACAGAGGGGAAAATCTGGCTGTAAATTTCTCTGTTTTGTTTTGAAGAAACAAAAAAAAAACTAGCTGGGGGCACATCATTACTTGTGGGAAAAGAAAATATCAGCGTGCGATCCGGTCTGGGGGTTGTTTGATCTACTAATTAGCCACAGTCTCGACTCCAACATTCGGTGTTTGGTGCTGTCCGCCAGGAAGCCTCTTCGGCCAGCCGGGTTTTGGTGGGATCAGCAGAAAAAAGAAAATGAGCTGTAAACCGTTATTGTAATGCTATTCAGGATGCAGAGCCAATTTTACTCTCCAAAGTCCCAGTTGAGGAGGATAGGTTGAGATGAAGGGGTGTGCACTGGGAGTGGAGAGAAACTGCAGATTTAGATAAGAACTCAACAAATGAGAATCTACATATGAACTTCCAGATTTGGCTCTGTTCAAGCATGCATTAGGTTAGCGGCAGAGACATCTGTGTGGATGAAAGCAGTGAGTGACTGCATTCTGCGACATCATGTTACTACCTAGTCAATATGTCTCAGCTTCTCCGTGTTCTCTGTGAAGCGAAGGCTAAAATCAATAAAAAAGTTTTGGAAGATATTATAATAATAATAATGGAGTCTCTTGGCTGTCTTTTCCTTATGCATCTTTCCTTTCCTTACTTCACCTCACTTTCTGAGAAATTTCTCTTTTTGATAATTTGGTTAATGCCCAACTTCCATTAATAATAACAATATTAGCAAAGAATAGCACTTGTGGTACTGAAGTCTCACTGTTCCTACCAACTCTTTTATAATGTTCTCTGCCAAGTGTTTAGTACAGTGCTGTGCACATAGTAAGTGCTCAATCAATACCATTGATAAGTGCTCTCTCTGTAATCAATCAGTCGTATTTGAGCACTTACTGTGTGCAGAGTACCATGCTAAGCGTTAGGGAGAGTACAATATAGTCGATTCCAAGCACTTTACTAAAGGCTAGGGTAGTTATAGGATAATTAGATTGGACACAGTCCCTGTCCTAAATGGGGGAGGGAGAAGAGGTATTGAGTCCGGGCCAGGCAGCTTCTCATGTCCAATATGATTAGCTTGTACCTACCTCAGCACTTAGTACTGTGTCGGGCTCAGGGTAAGTGTTTAACAAATGTCATAAGATAAAAAAGGGAAAACCTTGTCACTTTCTCCAGTATCAGAGCCTGCGAAGTCCAGCCAGCCTTTGATTATCCAGTTTTTCCTTCTCCTACCCTTCGTTTTCTTCCTCTCTTTTTACTTCCTTTCTGTAGGGCTTCAAGGCACTTCATTTCTCATCAGTTCATCCCCCTGCAGGTCACCCATGGGAATAAAAGCAGACGAAATTTAAGCCAGGCACTTTGGCTGGTTGCTCTCATGAAAAGTTCAATGGGAGAAAAGTTGGCCAAAATGAGGTTTTTGGAATATCTGTGGGCTCTTCTGATCTCAATTTAATAATGAAAACTGCAGGTAGGAAATACAGTAAGAACACCCCTGACCAAACTATAGCATGTGGGAAAGTAAATTATTTCTAATAATGTCTGTCTCCCCCCTTGACTGTAAGTTGTGGGTGGGGAATGCGTCTGCTAACTCTGTTGTATTGTACTCTCCTAAGCGCCTAGTACATTGCTGTGAACAGTCAGCACTCAATAAAAAACAATGATTGGTTATATTGATTGGGCTTGCCCAGTCCAGAGATCTGTAAAATGGGGATTAAAAGTGTGAGCCCCACATGGGACAACCTGATTACCCTGTATCTACCCCAGCGCTTAGAATAGTGCTCAGCACATAGTAAATGCTTAAATACCAACGTTATTATTATTATTACTAGAGCACTGGTGCCCTTTTATCTGCCTCTACTGAGAGAGCATCAGAAACCTCAAGGCCATCTATGATGATCTAGATCTTGCCTCTAGACTGAAAACTCATCATGGGTAGGGAATATCCCCCGATTAGACTGTAAGCCCGTCAAACGGCAGGGACTGTCTCTATCTGTTGCCGACTTGTTCATCCCAAGCGCTTAGTACAGTGCTCTGCACATAGTAAGCGCTCAATAAATACTATTGAATGAATGAATATTGTTAGGGTGTACTCTCCCAAGTGCTTAGTACAATGCTTTGCACCTAGTAAGTGCTCAATAAATACAATTGAATGAATGAAAGACTGGGTGATGAATTCAAAGGATCTTGGAGTCTTCATGGATGGGCTGGGAACACTGGTTTGGATTCAGTCCAGTGGAATAAACTCAATTATCCAGATTACCCGGGCATCTGGGCTGGCTCAGGTTCCATGATTTCAGGTTTACCTGACTGATATTGCACAAAGGTACTGAAAAAAACAAAATCAGCATTTTCTAGTCAAAGGCTGAACATAAATGGTAATTCAGTCAGGGTGACTGTTTGCAAAGCGAATCTATGTGTTTATGCAAGATTTCCATTTATCGCTGCGGCATTCTTAGAAGATCAACAAGCAGAGCTTTGAAAGCTGGAAACAGCAATTAGGGCCCCCACCTCAGTTAAAAGGTTAATTATTTCAACAGCTGAAGAGGCTGCCCTCCCAGGCATAGCTCAGAATGGATCATTTATTACACAAAGCACAGACCGGATGGCTATGCAGGGTAAATATTCTCATTAAAAGTACATATAGTGTAAAGGGGATAATCTTCTGTTCAAATGGGAAGTGGGGAGTGTCATTTAGGAAAGAGCTAGTAAAAACTATTCCTTCTAACCTATTTAACTGTGCTTTTCATATTTTGTGCCTATAAATATGTAGTTGTCCTTCATGGTCTGAGGTACCTATACTGGTTGTGAAGTCCTATCCATACATGTGAGCCTGGTAGAAAAGGACAATCTGTAGGACTAGTTCTGAATCCCAGGCCTGTGCTGTATCCACTAGGCCATGCTGCTTCTCAAGTTCATGATCATCTGTATGGCTTCTTTCAATTGTCCCTCTAAAGTTCAGCCATTAGCACACAGCACCAATTCCTAGGTGACTGTCTCAGGGACTCAGGGAACTCTTTCTGCCCCATTCCCAGTCGTTTGGAAGTAGATGCTAACACCAGATTCCAGGCTCCTTTTGGCAGCCTCAGGACAGAATCATAATCTGAGAAGCAGCGTGGCTCAGTGGAAAGAGCACGGGCTTTGGAGTCAGAGCTCGTGAGTTCGAATCCCAGCTCTGCCACATGTCGGCTGTGTGACTGTGGGCAAGTCACTTAACTTCTCTGTGCCTCAGTTCCCTCATCTGTAAAATGGGGATTAAGACTGTGAGCCCCATGTGGGACAACCTGATTCCCCTATGTCTACCCCAGCGCTTAGAACAGTGCTCGGCACATAGTAAGCGCTTAACAAATACCAACATTATTATTATTATTATTATTAATCATAACTGTGGTATTAAGCACTATGTGCTGCCAAGCACTGTGGGAGATGCAATATAAATCAGATCAGACATAGTTTCTGTCCAACCTGGGACTCACAGCCTAAAGGGAAGGGAGAACAAATATCCAACCCCCATTTTCAAATGAGGAAACTGAGGCTCAGAGAAGTTAAATGACTCATCTAAGCTCACACAACCAGCAAGTGGAGGAGCAGGGGCTGAAATACAGATTTCCTGACTCCCAGTCCTGTGCTCTTTCCACTAGGCCAAGTGATAATAATAATTATGGTATTTAAGCATTTACTATGTGCCAGGTACTGTACTGAATGCTAGGGTGGGTACAAGCAACTTGGATTGGACACAAACCCTGTCCCACGTAGGGCTCACAGTATTAATCCCCATTGTACAGATGAGATAAATGAGGCACAGAGAAGCGAAGTGACTTGCTTTAGGCCACATAGACAAGTGGCCAAGTCTGGATTAGAACCCATGACCTTCTGACTCCTGGGCTCATACTCTATTCATTACGCCATGTTGCTTCCCATAGTAGTCACTGGGGTCATTTTGCAGGATTACTGGACTGGCTGGCTGTGTGGTTCTGAATAGTGGTCAGGATAATTGGGGGGGGGGGTGTTTAGCGTGGCCTAATGGTTAGAGCACAGGTGTGGGAGTCAGAAGGTCATGGGTTCTAATCCAGCTCTGCCTCATGTCTGCTGTGTAACCTTGGGCAAGTCTACCCAAGACTTGCATCTACATCAGTGCTTAGAATAGTGTTTGGCATAAGAGAAGCAGTGTGGCTCAGTGGAAAGAGCCTGGGCTTCGGAGTCAGAGGTCATGGGTTCGACTCCTGGCTCTGCCACTTGTCAGCTGTGTGACTGTGGGCAAGTCACTTAACTTCTCTGGGCCTCAATTACCTCATCTGAAAATGGGGATTAACTGTGAGCTTCATGTGGGACGACCTGATTACCCTGTATCTCCCCCAGCGCTTAGAACAGTGCTCTGCACATAGTTAGCGCTTAACAAATACCAACCTTATTATTATAGTGAGTCTTAACATATGCGATTATTATTATTAGCCTGAACAAGGCCCATGGGCAGGATTAAAATGTTTACTGGGTTTCATCTGGCCCAGGGACTATACATGGTCCACTCATTACTACGCTCACCATGTCTAAGGAGGCAAAAGATGAGAGAACTGCCTGAGGAGCTGGCCAGCAGTCCTTACGCTGCTCTCCACTTCCTGGGGTTTTCCTGATAAGGCAACTGAAGCACAATTTTAATCAAGCATTACCTGAATTTCTGTGTAGCTTCGGGACAAAATGCAGTACAGAGATAGGATCTTGGCAGCCTGACCCAAAAGGCACGAGAACAGAGATCAACACTGAAACCTCTGTACTGTGTCTGTAGACCTTACAGAAGCATTTGACCCCTTAGCCCATCAGAACTCTAAAAGTTCCCAAGCAAATGTTACTGTCTCGAGAATCAAATGCTAGTAAAAAGCAGTCATTTTATGTGGGAGAGTGATTCAGGGGGTGAAAGAGAGTTTTCAGGTGTCTTGATCTTGATTATCCCACCACCCATCCCTTGCCCATGTCCTTCCTAGGGCCTGGGGACTCCCTCCCCCTTCATATATGACAGTCCACCCTTCTCTCCACCTTCAAAACTCTCTTTAAATTATATCTCCTCCAAGAGGTTTTCCCTAAATCCTCATTTCCCCTATTTGCCCTCCCCTCTGTGTTGCCTATGACTTTGTACTGCTTAGGCACTTTGATTCTCATTCTGGCCCCACAGAACTTACATATATATCCTCATACTCTAGTATTTCCCTTATCAGTCTGTCTCCTCCCTGTAGACTGAAAGGTCATTGTGGGCAGGAAATGTGTCCGTTTATTACTATATTGTACTCTCTCAAGTATTTAACAAGTGTTTAATACAGTGCTCCGCACACAGTAAACGCTCAATAAATATGATTGAATGAATGAAATGAATACCTCACTAAGCACTGGTACAGTGCTGTGCACATAGTAAGCACTCAATACCACTGATTGATTGATTGGGAGCTTATAAATGCTGACCTAGAGTGGCAAATGCTAAGGTTTCTGTGGGCAATTTCCTGTTCACACATGAGTCCTGAGTGTCATAGCAGAGTGGGAGGGATCGGGAATCCTCTATAACTTCTCACCTGTTTGGTTTTCCTGGAGGTAACTGTTGAACCCTTATCTTTTAAACCTCTGGCGTAATTAACGGACCCAGGCTCTGCATCTAAGGAAAGGAGGAAAACAAAGATTCCAGATTTTAAATTTTTATGAGGGGAAAGAATAATTTTTCCCACAGTACCCCTTAGCCCAGAGATCCAGTGTTTAAGTCCAGCTTGGTCTGGGCCCATTTCCCACCTGGTCAGAAAAAGCCTCTTTTTCAAAATCTAGAGCGACATGTTTGTGAGGGGAAAAAGAAAGATGTTGGATCTGAAATACCATCAGAGGCCTGAGGCTTGTTCTTCCTTTGTGCTTTTGGGTCTGGCTTACAGCAGGGAAGGCCTGTTTCCCACCTTATTGGCCAAGGGCTTGGAACTTCATTGCCAGCCCAGAGCCATGCTGAGTACCCTGTCACGGTCCTGTGTGGGGAGTATGTCCTAAGGGATTAGTTAGAGTAATTAGGTTCATTAGAAAAGGCAAAAAAAATCAATCAGTAATTATCAGGCTGCAATTAGATGAATCCAGAGAGAGCAATATCAAATAAACAGCATGAAGAGTTGGTAGGGCTAAGAGGGTTGAGGATTTGCTTTTGGGGAGGGCTAAAAAGGGGACTCACTAATCCCATTTTTTTTTTTTTTACAGAATCCTTATTTCCTTTGAATCCAAACCCTGAATGGAGAACAGGGTTGATTCATAATAATAATAATTGTGGTTTTTATTAAGTGCTTACTATGCGCCAAGCACTGTTATAAGTGCCGGGGTAGATACAAGGTAATCAGGTTGTTCCACTTGGGGCTCACAGTCTTAATCCACATTTTACAGATGAGGTAACTGAGGCACATCGAAGTTAAGTGGCTTGCCCAAGGCCACACAGCAGATAAGTGGCAGAGCGGGGATTAGAACCCGCTTCCTATGACTCCCAAACCTGGGCTCTTTCCATTAAGCCACACTGCTTCTCAAGTAGACTTAAGACTGCCTGGAGCCTAGAAAGAACCAGCAGTTGGATTTGATCAGAGGAGGTAATGAATCTGCATCGCACTATATTTTCCAAGATCCAAGAAGGAGAGTTTCTGTGGAGCCTGATGGAAAGGGAGCAGACCCTGCTGCCTCCTGTGGCTTCAGTTGTCCTCTGCTAATACAGGCTGGGAAATGAAGCAGCGTGACCTAGGGGTTAGAGTATGGATCTGGGAAATAGAACCTGGATTCTAATCTGGACTCCGCCTCTTGTCTGCTGTGTGACCTGGGACAAATCACTTCACTTATCAGGACCTCAGTTACCTCATCTGTAAAATAGGGATTAAGATTGTGAGCCCTATGTGGGACAGGGATTATGTCCAAAATGATTAACTTGTATCTACCTCAGTGCTTAATATAGTGCCTGGCACATAGAAAGTGCTTAACAAATACCATAAAAAACAAAATAAAAAACCTCCTTCTGGGTTTCCACATCCACCTCAAACTCTTATATTTTTTTCTTCCAAACATGACACCTGACTGATTCCTAAACTATGTTTTACAAAGGCCTGTAAGAAAGTTATCCTTCAGTGGCTGATGTATTTGATTAGTGTTGCCCTGGTTGGGGGTGGTGGGGGGGAGGGAAGGGGGGGATCTGAACCAACTTTACATTTCCCTTTGGAGGATCAGCTGATCAAGGCAAGTGAGCTGATTGGAGGCCACCTGTGCTGTACTTGGGGAGCCAGTGGGGAGGGAGATCTTCAGCAAATCTCCAAGGCAAATGCAGAGAGACTCCTGGATTCGGGATGACAATGCCAACATTTTCTGATTGTGTCTCCAGAGAACACAGTAAAAGAAGAAAGCTGGCAAGGGCAGCAGTGTTGCTATAGTTTGTGTTGAGGGAATAGTTGGGCCACATATGCAAGCTGGTTCTTTCTGTCGTCCATCTTCCTTTACCTCACAAAGGCTGCTGCCAAGAGTCCCACTCTGACTTTCTTGTTTTGGAAAGGTTGTACTGGGTTTGTGTTCTTGATTTCTGGATTCCCAAATTATATCTGGGAGTACACTGATCCAATTTGGAAAATGGGAATTTGGGTGACTTTATAGGGCCACGTTACAGGCCCCTATTAGATGCCTGGGATTTTTGCACTTAGGATACCTTGCTGCATCTGTTGTGATTTATACCCTGCCTCTTATGAATTTTGAAGACATTATCAGAGTACCCAGCTCCTGAGAGCAAAGCAGTAATGAAATAAAATTGCTTAGGATGAACCCAGCCTGGCTAAGAGGGGCTACCTCTTTCCTCAGGGCTCTGCCCTTAGAAAGCTGGATTTTATCTCTAAAATTCCTTCTCTTCTGGTGCAGTGCTTTATCTGGCTTGACCAATATTTTTCTTCCAATCCTGAATCTTGGGTAAAGTTTGGAACTTTTACAAAGGCCTGAGGGATATTCAAATTAGCAGAAGCCTAAAGACAGGTTGTCCCTTTGTGGTAAGGTGCCATTAGGCAGCAGGATCACCTGTCTGGAGGCTGATTATCAGAAGGAGTGGGTTTTTACATAATCTCTCAGGACCTTATATTTACCACCTGCATTATGGGGAGAATCCCATCAGTCTCTCCTTTCTTTATCTCCCATCTCTCCCCGTCTTATCAGGATGCTGGGAGGAAAAATGAAATAAATGAAAAGGCTATTTATCCTCCTTAGAAGAATGGTGCTAAATGAATACAAGGGCTTCTTTCAAAGAAAGATGCGAAATCTTTTCGTCTTGGGTTCTTTTTGTCCAATGTTGCTTTCCATGAGTTATTTGATATGCAAGATGAGAGTACCCTTTACAGGTTTGTTTATGAGCAGTAACATATAACGATGGTATTGAATAATAATGAGGATATTTATTAAGCACTTTCTGTGTCCCAAGAACCGGGGGGTTAATACAAGAAAATCAGATTGAACACACAGATCTTATCCCACATGGGGAGGGAAAAAACCAGTATTTTATCCCCATTTTATAAATGAGGAAACTGAGGCACAAGGAGGTTACGTGACTTGCCCAATGTCCAAAAGAATGCAAATATCCGAGCCAGGATTGGAACCCAGTCTCATGACTCCCAGTTCTCTGTTCTTTCACCTAGGCCATGCTGCTCTGCTGCATGTGAAAGAATATGAACATCCGTATTGTTGTCTTATGCTGTTGAATCGTGTCCGACCCATAGGGATGCCATAGGCACATCTGTCTCAGAACGCCTCACTTCCATCTGCAATCATTCTGGTAGTGTATCCATAGAATTTTCTTGGTAAAAATAGGGAAGTGGTTTACCACTGCCTCCTCCTGCACAGAAAACGAGTCTCTGCCCTCTACTCTCTCCCATGCCTCTGCTGCCCAGCACAGGTGAGTTTTGACTTGTAGCAGATTGCCTTTCACTCACCAGCCATTGCCCAAGCTAGGAAAGGAATGGATAGGCCTCTACTTGACTCTCCCTCCTGTAGTTGAGACTGTAGTTGAGAGTTGAGACTGCAGTTGAAACTGTACTGGAAACTCTCCAGGTGTGACCCTGAGAGGGAATGAATAGCTTTAACCAACTTTTAGTAAGAATGAGCAGCGTGGCTCAGTGGAAAGAGCATGGGCTTTGGAGTCAGGGGTCATGAGTTCGAATCCCAGCTCTGCCACTTGCCAGCTGTGTGACTGTGGGCAAGTCACTTAACTTCTCTGTGAAGTCACTTAACTTCTCTGTGCCTCAGTTACCTCATCTGTAAAATGGGGATTAAAAAACTGTGAGCCCCACGTGGGACAACCTGATTCCCCTGTGTCTACCCCAGCGCTTAGAACAGTGCTCTGCACATAGTAAGCACTTAACAAATACCAACATTATTATTATTATTATTATTAAGAATGCCAAGTGCACAAAGCCTTGGGGATTTGCAAACTCCTTGTGAGCATTGCTCGTGTCTTCCAATTCTTTTTTAATTATTCTCTCCCCAGTTCTTAGTATGGTGCTTTGCATACAGTAAGTGCTCAATAAATGCCACTGATTGATTGAATGTGGCAAATACACATCCACTTGCCAGGTCCCTCTTCTTCAGAGCCATTGTCTTCTCAGGAAGCAGATCCCAGAGAGGTTCCCCCAGAATGCTACTGCTTCCTCATTCTTGAACAGAAGGCCCAATCTGGGGGGAGGATTAATGTAAGGGTGAGGATATAGACAAGTCTCCACTGATATTGCTCTCTTAAAGTTGGAGAGATAGCCACAAAAAATGAATCTTAATAATTGGATTTTCTGAGTGCTCCGGAGAGCATTCCAGTGAGGAGTGGAAGCTGATTCGAAGCAGAGTACTGCCAAAGTACAGAGTCATTTCTAGGCCATCTTATTTCCTGTGGGAACAGTTTGTACCATAAAAAAGGATGGAATGGTCATCCCTGCAGGCTAGAGTGAGGAGGTCTGGAGCCCTGTGCGTCCTAAATTATGTCTCCTTTCTGATCCAGGACTGATGATAGAGCTCTATAGTGTTGTCTTGGTTATCCCTGGACATAGTGAAGCAGGTACAGTGTGGATTCAGAAAATCTGCAGATGATTCTGAGACATGGTGGTTAGTTGGGTTTTCAACTGGTTTGGCTTCCGACACTCAAGCCTGGTGTTTATATGTTTCCCTGAGAAGGTTCTCTTCCCTCTGCTCCCATTGCTGAATTCAGTGGCCTGGAAGCTTTGGCTGGGTTTAGAGGAAACTGGGAGGGGAAAGCAATGACTCTGGAGAGTTGGTTGGAGGGGTGTTAGTGTATTGCAAAGAAAGACTGTAAGTTGGGGCAGATTTGGTTGGAATCGGTGGACTTCCTCAAAGATGGGTGTCTGAATGAGGTCATCACATTATGGTGTGTGTCAGCGTGATGCATGTAATGTCACACATGCTTTGGAGTACAGTTGGTTTGAGTGCTGTCACCAGCTACCCCATCCAGAAACTTCTTCTTAGCTAATAGCTTTAACCTCCTTTTCCTCCCAGTCTTTAGCCAGAGCAGCTGACAAGAGCCAAATTGATAGGTTTGAGTTTAACTTCCTTTCTCCTACCCTTTCTTGTGAGGAGGCTTAATGGAACAGAGAATGACAGTGACCGATGAAGTAGGTTGAGGGTACGGGGGGAAGCCTACAGCCTGGATAACCCACACTTTGAATGATTAGACTCTGGATAAACGATCGCTAATTACCACCAAATAGCAACCACAGAACGTTTGTGCCATTTCTCATTTTACATGAGAAAAGGGACGTAGCATTTTAGCACACAGACATTTTTAACTGTGCCAGCAAACCGGCCCAGGATATTAAGGGAGAATAATTAGGGAATGGCACTAATTAATAGCGATGATAACCCAGATGTACATTTTTCAGTCTGATGAGAAATTAATTCCCTGGGCTCTAAAGGGGGGAAAAAAACCAAGATCTTCTGAAGCTTTTCGATTTCATACCCCACTTCAGATCCTGGGGAAAACTAATCACATCTTAATTAAACAATCAGAGTCCCTGGAGTCTTCAGTTACAGAGTGTTGGTCAGGTAAACAGTTCTGCTCTTGGAGTAGAGAGCCTGAGGGAAAAACTAGAGTGTCAACTCAGAGGAAAAGCATGGCTTAGTGGGGGCCTAGGACTTGGGTTCCAATCCCTAACCTGCTTTGTGACCTTGGGCAAGCCACTAAACTTTTCTATTGGTTTCCTCAGTTTCAGTTACAGACAGAATCTGTAAAATGGGGATTCAATACTTGTTCTCTCGCATATTTGGACTGTGAGTCCCACGTGGGACAGGGACTGTGACTGTGTCCAACCTAATTTTCTTGTATCTCAGCACTTAGTAAAGCGCTTGAAATATTATAAGCACTTAAACTCTAGAATTATATTATCATCATTGTTATTTTTACTTTATAAGTCGCTCACCATCCTTCCATCAGATTTACAGAAGAAATGCCCCGGGTAGATCTCCACGTTCATGCTTCTTCCTCCTCTCTACCCACAGAAACATCTTCTGACCTTGAGATTTCCTCCCACATATCCTCAGAGTATATAATCACCTCACCCGAAACCACTGCTCTGCTCAGAGGCTTTTTGTGGGGATGAGGAACCAGGTTTGCTTTTTGTTACTTCTCTCATATCATCTGAAAGGTTGGCCATTTGCTTCTTATAGAGAAGGTGGCTAAGGTTGTTTGTTGTTGGGCATGGAAAGAAAAGGGCCATGAGCCCCAGAGGGATTAAGGGGTTTAGTTTAAATCCCAGAGTATCCCTGGTGGAGAAGTAGTGGAAACCGATGAGCCATGAAGCCCTAATTGACCAAGCAGGTGCTTTAGGAGCCTGGGGGAGAGGGAAAGGAAATAATTTCTTGTTTGTCCCTGGACACAAGTAACCATCTACTCCTTATCATCTCTGTGGCCTTCACCACCTCTCCTAGCCCTCTGCCTCAAGGGCTGAAGACCAGCTAGGGGGACCTCGCTGAGTAGGGAGTGGGTAGAAGAATTATCTGGCACCTCACCCAAACCCCTGAAATGCCCTTGAAGGGAGGGAAGTACCCTTGGAAGCTCTTAGAGTTTGGAAAGATGTCAGTAGCAGACATTAGACTGTCATACCCATCACCAGGATTTACTGAGCTCCTATTGAGGGTAAAACACTACTCTAAATTCTTGGAAGCAAATAATAGAGGTGAAAGACATGGTCCATGCCCTGGAGAAGTTTTTGAGATGATGTAATTCAAGCTATTCCAGGCAGGTAGGACTCTCTCCTCTTCATAATGATGATAATAATAATAGCATTTTTTAAGTGCTTATTATGTGGCAAGCACTATACTTAGGACTGGGGTAGATACAAGACAATCCGGTTGACCACAGTCCCTATCCACAGGGAGCTCACAATGTAAGGGGGAGCGAGAAGAGGTATTTGTTCCCCATTTTACGAATGATAAAACTGAGGTACAGAGAAATTAAGTGGGTTGCCCTAGGTGTTGCAGCAGATAAGCGGTTGACTCCCTGGCCCATGTTCTTTCCATATGACAACACTGCTTCCTTAAAAGATATCCTGAAAGATAGTGGTTGATCATATCTTTTAAAACTCAAGAGAAACATTCCAGAGACCTAGGCATTGGAAGAAGAAACATGACATTTTGAGTTAATCGTCCTTGTTAAGATTTCTCAGGGAGCTCTTTGAGGTTCTCACTGCTTCTGTGGTGAGCAACTTCATTTCTGCCAAATCAAAAGTTTTTTTCACACTTGAGCTGTTTATTAAATATGTTGCGCTAGCTTCCCTTGTCCTCTGGGATGCTTTCAGTGTATTTTTCCTCCTGTCCAGCCAAATTGAGAAATGTAGGAAGGTGGGAAAGATGTCAAACAAAGGATGAAGAATTCATTAGAAAGTGAGCTGTTAAGAATTAGTTTGACATTTCTGATCAAGGGAAAGGTCACTCCACACAGATTTTCCATTTTTATGTACTCATTTCCTACAAGAGTATCAGTTCTGTTTCACCATGCTGTTTCTGATCTTATTTCAGCTGGGGAATTTATGTATCTTGGACATTCCAAACAAAACTGAAATCTAGGTACCAATGGAGACACTATTACTTCTTGATTGTACACAAAGAGTGATCTATTTTGTGGTTTATCCGTGGCAGGGTTTAAGGCTCTCTCCAACCTCATCTCAAGTGGCAGCATCTGTGGTCTCATCTGAGGTTCTGTGAAACCTCTTCTTGGGACCCAGACAGGTTTGAGAGCTGGTTTGCTCCCTGCTGCCCAGAAAGTCCTTGATTTCCATCTTCTTTTGCCATCTATGATTTGTATTACTTCTCCCCAACTTGAGGTGGATAACTAATGGTATAGTGTAAGGAGTCTTCTGATGGGGAAACCCAAAGAATGACCCTCCCACCATGCTATTAGACTCTGAGCATCCTGAGGACTGGGATTATGACTATTATGTTCCAGTACCTAGAAAAGCATCTATATATAGATACCCATAGGAACTGTTGATTAACAAGATAACAAGGGATAGACACTCCCCAGCCCAGTGAATGGTTAGGAGAATCTTCTGGAACTGTTGGACTCTGGATCTCATAGTTACACTGCATTTGCCCAGGGAACAGGGATTTTAGAATTCCCAGTTGGAGAAGGAGATAGTCAAGGAAAGGAAAGGAAGCCTCTGGGAGTTTCAGTTGAGACCTTACCTCTTTTTTTTTTTTTTGAGGTATTTAAGTGCTTACTATGTGCCAGGCACTATACTAAATGTTGGGGGAGACCCCAACTAATCAGATTGGATGTAATCTCTATCCTACACGGGGCTCACAATCTTAATCCCCATTTTATAGATAAGGTAACTGAGACATGCAAAAGTGAAGTATCTTGCCCAATCCCAGCTCCTCCACTTGTCTGCTGGGTAACCTTGGGCTAGTCATTTCACTTCTCTGTGCCTCAGTCACTTCATCTGTAAAATGAAGATTAAGACTCTCAGCCTCATGTGGGACATGGACTGTGTCCAACCTGATTAGTTTGTCTCTACGCTGTGCTTAGTACAGTGACTGGAACATAGTAAGTGTTAAACCTTTTAAAAAGAAGAAAAGGTTACACGGTAGACATGTGGCAGAGCCAGAACTAGAACCCAGGTCCTCTTACTCCCAGGCCTGTTCTCTTTCCACTGGGCCATGCTGCTTCACTCTCCATTTTCTCTTCTCCTCCTCACTCTTCCCTTCCTCAGCAGGGGCTTTGGTAGGGGAGGGAAGAGAGTGGGCACAAGGTAGGTAATAAAAGCAGGAAATCCGACCCTCTTAGCCCCTAAGTATTAAACTTGACCTGTTCCCTTTTCCTCGGGCCATTTGCCAGCAAGCATACGTGACTGCAAAGCTGGGAAGAGAGAGCAGTAGGAAAAAGAAGCACATTTATTGCAGACAGAAATCTGCACTCCGTAGCCGGAGCGTGATTGCATGACTTGGCTCTTGAACAGGAAAGTTTCTGAGTTAATAAGATCAAGGGATTTCCTTCAACAAAGCAATTAGGGAAATTTCTTTCCTCTTTTTCGGTCTCATCATTTTCAATACTCATTGAGCAGTCACCGGATTACAATGTTTTAGGTTCTTTGAGAGATAAAGTTTCTGAGCCAATGATCTCTTCGCTTTATAAAACCCACAGATTGACAGGGACTGGTAGACCTCTGTTTGACACCCTGACCCTTCTACATCCTGTTTCATCTTTCCTTTGGAAAGCAAAGCTTTCAGCGGTTTACCTAGGGATTTAGGCTGAGTACTTGGTTGAAAAATCCTGGTTTGTAGGCCATGGTTGCTGTTGGCCTAGTGTTCAATCCACAAATTAATCAGTGGTATTTACTGAAGGCTTCTTGTGCGCAGATCACTGTACTAAATTCTTGGGACAGTAAAAAACAACGGAGTTGGTAGAGATGTTCCCCGCCCACAAGGAGCATATAGTTGAAAGGGGGAGGCAGACATTAAAGTAAATTACGGATATGTCCATATGTGCTGTGGGGCTGAAGGTGGGGTGAATATCAAGGGCTTAAAGGATACAGATCAAGTGCATAGGCAATGCAGAAGGGAGAGGAAGAGGAAAAACAAGAGCTTAGTTGGGGAAAGCCTCTTGGAGGAGAAGTGTGGGGAGAGTGGTGGACTGTAAGATGTGGATGGACAGAAAGAGAGTTCCAGCCAGGGGAAGGTCAGCTGCAAATCAAACTGCCCAGGATTGAACTGGATGGTTGTGCCTGCTCAAACCAACTCTCATTTTCCACCCTTCTACCATCATCAGCCTTACCCTATTGCCATTTAGTTTGGATTTGGATAGCTCCTAGGGGGTGAGAATTGAATCTTCTTCCAGGGCCAGTGATGGTTTTAGGTGGTGGCAGATCCCTCCTTTGCCATTTGTCTGCTTTGTGACCTTGGACAAGTAACTTAACCTCTCTGTGCCTCAGTTTTCTCATCTGTAAAATGGGGATTAAAAGTGTGAGTACCACATGGGACAACCTGATTACTCCAGCACTTAGAACAGTGCTTGGCATATAGTAAGCACTTAACAAATGCCACAATTATTATTATTATTATTTTAGACCACTGTTTTCAACTAATATAGCAGTGAGACCAGCAATTGAAAAGTAATTTAGAGACTATAAACTCAAATCCAGCTTGTCCACCAACTTCCCAACCTAACCATTTCATTCATTCAATCATACTTATTGAGTGCTTACTGTGTGCACAATACTGTACTAAGTGCTTGGGAGAGTACAACACAACAACAAACAGATATATTCCCTGCCCCCAAAAAGCCTACAGTCTAGAGAGGGAGACAGACGTTACATCTAGAGCTTATTTAGTTAATTCTAGAGGCTACAGCCAGGTTCGTCTAAATTATTCAAAACTAGGTCCACTTTAGTCCTGTTTCACACTGGATACTCTGGTCTTCAGCTAGTCTGTCTTCTGTTTGATGTGCATACAGGACTGATGTCTTTGTGTCCGTCTTTTTGGTTTTCTCGCCAAGCCTCCCTCCATTGTGACTCTTGTTGCCAAGTTCCATGGCTCAGAAGAGCTTTCTGAATTCAGAGGGGCATGGGAAGGGAACAAGGAGGGGGATCAGAGTTCCCAGGAGAAATGCTTCAGGAGTGTGTGAAGGGCATACTTCAGCAAAATGGTGTCTGTGACATTCATTCATTTATTCATTTCATTGTATTTATTGAGTGTTTACTGTGTGTGAAGTACTTTACTAAGCATTTGGAAGAGTACATCACAATAACAAACAGACATATTCCCGGCCCACGAGGAGCTCACAGCCTAGAGCAATAATAATAATTGTGGTATTTGTTAAGCACTTACTATATTCCAGGCACTGTACTAAGTGCTACAGTGGATACAAGCAAATCGAGTCGGATGCAGTCCCTATCCCACATCAGGCTCACTGTCAATGCGCGGTGTTGCAATCATTCATTCATCCAATCGTAATTGTCGAGTGCTTACTGTGTGCAAAGCACTGTAGTAAATGCTTGGGAGAGTACAGTATAACAATAATCAGGCACATTCCCTGCCCACAATGAGCTTACAGCCTAGAGGGTGAGATAGTCATTAATATAAATAAATATTTATATATTTATGCATGTCTAGTCTAAGGGGTTGATGTCACTTGAGTCTCCTTGTCTGCAATTCGAAAGGGCCATCGTCCAACTGAGAGCCCATCGTAGGCTAGGTGCTGCCTCTACCTCATTGTGGTGCCTAGGTTTCACTTCTGCTCAGATAGTGTGGGCTAGTAGGAAGAGCTTATGCCTGGGAGTCAGAGGATCTGGGTTCTAATCTGCTCTGTGACCTTGGGCAAGTCACTTATCTGGGCCTCAGTTCCCTCATCTGCAAAATGGGGATTCAATACCTTTGCCCTCTCCTACTTAAACTATGAATCCCATGTGGGGGCTGGCTATCTTGTATCTACCCCAGCGTTTATTAGAATGCATGGAACATTAACAATTACCTCAATTCTTAGTGGTTCAGGGCCTGGGAGAGCCGGATTCATAAGGAATAAATAGAGGAAGGTGTAATGCTCCCCAGCCTCACTTTGCCCTGAGGCAGCTGGCTCAGGCAGAGGATGGTAACAACCTCAAGGCCTTCACTGTGCAACAGTAGGAGGTAAGGGTACCATTTGGACTCCTGGCTCAGCCACCTTGGGAAATTAAGAGGAACCAGAGCAGAGGTGAGAGCCAGCTTGTTGACTGCAGCTAGGGTTGGAGCAGCAGGGCAAGGGAGATTGGGCAGTGTTCACTGATCTGTAGGATTAAATAAATGGAGGTGGGTGACAGGCATGGATTTCACATCCGGTGCTGTTCCACGGTCTCCTTTCTGGCTGATAGCCTCAATTTTATTAGCTCATCTAGCTGCCGAGCATAACCTGATTCAATCAATCGGTCGTATTTATTGAGCACTCACCGTGTTCACGACACTGTAATAAGTGATTGGGAGAGTACAATATGACTGTATGACAGACACAATATGAAAGCCTGCCCACAGTAGGCTTATAATCTAGAGGGGGAGATGGACATTAATATACATAAATTACAGATTATGTGTATATAAGTGCTGGGGGACTGGGTTTGGGGAGGTGGTGGTGGTGGTGCATAAAGGGAGCAAATCAAGGAGATGCAGACAGGAGTGGAAAAAGAGGAAATGAAGGCTTAACCAGGGACTATTTTTTGGAGGAGATGTGCCTTCAGTAAGACTTGGAAGTTGGAGAGAAAAATTGTCTATTGGATATGAAAAGGAAGGGTGTTCCAGACCAAAGGCAGGACATGGGAGAGAAGTCAGCAGTGAGATAGATGAGAGCGAGGTAAGATAGATGAGATTCCAAGATTTAGCTGATGAAAATCACACCTGCTGCTTCCTTACCTCCCTCTGCTGAGGGGCAGGTCATGTGCACTGCTCCCAGAGACAGGAGTGGAGATCCTGCGAGAAGCTGACTAGCTATTTGATCTAGTGCTCCTCATGAATCCAGGGTGCTTCGATGGAGCTTGACTCAAATCCTGGCATCTCTGAAGAGAAAGAGAGAATCATACAATAGAAAACCAAGAAGGGCTCTTAACCAGTGGCTCTGGAGAGTCAGCTAGAAATTTCCCAGATAGACCTGAGAATTGGCCAATCACCTGTAGTAAAGAATATTTCAGGTCAGGCATGCAGGAACAAATGGAGATCACATTTACTCCTTGTGTGCTTTCTGTTGGAGAACAGGCTGGTAATTAACATGCATAGGCTAGTGAAAGTTCTACAGTTTCATAAGTCTTGTATGCCCATACTCACGAACACAAGAAAGGGCTTGGCTTTAGGAGTCAGGTGTCATTGGTTTAATTCCTAATTCTGACACAAGCCTGCTGTGTGACCTCTGGCAAGTCACTTAACTTCTCTGGGCCTCAGTTTCTCACCTATATAATTGAGATAATACTCGCCCCTCCACATTTCTCAGGGATCTCAGGAGGATAAAGTAAGATCATTATTATGCAAGTACTCGGGAAATCCCTTTACTGATTCAAGTTATTAATGTTATTTGTATGACATGAGTGAGAATGAAAGGAGAGATTTTATCAGAAAACATCATTTAGAACTAATAAGGAAGCCTCTGTTTGGTCCTCACTTGCCCTACCTAGATAAATTTGTTTTGCTCTTGCAGGTATTCTACTTCTGCACTTCACTGACCTTGCTACTTGAAAATAATTTCCTACTATATGGCCCCAAATGAATAAGGGATAGGAAGAACCTTAATAAGGCCAGGGCTGCTTTGGCCTTAGCTGGGCAGGCTTTTCTGTGATCTTGTTTTACCCCCACATCTACACCACTTGATTCTAGGACCACAGGCTCTCTGTCAATCTCTCAGGAGAATTTAGTGAGTGCTTACTATGTGAAGAGCACTATACTAAACACCTGGGAGAGTACAGTACAACAGAGTTAGCAGACACGTTCCCTGCCCACAGTGAGCTTACAGTCTAGAGGATGAGCTTGACTGTTAAATCATGAGACCCATTGGTACAAGAATCATGGCTTGGCTTCTTTCATTTCTAACACAGTGCTCTGCACAGGGTAGGTGCTCAATAAATATTGTTCATAATGATTTTTTTAAAAAGCCAGCTAAGCTCCTGCCTTCCAAAATTGGGTGAGGTGGAGCATCCATCACTGGCTTCCTGAGCCTGTAAGAATAAATTCATAAAATTTCCATCATGATTGTGTGTGTGCATGCATGAACGTGTTTGTATCTGTATGAGATTTTGGTTGCATAGATATTTTGAGAGTCCACTAAGGCAGAAAAGGATATTTTGATGTTAGTTCTGCCCTTATGTCCTTGATGGAAAACTGGGAAGGGGAGAGACCAGGACTCCAGGGGATCATATAGAACTGTTTACAGTCCTGTCTGGAAAAGTTCTGCCTTGGGGAGTTCAAGCTGTTTGTGCCATCACCTTTGTCATTTATGGCTCTAGTGCCAGGAACATCCCTGGGGCCACATAAAGGGAAACACCTGCTTGGGACCATGGGGCCAGACAGTCCTAATTGCCACCAGTACTGCGGCTGTCATTCTCGGCCAAGGGCCAATTTCCCAAGCCCGGCAGCTTGTTCGTAATAAATGCCTGCCCCCGGGGCGGCTTCTCTCAGTGCTTTCCCGGAATCAAAATCAGCCCTTATTCTATCTTCCAAGCTCTTGCCCCAGAGAGAAAGCCAACCTTAATCCAAACTCTAGAGTTTGGTTAACTTCAACATTAGGGCCTCTGGGTTTCTGGGGAAGAGAACGGAAACTGCAGAGTCTGAGGATACTGATAGCCCGAGGCCCACAGACATTTTCTTCTGAATTTTTCAACTTGATTGCGTTGACCTCCAAGACCCATCATCTTCGGGGGAAGCTTTGGAGGGACAGCTGAATAGTCACGATAAGGACGGATTTATTTCCTGATTATAAAATGGCAAGCACTGTTCTAAGCGCTGAAGTGGGATCATCATATCACCCAATTCCACATGGGACTCATGATCTCTGATTTAGGAAGAGTCCCTGTACAGATGAGAAAACTGAGGTGCCTATTTATTTTATTCTTTGGGCTTTTCAGATGAAATGAAATTGGATGTTGGCTTTGAAGAGAATGATAGATGTGGAGGTTGAGGTTATTTTCAACTTGGGGATGACCTTGGAGAAATAGAAATGGAAAATGGCCCGAGGTCACATAACAGGCTAATGGAAGAACTGGGCAGAAATTGTATCTGCCAACTCTACTGTATTGTACTTTCCGAAGCACTTAGTACAGTGCTCTGCACACAGGAAGTGCTCAAAAAACACCAGTGATGGATTAATTGAGTGGCACTGATGGCACTGGCTATTCTGATTCCCAATTCTGTTCTCTTTCCACTAGGGCACACTACCTTCCATCACTGGGGTAACTGCTCTCTTTAGGGAGCTCTGCATTTAAGGTTCAAACAACCCCACTGCCACCATCATGGCTGTGGTTGTGGTTCATACCCTGTTATCAGCATCTCAGAAGGGAGTTTTTGAGTCCACCATCATTTATTCCTTCAGGAAGCCAAGCATATGCCCTGAGGGGTGTTTGCGTTGGGGTCCAGTGGCCCACATAAAGTCGGGGCTTGAGCAATTACTCAGTTGATTTGCTCCACATTGACAGCCCAAGTAGATCATTGTGATAAAAAACAAAATCACTAGGGGCTTGAATGATCCATTTGTCCTTACAGGGAGGAAATCAACCAGGTAATTGTTTAACCCTCCACTTCACTTGGGCAGTGTAGGGCCATCGACTGGCTAATATCTTTGCTGAAGGCATTCACCAGAGGACTGCAGAGGTTCCACATCCAATGTGGATGTTATCTGGGTGAGTCCAGGGACTTGGCAGGATTCCTAGAAGGGAGCTTTTAAAGGGCCTAAAGTGGCTTTATGGGTGTAAATCTTTTTCTCTAACTATATCCAGGGCCATCACCATGGTTTGCAGGGCTTGATGCAGGAGGTGTGAAAGATAGGGAAAGGAGGATTCAGGGGCAAGCACTTCTGGGACATGTCTTAAGGATGACTTAGCTAATACAAATTCATAACATTAGGACTCCATGAAGACCTACTCATGCAAAAGAGTTAGGGAAAGATACTGCCTTCAGTGTGCCCGGTGGATAGAGCATGGCCTGGGAATTAGAACACTTAGGTTTCAGTCCTGGATCTACAGTATGTTTGCTGTGCGACCTTAAGAAAGTAACAAGTTCTCTGTGCCTCAAATATCTCATCTGTAAAATGGGGATTAAGTCTGTGAGCCCATTGTTGGATAGACATTGCCTCTGTTGCTGAATTGTACTTTCCAAGCACTTAATACATTGCTCTGCACCACACTAAGCACTCAATAAATACAATGGAATGAATAAGTGAATGAATAATGACAAGGACTGTAACCAACCTGATCAGCTTGTATCTACCCAGAGCTTAGTACAGTGCCTGGCACATAGTAAGCACTTAACACTTACCACTTAAAAAAAAAAAAACTAAAGTCAGCTGATGACTTTTTCTACAAACTCGGTATCTTGGATGAAATAAATTTAGAAGAGTACTCCCAAAGAGAAGGATATATAAGCTGAAGGAGGACACTTAATCAAATATCTCTTTGCTGAGCCCAGGCTAGTTCAGATAATCCCAAAAATGATGTGATAACCAATTAAAGTTGGTCATGGATCTGTAAATTGTTTGAACTTTTCGTTATCTCTTTATCCTCTTTTCTACTGAATTCAACTATTAGGCTTTCTGAAGCCCATGCATCTTGGATTGGAAGCTCTTTAAGGCATGGGGTCATATACTTCGGGTTGGGATGGTACCCAAAATGTACGCATTATATAAACATTTTTGGTAGGCTACTAGACTACAAAATATATTCCTAGTCTGTACCAGGTTGGTTGCAGTGATGACAACTCTGAGCAGCAGTTACTGAAAGTAACACAATGGCAGTGCTGAACAAGCTGCTTTCTACTTTAATTCCCCACTCTCTGATTTTGTCCAGGCCCTGTGGCTTGAGATTTTGCTTCACTGTGTCCATAAAGTATTACTTCTGTACACTTGATCTATAGTTTTATTGTTTCCACCCCACATAGAAGAACTTGTTAGGTATCCTGTGGACATGCACCTTAATCCCAGGTCCTGATCAGTGAAGGTATGATGTGACATAGCATTGATTCAGTGCTGATGAATGAACTGCATTCTGTGGTCTTATTGTTTGTGATCCAGTCTTTACCATTTGATGCTCAAAATCCATAATGGGCTTTGGTGGAAAGTCCTCATCCCACAGCCATAAGGAGGTGGAAGACTAAATTGCCGCAAAGACCTACTTTACTTGGCCCTACTGTCTGTCAGCCTCCAAAGTGTATCTTTAGACTATAAAGTCACTGTAGGCAGGGAATATGTTATTTATTGTTACATTGTACTCTCCCAAGAACTTAGTACAGTGCTTTGCACACAGTAAACACTCAATAAATATGATTGAATGAATAATCAAATCAACCAAGGCACAGGTAACCTTTAACACCTGCCCAGAATTCTGAAGGAACCACTGAACTCCTTCCCAGAGCTCAGAAAACAAGACAAAATAAAAGGACATATGGTACCTTCTACTATGGCACCTGTGCCCTGAAAGTCTACCCTTCTCTTCCCAGTGGAAGCATGTTTTGCTGTAAACATCAATTTCAAAGCTATGGACAATGCAGTTACCTTAGGGAGAATGAATGGAGCACTCATCAATTTTAAGTCATTGGATTAGTGTCATGGATAAATCTGACAGAGTATCCTATTCAGCTCCCCAAAGGTACATAGGCTCTGCCCATATTTTTCAAAGTTCCTCCCCTCCCTCTGTTCCCTTCCTCCTCAGTTATTCTCTCCTGGTCCTCCTGCCCCTCAAGGGATCACAAGGATTTTCTTGTAGCAGGTATGTTCTAATTTCTCCCACAAACCCCTTGACAATGGAAGGGGGAAAAAAACAATAGAAAGGAGGGGCAGAGTTTAATGTAATTCTCTTTCACTCATTGCCTAGAATGCATGACTGCTGTGACACACACACATCAATTCACGATCAATCTTCCCTAACCCTTCCAAGCACTCTTCCAAGACAGACCCTTGATAATTAGTAATCAGGCAGCAGACGTACTGCTAGCTGGAATAGACTCTGCTATTTTCTTGTTCTCCTATTGTTTTAGTTTACTTGGAAATCTGTGTTTGAGGGATAAGTCTAAATTGTAAGACTTTAAAAAAACAGGAAGTGCTTTCAGTGACCACAAAAGAGACATTTTACATATGGTAATCCTTAAATCAGATTTTTGTTATTTTGCAAGACAAGCAGTGATTAGTATGATTTTCTTTATAGGACTAAAGCATGTTTATGAGGATGAACTAAATCAAGTAATGAAGACAACTTTTTACCTATGGAATTGATTGGAAACCATGGTAATTGAAGCTGTGGAAAACCAGCTCTGGTATTTTTGAGGAGGAGAATAATGTGCTCCCATTGGTATTTTAGAAAGATATATGCATCAGAAGCTAAGATGGACAAAAGGCAGGAGTGGGAAGCAGGGAATTCAGTTGCAAGGTGATGAGGACTGTGTACAATATAACAATAAACAGACACATTCCCATCCCACAATGAACTTACAGTCTGGGGGCGTGTCAGTAAAGGTAAATATGGAGCACCTGAGAAATATTAAAGAAGAGGAATCATCTAGACTGAGGTGAAATGGAATACAGGAGGGAACTGGGAGAGATAAAAGAAAAAGATGATACCGATGTTGGGAGCTTGTGGGATAGTGGCAATGGTGATTTTGGAGATTGTGATGAGAAAGTTAGATGAAATAGATTAGGAGGGAAAAGTGGAGTTCAGGAATAAAGATAAGTCTTTCATGTGACTGTATTAAAAGAAACAAATTGGAATGAGAGAGAAAATGGGGAGGATTTTTGCAGTGGTCTCATTCACCTCATGCTAGCTTATTGAAAACAGTAGTGAACTGAATTAAACAGGAAGGAAAAATCTATTACCCTTTAGGAGCTTTAGTCTTGAATTAAGTGTGGTAGGATGCTTTTCATAGGTAATTTATTAATAATAATGATGGCATTTGTTAAGTGCTTACTATGTGCAAAGCACTGTTCTAAGCACTGGCGGAGATGCAAGGTGATCAGGTTGTCCCACGTGGGGCTCACTGTCTTAATGCCCATTTTACAGGTGAGGCCCTGAGAAGTAAAGTGACATGCCCACAATCACACAGCTGACAAGCGGCGGAGGCGGGGTTAGAACCCACAACCTCCAACTCCCCAGCCCAGGCACTTTCCACTGAGCCACGCTGCAATGGGCGTGATATTAGTGATGTGACTATCTTGAGATAAGACATGTTAGTATGAATAAGTGAAGGTCACGTAAGAATGGGGAAATGAAAGAAAAAAGAGAAAGGTATCAATTGGGAATGCTAATATTAATAATAATGGAGTAATACTATTAAGTGCTTACTATGTGCCAAGCATTGTACTGAATTCTGGGGTAGATACAATATGAACTGGTTGGACACCTGCCTGAACATGGTTTTCACCATCTAAAGGGGGTTGTAGGGAAAATGGCAAAAACTCATGAAACACATCAAAAATAGCCCTATGACAATAATAATAATGATAATTATGGTATTTGTTAAGCGCTTACTATGTGCCAAGCACTGTTCTAAGTGCTGGGGTAGATACAGGGTAATCAGATTGTCCCACGTGGGGCTCACACTTTTAATCCCCATTTTACAGATGAGGTAACTGAGGCACAGAGAAGTTAAGTGACTTGCACACAGCAGGTAAGTGGTGGAGTAGGGATAAGAACCCATGACCTCTGACTCCCAAGCTCTTGCTCTTTCCACTAAGCCATGCTGATTTCAATGATAGTGGGCCAGGTATTTTGAGACCAATAAGTAAATTGCCATTTGTATAAGACAGGAACATGTATTTCTAGATATTAATTACTATTCAAACCTTCCAGAAAATACCATCCTGAATGGCATTACAATAATAAGTGATGATTTTAACTGTCTATTTCTGCGTGATAAAATAGTGCTGAATTTATAAAATCTGCATTTGACCAGGACTTCATACATTTCACTTCCCGTTTGCAATACCTTTGGTAAAGATGTTAGCAGAAAACAAGGTCAAAATAATTGAGAGTATTTGCAAAAGATTATAGAAAAAACACTCATTGGGTTTATCAAAACATCAAATCCCTCTTTTGGCTACAGATTACTAGTTAAATTTTTATTTGGGAGCAAAGTCAAAACTAGATCCTCATTTAAAAGTAGGCAGACTGTACAACTCAGTTTAGCTTGGGACAATCATGGATTTTTATTGGCTGACCTGGCTGATTTTAGAAAAGTACACAAACGTCCTTGCGTACTGACTCGGCTATCTGCTCAGCGTGTCTCCAGCCTGTCTAGGTTGAGGTGTGCGCAGCTTAAGCTCAGTTGGCCCTACAGCCTTCTGGAAATTATTCTAAAAATATCTCTGGATGCTGGAAGGTTTGAACTCCACACTTCCCCACTCTTTCCACTAAAATTGCCACTGAGAGGGAATTTATCGGATGGTGTCTCAATATCTGGCTTTTTGTCAGATGCCAACCTACTTATGGGAGCTGTCCTCATTCCCTGCATGCCCATTCCAGATGTTTTGGGCCTTTACTGAGAAGAAAGGCCATCCCTCAAACGTATTCTGGGGCTCACAAAGTAATGTTAAGCTGTAACAAACTCCATTGTGCAAAGATATCTACAAGCAAATCAGAGGTGTGCTGATGGAATCTTAGGCATCGCTAAGGGAAACAACTTGCATTCAAAACAACATGGTAACTTCAATCCAGCTGCTGACTACATCTATACCATATACCCCTATTCACCAGAAGAAACAAGAGTATCACCTCCACCTGGGAATTGGTAGTAAATTTTCCTTCCTAGGTGTGCAGATTAAAAAAAAAATTAGAGTGCCATTCTACGGCATTCTGTGCACAGGAAATCGACCCACACCAATGCTCAATTGTGTTACCTACCACCCCAAACTTGCTTGGTGATACACACATTTACAATATAGCCACTATGCCAAACTGCTGAGCACCATCTAAGCCGAGACCTATCAGTTCTAAGAGAAAGTGAATCAGAATTGGGGAGAATCAGGCTTTGTGGAGGCATTAGGTTTTTGGGTGTCAGAGGTTATATTTTCTGGTTTGAGGAACCTTGTTTCAGGAAGAGTCATTAGCACAAAATTTTAAACTCTACTTAGACATCCATTACATCTATATCCTCCTTTGTTTACAGCCATTCAGTCGATCTGTCTACTGATTTCCTATATGCAAATCAATAAGTTGTATTTATTAAGCGCTTATTGGGTGCAGAGTACTGTTCTGAGTGCTTGGGAGAGCACAATACAAAAGAGTAGGCAAAGACATTTCAGCCCACGAGGAATTTACAGACTAGATAGGGAGTCAGATATTAAAATAAATTACCAATGGTTATGTACATATGTGCGGCGAGGTAGGGGGAGAAGTGAATATCAGACCCACCCATAGGCAAGCATAAGGCAAGGCTCAGCCAGAAATTAAGGACTTAGGTGAGAAAGGCCTCTTGGAGGAGTTGTGATTTTAGTAGGGTCAAGAGGACAGCTAACAGACTTTCCTTGTGCAGCAGAGAAGCTACTACTTTCTTACTTTTGTGCCCCAATCTCGTCTATTTCACCACTGACCACTTTCCTGGGTCCTCCTCCTGGCTCGGAATTCCCTTCCACTATATAAATGCTGGACCAGTACTTTCCCCACCTTCAAAGCAATGTTAAGGTCACATCTCCTCCAAGAGACCTTCCCCAATTTAAGCCCTCTTTTTCCCCAGATCACTCACCCTTCTGCATCATCTAGACACTTGGATCTGTGACTTTTGGACATTTGATACTTTCTCCACCCCCAACCCCACAACCCTTATGTACATATCTTTAAATTATGTCATAAATTATTTATATTTGTCTTTCTCCCCACTGGACTGTAAACTCATTATGGGTAGGGAAAATGTCCACTAATTCTGATGTAATGTACTCTCCCAAGTGCTTAGAGAAGCAGCGTGGCTCAGTGGAAAGAGCACGGGCTTGGGAGTCAGAGGTCATGGGTTCGAATCCCAGCTGTGCCACTTGTCAGCTGTGTGACTGTGGGCAAGTCACAACTTCTCTGTACCTCAGTTACCTCATCTGTAAAATGGCGATTAAGACTGTGAGCCTCATGTGGGACAACCTAATTACCCTGTATACCCCAGCGCTTAGAATAGTGCTCTGCACATAGTAAGCGCTTAACAAATACCAATATTATTATTATTACAGTGCTCTGCACATAGTAAGTGCTCAGTAAATACCATTGATTGATTGATTACAATAGAAGGTGGTTTGCTTGCTAAGGACAAGTGTTTGATTAGCTCATCCTGAAGTGTGTTTTGGGAGTATCTGTCCAAACCCAAATCTGCCCAAGCAGCCCAGTAAGGGTAGAATTTACTCAAACTCATGAGAGTCTGCTTATCAAGTAGCATGGTCTAGTGGAAAGAACATGAGCCTGGGAGTCAGAAGGCCTGTGTTCTAATCCCAGCTCTGTCACTTGTCTTCTGTGTGACCTTGGACAAGTTACTTCACTTCTCTGTGTTTGTTTTCCTTCATCTGCAAAGTGGGGTTCAGTCTTGTTCTCTCTCCTTCTTATACTGTGGGCTTTATGTGGGATCTGATTATCTTGTATCTACCCCAGCATTTAGCACAGTGCTTGGCAAATAAGTGCTTAACACCGTAATTATTAATGACAGAAAGAACAACATTTGCAACCCTGACACAGTGGACCCGGAAAATCTTTAAGCTAAGTAATGTCAGATGTTGGCTCTTAACCAACCATTTATCATAATTCCTCTTGCAGTTCAAGTCTTTTTCCTGGGCTCTCCCATTATACCAGCCCAGAACAAGCTTAAAGTATGCTGCTATAGTGTAATTGGGAATCCAGATAGAGATGTCAATTCAGAAGCCTAGACAGGAAACCACAGAGCCCAGCTGCTCGTGTCCCTAGGTTTTGTACATTTCTTGGGTCCTGGTGTGACCAGCTCCTGCGAGAGGGAAGAGAGTCCGATTTGTGGTTCAGCCCCAAATCCCCAATGGCCTGGGTTAATTGAATGGACATATTTAATTAAACAGAGCCTCTGCCATCTGTTCGTCTCCAATTATAAATGCAAAAGAAACATATTTCTCAATTAGGGCTTGAAAAGGATATCAGTGCTTTTAAACCCAGTCTAGGGGACACTGAACTAAGGAAGCACATATTATTAAAAACCCATCACCTCCAAGAGGCATTCCCTGATTAAGACCTCATTTTCTCTTCTCCCATTCCCTAATCTGTTGCCCTTGCCCTTTGATTTGCACCCTTTATTCATCACTCTCTAAGTTCCAGCATGCTTATGTGCATATCTGTAATTTTCTTATATTAATGCCTGTCTCCCCCTTTAGCTTCTAAACTCCCTGTGGGCAGGGAACGTCTACCAACTCTTCTGTATTGTAGAGAAGCAGCATGGCTTGGTGGATAGAGCACAGGCCTGGGAGTCAGAAGGTCATGGCTTCTAATCCCGACTCCACCACTTGTCTGCTGTTTGACCTAGGGTGAGTCACTTCACTCCTCTGGGCCTCAGTTACTCATCTGGAAAATGGGGAATCGAGATGGTGAACCCCACATGGGACAGGGACTGTGTCCAATCGGATTTGCTTATATCCACCCCAGTGCTTAGAACAGTGCCTGGCACATAGCGCTTAAAAAATACAATGATAATAATAATTATTACTCTCCCAAGCACTTAGCACAGTTCACTGCACACAGTAAGCACTCAATAAATATGATAGATTGATTGCAAGCCTAATACACTGTTAGTCTTGTTCCTAACTCAGGGACTACCTTTTCTGTTCACCCTTTTCCCTCTCCAATTTCACTCCTCCAAGGGAGCAGCCATGTACCAGCTACAGGGGAATGAAGACAGGGCTGATCCCAGGAGAGAGCCAATCAATTAATCGATCAAAGGCATTTATTGATGCATAGCCACACTGAAATAGGGGTGCACATTGGAATTGCTGGCTATTAGGCTTGTGCAGATGCCATCTAACAAGGCTTCCCTAACAAGTTGGATTTGCTTGTTGGCTGCCATTACTGCTAGGCCCAAAGGCAGCAGACACCTCCAGACTAATGTGTTGCCAAGGTCTTTAGTAACTCTTGTGTTTGTTTTTTTAATGGTATTTGTTAAGCTCTTTCTATATGCCAGACACTCTATTAAATGCTGAGGTTGATACAAGGTAGGCAGTATGGACACAGGCCATGTCCCAGTGGGGCTCACAGCCTTAATCCCCATTTTACAAAAGAGGTAACTGAGGCCCAAAGAAGTTACGTGACTTGTCCACAGTCACAAAGCAGACGAGGTAGAGCCCGGGATTAGAACCGAGGTCCTTCTGATACCCAGGCCTGTGCTCTGTCCACTAGGCCACGTTGCTTCTCACTGCTGCCACTTTGCTGCAGAAGAAGGGGCTCTCCATTGCTCGGACTGATGGGTGAACTTAGTGCCATTACAGATGAGAAGTTTCCCTATCTCTTCTTTCTTCTTGGGGGTGGGAGGGGAAGCGAGGACTTGGCTAAGTGCTTACTTTGTACCAGACACTGTATTAAAGGCTAGAGTAGTCACAAGGTAATCAGGTTGGACACGGTTCATATCCCACATGGGGCTCACAGTCTAAATCCCCATTTTACAGATGAGGTAACTGAGGCACAGAGAAATTAAATGACTTGCCCATGGTCACATAGCAGGGAAGTGGCACAGCCGGGATTAGAACCCATGTTCTTCTGCCTCCGAGGCTTGTGCTCTATCCAGTAGATGACACTACTTCCGATCTTCTGTCCTTGGTAGAGTTTCCAGGATAAGGTCCTTGTGGGCAGGGAATGTGTCTACCAACTCTGTTATATTGTAGCCTCCTAAGCTTTTAATACAGTGCTCTCCGCACAGGAAGTGCTCAATAAATACTATTCATTGATTGAGTTAAAGGGAGCAGTGGCCAGGCCAGGATGCAGCTTGAAGAGAACTAAGGTGTCATTTCTCTTCTACTGCCCTTTGTTTTGCCTGAAGGATCCCATGACCTAAGGTTCAAACCAGCCTCCTTCCAGTTGAGGTTTCTGATGGATCAGAAGGATGCAATCACCAACTCACAGCCTCCTAGGTGTAAGAGGAGTGTGTTTCTGTTCCCATTTTATCATATTTTGCCATATAAAGTTCAGCATGGTTGACGGGAACAGGACTGACAACTATAGTTGTACTCTGGATATCCCTGGCAGAGAACCAGTGTTGTGTACAGTATTTCTTTGTCAGCTTTTTTGTGAGGGCAAGAAAGGTTTGTGAAGTGTTCCTTCTCTGGGCAGTTTTTTTTTTTCCACTGATGGCTTTAATGCAATTAAAAGCAGTGGACTGAATGGGGGACCTTTGATCCCAACCACCCAGAAGTTTCTGTGGACTATCATTTGCCTACCCTACCGACATCTGGTGCAACTGTGAGTGAATCACAGCACCATCCACACCTGGGCCAATATTCATTCAATTATATTTATTGAGTGCTTACTGTGTGCAGAGCACTCTACTAAATGCCTGGGAAAGTACAATACAGCAAGAAAGAGAGACAATCCCTGCCCTCAATGAGTTCAAAGTCTAGAGGGGACTACCCTCAGTGGGATTTCATTAAATATATATATATACACTGACTGACTTTGGCTGCCTTGAGGATAGAACAAAACTCTCTCATCCCTTCAACTGCTGTTTATTCCTTTGCCAGTATCTCCAGGAAAAGGGATTCCAATCTCTCTCATGCAATCAATCAGTCAAGGGTGTTTATTTGAACCCTTACTGAGTGCAGAGCAGCGTGGCTCAGTGGAAAGAGCACGGGCTTTGGAGTCAGGGCTCATGAGTTCGAATCCCAGCTCTGCCACTTGTCGGCTGTGTGACTGTGGGCAAGTCACTTAACTTCTCTGTGCCTCAGTTCCCTCTGTAAAATGGGGATTAAGACTGTGAGCCCCACGTGGGACAACCTGATTCCCCTATGTCTACCCCAGCGCTTAGAACAGTGCTCGGCACATAGTAAGCGCTTAACAAATACCAACATTATTACATTATTATTAACTCGATTGAAAGTACAATAAATCACAGTGGTAAACAAGTTCCCTGCCCACCAGGAGTTTACAGATTAGGGTGAGAGATAGATATACTGTGGGAATTAGGGTGCATAAAGGGTACAGATCCAAGACAGCAAGGAGAGAAAACGAAGCCTCTTGGATGTAATATGATTTTAATAAGGCTTTGAACATGGGGAGAGTGGTGGATTGTCGTAAAAGAAGGACTGAGTTCCACAACAGAGGGAGGATGTGGGCAAGAGGTCAGTGGTGAGATCCACAAGATCCAAGTATAGTGAATTTAGATGAGTGAAGTTTGTGGGCTGGGTTGTAGTTGGAAATCAGCAAGGCATAAGATAGGAGGGGGTTAGTTGAGTGCTTTAAAGTTGATGGAAAGGAATTTCTGTTTGAGGTGGATGAGCAACCAGTGGAGGTTCTTGAGGAGTGGGGACATATGGAAAAGGGGCCAACTGGACTGTTGAAGTGAGTCTTAGGTGAAACTAAACCGTGTCAATTTGGATGGGTACATAGACTAAAGGCCGGAAATAACCAAGATTGTGTGTCTAAGAGAAAAGATGCTCCTAGACCATAAGAACTGGGTCAAAAATGGAAATGACAGCCCATAGTTTTTGTACTATACTTTAGTCTATTGATGCTCTTAGAAGCCAGGTGTCTCATTGTGCCATTGCAATGCATGGAAATTTTAGCAGAGTTGGGTTAAGTGTGCATTGATTTAGCTATCATTTCTAGAACTTGATAACTATACTACTCAAATCCTTGGGCAAAAACATTATTAATCAAAAACAAGTTTACCAAACATAGGGAGAGACTATTTCTTGAATATTTGCTGGCTCTGAGGCAGAAAAAGAGGAAAAAAAGGGTTATTGATTGTCCTCCATAGCATTAATTAGGGATTTTCTGATTGATTATAATTAGCTAAGTCTGACTAGGATTTACAGCTTCAGATACCAAGAGGATCTAAGTTGAAATTTCAACTTCAACAATTCATTTTCCTGCAACCTTAGGCTTGTCATTAAGCCTCTCTGGGTCCTCATTTTCCCTTTGGCATTCTTCTCAGCAGTAGAAGCTAATTAGTTTAAATTTTACTGTTTTGAAAATGAAAAGGGTGTTGAATTGTTTGTTAAATATTATTGGGAATCAGTAGTGGCATTTATGGGAGCATATCCTTCCAGAAATTGTTCCTTATTATTCTCTTCCTTCCTGTGTATTATTCTTCTTCTGGTGTCATTCTTCACAACTCTTTTAGTGGCCAGATTTTTTATCACCATGGTGTAGGGATAGAATGCAGGCTTGGGAGTCAGCGGGTCATGGGTTCTAATCCTGGCTCTGCCACTTGTCTGCTGTGTGACATTGGCAAGTTACTTCACTTCTCTGGGCCTCAGTTACCTCATCTATAAAATGGGGATTGAAACTATGAGGCCCATGTAGGACAGGGCCCCACGTAGGACAGAGACTGTGTCCAACCTGATTTGCTTGTATCCATCCCAGTGCTTAGTTCAGTGCCTGGCACACAGTAAGTGCTTAACAAGTACCTTCATTATTATTATTATTCCCAGGCCTGTGCTGTATCCACTGTGCTACTTTTCCTTCTTCAAGGCCCTCCCTCAAAACTATCACCTCCAAGAAGTATTCCCTGATGAATCCCTCAATTTTACCCGATATGTCGTAGATTATAACAATACTGATGGCATTCATTCAGTCATATTTTTGAGCACTTACTCTGTCCACAGTACAGTACTGAGTGCTTATTAGAGTACATTGCAACAATAAACAGACACATTCCCTGAGCTTACAGTCTAGAGCTGGGGAGACAGACATCAATATAAATAAATTACAGGTAAGTACTTAAATGCTATTGGGTATGATGGTATAATTTGTGTCACGCACTGTTTTAAACACTGAGAGGCAGCACGGCCTAGTGGAAATGGCATGGGTCTGGGAGTCAGAGGACCTGGGTTCTAATACTTGTCTGCTGAGTGGCTTTGGGCAGGTCTCTTAACTTCTCTGTGCTTCAGTTTGCTTCATCTGTAAAAATCAGAATTAAGGCTGTGAGCCCCATGTGGGGCATGAACTGTGTCCAACCTGCTTATTCTGTATCTACCCCAGGGCTTAGAACAGTACCGGGCACATAGTAAGCACTTAATACAACTGAAACAAAGAAACATAAAAAACTGGGGTAGATACAAATTAGATCGGACACAGTCTAAGAAGGAAGGAGAATGGGTATTTCTTTACTCCCTGTTTTACATATGAGGAAACTGAGGCAAAGAGTAGTTAAGTGACTTACTCAAGATTACCCAGCAGTCAATTGGTAGAGCCGGAATTAGAACCCAGGTCCTCTGATTCCTAGGCCTCTGCTCTTTCCATTAGGATATTTGGGGGTCTAGTTGTAAAGGGTTAGTATTTCCTATGAACAATGATGATTGCATATATTATTTCAATCCACTATTTTAACTTGCCTTTCTCATTAGATTGTAGGCTACCTGAGAGCAGCAACAACTATTAGACTTCTGAATTTCCCCCAACTGCCTGGGACAAGTCTCTGCACCTGATAGGAACTCAATCAACACTGACAGTGGTGGAAATGATGAGGCAGAGAGAAACAGAGCACAAAGATGTCAGCTGTAAAGCCAGGATTAGCAGTCCAGGGGACAGTCATGAACAAAGTCAGTGCTCCTGGAACCAAGTTACCTTAGACTTTGAATTCACTTACAGCTAGGAAATGGAAGCAGACAGTTGAGAAAGGCACAAAACACCTGTGACAACTAGAGATGCCTTTGACAGGCTCAACCTTTGCAGCTATCCATTTACCAGGCATCAGAGGCAGAGAGTCTATGAGAATCCTGTCTGTGTCCATCAGCGGGAATAAAAATGAAAAGCTCCTCAAAAGCTTCTCATTCAAAATCCGAAAGGAGATTGGTCATGACCTCCAGGACAGTGAGCTGATTTGTTCTTCTTGAACTAAATCATTCTTGCTTTGCATCAAAGGTGAGTTTTATTGAAGCCAACTTAGGGACTCCTGGCACTGAGCAAATTTTCTTCTGATTTTCTGTACAGTAGGGGAAGTGTCTCTGTTAAATGCTTAGCCCTGAAATTCCCACATTTCCCTCTGCCCCCAGGAAAAATATTTTGCAAATAAATAAAACCTTGGGAAATGAATCTGAGATTGTTTCAAAGCCTTAAGCCCCAAAGGCATTTAAACTCTAGATTTAATGGCAGGATTATTACTTTAGAGTTACAGTGAACCATGCCTCCCTATATTATTCTAATTTCATTTCAGAGATGCTTACTAATGTGCAGAGGAGAGGCACATCTGCTTTATCCTTTTAAAGCTGGCTGTGGTTCCTTAAGCATCCCACACTTTCTCAAATGTGTTCCCCCTGGTGTCTGGAAGGCATTTTAGGAAGATGATCCAAGGAGCAGAGTGGATTGTAGATCTGAACAGGGAGAGGCTGGAGGCAGGAAGTCAGTCAATTATATTTACTTAGTGCTTACTGTGTGCAGAGCACTGTACCAAGCCCTTGGGAGAATACAATATAACAATATAGCAGGCACATTCCCTGCCTACAATGAGCTTACAGTCTAGAGCAGGGAGACAGACATTAATATAAAGAATTACAGATAATTTACATAATAATGATTATGGTGCTTGTTAATGTGCCAAGCTCTGTTCTCAGAGCTGGGGAAGATCCAAGTTAACCAGGTTGGATGCAGTCCCTGTCCCACATTGGAATTTTTTATAGGTGAGGTTAACTGAGGCCCAGAAATGACTTGCCCAAGGTCACACAGCAGACAAGTGGTAGAGCGGTGATTAGAACCCATGACCTTCTGATTCCCATAAGTGCGGTGAACATGGCAGTGAACAGGGCAGTGTCAGGGCACTGAACATGGGATTGGCCCTCTGGGGACCCTTGCTGAAGGGCGGCATCCATAACCGGAGCAGCAGGCAGCAGTCTCAGCCTGGTAGAAGTCTGGTTCCCTCTTACTCAAAATGGAGGCAAAACACTAGTGTGGATGTGTCCCTCTTGGGTTGGCTTTGAAAGAACCAGATCTTAGAGAAGTGGGTAGGTTTCCCTTCCATCTGGCCTAGATTCAGAGATGCCTGGATGGATAGCTAAGGGGGTGTTGGATCAGATGACCTCAAGAAGTCCCTGCTGGCCCTCAGATTCTATAATAAGAAAAGCTGTTCCAGACACTCATCTGCCTGGCTTCTGAGACAGAAGCAAATGGAAGAGGTACTGAGGTTGCTCTCCTTTTTTCAAGGACTCCTAGTGAGTCATTGTCTGAACCAAGAATAGAATTTGGCTCCAGAATTCATCTGTGACACCTTTTTGTACATGTGCCCAGAGGACACACTTTTCTTATGGATTGTAGTTTCAAAAGGAAGCCAAGGCTTCTGACTAGGGACTGAGCTGTGGTGAGGGCCAGGACTCTCATGGTGGACGGTTCCAAGCACGCATGCACCGCCAGCCCCTTAGATAGAGCCTGCCTTGATTTCTCCCATTCATTCTTCTCCTGATCCTAGAACAGAAATGAGCATGTGGGCCCTGATTGTCTTGTATCTACCCCAGCACTTAGGACAGTGCTTGGCACAAAGTAAGTGCTTAACAATTATTATTATTATTATTATTTTTACTTCTCTGAGCTAGCTGGGGCAGAGGTACTAAGTTCCATCCAGGCTCCTTTTCCCCCTGGATTCTGATCCCCTTGCCCAAACAGGGAGCCTGCTTAACCCCTGCATAATGCCAGCCTTGTTCCTGGCAATCCAGAGGGCTGGTTACCCATGCCAACCCACCTCTCCCTAGGAACTGAGTGGCAAAATCAGATAAACACTATTCAGGTGTCCAACCAATCAACCTTATCTGTAAAAACACAAGGACCAGCTCAAGTCACCTAACTTCCCTCCTACATGGAAGTACTCTGTATCAATAATTCAGTGGATGGCTTAAGCACTTTCCAATTTCTTGGAATATATTCTTATGCATTCTTATCCTGGATTTGTGGACGAGCAACTATTTCTGGGCTGCTGTATTGTTGTTTCAACCTTTGCCTCGATGAAAATTCAGATCTAGTGACACTTGAGGGTCTTCCTTGACTGACTCCGGAAGTTACATTTAGCATGTAAGTCCTGGCATGTACTGTGTCCAGAACAACGAATACAGTGGTTAGAAAGACAGCAGATTATTGATTTTTTTTCTTTCCACTCTCTCCTTTAGCTTTATTGTAGCCCTCTTTGGTTTCCTTCTGAGGAAGCTGCCTCAGGTGCAGAGATGGCAGGAGTCAGGTATGCAGACATCTTGGAACAAAAGGTGTGAACTAGTGTTGCTATGACCCACCTTGCTTTGGGAGATGTTTTCTGGTCAATTCTGCTACCAGTTTAATGTCCCGTGGACAGGTTTATTTCTCCACTGGGTGATCACAGTAAATATTTACACCTTGGAAAGAAAGATCTACGTTTTAGCTGTGAAAGTGAATGAGTGTGGCGAGTCGGATTTTGCAGTCCGAAAACTCGATGGTCGCTTGCCTGTGGAGGTTTGTTTATTGACCAGATCTCTCCCAAGGCAGAACAGTGTTAAGGCTTCAGAAGTTCAGAAGCTGACAGCTTTTGTGATTTGCGTCCTGTGTTTGAGTCAACATTAAGAAAAACTTGTTGAGCACTCTCAGCAGATACTATGGAATGGGATGAGAGAGAGTAGAGAACCTCTATGAGATTCCAGTTTAATTCATAGTTGACACCACTAAGAGAAGTCAATCTATACAAACCCTCATAATTCAAAGCCCTGGGAACCAAGAGGTCAAGGTGCTTATCACCATTTTCCAGATGTACAAAGAGATGCTAAGACAATGACCTAGGGAAGCAGAGAGTCAGCAGCAAGACTGGCAGAGGAGCCAAGTATCCAGAATCTGTATAGTGTGGTCATTTCTGCTTAAAGAGCAGGTGTTATATGCTTGTTATTAAACCCTGCTAAATACCTGCTTAGCGGCACTATTGACGGGCTTTCCCCATGAATGCTGAGCTGTTAAGCTGCTCCTAGTTTATAGCAAGAAGTTAAAGGATTTATCAAAGCTCCCAATGAAAGCCTCACTAACTGGATTAGCTGCTAACATGGATTTAGGCTTTGAGTCGGATTAACCCCAATTGCACTGAATTGGTTCCTCCCTCTTTCCTTTTCTTTTCCTTCCCCTTATTTTTCTTTTCTGCATGGTGAGACAGCTTCTGGAGTAAAAAGCAGCAAACCCCTACTCTGGAGCAGGAGGGAAAGTCTGAATGGGTGATGATTTCTTGGATTTGAGTCACCAAGGGAGAAAATTCCAGGAGAAACAATCTGAAAGCAGTGAATGAACTTGTACTCTATTAACTTAAACCCCTATTAAGTAGGGCACCCCTAAAATAGCTCTCTTACAGTCATTGACTCAGTTAAGGTCTTGTTTCTCCCTCTTTAATATTTAGAACTTGCTTGGTAGAATCTCTTCACTATAATCATAATAATTGTGGTATTCAAGTGTTTACTGCATGCCAAGCACTGTTCTAAGAAGATTGGACACAGTCCCTGTCCCATATGGAGCTCACAGTCTAAGGGGAAGGGAGAACAGGTATTTAATCCCTAGTATGCATATGAAGAAAATAGGGCATTGAGAAGTTGTATTTCATTCAAGGTCACACAGCAGACAAATGGCAGAGCTGGGATTAGAGCCCAGGCCTTTCCAGTATGGCCTAATGGATAGAGCATGTGCCTGGGAGTCAGAATTGCATGGGTTCTCATCCCGGCTCTGCCACTTGTCTGCTTTGTGACTTTGGACAAGTCACTTAACTTTTCTGGGTCTCAGTTTCCTCATCTATAAAATGGGGATTAAAACTGGGAGATCTATTGAACTGTGTCCAACCCGATTTGCATGTATCCACCTCAGTGCTTAATACCGTGCCTGGCACATAGTAAACACTTAAATAACATAATAATAATTATTATTATTACTGTGCCTGGCATACTATAGCACTGAAGTACCAGGATTATTATTATACACTGATGATTACAAAACCCTTCTCAGTATTCACAAAGCACTTTAGATTGACAATTAGGCTGAAGAAGTCCAAGTACATATATCAGTATGACCCTGGAAAGCCCTATTAAAGGCCAAGGCTCTCCACTAGCAACCGACTTGAATGCTGCTACTGAATTCTGCTTCTCAGAGAGACAAAAGACTGTCAGAAAGTTAGAAAACAGAATCAAAAAGTCTTCTATGTTCTTTGGAGGATTGGTAAGCAAAGCTTGAGCTAATCTGGCACCAAGATCGAGCACATGGTTTATAGACCAAGATCTTGATTCAGTGATCTTTAGGTCACAAAACCTGAATCTCCCGCTGTCACCACAACCAACTTTTAACCGACGTTCCACCTACATGGTTTCTATTCAAAAATTCATGTCAAATGGCAAGACAGGATCACAAGCAATGAGGTCCCCAAACACGATCAGTCATCAGCACTGAAGCAATGTTTGTCATGTCATATCTTTCCTGAGTGGGGCATGTAAGGAAAACAGGTAACACAGAAGGGGCTTGGGATCTGACCCCCATAGCAACACACTCTAGGTTCTGGGGATTTCTGCAAAGAATCCTTTTGTGTGTTATAATGATACTATTAAGTTGCAAACCTATATAAACTACTTACCAAAACAGAAGTCTATTGCTTTCTGGTTACCAACTCTTTTGTATTGTACTTTCCCAAGAGCTTAGTACAGTGCTCTTGTATACAATAAGTGCTCAATATATACCATTGAGTGATTGGCTGAGTGCTTGATTCCATGTTTTTGAGGGCTATCAGCATCTATCCTACCCCTTCCCTCAGCTCACTGTTGATTTGGAGATGGGCTCCAGCCTGGCTTGTGGTTGATAGAGCAATGGTTCAAGCCCTCTTTCCCATGGATAGATATACTATTTATAAACTTCCTCCATTTGAGAGTCACTGGCAGCCCCTGTCCACAATCCCTGGGCCTCGAGGCTAGCATTGATTTAAAGCTGGGCTTGGTACAGGCTGCAATGGTTGGTATAGGGAGGGTGCAAGTCCCCTTCCTCAAGGGAAGGAATACTATTTATAAACTTCCTCCGATTTGGCATTGCACAGCATGAGGCTGCCTGTTCACTTTTGCATTAAAACGAACATTTTCCAGCCCTGAGGCCTACAGAAGGATCAGCACAAGTAGAAGGAGAGACAAAACTGAAAACAAGGACTGGGGCAAGGAGAAGCAGCTGTGGAAAACCACAGTGTGTGACCTTTTCAGATCTCTTGGTGAGCAGTGTGTGTGAGCAGGGAGGGGACAACAGGGAACTTCATTAAATCTGCTTTCTACTTCAGCTCACTCTAAGGCCACCCTTCAGTGGCAGCATGGAGTCCATGCTTCTGTGCATCCTGGGGCCAAGAAGGGCAGATGATACTATTAGAATGAGAATTTTCACTCTGAAACTTAACATTCTCTGAAATGCAACTATTAACTGAATCTATGCCTCCACTTCTCCATATGGAATGAGTCTAACTGTAATAGACGTTCCAAGGATGACTAAAGAGTTAATTAGGAGAATGTGGCTTTGAAAGAAGAATTCTGGGAAGTGCCCATTCTTTCAATGGCATTGGCTTCATCCACCACTGAGAGCTGCATTTCAGTGAAGCGATATGGGAAACCATATTTCAAGTCATAGATTCAGAATTAAGCTGACAAAGGAGTCAGCAAACATGGATTTTAAATGGTTGGGTCTTTGTTTTTACGTACCTGATATCTATGTCTCTATCACTGCCTCTTGGTTTCTGAGTCTTTCTGTCCCTGTTCTGACTTCTGGCTCTCACAAGCTCTGAGCCATTTCTGCCCCTCTTTCTCTCAATGGGTGTCTCTTTCTTTCCTCTCAGGGTTTTCATAGTCACCTTGCCTGGGTCTTGCTGATACAGCACTTCAGAGTGATTAATGAGTTGGCACATTACTCCCAGCTCTGTTGATGGATTAATCTCAGCATGGCGGTAGTAGCTGAACATAGGGTGCTTTATTCGTTTCCAGCTAAATGGAGAACCAGAGACCCCTTGAAGTTGGCAGTTCAGTCATTTTAGTTGCTGTCACTATTTTTTCTTCCAGCTGGAGAGAGAGAGAGAAAAAGAGAGACATGAAGACAGGACTGTAGCTAGTTCCCCTCCGTGAACTCCTGTTACTAATTGGAGGAGGAAACTTCTCTTCTGTCATGTAGGAGAGCCCAAGAAACTCCAGGAGCATATAGAAATGCATTCATCAGTCAGAAATAAGAAACAAGGGTCCTTGCAGGGATTAATCCGCAAATTGCTTTTAAAGGGAGAGAGTCACTAGCTTGAGGTTTCTTTTCCTTTTGACTCCATCTTCTGCCTCTTCTTCCATCTTCATGGCTCAGTTTTAGAGGAGAGCAACAGGAAACCTTCACTTGTTTCCTGTAATTGACCTGCCAAGTGCCGAGGTCAGTCTGGCCTGCTAATTGGGAAAGGCAGAACTGGGAACACTTGATGGCTTTGATCACTGAGGCTCAATGACAGAAATGCAGCATGGCCTAGTGGATAGAGCATGGTCCTGGGAGTCAAAAGGACTCGGGTTATAAGCCCACTTCTGCCCCTTGTCTGCTGTGTGACCTTGGGCAAATCATTAAACTTCATTGCGTCTCAGTGACCTTATCTGTAAAATGGGGATTAAGACTGTGAGGTTCTGAGTGGGACTTGGACTGTCCAACCTGATTAACTTGTATCTATCCCAGTGCATAGTACAGTGCCTGGCACATGAGCATTTAACAAATGCCATTAATAACAACAGTGACTTGGGAAGCTTATTAGAGATTTCCAAACAGAGGGGTTAGAGAAAGGGATAAATGGAGGGCCAGCTAGTAAGACTCTGTGTCCACCAAGGAAAATAGTAAGCAGAGTTCGTGGACCTGAGAAGAACTCTATGGCCAGAGAGAGGATGTGCAAAGAGGTTCAGTTTGGTACCCTTCCAAAGTAACTGGAGAAAAAAAAGAATGTGTTTTGTCCTGGATTTGTTTTACGGTCTTTGTGTCCTTGTGCTGGTGGTCACAATTTGCAGTTAAATTGGAAGGACTAGATTGTAAACTCGTTGACCAAGTTGTAAACTCCTTGAAGGAAGAAAATTTTGTCTACCAGCCCTTTTGTTTTGTCCTCCCCAAAGCATTTAGTACAGTGTTCTGCCGACAATAAACAACATTCATTGATGGATTGCAGGACAGTGTCCTCTCTTTCTCTTTATATTTCTAAGTTTCTCTCAGAAACTGAAGCTTTTGTTTATTAGGTGGGATTGGGTGTTTTCAGCTTTGTAATACAAAAGTAGGACCAGAGTTAAAAAGAAAGATATTTTAAATCATTTGTAGAGGTTAAAGAACACTGCCTAAAAATTCTCACTCTCCTGTCACTTTCCTCTGATTTCATCTTGGGCATTATCCTTGACTCCTTCTAACAACCCCCATATTTAGTCAGTCACTAAATCCTCTCCATTCTTTCTTCACAACGTCTCCAGAATCCACTCCTTCCTCATTCCAAACTGCCACCATGCTAGTCCAAGCACTTGTCATATGCCTACTCAATTACCAAATCAGCCTTCTTGCAGACCTCCCTGCCTCCAGTTTCTACCCTCTTCAGGCCTTCCTACACTCTGCTGACCAAATCATTTTTCTAAAACATCATTTCATGCACATCTCACTTTTTAAAACTTCCAATGGTTGGCCATTCCATCAAGTAGTTAAATCAGTGCACTATTTCCCTCTCTCTCTCTCTCTCTCTCTTTTTCTTTCTCCTACTTATCTGGTTCCTTTCCCACTACACCTAAGCTTACATGCTTCACTCTTCTCAGGCCAACTTACTATGCCTAATTCTCATCTATTTCACTGCTAGACATTACTCACACCCTCCCTTCTGATTGGAACTCCCTCTTTCTTCACAACTAGCTGACCAGAGGTCTCCTCTAATTATTTCTCCTGCAAGAGGTCTAGCCTGATTAATCTCTCATCCCTCCGCCGTATTTTTTCCTCTACTGCCAATTGAGCACATCCAGGTCCCTAAGCACTTAGATCCTCCTCCACCCCCTTCACTGTAGCATTTATGTATACATCTTTAAACTCTGCTGCTTCCCCCTACCCATAATTCATGTTAGTATCTACCTGTCTTCCCTGCTAGATTGTAAGCTCCTTGAGAGCAAGAATGATGTCTATTAATTCTACTGTATTCTCCCTTGTGCTTAGTGGAGTACTTTTCACAGAGTAAATGCTCAATAAATACTGTTGATTGATCTTCAACAACATCATCGTCATTATCAGTATCCTCATTATCCTCATCAAGAGTGTGGCCTAATGGAAAGAGCATGGGCCTGGGAGTCAGGACCTGGATTCTAATCCCAAATCTGCCATTTGTCAGCTCTGTGACCTTGGGAAAGTTAACTGATGCCTCTATGCCTCCCCATGTGTTAAATGGGGATTAATACTGTGAGCCCTACATGGTACAGGGACTGTATCCAACCTGATTTCCCTGTATCTACCCCAGCGCTTCATACAGTGCCTGGCACATAGTAAATGCTTAACAAATACCGTAAAAAAGAGTGAGCTCCCTCAATACGTTTTATGCTGTAAAGCGGCGCAGACTTTTCTTCTCTTTTTGGAACTTTTAGTCTTAAGGGATTCATTACAATTAATTTGTTGGTTAACCATTTGTTGAAAATCCATGCATTTTCGGTTAGTAGTAAACTGCTACTGCCTCCTAGTACTTAACTTTCCTAACAGCTGGCACTCTCTTGGTGAGATTAAAAATCTACTACAAGGCCAAGTGAAAACGCTGTCCACACCCTGGTCCTTCAGTAAATGTTGACTAATTGATTTAATCTCAGTTTAACTTAAACTGAGATGATAAAATCCCAAAGCACCTAAATCTAACAAATTCAGGGCCCTCTCTACTTTCCTTAAAGCATCAAGGGGTAACCACTTCTGTGGTGACTAAAATGCCAGCTGTAGTAGGCAAATCTTGCACTTAGCCAAAGTCTCCTGCTCTTGCATTTAAACACTGTCTCCTGCTGTTTTGTTGTTATTGATTTTTAAGATTTTTAAGTCTTGGTCCCTACTTGGGAATATTTTAGAAAAGTTAAATGGAGTTTAATATTTTAAATACGACTTTATACTGAAATATAGGCTCCTTTTCTTTGGAAAAGGAAGCAGATTTTCAGAGATGCCTAAAAATTAATTAAGAAGGATTCAAACTTGAGATGAGGTGTTCGAGGCAGCATCGTCATCAGCTTTGAGTAGTGTACCTCATCTCCTTCTGCTGCTCCCCATATCTCTTTAACTAAGAGAACACAAATATCTGCCTGCAGTCTGCACACTGCCTGCCTCAGTTGCACAGGTTGGCAGGGCGAAGAGAGTAAAATTATTTTTATGGATCCCATCTGTTGCCTGATAGCTCAGGTTGTCTCAGGCTCATTTGTAGCCCAACTATGGTTTGGCCAATCAATATTCAGTCTGGTCTGCCTTGAAACTATTGAGTTGAGTTTGAGGTCAGGCAGCAGCAGATCCTCGCTGTTTGCATCTTTGTCTAATGCTGCTGTGGGACTGAAAGCCACTGAATAGAGGTGGTGACTCCTTGGCCCTTTCCTATGCTCCCTGTCTTTTGTTTGACTGGACACGAGATCTGGGCAGCACAGTGGGATTCAGGTGGTAGTGAGAGTGGAAAATCCTGAAATGCCATCTGTCAATCAGGGAGACAGGTTGATTGAAAAGTTCCTCAGGCCCAGAGGTGAGTCTAGCGAGTGCAGACTGTTGCCTCTGAGCGGCAGGAGAAGTTGCTTGGGGATGGCAAGGTATTAGCAGGTTCTCAGAATTGGTATGAGAGAGGAAAAATGATGTCGCCATTATGCCTGCTTTCCTCCCTCCCACTGGGAACCTGGTGGTCCTTGGGCTGGGCTAGACCTGACAACAATATGACCTCAAGTATATCACATATGTCTCAGAATTCCTTATTGGCCAGGAGTATCCATGGCCAACTTACTAGTAATGATAGTAATGGTATTTGTTAAGTGCTTACTATATAATAATAATGTTGGTATTTGTTAAGCACTTACTATGTGCAGAGCACTGTTCTAAGCCCTGGGGGAGATACAGGGGAATCAGTTTGTCCCACGTGAGGCTCACAGTCTTAATCCCCATTTTACAGATGAGGGAACTGAGGCACAGAGAAGTTAAGTGACTTGCCCACAGTCACACAGCTGACAAGTGGCAGAGCAGGGATTCAAACCCATGACCTCTGACTCCCAAGCCTGGGCTCCTTCCACTGAGCCACGCTGCTTCCCAATATATATGCCCAAAACTGTTCTAAACACTGAGGTAGATGCAAGGTAATCAGGTTGCCTCACATGGGGCTCACAGTCTTAATCCCCATTTTACAGATGAGGTAATTGAGACACAAAGAAGTTAAATGGCTTGCCCAAGGTCACATAGATAAGTGGTGGAGCCGGGATTAGAATCCAAGTCTTTTGACTCCCAAGCCTGTGCTCTTTCCACTAAGCCATGCTGTTTCTGCTACTCGTGGAGGAGATTGGCCAAAATATTCATTCCTGCTGGAAAATATACTGAGCCTAATTCCTAGTGCAGATGTGGTTTTGGAGTTTCCTCCCAAGCCCAGATTTCCATGCAGACTAAACCCAGTGGAAATAGGAAAGAGAGGCAGAGTATCTGTAGTTTCCATTAAACTCTTATTTGTTACCAACATTTCCTTAGGCCAGATGCCTTGTTTCCTGAAGACCAGCCTTGAGGATCATAAACATCTAAATGCTGACAGTGATGGCAGATAGCTGTCATTTGGTACTTTTATCAATCAATCATATTTATGTGCAGGGCACTGTATCAAGCACTTGGGAGCCAAGGTTCAAGAAGTTCTTTGCAAATAGTACAATAACGGCCTGAGTTTCTGTAGCTTCTATTCCAGGAGTATGGGGGAAGTTTTTTTTCTTATGGTATTTGTTAACCTCTTACTATACGTCAGGCATTGTACTAAACTCTGGGGTAGATACAAGCTAATCAGGTTGGGCAGAGTCCATGTCCCACCTGGGGCTCACGGTCTTAATCCTCATATTACAGATGGGGTGACTGAGGCATAGAGAAGTTAAATGACTTGCCCAAAATCACACAGCAGGCAAGTGACAAAACCGGGATTAGAACCTGGTCATTCTGGTTCTCACCAAAAGTTGGCTTTGGTGAATGATTGACAAAGCAAATGTGGGTCAGATTTGATGGCCAGTCTGGGTGTGAGTGTGGAAGTATCTTCTGCCTTATTTCCAATCAGTCAGGGAAGGCTTCCTGGAGGTGGTGTCATTTTAAGATTCCTCTGAACTTTGGGAGCAGAGGATGAGCTTCTTTTTCTTAAATCCTAATAATTTTATGTCTGTTTCTCCCACAAGACTGGAAATTACTTTGGGGCAGAGATCGTATCTTCAACCTCTATTGTGCTGCCCCAAGTGCTTAGTGCAGTTTTCTGCACATAATAGGTGTTCCATGACTACCACTGGTGGCTGATCTTCTCTAACATCTTTCTTTCTATGGTCTCAGTGACCTTTGTAAACTCTGGTTCTTTAAGTTATGTGTTTTCCCACAGTAGCTCACTAAAGGGAGCCATGATCACATTTGGACAAATGCATCTGCAATGGAACAGACCTCTGTAAATGCTGTCAGCATGAGTGTTGAAGAGCAGAGGCAGAAAAGCAGCTGTGTTTTCAGTCAGGGTGGAGGCCCTAGAGGGGTTCCATCTGTTGACTCCCAAATACCCTTGACCAGACCCATAAAGTCCCCTAGGATTGAGGCTATTCCATGGTGAGCGTACTGTCAAGGCTTGGGACCACAGGGAAAGAAATGTAATTTCTGGAGCAGGGCTCTCTCTGTTGACCAGCAGAGATGCTCAGATCTGCCCAAGCACCCAGTTCTTTCCAAGAATTTCCCAGATTGTTTGTTCTCGTGTTTAAGATGTATTACCCATTACCCAGAATTGAAGAGAGTAGTTAATACATTTGGGTTGTCTGCCTTTCACGGACACTTCTGAATGACCCCATCTTTAATGAATAGATAAAAGCTACCTTGCTCACAGCCCTCTGCTCAGAGTTCCCGCAGCCTGGATTCTTGAAGCTATGGTGGTTTTTTTTACACTTAATATGAATGATGCCATCATAAATACTGAATTAGTTAGAGCTATCTATTTGAAAGAAACACGAGGTGAGCATTAGCATCCCAGGACATTATTATGAAGTACAGCCCTCTCGGAAGGTACATCTCTAACAGGAGCTTTATCCAGACTACATCCATTAACTACTTTGCTCTTTTGTACTGCTAAAACATGTCATTAATTGGACACCCACAATGCACTCTTGCTTTTCACAGCCCAGTTATAACCCTGGTATCTTGTGCTTGTCAGTGGTTTTCTCCCAAGAGATGCTAACACTCTTGAAGATGTGACTGGATCAAGGATCCAGACGTGTAGAAGGAATGTAGGAATTGATTTGGGAGGTGCCTCTCAGTTTCTGGAAGCTGGGGCAGGTTCATGCTTGGCAAGTTCTGCCTGATCCCGGTCACCCTTGGCAGGACCTTTGAGACTCCCGTGGGAATTCAGGGCTGCTCTACAGAAAACCTGAAGGTCGAGTCAAGCACTGTTCTAAGCACTGGGATAGATACAAAAAAATCAGGTTGGACACAACCCCATTGCACATGGGTCTTGTAAGAGGGAGAACAGGTATTGAATCCCTATTTTACAGATGGAGGAAATGGTGGCACAAAGAAGATAGGTGACTTGAACAAGGGCAATCAGCAGGTAAGTGGCAGAGCCGGGATTAGAACCAAGGTCCTCTGACTCCCAGGCCTGTATTTTTGTTTTTGTTAACTAAGTGCCAGACCCTGTACTAAGTGCTGGGTTAGATACAAGCTCCCCTCCCAAATCTGACAAACTCAAGCTCCCCAAGTGCATAGCCCTCCTAAAATCCCATCTCCTCCAAAAAAACCTTCCCCAGTTCATTTCCCAGGATCCTGTGCCACAGTCTTCTCTAGACTGGGAGCTTGTTGTGAGCAAGGAATGTGCCTGTTTGTTGTTGTATTGTATTCTCCAGATATGTTGCCAACCCAAGAAGAGAGATAGCTTGGTAGGGTAGGGTGCTTTGCACACAATAAGCACTCAATAAATACGATTAAATGAATGAATATAAATCCATCAGCTAACTCTAACGTTTATGAATGTATATGTCTGTCAATCATATTTATTGAGTGCTCACCGTATGCAGAGCACTGTACTAAGCACTTGGGAGAGTACGGTATAAAAGACACATTCCCTGTCCACAATGAGCTTACAGTCTAGAGGGGGAGAACTAATTTATATTTATCCTTACCACTTCTGTCTATATGCTCATTCAGTTGTTTATTCAACTACTTATTTTGACTACCTCTGTAAATATTTTTATTCTTGTGGGAGGATAAGGAAAGAATTACTTCTTAATTTTGTCTATCTCTGCTCTCTAGGACACAGCAGTGCACCAAATAGGTGCTCAATAAGTTGCTAATGCTACTAGTAGTACTCTCTTCAAGAATTCTGAAGGAATTCTAGGCTCTACTATTGGTGATATCTTGTATCTACACGAAAGTTTAAAGGGCTCTAGGCACATAGCAAGAGCTTAATAAATGCCATCATTATTAAGTATTGCTTCTTTGCATCTATCTGATGTAAATTTTAACTGGGCTTTCCACCTCAACTTTCTGATCACAAGCTCCCCTCTGCCCCAAGCCAACAAAGATTGTCTGGAACCAAGGTCTTTTAAAAGCAATCCCTAATTAGGACAAAATTCCTAAATTCATTCAGAGATCCTTCCTTAACTTTCAGATGTACATATATGGAAAGAGAAATTTGGTGTGCTTGCAAACCATTTGCCTGACAGAAGGGAGAGGGCTGTACCAGATAACTTTTCCCTTCCAAGCAGTTTGAACTAGGGGAAAGAGCACAGACCTTGGAGTCAGAGGACCTGGGTTCTCATTCTGGGTCCATCTTTTACCTACTGTGTGCACTTTGGCAATTCCCTTAACTTCTCTGGGCCTCAGTTTCCTCAACTCTAAAATGAGGATTCGATACCTCATCTCCCTCCTGGCTTAGACTGTGAGCTCCATGGAGGACAAGGACTGTGTATGACCTGATTAACTTGTATCTAAGTTTTTAGAGTAGTGTTTGATACATAGTAAGTCCTTAGGAGATACCATAAAGAAAGTTACTCTACCAATAATTAATCAGTTCTAACCCTTAGACTGTAAGCTTTTGGGCAGGGAATGTGTCTACCAGCTGTATTATAATGTTATATTGCACTCTCCCAAGTTCTTAGTACAGTGCTCGGCACACAGTAAGTGCTTAATAAGTATGATTGATTGATTGCCTCAGGTGTGTATAACACTGTAATAAGTGGTTGGGAGAGTAAAAACCAATAGAACTGGTAGGTACGATCTCCACTCATAGGATGGAGTGGAGAATATAAATTAGACAAGTCTAATAAATTAATCAGTAGTATTTATTTAGCATTGACTTTACACACAAAATTACACAAAATATTTGGGAGAGTAAAATTGAGGTAGAAGACACAATCTGTCCCAGTTAGGAGTTTGTTATAATAGAGGAGAAAGTCACAAAGTTATTTCTGGATAGGTAGAAGAAGAGACTACGAAGTTGGATATGTGCATAAGTAAGAGAAACAACATGGCTCTGTGGAAAGAGCATGGGCTTGGGAGTCAGAGGTCGTGGGTTCTAATCCGGGCTTTGTCACATCATCTGTGTGACTTTGGGCAAGTCACTTAACTTCTCTGTGCCTCAGTTACCTCATCTGTAAAATGGGAATTAAGACTGTGAGCCCCTCGTGGGACAACCTGATTACCTTATATCTACCCCAGTGCTTAGAACAGTGCTTGGCACATAGTAAGCGCTTAACAAATATCATCATCATCATAACAGTTTAAATAGTGGAGATTGGAAATTGCTATATAATTAATGCTTTGAGTCTAATGCTGAAGATCTGTCCTCAATAGGCTTCCTGCTGTTTTCCTGTGTCTACAGCTCATCCTGAACTCTTTAATGTTGCTGGGGAAGGGCTTGCGTTTTCTAAAATGTCCCTTCATTCATCTACAGGAATGCCTCTGACAGCTCCCTTCCTGGTGGTGGCTGTGCTGCAGAGGTAATGTTGGGGGCTATTCATCAAAAGGAGCAGAAATATACACAAGTTATGTACAAACCCGAGGTACTGCAGAGAGTAAACACAGAGAGGAGCACACACATCTCCCTACCCATCATAGACAGAGCTGATTCTCGGCAGCGGTCCCCGACTGCCATCAGTTTTCAAGGGCCCCAGAGTGGGGGAAAAATCTGGGGGTGGGGATTCCTGAAGTTAGAAATCTTGGGCTCAGCCCAAGTCTCTGTATTAGGACCAAAACTATTGCACTGGTAAATAGTACTTTTAATGGTGTTTGTTAAGCACTTACTGTGTATCAAACAATGTTCTAAGTGTTGGGGTAGACACAAGTTTATTAGGTTGGACACAGTCCCTGTTCCCCATGGGACTCACATTCTAAGTAGGAAAGAGAACAAGAGAACCAAGGCACAGAGAAGTTAAGTGACTTACCTCAGGTCACACAGCAAGAATTTGGCAGAGCTGGGATTAGAACCCTGGTCATTTGACTCCCAGGCCCATGCTCTTTCTACTAGGTCATGCCGCTTCAAATAGAGGTTTGTCTTGTTGCTTAAACCTCTGCCTCTACTTTGGAAGTGGCCCCAGCCCAACCCAGGAAGCAGGACTGTGAACTGTGATTGGCTTAGGGCCAATGGAGTGTCAACCCATATCACGGGAGACTTATCATATCAATAAATGGATCGTATTCCAAGCTATCTCTCTTCTTGGGTTGGCAACATATCTGGTTGGTTTTCTACAGTGTTTCAAGCTCTTTAGCAGAAAGTAGCTCTGTAGATGCAAAACGATAACTATAATAAGTGGAAATTTACACCAAGCATAATTCAAAATATTGGCAAGTATTATCCTCTCTCCAGTTTGCTGCTCAACTAACCTTGCTCATCCATTTTAATTGCCCTTGCAAATTCCACAGGCAGGATTAAACACTTTTCGTGGAGTGGTTACATTTTTATGGAGTGAGTCTTCAATCTCTTAGCTGTCCGGTTTTTCCCATAACACAAAGCCTGTTGAAAGGCCTGTCTATGGATTCCCAATAGCCATTCCATGGGGACATACTTAAGAACCACTGAAAATAATGTAGGGGAACTGCTGGCTAGTGATTTGTGGAATGACTCTCCATCCAACTGTCTGATGCAATGAAGTCCTTCAGTTAATGACTTTTAGAATCCAACACTTCAGTGTGGCCTTGTGGCCTGTGGGAAGCGGTGGGTTGAGATGCACTGTAAATCAAAGACCTCATCCGTCAGACCCAAGCCTTTCTCCTTGTCCGGGAAGTTCATATCATCTCTTTCCCTGGAGAGAGTTCCAACACTATCTTGGTCTAAAGAGTTAACTGATTTTTGCTCCTTCACGTTCTCCTTCTTTGCAACTTCTTGGATGAAATAATAATGTAGCTTTTCCAGTGTCCTAACCCCATTCTGTCACTCCTGCCTGCACTCTTGTGAAATACACATTAGACTGCAATAAAGCCTGTGTGCAGCCAGCATGGAAATGGTATTGGCAGAGCTGTAATGGAGACAGGAATTTATGACCAGGGCTGGGTGGAGTTCTGAGAGCTTGTACTTGAGCTAATAATACCTTCCTTCTGGGCACCATATTTGTATCGATCACTTGGGGCAAAAAAGCTGTTGACATTCTTCGGCCAGGCCTCCTGCCTCATGTCACTCACTATTAGGGGTGTGAAAATTGTGTCGCATTGAAAAGTGGAATCAAAGCAAAAAAAAAAAAAGCAGAATCTATCCAGAGACGGCTGGAGACTCAGAGAACATACTTGACTGAGCAGGAAATAGTTTGTGGTTCTCTCACACAACACGGAGATGTTTTTTTCCAGTTTCCCTAATGTCTCTTTTCTGTCCCCTAATCTCCAGTTTATCTTGCATATGAAATTGGGTGTGTATTGCCATATTGCCATCCCAAATCATTTAGACAAGACAAACTTCCTGAAGGAGGAGGAGGAAGACGACTTGGAGGCGGACTTGGTATGGAAGCAGGTGGTTTGATAGATACCTCTGTGGAAGGTTGTTTGAGGTGGATATAAAACTTAAAAAAGTCTCAAGACAAGCAAAATGAGGACAATTAGCTTGGGAACAGTTGTTGAAGTAAGGGAAAGAGCATGGACCTGGGAGTCTGGAGACCTAGATTCTAATCCCAGCTGTGCAATTTCCCTGCTGTGTGACTCTGGGTGACTCACTTGCCTTCTCTGTGCCTCTGTTTTCTCTTCTCTAAACTGAGGTTTCTAGTGCTTGTCCTTCCTTCTCCTTAGATGGTGAGCCTCAGACACTGTGTCTGATCTGCTTGGATTGTATCTACTTCAGTGCTGTTATTAAGAAAGGTTGAGTGTAGTTGAAGGAGAGGATTGCTTAGCTGGGATGAAAAGGGCAGGTGAAAGAGTAACAGGAGAGGAAGTGATTTCTTCAAGATTGAAGTGGAGGCACCTGCAAAAGGATGAGGGGAAGCTTATGAATTCTTCTGAGACTTTAAATCACACAGTCACCTTGGCCTCTCCTACCTCACCTCACTGCTTTCCTAGTATAACCCAGATTGCATATTTTGCTTCTCACCAGCCTACTTACTGTATCTGGATCTCGTCTATCGCTCCTCTGACCTCTCGCCCACGTCCTGCCTCTAGCCTGGAATGCCCTCCCTCTTCGTATCTTAGAGTCAATTGCTCTCCTCATCTTCAAAACTTTATTGAAGGCATATCTACTCTGAGACGTTTCCTAAATCCTTATTCCCCTTCTCCCATTCCCTTCTGCATCACCCTTGCACTTGAATTTACACCCTTTATTCACAGCACTTATGTACATTTTTGTAATTTATTCATTTTTACTGTGTGTCTCCCTTTCTAGACTATGTTTGTTGTGAGCAGGGAACATGTCTCTGCACACAGTAAGTGCTCAGTAAACACAAATGATTGATAGGTAGATTGATTTGGACAGTAAATGATCCCCAAGGAAACCATGGACAGCATTATAGGGAATCACTTGTGGTGAATGCTAATACTGGGTATGTGCCCCCATGAAACCAGACTTGCTCCTTCTTAGTGGTTGTTATTTCTTGGGGACAGTCCACAGTCTTCTTCATTACACAGATCTCTCACTGCGGGTTTTACATACGCAGAAGATGAGAGCAAAAACTGGCAATGGTCACTGGAAGAGGGAAAGAATTTGCTCCCATCTGCCATTCTCCTCAGCTTTTTCTGCTTGCGAAGTCTGCATCCCAAAAGATTTACCAGCTGGTCTCTGTGGTTGCTCCATCTGAACCACCTCAATGGCTCACCCTCAAACAGGCAGCTGTCCACTGTCTAGAAGAATTAGCTTCTCTGTCGCATTAAATACCCAAGCAAGTGTAATAGTAGCCTTGTGTTTGTAATAAAAACAAGCAAAAACCCCAACAACCTCCAAGTGCACATGAGATTCCAGGAGCGAATGGGTATGCGTTTGGTTTTATGCTTTATCCTCACATTTGTTTCTTCCATTGTGTGCTTCAGTGAAAGGCAGAGCCTCGAATAATTTGGAATTATTCAAATTTTTGAAACTCATATAGCGAGTCCAGTCTCTCTCAGGTCTGCACTGCAATCCAGTGCATGTTCTCTCACTAGTGTGTCTCCGCTAATTGTCTTAAAGACCCAGTGAATCCCTTCTGTCCCAGCTTGGATCCCCAAACACCCTTGTACCTTAGTGGCAGTCAACATCTAAAATTGGCACTGAAGGGGCACAGGAGAGTGGCACCTTGATCTGCTGCAATCCCTCGAGACCCCTTAGAGCTTAGAGACCAGGTGTTCAGAGCTAGTTTGGCAGCTTATTTACCAAATGTGGCTCAGAGGAAGAGCCCCTCCCATTCATGCATGTCACTGGAAACCCTAGTGTTTCGGTGACCCAACGTTCTGGTGGTGATAAATGGATGCTTTGGCTGTAATGAATTATGGATAAAAGATGAGCTGTACTTACAATTAGGGAAGTCTTAACGTTGGCTACTAGTCACTGGTTGGATATACATGGCTAACATGCAGTGAGCTGAGCTGAACAGGAAGGAACTGTGGACATTTTCAGTGAATTGGATTATCTAGCTCTAGGAGCAAGGCAGATGCTCCATTGTCACCACCAATTCAATAACATTACATATCTGGAGAGCTAAAATAAATCCAGGAAAGCTCTGCCCCTAGGCCTGTTCTATCTATTTTGATGAACTCCAGGGAGCAGTTGGATATTGAAACCCAAATAAACTAGACCTACAACCACCTTGATCTAAGTCTCCATCTCCGGTGAAATCAATTTCATGAAACTCTCAAAAAGTGACATAAAATTTGGTTTGACTTTGGTTCCAAATCATAAAGGCTGATTCACAAAATGAAACCTGATACAAAGGCTTCTCTTTGGCTCGAACTTCAGCTTTAGATATTGAGATGTTATATTTTGTCCAGGATCCTCCTTATTGGGTGGGCTCAACAACTAGGTACTTGGAGAGTTTTTGCAAACCCAAAATGTGATTGGTTGTTCAAGGAAGTAATGTAGTCTTCTTTATGACCAGTTCTGGAGGGACTTGGTCCTTTCACCTGATGCTGAGACTATTTCATTCTAAATGACAATGGCCAATTTTGAATAAGGCTACTAATGCCAGAGTGTCATTTTGGTATTCAGGGCACATCCCCACTCAAACATACTTTACCTTTCACATCTTCAGGCTTTCCAATCTACTCCACAGATGCCACATCTGCATGTTATATCTGCATTCCTTCCATAACCTCACCCATCCTGCAGTTGCAATTTCCATATGTACCAGAGACAGAGAAGAAAATGCAGGAGCTGTAGCAACTCCAGCAACCGTGAAATAAGCTGAACTCAGTGAAACGAACTAGACATGTCCTGTACTTTCCAGGAAAAATGTTAATCCTGGGTTGTTGTGAAATTGCCTTCAACATGGAGGTGCCACCAGGGAAGTTAATCAGATTACATGCACGTTGCTTGTGTTCTTTTATGTTTCGCCTTCAGCCTCCTTCCCCTGACTCTTCAACAGACTTGGGTAAATATGTCTTAGAACAAGAACTAAGTTAAAAGCTGTTCAACCTATAGATCTGTGGTTCCCTTCACAAATGGGAACAGAAGGGAAGAACCCCCCCCCCCCCTTTCAGCAGATCTGAAAGAGAGGAAGGTCTCACCTGGTCTTAGTGGCATTCAGCATCTAAAATTGACACTGAAGGGGCACAGGAGAGTGGCACCTAAAGAGAAAAGGCTGGAAGCTAGGAGAAGGGAAGGCCTTTCCTCTAGTTTGGTACCTTTCAAAAAATCAACTAATTAATAAACCAGTAATATTGACTGAGTGCTTAGGGTGTGCAAAACACTGCTAGGCACTTGGGAGAGTGCAGTTGAGTTAGTGTAAAAAGAGGGTACAGCCTAATAGGGAAAAATACACTAAAATAAATTATAGGTGGGGAAATGCAACAGAGTTTAAGATAAGAACGTAAGTGAGGTAATGAAGGGGGCGGGAGGACGAGTACTAAAGTATTGGTTGGGAGAGGACTCCAGTGCACATAGGGGAATCATAAGTGCACCCTTCTGAGAGTGAATGCATCTCTCTCCCTCTCCTGTCAGAGATAGGGGAACAGTTTGGAAGAATTGTTTTGGGAAATTCACCAATAAAAACCTAGTGGCTGAATTATTATAATTGTTCTTACTGTATTTGTTAAGCACTAACTATGTGTCAAGCACTGTTCTAAGTGCTGGGGTAGATCTCAGTTAATCAGGTTGAACACAGTCCCTGTCCCCACATGTGGCTCACAATCTATGCGGGATAACGGATATTGAATCCCCACTTAACAGTTGAGGATACTGAGGCACAAAAAAGTTAAATGACTTGCCTAAGGTCACAGAGCAGGCAAGTGGCAGAGCCTGGATTGGAACCCAGGTTCTCCGACTCCCAGGCTTATGCTCTTTCCATTAGGTCACCTTCATTTTTGAGTGTCAGCATCTCCCCATCAAACTGCTTATTTTTTTCTCCTCCTGATGGTGCCCAAATCCTTGGTTGGAGAACTTGAGCATCTCTGAATCAAACCCACTGAGGGTGCTTTTACCACACCACTCCAGACCCCGATTTTCTTGAAAACCTAACCCAAAGTTTTAGAAAAGAAAAGCCAAGTCTATTTTGAGTCTCATTCAGCCTGCCGACTTGGGGATTCTCATTAGCTCTGCCCTGGTTTCTTTTAGCTGCCGGGTCTGTGACATTAATTTTTGGGATCGGAAGATTTCAAGACAAGCTACTCCTTCTTTGATCCACTAAAGGAAGTAGAGAGGACTTGAAATGGTACAAATAAGAAGTCTTTCCCCAACAAGTATAAACCAACAGAGAAAAGGCACACAATCATACTTAGATTATGAGCCACATGTGGAACAGGGACTGTGTTCAACCTGATTAACTGAGATCTACCCCAGCACTTAGAACAGTGCTTGACACATAATTAGTGCTTAACAAATACAGTAAAAACAATTATAACAAAAGCCACAGGTTTTTTTTGGGTGAACTTCCCAAAACAATTGAGTTTAATCTGTATAGACGTTTAATATTCTATTAGATTATAGGAAAAGTTGGGTCTGTAGAGAAAAAAGTGATAGCATGGGACAGAACAACTCAAACCGTTAGGCTAAATGTCCAGGAAGACAAGCGAGCATCCCACTGTTCATCCAAGGAGCTTTTTGCTACTGTTACAAATGGAATCCTGGACCACTGGTCTGTTTCAGGAATGACATTTATATCCTTATGTTGTTACAACACTTCTAAGTCATTATTTTCTGTTTATCTTCTGGTTGACTGATGCTCTAGTGAGGATCTTAGAATTAACATTTTGTCAAGCAAAATGGTTCCTGCAAAACATGAGCAATTTACATAGAAATAGCCATAATCCTTCACATTATCATTTTACCATTAAAATTCTGGCCCTTCTTAGAGGTCACGCTAACCTACTTAGGTCTCTAGCAGAAAATACCCTTGCACTGGCTCATTGCCTTTGTTTTAAACTATGTTGTCCTTCAGCCAACACACTCATGAGCATCCCATTGACAGTGTCTTCCCATTGAAAATGAACTGCATGGATTTGTTCACTGGGCAAAGAAAATGGGAAATGGGATGGCCCAAGTGGCAATAGTATTTATTGAATGAGAGTGTGGGCAATGCACTGTACTAAATACTTAGGAAAGAACAACAGATGCAGAAGACATGTGTCCTGCCTTGTCACAAAGATCTTACTTCTAATGGGAAAGGAAGACATACAATATTTTCAGATAGATTAATCAGAGTGAACAACTGCAGCATCGTGTAGTACAGACTGAATAGAGAGCAGATGGATGTGGGGAGATCAGTGAAGTGGTTGGCACTGTGTGGCAAGATCTTCGATCAGAGAGGTAATAGCTTGGGTTGAGACGAAAGAGTAGAACCAGGAATTTGGGATGGAAGAACTGGCAGGATGAGCAGTAGATTGAATGTAAGAGTAAAAGGCAGAAAAGAGTAGAGAAAGACACCAAGATGGTGATGTCTTGGAGGGAAGAGGGCTATTTGGGATTGTAAATTAGAGAGGAGATCAGATCTTGAGGGAGAAATTTGGGAGCCAACTGCATATAGGTGACGAGTGGGTAGCTAAAGTCATATCAGTGAATGAGAACAGAGCCTTGCAGGACACCTACAGAAAGGAGTGAGAAGTAGAAGAGGAGCAAGGGAATAAACTGAATAGGAACAGTCTGGGGGGTAGGTGGAGAACAGATTAGTAGGTAATCTATTAGCAAAACCAGGCCTGGTAGTGACTTAAGGAGGAACTGGTCCACAATATCAAAGGCTGTAGAGAAGATAAAGAGGTTTAGGATGAAGTAGCTTGTGAAAGACACTTTCTTCTTTCTATATTAGATGAAGCTGTTTTTTTCCCCTGACTCCTCTAAGAGTTACTAGCAAATAGACAAGGCAGACTTTCTCGTGGTTGCTCAAGTCAACAGACCTAGGAAAGGTGAGTGTCGTTCCCCCGTAGAACATAACTAGAGGAAGTGGGGGTGATATGTAGTCCTTAGACCTGCCTCCAGGCAGGACAAACAGAATCCACCTCAGACAAATGAGAATCTCTTCTATTTTTAATGATTACTTTAGAAGGAAATTCCACCACCTCCAATTTTGTCATTACCTTATGTTTAGCTCAAATCCTTCTCAGACATCTTTTCAGATTTGACTCCCTTAAGTACACTGATGAGATGAAATTGTTGCAACTAAACTGATTAATAGCTGAAGCCTAATAATTATACAGTTATAAACTTTTTAAAAAACTCTTTATAATTGGGCAACCCAACAGTGACACCCAGTGGCTTTTAATTTAATATCAGGTAAATAGTCCCGCGGGACACACGGCACCCTAAGAATGAACACCCTGTCCCCTCCCCCCCAAACATACATACATACACCCACCACACAAACACACACTCCTCCCCCCTTAGTCTCTTGCAAAAGCTGCTTTTCTGGATTGCCAAATTTGCATATGAACAATTTCCATTTTTTACATCCCCCATTCACAAATAGCAAGGAGGATTTGATCATGAACTAAAGATTTAAGAAAAAAAAAATCAAAGGTGTAAAATTACAACCTCCCCTCCCCCCCAAATATTGTAGTGCTAAGTCTACAGCACGATGTAAAATACTTCAGCTGCAAAGTGAGAGGGACTGTGGGTGAAACGTAGCTCATCAGTATTGTGTGGCGTTTGTATCAGCACACATACATATAGACACATAAACTATTTTTGTTTTACAGTATTTGCACACACGGGACTCCAACAAGCAACATTATGGCAACACAGTGCCTTATGGACAAGACAGCTTTTGTAAAGGTATCATGCATTATGACTGTACTCAATCTGTACTGATTTAAATATAGCTTATCAATATTAATCGTTTTTCTTCAATGTACTGAATATAATTTACATATATTTCCATGACTTTGTGAATGTTTGGGGGCAGCCGGGAGCTGGGTGGAGGGAGTTGGTACGCATCCTTTATTTCCCACTGAAACAGTATTTTTTGAATGCCAGTTTCACCAATAACGAGCCCTCCTAGCACATCTGTCAGCATTAGAGTGGAACTAGTGTGTCTATATATCCATATTTATAATATCAGATTTCTTAGGTAAAAGTGCAGTCTAAATTCAGCAGTACCGCATCGAGCAACTAGACGCATTTATCACAACTCAAAGGATAATGCACAGTTAGTTTAATGCAGACAAAAGAACTAAATTAAAGCAGCTGACAAGAACAGCACTGAATCAAAGGCGCCCCTTCCCAAGGGAGAAAAGAAAGTAATTGGATTCGGAAATCCCTCGAGAATTCCTATCTTTACCACCAATATGGGGGTATTAAGAAAATGGATATTTCAAGAATGGTTTTACAATCAAATCAATACCATATTCATATTGCAGTATCACAGAAGAACAGCTTGCTACCTAGGATTATTGATATCCACAGATTAGGATCTGAAAATAATGCGATAGATGTTAGTGTGAGGATGGATGTGTAATTTATGTGTTTGAGAACTCAATTCATTTTATATGTATGAAAAGTGATCCATGCCTTACTATTAGCGGTAAAATATTTCTTCTTACACAGCTTTCTCGGAAAGACACTTCTTTAAAGAGACGTTCCTTTAAAGAAGATGAGAGGAGTCCTAATTTTCACTAATCCCTGCTCAATTCATTCTTACCATATTTTCTTGCTGCTATTGACCTGGAAACTAAAACCCCCAGAAAGTCTATATAAGATGGAGCTGGCCAGATGATGCCTAAGGATTTTCTTTGGCCACCCAGTTCCTCAGCACTGGTTCAACCTGTTATTTACTTTTTTCTTCCCCCAGGTAGAATTTCAGGCTGTCTTTGCAAAGAGTTACTAAGTAATAATGACCTTGGGATTTAGGCACAGGTCGATTTAATGCTCTCTTCATCTTTGCTCACATCCAGGATGAGGGGGATGAGTTAGCGGTGATTACCATGCACAACATGTTCTGGTTCTCTTGATACAGTCTCATGATAGGGATTGTAACTAAAACCTAAAATGGAACAAAATTAATTCCTTCCAGTGGCTATTTAAACTGTTATCTAGCCCTCCTCAGATCAAGCAATTAAGGTTTATTATGACTTAGGTTCCTTATTCAAATTGTTAAATCACAAGTTGATACGGTGCCTCGTTCTTAGATTAGTACCTTTCCCAAACTCATATTGGTGTCCTAAGAAGGAAAGAAATCATGAAAGGTCATCTAATCTGCTCTTCTGCCTCAGGGCAGGACTGTACTTAAAAAAAAAAAAAAAAGAACCCTAGGGAGATTTTTCCATCACTTCCCAGGCAATTGTATCATTGTGGTAAGAAATGATAGAGTAACCAGCGCTTCCCTCTTATGTTACCACATGTGGTTCCAAAATGAAATGAAAAGCAGCATGGCGTAGTGGATAGAGCACATGCCTGGGACCTCATCTGTAAAATGGGGATTGAGACGGTAAGCCCCACATGGGATAGGAACTGTGCCCAATCTAATTTGCTTGTATCCACCCCAGTGCTTAGTACAGTGCCTGACACATAATAATTGCTAAACAAATGCCACAGTTATTATTATTATTAAAAATAAAGATAAAATCATTTGTCCATTTAATCTGAGATTTTTATTCTAGGCTCCTGTCCTCTTGCTGGTTCTACTTATGAGTTGCATGGTTATTCATAACAACATTCTGCCACTCACCTTGAAAACTTCTACGGCCCCAATTCAATAGGGCAACACGTGGTACCAGGTGAATTAGCAGTGTCCCCTAATAGGGCTGTAGAACATGCTTCCTATATATATTGGTCTTTCCTGCTCTGCCATGGCTTCCTTTCATTTAGTAGTATTTGAGTGCTTACTATGTGCAGAGCACTGTACTAAGCTCTTGGAATGTACAAATCGGCAACAGATAGACAGTCCCTGACCACTGACAGGTTTACAGTCTAATCATAATGTTGATATTTGTTAAGCGCTTACTTTGTGCATAGCACTGTTCTAAGCGCTAGGTAGATACAGGGTAATCAGGTTGTCCCACATGAGGCTCACAGTCTTAATCCCCATTTTACAGATGAGGTAACTGAGGCCCAGAGAAGTGAAGTGACTTGCCCACAGTCACACAGCTGACAAGTGGCAGAGCTGGGATTCAAACTCATGACCTCCCCACATATTTTTCCTTGCCCCTTTCTGGTTTTGGGCTTTCCTGCTCTTTCCTCTACTTCCACAATTATTTTCAGTTTCCTAATATGAAATACCCATTTATTGTATAGAGTACCTTAGGCTGAGTAGAATATATTGACCAGAGCTGGACCCACTGTGCAGCCCATGGAAGCAGCACTGCCTAGTAAGAAAGAGCATGGGCTTGGGAGCCAGAGGACCTGGGTTCTAATTCCCGCTCCTCAACTTGCCTGCTGCATGACCTTGGGCAAGTCTCTTAACTTGCCCATTCTAGTCACCATCTTCTAAGGGAGAAAATTGACAATCTTCACTATTTTTCATCAGATTTACCCCCAAAGAATAAGACATAATAAGAATAATTCTTAGAAGATTTATTAAGCATTTACTGTGTACTAGATATTGGTAGACTGAAAGCTCTGGCAATACTGGAAACTCAGGAGCCTGGATTCTAATTCTCTTTCTCACATGCCTGCTATTTAACTTGGGTAAGTCACTTAACTTGACTGCGCCTCAATTTTCTCAACTTTAAAACAGGAATTTAATACCTGTTCTCTCTCCTACTTAGACTGTGAGCCCCATGTGGGACAGGAACTGTATTTGACCTGATTACTACTCCAGCATTTAGAACAGTGCTTGACACATAGAAAGTGACTAACAAATACCATTTTAAAAAAAGTTATTTTAGAAAAAACATTCTACCCACATCTGATAGCCTAGTGGAAAGAGCTTGGGACTGATAGTTGGGAGACCTGGACTTGTCTCAGCTGTGCTTCTTTAAATCATATATTGTACATTACTTATTCACGTTAATGTCTGCCTCCCTCTCTAGATTATAAACTCAGTATGGGCAGAGAATGTGTTTGCTAATTCTGTTTTATTATACTCTCCCAAGCACTTAGTTCAGTGCTCTGCTGAATAAATAACATTATTAAGTGCTCAATAAATGACACTAATTGAGCATATAAGGAAACTGGGGCCCAAAGAGGTTAAATCACTTGCCCAAGGTCAAACAGTAGGCCATAATCAATCATTCAACAACTTTGCCCACTCTAATAACCTAGACTATAATAATATAATATAATTATAGCCTATAATAGTAATAACAATACCAACAACAATTATGATACTGGTGAAGTGCTTAGTGTGTGTCAAGCAAGGTGTAGATACAGGGTAATTTGATCAGATAAAGTCCATATCGCACAAGGTGCTCACAGACTAAGGAAGAGAGAGGACAGATATTTAATTCCCATTTTGCAGATGAAGAAATTGAGGCTCAGCCAAGTTAAATGAGTTGCCCAAGTTAAACAGCAGGCAAGTGACAGAGCCAGGATTAGAACCCAGGCTCCTGAGTTTCCAGCATTTCCAGGGCTTTCCCTCTACCAGCATTTAGTACATAGTAAATGCTTAATAAATGTTATAATAATAAGCCTTATTATTATGCCACATTCTTTGGGGCAAGTTTAATGAAAAGTAGTGAAGCTTGCCAATTTTTCCCCCTAGAACATGGTGACTACAGTGGGAATTTCCCACAGGAGTTAGTGTTTGGGAATCAATTTCCTGTTCTTCTTTTGAGGTAGACAGTTTGTAGAAGATGGGCCTACATGATAGCAAAAATGCAACTGGAGAAGAAATGACTCCTCACAAGCCTGAATTAAGTTAAGAACTGGTGCCGCCTTGCAAAAGATTTCCTCCATATGAATCATTCACAAAAATGTTTAAATCTGTGTGGTCCACCTTTCTAAGGAAAGTTTCCCACACAAAAGCCTTTAGGCTAAGAGTCAGGTGCTCATCTTCCCTTTTCTCTCACTGTAGCTCTGCATTCACCCCTTCTTGCTATCTCTAGGATTTTGGATGGTGTCAAAAGTGTATTGAGTTGGAAGAGTTTCCCGGAGTTGAGAAAGTGTATTCTTACACCTGTCTCCAAATGTCTAGTTGTATCCTCCAGCATGGCTGAGTAGAATAAATTGAACAGGGATCTACTATGCATCCCAATTGACCTATCAATCCATGGTATTTATTGAGCACTTACTATGTGCTGAGCACTGTACTAAGGGCTTGGAAGAGTAGAATGCAACAGAGTTGACAGACATGTTCCCTGCCCACGCGGAGCTTTCAGTCTTCCTGGGCTCTGACGTGGCCAGCCAAGCTGTCATGAAGTAGTCCTAGCATCTTAATGAGCTTATTAAGGCAGCTAAATTTACTTAGTAATTTCCAGAGTCCAGATCATGTCAAATGCTCCTGAAGAAATGGGCAAAAATTGTAAGTATCTGGTGCTGCTCCTTGCATTTCTCCTGTATCTGACAAGTTGCAAAGATCACATTTAGTCTCTCCTGCTGTGATCTGAGCTGTGTTGTCATTCTGGAAATGATTGTCCACAATATTCTTCAGTAAACTCCCCAGAAGGCGATGTCTCGATAATTGCTACAATTTGATCTTTCATTCTTCCTTTTGAAGATGATGATGATAGTGGCATCTATTATTTTATTTTTTATGGTGTTTGTTAAGCACTTACTATGTGCTAGGTGCTGGGGTAGATACCAGCTAATCAGGTTGGACACAGTCCATGTATCTCATAGGGCTCACAGTCTTAATCCCTTGGAACCCAGGTCCAGGCCCATTCTCTATCCATTAGGCCACAGTGGTTAGGACCATGTTCTAATCGTGGCTCCACCATCTGTCTGCTCTGTGACCTTGGGCAAGGCACTTCACTTCTCTGTGTTTCAGTTTTCTCATCTGTAAAATAGGAATTAAGGCTGTAATCCCTGGTGTGGGACATGGATTGTGTCCAACGTGGTTAGTTCGAATCTACTCCAGATCTTAGTACAGTACTTGCTACATAGTAAGTGCTTAGCAAATACCATAAAAAAAGGAAGAAGCAGAACAAGTGTTCAGATGTTTAGGAATCAGAAGCAGGACTTATCCGATAGACAATTATTCTTTCCCTCTTCTAAGCCTTCAATAGGCCTTCCGTGATTAAGCCCTCATTTCTTTTTCTTCAACTTCCTTCTGCGTCACTCTGACTTGTTCCCTTTATTCATCCTCACTCCCAGCTCCACAGAAGTTATGATGTACATATCTGTAATTTATTAATTTATATTAATACTTGTCTCCCCCTCTAGACTGGGAGCTCATTGTGGGCAGGGATTGTGTCTCTTATATTCTATTCTCCCCACAGTTTAGCTCATATGTGCTAAGTCATATGACTGACAGTGTTTAATGATCAGGGGTTCCAGAGTTCAATGAATGATGTGCCTTCACATTTTAAATTTGTGAAGGCACCTATAAGGTGGAGGGAATATGTCTGCCAGTGGCATTTATGCTGCCAAGTGCAAAATGCCAGGGCAGAATATCACAAACCCTGGTCCAAATTAAGCCCTCCGTGAAAGTTGGGGGTTCTCTAATGTGCCCAGGAAGTTAGGGAGCCATTTTAGGTTTTTTTCATGCCTAATCCTTCCAGTTTGGTGATCAGTTTTGCTATTGAGTTTAGGTGACATGATTTCCAGGCACTCAAAGAGGAGAGGGGTGGGACTTCTGGGCTAGGGCAGCCAAGGGCAGGTCCAAAATTTCAAAAATAATAAGGGAGAAAGAGGCAAAGACTATGGAAGACAAACAGGAAGACACCCAGAGGCAGATCAAGGCACAGTGAAAAAAGAACATACAGTTTGAATGGTGAGGAGTGAGGGTGTTTGGGGAGACAGGCCTTAAAATAAATTACAGGTATAGGAAGCAGCAGTGTATAAGGATATGTGTGAAACCACTGTGGGGTTGGGGGTGGGAGAGTATCGAAATGCAGAGTCCATTGCTGTGATGACACAGATGGGAGAGAGAATAGGACGAGGGGGTGAAAGGTTAGTCTCGGACCAAAGTAGTTCCTTAAGCTAAATGGGTTTGCTCTCTAAATGTAAGCACGACTCTATGCACTGAAACTTCTGCAGGAGTTCCACATGCTTATATTTATTCCGAATATTGACATGTTCTGACCAGGAAATCAACTGCTAGAAAGTTCAGTTAGTTGCCTCTCCCCCTCTCCCACCCTGTAACAAATCACTGTCAATCAAACAACTAAAAGTTGAGCTTCAGCGTGTCCAATCATCAAATACTAAATCATCAACACACCAAGAGTGAACCAAGCCAATAACCCAAAACTTTCTTCTATCTTTCCCTTTAATCTGATCCTAATTCTTAATCCTTATCCTTATCATAACATTTGCCCTAACTCTAGCCTTAAGTAGATTCTGGTGTTTGATTTCTGTCCCTAACTGAACTTCAGTTTTTCACAATGTCGATGAGAAGATGCTTCTATATTAATTGTTTATTTTTTAATACTTCTCATGCAATTTTCCTTTGTTAAATCTTATATTAATTCATTCAACTATTTATTGAACATCCAATGCTTCCAAAATACAGATTTTCATGTTGCAGAGAATTACAAAAGGAAAAAAGTGCTCCTTGCCTTTGAGGGGTTTTCAATTTAATACAAGTAATGAAACATGCATATCTGTGACATTCAAGTAAATAAAATCTCCATGGACAGTTTTAGAACAGAACATCAATTTACCATCAGCTTTAAAGCTCTAAATCAGTTCATCCATTTCTAATTTACCTTGCTGATTTCCTACTAAAACCCAGTTGCACACTTCAGTTTGCTCACTGTACACTGATCTCATCTATCTCACTGCTAACCCCTTGCTCGTATCTTCTCTCTGGCCTGGAATTTCTTCCCCTTCCATTTACTAATAGCCACCATTTTACCCAGTATCATAGCCTTAGTAAGTCATATCTTCTCCAAGAAGCCTTCTCTGATTAAGCCCTCTTTTCTCCATCTCCCTGTCCCTTCTGCATCATCTGTGCACTTGGATCTGTAACTTTTTGGCACTTGGTATTCACCTCAGCCCCACAACAATTATGTACATAGCCATAATTTATTTATATTGATGTCTGCCGCTCCCTCTAGACAGTACACAGTTGATAACAGCTGGATATATACAATATTATAAAGATATATGCTGGATGGTAGCTGGAATTATTGATGTCTCGGTTTCTGGAGTAAATTTGAGAGGGCTTCATGGAGGAGGTAGACAGGATCTGTGTGTGGTATAAGGGCAGAAGAAGGGATTAGGTGACCTCCAGAAGTCTGACTCAAAAATTCTGCCCTGGGGATTTTGGCCTTCACATGGGGAGGCCATCATGTCCTAATAACAAGGGATCTTATCTACTCACCACATTGTGCTCTGCCAGATGCTTAGTACAGTGCGCTGCCCAGAGTAAGCACCTAATAAATACCATTGACTGGGGTTGCCAAACTGCGGGAGCAAGTGAAGAAAAGAGACAATAGCTTAAAACTGAGTGACAAGCCCACTGTGCAATTTGCCCAATTCTCCATCCGAACTTACAACGTGAAGTTCAGGGAGTGCAGCTCAGTCCACCCATCTTTCTGTTGAAGAAACATTGTCTCCAGCCAAACAGAAGCACATCACGCCATGACTGTGCTAATTCACCTTATTTGTGCTGAGGTATAAACTCTTTTAAATGAGCTGGGGGCAGGCCATGATGAGGGGAAAGTTCTTTGCTCTAACTGACTTAGACTGACTAAGAATTGCTGATGCAGATGCCCCATGGAAAACTTGGAAATATATTCTATTTCAAGACAGTTCTGCTTTACACAGCATATATAGTGGTTTTGTTTTCCTCTTTAACCATTAAAGGGGCATTTAAATGAAAATGGATTATTTCTTGCTTTGAAACTTATCTGTCCCTAAGGCTTATTTCTCCAGACTATCCTGTTTGTTATGTAATGGCCAGTTTGTTTTAACACAGTTTTTGAAATAAAAAATGGGGGAGTTGGTCCTAGGAAGGGGGAAAAAGAAAAGAGCTGATCTCCATTTTTTTTTCTGTGAGACTTGTGGGTTAGAGACATCTCGATGGGGGCAGAGGTCAGTTTGGTTGTTACGGGGGCTACGTATTGGGAGGCTGATTAGGAGATTATGGTCAGTAAGTGGTAATTCAAATTAGAACTATAGTGACTAATAATAATAGTATTCATTTTACGGATGAGGAAACTGAAACACTGAAAAGTTGTGACCCACCCATAACACTTACTAAGTACTCACAAAAATACAATAAAACAGAGTTGGTAGATGTGAACGCTTCCTATATGAAGCTTACAGTCTACAGGGAGAGACAGACATTAAAATGGATTAGAAATAAGGGAAATAGAATACAAGAATATTTACACAAGAAGTATGGAGCTGGGGTGAATATCAAAAGTACTTGAGGGATACCCAGCCAAGTTCATAGTTCAAGCAGAGACAGGGAAGGGCTGATAGGGGAAATAAGAGGCTTAGTCTGGGAAACCTTCTTGGGGGACATGTGATTTTAGGAGGATTTTGAAAGTAGGGAGAGTGGCAGATGGTGGGGTAGATGAGACTGAGGTATAGAGAGTAGGTTGTCATTAGAGGAGTGAAGTTTGCTGGTTGGGTTGTAGTAATGTAGTGTATTAAAAATGCAAATAAGGTTGAGAAGATGTGTAAGTTCTCCATATAACTTTCCCATCACAGTTGAACCATTTTCTGCTTCGGATGTCTCATTTTGGACAGGAAACGTGTCTGCTAATTCTGTTCCACTTTCCCAAGTGCTTAGTATAATGCTCTGCACATAGTAAGTGTTCAATAAATGCCAATGATTGATTGATTGACTCCCTCTCTTTCAACCCCCACATTTCATCTATTGCTAAATCCTTTTGGTTTTTCTCCCACGACCATTTCTAGAATGGCCTCTTTCCTCTCCATCCAAATGACCACCACACCGGTCCCTGCTTGCACTATCCTAGCTTGACAAGTACATCAGCCTCCTCAGTGGTTTTCCAGCCTCCAGTCTTTCCCATCTCCAGTCCATCCTTCTCTCCGCTGCTCGGACCATTTTTCTAAAATGTCATTCTTCACATCACCCCATTCCTTAAAGCCCTCCAGTGTTTGCCCCTTTCCTCTCTGCATCAAGCAGAAGTTCCTGACTCTTGGCTTTAAGGCCCTCCACCGGTTCTGTCCCTCCTACATATCAATTTTCTTATCCCAATACACTCTAGCTGGAAACTTGGTTCCTCTCAAGCCAACCTACTCATTGTGCCTTACTGTTCTTGTCTCTTTCCCACCCCCTACCTTTTGCTTAATCCCTCCCTCCTTCCTGAAGTCCCATCTTCACCTCAAATCCACCAGATCACAACTGTCCCCATTTTCAATCGATGAATGGTATTTATTGGGTGCTTACTGTGTGCAGAACACTGAATTAAGAGCTTCCAAACCCTTCTATGGGTGCATCTCCCCAAGACGGCTTCCCTCAGAGGGATTGCCTCCTAAAATAGGAGCTTGTCTGCTGTTCCTCCCCCTTCTACATGTGTGTGTGTGTGTGTATGAGAGAGACAAAGAGAGAGAGACATAGAGAAAAAGAAAGAGAAAGAAAAAAAGAAGACCTCCAGGATCAGGGGTAGAAGGCAGTGTAATAATGATTAGCTTGGGCCAGCTTGAGTGAGCTTAATAAATGAAGTCTTATTTATTGAGAGCTTACTGCATACAGAGCACTATACTAATGGTTGACCTCTCCACTTCTTTGAAATCTAACAGTTCCTCCTGCCGTCAGAATACCTCTACTTGGATGTCCCACCAGCACCTCCAACTTAACATGTTCAAAACAGCACTCATATTCCCACCCAAACCCTGCTCTCTCCCTGACTTTCTCATCACTATATATAGCACCACCGTCCTCCCTGTCTCAAAAGCCCATTACCTTGGCAATATCTTCTACTCACCTCTCTCATTCACCCCACGAAGTCATCCTGTCGGTTCAACCTTCACAACACTGCTAAAATCCACCCTTTCTCTCCATCCAAAGTGCTACTATATTGATCCAGGCACTTATCAAATCCCACCTTGATTATCGCATCAGCCTCCCCGCTGACCTCCCTGTCTCCTGTCTCTCCCCACTCCAGGCCTTACTTCACTCTGCCGTCCAAATCATTTTTTCTAGAAAAAAAAAGGTTCAGGGTCCATGTCTCCCCACTTCTCAAGAGCCTCCAGTGTTTGTCCATCCACCTTTTGCCCATCCACTTCCACATCAAACAGAAACTCCTTACCATCAGCTTTAAAGCACTCAATTGGCTCTTCCCTTCCTACCTTACCTTGCTGATCTTTTACTGCAATCTAGCCCACACACTTTACTCCTCGAATGCCAACCTACTTATTGTACCTCTACCTTGTCTATCTTGCTATCAACCCCTTGCCCATGTCCTCCCTCTCCCTTCTTATACAACAGATCACCAGTCTCGCTACTTTCAAACCCTTTTTAAAATCACATCTCCTTCCCCATCTAAGGCCTAATTTCCCCTACTCCCTCACCTTTCTGCATCAACTATGCATTTGGCTCTGTACCCTTCAAACACTCTGATATTCACCTGACCCCCAGCCCCACAACACTTATGTACATATCCATAATTTACTTTAATGTCTATCTCCCCACTAGACTGTAAGCTCCTTATGGGCAGGGTTCACATCTTCCAACTCTTTTGTATTCTACTCTCCCAACTGTTTAGTACAGTGCTCTGCACAAAGTAAGCACCCAATAAATATTTTTTATTGGTTGATTTAGAAAGTTCAATACGTATGGTAGACACGATCCCAGGCCTCAAGAAGTTTACAGTCTAGCTGGAGTTTACATTATCACATTCTAGGCCAGGATTTGCTTTTGGTTGATCGTTCTGTCTGCTGCTATTCTTGTCTCCTCTGATTTGCTTTCATCTTTGCACAGAGTAAGCACTCAGTAAATACGATTGAATGACTGAATCACCTCTAACTACTAAACAGAAGCCAATAGCAGAGAGCTTTATTGAAATGTTTTTTTTTTCTCATGCTGCCTTCTTTCTTCATCCCTACAGAAAGAGTTGTATTGAGGAGGTAAAGGGAGAGACTGCTTGTCATCTCTGACAAGGGAATAGTGCAGAGCAAGATCCTCTCCTCCTAATTCACTTCACAAGGGAGGACGTTCCAAATCCTAGAGATCTTCTAAAAGGCCTAGAAAACAAGAAATTCAAGCATCAGGGAGACTGCTATGCTTCTCACTACTTCAAGAGATAAGAATTTAATCTTAAAAAGCTGTAAAAAACCAAAGACTCTGGAGTGTCTCGCTTCAGCAGGCCTGAATGACTTTTTCTTCTATTTCAAAAATTGTGGGTGGAAGTTTTCAAATTCTTGGAAAACCTCCCACTGCCTCTCATTCCCTGATGAATTCTTTCAGTTTAGGCCTTTGGAAAGGAGATCAGGTCATTTTTGTCCACTGTGGGAGCAATGATAAAGATAATGTATCAAGCCTCCCTTTCCGTATGCTATGGATTTTGTAGTGCCTGGTGGAGGATTTTAAACGAAGAATGACTTTTTTTTTTAACAAACACCTGGGAGAAAGTAAAAATGAATTACAGCAGGAGGTACTTGGATTAGCCACAAGGAAATCCTTCTGAATATTTGAACAGTTATTGAAATGGTATCAAAAGATGTTGCCACGTCTCCTTCCCTGGTCCTTTTTTCTTTTAGAACAGTTCCTCATATGTCTTTACTCAATCATTCAATGGTATTTATTAAGAGCTTACTGTATGCAGAGCACTGTAATAAGTGCTTGGGAGAGTACAGTACAATAGAGTTGGTACACATGCTCCCTGCCCCCAGCAAGCTTGCAGTCTAGAAAGGGAGACAGACATTAATGTAAATAAATAATTATGATATACAATTTATAGATATGTACTGAAGTGGGACAAATACCAAATGCCTTGATAGGTCAAGGTTAATCCTGCCTGAGGTCAAAGAATTGGCAGATGTCCCTTCTTGTCCAGGGCTTTTTTGATTCTATTCATCTTTATTTTGAAGAAATGCAGAGGTCAAGAATAGAGATATTCCAAAGGATTGCTGATTAGGTACCTCTGCCTCCTCAACTCTGGGAGAAAGGATTGGAAAATACCACCCTGGGGGAACTTTGGAGAAAAGACCTGTTATCTTTGTTTTGGGGCCCAAGGTCCTGTAAAGTTCGACAGGGGAGTTAGACTGAGAGAGAGGAATCATAAGCTCTATGGTACATTAGCATTAAAGAAAATGATTCAGATGCATTCGGACCATTTTCACAAGGGACCAGCTTGTTATATATTGCCTCAGTGGAGGTTCAATAAAAAAAAATAAAGGCAAACACCCATTAGTCGGGGGAGAGGAATGTTTAGCAAAAGACATTTATTCAGGTAAAGGTCTGCTTTGCACCCAGAGGAAAAATACAAGGGACACAGATCTCCCTAGGGAGGGACAGAGGGCCAGTGAGAAGAAAACAGGGAAATCGGAGTGTGATCAGAAATAGAACGAAGTCTGGCAGTTTCTGCTTCGAGCTAGAGCAAGACTGAATGAACAAAGAATTCACCTCAAGGCTGTTCTTTCTGACCAAAGCTCTGGGTATCAGCTGTGGCAGGCTTCGAGGTCAGTGCTCAAACACATCGGGACAGTGTTTTGACCTGATGGGAATTTATGTTGCTCTCTGTGGGGCTGCAGCTCTGGTGATCACAGAATGGGGAGAAGATGGGGAACTGCATTGAAAAAAGCATGAATTTTTCTCCACAATGAAAAATAATGCAAGAATCAGTCCCTTCCATATAGCATTTTCTGGCATGACAGATAGCTTTTGTCCACAATAGCATTATAACATTTATATTGATATCTGTCTCCCCTTCTAAGCTGTAAGCTCGTTGTTGGCGGGGAATGTTTCTACCAACTCTGTGGTACTGTACTATCCTAAGTGCTTAGTACAGTGCTCTCTCGGCCCACAGTAAGTACTCAGTAAAGACCACTGAGTGATTGAATCCAGCCCCAAGAGAACTCTTGGGAAAATGGGCCATTCCAGGATGGGTTTGGGGTTTTTGATCAGTCAATCGTTCAGTGATATTTATTGCAGTACAGTCTACCTAGCACTTTACAGAGCTGAGTTGGAGCACCATACTAAGCGTTTCCAATTTCATCCCAGTCTCTTTAGACCCACCTTAGGGCAGATTGAAGTGGGAACACTTTATTGCTCAGCAGAAACCTAATACACCCCGGGCCTTGCCATCCCCTTCACTGGTCCAGCCATTACCTGACTGACTGTCATGGCAGTTAGAGTCTCACAGAGCTGGATGAAACTATGAGAGGACATTTGGGCCAGCACCCCAGGGCAGAGAGTGTCTCTCTAAGTGGAGGAATATCTTCCTCTTCTCTCCCCCTCATTTTCCTTCCTTCATTTTCCTTTTCTATTTCCTTGCCCTGTCCCTTTCCCCTATTATTTTTTAAACTCTGTGCTGAAGAGACGTCTTCCTTTGAATATTTCTGAAGTGAAACTGGAAGCCAAGTGGTCTGTCAAGGTGCTCTTGAAGAATGCTTAAATTATCAACTGTAGTGGCCCAAAAAGTCATAGTGACTGCCACAGATGGCTATGGATCTTATTATTCATTAACTTTTGTAATAATAATAATGTTGGTATTTGTTAAGCACTTACTATGTGCAGAGCATTGTTCTAAGTGCTGGGGGAGATACAGGGTAATCAAGTTGTCCCATGTGAGGCTCACAGTTAATCCCCATTTTACAGATGAGGTAACTAAGGCACAGAGAAGTGAAGTGACTTGCCCACAGTCACACAGCTGACAAATGGCAGAACCGAATTCGAACCCATGACCTCTGACTCCCAAGCCCAGGCTATTTCCACTGAGCCACACTGCTCATTACATATCTGTCAGGGCTTTTACTCTCATTTCTGAGTTAATTCTTCCTGAGGGCAAGATAGTCCATCCCAGATTGATTGAGAGAAAAGCCACAGAAAAGTGATTTGCACTTTGGGATGTGACCCAGTCACTGAGACAGAGACAAAGCTACCACTCAGATCTCCTGAATCCCCTCCCTTTGCTCAGGCCATTGAGCACAGCAATTCTCTAAAAAGCTGTTTCCATGTGCTTCCAGGGAGCATGGAGAATAACTAGGAATAATGACTGGAATAGGAAGAAATCCCTTCTGCTCACTTTAAGGCTGAGGCCCTGAATGAATGCCAAGAGGATGATCAAAATACAACAGCTATGCTTATCATTCATTCCATAAAGCCAGAGAGGCCCAATCCTTAACCTAGGGAAATATTTGCAAGTTCAGCTTATTACAGACACCATTCAGAGTTGATCCAGTTCATTCCAGGCTGCCCTGATTAGGGCCATTTCATTTCTAATTGAATTTCTTCTCTATCCCTCAGGGATTTTTTTATCTTACTGGACCCATGCTAGGGCCAGACTTGTCCCTGACGTTTTATCATGCAAATGGTAATATATGGGCCAAGTGGAAGTTAAAAGATGAATTTGAAAGGCTAAGAACTTTGACCCTATCTTTTCCAGTGTCTCCAAAAATTTCTTTGTGGAATACATTTCTGCTATCCATGAGAATTTAAGATAGTGAAATGCATAGGAGCAAAGAAAATGGGTTTAGAAGACAGAAATGAACATGCTTAGAGAATTGGAAATAAGCCTGGGAGGAAAAGCTTTCAATATTTAACCTAGGAAGTAGGAGTGAAGGAGGGACCCAAGAAATGAAGTTACTTTCACTGAAGTGACAGAGAGGATGTCAACCATCTCCACACCATCCAGGAACAAAATACAATGAGGCTAAACTGCATCAGGAGGAATTGTTAGATATTAGAAAGAACTTCCTTATTGGAAAGGGTTAACAGGGAAGGTCATGGAATCTTTTTCCAAGAGTGGTGGTTGGAGTTTTTTCATTATCATTCAGATAATATATTATGATTTTTATTACATAATGTTATGTAATAATCATGCAGCATGCCTAGTGGAAAGAGCACGGGCCTGGGATTCAGAGGACCCAGTTTGTAATTCCGGCTCTGCCCCTTGCCCGCTGTGTGACCTTGGACAAGTGACTTTACTTTTCCATGTCTCAGTTTCCTCATCTGTAAAATGGGGTTTCAATACCTGTTCTTCCTCCTACTTAGATTGTGATCCCCATGTGAGGCAAGGACTGTATCCAACCTGACTGTCTCGCAGCGTGGCTCAGTGGAAAGAGCTCGGGCTTGGGAGTCAGAGGTCATGGGTTCAAATCCCGGCTCTGCCACTTGTCAGCTGTGTGACTGTGGGCAAGTGACTTTCACTTCTCTGTGCCTCAGTTACCTCAACTGTAAAATGGGGATTAACTGTGAGCCTCACATGAGACAACCTGATGACCCTGTATCTACCCCAGCGCTTAGAACAGTGCTCTGCACATAGTAAGTGCTTAACAAATATGAACATTATTATTAATCTCCCTTCATTTAGTACAGTGCTTGGCACAAGGTAAGTGTAGGACAAATATTATTATTAGGCAGATGATTCTGCCTGTGCAATTTGAGTACACTCCTGAGAGGATGCAAAATAAATTTGGAAGTAGCATGGCCTATTGGAAAGAACTCAGGGCTGGGAGTCAGGAGTTTCATCACTGCCACTAGCCTGCTGTGTGACCTGGGGCAAATCGTTTAACCTCTCTGTGACTCAGTTTCCTCAACTGTAAGAGGGGCATGAGATAGATCGTGAAGCCCTATATGAGACAGAGCCAGTGTCTGATTTGATAGTTTTGTATCTACCAAGCACTTAGCACATAGTAAGCATTTAATAAATGCTAAAATTTATATATGATACAGTAATATTAGATTTTATGGTTTGATCAAGAAAAAGCTATTAAAATTATTTAAGTGCAAATTTTATAAAGGAGCTGGAACATATATTTCAGGTGCTGCCCTACCCAGGGTCCCTTGCCTCAGGACATGCTCTTTCTCCTCCCTGAGACATCCATGGCTGATTTGAACACTGCTAGAAGAGGTGAGAGGTCAAGGTGGGTCCAGCAGGCAAGGGGCAGAGCTAGAATTATTATTATTATTAATGGTATTTGCTAAGTGCTTACGATGTGTCAAGCATTGTTCTAAGTGCTGGGATAGACACAAGATTATAAGGCTGGACTCAGTTCCTGTCCCATATGCGGCTCTCAGTCTTTATTCCATTTTACAGATGAGGTAGCTGAAGCACCGAGAAGTGAAGTGACTTGCCCACGGTCACACAGCACAGAAGAAGCAATGTGGCCTGGAAGAAAAAGCCCAGGAATCAGAAGGACTTGGGTTCTAATGCTGGCTCTGTCACTTGCCTAGTATCTGTCCTTGGGCAAGTAAATTCACTTCTCCGTGCCTTAGTTCCCTCATCTGTAAAATGGGATTCCATACCTGTTCTCTTTCCTACTTAGATTGCAAGCTCCATGTGGGACCTGATAATCTTGTATCTACCCCAGTGCTTAGTACAGTGCATGGCACATAATAAGCACATAACAAATACCACCGATGGATGAGATAAGGATACAGGGAGAGCAATCCACAGGCCCCTCCAACCTAAACCAAACAATTCACCATCAGGAAGAAACGAACAACAAAAAATGAGATCTAAACCTAAAAACTAGATGACAACTCAATCACCAAGAATTTATCTGCTCTGTCGTCTTGGGATGTTGGCTCCACCAGCCTGTCCTTTGCTTTGGACATTTCCCAACACATTTTGGAGCTTGCTGAACTCTATAGAATAGAAATAATCATCTTATGGTTCCATGCTGTTGTCACTTGGTCATAACTCCTCTCAAAATTTCTCCTTGGGGCCTGAAACAGCCATATTTTGTGTCTTCCCCAAGGTGATATTTTAGTCCGATTGGAGAAAAAAAAAATCCCATCAGTATACTTTTCCATTTAAAAATAATCTTCTAAGAAGTTTCTGGGTCATCAGCATCTAGGAGAGTGTATATTTATCCTCTTCTTTATGCAAACTCTTCATTCCAGAAGAAATCATTTGTATTTACATAGGAACTTACAACCTTTAAGACGATTTCAAAAATAAATAGCTCTGTCAACAACAGCACAGTCTGGACCCCACCAGCTAAGTGGCCAAAGTTATCTATACTAGTGCTGGTGGTATATATTACATATTATTATATCATATTATGTTATGTTGTGATATATTGTATTCTGTTTCATATTTTCCTTGAATTATTTATGGCCTTGTTTTTGTTGGATGATTTTGTACATTTGGGTACCATTTTGCTTCAGAGCATTAGAACAAGTGTAGTTTTTATTTCTTTTTGATAAAAGTTTATTAGTAATGTACTTATTAGTAGGAGCAGCAATAAGCATAATAAGATTCCCTTAAAGTATTCCTTCAGAAAACACCCCACCGTCATTTTAATACCAACCCAGGCAGAAAAGTCACAGTTAAGTGTCTTTTAAAATTCTGTCAGTCATGCAGTTCCGAGATGGAAAATGCTGGTTTCTCTGCTGATAATCTAAAAATCAAAACTATGACTTTTTTTTTTGAAAAATAGCTTTCTTTAAAAATATATCTGGACTTGGGAAAAATGAGAGTACACATTATTATGATTTAGAAGATGTTCCCCATAGCTCATGGCAATCTTAAGGGAGGTTATGTTTTGCAATGAGGTCCATAGAATAGGATTAAATGCACTTATTTACTCTCAAAATGGTAAAGAAAAATGGTAGTATGAATATTTTAATACTGGAGTGTTTTTATGAATGCATAAGATATATAGAATTCGGGTCTCAAGATGGTATGTGGGCAGGATTAAATTATGGATAAAAATTGTATTAAGGTTGACTTTTTTTCTTCCCCTTTCTCCTGGATGCTTGAGATTCTCAGAATATGGTGAAAGAAATAACTCTATTTCTGAATTCTTATCTGCCTTCTAAGGAGTCTCCTTGATATTATCAAAGCCAAAGATTCCTGCAGGTTCGAAGAGCACTGGGGGCTCTCTGCTGGTAAGGTACACAGAGCCATTAGACCTTCAGACTCTGCTCAGTTCTCATTAATACAAAAGAATAGATAAAACATACATGAAGATAATCATTTCCCTATGCACCGATGCATAGAGATGGAATACATACCATACGTGAACTGTTGGAAGGAGGGCCTTTCCCTCAGACTATGCTGAAAGCAAGAAGAAAATAAATCATTCTAACATTGGTGAGACCACGGATGTGGTTTAAATTTAGCTAAAATGGTGTTTTTTCTGTGATTAAACTATCAGATCCTTAAAATAAATTGCTTGTCCTGTATCATTACTCACATCTGAAGTGATTTATAAACCAATTATATAAAGGATTTTCTTCTTCCATTTCATCAGCTTTATAGATTATGAATCAGACATATATTTATATATATAAATATAGATACATACATACATATCTACTTATGTATGTATATACTAGTACTTTAGCCCATTTGGAAATCCAAGTGTTTATGCCATGCCAATGGAAGGAGTGAATGTGGATTGATGTTTTCCTTTCTTCAGACCCTCCCCATATTTCCTGGTGGATCAACACTAGCCCCAGGAATGCCTTGAGGGTCAAGAACTAGGGGGCGGAAATTAATTATTATTAATTATTATGGTATTTGTTAAGCGCTTACTATCTGCCAAGCACTGTTCTAGGGGTTGGGCAGATACAAGGTAATCAGGTTGTCCCATTTGGGGCTCACAGTCTTTACCCTCATTTTACACATGAGATAACTGAGGCACAGAGAAGTTAAGTGGCTTGCTCAAGGTCACATAGCAGACAAATGGCGGATCTGGGATTAGAACCCACACCCTTTGACTCCCAAGCTGGTGCTTTTACCACTAAGCCTGAGTTCAGACTAGGATAAATTATCAATTTATTTGGCTCCTGTGTCACAAATTTGTGCAGCAGCAGCTGTGCAAGGACTTTCATAAGCACTCATTTGCTGGTGTAAAACCTCTCCTAAGAGGCTGGGATTTGAACCAGCTAGTCAAACTGAAGTCCAAGGAGAAGGTAGTACAAAGAGAAAGGCATCACAGGTTCCAGCTCTCTTCCACCCCTAGGCCGCTGGTGAACTGAATGGATTTCCAATTCTCTTCGCTAGGGTAAATGCACTTGACTCAGACCTTGAAAAACAGTCTCAAAGGAGCCAGAAGACCTCAGATGACTTACAGAGCTCATCAGCGGTTGACAACCCTCCATCCCCGATGAAAAGCCACATGATATAGAGCAAGTCACTGCTTTTCTCTTCACCTCAGTCTTCTCTGTTTGATTAGATTCAAAGGATGTGGAAAAACCAAACAGAACTCTGTTCATCATCTTATTCACCTCATAAAAATAATAGCAGAGGTACTTGTTAAGCACCTACTATGAGCCAAGAACTGTCCTAAGCACTAGGGTAGATACAAGATAATTAGGTCAGACAATATCAGTCCTTCATGGAGCTCATTAGTGGAAAATAGGTATTTAATCCTCATTTTACAGATGAAAAAATAAACCCACAGATAAAATTAAATGACTTGCCCAAGGGCATACAACAGAGCCCAGAGAACCCAGGTTCTCTGACATCGTCTTCATCATCATTATCAATGGTATTTATTGAGTGCTTACTGTGATGAACACTGTACTAAGGTCTTGGGAGAGTGCAATACAACAGACCCATGTTCTTTCCATTAGGCCACACTGGATGTGAGATCTTTTCTTTTACCATTTGCTAAAATGTTCCTTGGGGTAACTATTTGATGGGCAACTTCAGTTCTATATAAATCAGAATCTGTATCCTAATTTTTTTTACAGTTACCCCCGTAGATCAATTTGATGATGAAAATTAAAATACCAAAAGAAGATCCTACTTAAGAATAAGGTCTTCTGATGCTTTTCTGAACCCCCACTATAGAGATAATTCTGCTCTCCTAATGTAGCTGTGTCTTTCTTTTGCCAATTCCAGAAGATAAATTCATGGTCAAGCCAAGCTTGTTTCTTTCTAAGGCTGCCTCTTTTTCTCTAAGTGACTAAATAACTCTGCCCAGTGCATGTTTCTGCTGGGTGAAGTCTGGGCTACAAGGGCACATTTGCGTCTCCTCAAACATCAGAGATTGATTCCGTGTCTGAAATCTTCCTTATGTTGGTGCATGTGTCTGGAGGTGGAGGTGTGTTCTCCCCCTAGGAGCTAATGTATGTGTCTTCTTTTATTGTCTTGGAATGGATATATCCTTCCTTCTGCAATGTACATCTTCTTTAGCCGGAATTGCCCATTTTGAACCTTTTAACCTTGTTTTGAAATTGGAAGGACAGAGCGTAAACAACCATCCCCATAGTTTTGCAAGTCATTCTCAGTGCAGAGTTGAAGATTTAAAATGGCATGCCTTTTTATAAAATTACTATTTTGTATCCAAGCTTTCCCTCTGTAAATCACCCCGGGCTGAAACCAGAAACTCCTTAAGGGTTTCCTTGGCTCATTCCTCCTTAAGTGGACTCTATAGTACCACTATTTAAAAGATGAAATTAAGGCAGTCACTGAGACAAATGTGTGCTGGGCTGTATTTCTTTATTAGAAGTTGGGCTTTGCCTTATTCTCTGCTCTATCCCATTCGGAGCAGGCTCACTAATTTCCGACTGCCTGATATTAGGTTGTACTTTACTGTGTCATGATTATCATGGGCTTTTATTGCTTTCACTTATTTACTGCCTCATTGAAAACAAAACAATCATTACATCCATTCTGCCATTTTAATCAATCCCTAAATGACTCAGAGACAGAGCTAGCGGCTTTGTGGCTCCTCTCTTCTATCCACAGTGTTTCTCTGGAGCCCAAGTCATTTCTTTCTTCTTCACAGTTGGGGCAGTGCTTTGTTTGTAAGTCAATGGAAAATGTTGTCAAACTGCTCTGTGCCTAAGGGGAACTAGTTGAGAGGAAAATGAAGGGTGCACGGGGTGCAGGGGGAGGGGAGGGAAAGGTGGTTGGAAACTCAAAACTAGGGCAGTTAGTTTGATAGATTCCTGCCTTAAAACTGTGGCAGTTTCCAGAGGAGATGGAGATGGCAATCACTGGGAAGGGATGCTTTATTTTATTTCACTGCAACCTAAATATGTCTGCTACAGCAGATGATAGTTGTCCTGTCCTTGGGAAGCCAGATTATGCCTGGACAGTGTTTGCTGAACAAACCAATCCTTCCCCACTGGTTACTCAAATAAGGTGGTCCTATGCCACTGGCCCTAATCTCCACTAGGAGACCCTGGTGCTGTTGTTATTTTGCCTTTGGCCTTGGAGATGGTGGCTTCTTTGTATGTGAATTAGCCCACTTCATGCCATTAGCAGTGTCTGTGTCAGCTTTGGAGGTATCCCAGACATTTATGGTGATGCTACATCGCTCCAAGTCTGATTCTAGCACATTGCTGAAGCTCTTCCGAAAAAATAAAAACTAAAAAAACACACAAAACAAACGATATTCTTTAGGAGGTCCAGAAAGCTCACCTCCTGAAGAACATTTCTTGGTCAGTTGCCTGCTATTCATTTTCCATCATAAAATTTATTGAGCACTTACTTTATGTAGAACACTATACTTGGCACTTGGGGGGGGGGAGTTTAATACAGTTGGTAGGTCTGATCCCTGCCCTTGAGGAAGATACTGTCTATTCTCCCTATAGCACACCTACCTTTGATCTACTTGCTAATGATCTATGAGCCTGGAATATTTTGAGGTTGAGGGAAGAGATAATGCCTGTTTCTGTAGCTTATGCTAACCTTGAATCCTTGCTTTGCAGGTGATGATAATTGTACTAATAGGAACCAAAGAAACAGATAAGAGGGCCAATTCCTTGAATGCATGATCAGTAACCATTATTTTAAAGGTTTAAAAACATAAGAATACAAGAAATGCCAGTCCAGTGGTCCATCCAGCCTCAAATTCAGTCTCTGACAGTAGTAACCGGATGTTTGGCAGGTAGAGGTGACTGACAATTGCTGTACTTAGCATTCATCCTAATGCTTATGGAGGTACCATAAAAAATTCCTCACATTTCCCTTTATGCCTCCTATGGCATAAATCTTTGATCAAGACGATGATGATGATGACTGTTTTCTTTAGTGATTACCCTCTTTTCATGGAGCAGCTATTGTTGGTTAACTAAATTTTCTGATCTATTTTTAACTATCGTCAAGCAAAAGTCACAAATTATAGCCTGAATGAGTGCTGAAAAATAATTACAGTGAGTACACTGGACTCCCTCATCCATTTAATCAATCGATAAAAGTTATTGAGTGCCTTCTGGGTGCCGAGCGCTGAACTAAACACTTGGGAAAGTACAACACAATACAGTTGTTAGACAATCTCTGCCTTCAAGCTTCAAGGATCTTACAGTGAAGCAGCATGGTATAGTGGATAGAGCACGGGCCTGGGAGTCAGAAGGTAATGGGTTCTAATCCCGGCTCTGCCACTTGTCTGCTGTGTGACCTTGGGCAAGTAACTTCACTTCTCTGTGTCTCAGTCACCTCATCTGTAATATGGGGATTAAGATTGTGAGCCCCACGTGGGACAATTTGATTACCTTGTATCCACCCCAGCACTTAGAACGGTGCTTGGCACATAGTAAGCACTTAACAAATAGCATAATAATAACTATTATTAGTAGTACAGTTTACTCCTATGGACAGGGAACAGGTCTAGTGTATTGTCCCAAGCACTTGGTACAGTGGTCTGCACACAGCAAGCACTCAATAAATACCACTGATTGATCAGATCTCCAGTTTTAACACCGGGGGAGGCCAGGGCAGCATTCCATGAACTTTCCATACTGCTTAGAGAAGAGCTATCATCTGGCTTGGCAAATGATTTAATTAAAGTCTTAGTGGGACTCTGTGGGTTATGATAGTTTTGAGTTTATAGAACCTTTAAGAATGTTTTCATTGATTCTCATTGCAACATTAGGCAGTAGATAAGCGATATCCTCATTATACAGTTGGTAAAATGGAGGTACAGACAAAGAACAGGGTTGGCTCAATAGCAGTAATTATTTTGTTAAGTGTTTACAGTGTATCAAGCACTGCTCTAAGCAGTAGGGGAGAGTAGGGAAGATAATCAGATCTGGGATAACAGATCCCAGCCAGACAGTAGAGTAGCTGTGAATGAGGATTTTAATCTCCTGAGCAGTAATCCTTCCAATGCCCATTCCTATCACTGCAGCTCCCCTCACCAGCCCTTGGATAAACTATGCATATATGATGCTTCTCAAATTATTCATGTCTCTTTATGCTTTATTCTTCTGCTCTTGGGCTCTAAGTCTGCTTCTTTGTTTACCACTGCCGGTTTCAATTATCCCATCAGAATGTAATTTCCTTGAAGGTAAGTCACTTCACTTCTCTGTGTCTCAATTCCCTCATCTGTAAAATGGGGATTAAATAAATACCTCTTTTCCCTCCTTATACTGTAAATCCCATATGTGACAGGATTTGCAAATGATCTGTAAGCTCATTGTGGGTAGGAAATGTGTCTGTTTATTGTTATATTGAACTCTCTCAAGAGCTTAGTACAGTGTTTTGCACTCAGTAAGCACTCAATAGATACCACTGAATGAATGAATGAACCCCAGCCCTTAGCACTGTGTTTGGCATGCAGTAAGCACTTATCAAATACCACAGTCATTATCATCATTATTATAATCATTTATCTGTCTATTAACTCTGTTGCACTGTACTCTCCCAAGTGCTCTGTGTACAGTGCTCCTTACACAGTCAATGCTCAGTAAATATGATTGATTGAAGCTTGTCATTGTCCCCGGTACAATGTGCTAACTACAGTGGGTGCTCAATTAATGATTTTGACTACCATTGTAGACTAGAGAAATACAGTGGAAAAATAACTTCCTCATGCTTTCCTGTATGAACAGTCCTCCATAAAAGGATCCTGCTCTCAACCCTGATGCCATGGGTGAGTTCTGAAAACAGGGATCTAGTGAAAAAAGAATCAATTGTTTCACTTCTACTTCCAGTTCTCTGGTTTTCTTCTTTTCCCTGTTTCTCTCTCTTTAATTTCCAACCTGGAGTTTTTTAGAGCCTTGGCATGTGAGAGGATATTAATAGGAAGCACATTCTTGTGACATTTCTTCTGGTTTCTGTTTCCCACTCTCCTCTGGGAGCAACTTGTTTTCCTGCAGCTTGATATCAGGGAAGCCATGAAAAGGAGATTTTTTTCTTTCATTTTTATTATTTGGGCTGTAACAATCTTGAATTGATTTCTTTGGGAAAAAAAAGTTTCACTAAAGATGGACATGGAAGCCGAGACTCTTCACTTGTTTTTATGGTATTTGTTAAGCGCTTTCTATTCCAAGAGCTAATCAGATTGGACACAGTCCCTGTCCCAAATGGAGCTCACAGTCTTAAACCCCATTTTACAGATGAGGTAACTGAGTTACAGAGAAGTTAAACCCAAGGTCATACAGCAGACAAGTGACATAGAGCCAGGATTAGAAGCCAAGTCCTTCTGACTCCCAGGCCTGTGTGCTACACATTAGACCACGCTGCTTCTCAAGTCACTCACACATTCTGCCTCAGAATTATAAGTCTGTGAAAATAATTGTTATTGATCACTGGTATCCCCATAACGATAAAGTGAAACAACTCAGAGCTATTCTAAAGAAAGCACCAGAATCTGGGGAAATCAGGTTTCTGGCTTGAAGCTCCCCTATGTTACTTTGAGTAAGCCCCTAACCCCAAAAGGCTGGAATCCTTTTTCCAGTCCTCTCTTTCTTTCTCCTTCACCTTCCTCCTCTCCTCACCTGCTTTTCCCCATGTGGGGCTGAACTAATGTCTCTCTTTACTTCCCTTCCTACCCAATAGTCAAGATGCCATTTGAAAGACTGTAGGTTTTCACAGCAGAATAGATTGTTCATTCCTAGATTCTTTTGAGCAATTGATTCTCAAAGGATGGAAATAAAGTGACCTTACATATATGTCCAGGGACAGTAATAAATAATTAATAATAATAATGTTGGTATTTGTTAAGCACTTACTATGTGCAGAGCACTGTTCTAAGTGCTGGGGTAGATACAGGGTAATCAGGTTGTCCCATGTGAGGCTCACAATTAATCCCCATTTTACAGATGAGGTAACTGAGGCACAGAGAAGTTAAGTGACTTGTCCACAGTCACACAGCTGCCAAGTGGTAGATCTGGGATTCGAACCCATGACCTCTGACTCCCAGGCCCAGCTCTTTCCACTGAGCCACACTGCTTCCCAGCATGGAATTATCACCTCCTATCATTTGAGTCTTCACAAGGTCCACTTTTATATTTATTCCTTTATATAGCCCTTTTCACAAGGACTCTGTGAGCACGGATGAGTTTCATTTTTCCATCTGCATTCTCTACATTGGAAAAACAATAATAATCATCATGGTACCTGTTAAGTGCTTACTATGTGCCAAGCAGTGATCTAAGTGCTTGGCTAGATATAGGCTAACCAGGTTGGACCCAGTCCCTGTCCCATATGGGGCTCACAGTCTCAATCCCCATTTTTGAGATGAGGTAACTGAGGTCCACAGAAGTGAAGTGTCTTGCCCAAAATCAAAGAGCAGACAAGTGGAGGAGCTGGGATTTGAACACTGGTCTTTCTAACTCCCAGGCCCATGCTCAGTCCACTAAGCCACAATACTTCTCAATCATGAGTTGCATTTATTGAGTGCTGGCTGTACACAAAGCACTGTTTTGATTACTTGAGAAGAATACAGTACAGTTGGTGGGCATAATCCTTGCCCTCAGGGAGCTTACAGTTTAAAACAGAGACCCAGAAAGGTAAGGTAATTTGCTTAAGGTTTCACAACAAATTAAAGGCAGAACTGAGTTTAGAACCTGTTGCCTCTGAGCAATAAACTGCTCTGCCATTGGGCATTGTAGTCTCCTCTGGCAAGGCCTCTCCAGAGTGGAGTTTGAGGGCCTGGACAGAATCATGTCAATAGTGCTGAGGGCTATATTAAGCAGCATGGCTCAGTGGAAAGAGCCCGGGCTTGGGAGTCAGAGGTCATGGGTTCGAATCCAGGATCTGCCACTGTCAGCTGTGTGTCTGTGGGCAAGTAACTTAACTTCTCTGTGCCTCATTTACCTCATCTGTAAAACGGGGATTAACTTTGAGCCTCACGTGGGACAACCTGATTACCCTGTATCTACCCCAGCGCTTAGAACAGAGCTCTGAACATAGTAAGCCCTTAACAAATACCAACATTATAATTATTAATAGGGTTTCAAAGGAACAGCTCTCTTGAGTTGGCTTCCTCAGGGACCCCAGTTGATACTCGATTACACCAGCGGAATCTTGTCCGTGGCATCGACCGAGAGGCTAGTGGAAGGTCCTTTTATTATCTGACTCTGATCCAAAGCTGGGCCACTCTAATTGGCGCAGGACACCACATTCCCCAAAGCCAGAGAGGGCAAGAACGGTGCAGTGGAAGTAAAGGAGCTTCCACCCTTCCCCCGGCCTCTGTCCCACCTCCCTGTTCTCTAGTTGAGGAGCGGTGTGGCCTAAGGGAAAGAGCATGGGCTTGGAAATCAGAGGGCCTGGTTTCTAATCCCAGCTCTATCATATGCCTGCTGTATAGCCTTGGTCAAGTTTCCTCATCTGTAAAACGTTTTTCTGTTGTTTCTCCCAGTCAGACTGTGAGCCCTATGGGACAGGGACTGTGTACAACCTATCTTGTATTTAGTTCAAGGCTTGGCTCATAGTAAATGATTAACAAATGACCACAGTTATTAGTATTATTCTAATCCTTACAGTGATCCTGGGGGTGGTGTGTTGTAGGACCTATTGTTCCACCTCCATTTCCAGTACACTCCTTCCTGTTTATGACGTGCGCATTAAATTCAAAGCTTCTTTTCTGAGCGAGGAGAGACTGTTTCAAGGGCAATGGCAATCACAGAATGTGGAATATCAACTTGGCTCCGTCTCTCCGTCTCCTTATAAAGCCAAGTGCCCTCTGGTGCTCAAATGGAATAAAACAGCTGCCAAACCAGCCATGGCAGAGGAGAGCGGCATTAAAGAGATGCTTGGATTGCTTAGCCTTCATCATTCCACCTTGTTAACCAATCTGGTGGCTTTGATGACTTCTTCCTGCCCCACAGGGCTCAGCACCTTGTACAACGTGGCTACCTACAGGACAAAACTCTCAGGACCTGATTCCCCGCCCTGTTTCCAGGAGGCAGGGGAGCCTGATCACAAGAGCCCACCAGAGTCACAGACATTTGGGCACTCTTAGCCTTTTGGAAGTATGTCACCGGATGGATGTGACCAGACAACACAGATTTCAGCTCCAAATCCTGCAACCGGAAAAATGGTCCAGTTTAATTTTGCCTTTGGCCAAGGTTGTGGGATCCACCATGGCATCTGTGAGAGCCAGTGACTGGCATAACAAATACCATAATTATATTTGTGTGCATAGCACTGTACTAAGCGCTTGGGAGGATACAAGCAAAATATGTTACAGTCCCTGACCCACAAAGGGCTTACAGCCTCAGTCCCTATTTTACAGATGAGGTGACTGAGGCACAGAGAAGTGACTTTACCCAAGGCCACACAGCAGACAAGTGGAGGGGCCAGGATTAGAACCCAGGTCCTTCTGACTCCCAGGCCTGTGTTCTATCTACTACACAATGTTGCTCCCCCTCACTGCAAGCGCTCAATAACTATGATTGAATGAATGAAAAAGTTGGCTTAGGGCGGCAACAGCAGGGCAGTGGCATGGTCACAGTTGACTACTTCACTGCAGCCACCCCAGGACTCCTCTAGGATTCTGCTCCCTCTTCCACAGTGTGTAACCCTAGGGCTCTGAGTCCCATATGGGGCTCACAGTTTCAATCCCCGTTTTTGAGATGAGGTAAACGATCTGTGCCGGGAACCTAGGAACAGTTAAGAGTGGTAACGGCGATGACTGAAGCAGTCACTGGGTGTAAAATAAACATCATTGAAGTCATGCTCAGCTTTCTAAGTCCTTCCAAGGTGCCTTGAACCTAGAAGGTTTCTCCAGGGGGATTACTTGCTCCAGAGCTTTTGCATTCCCATCCCATGACCTGGAAAAATGGGTACCACTTCCTAGCTGGGGAATTGGGAGCTGGCTATTGAACACAGTAAGTGCTCAATAAATACCATTAATTGAAGACTAGAAGTGGAGAGAAGGTGGTACTGAAAAAAACAAATACTGGAAATAAAGGAGTCCAGTGCTGGGCAAAGGAGAGGCCAGCCCAAAATCAGATTGTCCAGTAGGAAAGCAGATGGATGGTCACTCTGCCTTATAGTGGACAATCAGGCCCAGGATTAGACTGTAAACTCCTTGAGGTCAGGGATTATGTCTACCAACTCCGTTTTACTGAACCTTCCCATTTGCTTAGCAAAGTGCTCCGCACATAGTAAGAGCTTAATTAATACCATGGATTGATTGGTTGATTGATGCTATTTATTAAACTCTTGCTATGTGCCAGGCACTGTACAAAATCCCAGGATAGATTTGAGCTAATCAGATTGGACACAGACCATGTCCCACAAGAGGCTCACAGTCTTAATCCCATTTTACACAATAGGGAACTGAGACACAGAGAAGTCAAATGTCTCATCCAAGGTCATACAGCAGACAAGTGGAGGAGCTGGGATTAGAACCCAGGTCCTCTGACTGTCAGGCCTATTGTTTATTCATTCATTAGGCCATGCTGCTTGACTGAGAAGAGAGATCTTAGATCCTTTGACTCAGAGCACTATAGGTAAGATCTGGAAAGGGAAAACTGGACTTTTCCACTTCTCCAAGGCACAGCTCTCAGTTGAGGATGTGCCCAGTGCTTCCAGGAGCCTCTGTAGAGTTGTCCAATATCCATGCAGCAGTGTGTAGGAATTAGGCCTACTGATAATGACGTGTCTGCGTATTCTTTGATAATCCTACCTAAAGCTGCCAAGCAATTACAGATTAATTAGGGTGCTGCTTGGCAATTTCTAAATCCTATTGCTACCTTCCTAAAATGAAAATAGTGCATTAGCTGGTGATTATATAGCACAGTAATTGTTTGGTACTTAGCAGATCAATAGATACAGTATTGCTATTAGCGTATTATGCAGGGATTCTCATTGGGTCTCAAGTACCTGTCCTCAATTTTCCCCTCCTTTTATCCCTAGGGTTCAATGGCTCAGAAACTGGGAAAAGAGGTAGCACCTGAAAAGAAGTAATTAGCTCTCTTTGGGGAATACATACATCAGGGCTTAATTTGTCCTGGGGCTTGCTGGAGTCTGGTATCTTTGGTAGAGCCCTGATTCTCTTTTTTTCCTTCTCTTTTCTTTTTTTAATATTTGTTAAGAGCTGCTTATGTATCAAACAGTGTTCCAAGTGCTGGAGAAGATACAAGTTAATCAGGTCAGTCCCTGTCCCACCTGGGGCAAACAGTCTAAGTAGAAGGGAGGCTAGACTAATAGAATCCTCACTTTAAAGATGAAGAAAATGAGGAGAGAGAGAAATTAAGTGACTTGCCCAAGGTCACACAGCAAGCATTTGGCAGAGCCAGGATTAGAACCCAGCTCCTCTGACTCCCAGGCCGTGCTCTTTCCATTAGGCTGTGCTCCTAGCCTTCAATGAGTAACCTTCACGTGCAGTTCCTAATGTGCTGCATCCCTGACAGCCTATTCACTCCTAAAGTCTCAACAAGGAGACTTATCCATTGGTTTTCATGGGACTCTATGCCATCATTACCATCTCTTTATCAAGGGGCTTATTCCAGTCCTCTGCACATAGTAGGTGCTCATTACATACTATTGATTGATTAACTGAGGATAGAGTCAGGGGAGAGGGAACAGTCCCTCTGAATTTGCAAGATTCACTCCCATTTCTTTGTCAGTGAAGCAATGGGTCCTGGCATGAGAAATCAGGGACCTTGCCTCTCAGTCCATACTCATCAGACCATTCTGCTTGTGGTTCATATGGAGAAACACCTTCAGGCTGTGAACTGCTTAATAATAATAGTAACTGTGGAATTTGCTACTATGGTGATTATAGTGCTTAGTATGTGCCAAACATGTTCTAGGTGTTGGACACAGTCCCTGTCCCACATGGGGCTCACGGTCTTAATCCCCATTTTACAAATGAGGTAACTGAGGTCCAGTGAAGTGAAGGGCCTTGCCCAAGTTCACAGAGCAGAAATGTGGCAGAGCTGGGATTAGATCCCATATCCTCTATCTCCCAGGCCCTCTCTTTCCACTAGGCCACGCTGCTTCTAACTTTTCGCCCTGGGGCAAATCAGTCCCCCTCTCTGCCTTTGCTTTCGCTCCTCCAGATCTGAGGAGTTTTAATTGGTCATAATGTCCTGTTGCTGCCGGCTACAGCATTCCTGAGTGAAGTGCAGACTCTTCATTTGCCAACCTGACCTCCCAATTAGTCAACTAATAGATACTTACCTGAGGGATATTTGGAGGAATGTTATGGATAAACATTTTTGAAGACAATGGTTGTCTAACTCGGTTGTCTAACACTCCATTTGAGTGTTCCCCAGGGTTACAGCCTGGCATGTGACATCGTTAGAGGCCGTAAGCATCCCTGCATACAAATGTGGGCTGAATTTGCATATATATTTTAATCACTGTGAAGGCTTCGTCCAATAGTAGAGTCTTTTCTCAAGTAAAATGCTGTTATTGATCTGAGGAATTTGCAGACTAACCCTTATCCCCTGTCCTTCCTCCTGCTCCCTTTGTTAGAAAATCGTCTTTGGAAGTCTGTCTTCCCAACTGGATTCATTCATTCAGTTGTATTTATTGAGTGCCTACTGTGTGCAAAGCACTGTTCCAAGCACTGGGGAGAGTACATTATAACAATAAACAGACACATTCCCGTGCCAAAATGAGCTTACAGTCTAGTCTGCAGTCTAGAACTCACTGGATGATGAGGTCCTTGTGTGTTTTGCTTCTGCTCTACTCTCCCAAGAGCTTAGTATGGTGCTTTGCAATAAAAAGGTGCTCAATTAATTCAGTTGTATTTATTACGTGCTTACTGTGTGCACAGCACTGTACTAAGCACTTGGGAAAGTACAGTGTAACAATAAAGAGTCACAATCCCTGCCCAAAATGAGTTTAAGTACCAATGTTTGATTATTGAGATTTCTTGAACCTCCACTACTCTGTCCTTTCTCATCCAATGTCATTGACTCAGGTATCTTACACTAGAATTGGTGGTGTGGAGAATCACATAGCGTTTAAGGAAATCAGATGGCTCTGTGTCACACAGTCAGAGCGGGGAGGGTATTTATGAGATCAGATCATCTGATCCAGCTCCCTCCCTGCCAGCGGGGAGCCAGGGAACTGAGGACTGAGGACCAAGTACTAATCAACCCCAAGCCTGCTTGACTTGAGATTGGGGGCAACTGTGCTTTTCGAGTCCAGAGAGGGAAGAATAATGATGGCATTTATGGTGTAGTGGATAGACCACGGACATGGGAGTAAGAAAGTCCTGCGTTCGAGACCCAGCTCCACCCTTTGTCTGCTATGCGACCTTGGGCAAATTAGTTTACTTCTCTGGGCCTCAGTTATCTGTGAAATGGGGATTGAGACTGTGGAAGAGGGACTGTATCCAACCCTATTTGCTTTTATACTTCCTGGTGCTTATTACCTTGCCTAGCACATAGTAAGTGCTTAACAAATAGAACAATTATTATTTATTAAGCACTTTCTGTGGAAGCACTTAGGACAATATTCTGCATAATACCATTGATTGATTGATTCATGCATTCAATCATATTTATTGAGCACTTGTTATGTGCAGAGCACTGTACTAAGCGCTTGGAAAGTACAACTCAGCAATAAATAGAGACAATCCCTACCCAACAACAGACTCAGAGTCTAGAAGTGGGGAGAAGACAACAAAACAAAACAAGTAGACAGGCATTAATAGCATCATTATAAATGAATAGAATTGTAGATGTAGACATATCATTAATAAAATAAATATAATAAAATAATAAATATGTACATATATACACAAGTGCTGTGGGGTGGGGAGGGGGGTAGAGCAAAAAGACAGAGGGTGATGGGGAGGGGAGAAGGAGCAGAGGAAAATGGGGGCTCAGTCTGGGAAGGCCTCCTGGAGGATGTGAGCTGTCAGTAGGGCTTTGAAGGGGGGAAGTGTGCTAGTTTGGTGGATGTGAGGAGGGAGGGCATTCCAGGTCAGAGGTGGGATGTGGGCCAGGGGTCAATGGCGGGACAGGTGAGAATGAGGCACAGTGAGGAGGTTAGCACAGAGGAGCAGAGTATGCAGACTGGGCTTTAGAAGGAGAGAAGGAAGGTGAGGTAGGAGGGGGCAAGGTGATGGAGAGCTTTGAAGCCAATAGTGAGGAGCTTTGGCTTGATGCAAAGGTTGATAGGAAACCACCACTGGAGATTTTTGAGGAGGGGGGTGACATGCCCAGAGGGTTTCTGTAGAAAGATGTTCTCAACTAAACTCTGTGCTAAGAAGAGGGAATTGCAAAGACCACTTAAAATCTCCTAAGGGCCAGTCCTGCCCTTTGCTCACAATATGGAGAGCAGTGAAAGAATGGTCATTTTCAAATCGGGCAGTAGAGGCAGGGCTAAATGGGGACAGACACCAGTAGCTATATTATCTCAGTTCTCATTCACAAACCATTCAGAGGCTGGCATTATTGATGTCTTAAGTGCTGGCCCAAGTACTTTGCCGGGGAAAATGTTGGGAGAGAATTCTTGACTGGGAGAACCTATCTGGGTAAGAACTAGAACTGATGGGTAGGGCCGCAGCTGGGCGGATCGTGTCAGACATGGGCTTCCTCTCCTGAGCTGCAGGATGGAGAAAATGAGAATCTTGTCAAAGAAATATTGCATTTCCCCAAGCCTTTGGGTGGGAACATAGATTCAATAAAGTTTCTCGTATAAAATGCAATCTTTCAGAAAGTGAAGCTGAAATATATTTTACCTTAACCCAGAAGATGACATACTTCTGAGAGGAGAGTGAATCATTTTTGCCTTTTATAACATTGTTATTTTATTGTTCCTTCTATACCATACTGAGTGCATGACTTCTTCAAATGACTATTAAGGAGGGATATGCTCATTAAGGCTATCGAGTCTTTGCGGTAATAGAGATTACAAATTGAGACTCAGAAGCAAAGGAAAAACATGACTTTTATCTGTACTAGTTTAGTATCTGTTTCCCCCATTGGACTGTTTGCTCTGAAAGGGATGGGATCACGTCATTAATTCTATTGGACTCTCCCAAACACAAAGTAGGATCTCAGGGAATACAACCAGTCAATCAACTATATTAATGCAGCAAGAATTCAGGCCAGTTAATATCCATCCTGCCATTTCCCAGAGAAGGAGAAGAGAGGCTGAGGAATCATCCTGAGGGAAGCCACAATGAGGTGATGGAGAGACCCAGCCAGGGTAGCTGGGAGATGGCTGGCTGAACTAGATATCCCTACACTCAGTCTCTCAATGACATTCCTGCCTCTCCTCCCTAGAGATCCCCTAGTCAGGCTCTCACTTCTCCCACTTTGGCAGCTACCAACCTCCCTAATGCTCTCACCTTTCCCCTTCCCTCAATATTTCTACTGGTCATTTAGACTAGAACAATCGTTGGTTGAAACCAGATTTTCTGTTTAGAGAATCTGTCTGGCCCTTAAAAAGAGGAGCATAATCATCAGTAAATAATATTTACTGAGTGCTTACTGTGTGCAGAGCACTATACTAAGCAACTGGGAGAGTACAGTATAATAAAATTGATAAGCATGTTCTCTGCCCACTAAAAGCTTACTGCCTAGAGGGGAGACAAACATCAAAATGAATTATGGATATGTACATAAGTGCTATGAGACTGAGGGTGGGGTAGATAAAGGGTACAAATCCAACTGCAACAGTGATGCAGAAGGGAGAGGGAGTAGGGGAAACGAAGCCTTAGTCACAGAAGGCATCTTGGAGGAGATGTGATTTTAATAAGGCTTTGAAGGTGGGGAGAGTGATGGTTTGTTGGATATGAATGGGGAGGGAATTCTAGGTCAGAGGCAGGTCATGGGTGAGGGGTCAGCAGAGAGATAGACAAGATTAAGGCAAAGTGAGTAGGTTGGTGTTAGAGGAATGAAGTGTGCGGGCTGAATGGTAGTAGGAAATCAGAGAGCTAAGATAGGTGGGGGGCAAGGTAAATGAGTTCATTAAAGCCCATGGTAAGGAGTTTCTGTTTGATGTGGAGGTAGACGGGCAAACACTGGAATTCTTGGGGAGTGGGGAATTGGCAGATGAAGTATAGACTGGAATGGGGAGAGGAGGGAGGGAGGGAGGTCAACAAGAAAGCTGATACAGTAGTCAAGGTGGGATAGGATTAATATCTAAATCAATGTAGTGGCAGTTCGAATGGAGAGGAAAATGCAGATTTTAGCAATGTTGTGAAGGCTGAACTGACAGAATTTGGTGACAGCGTGAATATGCGTTGAATGGGAGACATGAGTTGGGGATATTGCCAAGGTTTTGGGCCATTTGGGTGACCACTGATGGCATTCAGGAAGACCAGAAACCCCTTTGCTGACCCACTATATCCCCAGCACAGGACAGGAGATAAATCAATCAGTACTATTAATTGAGTGCTTCCTATATGCAGAGCACAAATCAGACTGTTCAATATAAAATTGGATGACTGTCCAACCTAGTTGTCATCCTCTTTGGCAGGAAGGGGCAAGGTCCTTGTCTGATAAAGTCCTCCTGATCCTTAGCTCAAGCCCCCATTCAGAAACCTTAGTCTTAGTGGACACACCCCTCGTAAGCATAACGTAAGAATTGTTTATTGAAATTGAATAGGATGCCTAAGCACCCCCTTCATCCTTTATAATATAATGATAATACAGATGGTATTTGTTAGGCGCTAAGCATTGGGATAGATACAAGGTTGCCCACAGTCCTTGTCATGCATGGGGCTCAAAGTCTAGAAGGAAGGGAGTAGGATTTAATCCCCATTTTATAGATGAGGAAACAGAGACATAGAGAAATTAAATGACTTCCCCAAGATCACACAGTAGACCAGTGGCAGATCTGGGATTAGAACCCAGGTCCTTTGACTCCCAGGCCTGTGCAATTTTCACTGTCATGTTGCTTCTCTACATTTATGAAGCTGTCTCCTCGTAATCCAGTTTTTCCGGTCTCTCAAGGGGAGCAAACTGTACCCTGTAAGAAGTGCAGGGAGCAATTCTAAGACTTCTGTGCTGTTTTCATAGATGTAAGAAAGGATTCTGACACTCTTAATAGCAGATGGATGAACATGACTTTACAAGTATGAATAATGGTAATAATTATGAAATTTGTTAAGCACTTGCTATGTCAAGCACTGTTCTAAGTGCTGGGGTAGATTCAAGTTAATCAGGTCGGACACAGCCCCTGTGTCCCATGTGAGGCTTCCAATCTTCATAGGAGGGAAAACAGATATTGAATCTTCATTCTACAGTTGAGGAAACTGAGATACAGAGAAGTTAGGTGTTGTGCCCAAGGTCATACAGCAGGAAAGTGGTAGAGCCTGGATTAGAACCCAGATCCTCTGATTCCCTATGCTTTGTCCAGTACGCCATGCTGCTTTCCTAAAATACGTTAGGAAACTATAAAAAAAATGGTGAAACAGGGCATGGAAACAGACTAAAAATTCTGGCCTGGATTTGGCTATTAGATTAAATTTAATCAAAACTCCCCTGTGCTGGGCAGCAGCAGCATGAGAGAGAGTCAAGGGCGGAGACTCAAGTTGTCTGCGTGGAAGGAGGCAATGGAAAACTACCTCCATATTTTTACCAGGAAAATGCTATGGTTACATTACCAGAACCATTGCAGATGGAGGTGGAGTGTTCTGGGAGAGGTGTCCATGGTGTCGCTATGGGTCAGAGACAACTCAAGATCACGAGACAAGACAATCCATATTAGCCTATTGATATTTCAATGCCCCTAAGCAAAATACACTGGAATCTACCAAAAGAAAGATAAATAGGCATATGAGACTGGCAGAAAAACTGAAACAGGTGTTGAAAACTGAACTACATCAAAATAATGCTATTGTTTCAGATACTAGGATGATTCTACATGTGCTTGATAACAGCTTAAAGCAAATGGCCCCAGATCAAAACAGCATGGCCTTGTGGCTAGAACAAGGGCCTGGAAGTCAGAAGGACCTGGGTTCGGACCCCAGCTTTGCCAACTGTGTGACCTTGAGCAAATCACTTCACTTCTCTGTGCCTCAGTTACCTCATTTATAAAATGGGGAATAAGGTTGTTTGCCCAATTTGGGACAGGGACTGTGGCCAACCTGATTATCTTGTATCTACCCCAATGCGTAGAACAGTACCTGGCACATAGTAAATGCTTAATGAATACTATTAAAAAACAATTCAGGAGCTAATGTTTCTTTGTATATCTGGCACAAAACAAGGTGACTTTTTATCTCAACAATAGATGGTGTGACTGTCAAAATCCTTTTTTCTAAATTAAAAAACCAGGCTCATCAGAGGCACAAAAATACAAAATATAGCAATCAAATAATGAAGTCAATAGCCTATTCATTTCCAGAAGTTCTCTCGCCTAGGAAGCTGAAACTCCTGTTGTTTAGATTCTCCCACTCATTTCCCAATGTCAAATGCAACTTTACAACTGGCATCTTTCATGCATTCCATGCATTTTGAGAAGAATGAAAAAGAGACAATGTCACTGCCAGGCCTGCGGAAATTGGCAAAAATGCAGTAACGCAGCAGGGCCGTTCCATCTTCAGATAGTATCTTCTGTTGCTAATCTTCTCAATGTGCCTCAATCTCACCTGTCCCGCTGCTGACTTCTGGCCCCCGTCCTACCTCTGGCCTGGAATGCCCTCCCTCCTCACATCTGCCAATCACTCTTCCCCTCTTCCCCTCTTCAAAGCCCTACTTTCACCCCCTCCAACAGGCTTTCCCAGACCAAGTTCCCCTTTCCCTCAGCTCCCCCTCCCTTCCACATCATTTCGACTCACTCCCTTTGCCCTCCCCTCTCTCCCTGCCCCACAGCCCATATGTATATATGTATATATCTGTAATTCTATGTATTTATATTGATGCCTGTTTACTTGTTTTGATGTCTGCCTTCTCCCTTCTAGGCTGTAAGCCCAGTGTGAGCAGGGATTGTCTCTCTTTATTGCTGAATTGTACTTTACAAGTGCTTAATACAGTGCTCTGCCCACAGTAAGCGCTCAATAAGTATGAATGAGTGAATGATTGAATGAATGAAGTATTGCTTTGGGATAGAGAATCTTCAGGTTTAATCATGGCCTCCATTCTCGCAACCTTCTGAACCCCCGGCAAAATGCTTAGAACCAACCACTTTTATCCATAGCAAACTAAAATGTAACTTTGTGATTAATATGTGTTAAAATGAGGAGTGACATGGTAATAAAACGGTGAGGTGTGGGGGCCTTCAGGGAAATTCAGCTGAGCACACTCTGCTGTAGAAATAATGAGGCCTCTATTCCGAGGTCATGGAGTTAATGCTTTTGATGCCTGTGGAATGATTAACAAGTTGTAACCACCTGTTGGGAGCGTGAGGAGAACAAGGACTTATCCAAAATAAATAGCTGAGGAGAGGAGTCTATGTTTTTGTTCTCCACTTCAGGACTCCAGGGACTGTCTCCTCAAAACAGTGCATCCTGGGAAGAAAAGTCCTGGGGAAGATTCTGGCGACTCTTGATTACCTAGGGGTGGCTTATCTTGATTATTCCTTCTTCCCTCTGCTGGCTGTCTTTCAGCTTCTGTAGCACACCACCATCAGAGGTGGGACAAGGGAAGACAGAGGTTATGAAACGTAAGTGATTGGAATAATCATGATACATTCTTAAGCTTATTACCGATTCAGGGAGGAGTAATGGGAGCCATGACCTTCCCAAAATTCAGACCATAGGGGCAAAGCTAATGGCCTTTTAGGCAGAGCGGGCAGCAGTAACTAGCTCAACCCATTCCTTGGAACTGGCTGGCTGGGAATACAGCAGCCCGTCTGGAGGCTCCACTGTGACTCTCCTGATTGCCAACAGACACTGGCTCCCTGGCCCAGCCTTGTGGCCTGGTGGGGCCTTCCAGGAAGTGCTGGAAATAAGCCAGAACCTACCCAAACTTGGCTCCACTATAAGAAAAATCTCCAAAGACAGCACTCCTCTGGAGCAGCCCCAGATCCCCCCCCAATTGATCTAGAGCTGTCGTGTTCTTTGCAGGTCTTCGTGAACACAGGGGCTACTGCTGAGTCACAGCACTCAGTGGCAGGGGGTGGGGAACAGAGAGACAGGATGACAAAAATAAAAATACCACACACAGAAGTGTCTGCGGCCACATCCACACTGGACCGGGACAGACCAGCTGAAAATCGGGCTGTCCAGTATAAAACTGGATGAATGGCCATGCTTTTCTATGTATGAGTCCCACCTGGAACATAGTCAACCAACTATTTAATAATAATGTGTTAGATTTGTCTGGTGCTTACTATGTGCAAAGCACTGTACTAAACAGTGGGGTAATAATAATAATAGTGGTATTTGTTAAGCACTTACTTTGTGCCAAGAACTGTTCTAAAGCAATGAGGTAGGTACAGGGTAATTAGGTCATCCCACATGGGGGTCACAGTCTTAATCCCCATTTTACAAATGAGGTAACTGAGGCACAGATAAGTTAAGTGACTTACCCAAAGTCACACAACTGACCAGTGGAGGGGCCGGGAGTAGAACCCATGACCTCTGACTCCCAAGCCTGGGCTCTTTCCACTAAGCCACGCTGCTTAATGATAGTAATAACTGTGACATTTGTTAAGTGCTTACTTTGTGCCAGGCACTGTACTAAATTCTGGGATCGATACAAGGTAATTGAGTTAGATACAGTTCCTGTCCCCATATAGGGCTCACAGTCTTAATTCCCATTTTGCAGATGAGGTAGCTGAAGCACAGAGAAGCTAAGTGGCTTGCCCAAGTTTAAACATTGGAAAGGTGATGGAGCTGGGATTAGAACTCAGGTGCTTCTCACTCTCAGGCTTCTGCTCTAACCATTAGGCAATGCTGCTTCTCTGCTGATCTGCAGAAAGAAGTTAATCAGGTTGGCATTCCAGGCCAGAGGCAAGACATGGGTAAGAGGTTGGGGATGAGAGAGATGAGATGGAGGTACAGTGAATATTTTGGCGTTAGAGGAGTGAAGTATGTGAACTGGATTGTAATAGGAGAGCAGTGAGATTAGGTAGGAGGGGGCAAGGTGATTGAGTGCTTTAAATTTGATGTAGAGGTGGATGGGCAAGCACTGGTGGTTCTTGAGGAGTAGAAAAGCATGGACAGAGAGTTTTTGTAGAAAAAAAATCAGGGCAGCAGAGTAAAGTTTGGATTGGAGTGGGGAGAGACAAAAGGCAGGGGGATCACCCAGGAGGCTGATACAATAAACAAGCTTTGGATTAACATGATAGCAGTTTGGATGGAGAAGATAGGGTGGATTTTAGCAATGTGTCAAGGTTGAACCAGCAGCATTTAGTGACAGTTTGAATATGTGGTTTGAATGAGGGAGCTGAGTTGAGGATAATGCCAAGGTAACAAGTTTGTGAGACAGGAAAGATGGTCATGCTTTCTACAGCGATGGAAAAGTCAGGGGAAGGATACTGATTTGGTTGATTTTACAACTCATGAATCTCTGGCCTGCACACATGTAAATAAAAGCCACGTGGCCTGGGAAATACTTTGTCCCTGCTTGCAAAGGCTCTCTCCAGCAGGAGTGGGGGGTAGGGGCGAAGAGGGAGGGCTCCGCTCCCCACCTTCAGCTCTCTTCTTCGAGGATTGCGTGGGCTGGCTCTGAGGCAACAGGGAGAGAGATGTCACTGCAGGCTGGAAGCAGGGTAAGCCTTAATTCAGCAGAACAAAGGGGAATACCTTGGAATGAATCCAACAGAGTGAAACCCCTGATTGGGCTGAGGAAGAAGGAGAAAGGGGAGGGTCTCATCCCGGTGGGCAGAGCATCTCATCCAAGATGGGAGGGAGGAGGAGGGAATGCAAAATAGTCCCCTGTGCCAAGACTGCACTGCTGCTCAGCCACAGGGCCAAAGTCTGCTGCACCAACAGGGCTTGGTCTGGTAATCCAAGGCCCAGAATCCTGTTTCTCCTGCCGGTGATATCTTACAGCAAAGTCATTTTTTTTCTATTCCCTCGAGACTAATTATTATAAAATTTCCCTGTCATTGCTTTGCAACGGTCCATGGCTTAAGTAATTTAAAAATGCAAATGAGTGCTAAATTACAGTCCATTTGAATCTTTCCCCTCTGTACACCAACCGAGGATCTGGCTACGGGAGGCGTCGTTTCTACAGCTGGAAATCAATCTTAAGGATGCAGGGTAATTTAATAAACCCTGGTGGCGTAGTCAGTGATGTCATGAGAATTGATGATCTAGGATTGATCAATTGATCTAGGATTTCAGGAGCAATGATTGGCGATCTATCACGGATCTGTCTTCAGGACTACAGCAGATTACTTGCAGCCTCTAGTTCTTTCCACATCCAACTAATGTTGCGCCTTTAGCCTGGGAGTCAGAAGACCTGGGTTCTAATCCTGGCTCTGCCAAATGCTTGCTGTGTGACCTTGGGCAAGTCACTTAACTTCTCTGGGCCTCAGCTTCCTCATCTGTAAAATGATGATTCAGTACTTGTTCTCCCTCCTGCTTAGACTGTGAGCTCCATGTGGCACAGGGACTGTGTCTAACCTGATAAACTTGTATGTAGTCAGTGCTTTGAACAGTGCTTGACACATATTAAGTGCTTAACAAATCCTATTAAAAAAGAGGGTAGATAGGTAAGGTGGAGCCAGATGGTGGAGCAGCTTGAAGTGGAGTTTTTGTTTGAAGTGAAGTGACATAAGAAGCCAGTGGAGAATTTTGAGGAGTGGAGAAAAGAAAGATGGGCCAAGTTATTGGAGAGCCCTGAATCGAGTTTTCATTACCCTTTCTTCCTTTCTGTCCAGGGATTTAGGACTCAGGTCCCATTTCCTTATTTTTTGAAATTTAGTCCCTAAATTGGAATTGGTTGAAATATCATTAATACTAATTAAAGTACTGACCTGATCTGTCAAAAGCTCTGTGTTAACCACTGGGGTTGGTACAAGATAATTATAGCAGAATCTGTCTCTGCCCCACTCAAGGCTCAAGGTCTAATAGGGAGGGAGAGCAGGAATTTAAACCCCATTTTACAGATGAGGAAACTGAGCCACAAAGAGCTCAAATGGTTGGCCCAAAGTAACTCAGCCTTCCAGTGGCACAGCTGAGACTAGAACCTGCATCTCCTGATTCCCAGACTCATGACCTCTCCTCTAGGTCCTCTGCTTTCTAATTCTCTTACAAGTTCTCCAGCATAAAATTAGACCCTACCTGAGTGGATGGTTAGTTGCAGGAAAGCATTAATTGAACTTGCACCTAGAATATCTCCTCTTCGGTGCAGATATTCTTCCTGGAGCTGAGCTCCAGGCCCGATGGGAGACCCAGGGACTGAGAGTCTCATGTATCAGGTATGAGGAGGGGAAAGGATGGGGAATGGGAACCGGAGCCAGAGAAGTGGGTGGAGAGGAAAGGTGGGGGCTAGGGCTGCCAACTGTGCCATTCATCAGAGAAGCTCGGCTGGCCAACTCCTTCTTTCCCTACAAATGGCGACTGTTCTGAGAGCCTGTCAGGGTAGTCATGGCACTGGGCCAGCTGCAGAGTTTAAATAAAATTTTCTTTGCAAATTGACACAGCAATGAAATTACCAAACTGTTTTGTTTATCCTTCCAAATAAAAGACAGATTTTAAATACATTATAACAATGTAATTGAAATTCCGAGTCAAATGATTCCACTGCCTGTGGCTCCCCCAGAACCTCCAGGCTTTTCCGTGAGCCAGCACAAGGTGGAAGGTAAACATATCTCACTCCCCCGAGGGGCTGAAAAGTTGTAGATTTTTGCCACTGCCAGGAACAGTTCAGACTTAAAGATTCTCCCCTCCCATCTTCCAGGCGTCCTCCAGGGAGCTGAGTCCAGAGTGTTGGATTTCAATTAAGATTCAAACCTCACCATGATAGAGTCCTCCTAATCCTTCTACAAAGGCACCCACGGTTAATCAAACAGTGATGCTTCAGGCTCCAGGCTGCTTTGTTTAACATAAGCTTAGTGGCAAAGCTGCCAAAGACAAACTCACCTGCTCAGAACCCACGCAGAACCTCCCGTCGGTGCTGTGAGCGGAATTTTAACTCTGCATTATTCTCTGCTTAGGAATGATGAATGTGGTATTGCCTGGAAAATACCAGGTTTGAGAATTAACTTGCTAAAATCCCCACCATCCCAATTCCTCTAATGATCATTATTCTCTAAATGTTTAAGCAGGTCTTATGGTTTATGCCTGACTGCGTGTGGCAAGAGATCTGGGTTGTGATCCCACCGCCTCTCTGGATTGTTCCAGTGACCTTGGGGATACCACTCCATATCTTGTTTAAAATTTCTTGGATAAAATGGAAACAATTATTCCTTGCTTGGGTATGAGGGGCTTTGATGTCCTTAATGTCAGAACAAAAGCTATTGTTAACCAAACACTCAAATTTGGGTTTGAGAGAGAGCAGTTCCTTCCCTGGCTTGCTTTAACTGCATTGTTTATGTCTAAAGGCATTTGCAAAATCACTACCTTAGTTACATGAGAATTGGATTTTTCATGCTTTGCAACTTGGGGATAATTCTTTGTCTTGACACCTGGAAGCGCAGGGGATATAACTATGATGTCGCAGATGGTAGATTACAATGATTACCCGGAATAAACAGCAGTAGGTTAACAGTTAAGGAACAAAGATCCAGTTTCTGTGAAGCTGTCTGTAGTAATAAAGCATGAAGTTCAGAGGACTAATAGAAAACGGGCCTTGCATTTTACAAGGCTTGCTTTCATGGAGGTGTTCTTGGTATTGTTCTCATTACAATGTTTTTAGGGGGAAGATAATGCTAAATTTGTTTCTGTTACATCAGTAGCTCTTCTTGTCTTAACTGCCGCACCCTAAAGGTACAGCTGACACTTTCCTTTCAATAGTGCAATGAAAAAGCAGTAAAGAGAATAAGAAGGAGACTGTTCCCTTTTCAGCCTGCATTGCAGAGCATAGTTGCTTCTCTGGATCTGCTGCATTGTTTCTAAAGAGGCTGGTAGTGGATCAGCTAAAAGGTCCCTGGTGAAGAGGTGAGAGGAATGGACGATATAACGCCATGAATGTAGACACCATTTCACGGACGACTTCTGTTTCCCTATGATGTATTTCCTTCACGTGAGCAGTTTCAGGCTCAGATAAAGAGCAACTCAGAGAGTATTCAGGACACTCTCTCTGGAGCCTAGCATTCCCCTAACTCACCTGATAGCTGTGCAGTGCAACCATTTGTCTTCTCGATGGTGGGGTCGATCTATTAGTAGATCAGTGGTATTTATTGAGTGCTTACTGTTTGCAGAGTACTGCTGTGAGCATTTGGGAGAGTGCAATAGAGTTGGAAGACACCATCCCTGCCTTCGGCGAGCTTATAGTTTAGTCCTTCTGATGCCTTCGTTTGGCACTGAGCACGGGGGCAGAGCAATCTACAATAGGGCACTCCGGCAGGGTCCTGATTCACCTCCCGTTCCTTCCCTGCTTGGTGTGACAGTGAGAGATGGAGAGGAGAAAAAGCAGTTGTTACTGGAAGGGGCTTAGAGTTGGGTACCCTGGGGCCTACTGTAGTACTCATGAAGCAAGAATCAATCAATCAATGAGTGATGGTTATTAAGTGCTTACTATGTGCAGAGTACTGTACTCAGCACTTGGGGGAGTGTAACAGAGTGGACAGACATGTTCCCTGCTCACTTTGAGCTTACACAGTCTAGAGGGAAGAAGAAGCAGTATATCAGAAGACGTGGATTCTAATTCTGCCTTGCCACTTGCCTGCCTTATGACCTTGGGTGAGTCACTTCACTTCTCTGTGGTGCAGTTTTCTCATCTGTACATTCTGGATTCAATAACTGTTCCACCTTGCCTGTTTAGACAGTGAGCCTTCTTGGGGCTGGGACTGTGCCTGATCTGATTATCTAGACTCTACCCCATACTTAGCTCCCACTACATAATAATAATAATAATGATTATATTTGTTAAGCACTTACTATGTGCCAAACACTGTTCTACGTGCTGGGGTAGATACAAGGTAATCAGGTTGCCCCACATGGAACTCACAGTCTTTATCCCCATTTTACAAATGAGGTAACTGAGGCACAGAGAAGTGAAGTGATTTGCCTGAAGTCACAGCTGATAAGAAGCGGAACAGGAATAGAACCCACAACCTCTGTCTCCCAAGCCCATGCTCTTTCCACTAAGCCACGTGGCTTCTCAATGCTTAACCAATACAGCTGTTATTATAATTATTATTATTGTTATAAAAATCATCATCCAAGTTTTAGTGTTTAAAACCTTAAACAGAAAGCCTGAGACTCATTCCACAAAGCGTTGAGGGTAGGGCAGCCTGGGAAAAGGCCCTCTGGAATCTAAGTCCCCTTGAAATTGTCACAGAGGCTGCAGCATAGACCAGACCCTGATGAATCAATCAATCAATGGTATTTGAGTGCTTAGTATGTACAGAGCACTGTGAATGTGCTACAGAGGCTGCTTCACTACAAAGCTGGAGCCCTCCTCCCACTACGGTCTCTGCTTGAGCTCCAGATTTCCATCACAACCCTGGGGATAGATTCCTTGGTTCCTATTTGGAGGGATGGAAAGAGCCCGGGCTTTGGAGTCAGAGGTCATGAGTTCAAATCCCGGCTCTGCCACTTGCCGGCTGTGTGACTGTGGGAAAGTCGCTTCACTTCTCTGTGCCTCAGTTACCTCATCTGTTAAATGGGGATGAAGTCTGTGAGCCCCAAGTGGGACAACCTGATTCCCCTGTGTCTACCCCAGCGCTTAGAACAGTGCTCTGCACATAGTAAGCACTTAACAAATACCATCATTATTAATGATGGGAACTGGCTACCTTCTCATTAGCCAAACACTCCAACAAAGATACAGTTAGTGACCTGGAATTCAGTCTCGATCCAGGCTTGAGCTATTTCTGAGAATTCCATATTATCCCTATTTTAAAACTCACTGGTTTTTCCACTGAGCAAGGCATGAGTTGGGGCATGGAAAAGAAGGAGATGGAGATTTAAGAGACTTGACCAAGAGACAAGTAGCAGCTGGACATGCCAGTGGACAGATAGGGTCTAAGTTCCCAAAAGTACTTGCAAATGAATCCATTTGGAGCCTGTCACTTTTCACGAGGCAGGGGGCAAAAGGCACCAGTGAACAGATTCCCAGGGTGATGGGATAGAAACTCCCAAAACTCATGGCAGAAATGAGGTCCTCAAGATGCAACTCTATCAGAAAGACGCTGTTACTATAACAGCCTCCTCACCGACCTCCCTGCCTCCAGTCTCTCCCTTCTCCAGTCAATACTTCACTTTCTGGGATTTGCATTTTGGTTGTTCTCTAATTTAAAGGGCATAAATGTATTTTAATATAAGTTGAAAAACTCCTAAATATCCATATTCCCCAGACCCTCCGTGTTTTTGAGCATTTTTTGATAATTTTGTTGTAAATATTATAAGATTTTAATAATTATCAATCATTCTTTTTTATGGTATTTGTTAGATGCTTACTAAGTGCCAGGCACTGTACTAATTGCTGGGACAAGAACAAAATAATCAGTTTGGATGCAGTCCATGGCCCAAATGGGCCTCCCAGTTTTAATCTGTATTTTACAGACACAGAGAAGTGAACTGAGGCACAGAGAAATGAAGTGACTTGCTCCAGGTCACACGGTGGAAAGGTGGCAGAGTGGGAATTAGAAGCCAGGTCCTTCTGTCTCCCGGCCGGTACTCTGTCCATTCGGCCATATTACTTCATATTTATTGAGCACTTTCTGTGTGCAGAGCACTGAATGGTCCTTGGGAGGGCAAAATATAACCAAGTTGGTGGAACAGAGTTGGTATTATCGTCACTGCTAGTAATTACATTCATCCAGCACTTACAATATGCAGTGCAGTGTACTAAGTGCTGGGGCAAGAATATTGACCAGAGACAATTCCTGGCCCACAGAGGACTCCTTATCTAAGAAACCTGGTTAGTCGTAACAGGTTAGTCATTTCAGTAAAAACAACCGTTCAGAAACCACAAGAACAGCAGTTCAGTACATTGCTTCTGGGAGGGACTGTAAGCTCCCTCTAGACTGTAAGTACATTGTGGAAAGGATTGTGTCTGTTAAATCAGTATGTTGTACTCTCCCAAGTACTTGTACAGTGCGCTACACACAGTAAGCACTCAATAAATATGGCTGACTGCCTGGGTTTTGGTCTCCCCTTTGCTGAAGGCAGACACATTCTTGATGTGAAGCCCTTTCCAAATCTTTCACATTTTATGTTTGTATCTATCTTTCCTTCTGTTTGAGGTCATCTTCTCCCATCTGACTGTGGATTATCTGAGAATAAGAACCGCCTTCTACAATAACCCTCGAAGCCCCGCTGTAGTTTTCTGCACCAGTGGGCACTGAATCAAACCTGCATTGTTGACTGATTGACATGCTCTACCTAGATCTCTAACAGTCAGTAATATTTACTGCCTGCTTACTTTGTGCAGAGCACTGAAGTAAGTGCTTGGGAAAGTATAATAAAGTTAATTAATCAATCAGTTGTATTTATTGAGCATTTACTGTGTACAGAGCACTATACTAAGCACTTGGGAGAGTACAACACAACAATATGACAGATATATTCCCTGCCCATAATGAGTTTACCATCTGAAGGGAGAGAAGGAAAATATAAATAAATAAGTTATGGATATGTACATAAGTCCTGTGGTGCTGGGAGAGGGAATGAATAAAGGTAGCAAGTCGGAGCGATGCAGAAGGGAATGGAAGAAAAGGAAAAGAGGGCTTAGGGTAGTCCTCATGGAGGAGATATACCTTCAGTTAGGCTTTGAAGGTGAGGGAGAGTAATCGTCAGTTAGTTATGAAGAGGGAAGGTGTTCCAGGCCAGAGGCAGGATGTGGGGGAGAGGTCAGTAGAGAGGTAGATGAGATTGAAGTACAGTGAGTAGGTTGGCAATAAAAGTCATGATTCCTACTCACAAAGAGAGCAGAGGAAACTGAATTAAAAGTAATTATAGGCAGGGGGAAGCAATAGAGAATAAGCTTAAGTATATAAGTGCTGGCTGGAGAGGTAATAATCAAGTGCTTGGGTGATACAGAAGTCCTGAAGTGGTAGTAAGGGGGTGAAGAACAGGATAGGAGACACACAATTATTCCGGGCAGGGCTGCTGGAGGAGAGAACATTTCAGGGGAACTTTAAAAATGGAGTGCACTGGACTGCCAGATGTCAAGGGGAGGGAGTTCCAGGCAGAAGGGAGGGCATGAGAAAGAGATCAATGATGAGAATGTGCAATAGGAAGTAGGTTGGCTTGAGAAGGGAAAAGCTGGTAAGCTGGGGTGAGAGCTGGTTTGTACACAACAATGGCATCTCTGCAGCTGTGCCTTTCAGATACCCCCCGATGAAGACATCTTCCTCTCCTGGCAGAATGTGTCATCGACAAGCTAACATTTTCACCCCCACCTTGATTCCCAGGGGACAATTCAATATAGTATCCCTCTTTCTGGCAAAAGAGATTTCTAAGCCTCAAGAGAGATTCTAAACCCAGTGACCAAGGTTGAGCAACTAGGTGACTTCAAGTGTTTGAGTTGGAGGTTTATATTATCTCATCATAAATGTTGCAAAATTGTTGCATGAATTATTCACTTCAAACTAAATAATGTTAAATTTTATGGGATTGTGGTTTCATAGAAAAAAACAGCAACATACTAACCTGGGACCCAGCTGTGAGGAGAAAGCGCTGAAGTCTCTGATTTATTTTCTATGTATGCTGGAAGGGCTTTTTGCAGCCATGAAATATAGAATATTAATAAAAGAGCATATAAAATGCTAAAGGAAGAAAAAACCCTTACGTTGCTCTTTGTAAAAAAAATTTAATCTCAAAGCTGCATTTGCAATATTTTACCTGTAGCCAAAAAGCTGATAAGTTCCATTATAGTTGATGTCACTTACTTTTGATGAATCATAAGTAAAATAATTCCTCTCTTGTCTTTGCCTGACTTTCCTTCTATCTTCCTGTCCTTGTAACTATTATCCTCATTACTCAACATTTATTATATGCTCTTGCCAAATCCCTTTCCACCTTCCTGCCCAGAGAGGGTATAAAAAGGTGCATGGTTAGCTTATTCGTATTGTCGAATCCAGGGCTGCATTCAGAAAGAGCCCGCCAAGTTCTTTATTGAGCTTTGGTTCTGGAACATAGATTTTTAGGGCTAGAAGGAGAAGTCATCTAGCCTACATGCATTCTAAAAGACAGCACTCTCTCCTTTTCTTAAAAATGCTGATGTTATCAACCTTCTACTCAGAAAGTTCTTCCTGTGATCTAACCTGAATCCTTTCGCTTGCAGGGGACACACCTGAAGTCGGCCAAGTGAAGAAGGATGTGGAAAGAGTGAATGCCAAATTGTTGTTTACTAAGTCCCATACTCCCAAGATGAGTGATCCCCAGTGAAGATTAAAGGCGATAAGTTCAAAACAAACCAAGGAAACTTTCCTCACAACCAGGATGGTAAGTGTATGGAATCTTTTACCATCTGAAGTGGGGGAGAAAGAAAATATCAATAGGCTTGTTGAAAAGTTTGAATAAATATATGGATGAATCCAAAATGTGTAGAGAAAGGACAGAGATGACTGGAAAATCACCCCCACCCACAAGTAACAGAGCCTAGTGGAGAGAACACAGGCCTGGGAGTCAGAAGAATGTGGGTTCTAGTCTGCTCTGCCACTTGAATGCTGTGTGACCTTGGGCAGGTCACTTAACTTCTCTGAAACTCAGTTTCCTCAACTGTAAAATAGGGCTATCTGTTGTCTGTCCTGTTTAGACTATGAGTTCTAGGGGGCACAGGGGTTGTGTCTGACCTAATTATTTTGAATAGTGTTTGACACATAATAAGCACTTAACAAATACATTAAAAAGTATAGTTCTCAAATGCAAATGCAACTATCATACTAATTGTAACCTATTATACCATAAGATCCTTATGGGCAGGCAATGTATGTGAAACACACATTGCTTCTATGAAACTTGCCCAAACCCTAGTAGACTGTGTTACACTGAGGAAATTTGCTCTTGCCAAATTTTTGGTGCTACTGTCAGGGGAACATACCACAAGTTAGGTTATTTTACAACAAGAAAGATCTAGGTCAGACTCCAGCAGCATTCCCTGACTAGAAGGGTGAACACCTGTGACTAGAACCAACATTCCAAATGCCCTAGGCCTATCATGACGTGAATGCCCAATCCTGTTTCTCTGATTGACAGGAGTATAGTTGATTGAAGTGGTTTCACCCAGTCCTAGCCCTGCAGGTGGAGGCTATTAGCTATGGAAGTCTGGAGGGGACTGCACTTTGCCTCTGAGATAGGAAGCGCTTGTGTCCGTGCTGGGGAGACTGAACCCTGGGAAGGATAACCTTGGGATCAGGTGAGTACTTGGCCTGAGCAATTTAGTTATTCACTTGAAATGCAAGCAGGGTGCTGAACTGGTGAGAATGACCAGGCTTGCATTGATTTCTAATAACTTTTTGTTAAACTGTTCTGGATGTGGCTTAATTTTCCTTCCCTGGTATCTGTTATTGCTTTCCTGGCCTTGAATGAGGACAGTGACTACTGTAATAATTGGGCTGGAGAGTTGGACTCTGGTTTATTCTTTTTAAGTGGCTTTGTGTCTCTATGCCGCAATAGTGCTTCATGATGTCTTACCTCACTTGGTTTGGTAAATCTCAGAAGCTTCTCTCCCTGCACCTGTTTTACTGCACCAGCCACTGCTCAAAGTGGGCAGAGAGGGATCAGGACAGATCTGAGAGTCAGATCCCACTTTCAGAGGAAGGGACTGGGTGTTACTTCCTTTTCCCTACCCTGGATAAGGGCAAAAAGGGCAGCTGAGTCCACAGGCATCTGGGCCAATGTCCAAATATCTTCTAAAAAGACTTGCCCCTGGCAGCCGGACTAAAATAAATGTAGTCCCAGTGAATCTCTCCTTTCTATTACCTCTTTGCAGCATGGCCTATCAGAGCACATGCCTGGGAGTCAGAGGACCTAGGTTCTAATCCCAACTCCACCATTCTTTCTCCTGCTGCGTGGCCTCAAGCAAGTCACTTTTTTGCACCTCCGTTTCATAATCTAAAATGGGGATTAAATACCTGTTCTTCCTCCTACTTAAACTGTAAATTCCATTTGGGACAGGGACTATGTCCAACCTGATTATCTTGTGTCTATCTCAGCACTTAGTAAAGTGTTCGGCACATAATAAGTGATTAACCTAACCCTCTTACTGCTAAACATTTGGAAGAACATACTAGAGGTAAAAGATACTCTCCTTACTTTAAACTGATTTGCAACACACTACATTGGGAATGCCCCTGCCCAGGAAGATCTTACAAAGTAAGGGGATACAATCTAACAGTATGACAGTTATATGTGCATTAAGAAACTATACTCGCAGTAGTAGCCAGTAAACTCGCATTTGGTTGGACTTTGCTTTTATTTCTATCTTCCATTTAGGGAGATAAAAGCCTCACAGAAAGGCATGCCAAACTCTTCTTGTCACTTCTCTCTCTTTTGCTGTCTATCTAGACTCTGGGTTTGGGTAGGAGGAATTGACTGCCTGTAGCAGGTGTGAAGAGTGAGTGGGTGGGGCCGCTGGAAAGTGCAAGTGGGTGAATCAATCAGTGGTATTTACTGAGTGTTAATGGCTGAACTCAAACTGCTTACCAACTACTTAAAGAATAAACATCAACAAATGCCATTAATTTATTTACAAATAGGAGCAAAAGAATGAATTAGGATATAACAGGAAATGGTACATATATAATAATAATTGTGGTATTAAGCGCTTACTGTATGCCAGGCACTCTACTAAACCCTGGGGTGGGTACAAGATAATGGGGTTGGTCGCAGTCCCTGTCCCACATAGGGCTCGGAATCTTAATCCCCATTTTGTAGAGAAGGTAACTGAGGCACAGAGCTGTTAAGTGACTTGCCCAAAGTCACACAGCAGACAAGTGGTGGAGTCAGTATTAGAACCTAGGTCCTTCAGACTCCCAGGCCTGTGCTCTATCTACTAGACCACACTATACACATACGTATATCAGGATGAAATAGCTAATTAGTTGAATAGACATTAGTACCTAAGTGCTGAAGATAAAATATATCCAACTAAGTAAAAATCACAGTTTGTCCGAAAGTTTCTGAAGCCATATGCAAAGCTGGTCTAGAGGATCTTGTGTACTTTTTCCTCATTCTAGAAGCATTTTATAAATGGAAGCAAGGTAGTGCTGGGAAGCCTTTTCCTCATCTCTTAGAGCTGGGTTCACATTTAGGGGGAAGGTCCAAGGTGTATGCCTTTCCAGGTGGTTGCTGTTCCTAAGGTGGATCCGTCTCCAACTCCCCTCTGAGTCACCAGATGTGGATGAAGAAATAAAACACTTTGCTGCAAGGCTCTGCCTGCAATCTTCTTGTTCAGAGGCAGAAAGCCAACAGCAGGAAGAGACTCTCTGAGTTCTTTTCTTCCCTCCAAGTGGCCCCATCTCCCTCTTTCTGACTCTGATATTCTTCCCCTGTGGCCTTTGTTCCCTCGTCATATAGCTCCCTCCCAGGTGGTCTTACAGGGCCTGAAGGAGAAGGTAAAGCCCGGAGAGCCTCAGGAGTTATCTTTCTTCCAGTCTGAACTTATTTTTTTTTTGCTTTCCCAGAGCTCTCCCCATAAACCCTCCAATCCATATCCTCAAACTCTCAGGTACCAGAGAGCCATCTCCTGGTACAGCTGAATATTGACTCTCCAGCCTTCCAGCAACACAAGCCAGGCCAGGCCAGCCCAGGTTTGGGCTAGCTCTGCTCCAACACACAGGGCAGCAGAGAGGAGGGAGAATCAAAGAAGCTTTTGCTGGCCTTATGTGAGGTGACTCTTACCTCCCTGAGGAGGAGGTAGAAATCAAACCAAAATAAATGACATCCGATTCAGGACCACATTAGGTTGTGTATATCACCTAGAAGAATTGAAAAGGAAGACATCTCTTTGAATGTTACAAACTTTTAGCATGTTTTGGGAGGTAACGGTGGTTTCTGGATAGTTCGATGCCTGTCAGGCTGGTTCCATATATCAAAGCAGTGAGGGCCAGGGGAAAGAGCATCGGCCTGGGAGACAGAGGATCTGGGTTCTAATCCTGACTCTGGTACTTAACCCCTTTGAGTGACCTTGGGCAAGTCACTTTTCAGTGCCTTAGTTTCCTCATCTGCAAAACTGGGGATTCAAAGCCTCCCTTTCACCCTGAGAGCCCCTGTAGAAGAGGAATTGTGTCTCACCTGATTGTCTTGTCTCTACCCCAGCATTTAGTACAATGCTTGGCATATAATAATCAATTAATAAATATCACTGTTATTATTACTATTATAACCATGTCTGCACTGGCAGAAGCCTGACTCACACCAGAATGGGCCCTAGACAACTGGCCTAAGCACTTTGGTCAAAAATATTGAGAGAACTTTGCAATTTTTTTTTGTTTTTTTCCTGGACCCTTTCTAGATCTAATATTTCCTTCAATCCCTCAAGGGATGAGCTGGATAACTCTTTTCTTATTTTCAGGACTCTTTTGGAAGGTAGAGAAGCAAAATTCTCCCTCAATTTTTAAATTAAGATATAGGTGTCAGAAGGCTGTTGAATTAAGTAAAAAGAGCAAACCCCAATATGATGACTATTTAGTGTTCATTTCAGTAGGCCTGTAGTGTGTCATAACTATGGCCATTCCATGTTAGGATGCTTGGGAGGTTCCCGGGATGCTGCCTCCTGAGGATTTGACCTCTGAACGCCTAAACAAGGTCACTGCTCTGTGACTTCACCTTCCCTACCTATTGGGTTGTGATGGAGGAAGGAATGTGAGAGAATATCAGGGTTTCTACTGATGGGTTGAACTCGGGTTGAGGCGGGCAGGGGACTCCCTTATTTCTCAAAGAAAAGCTGAGAAAAGTCCTCATTTAGGGAAGCAGTTTGACCTCGTGGAAAGAGCACGGATCTGGGAGTCAAAGGACCTAGCTTCTAAACTTCTGCCACTTGCTGCTGTGACCTTGGGCAAGACACTTTACTTCTCTGGGTCTCAGTTACCTCATTTGTAAAACGGGAATCAAGACTGGGAACCCTCTGTGGGATAGGGACTATGTCCAACCAGATTTTTTTTTCTACCCCATACTTAGTACAGTGCTTGGCACGTACTAAGTGCTTAATAAATACCATTTTTATTTAAAACCCCCCCACATCATTATCATTTGAAGGAAAGGCAGCTTTGAGACTAAAGAATTTGCACTGTTCTTTTCCACTGTGTCCCCCCGGAGTTCCCCATGAAACTACATCCAGTCCTATGAATCAGATCCTTGTCTACTGTTTAGTAAACAAAATTTTCATTTTTAACTCCGTAAATGTGCTGCTTGGTGACACAATGTTAACTGCTGATTTAAAATTTGCGGATTGTGACTCAGATTACTCATTCAAGTGCCGAAGTCTCAAAATTAAGCCTGTCATCTTTAGATTTTTCTTGAGGTGATCTTTGTACAGTTAGGAGGATCCAATGATTTGGTAAAGCTTTTCATAAGCTCTGACTGAGGCTTTGATACACTTATATCGAGCCTACTTATCCTGAATTCCCGAATGTTTGTCCCCCAGCTATAGCATCCATTTTAATGTTGCCCCATTCCAGCCCAGTTTCTATACCTGGGCCATTTTCCCATATCCTCCAGAAGCACTGGATTCTAAAGGAGAAAGGAGTCAAAAAAGAAACAAAACCCAGTTTTCTCAGAGTCTTTGTATGATGACATTTCTAGACTCTAAGCTCGGCTCTACCGACTCCTGTAATATTGTCCTCTCCCAAGCACTTAGTACAGAGCTCTGTCCCAAAGTGCTTAATAAATATTATTGATTGATTCTGAGAGTAAATAAGGGGTGATCTTAGCTGATGTGTTTCAGGACTAACATTCTTGCTGAAGGCAAGCTCACTGTGGGTAGGGAATGTGTCTGTTTACTGTTATAGTGAATGCTCCAAAGTGCTTAGTACAGTGCTTTGCACACAGTAAAAGCTCACTAAATACGATTGATTGATTGAATGAATGAATAGGTCCACAACCAGCAGTGTCTGCCCTGACTCCCCTCCCCTGGTGTTCACAATTCATTTCCTCTAAACCGTGAGTTCTTTGTGGGCAAGGAACATGAATACCAATTCTGTTGTATTGTACTCCCGCAACCGCTTAGTACAGTGCTCCGATCTCAATAAGTACCACTTAGCGATTCCTGCTTTAATATCTAAAGGATGTGATCATCATTGCAACCCCCACTGGGTATAAAGGATTGGGTGGCTGTTTCAAGCTTCTGCCAAAGGTAATGACTTCCTACAAATATGCTCTGCCCATCCAGAGAAAGAATGAAACAGGCTCTGGGGAGTGGGAATGAGTTTGATGGACTTCCTAGACCAGAATGGGTCACTGAGAACCTAGCAGCCCCAAGGGGTGTGGGTGGAATGGATGGAAGAAAGGATGGAAAAGCTGTAAATTGTCATGAAGACTAGACTTTAAGCTCACTGTGGGCAGGGAATTCATTCATTCAATGGTATTTATTGAGTGCTTACTGTGTGCAGAGCACTGTACTAAAAGCTTGGAAAGTATAATTCAGCAACAAATAGGGACAATCCCTGCCCAACAACGGGCTCACAGTTTAGAAGAGAATGTATCTACCAACTGTGTTGCATTGTTCTCTCCCAAGTCCTTAGTACAGTATTCTGCCCTCAGCGATCAATAAATACCATTGATTGATTAAGAACTGCATTTCCTGGAGGGAAAATTGTCCTCTGTGCCCATCATCACTCATAGCTGGGCTAAGCAGCACTTAAAGCAGCACTTAGGGAAGCAGCATGGCTCAGAGAAAAGACTTGGGAGTCAGAGATCATGGGTTCGAATCCCTTTCTGCCACTTGTCAGCTATGTGATGGTGGGCAAGTCACTTAACTTCTCTGTGCCTCAGTTATCTCATCTATAAAATGGAGATTAAGACTGTGAGCCTCACGTGGGACAACCTGATTACCCTGTTTCTACCCCAGCACTTAGAACAGTGCTCTGCACATAGTAAGCGCTTAACAAATAACAGCATCATTATTATTATTACTATTAAAACATATGGACTCATCCTCAGTTAACTATACTGCTTCATTCCTTGGGGAGGAAATAGGTTTGCTCTCTTTGAGGCCTGCCTTCTTCCCTGTAGACTGTAAGTTCCTCCTCTATATAAGCAACTGTGGGTAGAAAATATCTACCAATTTAGATGTACTCTCCCAAGCACTTAATATAATCCTTGGCATAGGGGATAGAACACAGGCCTGGGTGTTAGAAGGTCATGGGTTCTAATCCCATCTCTGCCACATGTCTGCTGTGTGACCTTGGGCAAGTCACTTCACTTCTCTGTGCCTCTATTACCTCAACTTTAAAATGGGGATTGAGACTATAAGTCCCACGTGGGACAGGGACTGTGTCCAACCTGATTTGCTTGTATCCATCCCAGCACTTAATACAGTGCCTGGTACGTAGTAAGCACTTAAATACCACAATTACAATTATTATTACTCTGCACCCAATTGATAGCATCGACTGATTGCCTGACTGGAACAGATTTTGGCATTATCCCGGATTGGGGGTGGGGTAGGGATGGGCCAGGTGGTAGGCCTCCCCACTAATAATAATAATAATGTTGGTATTTGTTAAGTGCTTATTACGTGCAGAGCACTGTTTCAAGCGCTGGGGTAGATACAGGGTAATCAGGTGGTCCCATGTGAGGCTCACAGTTAATACCCATTTTACAGATGAGGTAACTGAGGCACAGAGAAGTGAAGTGACTTGCCCACAGTCACACAGCTGACAAGTGGCAGAGCCGGAATTCGAACCCATGACCTCTGACTCCCAAGCCCGGGCTCTTTCCACTGAGCCACGCTGCATTAGAAGGATCTTCTGGCACAAAGGAAAGAATTGAGCCCACTCTCCCTTTGAAGTAGTCCTATCCTTCTAAGGGACATCTATTCAAAAAAGCCAGAGAGAATGTGGAAAATAAGGATCAGTATGGCGAAATCACAGTGGGGATGGGTAAAGATCAGTTGTCTCAGGCAGCCTTTCTGCTTTTCATGGCACAAGAGTGACATCCAGTGGCTATTAACTTTGCAATCTACAGGGATATAAACTTTGAGCAGTCTGGGCCATAGGTATGTTGGCTGGGACAGGCACCTGAGCCAAGGATTCGGGGAAAGTACCATTGGTGCTCTTGCCTCAGCTCCTCCTGAAAGTTGTTTCTAAGTTTAGAAGGTTGAATTGCAGTTGACACGAGCTGATACTTTGTTTCTGCCGAAGGCACTACCGAAGCATAGTGGTGGATTTGTATCCCTTTGGGGATGGCAAATTTTGAATTCAGAATATCTCTGCAGGGTGGGAGGGGCATAGGCAGTAAAATCAGATAAATGTTGGATTTTGTTTTTCAACCACTCAGTCAGTGCTGTGTCCATAGTAAGTGCTCATATACCACAAGCTTATGGTATTTGTGAAGCTTTTACTTTGTGCCAGACACTGTACTATGCAATGGGGGTAGATACAAGCTAATCAGGTTGGAAACAGTCCATGTCCTATACTGGGCTCTCAGTCTTAATCCCTAGTTTACAGATGAGCTAAGTGAGGCACAGAGAAGTGAAGTGACTTGCCCAAGATCACACAGCAAACAGACGGCAAAGCCGGAATTAGTATCCAGATCCTTCTGACTCTCAGACCCGTGTTTCATCCACTACAAGGCTATGCTTCTTCTACTTTTGGATGACTGAGTGAATGTGGATTTCTGCAGTGGATTTATATCTCCAAGGAGTAAAGAGCATATCAAGGAATAAATTAATTCTACTAAAAACAATTACCATTATTTAATGACTTTTTTTGAATCCACGGCTTTTAGGCTATTGATTCCCATTTACTTTATTTTTTGCCAGAGAAAGAGGGGACATTATTTCAACTTCTCATATTGATCTGAGGTTCTTCAACTTTGGAACTGTTTTATGCTAAATGATTTCTGCATGTCCCTGATGTCTAGATCCTACACTGATTGCCGCTAAGTACTTTCATAGATAAAGAAATGGAGGGTGTGGTACATGTAAACACTTCCCCAGTTAGAAATCTCCCCCAAATAGTTCGTATGATTCTACTTGACAGCTTTCAGAATAGGTTAGTCAGAGCATGGGATAGCAGTCTTAACATTAGTTTTGTGTATCCTCCTTGGGTCTAAGTCCTCAAGTTTTTATTTTATTAAATGATCAAAGACTGTTCTTTATTTTTGCAGAAAGGTATCTGTGAAGCTTCTGTGCTGATGTATTTCTACAAATGTGTTATCTAATAATAGGGCTAGGCAAATTAGTTTTAACTCACACACAACGGGGATTAATGTAAATTAGAACAGCAGCTCAAAAGCAATCAGCAATAGAATGACAATACCATTGCTAATAACTGCAAATGCCCCCACAGAGCAAAGAAAAGGTAGCACTTCTTTATAAGATGCACGTATTATCTATGCAATTTCTTTGATGCTGGCATGAAAAGGAAAGATGATACAATTTTAGGACACCATTCTTTCAATAAACTCAAAGTGCTTGGCGGTTTATTGTTTAATGACATACAGTACTGTTTCTTTTTTCCAAGGTCAGATCACTCAGTCTCAGAAAAGGTTAAGAGACTTGTCCTAGGCCTACTAGCAATTTAGTGGCTAAACCAGGACTACAGCAGACTTCAAGATACCTTCAGTCCAGTAATTTTCCTTTATATTCGACATGCCTGTAGCGCACACTGAGTTGAGGAATAAAAGTAATAGGAAGCTCAAAAATAAAATCATTGAATTCAGAAGCTAAAAATAAGCAGAATACAGTGAAATACGGGCTCCTGAAAAGAATAGTATTGTGGCATCTTATCTTAGTGATTGATTTGATTAATGAATTTATTGTTGGGTCTACACTACTTCAAAATCTCATCTCTGGATTTATGGAATCACTTGTTTGGCCCCACTAACCATAAAATCAAGGGCTCATTTGTTAGCAACCTTGGTGGGGAAAAGAATCCCCAGATAAAACCACTAGATTAAACCTTGCCCAGTTATAGCTTGGAAGTAAATCCATTCAAATTGACCTGGTTTACCACTGACTGTTGCATAGATTCAAAACCAGGGCTCAAAACAAACTCCTGATTCATGAGATCCTCCGGGTGTGAACGGAAGATGTGTTTGGTAATAATAATTGTGGTATTGAAGTGCTTATTATTCGCCAGGCACTGTACTAAGTGCTGGTGTGGATACAAGCAAACGGGATTGGACACAGTCCCTGTCCCACTTGGGGCTCACAGTCTCAATTCTCATTTTACAGATAAGATAACTCAGTCACAGAGAAGTGAAGTGACTTGCCCAAGGTTACACAGCAGACATGTAGCAGAGCCGGAGTTAGAACTTATGACCCTCTGACTCCCAGGCTGCTTCTAGGCATGATTGGTTTCTGGGCACTGTCACAACATGGTGGAGCCGACAGTTAGCACTGTGTTCATTTCCCCTTCAGTTAGCACAGTCCTTTTCTGGGAGTGAAGGAATGTTTTACAAGTGCCCTTTCTGCTTCCGAGAGATATGAAATCTGACTGTCGTCAAGCTCATTTAGCTCATTTAGAGTCAAACATGGTGAAAGATAATGAGTTGGAAATAACAATGGGAGAGGAGAAAAAGGGGGGTTGCTAAGAAACAGATTCATTTATGACATTTAGAAGACATTACAAGGCAGCATTTTATGAGCTCAGTAGTTATGAGACAAAGGAATAGTGAATCGGAAGGACTCTCATTCTGGATAAATACAGAATGAAGAAAATCAAAGGGGAAGAGTATAACCCTTTCCTTTCACGAAGGCTAGATCCACTCCAGCCACTGAAGCACCTCCTGCATTGTTTTTATTATCGAAATATATGCTTGTATATGTTCTGGTATACTGCCCTTCCACTAGTTTAAAAGCTTCTTAAAAGTAGAAGATGCTTATTCCTTTCACCACAGAGTTAAGGGCAGATTTCTGCTTAGAGAAACTTCTTGATAAATGTTGTCGGTGTTAGAGGTAGGAGGCCAGTTCTAATATTTTTCTCATTGTCTCTTCATTGCTCTCCACCAAAACTGGAGTCTTATTTAGTGAAAGCTGTTTCCTAACTGCTCAGTGTTCCCTTTTTCAGGATGAGTCAAAGACTACCTATCCTAGGATCAATCATCTTATTGAACACTTACTGTATGTAGAGTGCTGCATAATACAATATGAAATGGCAAATAGAGTAACAGTAATAATACCTCAGAAACCCTCAGTGGTCCCCGTTAGAGTGTAAGCTTCATTTGGGCAGGGAACACTAGCCTGACAAGTAGGAAGTGCTTACCAAATGTCATTAAAAAAAAAAAATTTGGTTATTCTATATTTCCCAAGTTCCTAGCATGGTGTACCACAACAAGTGATTACTACAATACTACTACTTGGATTTGTGCCGCCTGCCTTGCAGTGATTTGAAAGAGCTCATTCATTCATTGAGATTTATTGAACACCTATTGAGTAGACATCAAGGTGCAGTGAGCAGGTTGGAACTCAAGGAGAGCGAAGTATGTCATTCTGGAAATTAAGCTCATGACCAATGACTTCAGCTAAATTTTGAGCTCAGTGTGAACATCTCATCTTGTTAATATGCTCTTCCTGTGCACAGTGTATTAAAAAAATGCAGAAAAAAATGGTATTTGTTAAGCGCTTCTTATTATGTGCCAAGCACTCTTCTAAGAGCTGGGGTAGCTACAAGGTAGTCAGGTTGTCCCACGTAGGGCTCAAAATCTTAATCCCCATTTTACAAATGAGGTAACTGAGGCCCAGAGAAGTGAAGTGACTTGCCCAAGGTCACACAACAGACAAGTGGCAGAGCCAGGATTGGAACCCATAACCTTCTGACTCCCAGTCCCTTGTTCTGTCCACTACGGAGCCTACTCTACTGTCTACTCATACCCAGGAGCACTGCAGGGAATGCTATTATCTGGACACCACCTTCTTATAAGGCTGCTGGAAACTATGGCTCTTTTAACCCCCAATGTGATGCAAGTATTTATCTTGGCCTGGAAGAATTGGTATATTTTTCTTTTTTTCTACCCAAAAGGCTACCTGGTTTCCTCCACCCTAACTGACCTTTCTTGAAGTCTACACATCCCCTGTAGAATGCTGTTTCACGTCACTACTCAGGCATTGAGGAAAATAAGCATGAAATGGGACAGTTTTGTGTTTGACCCACCCCCTTGTCGTCTTCCCCTTGTGAGGAGCAAAACAAACCATCTTTTATCAGAGCGTACCGAAAATGAAATTATCCAGGTGAGGACATGGAGGATTCACTCTTGTCAACACCATTATCATCAATGGCACTTATTGAGTGCTTACTATGTGCAGAACACTGCACTAAGCTCTTGGAGAGTACAAAACAGAGAGGGCAGGCACAGTCCCTGTCCTCAATGAGCTCTCAGTCTAGATGGGGAGGCAGGCATTAATATCTGACATTAATTCAGTCTTCTAGACTGCTAGCTCATTGTGGGCAGGGGATATCTGTCAAAATGTTATATTGTACTCTCGCAAGTGCTTAGTACAGTGCTCTGCACAAAGTAAGCACTCAATAAATATGATTAACTGACTAATATAAGTGATCCATAGTGTATAATTTATAATGTAATCTTTCCTTCATAACAGAGCTGTCACTTTCTCCAGCTGATTAGCAATGCTTCTCTTTTGCTTTACCACTGGCCCTTCCAAAAGTCAATCAATCCACAATAGTACCTTTTATGCTCTTATGATATATCAAGCTCTATGCAAAGTCCTCTTACCCATCCAAGAGGGCATGGCTGGAAAGATAATTGCTGTGATTACGATAGTCCTTTCCTGTTCTGATGTTTGCCTTTTGGGTTCAATTTTGTGGTAGCATCCTAATATCGCAACCTTTGCATAGCCTCTGCTCAAGAAGAGAAATTCCTCTTTAGAAGAAATGCTTGCACAACACAGTTGCCTACATGCTGCTTTTGGAGCTTTTTCAAAAGGAGCTGACATAAACAGTGAATGAATGGATTACTGCCATGGGTGATAATCATTATCAACAGTATTACTGATCACCTTTGCAAATAGCATCTCATCCACTCCCTCCTTGGTGACTCATAATTATGCATGACTCATAGAAAAGAAAATTGTTTTCATTTGTTTTATGTGAATCTCTTAAAATGATGGTGGGCTCTTGATTGCAGACTGGTAAATATATACTTTTGCAAGTCTATCAAAACCCATGCCCATCTGCATTGATTTTGTTCTTGGAATGTAGAATGCCAAACTGGAGTTCAGGAAGCCAAGTTATGCTAGTCATACAGCAAAGAATAGTGGACTTGCCAGATCGTTTATAGGCAACCATGACATCACATGCTGCTATATTTCTGCTGAAAGAGTCTATTCAGATTCTGCTTTTCTATGAAAGTTCACATATGTTCCTTGTGAGTAGGGACTATCACTACATTCTGTATTCTCCATGTATCTAATATAGTACAAAGCACCAAATGGGCACTCAAAAAATGCTACTATTACTACTGCAACAGAGGATTTGCAAATTAGCCCTACTTTGTGTTCATATCCTTGTAGGAACATATCACCAGCTTCTTCTATAATTTATTTTAATGTCTACCCACCCTAGACTTTAAGCTTCTTGAGGCCAGGAATGGTATCTAATGACTCCATTGTGTTCTCCAAACACTTAGTATGGCACTCTGCACACACTAAGCAATCCTTCATGCTTCCAAATGGTCAGCGACTCCCTAAAAATACTCCTAAATTGCATGTGCAGTCATTTGGGCTCCACTGTCTGGAGATGAGCTGCGGGTCCTGCTGCAGCAGCCCCCAGAGTAGGAGAAACAAGGAGATTCTGCTCCTACAATTCATCCTAAGATTCAGCCAAAACATCAGCCAATCGACAACTATGGGCAGGGAGGCAGGGAATTGGTGTCTAGCTTTCACTAGTATGTTTTCCTGATAACTGGGTCTCTTGGTACAGATAATATAAAATGATATATTATAAATTATTTATTCACATTAATATCTGTCTCCCCCTCTAAGCTGTAAACTCTCTGTGGGCAGGGAATGTCTGCTAATTTTGTGTTGTACTCTCCCAAGTGCTTAATACAGTGCTCTGCACAAAGTAAGTGCTCAATAAATACCATTGATTGGTTCCTCCTCTTATTTTCTTGAAGTCTTCTTTCCAGCTCTTTATTTGCAAGGCAAGAATAAAAATATTCACCTCTTCTCCATCCTTTCATTTAATTATATATTTGCCTTCTAGTAATTGGACCAAGAATAATTACTCATTTTGTAGCTGTTTCGAAAGGATAGCCAAGGTATGAATGTTATCTCCTATCCAGGGATGAGTTTGACCTGTCTTTCACAGCCTGTTAATTAAAACGCTCATTGCCCATAGAAAAGTGACAACTGGTGTGCATCAATACACTACAACCAGGAGTGAATAGTGTTCATTAGTCTGACATTGTTTATACTCACTGATTTTTTTTTTAAAGTTAATATCCTGCAGACTTTTTTTCCCCTCTCCTCTTAAAACCTGCCCACTGACCCATGAGTGTTTCAGCCCCTCTGGCATTTGCCAGATGGCCAGTTCCGCCCACCCAAGTGTTGGTTGCTCTGGGAACAATTAAGTTGGCTCCGGTTTGCAGTCATCTGGATCGAACAACTTTTAATGCCCTGCTGCAAATTTTTGGCTGTATGCCCATGGCAAATCCTGACTAATGTTGGACAAATGCTAAAAGTTTGTGACCGCAATTTATTTTCACCGTCTCTTTGAAATGATGGGTTGGCTAAATTTTTTTTTTAAAAAAAAGATGGCTTGAAAAATTTATTGTATTTTAAAGACCCTCTATTTTCCTTGTTTGTACTTCATAATACACCTGTGCTATGTTGGAGAGCCCTGCTGTTATTCCCTAGAGCTGGACTCTTTCCCTGCTGCTACTGTACCATCTGTGGTGATGAATTCTGGTTGATGAACCACTAGGGCATTTTGTGCAGTGGACAGGTCCAGCAGAAATCCTGAAAAATAGTGGGCGAATGTGGGCAGTGAAAATGACAGTGGCAACCCAGGCCAGGGTCAGCTTGAGTTTTGGCACTATGGGATAGCATCAGCACTTTTTATTGGTCACTCTAGCTGAATGTGGTTCCTCCACATAAAAAAAAGTCAACATCTTTGTATGTCCTTAGAAATATGCAGCACCAGTACCTGGCTACTTTCTCATTGCACACTGCCCTAAGGAGAACATGTTGATTGGGTCAAACGAGTGTGAGTGACCTGATGCAAATTACTAGTATTATAATTAATTTCTCCAAACAGTTTGATCCTGAAGACTCAGAGCTAAGGTTCATCAGTTGTTCACAACTGGATGCTCCAAATTGGGAAGACTCTTACAAAATAGATCAGTGCTGTAGTAGAACTATGAACAGATAAAGCTTTTGATAGATTCAGTTTTTGAATGTCATAGAAAAGAGCCTTCTCTCAAATCTCTGTGTATGTTGATGTGTGCTTCTGGTAATTGCTGATCAGTACTTCATGATGCATTGTCAATGGAGATCATTAGCACCAAGCAGTCAGAATGATGGAATTTTATGCATTTAACCTTGAGAAGGTGGCAAGGTCATAGAAGCCATAGGCCTTAGGCTCAAAGCTCTAAGGAAATTTTCTGGTTTCCTTGGAATACCTCAGGGACTTTATTCATCTTTAATTGGCCTCTCAAAGGTGTAAACGCAGTACGACTTCTCTTTACTCTCCTAATGTAAAATATTAATACAACTCAATTCTCCTGTTGAGTTCAGACATAACAGAGGCCCATTCCCAAAACTGGCACTTGCATTTTCTGAAATTCTTCTTTGCTCAACATGTAGAGTGCTAAATTCAATTTTTGTTCTCCATTCCTTGAACACCTACTGGGTGCAGTAGGCTTCATAAGGCACTCGGTACCATGCAACTAGAAGTAAAAGATCAGTTCCTATTCTTAAGGAATTACAATTTTAAGAGAGAGGCTAATGGGGACAAATTGCCAAATGTATACTATGTAAAAGAGTAAGGGAATAAACAAATGATAAAAACTAAAATAGTGAAGGCTATATATTTAACACTCAAATTAAAATTCAAAATCGCTAAATATATAGCTTTTACATGTGTCTAATGAGGTTGTGTCTAATGAGGTTACTGTTGGGTTGACAGTCATCTTCCTGGACATATCTCAATCAATAGTATTTAGAGAGCACCTGCTGTGTATAGAATACTACTAAACAGTTGGGAGGAAACAATTATGAGACATGGTTCATACCCTCTGGGAGTTTGTATTCCAGGGGGGGAAACTGGCACACAGTTGTTGGAGGAGGAGAAAGAAACAATGCTATAGTTGATGGGAATGAAGTAGGGAAGGACAAATAGATAAATAATTCAAGTCAAGAATGTGTGCATCTAAGAGGTGAATAAAGGGTGGCTGTTGCATTGGTACATTCTGGGATTACTGAGCCTGCTAAAAAAAAGTGGATTTTTTGGGAGAATTTTGAAGCTAAAGTGAAAAGCGTTGTGGGAAACTTGAAGGGTGAAAGATTTCCATTTAGGAAGAAAAATGTAAGCAGGGGGTTGGAGATGGGAGAATGGGGATATAAGCGCATTTGGACAGCTTGGGAAGAAGGAAGAGAGTGAGCTGAGGGGTAGTGGCAGAAGAGAGCGGTTAAGAGGGAGAGAGAGATGGAGGGTCTTCAGTTAATGGTGAGGGGTTCAGTGAGGAGAAGAAAGGAGGGGTTTGAACTGAATTGTGTGGAGAGACATGAGCTGAGTGATGCTTTAGAAAAATGAACCAGATACAGAGTGAAGTAGTCACTGGAGAGGAGCTAAGGCTCGAGATAGCAAGACTAGATAAGATTATGAGGAGAATTTTAACTGTGACCATTTGGTTGGAGAGGAAGGGAAGGGGATCCCAGGGAATAGTTGGAGAGGAAAAATTTCCCAGATTTAGTGGAAGACTAAATGTGAGAGTTTAAAGGCAGCAAGGAATGAAAGTTAATACTCAGGTTTCAGTTTGTGGTATAGGAAGGAGTGCTGAATTTTTGACTGTGATGGGCAAAATAAGAAATAGGTGGATTTTTAGGAAGCCACTGGGGAAGTAATTTGGATTTGACAGAAGTAAGTAGCTCCAATCCAGGGAAAGTTTGGGCAAGAAATCAGAGCCAGAAGAATTTTAAGAAAGGCACAGTTAGGTTAATTTGGGGGTAGAATGAAAAGAGTGCACTGACTAGCAGAAGAAGAGAGCAGATAAGGAGACAGATCAGAGACAGTTAAGTAGACTCCTTGTTTAATGTGGAGAAAAATAGTGGCCAATGGAGATTTTTGAAGCATGACATTTAAAATGGCATTTTAGAAAGATGATCTGGGGCAGTAGAGTGTAAAATGAAGTCTGCAATCATTCTGGTAGCGTATCCATTGAGTTTTCTTGGTAAAAATACGGAAGCGCTTTACCATTGCCTTCTTCCACGCAGTAAACTTGAGTCTCCACCCTTGACTGTCTCCCATGCCGCTGCTGCTCAGCACAGGTGAGTTTTGACTTGTAGCAGATTGCCCTCCACTCGCTAGCCACTGCCCAAGATAAGAATGGAATGGATATACCTCTGCTTGAATCTCCCACCCATAGTTGAGATTGGTAGAGTACTGGAAACTCTCCACGTGCAACCCTGACAGGCTAGATTTGGGGTACCAGCAGAAAATATTTGAGCTGAACATTATAAGGACTTCTTGACTCATTGACATAGTAATATTATCCAGGGAGGCTATGGGATTTTCTCTTCTAGTAAAAATGAAATCTATGTATCTTTGGGTTAGTTTGATGTCCAGTCTTATTTGAAAGAAGGAGGTGGGGATAATTCTTCCCTGTGTTTCTGAGGGAGTCAGATTTTGGCTAGTTTCTGTCAAATGAAAAGGAAGGACCATGAAAATCCTGAGCAATTAATAGATTTATGGGGATAGAGCCCTAACAAGGCATAACTGTGCATTTCATTTTAAGTAACTTGTGTGTCCACTTGGGGGTAGTATCTTACCAGTGCCATTAGGGATCATTCAGCATTCCTGCTCTTTCTAAATATATTGTTCTAAGAAAAGACAGAAATAGACTCTGCAATTTTAAAAACCTCATTTACATTTACCACCACTTCATCAAGTGTAAAATAAGTATGCAGAAAAGATATTTCATTAACCCAGAAGAATTAAACTTCAAAATCCCTGTGGTATGAGTTGACTTCCAAGTTCCATTATTTACTGATACTCATTAAGATGTAAGTCTCTACAACCTCAGCTTTTCTGACACTTTGAAGTGTTCTGTTTATAGAAAAGGTCCCTTGATTTTTAGACTCTAATTCCGTTTTGTTGCGATTTCTTAAACAAAACATTAAACCTCTCATGGATTGACATCTTCACATCTGTAAATATTTATGTTTTGAAGATAGCTCTTCCTCTTCCCTTTCTTTTCTCTCCCTCATAGTCCCTTATTTTCTTATTCTCTCTCTCCTTCAAAGATGAAGCGGAGCTAGCTCTAACCAAGTTTGCCAACCATCCATAAATTCAGACCATCAGTAAAACAGGCTCAAGTTGGTCTTGCCCATAAGACCCATTAAAACACTTGTGTGTACATAAATTCAGGCAGCTGCCACATTGGAACAGCAGCAGGAAGAATCCCAGGAGTGTTATCACCACAGCCACTACCAACTCCTCATTTAAAGCAGCAGATGGTTGGCTGTCACAGTTACCAACTGTCAAAAATAAGTGTGGTGTTTGTTAAGCACTTTCTGTGTATCAAGCACTGTACGAACTGCCAGGGTACATCAACATGATAATCACATTGGACACAATCCTGGCTCCACCTGGGCCTCACAGTCTAAAGGGGAGTGAGAGAGTGAGAACTAGTATTTCATCCCTATTTACAGACAAGGAAACTGAGGTCCAGAGAAGTGGTAATTTGTCCATGGCATACGTCAGGGAGGCATCAGAGTAGAATTAGAACTCAGGTCTCCAGACTCTAGTCACACACTTTCCACTAGGCCATGCTGCTTCTCAGAGTTTATCATGGATCTGGCTGGTGGCTCCCTTGAACAACCTTCACCACGCCATCCCCTTCCCTATAGATGCCTACTCTCAGCTGGTTTTGGTCTGGCAGTAAAAAATAGTTTCCAAGTCACTGATTTTGATGAGCAGCATGAAGGAGAATTATTCTCAGCAGTTGGCCTCCCTGGTCCAAACCCAAACCATTGCTAAAAAAACCTCCTGCCCTATTTTTGAGGATCTCCCAAAAAGAAAATTCCACAACTTAATGGAGCACTAGTTGATTGTTCAGCACTTAAAAGGTTGTTCTTCAAATCTAACTTTGTGACAGAAGGCGATAACAGCATGGGTAAGATAGATATCTGTCAATTGGCACAGATCTCAGAAGCTCTTTTTTAAATATAAAATTTGGAAATGTTATATTTCTATCCATACTTTGAGAAGCAGCATGATTTAGTGGAAAGGACATGGGCCTGGGAGTCAGAGGGGTTGGGTTCTAATTCCATCTCTGGCATTTGTCTGCCTGGACCTTAGAAAAGTCATGGCTCTGTGCCTGTTACTTCATTTGTAAAGACTATAAACCCTATGTAGGACAGGGACTGTGCCCATCCTACTTATCTTTATATACCCCTGCCTGATACATAGTAAGTGCTTAACAAGTACTATTTAAAAGAAACCAAAAACTATATTCTGCAATTTAATCTTCTTGTCTTGTTTTATGCTGTTGAGTCAACTCCTACCCATAGCGACTCCATGGACATATCTCTCTCAGAACACCCACGTCTCCATCTACAATCTCTCCAGTAGTGTATCTATAGAGTTTTCTTGGTAAAAATATGGAAGTGGTTTACCTTTGCCTTTTTCCATGCTGTAAACCTGAGTCTCCACCCTCCACTCTCTCCCATGTTGCTGCTGCCCAGCAGAGGTGAATTTTGACTTGTAGCAGATGGCCTTCCACTCACTAGCCACTGCCCAAGCTAAGAATGGAATGGGCAGACCTCTGCTTGACTCTCCTTCCGGTAGCCGAGACTAGTAGAGTACTGGAAACTCTCCAAGTGCTATCCTGAGAAGGGAAATTTAACCTTCACCCTGTGTATATCTGTACTGATGCAATTGGTGTACTTTTACCATTATTATAATGTGACAGAGAACTTAATGATGCTGCAAAGCCACCCCAGGAAGTTTTTTGGAATTGGGAAGTAGCGATTTAACCTCTGGAGGTTTGATGCTGTAAAGATGAAAAGATGAGGTAGTCAGAGACAGCCTGTTACAGCTTTCTTCTCTGACATCATAAGGCTCTGAAGAGGAGATACTCAGAAGCGGCAAATAGTGGCTTTATTACCTACATTTAAAGGAGGGACCACCACATCATTCACAATCAGATGGGTGATAACTCTTGGGGACAGGGTCAGCCAAAGAAAATCAGACCAAGCGTGATCACTATTCACTTACATACACTCTCACTGAAGTCCATTCGATAGCGTGGCTCAGTGGAAAGAGCACGGGCTTTGGAGTCAGAGGTCATGGGTTCGAATCCTGGCTCTGCCACTTGTCAGCTGTGTGACTGTGGGCAAGTCACTTAACTTCTCTGTGCCTCAGTTACCTCATCTGTAAAATGGGGATTAAGACTGTGAGCCCCTCGTGGGATAACCTGATTCCCTTGTGTCTACCCCAGCGCTTAGAACAGTGCTCTGCATATAGTAAGCGCTTAACAAATACCAACATTATTACTATAATTATGATTATTATCTTTGGCTATTGGTCTTCTTCTCCATCTGTGTCCTTCTGAGATCATTAGCTCACTGTGGCTAGGGACTGTGTCTACTGATATATTGTACTCTCCCAAGAATAGTACAGTGCTCTGCACACAGTAAGTGCTCAATAAATATGACTGAATGAATGAAGGATTTGTAAGCACGGGTGTTCACCCTTCCCTCTCCATCTACAGACACACACACACACACACACACACACACACACAATATCAACTGGTATCAACTGATTTCAGCAAGGACTTGCAATAGGTTCCTACTTGCATGCCCCCTGTAGTGACTTCTTTCCTGGTGATCAGTATTTCAGGAGTCTAGCTGTTAATCTTAAATCTGGCCTTCTGCCTTACATCTTTATCTGCATTCTGGCTTACATCCTTAAGTAAATATGGCTTTTAACCTTATATCCTTTGGTACACTCTCACCTTTTATAAGGTCTTTAATGCGTAAATCTACCTGCCATCTTCGTTAATGCATACTCCCTTCAACAGGTATTCTAGATTCTAATGGACCTGGATTTTAATCCTGGCTCCATCAGGCACCTGCTTTGTGACCTTAGGCAAGCCACTTAACTTGTCTGTGCCGCAGTTTCCTCATCTGCAAAATGGGGATTCAAAACCTGTTCTTCCTCCCACTTAGGCCATGAGCCCTATGTGTGTCCTGATTATCTTGTACCTACCCCAGTGCTTACAACAGTGCTTAGCATATAGTAAGTGCTTAATAAATGCCACAATTAATGGAAATTAATTCCCGGGAAGAACCTATTGAAATCCTGATGTGTAATTCCATCATGATTGCCTAACCTCAAGGTCTGGAAGTGAAGGAAGCAAAGGTTAGCCGCAGCTCTGTTCTGTGTAAGGTTGTCCTCTAAACTGTAAGCTTGCTATGGACAGGGAATTTGCTTATTGTTGTATTGTATTTTCCCAAGCACTTAGCACAGTGCTATGCACACAGTAAACACTCAATAAATACATTCGAATGAATGCATAGCCACAATTTCTCCATCCTACAAATTGGATAATTACCTTTTATCTTTCTAAAATGACCTTAAGATTTCCTTAAACATTCAAATTTTCTGCTTGGTGTCTAATACAAATAAATCTTCCTTTTACCAGTTAGAAGTCTCTACTACATAATGGAGTTGCCATTATTAGTGAATTGTTAATGCAATCATGCGTACCATAAAGTGGTAATGGCCAAAAAAGATGTGTTTTTCTTTACATAGATTTTGTTTATATTGGTGTGCATTTGTGTAGAGTCTACAAAAATAGACTACAATCAAAGTATTAGGATAAAGGCAGTTCATCCTGTATGGGACAATGAAGATCCCTGATCTATTTATTATCCTCTTGATGATCCATAAGAGGAAATTGACAGAGAAGAATATTATTCAAGATTAATATTAAATTCAACTTGTGATGGAGAAAATACCAGAAGGACAAGGAACAGAGTCAATATTTCATTGTTTGAGGCATAGAATGAATAGAAAGAGAAGGAATGAGAACTGAAAAATTCACTCTACTGTTGTGGGGAGGGAAGACATCAACTTTTCATTTTCTTATACATTCTAAATGTACTACTCAACAATTCAGGTAAAATCTAGATCTTCAAACCATGTCTTTAGCTGACAGTTCCTGGCATGAACTCAGAAATTAAAAGAAACAAGGCAAAATCCTTTGTTATTGCTAATGTATCTGCTCATTAGAAAGTTCTCACTTTCATTCATGTCTGTTCCTCTGACCGTATTTGTAGATATAATAGATTTCACTGAGTTGGACTAAGCAACTTTCAAGTTAACTTTGAAAGTCTGGGAAAGCAATGGGCATTGTTGGTTGACCCATTTTTTGCCAACTTCAGCATCTCATTAAGTGTTAATTTCATCTTGACTATAGTGTCACTGCAGCCATCCTCAGGATTTCACCTCGTTGAGAGAGAATAAGATTCTGCTAAAAAAAATATTTTTCTCTTGTGTATTTTCCATCTTTTGGGGGGGCAGATGGATGCGTCCTTTTGAAGCGTGTATTTGACTAGGGTGATGAACAGTTCTGGATCTTGTTTGAGTTCTGACAACTCTGTGTAGATATCCTTAGTTCGACTGGGTCTAAATTTTCTCTTCAAATTATAATACAGGCATAGGGTAGATTTCCTCCTTTTTGGCCATTCAACAGATTCCATCATCCAACCAATGGTTCAAACACCTTGTGACTTTCTGTGTATATGAGGTTAATCATCTTTATTCTAAATGCTTTCACAGTTTGATCCAGCTGATACATAATGTTTTTTGACAAGGCATTAGTTCTTATTGAATTAGGAAGGAACCCACGCCGGCTTCTTCTTGTAACATCCCGGAGCTTCCCTCCTGACTGGCCTCCCACCACCCACCATCCTCAGCACCCACAATACTTAGGACCTTGGGAAGACTGTGGTGGCTGCTCCTATAGTGGTCACTGTGGCTATGGTTGTGATTCTGGCTGCTCCTATAGTGGTCACTGTGGCTATGGTTGTGATTCTTGGTCTCTGAGCAGAAGGAGACTGAAATTCTGTTTCTCTAGCCACAGCACCCTAACTGCTTTTTGTCTTTATTTTGTGTACCTCTCCTTTGTTCCCTTTTCTCCCACTTTCTTCTGTGTTGCTCTGTTTTTCTCCCTTTATTCCCACCCCCAACAAACTCAGCCCCACAGAACTTATGTACATATTCATAATTTATTCATACATATTAATGTCTATCTCCCCTCTAGACTGTAAGCTTGTGTGGGCATGGAATGTGTCTGTTATATTACACTGCATTCCCCCAAGCACTTAGTACAGTGCTCTGCACACAAGTGCTCAATAAATTATATTGATAGTAGTATTTATTGGGGTCTGTGTGCAGAGCACAGGACTAGATGTATGGGAGCATACAAGTGGCCCCAGCTTCTGAGGAGCTTACACTCTAACTGGAGGACACAGGCAGAAACCAATTAGAAAAATACAGTGGGAACAGGAGGAAAGACATAGATTCAACTGGTAGCTGAAAAAAGTAACAAAAAACAATAAATACCTGATATACAAACAATGTTTTAGAGTAGTTGATGGAATGACATGCCATGATCAGGAATGGTGAGGATTTGTTGGGGATTTTCTCCTGGAGGAAGTGACTTTTCAAAATGATTTTTACCCAAATGAGGAAGATGCATGGGCACACTGTAACTTTAGAGATTCCTGTGGTAAGTATTACACTGGGAAAAGTAGCATGTGATGAAATGTAGCATAAACACTGGACATACATCCAGTAACTGAAAATTTATATAACATAGTGATATTAAATGATCTTCCATTGATAAGTCACTGCATAGAAATTATTTTTAATTTGGGTTGAGCCTCTGTGTTAATGATAGATTGACTTGCAACTTTCTAGGCTGAAATGCAGCAAGAACATATGTGTGCTTGTGTGTGTGTGTATACATATGGAAAGAGAATATGCCAAATACATGTCTTGTATTTTCCAAGTATTTAATATAGTAAATTGAAGCCAGTGGGTGGTCAATAAATACCACTACTACTATCACATATATGTATATCTGTCATATAAGCATAATCTTTAGAGGGCTATAATTACAATGTGGGGTATTTATTAAGTAATTGTGCCTAATACATCACATATGACAATGCCTGGGTATTGAGTTAGTAGCTGTTGGGTTTATATGCTGTAAATATTTTTATTTCACAAGCCCTCTGACCCCATCCCAACCACTCAACATGGACATATTTTTTTCTCATGCAACACTCCAGCTGGCACTCTCCATTCCTCTCAAACTAACCTGGTCTCTTTGGTTCTTTTCTCATCTCCCCCACCACCAACCTCTTGCTCACAGCCAGCAACTCCTTCAGAGACCACTGCTCTTCTTACCTTCAAAACCCTTCTGAATTCACATCTCCAAGAGGCCTTCCCTCATTAATTGCAAATCTCCCCAAAGTGACTGCACTTTGACCCTTTTGTGCCGCCCAAACTCCCAAATACAACCCCTACCATAGCAGTCATATATATATATATATATGCTTGATTTCCTTTTTATTTAGAGTCTGTTTTCCCTGCTAGATTATAAAATGTTTGAGGGCAGGAATCACATACTCCAATTCTACTGTGCTCTGCACAAAGGCTCTAAATAAATATGATTATCCTGAAATCCCTTAATAAGTAAGATTGATTCTGCAAAACTTTATAGTTGTGTAAATTCAGGTCAGTGGGGATGCCTAGAGCCCCAGGCATGGAGAAAACCTAAGTCCCATGTACTTTTGCTAAGACTTACTGCTTTTATACAATTGTGATTATTGTTCTAAAAGTCAGTTCAAAAATACAGAATTCAGTTGGTTTATCTTGATCTATCAATATCCTCCACCCTATCTGGCCTTTCCATTCAGGTGAAAAAAGGAGTGTACCTTGAATCCTGCCCTGAAGTTGAACTCACTTATATGCTATTTGGGCTTAGTAGGTATGCATGAGAAATCTGGGTGATGGAGCAATTTGAGATCATTCCCCAGTGATTGAGATCAGACCTTAGAGTCTTAATGGTTGGAACTCCAATCTGGAAAAGAGATACAATTTGGGTACTAAGGGCATCTCCTGCCCTCCACAGAGCAAAGTCCACACTTCAAAATTGCCCTCACTGGAGAAGAATACCTTTTCTTCAGCAATTACCCACTGCTAGAATTTTCACACGACGGTCCCATTCTTTGGCTGACAAGGTCATAGGATGGTAGAAAGGTGAGAACTGCAGACAGAGGAACGATGCGGGAAGGAAGGACTGGCATCTTCAGGTGAGTCCACTAGATTACGGTCTCTTGGTGTGAAGCTGCCGGGCTGGGCAGGGTACCTAGTAGGGGTATGCCTAGAAGGCCAGTTTTTGCAAAAGGGGGAGAGCATATTCAAGAAAGCCACCCTGAAACGTCGAGATAGTAAGTTGTAGATGATGGGATTCACAGCTGAACTCAGATAAAAGAAAACACCTGGAAGGGTGAAAAGGAAATGGGTCAAATGGGCAGCAACACAGGAGAAAGGATGAGAAGGACAAGGGCATTTGATTAATGGCTGGAGCATATTGACCTTCATTACCCTGTCGGGAAGGTGATCGTGTGTTACAAGACTCTAATTGGAATGACAGAATGCTAAGATCAAAACTACCAATTGTACACCTAGGGTTTTAAATCCCGACAGTTTAAAGAAAGTCTAGAAAGTTCTGTCAATCCTCTATCCAGCCACTGCTTTTGTTCCCAGCTTTAATTAACACTATCCCAAGGCGGAGCAATGGATAGTTTGGCAAAGAGGAGAGGAGTTTTGATCTTGTTCACTGCTGAATATAAATCTGAACTACAGATTTTTAAGAACTGGGGAAGAGTTGAAAATTGCATGATCTTCTCAGTTGCAATTCTTTGCTTTATTATAAAAATCTACTGAAGGAAGGATTGTTAGCTTCTTCCCCAAAGAAAATCTGTGCAAGGATTTTTGTAAATGGAAATGAAAGTTTAATTTGAGGAAACTGTCCATTTTAACCAAAGGTTTGCACTCACTGCACTGTGCTATCCCACAAAATCCCTTTCTTTAAAAGAATATCTAACTCCTCTTCTCCCTCCTCCCACTCTCTCAGCCAACTCTGCTCCTTCCTAGGACCTCTGACTGATGTTTGAAGCAGACACCAGACACTGGATAATGGTGGTGGTGGTGAAAATGGTATTGGAGCACACAGTGTAACTAAGGACTTGGGGAAAGTGAAACAGCAGCATCAAATATGTTCCCAACTCACCAATAGCATATATTCTACTTGGTAAATATTTTTAGGTGTCCCCCATTTATCTTAATAAATAAATAACTGTACAACTGTAGGGGCTATGGAAAGGTATCAACAAATATACTAGTTGGTCAGTCAATCATTTATTGAGTGCAGAGTCTTTACTAAAATGGTACAGAGTCTTTACTAAAATGCTTGGGAGAGGACAATACAGTAATAAACAGACACATTCCCAGCCCTAGACATCCCTCTTGAGTTGATGTCATTCAGGGAGTTGGGAGTAAATTGGAGAAGGCTTACTGAAGGAGGTCATGTTTTAGGAGGACTTGGAATTCAGGAAGTGCTGTGGTCTGTCAGATCTGGTCGGGGAAGAAGTAAACAAATGGGGATTAACTGTGAACCTCACGTGGGACAACCTGATTACCCTGTATCTACCCCAGCACTTAGAACAGTGCCCTGCACATAGTAAGCGCTTAACAAATACCAACATTATTATTATTAAACAATAGATGGAATGTGAGAGCTGAAAAACAGTAAGGAATAGAGGTTGATACCAAGATTGTAGCCTCCTGCGACAGGGAAAATGGCAGCGTTATAACTCCACTGGGGTAGGGATTGTGTCTACCAACTGTATTGGACTCTCCTAAGTGTTTAGGACAGTGCTCTGAACTGAGTGCTCAATAAATATTATTGATTGATTGAGTTGGTGAAATTAGGCAGGGGAGAAGGTTTAGGAGGGAAGATTAAGGTTGGAGTTTTAGTAATAATAGAATGTACCAAGAGCCCTCTGGATGTAACATACTAAGCACTTGGGGGAAAGTACAACAGAAGCATCAGATGTTCCCTGCCCACAATGTTCAGTGTGAGGTACCAGCAGGACATCCAAATGGAGGTGTCCTGGAGGCAAAGAATAATGTGTGTTTGGGGGTTAGATGAAAGATCCATGGAGAGGTGGTAACTGAAGCCATATGACATGAGCAGATCAACTCCCTGAGGAAGGGAATGTCTAATGAGAAGAGTGTGTGTAGGGGGAGATTCAGAGCAGAGCCATGTGTGACATCCACAGAGGAGAAGAGGTGGAAACAAGGAGGCCTACTGAAACAGCACAGGCCGGGGAATCGGAGGACCTGGGATCTATTCCCAGCTCTGCCATTTGCCTCTGTGTAACCATGAGCAAGTCACTTAATTTGTCTGTGCTTGTTACCTCATTTGTAAAATGGGGATTAAATCATTCTCCTTCGTACTCAGACTATTATTAGCTCTAGGCGGGACTGTGACCAACTTGATTATTTTGTACCTACCCCAGAGTTTAGTACATTGCACATACTAAGCGCTTAACAGGTATCATTTTAAAAAAAGAAGAGCAAGTGAATTAAACCAAGTAACTGTCAGAGAGACAGAAGGAGAAACATGGTAACCATATCAGCAAAATGGAGGCTTGATAATTTTTCAAAGAAAAGGGTGGAGTCTACATCATGAAGACAGTTGAGAGGCTCAGGAGTGAGACTTGTATTAGACTGCCAAAACATACCATTTCTACTGCATCCCCTGTCATAAAAACAAATTTTTCCGGCCCTGGGGTACCCAGACTGCACTATTTCAGATGCAGGTTTCTTCAGACTTGGGAGTTGCAGGTGACAGATGATGAAGCATCCATCTTCCGTCCCTGTCTGCCTGCTGTCACTCAGATTCAACTGTTTTTATTCCCCAATCTGCCTTTTTTCTTTGGTATCTCTCAAATGTTGTAAGTTTGCTGGTTCTAATGCAATAATCTCTTCTATTTCTTTCTTATTCTCTCCCCAACCAGAAAAGTATTCAGTGCTTAATAGACACAGATTTGGTTATATGTATGTTTGTATCAAAGAATGACCTGCCATGAAGAGTCCTGAATTTACCCAAGATATTAAGTATTTAGGTAACAGTTTAATAAAACTAAAGTTAACTCTGTTCATATCAAAAATACCCAAGAGAAGCTTGGCTTTGCTTGATAAGACTAATTTGAAACAACAAGAGATTATAAAGGCTTCTGGCCTGATTATCTTGCAACAGTGCTAGAGCTTAGTTCAGTGGTTGGCACAAAGGAGGCACTTAACAAATACCTCAATTTTTATTATCCTCAAAAAGTGGATGCCAGGAGATAAGGTCCCCAAGTTTCACCCAAGTTATCACCCAAGTTTCTTTCCCTCTAGAGTGGAGTTTTAGTAATAATGGGCAAGGGAACATTTCTACCAATTCTGTTATATTGTACTCTCCCTATAGTTTAATAGTTTAATAGAGTGTTCTGCACACAGTAACTGCTCAGTAAATATGATTGATCCTAACTGTGATGTGCAGTAGGTATTTGAAGAAGTAAGATTGCAGGGAAGCTTTTGTGGAATGGCAGAGTTTTGGAAACCATTTGAAAGCCTAATTTGTGTAAATCAGAACTGGGGGCTGGGTGACCCACCTGTAATCCATATTTCTCATTTTTCTCCCATTAGAACTGTGGATATGGTCCTTGTGTTGGAAATCCCTTGGGTGTGATACTATAGCTTCCACAGGAGTAGCTAAGTGGGGTTCTGCCACTGCAGTCCGTTTGAGGCTTGAATGCCTAATCAGTAGCAATTTCCCAGTATTATAAAAGATTATAATCCAAGGCTGTTCGAGTTGTTTCTTAAAAGGATCCATTTTCGTCAGCTTTGAGGAAATAACTTCTACATACTCCATTTCCTTATGCAAGCATCTCACCTAGCTTTTAGGTTTGACCATGTGATTTGCTACTGGGTGAATCACCTGCACTGAAGATTCATGCGTTAAAAGCTCCCTGTAGACTTTAAACTCATTATGGCAGGGACCATGTGTCTACTAATTTTATTGTACTCTTCCAAGGCCTTAGACACATACTAAGCTCTCAAATATCATCGACTGATTGATTAAAAGCTTACAATTAAATAAGCTTTCCATCATGTTGTACAGTTGAACAAAATATTCAAGGCTTAATTCCAGGAACAGGAGTTGTTGTGGCCAGGAAATGTGTCTGTTGTACTGAGCTCTCCCAAGCACTTAGTACGCTACTCTGAACAGAGTAAGCACTCAATAAATACCACTGATTAAAGATATGAAGTAATGTTAGAACTTGTAGGCAGTGACGACCAGTGAGTTACCTGACACCACATGAATAAGGTTAAACACATTAGCCAGAGACTCTGTCCACTCCTCCACGAAGCTGAAGAAGAGACGATCTATGTGGAACGGAGCCCAGCAGATAGCAAATACTAGAACCAAGATGACTGGTGGGGAGGCAGAGAAAGGGATAGGCAAGTTAGTGAAAGGGCAAAAGTTAAAGCCTCTGACTGTAATGTAATGAAGCAAATGATATTTCTTTTAAGCCTCCTTTCTTAGGCTAATATTGGATCAAGATTTTCATAAAATTCAGACATTCCTACCTCTTGAGACTCCCATACTTTTCTGAAATTTAACTAAAATTGACATAATTCCTCAAGAGATCTTTTTGGCCTTCTTGGCATTGCTTACCTTTTTCCTTCCATTGAGTCAGCTTTGATTTGGAGCTAAAATTAACATAATTTCTCATTGGATAATTTGCAGTTTAGAGCGTTTGGTGTGAAAAGAATTATGGATGGAGTCACCAATGTAACCAATATCTGTTCACTGAAGCCCAGGAGAAAAAGACAGACTTGAGACAAAATACTTAGAAAGTTCAATGACCATCATTTAAAAGTAATGTGCTTTGTGTCTAATGGTTTTAGGACTAAGTTTTCTAGCTCTTATTTCCCTCTTCTGACTCTGAGATCAGGAATATATTGAAAAAATCACAGATGGTGGAGACATTGCATTGGGGGTAACATAAGGAACACAAGTGACCCTTAAAAGAAATGGGACTGAATTATATTCCAATGATCCAATCAGAAGGCAGACACTACTTATCTGTGTGGTCAGAATAGACTGGATTTCCCACCAAGTGAGGGATTCTGTTTCTATTTTCTTTAACAGCTCTGAATTAGGGAGAGAAGTGTATCCTTGCTAGGGTAAGTGGACCCTAGCAAATTGGATACTAGAAGGTTATTAGTGTGAAATAAGGTTCATTTACCAAAAGCCATGGATTTTTGAGATTGGTGCTATTAATGAAATCACATAATAAAGTGTGGCCTAGTGAAAAAAACATAGGCCTGGGAATCAGAAGGATCTGAGTTCTAATCCTGATTTTTCCTCTTCTCGTGTGATCTCGGGAAAGTCACTTCACTTCTCTGTGCCTCAGTTACCTCATCTGTAAAATGGGGATTAAGGCTATGAGCCCCATGTGGGACAGGGACTGTGTCCAACCTGATTAGCTTATATCTACTTCAGTGCTTAGTATAGTGCCTGGCATATACTAATTACTCAACAAATATCATTAAAAAAATGCAATTGTGTCCCCTAATGTGACAATTGCTGTAGAAAAGAAGAGGGAGTTTTAAGATTCTAGGGTATAATTCTGCTTCTCTGCAGAGTGGAGCTGTGAAGAACTGGAAATGGACTTGGTCTTTCATCCTTAGCCAAGATAATTTCTTTTAATAATTGTAATAATAATAATTGTGTATTTGTTAAGCACTTACTATGTACTAGGCACTCTTCTAAGTGCTGGGGTGGATACAAGGAAATCAGGTTGTACACAGTCCCTGTCCCACATGAGGCTCACAGTCGTAATCCCCATTTTACAGATGAAGGAACTGAGGCACAGACAAGTGAAGTGACTTGCCTGAGGTCACACAGCAAACAGGTGGCAGGGCTGGGATTAGAACCCATGACCTTCTGACTCCCATGCCTTATTCACTAATAATAATAATAATAATGTTGGTATTTATTAAGCGCTTACTATGTGCCAAGCACTGTTCTAAGCGCTGGGGTAGACACAGGGGAATCAGGTTGTCCCACGTGGGGCTCACAGTCTTAATCCTCATTTTACAGATGAGGGAACTGAGGCACTGAGAGGTTAAGTGACTTGCCCAAAGTCACACAGCTGACAAGTAGCTGAGCTGGGATTCGAACCCATGACCTCTGACTCCAAAGCCCGTGCTTTTTCCACTGAGCCACGCTGCTTCTAAAGCCACACTGCTTCCCTCCTTTTCCTTTCTCAACCATCATCTGTATTTATTGCACTGTTACTATGTGCAGAGTATTGCTTTGAACCATGCTAAGCACAAATATACAATTCGCCCATTGTGGGCAGGGATTGTCTCTCTTTATTGCTGTATTGTATTTTCCAAGTGCTTAGTACAGTGCTGTGCAAACGGTAAGTGCTCAATAAATACAATTGAATGAATTGTACTAGGTACAAATGTATTGTGCTTGGGAGCATTCAATAGAAGACAAAGTGAGAGATTCTTCCCTGTACTTTACTGGGGGAGACAGGCAGACACACATGAATATATATAGTAGGAACAGGAGTGCTTTTGTTCTGACTACTTGTAGCTGTGTTTTGGGACAATAAATGTACAGTGAAATAAGTAAACAGTGGAATAAGCACACTGGTAAATATGAAAGTGCTAAGGGTCACTGAAGGAATAACATGACCAGGAAAGTAGGGATTATTCAATCATATATTTTTAATACCTTACTTTCTTGAGAATATGTTGTGATTTAAATAACACCATATTTCACAGATATCTTATGAGTCCTCCCCAGTATTCCTGGGAGGTGGAATGGGGCCAGTGTTATCATTATCTCTATTTTAAATAGCAGAAAACCAAAGCTCAGGGTTTGGCATTTTCTCAAACTCACACAACACATCACAGTCAGAGCTGATCACAGTAACTAAGTATTTCCAGTAGACTTTGCTGCCTGGAGTGTTAGGATCATAATGCCTCCTGAGAGGGCACTACATTTGAAATGAGTTATTCTATTTAATAAGATATTACTGGTTACTGGACAACATTCAAAACAGTAGCCCAGGTGATGGAGGGAAACTGGCACCACTGAACTGCTCAGGCTGGTGAGATTCTTCATGTCACATAATGCAGGGTGGCCTTGTGGAAAGAGCATGGGCCTGGGAGTCACAGGATCTGGGTTCTAATCCCAGCTTCTCTGCCATTTGTCTGCTGTGTAATCTTGGCAAGTCACTTAACTATGTCTGTTGCCTTAACTGAAAAATGGAAATTAAGACTGTGAGCCCTACATAGACAGGGATGGTTTCTAACCTGATTATCTTGTTGGCACCTAGTAAGCACTTAACAACTATTGCTATTATTATTGTTATTATTATTATTATTCCCGCTTTCCCTGAAGGGCAGCTGGAGTCCAGTTGATAGTGTTAATTCTCAAGTCCCTTTCCTGTTGCCTTCTTTCCTCCTTCCCCTCCCACCAAAAAAAAATAAAAAATATTAATGACTTACAGAGCATCTTAGTGATTGACTTCCTGGGTGGTCTCTGTACATTCATAGCCATATCATCAGCTTCGAGAGATTTGTCACTCCTAAGCTGAAAGGGAAAAACAGGAAAGTGTGACAGCGGAGACAATTTTTCTACTCTCCAACACCGTTGTTCTGGCTGTGTTAGCATTGGAATTCTAGTAATTACAATAATAACTCTAGCATCAGTTTTCCATTGCCTGGAGAATGGTAAGCCTTCAGGTGAATTTGGATAAATGTCACCATTTTCTGAACTCCGGGCATCCTCAGAGAATATAGCCAGATAAAGGAAGACACTATATCCTGGGGAGGACCACCAGATTATAAAACCTGGGTTTTTAGGAATAATAATGATATAACATAGAATGGCTCTTGGTGTTTTAACTTGAATGGCTGTGAATATTAAATTAGTGAGTGGGTGTTCCACATATTAGTCTTCCTAGGTAGATATTGATAATGGTCATAATAGCACAATGCTGACATGTGGTCATGATGATATCCTGTTATCTGAGTCTAAAATACCCTGCCTGTGTGCCTGTGGTCTGTTTTAAAAACTGGATAACACTGTAATGGTTGAAAAACAATCTTCTAATTGGGCAGCAAGGTCTGTTGCTCCCCCTAAAGCTCTTTAGGGAATAACCTGATAAAACAGGACCACTGTCTAGGCACCATGGATTTGCACACCAAAGAGCCGAGTAATTATCTAAACAATTTAAATTTCCACCTATATTGCATTTTTCAAATAATTGCAAACCCATTTTCTCAGTATTTTCCCTTTTTCCTCATGAGCCACTTTTGGAAGAGCCCTGAGTGGAGTCCAAATGCAATAAGGCTCATTATAGACTAAGTGAAGGTTGAGTGGCAAATGCGACATTTTCTTTCATGCTATGAAAAATGAGAGGAAAGGGAAAGAAGAGAAAGTCTATCTCTCTATGTTACTGAGAACTGCCCTATTGCCTAATCCAGTTTCAGATAAAAACCCAGGGAAGTTTATGATTAATAACAATAGGCCAATCAAGGAGGATCTGCTAGAAGGCTCAGCTTATTTGTGGTATTTGGTGGTGGTGGTGTATATCACACCTTCTATATCACATCCAGATATTCTGTAACTCTGGGGATTGCGTTCTTGTAAAAGCCCACAATAATTGTGGTGGTTAAGTATTTACTCTTTACCTAGAACTGTACTAATTGCCAGAGTAGATACAAGACAATCACGTCAGACACAGTCACAGTCACATGTGAGGGGACACCTTATATTCATGATGTTCAACATTTCCACCTCATGGCAGACTGCATACAAAAGAGGTTAGTGTTATAAGAAGAACCTTCCCTAATTCCCTAACTACCTTCTAGCCAAAATCCATGATAAAAATATTTGTTATGGAGGAAGTGAGAAGTGGCATGGCCCGAGTGGATAGAATATGGGTCTGAAAGTTAGTCAGTCGATCGTATTGAGTGCTTAACTGTATGCAGAGCTACAGTGTTAAGGTCTGGTACAGTACAATACAACAATAAACAGAAACATCTCCTGCTCACAGTGAGCTGAAGTACCTGGATACTAATCCCAACTCTGCCACATAATAATAATGATGATAATAATTATGGCATATGTTAAGTGCTTACTTTGTGCCAGGCACTATACTAAGTGCTGGGGTGGATACAAGCAAATTGGGTTGGACACAGTCTCTGTCCCACATAAGGCTCACAGTCTCAATCCCCATTTTCCAACTGAAGTAGCTGAGGCCCAGAGAAATGAAATGACTTGCCCAAATTCACACAGCAGACAAGTGGTGGAGCTGGGATTAGAATTCATGACCTTCGCACTTCCTTGCTCTATCCACTAAGACTTCCTACTTCCCACTTGTCTGCTGTGTGGTTTTGGGTAAATCATATAAATTCTCTGGACCTCAGTTACCTCATCTGTAAAATAGGTTGTAAGACTGTGAATCCACTGTGGGACAGGGACCATGCCCAACCTGAATATCTACCCCAGGGCTTAGAAACAGTACCTGGCCACCTGGTAAATATTTAACAAAAATAATTTAAAACAAATAAAAAAACCAAATGGATTAGTGACCTGGAATATGTGTGTGTCATTGTTTTCATTTGTGTTCATGTAATGATCAGGGCTACTGAAACAGTTAGGAATCACATTCCTCACAGGTTCCAGGCAAGGAGATATGATAGCACCTGCATTACGTAGAACACATATAATACGATTGTCACGGGCTCCATTTTGAAAAAGTTTACCTGAGTTTGTGGATCCAAAAGCAATCAATTAAATGTATTTATGAACACCTGCCATGGACAGGACACCAAGTGCTTGGGAGAATACAATAGAACTTAATATAAATGACTCCTGTCCTCAAAGAGCTTGCAATTAGAGGAGAATATAGACAGAAAAATATCGGTAGGAGGAAGGAATGTAAGGAGTCAGGTATGGGAGATATGAACATGTGTGCTATAGTTGGGGTAAAGACCCCAGTGTTTATGTGATGTGGAAATGGTGTAGAGTTTGGGTGGGGAATCAGATGGGAATATGAGAGGTTTATTGAAGAAATCCTCCTGGAGGAGATGTGATTTCATCAGGGCTTTTGAAAATGGAGGCAGCAGTGATCTATATAGTGGGAGAAAGGAGAAGTTCCAGGCAAGAGACAGGACATGACCAAGATATTGGCATGGGAAGCAGTGAGAATGAGGCACATTAAATAGGCTAGCTTGAGGGGAATAAAGAATATAAGCTGGGGTGTCATGAGAAGTGAGTGGATAAGTAATGGGAAAAGAACTGAGTATCTTAAAACCAGTGGTTGAGAGGGTTTTTTTTGTGTTTGTTTGGTTTTGTTTTTGGTATTTAAGCACTTGCTATGTGTCAGGCACAGTTCTAAGCCCTGGAGTAGATATAAGTTAATCAGGCAGGATACATCTCACATGGGGCCATGGTCAAGCAGGAGGGAAAACAGGCATTGAATTTCCATTTTGCAGTTGAGGAAATTGAGGCTCAGAGAAGTCTAATGACTTGCCCAAGATCACACAGCAAGCACGTAGAGGAGCCAGAGTTAGAACCCATGCTTTATTCACTAGTTTACTAGGCCTCACTTCTCCTACTCATGACCATGTCCTCCCTCTGGCCTGGAATTCACTTCCCTTTCACATCCAACTCTTCCCAAGTTCAAAGCCTTGTTAAAATTGAACCTCCAAGAGGCCTTCCCCAGCTGTCTTTTTTTCCCCTCCTCTCTTTCTCTTTTGCATGACCCTTGCATTTGGATTCATACTCTTTAAACACTTGATATTCACCCACCCTCAGTCCCACAGCACTTAATGTATGTATCCATAATTTATTTTTAAGTTTGTCTCCCTTTCTAGACTGTAAGTTCAATGTGGATAAAGAATGTGTATACCAACTGTTGAATTGTTTTGTCCCAAGTGCTTCTTACAGTGCTCTGCACACAGTAGTAAACACTCAAAAAATACCGACTGACTTGCCGTATATAAAATAGGACAAATGGCCACCCTACTAATTGGTAAAATAGGCATTTTTGGGCCCTCCACTTTAGGAAACCATTCCACAAAGACTGTTATGGACCCTGATGTAAAAGCCTCTCTCCTCTTCCTCAGTCCTGCTCTAACTTCTGCGATGCCAGCTCTGGTCTGAAAGTAACCCAGTGACATGAAAAAACATGGGGGATAGCTCACTGGCCTAAAAGGGAATCTCTCCTTGATTTTCCATCCTGTAGGCTTCCATTGCTAAGAGCCTTGAACTATCACTGGTTATGATTGTGGGAGCCCCTTCCTCCATTAACTTGTCCCAAGGAGTGGGTAGCCTTGTACCCCTAGTTGCTTTCATTCACTCAAAAGTATTTACTGAGTGCTTACTGTGTGCAGAACACTGCCCAGAGCACTTGGGAGAGTACAATATAACAATAAACAAATACATTCCTTGCCCACAGTGAGCTTATAGTCTGGAGGGGGGGAGAAGGACATTAATATTAAGAAAACATTATACGTATGTAGATAAGTGCCATGAGTCTGGGAGAGGGGAAGAATAAAGCAAGCAAATTAGGGTGATCCAGAAGAGAGTGGGAGAAGAGGAAAGAGGGGGTTGAGTCGGGGAAGGCTTCTTGGAGGAGATGTGCCTTCAATAAGGCTTTGAAGTGTTTAATCCCTGCTCCTCCACATGTCTGCTGTGTGACCTTGGGCAAGTCACTTTACTTCTCTATGCCTCACCTACCTCATCTGTAATATGGGGATTGAGACTGTGAGCCCCTTGTGGGACAGGGGCTGTGTCCAACCCGATTTGCTTATATCCTCCCCAGGGTTTAGTACAGCCTGGCATGTAGTAAGTGCTTAAGAAATACCATAATTATTATTATTATTATTATGCTGGTTGCTGCCTGGAGGAGTAGAATTTTCATTTTCCCCCTCCCATTCCAGAATGGATGTTTCCATCTCAGAATCTCCACATGGGGAGGAACTCTTTAGAGCCCCACTCTACCCATTCTCAACCTGGTTGACTTCTGGCAATATCTTCCTCCCATAAATGTGCTGACACACTTTCACTTATCCAGTGAATTGAATGGCTCTTGAATCTGTCACCCTTCTAGCAGATGGTGATTGCAATAGAGGGCAGTGAGAGAAGCAACTAGGATCCACCTAGTTCACATTGAGAATGGGTTGAACATGCTCGAGTCCAAGCTAGGTTTCAAGAATCTGAGATATTTCAGTTTCATGACTAATTGCAACTTCTGTCCAAGTCTAAATGTGTGACAGATGTGACCTTGTAGAAATCATTTAAATTAGTTGTGAAATGGTTAGAAGTTTGAGTATATATCTGTGATTCTCCACTATGGATATGTCATGCATCTAAAAAGATATAACAAAGCTAGATGTTGCAATTCCAAAGTGTTCATCTAGAGCATCAAGAAGGATCTCTTGACCTTTAAAGAAGGATCTCCTGAGTGTTTTAAAGCACTCAATCAGCTGTTTTCCTTCTTTCTCCACCCTCTTCTACTTACTTCCCAGCACATACTCATGATCCCTCCCAAACTCACTTTTCCATTTTCCCTCCTTCTTGTCTTTCTAGCCTCTGACCTCTTGCTCAATCTTATGAAATCATATTTCTTCCAAGACACTTTCCCCAGTTATTTTTCTCTTCTCTCCAGGTTCTCCCCCTAATTGCCCCCTTAGCAGTTCTACATCAACTATGCTCTTTTTTTAAAAAAAAAAAAGTTATTTAAGCATTTACTATGTTCTACGTACTGTACTAAGTGCTGGGATAGATACAAGATAATCAGGTTGAACACCGTCCCTGTTGCACATAAGACTCAGTCTTAATCCTCATTTTACAGATGAGGAAACTGAGGCATGGAGAAGTGAAATGACTTGCCCAAGGTCATTCAACAGACAAGAAATGGAGCTGGGATTAGAACCCAGGTCCTCTGACTCACAGGCTGGTGCTCTTCCACTAAGCCACACTGCTTCTTGTTCATTCACAACCACCTGAAGTACTTTTGTATGAATTTTACATGCCTTATTGCTTATTCTTCTATATTTTCTTCCTCCTGCCTCCCTCACTAGATTTTAAGTTCCTTGAAGGCATAGATCATATCTATAAACTCAGTTGTACTCTCCCAAGGGTACAGTGCACTACATACAGTCAACATTTAAATACTATTAATTGCTAGCTCATAAATTATTAGTATTTAGTAAGCACTCTGCATGCAGAGTTCTGTTAGTGGCACTTGGGAAAATTCACTTGGTATATATTATGTGGTGACTCTGTGCTAAATCCCAGGGTAAATTCCAGATTATCATACTGGACCTAGTTTCTGTTTCACAAGAAGCTCACAACCTATCTTATTTCATTTCATTTGTTTTATTGCTCTGTATTTTGCAGATGAGGAAATGGAGGTCCAGAGAGACTAAGTTACAGTCCCTCTAGACTGTAAGCTCATTGTGGGCAGGGAATGTGTGTGCTATATTGTTATACTGTACTCTTCTAAATGCTTAGCACAGTGCCCTGCACACACTAAGAGCTCAATAAATATGATTGACTGACTGACAAGTGCCTTGCCAAAGCTGCAGACCTGGGATCAGGACCCAGGTTTCCTGATTCCCAGTGCCGTATTCTTTCTACCAGGCCATGTTGCTCCTCTGACACTGTGCCTGCTCTTAAGGAATAGACCACTTTAATGGGAAGGCTTTGGGTATTCTGTAGGCGGTATAAAGTTTGTCCACATCGGTGAGGCAGGGTCTGATTATCGCTATCCATTAGGTCAGATAAATCCTCATGATGACTGGCTACTGTAGAGACTGTACTGGAGTGGGGGCTGGCCTCCTGGGAATTGGCTTTCAGGGTTTGATTACATCCTGTGGAATATTCACTAGGGGTAGAGATTTTCTTTTTCCTCTCCTTCCCCCCAGCACCCCCCCCCCCCCCCCCAGGTTTTTATTTTTCACTGGGAATATGGGAATCCTCAGTGGAAATATGCCCCAAAAGTATTCTAAGCATCACGTGCTTATAGCACTTCTGAAGGATGCATGGCTAACTGCAAATGATCATTTTTTTTCCTCCAACCGTAAGTCAGAAACCCCTCCTGTTTTTTTCTGCCTAGCTAATTAATTGCAAGAGATAGAGGTTTGACTCTGATACATCCAGTAAGGAAAGCACAGGTAGTTGTGATGCTGCAGTATAAACCGTAATCTAACTCTTCCTAAAACTCTCTAATGCAGGTCATTTTAAACCACTAAGATTTACATATGAAAAGGCATGGGTGAATGTGGCAGGACTGAATCTGGACCAAGTGTTTAGCCCACTGCTCTGCGCAGAGTAAGAGCACGATAAATCCTATCAATCACAATCTGGGCTAGGTTCTCGTATCCATGAAGATCTTTAAGTGTTTGAAGATCTTTAAGTTGTTTTAGTGCCTATGTTTTAGAGTACCTAGTGCCAGTGGCAGAATTCAATAAACTGGCCCCAGATCAGCAGGCTTTTCATCTAATCATTTTTACTCTGTCAGTGGAGGAAGGTACTTTGAACAAGATTGTACTACAGTTAAACCTGTAATTAACACCAAGTCACAGAGAAGTTCAGGTTGGGTTTACCCAGAGGCAGAGTGTCAGCCTCTGCCACACTGAGAGCCAAACTCAGTCCAGGCATTCACAATGCTCATTACCCTTTCCAGTGACAAAGTCAACTCACAGGGCACTGAGGTACCACATTTAAAGAGAGCAGGTTTCAACCCAGCATTTAGCATTTCAGTGGAATGGCTGAGTATGTCACTTGCTGGTCTATCTTGCCCCTAGCTGCTTTTGATTCTTGTTTTCTCAGTGCTCCAATGGTCAGAGCCTCCTCTATTAGTGTGGGAAACTGCCTGGCCTAGTGGAAAGAGCACGAGCCTGGGAGTCAAAAGACTTGGACTCTAATCCTGATTCTGCCACTTTACTTCTCTGTGTCTCAGTTTCCTCATCTGTAAAATGGAGATTAAATAGATTAAATGAAGAGAAGCATCATAGCTCAGTGGAAAGAGGATGGGCTTGGGAGTTGGGGGTCATGGGTTCTAATCCCGCCTCCGCCTCTTAGCTGTGTGACCTTGGGCAAGTCACTTAACTTCTCTGTGCCTCAGTTACCTCATCTGTAAAATGGGGATTAAGACTGTGAGCCCCATGTGGGACAACACGAATACCTTGTACTCCCCCAGTGCTTAGAACGGTGCTTGGCACACAGTAAGCACTTAACAAATGCCATTATTATTATTATACCTTTTCTCTTTCCTACTTAAACTGTGAGCCTCATGTGGTACAGTGACAGTTGATCTGATTAACTTGTATCTGCCCCAACACTTAGAGTGCTCATCAAATAGTAAGCATTTAACAAATACTATAATATTTAGTATTATTATCATTAATAATAACAATAGTAATAGTGGTACTTGTCCTCCCTCACTGAGACTGTGAGCCCTGTAAAGAACAGGGACAATGTCTATTATTCATTTTGTATTCATCGCAGGGCTTATTACAGTGCTCAGCACAAAGCAAGCACTCAATCGACTATTGCTACTCAGTAGGTATGATATAGTATGCTTATAACTATGGATATGATAATAGTATTATTTACCTCTTTATTATTTAGTGAAATCTCCTGAAATTGCTCATCCTAGTTGTTGAAAAATGATATGAATATTAACTTTAGCTTTTAGCTCTAATTCCAGTTGTAAAAAAAATTACTGAAAAGTGCTTAGGCTGGCTCTTCTGTCATATCAGTAAAGCTTAAGTTCTGCAAAACCTGGCTCAGAAGCAGTGAAAAAAGAATGTTAGGGTTATGTGGGGGGTGGGATGAAAATTAAGATCCTTCAAAAGAGAAATGGGTAATAATGCATTCATTCTTTAATCTCTCACTGATTTTTGTGAACTACATTTTATTGATCAGAGATCTAGCTATGTGAGTATGTATGTGTGTGTGTGTGTGTGTGTGTGTGAGAGAGAGAGAGAGAGAGAGAGAGAGAGAAGTATGTACATCCATAAACCTACATCCTAACATGGAAACATGACACATACCTATCTTCTCCCCCCACCCTCTCTATAACCTTTAAATAACCAGCCAAGGGGTTAGCAGAGACCTCTGGCTGTAGAATGAAATATGTGAATTTTTTTGTGTTACATAAACGCCAAAACAGAGGAGAGGGAAATGAGGAAGGTTTTATCCACACCTTGCCTGACAAGAAAGCAAAGAGAAGAGTTTCCCCAGGGAAACAAGGAAGAATACTCACACTGGTCCCCATCAAGTAGTAGAGCACACTGATGACACTCATGGGGAGGATATAGAAGACAAACGAGGTCACCTGGATGATAAAGTTGTAGATCCACATGGGTTTTACCACAGTGCAGGTAGCTGAGCCTGGGACCTGGGTACCGTTAGGGAAGTAATGGAGCTGGATGCCATGAATGCCGGTGTTGGGGAGTGAGAAGAGGATGGAAAAGATCCAGAGGACAATGAGAATCTTGAGCGCACGCCTCTTGGTGCTCTCCAGCTTGGCCCGGAATGGGTGGATGATGGCGATGTACCTCTCGATGCTGACCGTGGTGACGCTGAGGATGGAAGCGAAGCACACCGTCTCAAATAGGGCCGTCTTGAAGTAGCAGCCCACGGGACCGAAGAGGAAGGGGTAGTTGCTCCACATCTCGTAGATCTCTAGGGGCATCCCAAAGAGCAGGACCAGGAGGTCTGAAAGAGCCAGACTGAAGAGATAGTAATTGGTGGGGGTCTTCATCGTCCTGTATTTCAGAATCACCAGGCAGACCAGGAGGTTGCCAATCACCCCGACCACAAAGATGAGCATGTACACCAGAGTCATGGGCAGAAACAGGTGACTGCGTCTCGGGCCGCAAACGAAGGCTAGGTATTCCTCAGTGCTGTTCAGGTATCTGCTCAAGCGCTCGTCTGCCCTGGGTTGGCTGCTCCCAGAGGTATTCCCCTCCATGTCTAATGCTGCCTCCTCAAAGCAGGGACCCTGGATGGATACAGTAGCCCAGGATGACCAGAGCACTGTCTCAGGCAGAGCCACAGAGAGGAGGAAGGAGAAATGCCCTGTCTGTGTAAAAACACGAAAGCTCAGGGAAAAAGCCAGAGAAAATATGTGTACACGTCTGGCTTCAGTTATGAGGTTGTGCTGTTACACCAGCTGATTCCTTTTGAGGAGCCCCTTAGGTGAGAAGCCCCTCCTTTCTCACAGAGCTGGCCAATGATGGTGAGTCAAATTGTACTATAAGAAAGGACATGCTTGGTCAGTCATGCATGCTGTTGTGGGTGGCTGAAACTGCCAGGAGTGGGGTGGGGGAAAGGTTTCTGGGAACTAGGAGAAAGAAGAGCTGTGTGTTTGAAATCCAGGGAGTAACATGGGACTGCCGGATTCCAGGATTTAAAATAGGTTTTTGTCCAGGCAGTTCAAAGAAATGTTGTGAAAAAGCACACGCAGCTGAGATGAAAGTTTCATATCTCTAAATAGAGTTCTGAATCCCTAATGGCCCATTTATCCACACAGTATGTCAGCGAATACCGAAATGGAAGCCTTGTTATTTTTTTTTCTTGATGTCTCCACATTTGTAGCTCAGTTCTATTGCAGTGATTTGTTTTTAATTTTGATGCTACTAATGATTCTTCATCTGGGCTTTCTTCCCTTAATTTGTTTCTCATCAGCATGTGGCCATGCCAGATGATCGGGGCATCGTTTCGCCTGGTCAAATTACAGTTAGGTATTTTACAGCAGAAAGCACGTGCTGTTTGAATAGTCACTATGGGTCAAGAATAAATCTGTCAACTCTCTTTTGTTGTAGTCTCTCAGGTGCTTAGTACAGTGCTCTGAACACAGTAAGTACTCAAATACTATTGATGATAACATTCTCACTGCTACATTTTGTTTGTGTGCATGCACCTTCAATCGTATTTGAGTGCTTACTGTGTGCAGAGCACTCTACTAAGCACTTGGGAGAGTACAATATAAAAATGAACAGACACATTCCCTGCTCACAGTGAGTTTACAGTCTTATTAGACTGAGAGCCAGTCATTGGGCAGGGATTGTCTCTGTTGCTGAATTGTACATTCCAAGAGCTTAGTACAGTGCTCTGCACATAGTAAGTGCTCAATAAATACTATTGAATGAATGAATAGAAGGAGAGACAGACATTAATATAAATAAATAAATTACACATATGTATATAAGTGCTGTGGGGTTTGGAGTGTGTGTGCGTGTAGATGTACTTATTTCTGCTGGTCCCACAATGTGCATTCAGAGACTGTCTGCTTGGTTTCCTAGTGATTGTAAGCTCCTCAAGGCCAGGGACCTTGTCTCTTATAATGTGTTCCCAAGCACCTAGTATGGTGCTCTGCATATAGCAAGGGTTTAGTAATTACTAATGCCTTTTTGTAGACTGTGTAGACAGTCCCTCTAGTGTGAAAGTTCATTGTGGGCAGTGAATGTGTCTGCCTGTTACACTGTAGTCTCCCAAGCACTTAGTACAGTAAGTGCTAAATAAATATGATTGAATGAATAAATGTATGTGCCCTCCTGGGTACCCCTGTAGCATTCAATCTTCTTCCTTCTGGCTTATGGATAAGATTTTGAAAGAAGACTTTCACCTCTTAATGCCAATCATGAGGAAGAAGGTCAAAGGCTCAGTCTAGTAACAAGGAAGGTGTTGTCCCTAAGACCTCACCTAGAGGAGCAACTTTTATTTCTTTACCTAGTATTAAATCTCTTCAACAAGAGGAGAACATTACTGCCTTCTCAATCATATGTATTAAATGCTTACTGTGTGCAGAGCACTAAACTAAGCACCTGGGGGAGTAAAATATAATACAGTCGGTAGACACATTCCCTGCCCACAACATGCTTTCTGCCTACAGTCTCTTGTAGCCTGCAAGACCAGATCAATTTCTGATCTGGGTTAGCAGACTTCACCCCTTAACTGTGGAGTCCAGAAGAAGAAGGCTGTAACTGTTTAAAATTCGCTCATTCAATAGTATTTACTAAGCACCTATTTTGTGTTTAGCAGGGTACTAGGTCCCGTCTCAGGGTCGCACCTGGAGAGTTTCCAGTATTCTACCCATCTTGGCTACAGGAGGGAGAGTCAAGCAGAAGCCTACCCATTCCATTCCTAGCTTGGCCAGTGGCTAGTGAGAGGAAGGCAATCTGCTACAAATCAAAACTCACCTGTGCTTGGCAGCAGCAGCACGGAAGAGAGTTGCAGGCAGAGACTCAAGTTTACTGTGCAGAAGGAGGCAATTGTAAACCACTTCCTTTTTTTTTTACCAAGAAAACTTTATGGATACACTACCAGAATGATTACAGATGGAGAGCAGGGCGTTCTGTGAGAGATGTGTCTGTCATGTCGCTGTGGGTAGGAAACAACTTGACAACATAAGACCAGACAAGTGTACTAGGTGCCCAGAGGAGTGCAAGGAATGTAAGACATGGTCCTACTGAGGGTTTTACATTCTGAAGAATAATAGTGTGTACTGACTTCCCCTTTACTCCTCTCATTGTTCAAAACACATCTCAAGTTCTTTGCCTCAACCCCTTAAGCCTTGTTCTAGGGACAGTGAAAAGGGAGACAAAGGATCTAAATATGCTCCTCCTCCTCCCTCCTTATCCTGGCTACATCAATCAATCTGTCAATGGTATTTATTGGGCACTTTCTTGGTGCCAAGCACAGTGCTAAGTGATTGAGAGAGTACAACAGACACAATCCCTGCCCTCAAGTAGCTTATAATCTAGTGGATCCTTTTTTTTCCACTAACCAGATACTAAGCACGCTGCACATAATAGTAGTACAATGCTCTGCACCAATAAGCACTCAATTTATCACTGATGGATTGATTTACAGGCCCCCAGTCTGAGAGGATACCTTCCCTAGGCACCTTTGTTTACCATCTTCTCTTCCTCATCTCAAGCAGTGGTATTTATTGAGCACATGCTCTGTGTAGAGTTCTATACTAAGCATGTGGAAGGGCTCAACATAACAGAGTTGGTAGACACAAAGATCCCTTACAGTCTAGTAGGACCTTCCCTAACATTCTTTTGGGATTTTTTTGAGGTACATATTAAACTCTGGTAGTGGTTGCAGGTTGCCTCCCTGTAAAATGAGGCTGATAGACATAAGAAGATGGAGGGCAGTTTTGTGAAGTTTAACCCACACTTAACCTTGATATCAGGGAAATTAAGCAGCCGGAAGTTGGGAAGTGGCTTGTTGGGTTAGATCAGTAGTGAAACAGCATGGTGTAGTGGATAAAGCATGAGCCTGAAGTCATGAGTTTTAATCCAAGCTCTGCCATTTGTCTGCTGTGTGACCTTGGGCAAGTCATTTCACTTCCTCTAGGCCTAAGTTACCTCATCTGTAAAATGGAGATTGAGAACGGTGAACCTTAGGTGGGATAGGGACTGTGTTTAACCCAATTTGCTTATTTCCACCCCAGAGCTTAGTTCAGTGCCTGACACTGGCTTGGAATTTTTAACCTGTTATAACCAGAACAAGAGTGCAAGGCTCAAACCAATTCACTTCCAGCCACTAGTCTGCTTGCTCGATCGATTGCGGTGAACCAGATGATACCCTGAGCCAGCAAGTGCTAATCAGGCAATTTAATAAGACCAGCAAGTTCTAATCTGGCATTAGTTTAAGGAAGGAAGAGTCAAGCCCCAAACAGCACAGGGAGACCTGTTGAGTCTCAAAGAAATCCCAGTTGCATGCAAACTTATAGAGGTACACAAACAACTCCATCCATCATGCCTTATCGCCCGACTGTACTGCTTCTTCTCAGCATGTCGTGTGTGCTTCGGGGGTACCACGGAGCCACAACCTTGAGCATGTCAGCATGATATATATGTTTCAGGCATACTACATCCTTAGCCGCATTCCAGGGGTGGACTGTTGATTGGCCTCTAGCCTCTCTGACCAGGATGTCCATGCAGACCTCGTGAGCTAGATTGGCTAAGTGCTGCTAAGAGTCCTCCTCACCATTCTTCTGCGTTGGCCCCCTCACACATGTACTTAAACTGAAGAGGACCTTATTGTTTGAATTATTAAATCTCTGCTTGTGAGGATTCTTCCCATTTGCCCCTGGCACCCAAACTCTTCCCACTGGCCCCTTCCTCTTCTTGTTGATGCTGATCGTGGTATTGATTAAGCACTTACAATGAGTCAAGCACTGGGCTAAACATTAGGGTGGATATAGGAAAATCATATCAGACATATCTCTGTCTCACGTAGCACTCATGAAGACGGAGGGATAGCAGGTACTTTTTGCTCCCATTTTACAGATGAGGAAACTGGGACACAGAAAGGTTAAGTGTCTTGCCTAAAGCTCACAGCAGACAGGCGGCAGAGCTGGGACTGGAATCATGGTCTCCTGTGCTCTTTCCACTAAGCCACACTGCCTTTCTATTCCCTGCCCCTTTACCTCTTGACAAAGAGAACTAAAACTTCTGCCAAAAGGAAGCTGAATCCAAGACTCCCTGAGATTCTGTTGCTCACAAAAACTGAAAAAGTCTCTTTTGAAAGGGGTTCATTTCATACAGGCCCTAGCCCCTGATTTCTTTTAGACTGACTCTGATTTCATTTTTGCTTCCTCTAATTGGTAAATGCCCTGACAAAGCATTCAGAGCTATTTAGTGTTCAGAATTCTCTGTACTGTACACTCATTTCCAAGTATTAAAGGTCGTTTTTGAAAACAGTCTTTAACTGCTGGGAGGCATGTAAGGTAGGGGCTGATGGTCCATTAAGCAAAGCAATCTGGGTACCAAGAAGTCCACCCAATTGGCTAGAGACCGAGGGTCAATTATGGCCACGAATTTTCTCAAAACCATTCTTTTTAACCGTCTTTAAGTGCTCACTATGTCCCAGCATTGTACTAAGCACCAGAGTAGATACACGGTAATCAGATTACACAGTCCTTGTCCCAAATAGGGCTCAGAGGCTTTATCCCCATTTTACCGATGAGGTAACAGGCACAGTGAAATGGAGTGACTTGCCCAAGGTCACACAGCAGACAAATGGAAGAGCTGGGATTAGAACCCAGATCCTTCTGACTCCCAGTCCTATGTCCTATCCGGTAGGCCACACTTCTTTCCTCCCCAATATTTTAGCCTTAGCCCCTTGCACAGTGAAGCAAAGTCTGAGAGACCCAGTGTAACCTCAGGGGAAAGACATGACTCTGTCACTTGTCTGCTGTGTGACCTTGGGCAAATCACTTTATTTCACTGCGCCTGTTATCTCATCAGTAAAATGGGATTAAGACTATGAGCTCTATTTGGGACAGGGACTATGTCCAACCTGTGCTTAGTACTGTACTCTAGTGCTTAGTACTGTGTCAGGCAAATATGTAAAAGGTCATCCAGTGGGTTTTGATTCTTTTAGGAGAGTTGATGCCAGCTGCATATTAGATTCAGCACATACAGTGTATCACTTTTTAGTCAGTCTGTGACTGGGCAAAATCTCCTGCTTTTTGGCTGAAGGATTTCCACTCCCTTTAATCTTTGAAATACCATTTAGGGAAAAGGGAGATGATTCTGCTAGTTTTGATCTCTACCACATTAAGAGGTTAATGTTTGGACACCTTTAGGTGGTCGTAGTTGCAGTGGGACAGTACAGGAAACCCATGACATGCTTCCTTTCCACCTGGAGTTGCCATGCTAATGGGGGAGATAGACATAAAACAGCTACAGATAAAATAATCAGATTAAATAATTCACTATTACAATTGAATGTACATATATGCCCAGGTTCTGAGGAAGGGGAAGTTTTTGGCAAGAAGAACTGATTCTCCTTTCCAGAAGCCATGATTATGGATCATGTGGAGGAAAAAGCAGTTTCCATCTATAAAAGCATATACAGAGAAGCAGCGTGCCCTAGTGGAAAGAGCACAGACCTGTACCTCATTTCTCTGTACCTCAGTGACCTCATCTGTGTATAATGGGGTTTAAGACTGTGAGCCTCAAGAGGGACATGGACTATGCCCAACCTGATTAGTCTGTATCTGCTCCAGCACTCAGTACAGTGTCTGAATCACAGTAAACGCCTTAATAAAGAACATTCAACAAAACACACATACACACATTATTCTGCAAAGATGATGCTGCCATTTTGCATATAACAAATTAGAACTATTGACAATTGTTCTATGGTCTAATGGCAGGTGTGGGCGTGGGACTCAGAGGATCTGTGTTTGAATTCTAGCTCTGCCCCTAACCTACGGTATGACCTTGGGCAAGTCATTTAGCTTCTCAGGGCCTCAGTTTCCTTTTCTGTAAAATAGAGATTTAATACCTGCTCTCTCTCCCTTTTAGACTGTAAGCATCATGTGGGATATGGACTGTCTGACCTGTTTATTTTGCATTTACCCCAGCACTTAGTATAGTGGTGGGCACATTGTACATGTTCATCTAATACCATCATCATCATCACCTTGGTGGCCTGATAATTAATTTTCTTTGCCAGAATCATTCTTTTTCTGGTACAGAAAAGTCTCAGTTATTTAAGAGCATTCTAGGTTCCCTCTAGCTATCAGCCTGTCTTTCCTCTGACTTTCTCCCTTGCTGCAGCACCCTCAGTTTAGGACAGAGAGTCTATTCAGTTTTCTCTTTCTTGGGGTTAACACCCTTGGGAGCTCCAACAGGACCACTTCTCCCACCCTACATTGCTCAACCTGATTCACTTATTTTGCATGATTAGTGTTGGGTCCCCTTTCCATCAGTGCAGGTAATCAATTTAACTGTATTCCTCACAAAGCCTTTTTATGCATCTTATTTTCTGGAATTCACAAAATTCAAGCCAGGGTTGGATAATCCCAAAATGACAGTCTCTACTAATTTCCTCTTGTAAATGTCATAAAACATGACATGTATGCAATTACAGGCTAAGTAATTGCTCATCTGCTGCACTATCAAAGGTCTGCTTTGCTGCTGTTTGACGCTGTTTTAACCTTTTATTCTTGCTTCAGCAGTGGTTCATTTTTTCCTCTGCTCTTTCCCTTTGTTCTCATTTTCTCATCTATCCTTTAATTTGTATTCCTCTTCTATTTGGTAATATAAGAGTCTTCCTTGCCTATTTCTTTCATTAAAGAACCTATGGTTCTGATGTATGGAATATGGTGGAGGAAAGAGAGACAGATTTCTGCAAAGGAAGGATCATGAAGCTGGGCAGAGAAGGTTATGTGTATGAATGGGAGGGGAGAGAGAAGACATTGGGGTGTGTGTGTGTTGTGGGGGATCATCTTGAATGAAAATCATATCTGTAATTTGTCTTATTTGTTATTTATATTAAAGTCTGTCTCGCCCTCTAGACTATAAGCTCATTGTGGGCAGGGGATGTGACTGTTTACTGTTATACTGTACTCTCCAAAGCGCTTAGTACTGTGCTTTGCACACAGTATGTGCTCAGTAAATGTGATTGAATGAAAATTAATGGTAATATCTGCTCTAGTTCCAAGTGCTTGTTGTTTATGGAAAATTAAAATTGATCACCTCAAACTTAAAAAAAAATAGTGGCTATGGTAAGACATCTTAATGGGAGGGGGGGAGGAAATACATAAAAACCTTTTGTCCTCATTCCCCAAGCCTTTATGTTCTTCTTTTGTTCTCATACTTTCTGCTCAGTTACCCTTAGATTCTTCTTTCATATGTCTTTGTACATTTTTAATGGTATTTGTTGCACATTTACTTTGTGTCAAGCACTAAGTGCTGAGGTAGATATAAGTTTATCAGTTTGGACGCTGTCCCTGTCCTACATGGAGCTCACAGTCTTGAATAGAAGGGAGTAGGATTTAATTCCCATTTTACAGATGAGGAAACTGAGGCACAGTGAAGTTAAAGTGAGTTTGCATGTAATAGAATGATTTGGAACAGGTATATCTGACAAAGTTATACAGAGTGGAGAGAGAAATTAAAACACATTTGGAGGCAAATGCAACAGTGTAGCAAAGGACAATCTTTTAATACATTTGACAGGAAGTTTCCCTATTAGGAGGGCTAACTTCGAACTCAAATTTATTATCCATTTCAAATATTTATTACCCTTCCAAGGGATTCATATTTTTTTTCTTTCTGGACTCTGTCAGTCTTACCTGAATTAGCTTTTACATTCCCTGACAAGGTTGGATGGTAGGAGGAGGGATATAGCTTTGCAAGTTGGCAGAGGGAAAACTGAGGGTCCAGTTATGTGGATCTTTTTTTTATGGTATTCGTTAAGCACTTATTATGTGTCAAGCACTGTTCTAAGCACTGGTATAGATACAAATCAATCATGTCAGACACAGTCAGTGTCCCACATGGGGCTCTCTATATCTAAGTAGGAGGGAAAACAGGAATTGAATCCTCATTTTACTATTGAGAAAACTGCGTCGCGAAGAAGTGAAGTGATTTGCCTAAGGTCACACTGCAGACAAGTGGCCGAGCTAGGATTAGAACCCAGGTACTCCCGACTTCCAGGCCTGTGCTTTTTCCACTTCATTCTTTCATTCCAAGACCACCCTGGTCCCACCTCCCAGGCCTTTTGCCTCTTCTCTGCAGGTGACACTAATTTATCTAATGTGGCAGTTTAACAATTGGGCAAAAGCAAAACATTTCCTTCCCCTCACTATATTTAAGTTATCAATAGCAAATATGGAGAGAAAAAAGTAATTAGAGGAAAAGGGTATTTAAAGAATGAAATGAAATCAAGGTTGGGCCTCATCCTGCTTTCTTCACTGGAATGGAGGGTACAGAGCAGTGTCTTCTGAGTGGAGTTGGAGTCCTTGTGAAAGAGGCTGTTATGACCTTATGTGCCTAGTACAGTGCTCTGCACACAGTAAGCACTCAGTAAATATGACTGACTGAATGAATGACTATTAGATTCTTAACAGCCCTTCTTGGGAGTTGAAGAGCACAAAATTGTAACTTCTTTAGTATATATTCTTTTTATGTTCTTTCGAGAAGCAGTGTGGTCTAATCAGAGGTCTAAGAGCCAGGGGACCTGGATTCTAATCCCAGCCCTGCCATTTGTCTGTTTTGTGACCCTAGGCAGGTCACTTAACTTCTCTGTGCCTCAGTTTCCTCATTGTAAAATGCAGATTAAATTCCTTCCCCTTCAATGTAAGCCTGATGCAGGATAGGGACAGTCTCTGATCTGAATATACTCTATCCATCCAAGTACTTAGTACAATGTGTGTGGCACCTATCAAGGGCTTTATTATTAATTTTATTATTATTGTTATCATCGCCACCATCATGATCCTCTTTTATGGTGTTACCCCTTTGCATGTCTCTTTTGCCTATCGTCCCCAACCTTAATCTTAGATTGAGAGTCCCTAGAGGGACAGGGACCTTGTCTAATTTTACCAGCGTACTTAGTAGAGTGATTTTTGCAAAGAAGATGTTTAATAAATACCATTGCTAGTATTTCCTTTTCCTTTCTTTCTAAAACTGGCTGGCTCATAAAAAATTTCACTATACCCAGTACACAAATGCCTTCTCATCAATCTTAGCTGCTACTGTCAAGTTTTAACACCATTAATGAAAGAAAATAAAATTTAATGACTTTCTCTTTTAAGAGTTTTCCCCTAGAGCTGGGTATACAAATGAGCAAATTGGTTAAAAAACAAAAACAAAAAAAGCAAAAGATAATATATTTGTCTTAGAATCACATATTCTGTGAGACAGGCATCATCTTGCTAAAATACCTAAAATGAGAAGCAAAAGGAAAATTCCTCCAATCCAGGCATTCAAAAGGAGTAAATATCATGTGGAATCTGAAAGAGAATCCTCTTTAAGACCCCAGAAGACTTAAAAAAAAACCTGATTATACTTATAAGCTAGAAAATAATATTTTCATCAGTGATGTTTGAAAGGAGTGCAAGAAAGCAAATTCAACTACACATTGAAAATCATAAAGTAAGTTATAAGCTGGAAGATGGCAAAATACTTCTATACTCCCCACGTGATTGTACTAAATTCCCATCAATTTAATCAGATGATGGATGTTTCTTACCATTTAGAAACTGCTTTGATGAGCTAAAGGAAGAAGCCCCTTACTGCTCCAGCATTGTCCATCTGGCCTGTTTTAAAAACATCCTCTATGAGCATCTCCTCCCATGATCTGAAGAAAGACATACTTCCCATTTGAGGGAGATAATTCCAGGGCCAGCATTCTTCTGATGCAGACTGGATTCTGGATTGGGAAGTGTTAGGTTTGTTCCACTGGGTGTGACTCAGTGATGTTCACCTTTATTTCTCTCCCTGTCAAGTCTTTTTGCATATTGGCCTATCTCTAAATCTAGTCACTTTTCCTTCCACAACACTTCCCACATCCACTCCATCTAAATGGCCATCACCCTGGCCCAGGCATCTATTGTATCCTGATTTGACTACTGCATCACCCTCCTCTCCTCTCTGATTTTTCTGCTAACAGTCTCTCACCTCACAAGTCTGGACTTCTCTCTGCTGCCTGGATTGCTTTTCTAAAGTGTTAATCTGTGCACTTCCTCCCCATGTATCCCCATTCCTCAAAAACTTCCAGTAGTACCATTATTCTTCTGAGTGGAGATGGAGTCTTTGTGAAAGAGGCACCTAGGCACCTCAAGTGCCTAGAACAGTGCTCTGCACACAGTAAGCACTCAATAAATATGATTGAATGAATGAATGAATGAATGAGTATTAGATTCTTAGCAGCCCTGCTTGTGGGTTGAAGAGCACAAAATTGTAACTTCCTTAGGATATAGTCTTTTTATGTTCTTTTGAGAAGCAGTTCTTTCACCTCAAGCAGAAATTCCTAACCACTGACTTTGCACATTCCATCTGTTCTTGGCCTCCTTCTTATCCACGCTTTTCTCCCACTACACTCCAGCTTTCCTCAATCATTCCTCTCCAGCTACTCTACTCATTCTGCCTTATTCTCTTCTCTTCCACCTATGACCTCTGGCTTCTCCTCCCACTTGCCAATTCCCTCCCACTTTATATCTCCTGGATTAAAACTGTCTCCATTTTCAAAATGCTTTTGAAATCTCACCTCCTCCAAAAGGTCTCTTCTCTATTTTTCCTATGGTGTTTAAGCACTTATAATGTGTCAAACACTGTTCTAGGTACTGGGGTAGGTAAAAGTTAATTAGGCCCGATGCAGTCCTTGTCCCACATGGGGCTCACAGTCTAAAGAGGGAGAACAGGAATCTCCATTTCACAGTTGAGGAAACTGAGGCACAGAGAAGTTAGTGACTTAGCAAAGGTTGCCCAATGAGCAATTGGAAGAGCTCTAACTACAGTATGCTACCCACAGTTAAGTGCTCAATATAAGGTTGACTGATTAGAACCTAGGTAGTAAAAGTAATAATAGTGATGATGACATTTGTTAAGTGCTTACTATGTGTCAAGCACTGTTCTAAGGGCTGGGGTAAATACAAGGTAATCAGGTTGTCCCATGTGGGGCTCACAGTCTTCATCCCCATTTTCCAGATGAGGAAACTGAGGCACAGGGAAATTAAGTGGCTTGCCCAAGGTCACACAGCAGACAAGTGGCAGAGTCAGGATTAGAACCCATGTCACATCCTTCTGACTCCCAGGCCCATGTTCTGTCCACTAGTCCACACTGCTTCTCATTTTTCTATCCTACCCTGGTAGTATCGTTCTAACAACCACCTCAGGGCTTTTGTGCCCCTATGCCCTATTTACTCACAACAGCTTCTAAGGACTTCTGTACATATTGTTATACATACTCTATTTTGTAAGCACTCATGTACCTGCAGATCTGTTCTTTTCCTCCTTCCTCCCTATCTGTAAATTATTGTTGTGCTTGTCTCCCCTGCTAGAATGAAAGCTCCCTGAGGTCAGGGATTGTGTCCGTTAATTCTGTTGAACTCTCCCAAGCATTTAGGTCAGTGCTCTGCTCACAGTAAGTACTCAATAAATACTACCGATCTATTGATTATCATGCTTTAAAAAGAATATCAAAGCTAAATATGATACCCTGAAAGGACTTTGAATTGTACTGAATAGGACTGAAGAACCATATTGGGTTTATTGTTTAAAACACTGCAGTGTGAAATCATCTACAGCTTCTGACTCATTATGAATCCAGGTCTCTTTTTGATGGATTTGTGTATAAGCAGTCTTTCTCAATCCTGTATTTGGGTTTTTATTTATGTCCTGAAGTGCACTACCTGTCACTTTCCTCCTATTGAATTTTATCTTATGCTCATCTGGGAGAAGTAGAAGAATCAAGAGGGCTTGGAAAATCCACAAAAGGGCTCATCAGTGTCTGAGTAATTGAGAATTGTCTGTATTTCATGAGCATCTAGATTAGACCGTCACCTTCCATCCTAATTTCCAAAGCCTGCACAGAACAAGCTGTTCCGAGACAAGACTCAATATTATTATTTTCTGTTAGTCACACACAGTGATATAGTGCCCTTTGAATTTGCAATTCTGGCTAATCTCATTTATCATAGGTTTCTGCCATGTAACAGGTGAGACAAAAGTAAACTCCCCTGGAGCTGTCTCTATTGGTATGACTGCTGTGATTTGCATTTATGATTTGATATATTGTACTTTTGTAGTGCAGCAATAGTTTCATTCCGTAGTTCGTTCAGCAGATAATAAAACCTGATTCCCTGTTATCACAAGGATGTTTTCGTGAGCAAATCGGTAAAATGCACCCAACATAGACCTGCAAGAGCTTACCCACTGTTAAGTAAATGGATCACAGGAGATCTAAGTACTGGTTTTGTTTTTTTTTTATATAAAGACTGAAGAATACTACCATCTTCTGATTTTGGCCCTCAAAACAATCTGTTTCATTTCTTACCTGCTAAACCTTTGAAGAGAACACTTTTCATACAGGACTGCTCCTTTTATTATCTTATTTGAAGCCTGGCTGGAGACACTTTAAGGGGTACCAACTTTTCATTTTGAGTATTGGGGAAGGACTTTGTGGGAACTGGGAAGGGAGAAGTAGAAGGGAAGGAAGGAAAAGAGGATGGAAGAAAGAGAAGGGAACATGAGATGGAAAGTCGGTGAGTAGTATTTGAGTCTTAATTAGCCATGTCTCCCCACTCCAATCTTCATTCTTCTGACCAGATCAACATGGCTCAGTGGGTATAGATCACAGGCCTGGGAGTCAGAAAATCATGGGTTCTAATCCCAGCTCCGCCACTTGTCTGCTTTGTGATCTTGGGCAAGTCACTTCACTTCTCTGTGCCTATTATCTCATCTGTAAAATGGGGATTAAGACTGTGCCCAATGTGGGACAGGGACCGTGTCCAACACAATTTCCTTGTATTCTCTTCCTCCCTATCCTACCCTCCCCAGCGCCTAGTACAGCTCCTTTTGCTCTCCTCAGCCTGATGGGTTTCACCTCTTGGTAAATCACTGAAGATCCCATTGGACTAATCTGGAAACTTATTTTCTCTGACCATTGAAGCTTCCCCACAGAAGAGGGACTTACTGAAGGTCAAGAAGAAGAAAGATAGGCTAAAATTATGGGCAAGGAAGAGCTGTGTGTACAAAGGGTTGGGAAAAGTGCACATTCTGTCAGGAGTGAACTGCTATTTATGATCCCAGAAGTCAGGGTCTGAAATCAAATTCACCTTTTATATCAGTAGCAAATGCCAGTCAACAGTATTTATTGAACACTGAGACCAGTGAGTTGCTGCTTATGAAGGTATGATACTTGCCAGAAATGACTTTTAGTAATATTGTTGTTTAATAGCAGATCAGTCAAATGTCAGGAATCTGGAGATGATTTCCAATGAATATATTAACAATGAACTACTGAAAATGTATTGTTAAGGGGGAATTTGGCACCCCCAAGGTTGTCTTTAGGAAAAAGGGTTGATTTGCTTAAAATTGATTTATAGGTCAATTTCTTTTGTCTCTCACGGGGAAAAAATAAGCTGCTGAATTTTTGTAGGTAAAGATGACTCTTACTTGGAAACCTTGTTAGCTTTTTGCTAACCCACTCTGGCATTTTAGTAGCATGCCTTAATAAGAAGAGGTAGAGATGGCTAGGAGTTGGGAGATAGAGATCATCGAGAGCAGGACCATGCTAATTTGGTGAATTGGTGAAATTCTGGAGAATTGGTGGAAACTGTTTTTAAGGCTGCTGCTTGCCAAGTACCTGTCTTTGACATGATTTACTGTATAAGGCTGTATGTTGAGGAGAAGAGAGGGAAACAATCTAAAACACCAACACTGCACAGTCTAATAAAGGAGTAGCGTGGCCTAGTGGAAAGAGCACAGAACTGGAGTCAGAGGACATGGGTTCTAATCCCAGTTCTGCCAGTTGCCTGCTATGTGACCTTGGGTAAGTCGCTTATCTTCTCTGTACTCAGTTTCCTCATCTACAAAATGGAGATTCAGTGCCTGCTCTCCCTCCTACTTAGACTGCATGTCTTATTTGGGGCAGGGACTGTGATCAACTTGATTAATCTGTATCTACCCCAGTGCTTAGAACAGTGCTTGACACATAGTGATGAACAAATACCATAATACAAACCTGTGTTGTAGCCTGGGCTCTACTATTTGCCTCTTATTTCTCTATACCTCCGTTTCCTCATCTGAAAAATGTTCTCACTTATAGTTGGTGAGCCCCATGTGGGACAGGGCCTGTGCCCCATCTTGGATCTTCCTTAGTGCTTAGCAGAGTGGTACAGTGTAAGTACCCAATATATACCAGTTATGTGCTGTGAAATTGGGTTGGGTAAAAAGGGACAGATCTATAAAAAGAACAGGCAACATTGAAAACTACAAGCTGAGACACTTAAAATAACTGGCATGAAAGATGGGTTTTGGGAAACGTCAGGCTAAGGAAGAGGGAAAGAATATCATACATGGTGCTGTGGTAAAGAAGAAAGTTTGCAGAAGAATGTCACCTCTGAGAGTGAAGTAGAACAAGAGCAAGATTAATCAAGGGGCTTGACAGTGGAAAGAGCACTGGGCTGGGACTCAGGAAACGTTTAGACTGTAAACTCCTTGTGGGTCAGGACCAAGTGCTTAATACAATGCTCTGCACAGAGTAAGAGCTCAATAAATGCCATTCTTGGAAGCTATCTCATCTCAGCTCTGCCCCTGCCTCCTCAAGACATTTAACTTCTCTGTGCTTCTGTTCCCATCTGTAAAACAGGAATAAAGAGGCCTTAGTCAGGAAAGAGGCCTTCCCTGACTAAGCCCTCCTTCCCTCTTCTCCCACTCCCTTCTGCATTGCACTGACTTATGCCCTGTATTCATCCCTGTCTCAGCCCCACAGCACTTATGTACTTATCTGTAATTTATTTATTCATATTAATGTTTGTCCCTGCCTCTAGACTATGAGCTCACTATGGGCAGGGAATGTGTCTGTTTATTCTTGTATTGTACTCTTCTAAGTGCTTAGTACAGTGCTCTACACACAGTAAGCGCTCAATAAATATGATTGACTGACAAGATTCATGCTCTTCCTACATCACAGACCATGGGTTTTGTTTGGGCAGGGATTGTCTCTAGCTTATACTTATCACATAAGAACTTTATAAATACTCTTATAGAGAGGAGTCTGTATGACTGACATGGTTCAAACCACTTAAATTGTGTATTTCTTTGGAAATATCATATATGTCAGAATTCATCTTGAAAGGAACTACATTAAGATGACTGATATTATTTTTAAAAAGAATGTTCCAGACTCAGGAAATGATAATAATAATAATGGTATTTATTAAGCACCTACTATGTGCCAACCTGTGGAAAGCCATGGTAAGGAGCAGAAGAGTGAGAGAGAGAGAGAGCTTGTGAGAACAGATATTATCCTTCATTTTTGAAGGAAATACTCTTGAAGGGGAAATACTACCCAAACCTGTAGGTTTGGCTCAAGAACTATTTCACATTGTGAGCCTGTAAGGAGAGCTCCTTGCTGATCCAATGTATTTGCTATCTACAGGGCCCATCCCTAGGTCTCCTGCTTTCTGTGGAGCCTCTTTGAAGGAAAACAAGCCCCTCACCTAATAGTAGTCCTCAAAGCTCATCAGTTTGCTGCAAAGGTCTTCAATGATCCTCCACCATTTTAATTTAGTTGAGAATAGGTTTCGGTAGACCTTTAAATCATTTAGTCCACCCTCCCTGCTGTCAGGAGCACCCTGCAGATCATCATCAAACTTCTATCACACAGTCTCTGCCCAGCAAAGATGTGTTGCAGGGAGCACTGCCTAGATGTTGATGAGCTGCCTGCAAACTGCATCCAGGTTACTGGTAACTTTGCCCTGCCTTCTGATGATTGAGCATAGCTCAAAATGATGCTAGTGACTGCTCTAGAAGCAGGGTGAATCTTTCTCGGGTGGGTCCAGGTCTCTCAGTCATAGAGATAGTTGAAAACATTTCTGCAAGAGAGACCTTCAATTTGATATGAAGCTGGGTGTCCCATTGTTGTCAAATTCTGTCAATATCCCAAAAGCTATTTCAACTTCTCATTCTCTTCTACTTTGTGCATCATTGAATAGTGTACTGCCTAAATAACATAATAAAATGACAATATTACTTTTTAAGCTGCAGATGAAAACTTTGATCGTTGCATCTAGGTTTCCCAGGAGTTAGCTGATGCATAGATCAAGAGCCCCTCATGGAACCCAGTCTGTATCTAATCCCCTCTGTATACTCTTTCCCAGCACTCAGTACAGTGTTCTGCACAAAATAAACACTTAATATATACTATAGCTACTACATGTTCTGAATTCTCTTCTGCCTTACTGTCAATCCAAAATTTTGTGCCACTTCTGGGAAACATTTCACAATCATATCCATGTTCAAAGAGTGGTTTATTTGAACAGGGTTAAATCCTAAAAAAAGCAAGGGCTTTGCTTTGTATAATATGCTGTAATTGGCTTTGATTACCAGCGAAGATGATCAACTTCCTAGGGAATTGAGACCAAGATTTTCAGTGAACATCCTGGATCTGGCTGGAGCCTGACTTCTACTGTCTCACGTAGCTGGTTTCGGGGGAAGCAGAGAAGCCTGTTCAGGGGTTCTGGAATCTCAGCAGAACTCCCTTTCCTCTTTGGTCCCTCCCAGTGGATTGATAGGCCATAATCCTAGTTCAGAAGCCACGCAATCTTTTAATCTAAAGCAAGGGCCAGCAACCCTTTTTCTTGTTGTTGCAGGAACCAAAAAATGATAGTGCTCAAAGTGTCATGCAATTTTTGTCCCCTATGTGACATATGTCATTATGTCCTAATGGGCACAACTCAGTGTGTGGTACTTTATTGGACAAACTCCTTAATCTCAGTTAAACAGCACTAACTGGATGATTTAAAATAACAATTTACAGTTCACTAAATAGTAAGTTACTCCTTTAGAGTGTGAGTTTCTTAAGGGGAGGGATCATGTTTACAACTCTGTTGTATTTTTTATGGTATTTATTAAGTGTTTACTATGTGCCAGGCATGGTACTAAGTGCTGGGGAACATATAAATTATCAGGTTGGACACAGTCTCTGTTCACAGTCTTAATCCCCATTTTACAGATGAGGTTACTGAGTCACAGAGAAGTTAGGTGAGTTGTCCAAAGTCACACAGTATACAGGTGGCAGAGTCAGGGTTAGAACCCAGATACTTCAGATTCCCAGGCCCATGCTCTAACCACTAGACCATGCTGCTTCTCATCTTGTAATCTCCCAAGAATTTAATATAGTTCTGGGCCCACAGTAAGTGCTCAATCAATACCATTTATTGACTGATGATCCCCAATTTTCCCTGAAAGGTGTATATGAGACAGATGTGGGGGTGTCCAAGTTGTTAACCCCATTCCAGATGGATTTGGAGGTTGGTAGAGGCATCAGTCCCTAAAAAAATATTCCCAACTTCCCTTAGGTTGTGTCTGACTCAGATCCAATGATGAACTGGCCATAGAACAGGCAGCCTTCTGCCTTTCTTGGTAAATTTAAAACTCTGGTGCCTGGAAATAATTTCGTGCCCAGAGCCTTACTAATGCACAGAATGCATCAGATTCAGCAAATTAAATACCTAGTTTTGAGGAGGTTGTCAACCTTTTGAATGGAAGGAAGCCATTCTGTTCCAGTCCAAGGAGAACTGTGCATCTATGTGCTTGGTATCTGTATCACTGCTTGCTATGTGCCAGCCTATCCCTGTGATCATATTCCTGGCTGCTAGAATTGATCAAAATAGTTCAAAGCCTTATCACCAAAAGAGACAGAAAAACAGTCCAGAAGAGCTAATATTTTCTTCACTCCCCTAGATCCCAAGGTCAAATGAAGATCTTTTAAAGGAAAGCTACAATGTATTGCTTTTCCTCTAGACTAGCCAGTAACTTCAAGAATAATTACTTAGATCGATATGGCTCTGCTCTTCTGCAGAGTCACAGTGTTCTCACATTCAGCCTCCTTCAGTCTGATTCTCCTCTGTAAGGCCAGCAAGGTAAAGCCATTCTCAATTCTAGGTGGGGCAGTAGAAAAGTCTTCTCTCAATCCTACTCCTCTCCAATCCATCCTCCTAGTGTTAACAGCCCCCTCAGTGAGCACTGATGAAACTCCATTCCCAGCTACATCTTGACCCAGAGAGACATCTGCTCTCTGAGATACAGTGTGTGAATTTGGGGGCTCCGGAGGAATAGGGGGAAGTCCTGAGTCCTTCCCTGAATAAGCCCTCCTTTCCTCTTTTCCTTCTCCCTTCTGAGTCGCCCTGACTTGCTCCCTTTATTCATCCTCTCTCCCAGGCCCACAGCACTTATGTACATATATGTAATTTATTTATTGATATTAATGCCTGTCTCTCCCTCTAGACTCTAAGCTCCTTGCGGGCAGGGAAGTTGTCTACCAACTCTACTCTCCCAAGTGCTTTGAACAGTGCTCTGCACGCAGTAAGTGCTCAATAAATACAATTCACTGACTGACTGAAATGAGAATTGCAGTTGCTGCACTTTCTCATCATCAATAGAATGTAGTGAATGTCTAATGTGTTTGGAATACTGTAGGGACAACCTATGGGGAAAATGAAAAAAAATCACAAACCACCCTGCTAAGATTATCAGATTATGAAAATGAAAAAAAAATGATTATGAAAATGAAAAAAATGAAAATGAAAATGAAAAAAAAAATCACAAACCACCCTGCTAAGATTATCAGATCTTTTGCACACAGAACTCACAACCTAAAGCATAGGGAGGGCAGGTTTCTTATTTCCATTTAACAGATAAGGAAATGGAGGCTTAGTTCTCTAGTGCCGATCTTTCCCAACTCTGGCCTGTATGCCCAATCCTGGCTCTGGGATGTGGCAATTGAATGGGTCAAATGACTGAGTGCAGAACTATTCCAGCTGTGTTTGGGGAAGAGTGGTAAAGGTGGGGGAAAGGCGTGAAGAGGAACATCTTTCCCACTTATAGAAACCAGGTAAGGACACTGGTCTGGTATGAATCATCTCATCCCCAGTAAATTTAAGTAGTTGAAAACAGGGGTACTATTAATCCTGCTTTCAAGTAGCAAAACAAACCGAGGCCTAGATCAGGAGACAGAATGAGAACTAGAATCTAGTTCTGCTGATGCCCAGGTCATGACACAATTTGCTCAGCTATATTGCTTCCTAAGAAATAACAAGTTTAAAAATGTAGACCCTGGACAACTTCTGTTTTTACTTCCTTTCTGTCCAGCTGACTCTGAGGTCAGCAAGATATTCTTATTGAAGGTGTAGATCTATGAAACAAGCTGAAATAATTCAGTGGCACCAATTAGGATAGATAGTCTGTGTTTTTTCCATGACAATTCTGAAAGTTTGAAATGTCTCCCAGGTGTACTGAAGCCAGTGGGTAAGCAATGTGGTTGGCTGCCTTTTTATTAATAGAGAGAAGATTTGCAAAGTCTTGAGTTGGGAAGTAAATACAATAAAACTATACTTTGTGGTCATTTTTATCTTCATCTCTGTATTTCAGTTCAGTCAAAATGGACATAGCATGATTTAGGTGTTTCATTTCTAGCTAGAAGGTAAATCTAGATTATAGGCATACCAATCTAATGAAAGCTTAAAGCCTATTTTTGTCATAAACTTCAAAACAGAAGAAACACTCTCTGCAGACATGATTTTGCCATTGGTTTTCCAGCACAACCTCTGCCATGTTGATACGTAAACAGAGCTGGCTTCAGACACTTGACTATCCTCCTCCCTCCTCCACCTCACCCCTGTGCACATACACACTCTCTCCATCCTGGATGACCTCATTACAAGATGTTGTGTTAGAGAAGCAGCGTGGCTCAGTGAAAAGAGCACGGGCTTTGGAGTTAGGGCTCATGAGTTCGAATCCCAGCTCTGCCACTTGTCGGCTGTGTGACTTTGGGCAAGTCACTTAACTTCTCTGTGCCTCAGTTCCCTCATCTGTAAAATAGGGATTAAGACTGTGAGCCCCACATGGGACAACCTGATTCCCCTATGTCTACCCCAGTGCTTAGAACAGTGCTCGGCACATAGTAAGCACTTAACAAATACCAACATTATTATTATTATTAATGAAACAACATAATGTCATGTACAGCATTTTGCAGACAAGTGTTTCAACTCAAATGAGTATTCCACAGTGCCTGACCTACACCCAGTTAATGGGTCACTTATGCTCTGCCATCATTTCTGGGAGGTTTTGGGTGACCACCATTTTTAACAGGACCTCCGGTAACTGTCATTTTGTGAGGAATCATGCCAATTACCCCTTTTGCATTTCAACCTAAGATGATAGCTTACCTTGTTGACCACCTGAAGCAGGCTCCAGAAACTTACAGAATTAATAAAAATAATTCTGTCTTCATAAGCAAATAAGTGTTTTGAGGTTTTGGAAAATAAGTATATCTTCAGTTTCCACTAATACAATGGGTGTATTATTTTGACAAAGCTCTAAAAGATCATTACAGTATTATTTGGCATTATTGTTCCCAAATAACATACTAAAAATTATCCAGCATGCAGAATTAATCACGGTTCCTGCTTAAAGAACTTTCATAAGCTCATAAATGACTGGGAAATGATTCCTAAAGTAATTCTTATTACTTCTGGAGAGCTGGTACCATTTAACAAACCCTAATTCCCTGCCACCTAACTTTGTCCCAGTTTGAAGGGACATTTACATACGGAACTGGTTAGTCTTCAGCTCCAACCTAACCCTTCACTGAATAGTACATAGTTATGGTTGTGTTTGTCAAGAGAAAGGTGAGTGGTGAATATTTTATAAATTAAAATAGTTTTAATGTCAAAAATCTAAGAACTGACCAATATTGGCCAGGGCTTGCTATTAATTTCCACATTTCAAAAGAACCAGAGCAAATGGAAGTAATGGTCCCAATTTAAGAGCACAGCTTACTTATTTCCATCTCTTTTTTTGGAAGTAGAAACTAAATTCATTGAAATAAGTAGCATTTATCCTTTGTCGACAGCTTTTATGAAGCAAACCTAGCACTAGATTTTGTGAAGCAAACCTAGCACTAGATTTTGTTGTCAATTTAGTCTCTAATATTTGAGCTTTACTGAAAAATGTTATTAAGTTGATAATGTCTCTTTACTCCACTGATGCTTATCTCCAGAAATTGTCCCACTCATGAATGTTTCTTCTGGAGTTTTAGAAGCAAATGTGTTCTTTGGTGGATGGGCTTTCTGAGATTGCCACCCTCAGAAAATGAGGGGAAGGCAGTTTGCTCAAATGGACTAACTACATTTTTTCAGGGAATTATCAAGAAAGGAATGCCACTTTTTTGAGCAAAAAGCTTTTAAGGGCCAAGAGATGGAGAAGCAAAAGAGAAACAGCACCAGGCATTGCAAACATTAAGTATACAACACACCAAAAGACAGCATTTTGGGGTCACAAAGTGGCTGAGATTGTGGGCCCCCCATTAGAGTATGTATGGCTGAAAAGACTCTTAGTGTTTGAAAGACTCTTAGTGTTTGTATGATACAAAAGCAGTGGTGTCTTTGAATACACAGGGAGCAAAATAAAATCACTCTTCCCTCACTCCATTCCCCCTGGGTGTTTCCTGACGTATGTGTCCCAAAGTGGGCCAGGAGAAAAGTTTTAGGTAGGGTTACAACCCTATCTTGTGAGTTTCTCACATACATAGAACTTCCCTAGTTTCCACAAAAGAGTGCTCATTCACCTATGAGACTGAAAGCTCCTTGAGAGCAGAAATCCTTTCTCCTTAATCAATTATTTTCTACCAAGTCCTGTGCCCTCAGAAAAAAGCTCAATAATACAATTAATTGATAGATGGGAATGACCAGGAATGATCAGGGAAAAGAGGAGAATGTAGGAGAGGGTCTTCTCCCAGGGAAGAGACACTCTTTCAAAGATATCAAAGCACTTTCCCATCTATTAATATGTTGTTCTCACTACATCTTTGTGAGGGTATAGTGAGATGAAAATTACCACTCAAATTTTACAAAGGGGAAAAACTCAAATTGGGAAACAGAGAGGGGAAGTGATTTGCCCAAGGTCACTCAGTGAGTCACTGGCAATCAGGATTAGGATACCACTCCAGATTATCAGCCTAGTACTCTTGCAATTAGACTATGTTCCTTTTCTAGGGGACAGTATGAAATCGCTTGTTTTCTGGGCTTCTGCCAGTGTGTATAGAAGTTACCTGACTTGAATGGCTAATGAATATTTTTTGTTTGTTTGACAAGATGCCAGAAATTAAAAAACACTGAGAAGGAAGGTCTATGAGCCCAGCGTGTTGAGCTGAGAAAAATCCCAAAATACAGTAGTTTTAAACCAAGGGGATTGTCTAGGAAAATAAAAATTTTTCTCTGGGTTTTTTCCACTTTTAAAAGCCTTTTAAAAAAAAGCCTTTAAAAATAGCTTTCTCTTCAATCAGATGAATTTTCATTGACAGCAAAAGTCCAAAAGAGAAAAATTAATAATAATAATAATGGTATTTGTTAAGCGCTTACTATGTGCCAAGCACTGTTCTAAGCACTGGGGTCAAAACAAGGTAATGAGGGTGTCTCACATAGGGCTCACAGTCATAATCCCCATTTTACAGATGAGGTAACTGAGGCACAGAGAAGTTGAGTGACTTGCCCAAAGTCACACAGCTGATAAGTGGCAGAGCCAGCATTGGAACTCACAACTTCTGACTCCCAAGCCCAGGTTCTTTCCACTAAGCCATGCTGCAAATGCTGGTGTGTACTATATATTGTTAAAAAAATAGGAGTGGAGAAAGAAGAGAGTGAAAAGGAGAAGGTTTGGATAACTATCTGGGAGTTTATGGTCACCATAAGACCATCAAGTGTGTAGATTGAGTTGAAGTAGGAGATCAGCAAGGTGAGATAAAGAGAGAGTGAGCTGATTAAGGGCCTTAAAGCCAATGGTAGGGAGTTTATGGAGCTGGATGGGCAACCACTGGAGGTTTTTGAAGAGTGGAGAGATATGGACTAAATGTTTTTTCAGAAAAAAAAATCTGGGCAGTAGAGTGAGGAGTGGACTGGGTTAGGGAGAGACAGGAGGTAGGGGATGTTAGCAAAGAGATTGATGCAGCAGTCAAGGCATGAAATAAGTGCTTGGATCCGTTTGGAAGCTGATTTTAATTGCTAATATGATTCTACCAGCCTCAACCCAGCAAAAGCTCTTTTAAATATCATTCATAAAAAAATATATCCACTGCCACAGTCGAAATGAGTATCAATACTTGCAGGATTACATTCCTGAATGAGGAATGCATAGAGTCAATGAACTCTTTGTGGGCAGGAAACAAATTACTTTGTTATTCTGTCCCTTCCAAGCACCTAGTTCAGTGTCCCACACCAAGTGGATGTTCCATAATTGCTGTTGCTACATCTACTAGTAACTTGTGTGTGCTCTTGTGGTCATGACCAAAGCCTTTTCAGGTGCATGTCTGCTCAAGTGCATTTTCATATTTGATTTGATTTCCCTTCCAACCATGTGGCTCACAGTAATTAGTGCTGGTTGATCTGAGGCATCTTATTCAGCGTTACCTCTACAGTTAATTTCCCAGAAGAAGATTTTTATTAGCTACTATCTTGGCACGGACACTTTGTCAGCCTAGAGGCTGCTTGTTTCTTGGGCTGGTGTTACTTTCCACTGAGGGGCCTGCTAAACTAGTTGTTCTGTCCCTTCTGATGATCCTGATCTCTTCAGAGGCTGAGGGCACTAGGCAATTGGAAATACTGAGGAAGAGCTACATCTTGAGTTGTGTGAATCATACTTAATCAGCAGGGATCTCTTTTCCTCAAGAATCAAATTTCTTCACATCCATATCTTTACTCTTTCAACCACCCATGCAAATATGAATCTTACAACATGCTAAGAAATCAGCTGGGATGCTGAAAAAATGAATAACTTGTATAGTTGAGTACCAGAGAGAACCTGGAAGCTTTGTAATTGTTACCTGTTGGGTTTATGCACCTGTTTATTCAAATTATAGCTTTCCTTGGGTGTTTTTCCAATCAGCTCTGGAAAGGCACAGCTGAATCTCATTCCGATCATGTTTCTGAATCTATGTTGATTCTTCTCAAATGGGAGTTTAGTTGTTTAAGCTGAGTATGGAGGTATCCCAGTATGATCATTCTATATGTCTGCTGTTCCTCGTGTTTTGGGAAAAAATGAAAATGAACTGTGATGGGTTTTTATGAGGTTTCTTAATGCTGGACTAGCTATGCTATACTAAGGGCACTCAGAATTAGAAAAGCAGCATAGCTCAGTGGAAAGAGCACAGGCTTGGGAGTCAGAGGTCATGGGTTTGAATCCCAGCACTGACACTTGTCAGCTGTGTGACTGTGGGCAAGTCACTTCACTTCTCTATGCCTCAGTTACCTCATCTGTAAAATGGGGATGAAGACTGTGAGCCTCACGTGGGACAACCTGATTACCCTATATCTACCCCAGCGCTTAGAACAGTGTTCTGCACATAGTAAGCGCTTAACAAATACCAACATTATTATTATTATTGAATAAAATTCACAGCCTTTTAAAAATGGTTTCCTTTTCTGTATTTCAAATGCAGTACCGTGCAGCCAAGAGATGCTCGATGGTAAATGTGAACACCAATGATGGTAAAGTCATTTATTCTCTGTAAACAGACACTGTAGATAGAATCCAGAAGAAGGAGGTGTACATTTTTAGGCAGAGTGAGCACACAATCTGCCCAATCCTGACTTGGAGTCAGATTGAGGGTGTAGGGTTTGGATGTGAACATCAGGATGGTGCAATGTCACAACACACAAGCCATGTGTCTTGGGGAAGAGCTGCTGCTAGCTATGTGATGGGGCCGTACCAGAGACTACTCCAGGTATAGTGAATACAGCACAGGCCTGGGAGTCAGAAGATCATGGATTCTAATCCTGAGCTGCCACATGTCTGCTATATGACATTGGACAAGTCACTTCTCTTCTCTGTGCCTCAGTTACCACATCTGTAAAATAGGGATTGAGACTGTGAGCCCCACATGGGTCAGAGACTGTTTCCAACCTAATTTGCTTGTATATACCCCAGTGCTTAGTACAGTGAGTGGCACATAGTAAGCACTTAACAAGCACTTAGAGAAGCAGCATGGCTCAGTGGAAAGAGCACGGGCTTTGGAGTCAGGGCTCATGAGTTTGAATCCCAGCTCTGCCACTTGTGAGCTGTATGACTGTGGGCAAGTCACTTCACTTCTCTGTGCCTCAGTTCCCTCATCTGTAAAATGGGGATTAAGACTGTGAGCCCCACGTGGGACAACCTGATTCTCCTGTGCCTACCCCAGTGCTTAGAACAGTGCTCGGCACATAGTAAGCGCTTAACAAATACCAACATTATTATTATTATTATTAAAAAAGAGAGGCAGCATAGCTTAGTGGATAGAGCATGGGCCTGGGAGTCAGAAGGACCTAGGTTTTGGACCCAGCTCTGCCACATGTCAGCTCTGTGACCTTGGGAAAGTGACTTAACTTGTCTGGGCCTCAATTACCTCATCTGTAAAATGGGGATTAAGACTGTGAGTCCCATGTGGGGCAGGGACTGTGTCCATAATGATTTACTTTGGTGCTTAGAACAATGCTTGACACAAATCACTTAACAAATACCATAATAATTATTCATTCTTATTATTTTTTAAACCAAGGCAGGAATGTCAGGGGCAGCAGTGACCTGGATCTCCTGTGTGCAGGTACACTGTGACTGAAAAGCAGCTATTTCTTTCTACCAGTCCCCAAACCTAAATGGGACCCACAGAGTTGCACAAGTGGGCTAAGCTGTACCTCACTATAGCCATGGTGACACAGGGGTCCAGTGGGCTCCAGTGTTTGGGTAAGGCCCAATAGCTTTGAAGCCAGGCTGCTTTCGTAGCAGTCTGATACGTAGATAGATGACTCCCGCCATGATAATTTGGAGGTAAGGGAGGGAGAAATGCCTACCTTTTAGTTGGCTGAATCCGGCTAGCCTTAGAGTGCCAGCCACACTTTCTTCTCTCCCAAGCTGTCTGTGCTCAGGCCCGTCCCCTGGCACGGACCAGGAGGCAACAGTGGAGGATTAGGAGAAGCACTGGTGAGGGCCACTCTTCCTTCTCCCTCCCATCTACCCCTAAGGACCTATTCTCAATATCTCACCCCCTGATGCTTTGCCCCCAATTTCACCCTCACGTTCAAAATGAAAAAGAGATCCTCCTGACTGAAACTAGGCTCAAATGTAAAAGGCTACCAAATACTGCAGCTATACACTTTTGCCTCTCACAAATCCCCTCACCCCCCAAACACAACGAACAAACAATTTTATGTTAAAAAAGGGGGAATTATCAAGGAAGTAACCTGGAACTTGCTGAAGAATAGCCCACCCAAACACTTGGTAAATACACCAAAATGTGCTACTCCTTGTAAACACAGATTAGGTTTTGACTATTCCCAAAGATTCACTTCATTATATTTTTCTCAAGAGAAGAGTTGCTCCTATACCCCAAGAAAGATAGGAGCCAACAGAAGGGCTGAATGAAACCCAAAAAGATTAAAGGAAAGGGAGAGGGGGAGACATTTGCTGTTGTTTTTTTCCTTTAGCCTAAAATTCTTTGTCACTGACTCACCCACTTTAGAAATTTCTGTCAATCTTAGTGTACGCACAGAAATGATCCCATTTTAATCAGACTGCTCTGTACTTGAGCACAGAGAATGTGCCTCAACAGCTTTTCTCTGTTGGAGATAAGGTTCTCAATTAACTTCAGCAATCTCTGTAGTTAGCCCTGCTACCTGGTAAAATCCTTCCCCCATCTTCTGCCCCAACACTCTAAGAGATCAATCCCTAAGGTGGCCTGAGAAAATATATTTATGTATTTCAAGAGGACGGCTGAAGAGTCAACTGTAATAACAGTGAAGTCTATGCAGGGGCAAGTAAAAGGACAGGTATTAACTGGAGCTTTTGAGAAGATAATTAAACCACAATATCCCAGGAATTGAGGCAAAGTTACTATATTTGCAAGAGCTAAACCACTTAAAGTGCATTAGAATAAACTCTTAAAAAAATATTTAACAAAATTCTCCATCGAGTACAGTTACCCATTATGTAATTTCTACACTTTGAAAAAGCTTCAGCCAAAAAGTTGTCCCGTAGCAAAACCTCCCCCTACCCTAAATTGACCCCTCTAGTTTCATTTTGAGAAGCAGCATGAAATAGTGGAGAGAGCAGAGGCCTGGGAGTCAGAAGGTCATGCGTTCTAATCCTGCCTCTGCCACTTGTCTGCTGTGTAACCTTGGGCAAGTCACTTTACTTCTCTGGGTGTCAGTTACCTCATCTGTAAATGGGGATAGAGTCTGTGGGACAGGAACTGTTTCCAACCTGATTTGCTTGTATCCACCCCAGCACTTAGTACAGTGCCTGGCACATAGTAAGTGCTTAACAAATACCATAATTATTATTATTAATTATTATCTTAAAGATATTTTTCTGTATTTGCAAAACAACATTCATTATCCAAAGTGGGGAATCACCATATTTTAAGGAGATTTTGTAAATAGCCCATTCCTCCTCATAAAAGTAGGCAGAGCCACTCTTTCTACCATTATCCCTGGGGAGCTGATTTGGGCATGACACTTTTTAAGTGCTTTGCATGGAGGAGTGGGGCTCTTGGGTTCCATGGAGAACTCCAAGCCACCTAGGGCCACAGGTCCCAGTAGGACTTCGATTGTGAGCTCCGAGGGGGCAGAGACCATAACTCATCTAATTATCCTATATTTATTATGTCCTCAAAAATTACCATTACTACACCATAGAAAAAATGGAGACACTCTCTGTCTTCAAGGAATTCACACGGTCATTCATCTTATCCTATCCCAACTGTACCTTTGAATGATGAACAGACAGGTCTTTTGAAAAATAGAAGACAAATGGGAAGATTAGCTAAGAAAGGCAGAGAGCAACAAAGGAAAACATCTTTTGTGGGCATGGTGTTTGCTGAATGTTTCTGTGTTAGTTAAGTGCCTCAAAGGAATAGCAGGGAGTTTGTTTTCATTGTTTCAACCACAACCCAATAATTCAGTAAAAAGCAATAAATGTAGAAGTCACAGTCTGAAACAATAAGGTAACTAACTTCAAAGAAGAATTCACCCATAATCATAGAATATCATAAGCACTATCTAATCTCTAGCAAAAATCACTGACTTGCACCTTTAGGGTTTAAAAGACAGTTCTTCAAAGTAAATGTAGCTGTGAGCTAATTAGAAATTCACTTGGGTGGGAGGAAACTAGATTTTTTGAACATGATTTTCCCATTCAATTTTTATCTGGTTTTCATAGAAGGCCTTCTGCAGGGGGCATTAAAAAGGGTAAGGGACTTGAAGGGTTTCCTCAGGCAGAGGCTTGTGTTCTCTTTGCCTATTGAAAACAGACAGCAGATTAGTGAGTTGAGAGTTAAGAAGCTGGGGGTGATGTGAAAGTGGAAAAAGATGTCACTGTTACCCTTCATATAGCCTTAGTGCTGCTCCCGGATGCAAACTGTCTTCTAGTCTATATGTGGAATTTTCTAATTTGTTTAGAAATTCAATTCTATCAAAATGTCAGTTGCAAATATGCTTTTCCATATTATAAAGGCATAACTGAGCCTGGCAAAAATGGTCACAGTAAATGATTACAGGGATCAAAAATGGGCTTTTAGGCACCCTGTATATTTCCTTTTAGGGAACTCTCTTCATGGGCAACTTAAATCAGAGTGTTGCCCTGATCTTCAAAGGAGAAACAAGTGAGAAATCTCTCCCTCTCTTAAATTGCAAGAGCTTCTGGTGCTAGAAAATTCATGAGAAGGATTTTTCGACCCATAATAAGTAAAGATGAGGGAAATCAGCACTATTCTGAGGAGTGTTTTCCCCATTTGACAGAGAACCTCAGAATATGACTCGGCTTATCTTGAAGTAGAGCTCAACGATATTCAACTACCTTATAGTAAAAGTGGTGCTTATGCCAGGAAGAGAGAGAAGGCTCTGTATTTTCATAGCAAAGAGAGAAATAGGCCAAGATTGTACTATCTTGCCTGGAAGTGAGATCAGCCATTAGAGCAGAATAGAATATGCACTCTCCTTCTGTTGATAAACCAGGATAGGTTTCTTTCAGAGCTGGTGTACATGTTTTGAGCTAAAGAGTAGTCGTGGCTCTTTGTTCTCTCTCACATTTTGAACTGCATTTGATATACTGTTGAGGGTCTAATAGTTGCCCTTTCAATTTGTTCATGAAAATGAAAGTGGTTCTGAAAATAGGAAGTCTAGTTGTAGTAATCGAGCTGGATTCTCAATTATCTTTGCAGTCCTGTTTTCTCTGTTATGAATCCATCAATGGTAATTATTGGGCACTTAATGTGTGCAGAGCACTGTACTAAGCAGTAGGGAGATACAATACAAGAGAGTCAGTAGACACATTCCCTGCCCACTTTGACCTTATAGTCTATCAGGGAAAGTGATGTGTCTTCAACCTTTGAAAAAGGATGTTTTCTATAAAGCAATCTCTGAAACTGAAATCCCAAGAAGCCTGTAATTTGATGCCTGAAGTTTGATCTGTTGGCTAGGGCTGACTCTTCCCTGTGGCTGGATCTGGATAGGGAATCTTATCTGCTGCTTCAAGAAGCATTAATAATATTTAAGCCCTTATAGTACAATGCGCAATTCTGTGTACTAAGCACAGAGAAGAAATACATGAGTGGAATTAGACATGGTTTCAAGCCCTCAAATGTCTTGCAATCCAAGAAGAAAAGGAAGAAGTGGTGGCTGGTGACAGACACTTTATGAGAGGTGAAACCAGTAAAAACACTAAACCACATAAAAGACAAGGGCAAATAAAACAAAAATTAGCTGCTGTGCCTGGAAGAGCATAGTTTGGGCTTCTGCTACTCAATCCCATCAGAGTCCCAGCTAGTTTATGCCTACAAAAGCAAAGGACTAGAACACATTGGATTGATGAGTTTTAGGGAGAATGAGGTCTGTTTGCACCCCCTGAGAGACTGGACCTTTGTGATTTATCATTTTGGGCATCCCCTGATAAAGGACACGGTCCCTTTTACACAGTTTTACCCAATCTGGTACTGACAGGGCACAGGACATCTGTGGTATTTTTCTTGTAATTTTTCTTCTCCCTCTAGACTGTAAACTCACTGTGGGCAAGGAATGTGTCTGTGACATTGTTATAGTATATTCTCCCAAGCGCTTAGTACAGTTTTCTGCACAAAATAAGCACTCAGTAAATAGGATTGATTGATTCTAACTCCCAGTTTCCCTCTACTTGGTTCCTGCAGCCAGGTCCCACAGCTTGGAATTGGCAGCCATATTGATGGACCCTTGGAAGTGAATACCAAACTCTGGATCTGTAAACTCACTATGGACAGGGAGAGTGTCTGTTAATTCTATTGCACTGTACTCTCCCAAGTGCTTTGTACAGTGCTTCACACAAAGTAAACACTCAATAAATACTATTGATTGGAACAGGAAAGAGGCTCAGGGGTCTAGTCTGTGATGTCTCCAGCTGGAGAAGCAGCGTGGCTCAATGGAAAGAGCACGGGCTTTGGAGTCAGAGGTCATGAGTTCAAATCCCAGCTCTGCCACTTGTCAGCTGTGTGACTGTGGGCAAGTCACTTAACTTCTCTGTGCCTCAGTTACCTCATCTGTAAAATGGGGATTAAGACTGTGAGCCCCACGTGGGACATCCTGATTCCCCTGTGTCTACCCCAGCGCTTAGAACAGTGCTCGGCACATAGTAAGCGCTTAACAAATACCAACATTATTATTATTATTAACTACAGGGGTTCTGTGAATTTGACAGGCTTTTTTGCTGATTCCATACTTACATAATGTAAATTTTTGCTATTAAAGGGCCAGCAAATGGGGATTTGGAATTTTCTAGTGCCATCTGAGGCACCCCCTACTGAGGTAGTTGGATGATTTCTCAGAACCTACTGAGAACTCTGGAGGGTTCTGTTTGAGGAAGAAGCTTGTGTCATGGCTCAATTAGAATTAACTCTGGTCTGGCTCAAAATGTTTCTTTAAAAAAAAAAACAAAAACGGCTAAACACCACTGGTTCTGCAGCTACCCTCACCTCCTTTAAATTCAATTTGCCCTGTAAACCTCATAAGCTTCTATCTAAAGACCTTAGATATGCCATTATCCGTGCTGATGGCATACTTTCTCTCCGGATGAAGGGGATAATTTTCATGATGAAGATGACAGCATTACATTTTGACATAACTGGGGGGTGAGGGGAGGAAGTGGGTATGCAGTCGTTAGGAGAAACAGATCTGGAGTTCATATTTAAGGATGAAGAAACGTTCTAAGGAGGGACTTTTAAAATACCAACTTTTCCTTCCCTTGCTTTCATGGTTTGTAAATCATTGTTTGCTTTCACATTCAATTGTAAACTCCTGGAGGGTTGGGTACATTACTTTTGTTTCTGCTGCACTCTCCTAAGCACTTAAGACTGATCTTAGCTCTCACCAATGTTCACTAACTACCTCTGATTGATAGAATCAATCAGAAATGCTCCCTGTGCTTTGAGTCATATCTTTGGATTAGTGATAAAACCAAGTTAGAATAGCTCTAGTTTGCCTCATATCACTTCAAAAGAACTTCCAGATCAGCCCCTATTGTGGTGTCTTTCATTAATTGGAGGGATAACTGGAAATGATCAAAGATCCTTAAGACTGATCTCTAGCCCCAGGCACAGAGGGCTCTTGATGAATATCAAACAGCATCATTAGTTTCAAAATGCAGTCTGACCTATGAATGCAAAATGTAGAATTAATGTAGAAATCGAGGATTGTAAATGTGAGCCATCAAGGAAGAGGTACATCTTACGAAATCAGAATTTGACCTTAAGAACTACATTGAAAATGTCACATGCAATGCTTCATGAAATATGTTGGGTATATTGGGAGCAACTGAATTTTTTCCACAATTGTAAAAATCAGGCCTAAAGGAAAGTCAAAAAGACAAAAGAAAACAACATTGGAAGCATCACCCACTTAAGTATATAATAGTCCCTCTCCAAAAGTGGTCTCTTAATTTCACAACTTTGGAAGCCTAAAATTCTCAGCTACAGAGGAGAGTGATTGAAAAGTTTTGTAAATTAAAAAATTAAATTTCAAAGAATTAGAATGTTGTGGCCATACCTGTCAGATATTTCTCCTGCATTAGAGAAGGATTTCTTACACTGACTCACCAGGTGAACCAGATTACCAGGTGATCTTAAATGGAGGGATTTGAATCATGAAATCACAGGTATATGGGTGGTTTTTAAATAGGAAGTGCATGGTTTCCAGGAGACTGTTCACTCAGTGGAAAGAGCATGGGCTTGAGAGTCAGAGGTTATGGGTTTGAATTCCGGCTCTGCCACTTGTCAACCGTGTGACTGTGGGCAAGTCACTTAAATTCTCTGTGTCTCAGTTACTTCATCTGTAAAATGGGGATTAAGACTGTGAGCCTCATGTGGGACAACCTGATTACCCAGTGCTTAGAACAGTGCTCTGCACATAGTAAGCACTTAACAAATGCCAACATTATTATTATTGCATTACAATACTGTATTTTGGCACATGACAACTCTAAAAGCAGTCCTAAGGGTACCCAAAAGGTGAGAATTGATTTTGAATATAAGTATGGATCAAATAGTGGTACTTGAGTGTTTACTATGTGCAGACCACTGTATTAGGCATATGATTACGTTGTATCTACTCCAGAGATTAGAACAGGGCTTGGCACATAGTGCTTAAAATACCATATTAATAATAATGAAAAGTACAATACAACAGAATTGGTAAGTACATTCCCAGCCCACAAGGAGCTTGAATTCTAAAGGGAGAGACAGACAATGATATAAATAAATTATGGTTATGTACATAAGTTCTGTGGGGCTGGGATGGGGTGAATATCAAGAGCTTAGTCATTTATTGAGTAGTTACAGTGTGTGGAACATTGTACTAAGTGCTTGGGAGAGGACAACAAAACAGTATAACAGACACATTCCTTGCCCACAGTGAGTTTACAGTCTAGAAGGGGAGACAGATTAATATAAATAAATCTGTAGGGCTGGCGGGCAAGTGAAACAAGCACTGTGGGACTGGGGTAATCAAGGGAGATGCAGGGTGATGCAGTAGGGAGTGGGAGTAAAGGAAATGTAGGCTTAGTCAGGGAAGGCCTGTTGAAGGTGGGGAGATTAATTGTCTGTCAGATATGAAGAGGGTCGGCATTCCAGGCCAGAGGCAGGGTGAGAGGTCAGCGGTGAGATAGATGAGATCGAGGTATAGTTAGTAGGTTGACATTAGATTTGTGAAGTGTTCAGGCTGGGTTGTAGTTGTGTTGTGAAGTACAGATCCAAGTGTATAGGTGATGCAGAAGTAAGAGGGAGTGGGGAAAAGAGGGATTAATCAGGGAAGGCCTCCTGGAGAACATGTAATTTCAATAAAGCTTGGAGGTGGGGAGAGTAGTGGTCTGTCATATATGGAGGGGGAGGGAGTCCCAGATCAGAGGGAGGACAGTGGAAAGGGGTCAGCTGTGAGAGGAGATTGAGTCACAGTGAACAACCTGGTGTTAAAGGGGTGAAGTGTTTGGGCTGGTTCATAATGGGAAATCACTGAGGTAAGGTAGGAGGGGTGATTGATGGCTTTAGCCAATGGTAAGGATTTCTGTTTGATGTGGAGGTAGATGGGCACCCAATAGAGGTTCTTGAGGAATTGGGAACATAGACTGAACATTTATGTAGAAAAATGATCCAGGCAACTGGGAGAAGTAAAGACTGGAGTGGGGAGACAAAGGAGTCAGGGAAGTCGGTGAAGAGGTTGATGCAGCTGTCAAGGAGGGATATGATGAGGCCTTGGATCAGCCTAGTAGCAGTTTGGATGGTGAGAAAAGGGAGGTTTTGGAAATGTTGAGAAGGTAGACATGACAGGATTTGGTGAAAATTGAATATGTGAGTTGGATGAGAATTGAGTCAAGGATAATGCCAAGGTTACAGGCTTGTGATACAGAGAGGGTAGTGGTATTTCTGTGGTTATAGGGAGGACTGGGTTCAGGTGTGAAGATGAGAAGTTCTGTTTTGGACCGGTTTAATTTAAGGAGTTCGTGGGACATCCAGATAGAGATGACCTGAAGGAAGGAGGAAATATGAGACTGCAGAGAATGAGAGAGGTCGGGGAGAAGAAGTAAATTTGAGATTAATTTGGGTATTGAAGGCATTGATTTTTGTGAGGCAAGAGAAGGTAGTTTGAGTATGGAGGCCAAGTGGTGCGCGATGACATAGAAGAGGGAAATTAGAAATCTGCGGGCAAGGATTGGCTCAAATCTCCCTATTTCCTATGAAAAGCAGTGGTGCCTAGTGGATAGATCATGAGCCTGGAAGTCAGAGGATTTGGAGCCTAATCCCAGCTCTGTCATTTATCTGCTGTGTCACCTTGGGCAAGTCACTTCACTTCTCTGGACCTCAGTTACCTCATTGGAAAAATGGGGATTAAGACTGTGATTCCCAAGTGGAACATGGACTGTGTCCAACCTGATTAACTTGTACCTACCCCAGCGCTTAATAGAGTGCCTGGCACATAGTAAGCCCTTGACAAATATCATTTTAGAAAAAAAGTAATTATCCAGTGCCAAGTTCACTAATAATAGGTTCTCTTAAGAACACACTTATAGGAATTAGAAAAGAACAGTTACACAATAAAGAGCAATGGGCTCATTCTGTTTGCATAATGCTCTTTTTAATTTTTTGGTGGCCACATGAAAAATGGTATAAATTTTTGCTATAAATACACCCTGTGATGTATGATGCTATATACATCATTTTTAGAGTATAAAATGTAAATGCGCAGTCCAGAGTGTCTTATGTAGATACCCTTGGAAATCAATCTAAAACACATTCCATCTAAATGAAATAGCAAACTGTTAGAAAGAAAAGACATTTTTGGTAGGGTGGGAACATTCTGAAGGTTTCCAGATAAGCAACTTTGCCCATGTTTTTGCTGAATTTTTGCACTAATGTGTTTAAATCTGGGCTCTGAATGAAGGTGAAATTATGTTGCAGAAGTTTTGTTCCTGAAGAAGCGAACAAAGGTGAGCAATTCCCCATAATGGCCTCACTTTGATAACATTGTTCTCACAATAGATTTCCCAAGGGGAGTGGAAGCCCACAGCATCACCAAAGATTTAGTCATAGGTGAAAGTGAACAGAAGAAAGTGTCAGAAATGACTAACAATTTAATATGACCTGCAGGAACAATAAACTCTTTGTTGTAAAAGTGACTAGGCCATTTTCTTAAAGATAACTTTATGTCATGAGCTATCTCTAAGAAAATGGCCTAATCACAATGACTAACATTCACTAAACAATAGTTGTCCATCCAATTCTCCCTCCCCTTGATGAGAGAGTGGATTCTGGCAAGTACACTTGCCTAGTCTGACTGCATTTACTTCCCTTCCTCATATCCCCAAGTGCGGGTAGGTACCACTGGCTGCAACAGTAAAAGCCACATTTGCTTTTCAATCAGGAAAGAGGGACCACTGATACTAAGACAAAGAAGTGAAAACAATGCCAGGCACTGCAGATTGCTTGTAACATCCTGATGGGTGCTCCACCATGTGGAAAGGTTTCAGTTTCACACTCATCTCCTCAACCACACCTGCTCTAATTTCTAATTAATTAAATCACAATTAATTAATTTTGCAATTAAAATGCATCTTCATCACAACATGAGAAGCAGCATGGCCTAGTGGAATAAGTACGGATCTGGGAGTTGGAAGACCTGGATTCTATATGAACTTGGGCAAGTCACTTCTCTTCTCTGAGCTCCAGTTTCCTCAATGGTAAAATGGGGATTCAGTACCTGTTCTTCCTCCTACTTAGACTGTGATCCCCAGCTGAACCGAGGCAACCCGATTAACCTATGCCAACCCCAGCACTTAGAATAGTGCTTGACACATAGTAAGCATTAACAAAGCATAGTACCATTAAAAAAAACAAAACTATTTTTAAAAGCAAAAGTCACTTGATCTCTCTTCCCTACTGGGAGTATTAGTTCAGTGGTGCAGGGCAAAGGATTGTCTCCTAGTGTATAAATTCCCTTTGGGGCTAGAGATGAAGGGACTTGATGCTTTATATGCACATAAATTGGTTAATAATAATTATGGTATTTGTTAAGCACTTACTATGTGCCACACACTGTTCTAAGTGCTGGGATAGATACAAGGTAATGTGGGGCCCATACTCTTTCCTCTAAACCTTGCTTCTTCTCAACAGTAGCACTTAACATGGTGTGATGAAGGTGTGGGATTAAGCAATTAGTTTTTTTAAGGTGAGCTCCTCTCTGAGATGGCAATCACCTTAGCTTCAGCAAAGAAACCTCTTCACTTGGAGCCTGTTTCCAAGGTCCCAGGACCATGCCATGCCTATAATGATGTATTAAGATTAATCCTGGTACTAACATGATTCAGTATGGCAGAGGTACTGGGATCATTTGACCCTGTGGACAGTGACTCTAAGAGGAGCTTCCATTCTCAGGGTCTACTTGATCCCAACTCCTCTTCCATAGGCAGTTCAACTGCTCACACATTCAAATAGTTTCTCAGGAAAATTAGCAAAATGTGAAGTTGAGGCAGAAAAGGTAGAGTGGCATAAGACACTCTTTAATGATAACTGTCCTTACTGGTTGGATCTCACTGGCCCTTGTGAATGGTGAAAGCATCGGGAGGATCATCTCTGAGCCCACAGGACAAAGAAAGAAAACTCCCTGTGGGTACATGCTTTCATATGAAATAATTATCACTGTAATTATAAAGAAGTCTTGAATGTAATGAGGGAAAACTGGGTGATGAATATGCATCAATTAATGGTATTTGAGAGCTTACCACATGTAGAACACTGTACAGCATGGCCAAGTGGTTTGAGCACGGGCCTGGTAGTCAGAAGGACCTGGGTTCTAATCCTGGCTGTGCTACTTGTCTGTTGTGTGATTTTGGGCTAGTCACTTTACTTCTTTGGGCTTCAGTTACCTTACCTGTAAAAAATGATGATTAATTCTGTGAGCCCCATGTGTCCAACCCGATTTGCTTGTATCTGCCCCGCAGGGCTTAGTACATTGCTTGGCACATAGTAAGTGCTAAACAAATGACATTATTATTATTAAGAGCTCGGAAGAGGACAACACAAAAGAGTAGCAATAGACTATCTCTGCCCATAGACAGTTGACAGACTAGATGGGATGATACACATTAAAATAAATTACAGATGAATGCACATATGTGTGTTGTGGGGCTGGGGGAGGGATGACTATCAAAGTGCTTAAAGAGAACAGACCCAAGTTCAAAGGTGACATAGAATATCATGTATGTTAGAATTCACTTTAAAAGGAGCTACTGACTGGCATTTGAAAGAGGGACTGTTGCAGGCTCAGGAAATGATATGGAGAGCCAGCACAAGGAGGAGAAGAATGTATGTGCTTATGGGGACATACACTCTGTCCTTCATTTTTTAACTAATCAATGGTATTTATTGCATGCAAAGTACTGTACTATGTACTTGGGGGAGTACAGTACAACAGAGTTGGTTAGACATGTTCCTTGCCCTCAAGGAACTTAGAATCTAGATGGGGAAATGAGGGCTTAGACAGGGAAGCCCTCTTAGAAGATATATGAATTTTGCAGGGCACTGAAGGTGGGGAGAGTGATAGACTGTCATGTATGAAGGAGGAGGGAGTTACAAGCCAGAGGGAAGACATGGGCAAAGTGTCGGCAGTGAGAAAAATGAGATCAAGGTGCAGCGAGAAGGTTATTGTTGATAGAGCAAAGTGTGTGGATTGGGTTGTAGTAGATCAGTGAGGTGAGGTAGGATCGGAAGAGCTGACTGAGTGCTTTCAAGACAGTGGTAAGGACTTTATGTTTGATATGGAGATATGGATATACATTTATATAAATATATGTGAATGACAAGGCTGAAATGCTTCTTTTAGTCATTATGTATGTCAATCTGTTGGAAAGTAGAACTTTTACAAACCAGAAGCAGTGTAACCTTGGAAACAGGTAGGCTAAACTTTATTTCTCTAGGAGAACTAAGGCTCTAACTAATGACCTTTTCAGCTTTTCCCCAGGCAGAGCAATTCCATTAGGTCACTCTCCCTGCTCTTCCCAACCCAGGCTTCTCCATTCATCTCTCAAGATTTCATTTACCAACACTTTCTCCGGCAGCCAATACAGCACTTCCAAAAAGAAAGATGGGTTGTAAAAGGAGTCTGGCTGGCTCAGTGACAGTCCAGAAGGGGTCCCAAAATATGGGCATCTTGGAGGGAGGGTAGCTCTGAACTGGTCCACTGTGAGCAGAAATGCTCACTGTGAAATAGTAATACTTAATCCTTAAATGTTTGAAAAGGAAACGTGCACATTTCCTGAACAGGGATCCAGACAGGTAGTGTGGCCTACTTGGGTAGGTGTTTGAAAGTATAAGTACCAAACTGGGTTAGACTAATGAGAAGTAGCATGGCATAGTTAGGCCATGGAGTTAGAAGGTCATGAGTTCTAATCCCAGCTCTGCCACTTGTCTTGCTGTGTGATCTTGGGCAAGTCACTTCAATTTTCTGTGCCCAAGTAAACTCATCTGTAAAATGGAGATTGAGACTGTGAGCCCTATGTGGGACAGGGACTGTGTCCATCTCGCTTTGCTTGTGTATACCCCAGCGCTTTGCACAGTGCCCAGCACATAGACCACACCACCCATTATTCGGCCTCAAATTAAAGCTTAGAATCAGCATGGTCTAATCAAAAGATTGGGAGTCAGAGGGCTGGGGTCGGCTCTGCCACATAACTGCTGTGAGACCTTGGGCAAGTCACTTCACTTCTATGTGCTTCAGTTCCCCCATCTGCAAGGTGGGGATTCAGTGCCTGTTCTCCCACCTACTGTGAGTCCTATGTGATGATGATGATGATATTTTTGAAGTGCTTACAATGTATCAAGGACTGTTCTAAGTGTTGGGTAGGTACAAGCTAATCAAGTTGAACACAGTCCCTGTCCCACAATCTAAATTCCCACTCTACAGATGAGGTAACTGAGGCACAGAGAAATTAAGTCACTTGCCCAAGGTCATACTTCAGACAGTGGCAGAGATGAGATTAGAACCCAGGTCCTTCTAACTCCCAGGCCCATGCTCTATTCATTAGGCCATGCTGGCTCTCTACTTATCTTGTCTCTACCTCAGTGCGTAGTACAGTACTCAACAAATAGTAAGCATTTAACAAAAACCACAGTGATAATTAAGGAGGCTTGATGAAACCATGGGACAATTGCCCTCCTTGCTATCCAACCTCATGAGTTAATTAATGACACATCCTCTGATTTTTTTCCCTCCTCATGATTTCCATGAATTTTTCCAAAAACCTTATTTAAGGATAGATTTTGCTTCCAAACTCCCTGTGGTAATCAATTCTACATGCTTAAGTACCATCTATGTGTAATTTGCAGTCCTAGTCCCTGTCGTTACCTTCGTGGCTGGATCCTCTATCTTCTATCTTATAAAAGAATGGAAATAAATGGAATCTCATTTAAAATGAATGGGAAATGCCCATGGAAACTTCTACTTATATGAAAGTAGAAAGTAGGAATTGCTAGGAAAACACAATGTATTCTAAATGGGAAAACTCACTGTGGTGAATGTATTAGACAAGAGAACTTCCTTAAAGATCTTGCCACTATGGAGAGCTACTCTGTAATTGGAAGAGAAGCTATAATAGTATTGCTACTATTTTCCTTGATGGTATATGCTGTACTATCAAAACCAGTAATAGGCTCCAGCTCCAGAGAGTTTGACAGATAAGTTAAATTTGATTGGCATGAGGAAGAAACAGGCATAAATCTAGAGTTTAGTGGAAGAAAATGTGGCTTAGAATGAAAAATTCTGCAAGATAATAGTGTCTACTGTTGTGGCCACAGAAAGTTCATTTTGGCTATGTAGGGAACTGTAAGTAGCTGGATTGTTCACCAGCTGAATGTCTAATTGTTATTGGGTTTATCAAACCAGCCACCCTTTCAAACCTCTGGCCGGCATGTAGATTTCTCCCCTCCCAACACGAGTCTGTTCTTTTAGATTTTTACAGGAGACTCTCTTATCTCACAAAAGCAACTTAGTTAACCTGGTTAAATTTCATTCAGTGATTTGTGATGTGACCAAAGTAATCATTTGACCCAAGTTGTTGTTGTTCTTCTCTGGTGTTCAATGGACATCTGGTAAAAGCTGTCTTAATTTTATTCAGAGCGAGATCCCGGAGATGACACTTTCACCTCCGCCATTACTACCACAGCTGAGTCCCAAGTGCCCTTCACTAGCCAAGAAAGGCCAATTCTGCTGGAGCTATACAGTCAGGGGCTCATTGTTAATTCTGCCTGTCCCTTGCCATGCCAAAGACCATTAGCATCCACTATTGGGCCATATTGGTGGGATTCCCCAGGCTGGGGGCCAAATGGAGACAATTTGAATTTTTGCTGTCTCTGCCCAGATCCTGTCAGTAGGCTCATTGGGCCCTGCTTTGGGTGGGAGTAGAATTGACTCCAGATGGCAGGGATTGGTCTGCCACTATGATGATTGCTGGGTGGTACTGTGATGAATTCTTTGTCTGGGTATATGTCATATATATGTCTGGGTATTTGCCAATAACCCAGCACCCTGTCTCCCCATTCATGGCTTTGTTAGCTTCCTTCACTCCTGGCCCCAATATCACTCTCTGGCCTCTCCATCCTCCTCTCCACATTCTCTTTCCTGTCTACCCTCTTTCTGTCTTCCTTCCCTGTCTCTTTCCCTCAACTTCTTTCCACCTGTCTTTATTCAATCAATTGCAGTTAATGAGCACTTGCTGTGCACAGAGCACTGTACTAAGTGCTTTGGAGTATATACTATAACAATAAACAGATCCATTCCCTGCCCGCAACTAGCTTACATTTTAGAGGGGGAGATTCTTTCCCTCTTTTTCTATCTTTATCTTTCTGAATATCCTGCCTTTTCAGCTCTGCCTCATGGAGGCCCAGCCTCCTGTTCCTGTCCCCAATATCTCCTTTAAGCTCTCCCAAATCTGATCACATGAGCCATGACTCCCACATTATGGGATTTAGGGGCCAATATTTTCCACCTGTGATATTCTGAGTCCCATGATGGAGTCTCTCATACTCCCAGGTAGTCAGAAACCTTGGTAATATTTTGGCTTTGTCTACCCAGAACAAAATGAAGCATAAATTTGATGATTATCCATTTAGTTGGATCTATATAGATAGAAAAATCATATAATTCAGGCTCCAAAGTAAGTTTAGTGGGGCCTGAATGACCCATTTGCCTCTTTCTGCTGATTCTCCCAATAGATTGTAATCTTCTTATGGGGAGAAAATTGTTTTCCCTTCTGTTGTACCTTCCCAAGTGCTTTGCCTTCAGATGCTCAATAAATGCCACTTAAATAATTGATCCAATTAGCTGGATAACTACTAAATTTCCACTTATTTTAGACAGAGCTCTTGAATTTAAAACCATTGTGGTGAACAGCATAAGGGTTTAGAGTCCTAAAAAAAAATCTAACAGGACACTTGGGATAGCAGAAGGATCGATGAATCAAGTCCTGGATCTAATTTATATATGTAAATAAATTAACCATCCTTTTCCTCTTCTGTTCTATCTGGAATAAAGTTGCTTTCCTAGCAGTATTTACTTACTGGTGATAATAGCTAACAAAGGTGCTAACATGGCCTTTGGATTTAAAGGTGGAATGTTAAGCACAAGTACTTTTGCACTTTGGTAAATCTTGGCTTACAATTTGTCTTTCTAATTATAAATTTATCTATCTATAAACTATCTATATCTATATCTATCTATATATCTATCTATATATATATATATATATATATATATATCTCTAGAACACAATTAGGTTTTGTTGACCTTTTAAATATCACACACCATTGGGTTGAGAGAAAATAAATCAAGATAAAAATCTAAATGTCTTTTGGTTTGGCTGTACCCTAAATTGGAAATAAATAAAACTTTCTTTCTTGGCCACATTTGAGCAAGCACAGATCCATTCCCTAGGGGAGATGGGAGTGAGCTGATTCCAAAAGGTAATGAAGGTTGCCAGGGTACTCTTCTAATGTTCTTCAAATAAGGATGACTTTCAAAATTCTCTGTTGCTAGACTGTATTCTCTGGGAAGCATACATATTTTCAAGTTACTGAGAATGCTAATGGAGTCTTTTCAGACTCTACGATTGAAGAGGGTATTTTAAAAAGGCAGCCAACACATAAGACTGCTACCTCAAGGACAGGGATCAGGAGTTTATTTTTCTTGGATAAAACCCCTTGGGAACCAGTAAGCTATCCTGCCCAAAGTAAACAGATAATTTTACTAGTCCTGGATGACTTATGATTACTGGGATGATTGATGATGAAAAGTCTGGTTTAAAAAATATGGAAAAGGCAAATAAATATTATTATAACAGAGGATGACAATTTGGTTGTGAGACTAGAGTCTTAGAATGTAATCTAAAGGGCAGTAACCATGTTTTCTGCATGATCTTATAGAGTCTATCAGTCTTCAATAATTTTAAATAGATTTTGTTCACAATTGTTTATCTCTGATTAATTTTAGTCTCTCCATTTCAATGCTTTTTGATGTGTAGGTCAAATAAGACTTAGGTTTGTTAGGTTATAGGACACCAGCCAGGAAATGCAGGAAAACGTAAGTCTATTCTATATTTTTACACACTTCTTAGGTTTCCTGCATTTCTTGTTTAATACTTTATGTCCTAACCATAATAGCTGCTATTTCATAAACTAGGACTTAGATTTTTCTGTGTTGTAAGTAGGAAATAAGCAGGAAATTTTCACTGTCAGTGGCTAGCAGTATTGCAGAAGGAGATATTCTTGAGTCATTTAAGAGCCATTTTCTCTCAGAAAAATATTCAAAATCTAAGAAGCTGTTAAAATGAATTTGCAGCCATAAGTATTTCTTGAAGAAAAAAACAGCAAAATTTGTATTTAGGCAAAAAGTAGACTATAAAATATTTTTAATCCTTGAGCCAGAGAATTGCAAGGGAGTAGTCTGCCTGGCAGGGGCCAGAGGGTGGAGGGAGTGAGGGCCGGGGGGAGACTCCAGATAATTTTTCTCGAGTCTCTGAGGTCAGTCCTCTGAAAGCTGGTTCTCTACAACTAATTTATCGGGAGTACTTCAAATTGACTTTTATGACTCACGGTCCTATGAAGAATATCTTAGCGTTGCTGAAACCTGAAGGGGAAAAGTACATAAAAATATTTAGAAATAGTGGGATCATAATGGAAAACCAAATGTATAGTTGAATATGCATATATGTACAGGTGCTAAGGATGGATATAAAAAGATGTATAAGTGCAAGGAGTGATTTGGGTTGATATGATTTGGGTGTTAGGAATTTATCAGAGATAGCTTGATGGGGAGTAGTAGTTTTGAAACTGGGAAGAACTGAGATTCAGGGGCCAATCAGGTTGGTTAGCAACAGATGAAGCAACTGATTTGATTACAGAAAAATTTGAATGCTTATATCAGCCTTACAAATGAGTACCAGAAGCATACTCCCCCACAAAATCAATCAATCCATTCACTCTAAAGGAGGTGATGTCTGTCTTTCTTTATAGATTGTAAACTGCTGGAGGGCGGGGATCATGTCCTCTAACACTACTGAACTTTCCCAAGTGCTTGATATAGTTCTCTGCATATAGTTAGTGCTCAATGAATACAAATAATTGACTGGAGGAAAGCAGGCAGTAGTTTTAACCATTCACCTAGCACAACTTTACTTGTGCTAGGTGAATCATGGGGATTAAGCTTCATGGAAAGATTAAAAATGCTAGAAAAATTTTATTTTGAATGGTCAAGTGTATCGCTTTCGAATTTTGTTGGAGAGATCAAGTAAGCTATTGTTCAGTTTCAAACATTCTGCAGAGGGACTGGGAGAGCCCAATCCCCTAGTTGTGGCAGAGCGGAAAGAGAGCACAGGACCGGGAGTCAGGAGACCTGGTTTCTAATCCCAGTTCCAACTCTTGCCTGCTCTGTGGCTTTGGGCAAATCATTTCTATATGGGCTTCAGTTTCCTCATCTATAAAATGGGGATTAAATACCTGTTAACCCCCCACGCTTAGGTGGAACAAGGTCTGTGTCAAGAAGCAGCGTAGTTTAGTGGAAAGAGCATGGGCTTGGGAGTCAGAGGTTGTGGGTTCTATTCCCGATCCGCCACTTGTCAGCTGTGTGACTTTGGACAGGTCACTTAACTTCTCTGTGCCTCAGTTACCTCATCTGTACAGTGGGGATTAAGACTGTGAGCCCCACGTGGGGCAACCCGATTACACTCTGTCTACCTCAGGGCTTAGAACAGTGCTTGTCACCTAGCAAGCACTTAACAGATATCATCATTATTATTTTTATCTGATTGTTTTGTATCAACCCCAGTGCTTAATGCACTGCTTGTCGATCAATCGTATTTACTGAATGCTTACTGTGTGCAGAGCACTGTACTAAGCACTTGGGAGAGTACACTATAACAATATAATGGGCACATTCCCTGCCCACAGTGAGTTTACAGTCTAGAGGACAGAGTAAACAGTTAACAAAGATCACAATTATTATCTTTATTGCTATTACTATCATCACTATTATTACTATCATGTTTATCATGAAAGGTAATAAAAACAAAGAGCCTTTCATTCCAATACTCTAAAATGATTATCCCTCATCTGAATATTGCCACCCAGGCTAAACAGTGAATTGAATTTTAATATATTGAGTAATCTGATCCTCAGTATTTCAGCTTGAGGAAAAAAATGATTTTGGCTAGATGATGCTCCTTAGTCTTAGCACAAGACTAAGAACAAAGGAAAGAGAATGGAAAAAATAATAAATCCATGGCCTAGGGAGCCCTGTATTTGCCATGAAGAAGGGGATACCAACACACCAGACCCTTTGACAGGAAATACTGTTTACAACAAAGTAGAGAGGGAGCATGAGCGGTGACTGGCAGGGGCGCCTTCAGCTAGAGGCACTATTTCTTCAAGCCAAACCAATGTGGATGCAACTGAGGAAGGACAGGTGTGAGCTATTAAAATGACAGCTGTGGACAAAGAAAACGTCACCTCTGACCACTGCCAAGGACAATCACAATTTCCGGAGACAGGCCCAGGTTCTCGCTAGCTTTGTGACAATGAAAAATTACAGACCTTATTTCCAAACTGAAGTTTATTGAGGTTTTTTTTTTAGCTTTCATAAATAAATCCTAGAAAAGAGATGAGAAAATAGCTGAAATTGAGTAGAGAGCACATTAACCCAAATGATCAATTCTTGTGGAGAAAGATGGGGCAAAATTGGGGCCAGTTTCCACATGGAGAATGGGGCAAATGTCTGAGTGATTCAAGTACAAACCTTGCTTTTCCTTGAGAATTTGGATCACTCTGACCAGGAATTCTAACTTCTTATTTTGAGTGGTGGGGTGAATTTAGGGTGGCAGTAGAGGGGGAATGTGGTGGGGCCTCAAGAGAATGTGGTTTTGAGGCGTTGGGAAGAATAACAGGAAGAGGGAAGGAAACTAGATGAGGAGTTAGGATAGGAGAAGAGTAAAAAGGTGGGGAATCGGAGTTTAAGTCAGGAGAGGGAGGAGAGAAAGAGGATTTAGACGAATAGAGAAGTAAAGGGAAGGTAACAGGAAGGAAATCTAGGGAGTTCTCATTGCTGCTGCAGTGTTTCTTGTCCTCATTGTTGTTCAGGACCTGGAAGGTTGATCCACCTGCATGACTCACCCTGGCCCACTAGGGCGTCAAAGCACTGGGGCCTGAGGCATTGGTTTAAGGCCCCCAGGGTCCAGCTCTGCTCAGATAACCTGCTTAGTACCCTCTGCTCATGCCACCACTGTCTAAGCTTGCATGGTGGCAGGTGCCAGGTTGCACTATGGGGCTCTTCCCTGTATCCAGAAAATTCCTTAGGCTGTCCAGGCAGGCCTGGAGGGAGGCGGGGAGATGGCACATGCTCATAGGACACCAGAGGAGAGTCCTTGGTCTGGCAACCCTGGGGCCTGGTGACGGTATAAAGACAGTACGGCTTACTGACTGGGGACAACTGTACACAGCCAAAATTTTGGCTTTATTTCCGGTCCCTATCCTGTCCATAACACTGCCCAACCTCTTCCTAAGACAGTGGGGGTGAAACCCATATCTGTTTTCTCTCAATACCAAACCCTTGAGGACGATGACTCCCCTGGTCCCACAGACAAATTAGCTCCCATGATGCACATCTCTGTTACTCAGGTCATTGCAGGATGGAGATTTTCACGCTACCATTACTAATCAATCAGAAGCTTTCAGGCCCCAGCCAGAATCCCAAATTCACAAAAGTCAAATCTCTATTCCCCCCACCCCCCATGCCTTCAAAAGTTTTTTTTCATTCCCTTTTCAAGAACAAACCCAGTTGAAAGGAAGTATAAGGAGCTGAAAAGATCTTTCTCCTGTCTGGTTGGTGAAGAGACAGATTCCCCCAACAGCTATTCAGAATGTCTCTTTCCTGGCAGATTATGAACTTGAGAATGCATAGACCAAGTAAAGTATGAGTCCCTAGAGAATAGCCCTCAAAACTATTAACCCAGACCCAGCTGCTGCTTCAAAATTATATTTCCTTTGATAAATCCTCATTTTCTCCCCTTTACTCTTTCCTTGTATCTGTAAATTATTTCAGTGTCGGTCTTCCCTGCTAGATTGTAAAGTGCTTGAAGGCAGGGACCACATCTGCTAACTTAATTGTATTCTTCCAAGTGCTTAGTACAGTGCTGTGTCCTAAATTCTATTGATTGAGTCTGTCCCGCAGCCAGGGACAGTGATTGGTGACTAGTCTGACTCACATTTTGGCTAATCCCCTGATCGGCAGGCTGGAACAGGCCTGGGTTCCCTGCCTCAAAGACTGTGGTGGCAAACTAATAGGCAGTGCCAACCAGGACTCTTGGAGCTGTGAAGAGAACCCCTCTCTGCTCGGAGGGTAGAGGGCAGCTGTGAATCCCTGGGAAGACCCAGCTCCTCGTTCTACTCTATGGTAGGCTCAGGAAAGAACACGGGCCTGGGAATCTGAAGACCTGGGTTCCAATGCAGCTCTGCCACTTGCCTCCTATGATTGGACAAGTCACTTAACATCTCTGTGCCTGTTTCCTTCTCTGAAAATGGCGATTAAATTCCTGTTCTCCATCCTACCTAGAACTGTGAGCCCCACTTAGTATTGGGACTTTCTCTGATCTGATTATCTCTTATCTATTCATTCAATCATATTTATTGAGCGCTTACTGTGTGCAGAGCACTGTACTAAGTGCTTGGAAAGAACAATACAGCAATAAAGAGAGACAATGCCAGGTACTGTATTAAGGGCTGGGGCACATACAAGCAAATTGGGTTGGACATAGTCCCTGTCCCATATGGGCTCCCAGCCTCAATCCAAATTGGCAAATGAGGTAACTTAGACCCAAAGAAGTGACTTGCCCAAGGTGACACAACAGAAAGGTGTCAGAGCCGGGATTAGAACCCAGGTTCTTTTGACTCCCAGACTCGGACTCTATTCAGTGAGCCATGCTGCTTCCCAATAGTATAGTACTATCGTTATTGATATTATTATTATTAGGACCCCACTTCTATAACTGAAACAGCTTGGGAGAGTCTGCAGCGATTAGCCATGGTAAAGCCAGTGCTAACTCAACTTTCTCCCTCCCTCCCTGCTGCTTTTTGTCTCTCCACTCATTTTGTCTCTGCCCCTCCAGCTCTGGGTACAGTCAAACTTCCTTACTTTTCTTCCCTGCTCTCCTCCCCACAATCCCACCCCAACCCCTTTCCTCACAATAGACGGTGGGCATCTAAATTGGGGGAAAATTTAGGAATGAATAAGTTGAGGTGAGAAAGTAAAACAGCAGGCCAGGACAATTTTTATCCCTTTTGAACACCTACCTGTAACCCACTCAGGACTATTGGTTTTATTGCAGGAAGATCCACTAAGGATCACCAAGTTATCCAGTGTAGCCAGAGCAACCCAGGTGTCAAAGCAGGAAAGGGTAGGGCAGGGTGGTGATGGTGGCAGGGGAAAACAGGAGAAAACAGATATTTGCCAACCTGGGAAAGTGGAGTAGGGAAGAGATATAACATTAACACAGGAGGTTTGAGGCTGATCTGGGAGAGCGCAGCTGGTGATGGTGGCAGGGGGTGTCCTGGGTAAGTTTGGGAAAATATACAAGTATCTCAGAAAAGTGATAATTGTGTTTTTTAAGCACTTATTTTGTATTAAGTACTGTTTTAAGCATTTGGGAAGATACAAAATAAAGTCAAATGCAGTCCCTGTCCCACCCAGGGCTCACTATCCAAGTAGGAAGGAGAACAGGGATTGAATCCCCAGTTTAAAGATGAAGGAACTGAAGCACAGAGAAGTGACTTGCCCATGGTCACATGGAAGAAATATGGCATTGTCATAATTAGAACCCAGATCCCCTGACTCCCAGGCCTGTGTGCTTTTCATTAGTCCATGCTGTTCTTCATGGTAAATGGTAATTCATAAGCAGCAATTTGTTTAATGGTTCTTAGTTCCCGGGTTTCTGATTTTGTTCTTCCTATAGTGTAACTGCAGGGAAAACAGAGCACTGAAGTGCCAAGAGGGAAGTGAGTCCTCCTAATCTGATAATTGAACAAGTCAATTAGTCAGCAGAGGATTTTGGTTCTCAAATATACTTGCCCTTAAATAGCCAAATAGCCACTTAATTCAGGCAAAAGTACCTGTGGCAGAGTTACCTGAAATATCTTGATATGGCTATTCTGAGTCCCTGAATTATACAGATATCTTGCTACCATAGGTCAATCAATCAGGCATATTAATTGAATACTAACTGTGCAGAACACTGTATTAAGTGCTTGGGAGAGTACAATCGAGTAGGTAGGGACGGTCCTGCCCTCAAGGAGCTTACAATATTGCTCTAGCCTAAGCAAGTAGTACAGTGATCTTCACACAGTGAGTGTGTCTACCAACTCTGTTGTGTTGTACTCTCCCAAGCATTTAGTACAGTGCTCTGCAGCCATTCCAGTCAATTCTGTTTATTGAGAACTTTATTGAACATGTCTACCAACTCTGCTATATCATACTTTCCAGGGGCTTAATACAGTGGCCTGCACACAGTACGCACTCAATAAGTAGGACTGACTTTAGAGGATATGCTCCAGTAGTGTACAAAGCAGGAGTGCTAGTGGAGATCCTGAATGTGTACACAGCACTGACAGGCCAGCAACATAACTCCCCCTGAGAAAACAGAAATTTGCCAACCTGGGAAAGTGGAGTAGGGGAGAGATAGAACACTAACACAGGAGGTTTGAGGCTGAGCTGGGAGAGCACAACTGGTCAACAGTTATTGAATTTGCACAGGTGAAGCCCACAGGATGGGGAAAGAGCTGCATATAATTCTCACCCACTCTCCTTCCCTTTTCCCATCAAATGTTCCCTTAATAAGAGCAGAGGTTGCTCTGGGGCAGAAGCCTATTATGCCACAATGCGTTAACAGTGCATTTAGCTATTACCACATTTTCCCATGGTAACCCAGGGGTAATACAGTACAAGGAGAAATGCACCAAATTGCATTACATTTAGTGTTCAATTTGAAAATTACAGCCACAGGCCAGAGAGAGAGCAGGTCAGTGCACTGAACTGGCCTTTGAGACATCTCTTTGCCTTTCTCGGTAGTAGCAGCATTGATGGACTATATTCATCATTTTAAAAGTCTCAACTTAGCATATTAAATCTGTCTCCTTGGCTCATCTGGGGAGGACTTGGAAATCTACTTAGGGCGTTGTTAGTGAAGCAGATGGTTAATATTACAGAGGAAAATGTACTTAACCATAGTCCTTGGCAATGTGATGGAGAAATCTAGGTCAATGGGAGGAAGAGGCTTGGCCTTCGGAGATGCAGAGGTACTCTCCCAGACAAGCCTATGACCAGGGCCTGAAAAGAGGACAGAAGAAAGGAAAAATCCCATCTTAAACAACTACATGGGAGGCTTTCAGCATGATGGAATGGTGGAGATTAGTAATGATAATGATAATGATGGCATTTGTTAAGCACTTACTATGTGCAAAGCACTGATCTAAGCACCGGGGAGGATACAAGATCATCAGGTTTTCCCAAGTGGCACTCACAGTCTTAATCTCCATTTTACAGATGGGGTAACTGAGGCACAGAGAAGTGAAGTGTCTTGCCAGTCATACAGCTGACAAGTGGCTCAGCCAGGATTTGAACCCATGAACCTCTGACTCCCAAGCCCTTACTCTTTCTACTGAGCCATGCTGCTTCTCTGCCAGGCAACTGAGGAATTTTTAAAATAGTTATAAGTCATACTCTCCGTTTTCTCTAGAGGAGGTGGTGAGACCAAGCTCCAAGCTGACTTAAAATGCCTGAGAGAGAGAGGAAGCAGCTTTGGCTCTCTATAGTAGAAGCTGAAAATGAAGACTGAGTTTGGGAATTTTTCTCATTGGAACTCATGGCCATCCAAAGCCAATCAACCCCAAATTACTAAGAGCTTTCTGGGACAGAGACAGAGACTAGATGCTGGTCCCTAGCCTCAAAGAATTTGGTGCTTTTAGGGCCCAGGAAAAGGCAGTGGTATAAGAATCAGCATGTAGGCTACATTTTTCACTGATTTTGTTTTATGTATTTAGGTGCAGATTTTCAATAATAAACATGGGCATTGGAAAAATTGAAATATATAATAGAGGGCAAGAAAAAAACTTTTAAAAGCTCTGCTGGGCTAGGAGCCTAGGGTGATAAAGTCCACAAATGTTAACTAAACCTCATTCTAGCAAATAACCTCAATCTCTTCCCTCATTAACCTTAAATAATATTAATTGGTTGGTCAAGCTTTTTACCAACCATGCTAGTTTCCCTTCTCTCCCCTTTCCTACTCTCTGGAGGTGCTAAGGAATCATGTGTAGGCCAAGGTCAGTGTGTGCAGGGAATATGTCTGTTTATTGTTGCATTGTACTCTCCCAAGTGCTTAGTACAGTGCTCTGCACACAGTATATGCTCAGTAAATATGATTGAAAAAATTGTGCTAAGGAGAAATGATATGGATGGTTCACAATGGGGTAATCAACTCCTGAATTATTGAGACACAATGGCAGTAGGATATCAGTTATGGTAAGCAACTACTCTGGTTGGAAGTAGGGAGGGAATGAAAGAGTAGGGACAAAACCATGAGTTGGAGCTCTGGGGACTGGTTGATGTTGATACAAGCTCCTGTGTTGGTGGTATAAGTGAATGGAAAATTAATGATGCTTAACCCCAGTCAGCTGTTTTGCAAAGTCTGGTGATGGTCACAGGGAGACCAGGTTGTGGGGGGCGAATGCCTTTATGCAAACCATCACCACTACTAGAAAAATTGTTTGTTGGTTGTTTGATCACTGATGAGGCAAAATTGTCACTTGGTGACCCAGTAAATGTATATCTAATTAGGGATACATTGCTCAATCTGAGTCAGAGAGGGAGTGAAAAAGCCTAACCTGACTCACCACCCTTAAAATTGGCTCACCACCAGAGATTCATGGCTAGTGAATTTCAATCCTGTAGAGTGGTAAAAGCCTGTATGATGACAACAAAAAGGCAAGTGTGTCAGTTGGTCTCTTTAGACATATTTGTAAGCACAGAGAGGTCTTCCCTGGCAGTAGTGTTATCTTTTATTCGTCATCAATTGCCATCGAGTAGTTTCCGATCCATAGCGATTCTATGGACCCATTTTCTCCATAATGTCCTATCTTCACTCTTCCATAGCCATTCTGATACGTATATCCATAGAATTTTCTCGATAAGAAATATGGAAGTAGTTTACCATTCCTTCCATCCGGGCAGTAGAAACTCAAGTCTCTGCAGTTGTCTTTGATCAACATTTTGATCACTTGATCATCTGTCTCTGACTTTTACCCATGCCACTATAGCCCAGCACAAGGTAATCAACTTTGATGCTTTGATTTAGACCTTGCCATTATGCATAACCCTGTGAAGAGAATATCTCTTAGTGGCATAGCTCTAAGTTTCATTGTTGTTAGCAAGGTCTCCTGTCACAGAAAGGGGTCATCTTTCATTAGGCAAAACCCCCTAATATAGATGTGTGTTACGGGGTCTCATACTAAGACTAAAACAAACTGCTCATCAAAAAGGAGGCCCAATCAAAATGTCACTGCCTCCTATGCCGCGCCATTTCTTGGCTGCAAAGTTTCCCCCATCTAACAAAGTAAGGCAGCACTGAAGAGCTTCACCCAGTGACACTGAGGAGATGGTTATAGGAGTTCTAGCTTGCCTAGGAAGGCTTTGGGAGGATTTGGGCTAAAACAGATCTTAGCCCCAGGGTTTAGAATTGTTTCTATTAGTCCCAAGTTCTGGACTTGGTTTCAGGACACTCCTAGGGTTTGGATTTTTTTTAATGTATTGGTTAAGCGCTTACTGTGTGCCAAGCACTGTACTAAGCACTGAGGTAGATACAAGGTTGTCAGGTTAGACACAGTTTCTGTCCCACATGGTGCTCACAATCTTAATCCCCATTTTACAGGATGAGGGAACTGACACAGAGAACTGAAGTGACTTGCCCAAGGTCTTGCAACAGATAAGTGGAGGAGCTGGGATTAGAACCCAGGTCCTTCCAACTCCCAGGCCCGTGCTCTATCTTCTAAGCCATGCTGCTTCTTGAAAGTGGAGGCCTGAGAAATCTGGGCAGGCCAGAGTCCTAGAAACATCCTCAGGAGTCTACTGGAATTCCTGGGAGGTTTCAGAACTACCCTGGTATCTCCTTCATTCTCTCCAGTAGGTCCTCCATGATCATTAGGGATTCTGCCATACCACATGGGAGCCTCACGACAGGCCAAATGCATCTCGGATTTGTGAGAGGCTACTGTTGCCTGAAAAGGGCAACTATGACAGCAAGTGTGTCAGATGCAGTGGTATAACATTGCCCCCAACTGCCCCCCCTCCCCCATTAGCTATGGAGTAAATAAAAATTGGAGGTAGAGTGTGGGCTTGGGAATCAGAAGGGCCTGAGTTCTAATCCCAGCTCTAACACTGGTCTGCTGTATGACCTTGGTCAAGTTACTTCACTGTGCCTCAGTTACCTCATCTGTAAAATGGCGATTAAAACTGTGAGCTCCATGTCAGATATGAACTGTGTCCAACCTCATTAGCTTGTACCTACCCCAGTGCGTAGAACGGTGCTTGGCATATAGTTAGCATTTAAGACAGAAGAAAGAATTTAGATACATGAAAAATATTGTTCAAAGTTTCCTTTGTCCTTTTTTCTGAACTATCTGAACCATTTTTCTGAGAGGGAAGGGGAGAATGAGGAAAAGGAAGCTGGTCTCTTGAGCAATGGAATAATGGATATGTGGTCCTATATTTTGTTTTAGTTTTAATGCTCTACTTGGGATTTCACTTAATCCAAGACCTGAGGAAACCTCTGCTTTAGCTAGTCTCCTACCTCCCCACAAAGAATTCCTTACCTTCATTACCATTTAATGCCCTCATATTTTATTACATGTTCCAATCAAGAGTCTTAGAATTAAGAGTTGATCTCATCCTCCCCTAAAGTCTTTAGGCCAGAGGACTGCCATTTTTAAATACCTCCAGGATGTATATTTCACAGCCTTCCTGGTAACTTGATTTAGCATTCAGCTAACCTTAAAGTTCTCTGAGTTGTCTGAGTTCTCTTCTCCTGCAACTTAATTATGGATAGAGCAGTAATCAACCTTTCCTACATTCATCTCCCTGGTTCTATCCATCTACACTGACACGACTTTATAGCTCCAGACCTTCTACTCCCATCATCATCATTGTTGCTATTTAAGTGAAGTATCATTTTAAGTAACGTTCGTTTCGGACAGAATTCTACAAAACGCCTTTTCAACATTTTCTTAGAATCGCAAGCAATGAACTTGAACCTGTTGTCCATTGACCTTGCAAAGCACCATAATTTCCCAAAGAACGGTCACATGAAAGATGAGGGGGCATTACCATGAGAACAGGAAATGGGAGAACGTCAGACATAAAAGCAGAGAAAAGGGCAAAGCTTTTATAGCCTTGCCCATTGCCTCTCATATTTGCTTGACTTCACCTCACTTTCTTTCTGGTTATTCTTGAAAGAAAATGTCTTGATTTCACTAATCCCCAAATCTGTGTGAAATGGGTGGGTGGCTGAGCAACTTTTCAGGAACAAGCTGCTTGATATGGATGGAGGATTGGTATGTAATTCAAAAAATAAGAAGAAAAAGATGTATTCTAAGTGTATTTTAGGAGACTACCCATGTCTGGTTTCTCTATTAATAAGCTAACTATACTCTCCCATGTGTTTAGCTCAGCACAGTGCCCTCAGAAGGTGCCCAATGAATAGCCTTACTACCACAACTACTATTTTGCAATGTCTTGGGACTAATCTAAGACCCACCTCTTCTGGAAATAATAAAAAATATGATATTAAGTTTTTGCTTTGTGTCAAGGCACCCAGTGTAAGGTCTGAGGCAATCGGTCAATCAATCACTGGCATTCAGTGAACACATACTGTGTGCAGAGCATGGAATTAAGTGTTTGGGAAGGTACAGGACAATAGAATTAGTAGACATGATCCCTGCCCACTATGAGTTCGCAGTTTATAGGGTAGGTATAAGATAATCAAATCAGACAGTCCTGGTTCCACATGGGGCTTAGATTCTAAGAGTTAAAGACAGAAAATCTCCATTATACAGATGCAGAAACTGAGGTTCAGAGAGGTTAATGACTTGCCCCAGATCACACAGTTGGCCAGGGGAAGAGCTGAGATTAGGATATGAATAACCTGACTCCCAGTACTGTGCTGTCTCCACTAGTTTACACTGGTTTTTCATGGGAAGCATTTCTGGAACTCTCTTCCAATCTTATGCATCTAGGATTTGTTGAGAAATGTAAGAATGGCACTCTTTCAAGTAGTCTACACTTGTTGCCTGCCTTTATCAGAGGGAGACCATGCAAGTATTAGAGCGATTAATCCATCTGATTTTTAAATGCTTTAAATCACAGCATTTTAGTGATATGCTGTGCTAGTGCATTAGGTGTGTGGTTATTCAATGATAAGGAAAGAGTCCTATTTAATTCAATTCTGCTGCTATCCATTTTCCCCATAATTAAAATGCAGGCTATCTAGTTTCCCTGAAATTGTAAAAACCCCAAAATATAAGACACACATTAACTTTGGCAGAGATGGATTATATGCACCATGCATCCTACAGCTACTAAATCATAAGGCTCTACACAGCTCAGGGTTGGTTTTTTTTAAATGGTATGGAAGCATTTACTCTGGGCCAAACACTGTTCTAAGTGCTGGGGTAGTTACAAGTTGATGTTAACACAGTACCTATCCCACATACCGCTAACAATCCAAGTAATCAATCAATCATTCAGTGGTATTTATTGAGGCACAGCATGGCATAGTGAGAGGAGCATGGGCTTGGAAGTCAGAGGTCGTGGATTCTAATCCCGGTTTTGCCACTTCTATGCTGTGTGACCTTGGACAAGTCACTTAACTTCTCTGTGCCTCAGTTACCTCATCTGTAAATGGGGATTGAGACTTTGAGCCCCACATGGGACAATCTGATTACCTCGTATTTACCCCAGTACTTAGAACAGAGCTTGGCACATAGTAAGTGCTTAACAAATACCATAATTATAAATTATTATTATTATTATTATTAAGTGCAGAGCTCTGCACTAGGCACCTGGGAAAGCACAATTCAACAGAATTAGCAGAAACTTTCCTTGCCCTCATCAACCCCACAATCCAGAGGGAGAGACAGATGTTAACATTAATAAATAATTTGTAATATATAATTTAAAGACATGTACACCAGTAATGTGGGGTTGGGGGTGGGACGAATACAGAATATCCAAAGTTCACAGATCCAAGTGCATAGACAGTGCAGAAGGGAGAAGGAGTTGGAGAAGAGAGGGCTTAATTGGGGAAGGCCTCTTGGAGGAGAAGTGTCCTCAGAACTGATTTGAAGGTGGAGCAAGTGGTGGTCTGGTGTATTTGGAGGTGGAGGGAGTTCCAGGCCAGAAGGAGGATATAGGAAAGGGGTCAGCAGTGTGATAGACAAGATTGGGACATGGTGAGTAAGGTTGGCAATAGTGGAGCAGAGTGTGTGGGCTAGTCTGTAGAAGGAGATTAATGTGAGGTAGAATGAGGTGAGCTGATTGAGTGATTTAAAGCCAATGGTAAAGAGTTTCTGTTTAATGTGGAGGTGGATGAGGAGCCCCTGAAGATTCTTGAGGAGGGGGGAGACGTGGACTGAACGTTTATGTTGGTAAATAATCTGTGCAGCAGAATGAAGTATGGATTGGAGTGCGGAGAGCCCAGGAGGCCAGTAGGTCAGCGAGGAAGCAAGATGCAGTAATCAAGGCGGGATTGGATAAGTGCTTGGATCAACATGGTAGCAGTTTGAATGGAGAGGAAAGGGCATATTGTAGCATTGTCGTGAAGGATATGGTGACAAATTGAATGTGTGGTTGGAATGAGAGATATGAGCCTAAGACAACGTTAAGAATATGAGCTTGTGAGGAAGAGTGGACATAGTTGTCTACAGAGATGGGAAAGACAAGAGGAGGATGGGGTTTGAATGGAAAGATAAGGCATTCAGTTTTGGACAGGAAATTTTACCAAATTCTGTGGTACAAATTCAGTATACTGTTACCAGATCCACAGAAAATTAGTATAGAGGCTAATCTACTAAACACAGGATTATCATTTTCTTTCACCTTCTTTTTCCCATTTTCTCCAGATGAAGATATACTAACATTCCCAACTTGAATTTTTCCCATGCCCTCTTTTCCCTTTCTTTCTTTTCCTACTTGGTGTCGGGAAGTTCGATGTGGAAGTTTCTATGAGCAGAAAGGTTACACTTGTCATTGCCTACTGACATTGGTTGGCAATTGTTGGCCTATGTTTTAATGTCTTTTTCTGTCTGAAGCTGCACCCCTCCCCAGGGTCCAAAATGGAATCAGAAACTTTTATGTTTGGCATGTGTACTTCAAGGACCAAGTTGCTGCCACAATTTAAGCCCCCTTTTCATTTCATTAAGTGTTCCCCTGTTAAGGCTTAAGCACACCCTTCTCTATCCCCTTCTCCTCATCATATCTGGGTTTTCTAGTTCCCGATTTAGTACTTTCTCCCATTCCTCTCCTATACCTGCAGATGCCCTTAGACACCAAGGAACCCCATTTTCCCTGCCCCAACCAACCTTCTCATATTAAGAGGAAGGAAGACAGCAATTTCACCCAACAATGCTCCTTCCCTTTGGGCCTCAAATGCCTGGTTTATGGCTGTTCTATTTCTATTTCAGGCAACAACTGATGGCAGGTCATTATTTCATTATCTAAACACAATCACTCAGTTTTAAGTGAAGCCATAAATGCTTAATTTCTAATATCCTTTGCAATTTCCTGGAAATTTCTTATCTGGGCCTGAACATAAGTAAAGACACAAAGGGAAAGGAGATTATATTATGCATGATTAGCACCTACTAACAGCAGTGGTAACATTTCAGTCTGAGGGAAATTGGAGATTTTACATTTCCAATCCTGAGACCACTATTGGGATTCAGGATTAATGGCATGTCCCGGCTACTATAATCACCCATTCTGAAAGGAGACATTTATTTTGGCCAATTACTTGGCATTCATCTTCATTTGGAAATCGCAAGGGAAACCATGGTAACTGCTTTTGTTTAGTCAAAATGAAGAAAGGAAGTTCATTTTTACCCTAATTTAGTTGGAAAAATAAAGCTGCTCTTAATTCTCCTAACAATTTACAGACGACATATTGCTTTGCTACCCAAATTTGTTGAACCCGTGCTGTGGGAAGAGAATGCATTTTACAGAGTCTGATGAAATGGTGCTGACAAGGTATTTATAGAAAGGGTGAGGGCCTGGGTATCTTCAGGTTGATGCCAAAAGGGGAAGTAGCATGGCCTAAGGCATAGAGCATGGGCCTGGGAGTTGAAAGGACCTGGTTCCTGTCTCCATCCCTTATCTGCTGTGTGACCTTGGGCAAGTCATTTCACTTCTCTATGCCTCAGTTACCTCATCTGTAAAATGGGGGGTTAAGAGTGTGAGCCTCATCTGGGACAGGGACTGTTTCCAACCTGATTAGCTTGTATCTACCCCAGTGCTTAAAATAGTGCCTGGCATATAGTAAGTGCTATATAAATACCATAAAAAAAGGGTGGCAGGGGATGTGAGAACCTGGACACCACATCACCATAGTTCGAGAGGGGAAGATAGTTTCATCAGGACTTTATTGCAGTAGAGATGGGTCCGTGATGGAAGAAGTTAAAAGATATGACAGTTAAGGGTATTATTCTTCACCCATTGTATTTTTCCATCCTCCCCATGTACGGGGGTAAAAATTCTACCATTAGCAAACAGTGCCATCTTTAAACCTGGCATGTGAATTATTTTCCTTTTTTCAGTCCTCTGCAATGCTCTCTCTGTTGTGCTCTTTCTCTTACCTTAGTAAACAGTTTATTGCCTTTGAAAACTGTGGCATATCCCTTATCTTTCTTTTCCATTAAAAAAAGCCCTGATACTATGGGATAATTTGAGAAAGGTTTAATGTAAGTCTCTCAGTGAAAACAAGTTTAAAACTCAACAGTATACCAAGAGTAAGTATATAATATGTATATATCAACATTAGAGGTGTTTCCCAGGTTACAAACATTCCACAAAATGTAAAGCCTCGGGACATAGCCTACTCCGTTAGCTGCTTATCCAACAAATGTAAGCTTTGTCCCTCATATTGTGTCCAGTTGTTTCTGGTAATTATCCTCCCCTTCTCCTCCCTTACCCCAGAATCCCCTTTCCTACACTGTCTATATGTTGAGCTGTACTGTATAGCATGGTATTTTGACTTTTTATCACCTTTAATTCAAGACTTAGTAGCTCTCAAGGCAGCAGCCCCTGCCAGCCCGTTTCCCCATCCCAGTCAAAGCTGCATGGACGGAGATAGAGATGGATTTGGGGTGTGGGGGGAAGGTGTGGCAGGGTTGTGGATTTGTGTGTGTGTGTTTAGGTAGCAGTCCCCTCCCAAGAAAATGCCACTCTGACCACCAACCCATCCCCCTTAGTCAATCCTATTTATTAAGCATTTATTATGTGCAGAGCCCTTCATTTTGTATGCGTGATTGTGTGTGTGTTATCAGTCCCCTCCCAAGAGGCCTTCATTCTGACAACCAACCCTTCTCCCTCCATCCCACTCTGACCTTGTGGCCACTGCCATGACAGCTGCTAAGGTTAGAATTATCCCGCTTCTGCCGCTTGTCTCCTGGGTGACCTTGGGCAAGTCATTTCACTTCCTTGGGCCTCGGTTACCTCCTCTGTAAAATGGTGATTGATCTTGTGAGCCCCAGGTAAGACAGGGACTTTGTCCAACTCGACTTGCTTGTATCCACCCCAGTGCTTAGTACAGTGTCTGGTAATAATAAGCTCTTAACAAATATCATTATTATTGTTATTATTATAAGTGAATTAAAGGATTGAAATACAGTTTCATACAGTTGAGCTCAGGACAAAAAGTGCATTAAGGCTTCTGGAACAAAGGAGAGGGGGGCAAACAGCAGAACGTCCTACTACTCTTACTAATAATACTTATTACTCAAATAGTCCAGACACAGCTTGCCTTGTGGGAAGTTCAAAGATGCTCAGAGATGTTCAGTGGAGTTAACCTGCTACAGGATGCTCCAAAGCAGAAAGAAAGCTGCTAGCCAACCCAAGTTGGAAAAAAATTCTTTCCTAAAATTGAAATTTATTACCAGTCAGCTAACTTCTACTTCTGCAGCCTTCTACAAACTCATAATCGTATCACCACTCATTGAGTTAATATTGTGATATTATGCTTTTAATTATTTTAATAAAGTTTACATAATAGATTCGTGGTGGTTAAGATTAGAGAATGGTATACCTTTTTTCCAGAAGCTCTGGAGCAGATTTTAATTTGTAACATATGACTACAGGAAAATTTATCTCTCATTACGTTCATTTGCAATATAGCCACATTTTCAAGGAACACAGGCCTGTAGTATCATGGGCTATGTCAGCACTCAGAGTTGTAGGGAGGGAAAAAAGTCCTTGGTTGCAGTGAAGAAGTAGCTTGGCCTAAGAATATGATCCTGGGACTCGGAAGACCTGGGTTCTAATATCTGCTCTGCCACTTTCTTGCTTGGTGACCTTGTCAGTTTCCTTATCTATAAAATGGGGTTTTAGTACCTGTTCTCCCTCCCACCTAGATGTTGAGCCCCATGTGAAACAAGATTGGGTCTAACATTATTAACTTGTATCTATCGGAAAAGCAGTGTGGCTTACCGGAAAGAGCATGGGCTTGGGAGTCAGAGGTCATGGGTTCTAATCCTGGCTCTGCCACTTGTCAGCTGTGTTACTTTGGGCAAGTCACTTAACTTCTCTGTGCCTCAGTTACTTTATCTGTAAAATGGGGATTAAGACTGTCAGCCCTATGTGGGACAAGCTGATTACTTTGTATCTACCCCAGCACTTAGAACAGGGCTTGGTACATATAAGCGCTTAACAAATACCATAATTATTATTATTATTCCAGCACTTTTGGGTAGAACTGGGCACATAGTAAGAATTTAACAATTCTCATTCCTACTATTATTACACCCTAATGCTATCTTTTGAATGTTCTATATGCTGGGGAGGAAGCTTCTATGTATCCTCTACTCCTGCTCCTGCAAGGGGATAGTGGTTGACCTTGAACTCACAACAGGCAGAAGTGGGAGAAGCTTTCCCAGTCATCAGATAGCCTTCCCTCGAGTGGATTACATTTGTCTTTTGTTTTTTATGGTATTTGTTAAGAGCTTATATTGTACTAGGCATTGTACTAAGTGCTGGGGTAGATAAAAGCAAATCAGGTTGGACATAGTCCCTGTCCAACATGGGGTTCATAGTTTTAATCCCCATTTTACAGATGAAGTAACTGAGGCAGAGAGAAGTTTTAGTCATTTGTCCAAGGTCCCACTGCAGATAAGTGGCAGAGCCGGAATTAGAACTCAAGTCTTTCTGACTCCCAAGCCCATGCTTTATCCACTAGGCCACACTGCTTCTCTATGTTCAATTCTACAAGAGAAAGGAATGAAAAATAAGAAGAGTCCCCAGAACAGAACACTGCAGAATAGCCAAAGCTAAAGGGTAAGAAGAAAACATAGGGCCAGCAAACTGAGATGTCAGAAGGACAAGTAGAGAACCAGTTAAGTTTTCTGTTGGTAAAACCAAGGCTGGAAGGTAGGGTGCATGCCAGTACCAAAGGCTAAGGACAATTAGGAGAGAGTAGAACACATGAAATTTAACCATAGGAAATTCATTGGAGATTACTGGTTTTGCTTCAAGAAGTTTGAGTAGACCTTAATGGCTGAATCCATGAAGGGTATTATATAGAATCATTCAAATTGTCAGCTTTCCCTTGGTCCCAATATGTTCTATATTTGCATTGGATTTTATTTTAAAACAATGCAACAGAACCCAATTCTCTTGGATTTTCTTTAGTCCCTTGTTGACTGGAAATTATTCCCTTTATCAGAATGTGGGCTTCTTGTTACTTCTCCAAACATCCCATTTTAAAATGTTTTCAGTTGGGATTCAGTGGAGCTGTGGGGATATGAACATTTAGACTGCATGCTGGCAGTGGCATTATTGGATTTCCACTTGCCTGCAGTACCCTGTAAACTCCTAAAACATACACCGCCACAGGTAATCATTATGGAGAAAAGATCTTTGGGGCAAAAAAAAAAGCTAAAGGAATTTAATCACAGCTATCAGTATGTCCTATTGGTTGTCTGATTTGAGACCAGTAGTTTAATTTTCATCAAGATGCATGGAGTCTTAAGAGATCAACTAATCCATTCCCCTGTCTCCAAGAACTCCCTGCATATCCATAGCTCTCAGCCACATTCACTGATGTCCTAAAAAGTTCCATTATCACCAAGATGACAAAGATAATAATGATAATTGTGGTATTTAAATGCTTACACTGTGCCAGGGACTGTACTAAGTGCTGGGGTAGATAATTGGGTTGGACATAATCGGGTGGGCCACAGTCCCTGCCCCACACAAGGATCCACAGCCTTAGTCCCCATTTTACAGAAGAAGTAACAGAGGCACAGAGAAGTGAAGTGACTTGCCCATGTTCACACAGCATGCAAGTGGCAGAGCCAGGAGTATATTCTTTTCTCCTGTCTCTCTCATCTTTTTCTCTCTTGCCCCTCAAGTGCCACTCAGTTCAGATTTCACAATACAAGAACTAGTTGTGAATGTTCTTTGATTTTTTTTATTAATGTTAAATATACTGAATGTCCATTTTGTATTTATCATTAATAAAATATTTCTAATCCTTACAACTGGTGATATTACTGAAGTCTGTATGTTCTCCTTGAAGGAAAAGAGAATATCTCTGACCCAAACCATTCCAGAAATGTACTCATCTGTCTTTTGATGAAGGTGATGATGGTGGAGTCTCCCGTTATAAATGATTGGATGAGCCTCAGTCCAATCATTAATCAGTGTTATTTAAAGAGTACTGACTATGTGCAGAGCACTGTTCTAGGTGCTTGGGAGAGTCCACTGATGAAGACGTAGGGACCCTGTATGCATATGAGGGAATTGATAATAATGCTAGTGTTTTGCCCAGCACCGCTCAACACTCTCTCTCATCTCTATCAGCTTGTTCTTGCTGGGGCATTAGGTGCAACAATAAGTAGTCTGGCCAGGCTGCAGCCCATTATGAAATGCATTCTGGAGTTTTATGTACAAAACTTTTCTGGTTGAAGCGATGTAAGTATAGGCCTAATGCTGAGCCGTAGCATCATGTACCAGTAAGCTGTTGCTCAGGTAGCAACCCTGGTAACAGTCATGGATTTTACTGTCTACATATGCCAACTATTTTCAGAATTCCTGCTAAGCCTCTCCACCATATGAAACACACTTTGTGGTTCTTTGGTCAAGAACCCTAAGCACTGATGGCCAAACCCAAGTGAGCATTCCCCTAATCTTGGCTCTTCAGTCCTCTAAACTGTGGGAGTCAATCAATCAGTCAGTGGTATGTATTGAGCACTAACTGTATGTTGAGCACTGCGCTAGGTAATTGGGAGAGAACAATGCATTAGAGATAGTAGACATGGTCCCACAGGGTCAGACTTAAAACTCTGCAAGAGGCAGCAATGGCGGGATTTGCACAGAGCAAGGCCTATTTCTGGAGATAATTTTTCGAGTAGAAAATTTCGTTGGCAGAATTTGCATGGGGCAAATATACATTTTATCTTCAGCCCAGCAGTGGACACCACTGCACTATGCAGGCATCCTCTGTCCTAATTCCCCTGTCGACACTAATTGTTGAGAGCACTGGCACTTTACCAGCCTCACGCTACTCTGTGGGACCTCACTTCACGTCAGATTGAAGGCGCCAGCAAAGAGCTCGCAGCACCCCAAATGGCCACACTATCGGACCAATGACATGGCCACAAATCCTTGCCTACATGGAATAAACCTGAAGGAAGATGAGCTCAGTTTTTGCCAAACTGAGTTGGAGGTCCTCATGTTCTCCCCATGTTTCTTCTCTACTCCATTTATCTATAAAATGGGGATTAATTCATAACTTCTTCTTTCCTTCTTTAGATTATGAGCCACATGTTGGTCTGTGTCCAACCTGATTATCTTCTATTTACCCAAATGCTTAGAATAGTGCTTGTCACAGAGTCAGCACTTAAGTATTATTAAATTATTATTATTATTATTATTACCCAGCTTCTCTTACTGTGTAATTTCTTTCCATCTAGGGATGAGGCAGCTACTTTTCTGTCTACTTTGCTAAGAGTCACTTTCTTTATAGTCTTTGAATTTCCTTAGCAACAGTTATTATGTGAGCCATTTGGAGGTAGAATGTTGGAAACTAGAACTTTGTGTTGATTATAGAAAACTTTCTAGAGAAAGTGGACCTATAAACCTAAGAAACCTAATCCAGACTTTAAGAGATCTGATTTCTTTTCCTTGTCTCTTTTCATCAGTCTTCCCTTTTACCTCCCTGAACAACAAAACCCTTCACCACTGCACTGCTGCCTATGATTCATGGAAAATATCCCACCCATGAACCTCCATAGATCAGACCAATATTCCATGGCTCTTTACTCCCCCAGTCTCAATTTCTCTTCTTCAATTCAGGGAACACTGAGTCAGGAAGTCAGAGCAGTACTTTAATGTGGCAAGGGCAAGCCTGATGTTGATATTCAAGCATCAATGTTCCACTGATGGAGAGATTATTTGAGTCCAGATAAGGGATAATGAGTCAGGGAAGGGTTGAGTCAAAGCCATATAAACCAGTCACCAGTAATTACTGAGGGCTGAGCACTGTTCAAGTTTTAATGTAGGAAGTTAAAAGGAAAATTGAGATACAGTCTCTACCTTTGAGGAGTTATCAATTTGGTGATGCCATGTCCTGTAACTCCTGATAGGGTCGGATTTTGAGAAACACTTGTTCCCATCTCTCTCATGATGAAATGCAAGACACCAAATCCCCTTCCAGGAATATTGAGGAAAGCTGTGCCTCTCAAAAAGCAAAGGGAAACACTTTTATTAAAAAAAAAACAGCCCTAGTGACTAGGACAGTTAATGCAGTCTTGATTCAGGCACACAGACAACTTCTGAATACGGAGTAATTTCCTGACCAATTTCCTGACCGTGCTTAAATATGTAGTCTTATTCATTTGAATTTGTTTTGCTTATCTCGTACAGTGCTAATGACTCTTGTAGAAAATATCAGCACATTTACTCTCCCCAAGCCCACTGTGTCATCAGTGCATGTATTTACAGCTCCGCACATCAGCGTGGTATATGCTGAGAGTCAAAATTGTTGGGACCTAGGCCTGGTCCAGTTGCTGATTTATTGTGAGCCTAAACAACCAATCTGCTATCTACCCTTAGCCTTTAACTTAGCCCACTTTTAACTGAGCCCTAAACTGTTAGATAATCCAAATGAGGCTTAACCAGGTCTGCATCTATCTGAAAGGACTTATCCAGGGGGAAATTTAGGGGTTTGATCCTAACCAAATAAGCTCAATCTTTGACCCCGGCCTTCCAAATCTATTGCTAAAAAGGGCAATGTTTTTGGAACCAAATGCTTGTAGGCCCGCTGCTGAGCCAGCCTTAGGAGCAGGCTGTCTATCAGTCTGTCAGCCATTGGTATTTCATGTGTTTTAGCCTTTCCACCCCAGCCCTCTCTTCTGCCCTTGCTGCTGCCTCCGGGTGACCTCAGAAAAGCTGAGAAAAGCATATCAATATGCAACTGATGCCTGTCTACTTGTTTTATTTTGTTGTCTGTCTCCCCTTTCTAGACTGTGAGCCCATTGTTGGGCAGGAATTATCTCTATCTGTTGCCCAATTGTACTTTTCAAGTGCTTAGTACAGTGCTCTGCACACAGTAACTGCTCAATAAATATGATTGAATGAATGAATGAATGAAATGTTCTCTGAGCCCTGAGCCTTGGTACTGGCGTGAGAGCAGAGGCTAGCCTTTTCCCTAGTTATCTCAAATGGGAGAAAGGGGCAGATGGTTCCTAGAGAAAGAAAAAATGCTTTGAGCTACTCTGTAAGCTTACAAGCCCTAAAAGTCAACAAGGTTAAAGTGATACTAAATTGCAATTCCTTTAAAATCTTCCATACTATTCAGTCAATAAATACTATTTATTAAGCAGCTACTGTGTACAGAGAAATGTACAAAGTATTTGGAAGAGTACAGGAAAGGTAAGAATAATTGTGGTATTTATGAGTTTACTAATGTGCTCAACACACTAAGATCAGGAGAAGATGCGGCAAAATCAGATCACTCACAATGCTGTCTCGTGTGGGGCTTACTATCCAAATGGAAGAGAGAACAGGTATTTAATCCCTATTTTACAGATGAGGAAACCGAGGCCCAGAGAAGTTAAGTGACTTGCCCAAAGTCACACAACAGGCAAGTGGGGGAGCTGAGATCAAAACGTAGGTTGATCAAAGGGGGAAACAGACACCAAAGTATTTGCAGTCAATAGGTAAAAGAGAATGGAAGCATAAATACACGCTTAAAGACTACATGAATCAATATGTACATAACTGTCTCAGATGGCTGAGTGCTTTTGTGCTTGAGGTGGTAGTTGTGGAGGTATATGTCCTGGGGTGAAGAAAAATAATCGGGGAGTATCTCCTGCAAGAGGTGGGGTTTCAGAAAGGCTTTGAAGATGCTCAGAGCTGTGGTCTGGTAGATTTCAAGGGAAAAGGAGTTACAGACCAATGAGGGAGGGTACAAGTAAGGAACAGAAAGAGAAAAAGTCACGCTGGGCCACTTTCTGCACTGAAATGGAGTTGTCAATCTGGGATCTTCAGAAGCCTACCTCAGGAGATAAAACCTCAACTGGACTCAATCAGTCCAACTTTTTTTCTGTCCAGCTGGGCTGGTTTGTGAAAAACAGCCCAGGCAGTAAGTACTCCTTTGATTAGGTTGAAATTGAAGTTGTTGCTTTAACTGCAATTCAGCCCTTTTTTCCCCACTAATGAACATTTGTTTTCCTCTGGAGAAAAGTGGCCAATGGCTCTCTTCCTCCATTAGTAAAGTGACTCTGATTCACATCACCTGCCAAACTCCTAGAAACAGGATTTCAGTTGTTTTTGACAAGCAAGGTCTGAATCATTTTCTCTAGTTCTAATAAAAGGTCCATTTCCTAAGTCTCTGTACAGGCCTTAGCAAACAGTAAATGGATCTGAGGTGGGGGGTGTAAGGGGAGAAGTGTACCCAATCTGAGATATATTCATCCCCTGGTATATTGTGAAAATTCACCCATTTGTGCATGAAAGGAGCTTTCAGGTATTTGCATATTAATTCAGTTGTATTTTTTTGTTTGTACTTGGGATGTTTGAACTTTGGATAAAATGCATAGCTGAAATTCAGTGACCTTTAAGAGAATACTCAGTATTAGTTCAGATTACCAAGAAAAATGTTCAAACTTTGGCTAGGTGTTTTAAGGTAAGCCTATTAGTCATAACACATACTCTCTTGTAGAAATTTTAATTTACATTAACCACTACCCTGGGAAAAAGTGAATTTCATTGTTTAATGTGTACTGGAATTGAAAAACAATTCCAAAATCCATTAATAAAGGCACTGGTGACTTAGAAGATTTTGCATAATGAATATAGTTCGTAGAAAAGATGTTGGCCAAGTTACAAGTATTCTTTAATAGGACTTTTGGCTGTTCTTTTTCTTTCCTATTTTCAGCCCTAGGATTCATATTTTGCAATGCACTGAATATGAGTCCCTAGTTCTGCCTGTGTATCCTTTTGCAAGCAGAATTAAAAAATAAACAATAGCAAAGAAAAAAACTCTCCAAATAGTATGCTACCTGGACCTAGTATGCATGATTTTGCTTAGATTCATTTATAGGAAATATCTCATCTTCATTTAAGTTATTAAACAGTGAGACGCTCAGTGATGAAGCAAAAGAACATCTTTTGAAAGACAGCTTGGCAGATGCCTTTAAGGCTCTAAATAAATTGACAACCAAATCTAAAGAACAATTTTCATTAGTTTTTCCCAAATTTGTTGGAATTTTATGGGTCAATTCTCCTGTCCAAAGTTACTGTGAAGCAGATTGTCACTGCTGTTGTGGCCAAAGGCAAAGTGAAGTTTGGAGGCACTTGTGAAGTGCTCTGCACATGATAAGCGTTCATTAAATACAATGATGAAGTCCTTGATGTAGAAGATAGAGTAGAAAGCCCTGCTCCTTTTCCCACCTTCCTCTGGCAAATAAACTTTTCATAACTGGAATCTGAAATATTATTTACTTAGATTTAGCCAAAATATCTAACCTTATGTGTAGATTTGAATTTTCACATAATTAAGGAGGTACTTTTTAAATTTTATAATTATATTTTCATTTTAAAACCATGGAAATACAACTTTGATAAGTGACCAACTAGATTGAGAATTTAACAGTGTAGAGTACTGTACCCTGAAAGAACTCATATCTGTGGCACTTTCTAGTTCTCAAATCTTGTGTTGTCTTATCTGCAGGCAATACAGTTAATAAGACCATGCCTTTTAATAAAAAAAGAAAATCAGTTTTTCAGAATATCCATGAACCTGGACTGGTTTCAGCAATTTGTACCCTGAATAGCTGAATTTCCCATGTAATTTAGGAGGAAATGACCCCAACTGCTATGGAGGAAAAGGAGAGTATTTTGTTCTAGATTATTTGGTGTCTGTGTATGCAGTTTGAATTTTCTGGGTAACTACCCAAGATACAAAAATGTCATATAGCAACTTTATCACTGCTGCACAAGATGAAACAGATTTGTACTAAATCTGGTTGAGGAGGCCATTGTAAAACCTGCAATGGACTAAACCAAGAGTTAAATTTTAGCAAAAGGGCATTGCTTTGGAAGGCAGGTAGAAGGTCAGAGTGGCTGCTCTAAATCATACCAATCTGATTTTCTAGTGTAGTCAGTTGTCCCACGAGGCATGCATTCAATACTTGTTTTAGATATGGCCCTCCTGGGGAATTAAGTTCTTCTGCCAAAGTGCATTTATCCAGATAGCAAGTGATGTGATGTCGGAAGAAATGGCTGTGTGGGTTTTGGACACAGCAAGAGTACTGCATCCTAAGTTTTCCTGAACATGGAGTAGTCTCCATGTAGTCCCCACAGATTTTAAGAACTAAGTGAATGTAATTAGTATACCAAAATATTCAGAGAATGCTGAGTGTACATAGGACTAAATTTTCAACTAAAATAATTCAAAGTAAGATGATTAAACAGTGAATAAACCTAGAACTTAATTTCTAATTTCTACAATCCATTTTATATTATAGCAGCCAAGAATGGATGGAGTGTCAATAGGCAAAATAAACAGAGATGCTCACCTTTCAGTTCGAGAGTGGAGGTCATTGTTGGGAAGAAACATGTCTATCAGCTCTGTTATAATATACCCTCCAAAGCAGTAACTGCAATGCTCCGTGCATAGTAAGCACTCAATACCTATCATTGCTCGATTGACTGATTGGAGGTGAACTTGGGCCATAGCTTTGAGGGGAAAAGAGAGAAAAAGGAGAGGGGAGGGAAAATGATGGTGGAGTAGAAAGAGTTAATATAGGAGATTGAGGAGGAGAAGAAGGAGGAGATGGAAGGGAAGAAGAGGAAAGGAGCAGGGCTGAAGGGAAAAGTAAAAGTGTTCTCATCCACCTTCCTGCTCAACTTGTTGCCACTCTCACTTTTCACCCACACTTTGGGCTCTGAATCGGACCGGAGACTTCTTTTGCCTCCAAAACCCTGAGAGAACAAGCTACCCATTCACACAGTCTGGGTGAACCTTTAGAAACAAGGCTGGGATTGGAGAAGTTCCGAGGGGTTTAGACCTCAAGGGACCACACAGATTACAGGTCACTTTCTGGTCTGATGCCACCAGCCACTGTCTCAGCTGCCACCAGTGAGCTGCTGCCATCTCAGATATGCTATCGCAGCTCCACCACCACAAGCAGAGAGGGAAAAGCTGATGGTTTCACTCCCTGGGTTCCAATCCGTAGGGGAAAGTACCCTCTTCACTCCACTCCGACCCCTTAGAATTACTAGCCCAAAGCAGCCTGTGGTGGCTATCATTCATCTTTACTTCCCAACTCTTCATTGCAAAACCAAGACTTTGCCATTGTCCAGTGCACTGCCTCAGTCTAATAGTTACTGAGGTAGCTTTGTTAGGAGTGTTGGAGTTGGAAAATTTGCTTTGTGCTTCTCTATCAGAAACTCCATTCTATTTTGTGGACATGGTCAAAGGAGTCCAAAATAGTTATGTGAGAATATATTTACATTTTACAGATGGGGAAACTAAGGCAAAGCTCTTCTGTGACCCATATACATAATAAATCAGGGACTGAAGAGATCCATAAGCTCCTAACTTGTAACTAATGTGCTTTTTCTTTTTCTTAATAGTATTTGTTAAGCACGTACTATGTGCCATGTACTAAATGTTGAGGTAGATATACAATAATCAGATTGGACACAGTCCATGTCCAACATAGGGCTCACAGTTTTAATTCCCATTTTACAGATGACATAACTGAGGCACAGAAGTTACGTGACTTGCCCAAGGTCACACAGGAGACAAGTGATATATCCCGGATTAAATATCAAGTCCTTTGACTCCCAGGCCTGAGCTCTTTCTACAAGGCCATGCTGCTGCATCTCTTCCATTAGATTAGGCCCTCACTCTTTCAGAATAGGTCCAGGAATCTTTTTTTGATCCTGAAGTGTGTCTGGAATTATGGTGGGTATTGAATTGTCAAATTCTTCTATTTGCCATATAATTTTGAAATAAATGGGCTGTGGTGGACTGAATCAGCTCAGTAATGATTGACTGTCCAGGTCACTTTATGGACGACTACTCATCATTCAACCAGTGAATTCCTTAGGGCAGGATTCCTTAGTGTGTCTGAATGGATAAACTTCCATCTACTTCTGCACATGGTGCATAGAAAATGCTTCAAAAATACATAATTACTATTATTATTGTTCATTGCCTTTTGAAGGAGATAGATTCTGTTCTCCTTGGCCTCAGGTAGGGCCCAACAACTACAATTTTCCCAGCATTTGGAACACTGGGAAAGTAGACTTTTATTTGCCCTTTGCTTCTACAGAAGGGTTGTCTTGGCTTCTGTGAGGTAGGGCCCCATGCACCCCAGAGCCTGATGGAGAGAGACCTTTGTGCCAGGTTGATGTTGGCTTCTTGCCCTTCATTCTATGGCTATTGCCAAAGTAGCAGAAGCCCTTTAGAAGGATCTCACCATCATCAGCTGCATCATCTTTGACCAGGAAGGCAGCTTTATATATATTTCTATACTTTCACTCTTTAGCAAGAAAGGAACCCTCATTGAAGAAACAGGTTACAATTCATTAAGGAACAGAAATTCAAATTTCCTTTCTAACCACTACACTGACAACCTTCCTCTGCTTTTGCCAGTTGTGTAATTTTTCTACTGAGTCTTCACATCTATAGTAATTTACTGAGATACAATAAAATCTGTAGAGTATTAAAAAGAGATATGATAAACCGTAACTTTTACGAAGTCCAGGGAATCTTTATTAGTCATAGATCTGAGCCGAAGTTTCTCTTTGCAGATTCCATCATGATTGTTGGGGAGAGAACAAGAATCCAGTGACATGGTTAATATTCTGGCGAGCTAGTGAGCCCCTTGGCTCATTGATAAGAATACTCTTTCCTCTCAGGCACAAGCAAATCTGGAGGAAATGCTGTGAACTTTGAAAACCAATTATCTTGAAAATGAAGTTGGTAGAAATGGGAGCAGAAGAGCATTTCTGGACAAAGAGGAAAACCTCAGCTCGTTGTTAGGGAACTTCTCTCTTCTTGACTATTTGGCAATGCTTTGAGGACGGTTTGGCCCGGTTCTTGGGACATGATTTTTGAGTCATCAGGAGGAATCAACCACTCCGACTGAATAGCTACCATCAGGGGGCTGATGAGAAGCAAGCATTATATTCACTCTCTCTCTCTCAAAGGCCGTGACATTAGAGAAAAGCCACACTTTAGAACCTAGGTGTATCAGAAACTGACTTTATGCAAGAACCAATTTGCTCTAGTGCTGTGACTTTCAGTGGCATAGAGAAACTTAAGTCATCAGGCTTTGTATGTATATAGACTGTGAACTCCTGTTATATTGTACTTTCCAAAATACTTAGTACTGCTCACTTTGGTAGTCCTCTTCCCTAAGTAGTGCTTAGAGTTTTGTGCACAGCCAGTGCTCAGTAAATACCATTGATTGATTGACTGCAGGAAATTTTCCATCCAGTTTACAGAATGGGTTAGTGTATCCACTTCCAAAGATATTGATTGGATCCAGAGAATTCCTTTTCCTGTGTTTCTTAAAAATCATACTATCCCCACATCTCGAGAGAGCAAGAGAAGTCCCAAAATTTCACTCCTTTTTGCCCCGTCAACAAATTCACTGGTTGAATGAAGAGTAGTCCTCCATAAAGTGACCTGGACAGTCAACCATTACTGAGCTGATTCAGTCCACTACAGCCCATTTATCTCAAAATTATATGGCAAACTGCATCAACCCTCTTCTCCACTTGAACTGAGAAGATGAGTTTTTATGAATTATCTCCTCCTCCCTGGCTCACATTCTCTTTTATCTCCTTTAGCATGGCTGATGGTTTCTCAGCTGCAAAAAAACCCAAACAAACCCCCCAAAAAGCTTTTGTTAGCTGTATTTGAAGATTGCCTGAATGCTAGGTACAGTTCCTTAGGAGAAGGGAGCATGAGAAGGCTCTTTAGTGAACACAATCGACAGATTTGGGTTTGAAGCAAATCTTCCAGAAATACTTCAAAGATCTTACTAGGCAACTTGAAAGGGTGGTGGGAAGACATTGACAATTGGACCCATTTGCTTTGAGATTCCAGGGAAGAATTTTAAGACCTATCCCTTACAGCACGCAGTCCTCTGTTTTATAAAACACATAAAACTCTAATCCCTCTAGAGTTTGTATAAGTTTCCCCCACTTCCCTCAAGGGTATGAAAATAGGCACTGCTCTTTGTGTTCAGGAGATAGGGAGAGATTTTTCGTCAACTAAGAGCTTCCTGGGTTTGAATTGTCACATGGCAGGAGTTTGACCAGGCAGAGACTCTGATATTGTCATAGACTGTTTCACATAGCTGTCATGGAGGTTCCCCTTGTTTCCTCAAAGCTATACTTGGATGTAGTCCATTCCTGAACCAGGACAAAGTCATGAGCCTCTGTTCACAGCATAAAAACTTCTGTCGCAGGTTAATGCAGCTGTCTAATAACATTCATTTGGCTCGGATAATAACTACCTGCAAGATGGACTGGCTAGAATTAAATTTGCTTTAATTTGACTCTGTATGACTCTTCAGCTCGGCTGAGTTAGCGATGTGATATTTTCTGGTTATTTGATATCTTCTTAAAATGTATATTGCCATTACTCTCTTGTGAGCAGCCTTGATGAAAGGTTGGTGTGACAATCAATTGATCAGTGGTATTTACTGAGTGCTTGTTGTGTGCAGAGCACTCTAATAAGCCCTTGAGAAAGTACAATACAACAGAGGTGATAGACATACCTCCTGCCCACGATGAATTTAATAATTAATTATGGTATTTGTTAAGTGCTAACTGACTGTCAGGCACTGTACTAAACGCTTAGGTGAATACAAGCAAATAGGGTTGGACATAGTCCCTGTCCAACATGGGGCTCATAGTCTTGATCCCCATTTTACAAATGAGATAAGTGAGGCACAGAGAAGTGAAGTGACTTGTCCAAGGTCAAACAGCAGACAAAGTGGCAGGAGTAGGATTAGACCCACAACCTTCTGACTCCCAGATCTGTACTCTATCCACTACGCCATGCTGCTTCTATTACAGTCTAGAAGGCGAGACAGACATTAATATAAATTAATTACAGATATATACATAAGTGCTGTGGGGCTGAGGTTTGGGTGAATTACAAGTGCTTAGAGGACAAGTGGTGAAGATTAGCTCCAGTAGCGGGCAGGGCTGAAGAGATGCCCCAGGTCATTAGAAGTTGGAATTTTAGAGATGGAGAGCCTGGGGTAGTTCCTTTGTCCATCCCACAACCTCTGTTAAGTCAGCCCCCACATCATTCCAGAAAGTGGAGAAGTACTTTCTCAGTTCTCCTATAACTCACTGTCACTATTTGTTTAGGATAGAATTCTCTTAGAGTATTAGTGAAGTTGTTCTGACAACACGTCAACCAAGGTAGAATGCAATCCTTTTTTAGAAGAAACAGTCATGCATTCGAGTGCTGCATTGGAAAATGCACTTTCCCAGTTTATAATAATAGAGGAATTTGTTTAAGCATTTACTCTGTGCCCAGCACTTGACTGAGTCCTGGGGTGGGTACAAAATAATCAGATTGGACACAGCCCCTGTCCCACACACAGGACTCACAGGCTAAGGAGAAGAAGAGATATTTGCTCCCCATTTTACAGATGTGCTGAAGAATAGGGAAGTTAAATGACTTGCCCAAGGTCATACAGCAGGGAATTGGTGGGACGGCATTAGAATCCAAGTCTTCTGTCTTGCAGTCATGTGCTTTTTCCACCAAGCCATGTTTCATCCTGCCTTTCAACTGGGATGAAGCTTTGTAGGAGTTTGTTTGACTATGTATTAAGCCATATTATGTCTTAAACTAAGAGAAGCAGCATGACCTAGTGGATAGAGTACGAGTCTGGTAATCGGAAGGACCCAGGCTCTAATTCCAGCTCCACCATTTGTTTGCTGTGTGACCTTGGGCAAGTTACCTCAGCTATCTGTTACCCCATCTGTAAAATGGGGATTAAGACCGTGAGCACCATGTGGGACAGGGACTGTGTCCAACTGAATTTCTTGTATCCACCCCAGGACTTAGTACAGTGCCTGGCACACAGTAAGCACTTTACAAATATCACTATCATTATTATTATTATTATTGTTCATAGTTTACTATGGTATCTAAGTGCTTAGTATAGGTCAAGCACCATTTTAAGCACTATCCTCTGCCCTCCTTGCTTTCAGTTTCCCAGTTTCAGCTCTCCATACAGCAGCTATGTATGGGTCTCTGACTGTGGTTCATCCTCCTCATCTATCTTACCCAGCATCGCTGTGTTAATGTGACCAAAGCTTCGAGGCTAGTAGACTAACCCCATTCCAGAACTTAATTTTTTCAAGATTACCACTGATCACCATAATCAACCTCAATGCAGGAGAGAACTAATGGGAAATGGATGGGGTTCAGATGGAGGATGAGGAGGGTCACGATAGAGGACATAGATGAGCAGAGAGGCAAATCGCACTCTTCCCGGGACTTGGGAAAAGTCTCTGGCGCGTTGATAGTCCCCTAGGACCTAAATGATACTCTACAAATCCACTGACTATTCAACCACAGAATGACTCCCGCAGATGTCACTACTAAGTTTAAATTACTTCCTGTGTCTGCATCGCTAGCATTTTACAGTCCTTGGATTTGGGCTCCATCTGGTGGAAAGAAAATTGCAAGAAGATGACCTGATCAAAAAACACCACCAAACATCACCAAACTCTGTCTCTGGGGAATGGGAAGCAGAGTAGTGGATGCTAGCAAATTGGATGCCAGTAGGTTATTAGTGTGAAAAAGGATTCAGTACCAAAGGCCATGAATTTTTGAGATTGGTGATACTGCAGAAATCACATAATGTATCGTGGCCTAGTGGAAAGATCTCAGGCCTGGGAGTTCAGAAAGATCTAGTTTCTAATCCTGGCTCTGCCACTTGTCTGCTGTGTGACTTTGGGCAAGTCACTTCACTTCTCAGTGCCTCAGTTACTTCATCTGTAAAATGGGGATTAAGACTGTGAGCCAGTCCCATGTGGGACCTGGACTGTGTCCAACTAGATAAACTTGTGTTTACTCTACCAGTTAGTACAATATCTGGCACAGAGTAACCGCTTAACAAATACCATTGAAAAAAAGCACTTAAATATGATGTTTTTTAAAAATGAGAAAACTGAGCTATCTTTGCCGGTCTCAGAGTTCTCCAACAAACTTTTTCTTCTGTTAGTTAGAAAAACCTTCTAAGTATTTCTACATATGTGTGCCCATTTTGCTGTGGAGGGAACTGAAGAATAGAGAAGTAAAATGATTTGCTCAAGGTCACCCTACAGGAGGCTGGCAGATCCAGGATTAGAACCCAGGTGCCCTGACTCCCAGGCCTGTACTTCATCCACTAGGCCACGTTGTGTCTCCTGACTTGCCTTATCCTTCCTCCTCTTTTTAAATTGCTGTCTGCCATAGTGCACCTTTTTTTCCAAGAGACTGGCCTCTTATTCTGTAACCTGTACATCCTCTGTTGTTTACTTTTGGATGTTAGTCTGCCAAGGCTGCCCCTGTCCCTATCCTGCCATGGGATGCAAGGGAACACTGGGAGCAGGGCTGTAACAAGGGAAGCATGTGTGGGTGAATGTTTTAAAATGAGCTGGTGAGGAAGCTCGGGGAACTGGAACAGGATATAAGAAAGGGGGAGAGGAGGACAGGAACAGAGTACCTACTTGAGACAGCCAGTGTGGACAACTCACTCATGGAGTTTGAAGAGAAATGGTAGGAGGGAGATGGGGAGATAATTGGAGGAAGCCTTGTGTTCAAGGGAGGGGTTTTTTTTTAGGATAGGGGAGTCATGAGAATATTTGAAAGTAGTGAGGAGAAAGCCATTGGAGAGCCAACAGTTGAATATGGTGGTCAAGGAGGGGGCAAGTGCTTCCATAAGGTGCGAAGGGCTGGGGTTAGATGTGCGGGTGGAAAGGGTGTTTTGAAAGGTCAGTCGATCTTTTGAGCTACTGCTGGGAAAGATGAGAGAGTTGAAGAATGGGCAGGAGGAAGCAGGGGAGATTTTACTGAGGTCATATTTAATTGTTTCAGTTTTCTCAATAAAGTAGGTGGTCAGGTCATTAGGGCCAAGGAATAAGGGAGGTTGGGGGACGGGCTTTGAGAGAGTTAAACATCTGGAACAACTGGAAGAGGGCAACAGGTTTGGGATTCAATAAGGATGGAGAAATAATTTTTCTGGCAGAGGAAAAAGCAGAACTCTCCAAATGCACAATTTTCCATTTTAATTATGTGGGAGTAGCATTAGAGTGATAGTTCCTAACATAGAAAATAAAAAGCAAACATGCTATCACTAGCAATCCCACTTACTGAATAATGCTCAAGAGATTATAAGATAGCTTGTGGGCAGGGATCGTGTCAACCAACCCTATTATACTGTACATTCCCAAGTGCTTAGTATAGTACACTGCACATAGTAAGTGCTCAATAAATATCACTGATTGATAGCAACTATCAAAAATTCAATGTCCCTCTGAGTGAGCAATGTCGGGTTTCATTTGAGTGTGAATCCACCAGATGTCACTAGAGATTAACTTATGAATAAAAATATGCATCAGACTGTTTTCCTTTCCAAGGAGAAATGTGTTTTTACCTTCCACTATTGGCTCAAATCAGCCCAGAGTGGATCCAGTCACATAAATGGGAAGTTACCTGAAATCCCAGTAGACAAAGAGCAAATGTTCCTTGTAGCAGGAGTGAAATCAGGTGGTGCAGTGGGAGAGCCTGATTGGTTTACTTTATTATTAATTTCCTGTGTTGGGCAGGTATCTAGGAGGTGCCTCTAAGGTCATTGTGGTAAAAATTACAGGAAGTTAAATAGCCATGCTGAAAACTGTTCCACTCAGATGTGGGACATTATATTTTGCCTGGATCTTTCCAGTATAAAGTGCATGTCAGACTCATTGCTTTGCACTTGGTAAGGCTCATGAAGACAGCAAGCCATCAGAGACCCCAGGATCAATCAGCTGCTTTGGAGAAAGCTGGTGACTCTTCACTAACTTGACCCAAAAAAACATAATGATAGTCCTGCAGCAATAAAGGGCAGGGATGCTGAAAAGAGAATGACTTCAAAAACTTATCGATTTTCATTCTGTTGGATGGAGGTGTTGAATATGAAGGCATTTTTAAGCAAAGGGATATCTCTGAATTTCATCAAGGAAGGCTTTGGAAAGCAGCAAGAGTAGTAGCTTTGATAGAGAATTCCTATATTTGGGCAGGAGCGGCTTTCTGGCTGGAATAGGAAGCTGGTAGAAGGATACACCTGCTCTCCCTTTTTGTATTAATATAGTTATTGCTGAAAGACTAGGCAGGTGCATGTTTATGGTAGACTATGTGTAATTTTGCAATGTTTCCCGGTAGGTTTCATCTAATTAATGATATCAAAAATCCAGATTTACAGGAAGTATTTAAATTAATCTCCCAGACAAGGACCAAAAATTGACCTCCTTCAGACAGATATTGTTGGACAGGGCAGACACATTTTCCCATCAGGAGTTTATGGGAATTTTGATTTAAGGGCTTTCCACTCAGTCTGCAAGCAACTCAACCAGCTGCTCCCATGAGTTTGGGACTGCCAAAGAAAGGCCATTTTCCCAAGCCACATCTGACCCACTTATGCACTTCCCTGTTTATAAGTGGGAGGACAGACTCCTTTGTGAAGTTAAATCACTACTTTCCTTGAGCAAATGGCTATTTTCAATTCTGAGCCTCTTAGACAAGGTATCTGCGAGACATTTAAAACCATCAGATTCATAATGAAGTTATGCTTATGTTTAAATTTTTTGAGCAACAACTACTCATAAGTTTTATTTTGTTTCACACTCATGCACAAAATAGGTTGCCGACACCTGTCTGCAACTACTTTCTTCTTGAGGGAAGAGATTGTGTATTTTCTTCAACATAGAGACCGAGTATCTAGCTCAAAGGTAGAACCTTGGATTCGGGGAGAGGTGTCAATAAATACGTTTGGGACATCAAATTAGATCATGGAATAGAATATGCACTTTGAGCATGAATTAATCTAGTCTAACACTAGTCATCACGTACGGCTCCGAGTGGATGGAATGAGAGTAATCACAGAATGGAGATGTGGTTCTTGGTGTAGGGACCATCCTAGCTATGAAATTGCATCATATTAAGAGGGACAATGCCTTTTGTTATTTCCAATGTTCAGATAGCATATCATTCGCACTTACATCGTCTCAGCTATCATCTCAGCACTTGTGCAGAACACTTCTATGCTCACAGGTTCCCATAACATTTTTGTCCACATTCAGTTCCATACTTACTGTTTAGTCACTTCTCTAAACTCATCTTCTAGACTGTGAGGTTGTGGACAGGGAATGTGTCTGTTATACTGTTGTGTGGTAGGATCCCAAGTGCTCAATACAGTGTTCTGTGCACAGTAAGCACTCAATAAATATGAATGATTAATTGATTGATCTGTAAATTGTGCCTGTCTCTTCTGTTGGACTCTAAGCTCATTGTGGGTAGGGAATATATCTGCCACTTTTCTTGTATGTATTCGCCCGAGTACTCAGTACAGTTCTGTGGACATATAAAGTACACAATAAAATGGTAGAGAAGCAGCATGGCCTATTGGATAGAGCACAATTTGGGGATTCAGAAGGAACTGGGTTCTAATCCCAGCTTCGCCGCTTGTAGGCAGCATGACCTTGGGCAAGTCACTTCACCTCTCTGTCCTCCAGTTGCCTCATCTGTAAAATGGGGAGTAAGACTGTGAGGCCCATGCAGGACATGAACTGTGTCCAACCTGATTACTTTGCATCTAACCCAGCTGGCACATAGTAAGCACTTAACAAATGCCATTTAAAAAAATAATTACTCCCCTGGGAACTTGGGCAGTTCAAAAATATCACGACACTTAAGAAGGGACTGGCAAGGTTCAGGGATGGGAGACAAATAATAAGCCATTAGAGAATGGTACATTCTTAACCTATTGGCACTGCGTCAAGGAAGATAACCTTTAAGGATAGGAATCCTGTCTACCAGTTGTCTTGTAGTTTCTCAAGAGCTTAGTACACTGCTCTGCACAAAGTAAAGCTCATTAACTACCATTGATTGATTGACTGAGTCTTTCAAGTTTCCTGTGGTACCACTTCTGGAGGGATGTTTAGGGTGAACAACTGATCTAACTTAGGTGTTATTGTGAAGCACGCTGCACAGGTTCAGTAGAATAAGGTATAAATGGTGCACAAAGAGACCAGGAAGTAAATTATAGTGGTCTTAGCTAGAATTAGGTGTTTGTGGTGTTGGCTTGGGCTTCTTTGGAAATAGGGCTCAGATTATTAGCAGTCATCTAAGCAGGTATGACTTCCCTGCAAGTGCTCTTTGAGCAGGGTGCATAGCTGTATAGCTAAATGACCCTGCCCTCTGGAGCAGGTCGGGGCTAGGAGTGGAATCGAGATGGCAGCTCCATATTTTGCCCCTGGAAGACAGGCTGTGATTTTTCTAGCCTGTCCCTGAAACCCAATAGTTACTTTGGGGGTGAGAAGGGAGCCTACCTCAGCCCTAGTCTGGCCAGCAGAAGGTGGTCTAAGGGGAAGACGGCCTATACACTTCACTCCTCTAATAAACACATTGCTTCTCACCTTCGCCTAACATGCTCCCTTGCTCACCTTTTTCCTACTTATCTGACAAACCAGAACTCTCCCCAGCTACAAAGACCTACCAAAATTATGTCTTCTCCAGGAAGACTGCTCTTAAGATCTCATTCCCACACCCTTTTCTCTCTCTGTAATACGTCACCCATGCATTAGTCACACTCCCAAGCACATAGTTATTCCTCACCCCCACCCCAACCTTGACAGCAGTTACATAGCCTTATACTGGGTTACTTCCCCTATCTGTAATTTAACAGCTGTCTTCCCTGCCAGACAGTGAGCTCCTAAAGGGCAGGGGTCATTTCTACCAACTGTATCATACTCTCCCAAGGGTTTAGTATAATGCTCTGTCCAAAGTAAGTGCTCACTAAAAGCGATTAAATGATTGATACCTAGTTTGTTCAACCTGGGTCTTGCCCATCCCAGCCTCAGCCAGGAACAGGCTATCTCCTTGGTCTTAACCCTATTATAGGCTACATCCAGTCTCAAATGCCTTTTTTTGTGGTATGTGTTAAGCACTTACTTTGTGCCAGGCACTGTACTAAGCACTGGACAAAATCCGTGTCCCACATGGGGCTCACAGTCTTAATCCCCATTTTACAGATGAGGTAATTGAGGCATAGAGAAGTGAAGTGACTTACCCAAGGTCACATTGCAGACAAGTGGTGGACCCAGAATTAGAACTCAGATCTGTCTGACTCCCAGGCCCATGCTTTATCCATTAAGCCACTAGGAAACTGGAGAGACAACAGCAAAAGTGATCAAAATGTTAGAAAACAAGCCCTATGAGTTAAGCCTGAAGGAAATGGTGATTTAGCATGTGGGGAAGGGAATATCTAAAGATGCATCAACCTATTCAGTATCCGTTTTCAAGTATCTTCAGAATAATTCTGAATAATAATAACTAATAATAACTAATGTATTTATCCCTACAGCAGACTAAAATAGTAAGATTAGTCTTAAAATAAAGTGAGACACAAGGTAGAACTTACTGACTGCACTAAAATAAGGTATCTGGTGTGGAATGTCTAGTGTGGAATGTCTATCCCCAAAGATGCATAGAAATACTATTGATAATTATTTTTTGTGGATGGTTCATGTTTTCTTCTTCCTGAAAAGCTGGGGGATGGACTAAATGACCTCCTGATGACCCTTTGAGTTGTAAGATTCAATGCGAACTTGTTCCTCTGTCGTTTGTTGGAAATAATTTTTTTTAAAAGTTTTTACTTTTCATTCTCTTAGTTATTCTTTTAAGAAGAGAGAGCAGATAAAAGACTATTCATCATTACGACTCATGCAGAATTATGTAAATGTTCTGAAGAACACTGAAACCTCATACAGCTGTCGTGCCTGATATTCTCTTCTCTTTGTTTGCATTCCTTCCATTAGGACATTGTCATTCATTCTATATGAAGAAAAATTGGCCCTCAAACAGTAATTGGGGAATTTCCTTATTCAAAGGGCATCACTTTGTTGCACTCAATTTCTGCAATTTCAATAAATGATTGTATTCTGGGGAGCTAACAAAGTCAATCATTTTGAAATAAAAAACTACAAACCTTTGTTGCATTGTTTATCATTACTACTGCTGCAACCAGTTATTTGTTATGTATGGGATGAGGAATTATATTTACTTTAGATCCAATTTCCAAACAGGTATTCAGACTTCTGACATCAAGTATAAAATGAGCCTTATGGCACTTTCTTATATGAAACTGAGTTTTCAGGTGTAGAAAAAAATCTCTCTTCTTGATAATAATGGTAATTGTGATATTTGTTGTAAAGATGATGTGCTTCCTTTGAAACTCCATGGTGTTCCTGTTTCAGAGGACTTTGGAGCCAAAATGTCTTGTTATTGATTCTGCCTCTTTGGTGGGGTGGTAATCAAGGACTGAATGAACATCAGAAATTTCCCAGACCAAGCAGGCCTCAGAAATTCCCTCTACTGAAAATTCAGCTACCCAGATTTTTCAGTTTGTTATTCAAATAAAAATTTTTGGATAATGAAACCTCATTGAGGACCTGAATTACTTGGGTAATTTTTTTGGTGTGGCTAGCTTTAGAAGGTAAGAGGTCACCCAAGGGTGGCACATGGTAAATGCCCTTCTTGAAGCACTTAATGTGATCACTGCTTGGGATATTCGTGGCTCAGTGGAAAGAACACGGGTTTTGGAGTCAGAGGTCATGAGTTCGAATCCTGGCTCTGCCACTTGTCAGCTGTGTGACTGTGGGCAAGTCACTTAACTTCTCTGTGCCTCAGTTACCTCATCTGTAAAATGGGGATTAAGACTGTGAGCCCCACATGGGACATCCTGATTCCCCTGTGTCTACCCCAGTGCTTAGAACAGTGCTCGGCACATAGTAAGCGCTTAACAAATACCAACATTATTATTATTATTATTATATTCAAGGCTACATCAATCCACCGCCTTAATTATGGTGTGAAGATTCTCTGTTGTTCCTCCTCTGACTTTGCACATATGTAGCAACTAAGTTTCTTTCATTATTGTAAGCTCATTTTGGGCAGGGAATGTTTTTGCTAATTCTGTTGTATTGGACTCTCCCAAGCACTTATGAGTGCTGTGCACATAGTAAGTTCTCAATAAATGCCATTGATTGATTGATTAAAAATGAAAAATCTCTGCCAGAAAGTTTGTGTCTTAACATTTTTACATAGACACCGAGAGATCTGGGGAAGTGGACATTAAATAGTGCAAGGTTGGGGAGATAGGAAGCAGTGAGTGGTGAAGGGAAGAGGTGGTAACACTGGGCAGGTGGGAAGCAGAAGAAGCTCTGGTAGGGTGGTTGGGAGGCTATAGTGAGTGGAGAGGGAGCATAGGGAGCCAGGCCCCATCCCAGCCCCTGAGGTTGGGCACACGGGGAGGATGGACTTATTGACAAGCACTTACTATGTGCCAGGCACTGTTCTAAGGTCTGGAGTAAGTACAAGCTAATAAGGTTGGACACAGTCCATGTCCTACATGGGGCTCACATTCTTAATTGCCATTTTACAGATGTGGTAACTGAACAACAGAGAAGTTAAATGACTATCTCAAGGTCACACAGGTCCTTCTAAATCCCAGACCTACACTCTATCCACTAGGCCACACTGCTTCTCTAGATGGTTTTACTTGGTGCCTGTAGTCTTCATTATGTAAGCATCCCATCTGACCACTCATGAGAAATATGTCATATCTCTAAAAGAAGCATTTTCATTAACTGATTAAATACTGCCATAAGGAATAGGTCCATCACAATGATGCCAACATCCATGGAATGCTACTGTAATTTGCTACTGTATTTCACATTTGACCTCTGAAGTGTTTCAAATCACAGGCAGAGAAGCTTGTGAAGGGGTCACCAATATGTGGTCCCATTAATGTGGTGGTGATGCTTTCTCTTCCAGGGTTCAGAGAATTTCTACACGAGCATGCTGAAGCTGAAGATAGAACAGATATCACCCAGAGCACATCACCTCTTCTCATGATGGTGAGTTCCTTCACAAATTTCTACTAATCATTCAGTAATATTTATTGAGAGCTTCCTATGTGTAGAGTACAGTATCGAAAACTTGGGAGAGGACAACAGAATCAAGAGACCCGTTTCTAATCCTGGCTCTGTTACTTGTCTGCTGTGTGACTGTGGGCTAGTCACTTCACTTCTCTGTGCCTCAGTTACCTCATCTGTAAAATGAGGATTAGGACTCTGAGTCCTATGTGGGACATGGACTGTGTCCAACCACATCAGCTTATAGCTACCCCAGCCCTAAATACAGTGCCTGGCACATAGTAAGCATTTACCAGATTAAAAAACAGAGAGAGACACAATCCCAGCCTTCAAGGAGATTTACAGTGTATTGAGAGTTGTCATGTCCCAGGCTTCCACCAATTAGCAGAGAGTTTGATAAATTTAATTATGTTAGCTATATTGCCAACTTTAAATATATGTTCAGAAAGACTCCGCCCTTATCTCAGTGGAGCTCCTAGCCACACTAAATTTGACTCTTCCTCTGAAGTACTCTTGTTCACAGAAGTAAATTCATTTCTGGAATAACTGGTATCTTGTCTGCTCTGATCTGTTTAATTGTGTTCTGTAGCAGGTACCAGCAGTGGTATCTGGCAAAATGTGATGATAAATTTTAGCAACATGTTAGCTGGGCCCACAGATATGCCACAGAAGGTTTGGAATGACCGTACAAAGTAAGTGCCTTGCGGGCAAGGAGCATGTCTACCAATTCTTTGAATTGTATTTTCCCAAGCCCTTTGTACAGTGTTCTATAAACAGTAAGTGCTCAGTAAATGCCACTGATAGATTGATTCCCCTCACATCTTGCTGGGGTATTTTGAAATTATTTGGAAAGGATTTGGCTCCCCTGAGGTGAGGGGGCAGAGCCAACTTCTGGTGGGGAGAGAAGGGGAAAATTTTGCTCTTTCACTGGCTGCTGGGCATGGGACAGGAGATCTATGTCGTGTCTTGAAACCCCTGGAGCCTGATCCATTACATGTGGTAAATTATTTCTCTGTCCCCTAGCTCTATCTTGGGAAAAACAGTTAGTGTGGGTTAACTCAGCTAAGGTGTTAATGGGTAACTTCACCTTAAACTCAGGTTTTCAAGGCTTTCTCAAGTAACTCTTTTTGGATGGTCTGTTAGTCCTAATCTCTTGGGAGCTGTTGATAGTTACCCTGTTAGTCTCTCTTTGTTCATACCCTGAATGAAATCTTGTTGGCTTATCCTGCCTGTCCGTGAGAGCAGTTCAATCAAGGACTAGATAGCTTTAATAATGGAATCCTGGGTGGAATTTCTAGGTCTAAACCTTTCACAGATCCATATAAATGCAGGAAGATGGACTGATCCTGGTTTAGGGGTAGAAAGAAAAGCTACCCTGAATTTAGTCCAGGGAAAACCCAATCCTCTGATAAGTGCAAATTCAGCATCATGGCAGCAGGGGAGGGATGCTTTAAGAATTGGCATTGCTACAAAACATTTAGGTGAATAAATATCTGCTCACAGCAGGGAATGTGGGGGCATGAGACTGGAAGACACAGTGAGATCCCCTTTGTTCTACTCTAACACAATCAACAATAGCATTTATTGATGACTTACTTTGTGTAAGACAACATACTAACTGTTTTGGGAGAGATCCAATGGAGATAAAAGATATGATCTCACTCTGTGACTTTGGGAAAGTCACTTAACTTCTCTGTGGCAGAGTTTCCTTGTGTCTTAAATGGGGATCAAATATCTATTCTCTCTCCCTTTTAGATTGTAGCTCTAAATGGGAAAAAGATAGGTCCACTTTGATTGCATTGTATCATTCCAGTGCTTAGTAGCAAAATTATTATCATCCTCACCTTTGAGGAGCTTACAATCTCCTTGGTGATCATGATTTTCTCTCTCCATTATTCTGACTCTTAACCCCTGTAATTTTTTTCTTTTTCTCATTTTCCCCACCTTTCCACACACCTCCCATCATATGAAGTGTCAAGACTCTATGTATAGGACATATTTAAGGGATTTAAATATATCAATAAATACCATTCTCAGTCTTCTCCCTACATCATCATCAGATCCTTGGGAGGGATGGAGCATCCCCTGGATTTTAAGCCCAAACCTGAGCCCCCTCTTCTCTTGGGTTACTCCTGTTAAGTATCTTTGCATTCATTCATTCAATCATATTTATTAAACACTTGCTGTGTGCAGAGCACTGTACTAAGCACTTGGAAAGTACAATTCAGCAACAAATAGAGACAATCCCTACCCAACAAAGGAAGAAGAGGAGGAGGCTCATGGTGGTGGGCAGCAGGAGTTGTGTGGTGGATAATGCACATAGAGACATATCTTCCCTCCCATTAGACATGTTTCCGTTATGGCAAAGGAATGGCAAAATTTCTTCCACACTAACATCTTTGGCACATCACAATGTTAGTACCAACAAATTTAGTAGCAATTGGGCAATTGAACTTCTACTCCCAAAGCCCCATAGAAAATCCAAAAATACATCTCATAAGCCTAAAGAGTTCCTTTGCTGACCAGGTGAAAAGACCCTAAAGGCCAAGTGTCGAGAAAACCCAGGGAAATTCCTGAATCAAAATTGCCCCCTCCCACCCTCTCTGTAGCAGACTCATAACCAGAGTGGCTGCCTCTCTGTTCAGCAGGTAATTATATGTTGTTATTTGTTTACATTAATGTTTGTCTCCACTTATAGACGGTATACTCACTGTGGGCAGAGAACATGTCTAACAACTCTGTTGTACTGTACTTTCCCAAGTGCTTACTGCACACAGTAAGTGCTCAATAAATACCATTGATGAGGATGATGGTTAGCACTCCCTAAATAGGGCCACTGCTGGAGAAAACTCCCATTGAGAAAGAGGGACAACAGCAAGTTTAACAAATCTTGGATAAAGTTTCCTGCTTCTCTGTTTTTGTGGAAGGAAGAGATAAGCTGTGGCCACTGGCAGTTTGTACCCAGTGTTTCACCACTGGATAAATAGGTTAAACAGAGTTGGAATTCCCTGAGAATATTTGCATATTTAATCAGTGGGCCCAAATGAAGAGAAGCAGAAGCAGCATGGCCTAGCGAAAGAACATGGACTTGGCAATCAGAAGACCTGTCTCTGAAGAGAAGCTCTGAAACTTCTCTGCTGTATGATCTTGGGTAAGTCACTTAGCTTTTCTGTGCTTTTGTCATCTCATCTGTAAAAAGAGGATCAAGACTGTGAGCCCCATGGGGGACAAGGATTGTGCCCAACCTGATGATCTTGTATCCACTCCAGTGCTTAGTATAGTGTCTGGCCCATAGTGAGCACTTAACAAATACCATTAAGAAAAAAAAATCTGCCCTTTCCAAGGAGGGAGGAAATGGGGTAGCCACTGTTGACTTCTACTTCCACCCTCTAGATCATTTCACCCCCAAATTCCTGGAAGTCCTACTCCTAGAAATCTCTCTTCCTACTCTCATGGTTCCCAACTATGGCTTGGTGTCATAGAGGTTTATCCTACCTGCTGATCCTGACTCCTAGTGAACACAACTACACATGATCAACCAATCAATCAATGCATGGCATTCCCTCCTATTTATACTGTGAGTCCCATATGGGACTTGATTATCTTGTATCTACTCCAGTCCTTAATACAGTGATTGATACACAGTAAGCACCTAACAAATACCACAATTTTTTCTTTTACTGTGAAGCAAAGCACAGAACTAAAGGAGTATTTGGGTAGTACAATCCAGCAATCAATCCACGGTATTTTCTGAGGGCATACTATGTTCAGAGAACTGTTCTGAGCACTTGGGAGAGTATATACAAGCAGCATGGCATAGTGGATAGAACACAGGCCTAGGAGTCAGAAGGTCATGGGTTCTAATCCCGTCTCCACCACATGTCTGCTGTGTAACCTTGGGCAAGTCACTAGACTTCATTGTGCTTCAGTGACTTCATGTGTAAAATGGGGATTGAGACTGTGAATCCCATATGGAAAAGGGACTCTGTCCAAATGAATTTGCATGTATCCATTCCAATCCTTGTACAGTGGTGTCATGTAGTAAGCACTTAACAAATGCCATAATTATTATTATTAGTAGTAGTAGTAGTAGAGTTGGTGGACACCATCCCTGTCCTAAATCTAGTTGGGGGAATACAGTGACGGGACCAGCAGATTGTAAGGACAAGAATGTAAGTGTTGTGTGTCTGGGGCTGGGCTTCTCAAAGTACTTTGGAGATAAGACCCAAGTGCATAGGTGACTCAGAAGGGAGGATGAAATACGGTGTGGAAATGAGAGGTTAGGGAAGGTTTCTTGGAGGAGTTATGATGATCTGGCAATGATCTGTCTCAACAGGAAGATTGGAGAGGGTGGTTCTATTTATGATCAAAACCAATTCCTTCTGTCCAGAGATAATTATTTTTCTGAGAGAAGGAAATGGAGGAGGAAGGGATGTAGTGTATAATCTTGATCCTTTCCAAAATAACTACAGTAGACTTCTTCGTTAAAGGAAAAAAGGGTACCTGGGAGAGTTAATTACCTTTTTTACTCCCAGACAGTGAGACTGCCATTTGTGATGTGAGGCGAGGCAATGTGGGCCCTTTTGGTTTGCAGCCAAGAAATGATATTAGTCATGGTTTTATTTCAAATCATGGAAAAGAAAACTGGGTTAATAAGAGAGCAAAGAGATTGAAGACTGCAGCCTGTTTGGAGGATGCGTCAAATAAAGAGGATTAGGTGCTGAGTAATAGGATCTCAGAAACATATGCATGTTCAGAAAATCAAAGAATAAGTTAGCAGTAGGCAAATAAAGTTAGGAAAACTGGAAATCTGGGAGGTGAAGAGGTTGAATTCATAACGGAGAATGGGACCCAAGACGAAAACCGCTCCCAGCTTCGAGTTCTTCTTTTTAGCTTTTGTTGCTTTTGGAACTAAACAGGATAAAATTTGCTACCCTCGATCAGATGGTTGCAGTTTTCCTGAAGTGTCACATGTGAAAGGCACATTCAAAGTAACAAGCTCCACATAATATGTATCACTTCCTCTGCCTCCTCCCTTGTACCACCCCACCCTGGGCTTTAAAATCAATTAATCGGTTGTATTTATTGACTGCATCTGTGTGAAGAGCACTGTACTAAGTGCTTGGAAAAGTACAACACAACCAAATTGGTAGAGCTAATAATCATGGTATTTGTTAAGCACTTACTATGTGCCAGGCACTGTATTAGGCGCTGGGGTGGATACAAGCAAATCGAGTCAGACTCAGTCTCTTTCCCATGTGGGGCTCACAATCCCAATCCCCATTTTAAAGATGAGGTAACTGAGGCACAGAGAAGTGAAGTGACTTGCTCAAGGTCACATCCCTGCCAATGAGGAGGTGTGCATCAGCTGGAATTGGGACTCTTCTTTTTGAAGATTCAGATGAATAAATGCCCATGGTTCTCAATTTGGGTGCCCACTTGGGATTCAATTGATCGTGCTGGCTGATGGATCCTTAGTCTGGATGAGCCAGTGAGGGTACCAAAAGATAACAAAAACCACTCCAGAATCATCCCCAGGCCCTGGCAGTCCACAGCCAGAAGGAGCTCGTGGTACTTTTGCTGTTCTACTCACTCTGCTGCCAGTTTGTTTGGACTCTTTGACAACCAGGGACAGTGGGGTGAGGGGACAGGGTTTAGAGGACTGGAACAGTCCCAAGTGCCATCTGCCATTCAGGCAGACAAGCCAATAGAGCCCATCTGGGACAACATCAGAGCCGTGGCCTTGAGGCAAAAGAACAAGACTGGAAGTCTGGAAGTCTGGAAACTTGGGTTCTAATCCTGCCTCCACCACTCTCCTTCTGTGTGATCTTGGGCAAGTCACTTCACTTTTCTGTCCCTCAATAGCCCCACCTATATAATGAAGATGAAATTCCCATTCCCTCTCACCCTTAGACTGCGGTTCCCTTTGGGATGGGAACTGTGTCTTATCTGATTATATTGTATCTAGTGCTGTCCTTGGCACAGTGCTTGGTGGACAGTAAGCTCTTAACAAATAATCACAATTATCATCATTGTTATCATCAGGCAATCCGCACTAACATTTGCTTGCTGACTCAAGTTAGGTTTGTAGGAAATTTTTCACAAATAATTGATTTTGAAAAAAGCACCTGCCCTGTAAAGATTGGGCCAGATGCACAGTCTTAAGGGAAGTGGATGACAGAGTAATTAACTGATGGATTTGCTCCGGAGATACAGCTCAGTGAGATCATGTAAAGCAAAAAAAAGGAGAAAATCTACTTTGGAGCCTGAACTAGCTGGTTGGGCTGTCTGTGGAGTAAATCAACCAGATAATTGCTTAATCCTCCACTTCATTTGACCTTAATATGGGTGTGATCAAGCTCATTATTCAATAATTATTATGTGCCAATTCCATAAAAAATGCTAGATAGAACATACAATAAGGTTCAGGAGCCTGGCAAGCAAGTCCATATTTATTTTTGGCAGAGGGCAAGAAGGAAAAGTCTTCTACAGAAGTCCATCTAGCCTGAGTAACTTAGGTATCTCTCCAAAAGCTATTTAGCTGGGGATCAAGTCAGTCAGGAAGTGATCTGAGTAACAAGTGAATTGGAAGGAAGTACATGAAAGAAGCACTCGATAAATATCATTGATTGACTGATTGAAAGAGATGGGCAGATGGAAGGCAAGAGAACAGCGTGGCTCAGTGGAAAGGGGGCTTGGGAGTCAGAGGTCAGAGGTTCAAATCCTGGCTCAGCCGTTTTTTCAGCTGTGTGACTTTGGGCAAGTCATTTAACTTCTCTGTGCCTCAGTTACCTCATCTGTAAAATGGGGACTAAGACTGTGAGCCCCATGTGGGACAAGCTGATCACCTTGTGTCCTCTCCAGTGCTTAGAACAGTGCTTGGCACATAGTAAGTGCTTAACAAATGCCATCATTATTATTATGTGGCATCACATATTCCTGTTCTCACTCCTACTTAGACTGTGAGCCCCTGTGGGATCTGATCATCTTGTCTAACCCAGAGTTTAGTACAGTGCTTGGCACATAGTAAGTGCTTAACAAATAGCATAATTACCATTATTAGTATTATCACAGTAAAATGTTTGAAGGGGGCGTACAACGGAGGCAGGAGGAAGATAGAAATATATATTTTAATGGTATTTAAGCGCTTACTATGTGACAGTCACTATACTAGGCACTGGAGTAATACAAGATAATTAGATTGGACAGAGTCCAGGTTCTACCCCAGGGCTCATAATTTATTCAATAGTATTTATTGAGCACTTACTATGTGCAGAGCACTGTACTAAGCGCTTGGAATGTACAAATCGGTAACAGATAGAGACAGTCCCTGCCCTTTGACCAGCTTATAGTCCAGATGAGGTAACTGAGGCACCAAGAAGGTAAGTGACTTGCGCTAATTTACACAGGAGACAGGTGGCAGAGCTGGGATTAGAACCCAGGTTCTCTGACTCCCACTAGGTCATGCTGCTTCTCTGTAATTATTACTAATTATTATTTGTAGTATTAGTATTATGGCATTTATTAAGTAGTTACTCTGTGCCTAGTGGAGAAGGTGGCAGGAAGAGAAGCCCTGAGATTAGTTTGAGTTAGAGTGGTCAGCATCTTTATTTAAAACTTGGTTGAAATTCAAGCTTTGTAAAGACTGTCTCAAATTAGTGCATAGGGAACCTTCTAATGTCCCTTCATCAATCAATCAATGGTATTTATTAAGCACTTACTATGTGCAGAGCACTGTACTAAATTCTTGGGAAAGTACAATACCACTGAATTAGAAGATATGATCCTGTTCTCGTGGAACTAACAATCTAGACATTTGAAATGAAATCCCAAATGCATTTCTGTTTTTATGTGAGAAGGCTCCAGGTTATGCCTATCATTGCAACGTGTGGTCATAGGTCCGAGACTTTGTAGCTGGGGCCTGTCCAGAAAATTAAATAATAGTGAAAGTTGCAAAGCAAAAATAAGTTTCTACTTATTCCCTGCATTGGTGCTTTTGCTGGATAATTGCCAAAGATATGCCAGTTCCCATTTACTTATTGTTGCAGATTTGCTGCTTTGTAGCTACAGTAAAAAAAACACCAAAAACTAGAGGATGCTTAGATGTATCTAGAGATTGTTTCCATAATCAGAGCACAGCTGAAGTCAACAACATGTAGTTAATTATGCACTGACAGTTTGGGAGGCAATTAATCCCCCAAAACTTTTGAGTGTTTTACTCTCCTTTCTCTCCTCTCCTTCACACTAATTAGAAACATGCTGTAGGGCAAAAGGCAACCACAGTGTTAAATTACCACCTTATCATCAAAATCACATTCACTTCTGAAATAGCTAGATGTGGTGCATCCTATTCAGGCATGAGATATAGGACAGAGCTGGGGGATGTGTGCCCTAAATCTAGTAAAATTTGATTGATGGCAGTTCATCTCACAATAATCCCTTCCTCCTTTTAAAGCAAAGATGGATTTTCTTGCATCACGATAACTAGATGACTCTTTAATGACACAGATGATGCCTCAATAGGAAGGGAAACCTCTGACACTGTTTCCCCCTCCTCGGCCCCGCAAGACAATTCCAGTAAAAAAAAAAGAATAAATAAAAAAACCTCTGCTTTGAGAGAAAAGACCTTCTCACTGTGTTAGATCTCGCCCGTCCTGCTGTCGACCCCTGGACCACATCCTATCTCTGACATGGAACACCCTCCCTCCTCAAATCCCCCAAACACTCTTCCTCCTTCAAAGCCCTACTGAAGGCTCACCTCCTCCAAGAGACCTTCCCAGACTAAGCCCCCTCTTTTCCTCAGCTCCCCCTCCATTCTGTGTCACCTCTACTCGCTCCCTTTGCTCTCCCCCCCACCTCAAAGCATGTATTTATGTATGTATATATCTATAATTCTATTTATTTATACTGATGCCTGTTTACTTGTTTTAATGTCTGCCTCCCCACTGCTAGATGGTAAACCTGGTGTGGGCAGGGATTGTCTCTCTTTACTGCTGAACTGTAATTTCCAAGCACTTAGTACTGGGCTCTGCACACAGTAAGCACTTAAATAAGATTGACTGAATGAAAGAGGGCATGATTTATCCAGGTGTTTTATTTCTTTAGACAAAAAGGTAGATTATCAAGTGATAGAGGTATTTACTGAGCTCTTTCTGTGTGCAGAGCACTGTACTAAGCACTTGGGAGACTACAATACAACAGAATTGTACAGAGGGGAGATAGATATTAATATATATATATACACATAAATGCTGTGGGGCTGAGGGTGTATTGAATATCGAGTGCTTAAAGGGTTTATGCTTAGCTTCTTCCTAAGAAAATCAGATGTAGAAATACCTAGAGACATCAAACCATAAACCTCTTCTTTTGGAAGATTCAAGTACTTGAGGCCACAGTGTAACTTCAGTGCCTGATAGATCAGGATTATTTTAGGAAGATCCAGCCTTTGGCAAATGCATAAAGCCTAAAATCTCTCCCTCACCCCCAAGTTGATATCTAATTTTGTATTCCTCATGTAGGCTTATTTCAAAGAGATTTTTTGGGGGGTGTCAGGGAGGTGGGGGATCGGGATTGGTAATTTGCGTGGAGTAATTGATTGCTAGTGCCCCATACACTTTCTTGTCCCTGCCAGATTTGTCCTTGTAGGGACAGTGGGTGCACTAGCAAAGAGACAGGCAGTGGTGTCGCACATTGTGAAATGCACATAAAATTTTATTTCAAAAAGATGCATCAAATTCTTCATTCAAAGTTGCAGCTTTCCATCCCAAACACTCTAATTCAGCATGAGGTTCTGTAAGATTTATTTCACAGACAGTGAAGCCCCTGACTACAGCAAGCTCCACTAGGATGCCTTCCCTGACTATTCCACTATTCCCCTGGGTTAGAATTGGTATTTCCTCCCAAAGTCTGACTCATACTTCCTCAGGGTGGGGGTTATAACAGCCAAAATTAGGGGATTCATTCATTCATTCAGTTGTATTTATTGAGCGATTACTGTGTGCAGAGCACTGTACTATGCACTTGGCTACTGAGTAATGAGCCTAAGCCTTTGGTGGTATGGGTTTCTAATAATAATAACTGTGGTATTTAAGTGCTTACTGTGGGCCAGGCATTGTGCTAAATGCTGGCATTTCTGAAAGACAATCAGGATGGACAAGTCCCTGTCCCACATAGGACTCATCGTCTAAGAAAGTAGGACAGGTATTTAATCCACATTTTACAGATATGGAAACTGGGACACAGAGATCTTAAATGACTTACCTAAGGTCACATATCAGTGGCAGAACTGGGACTAGAACCCAGGTCCTCTGATCCCCAGGCCTGTGCTCTTTCCACTAAATTATACTGCTTCGAGGCTGCTTTAGCTTGTTATGGGCTGGGGATATGTCTGTTATCTTGTTATGTTGTACTCTCCCAAGCACTTAGTTCAGAACCCTGCACACAGTAAGCCCTCGATAAATATGACTGATTGATTTAGTGTCTGACTAAAGCATCAATTAGAGTGATTTGTGTGATGGTTAGGGTCATAAGAATCTTGAAAATTAGCAGACTTTACAAGGCAGGAAAAACTGCAGTGGCCACTGGGGCAACTGCCCTGGCAACTACCTGCAGCCCTGTGGACTAGTCAGTCAATCTTATTTATTGAGTGCTTACTGTGTGCAGAGCCCTGTACAAAGTGCTTGGGAGAGTACAATATAGCAGACATATTCCCTGCCCACAGCAAGCTCACAGTTTAGAGTGGCAGACAGACATTAATATAAATATATTACAGCCTGTGCTCTCTCCACTGGGGAAGCAGCTCTCTCCACTAGGGAAGCAGAGTGGCTCAATGGAAAGAGCCTGGACTTGAGCATCAGAGGTCGTGGGTTCTAATCCCTACTCCGCCGCTTGCCAGCTCTGTGACTTTGAGCAAGTCACTTAACTTCTCAGTGCCTCAGTTACCTCATCTGTAAAATGGGGATTAAAACTGTGAGCCCCGCGTGGGACTACCTGATCACCTTGTATCCCCCAGATCTTAGAACAGTGCTTTGCACATAGTAAGCACTTAACAAATATCACCATTTATTTATTTTTTTATTTCACTAGGCCATGCTGACTCCCTTCGTCTTGCTCAGCTTCCAGTTGGGCTTCCTTTTTCCCTCAAATCAGCTCTGACTGGGCCACTGGGCACAGAACAACCCCCCTATCATTCACCACCTGTGTCTTCACCCAGTGTAGAAGGTCCTGAACCTTTCTCTTCAAGACTGGGTCCTGATGGCAGGTTCCTCCATCTCTTTTTACCTGAATTTTCAACAATAACAATGATAACTGTGGTTTGAGTACTTATTATTTTGTTTTGTGGTATTTGTTAAGCACTTAATAATTAGTAATAATTGCAGTGTTTAAGTGCTCACTCTGAGCCAGGTACTCTAATAAGTGCTGCAAGATAATCAGGTTGGATTCAGTTCTTATCCCATATGGAGCCCACAGCTTTAATCCCCATTTTATGGATGAGGCAACTGAGGCTCAATGACTTACCCAAGGTCACACAGCAGACGAGTGGCAGAGCCAGTATTAAAACTCAGGTCCTTTGACTCCCAGGCCCATGCTTCTTCCATACACCAGTCTGCTTAACATGTACTAAGCACTGGCATAGCTACAGTATGATTAGCTCAAACCCAGTTCCTGCTTCACATGGGCCTCATAGTGAATAGTTTGTTATCATTCTTTTAATTGTATTTATTGAGCACTTACTGTGTGCAGAGCACTGTACTAGGCACTTGGAAAGTACAGTTCAGCAATGAAGAGAGACAATCCCTGCCCACACCGGGCCTATCAGCTCCTTGATAAGGCACAACTTCTGTTTGATCCTTCTCCCCTCTAAATTGTAAGCTCCTTGAGGGCAGGGAATATTTTTTTTTGTGGTATTTATTAAGCACTTGCAATGTGCCAGGCACAGTACTAAGCACTGGGGTACTAAGTACTTAGTACTAAGGTACTAAGTACTAAGCACAAGCTAATCAAGTTGGACACAGTCCATGTCCCCCATGGAGCTCACAGTCTTAATTCCCATTTTATAGATGAGGTACCTGAGGCACAGGGAAGTTTAGTGATTTGCCCAAGGTCACATAGCAAGCAGACAAATAATGGAGCTGGGATTAGAATCCAAGTCCTTCTGACTGCCAGGTACAAGCTCTATCCATTAGACTACACTGCCTACCAACTCTGTTATATTGTACTCCAGCAGTTAGTACAGTGCTCTGCACACAGTAAGCACTCAATAATTACTATTGATTGATTGACCCTGATTTTCCTGGCTTCAGGCACTCTTTCTCCAGGGCTCTGGGTTAGTCATTTCGGCTACTCAATGAATTAGAGAGGCCATGGAGGATTAATTTCACTGAGTTTCAGAGTAAAGCTATCACCTGTCTCTCTTCTTTTGGTTGACATGGAGACAGAGGGCAGCCTGCTCTCCCAAATACAAGATCTCACCCACTTCCAAGAGCAGCCTACGGGCACTCTGTTGAAAACAGAGAAGTATCATGGCTTGGTGAGTGGAGCAGGGACCTAGGAGTCAGAAGGATCTGAATTCTAATTCTTCCAGGTCCACCACTTGTATGCTGTGTGACCTTGGACAAGTCACTCCACTTGTCTGAGTTACATAATCTGTAAAGTGGGAATTAAGACAGGGACTTTGTCCAACTTGATTTGCTCGTATCCACCCCAGTCCATAGTACGGTGCCTGGCACACAATAAGCACTTAAAAACACCGAAATTATTATTATTCATGGCTATGGCAAACTGTACAGTTTTTATTAGGAGTTTCCCACAAGTCCACACTATCGGGGCAGAAATGGGTGGGCGAGAAAGATTATCATGTTGAATTAAGCAAACGTACTTTAAACTTTAATAGAGATATGCTGGCACTGGGTGCTACAAGAGAACACAGATTCTATGCTATGACTTGTTCAGTATAATCTCCTTACCATAGAGTCAATTTTTCTATTTTCAGCAAAATTTCATTTGCTGACAATCTCATATTTGCAGGCCCAGCCTAATGGGTTTCAGAGTTTGGGCCTGTGTTAATTGCTCAGGTTAGTAAATCAATTAAACAAATAGTAATTATTGAGCATTTACCATGTGTTCGGAGCACTGCACTAAACACTTGGGAGAGTACTATACAGCAGAGATGGTAGATACGTTCCTTGCCCACAAGGAGCTTACAGTCTAGAGGAGCAGACAGATATTAATATAAACAAATGTGTACATTATATGGATTTCATTGAGGAAAAAATGTCACAAATACATCTCTTAAGTGATCATTTATGGAGTGAGTATGAGTCTCAGGAAGAGACTCAGTTTAAAAAAAAGTTCCCATAGAATCAGTATACCAGAAGGAAAAGAAGGCTGAACTTCTTAGGGCAGAAAATGATTCCTCTCCCAGTTTTGCTCTGCCATTGAAACTATAATCCCCTGGAACTTGGTGAGTATCAACGATTAATGGACCTGTTTGTTAGTTAAAGCTGCAACTGCTCATTAACTGTGGTAATGAAGTTACACGTTTTTCTTTTATGGATTATTAGTATAATAATAAACTTCACTCAGCATGTAACAGGCTGGTATAGTTAAATTAAGGACCCACAAAAGCCTCATGGAAGGCTTGGAAAAGCAGTCCCTTCTGATTCTAATCCACTGTAGATTCCAAATCCATACTCCCTGTTCAATCCTCTCCACTCTGGTCTATATGGAGAGGTGTAGTGGATAGAGCTTGGTCCTGGGAATCAGAAGATCATGGGTTCTAATCCTGGCTCCTCCACCTGTCTGCGCTGTGACCTTGGAAAGTCATTGCACATCTCTGTGCCTCAGTTACCTCATCTATAAAATGGTGATTGAGACTGTGAACCCTGCATGGGACAGAGACTATGTCCAACCCGATTTGCTTCTATCCATCCCAGCATTTAGAACAGTGCCTCACACATATGGTAGAAAAGCAGCGTGGATCAGTGGAAAGAGCCTGGGCTTGGGAGTCAGAGGTCACGGGTTCGAATCCCTGCTCTGCCACTTGTCAGCTATGTGACTGTGGGCAAGTCACTTAACTTTTCTGTGCTTCAGTTACCTCATCTGTAAAATGGGGATGAAGACTGTGAGCCTCATTTGGGACAACCTGATTGCCCTGTATCTACCCCAGAGCTCAGAACAGTGCTCTGCGCATAGTAAACGCTTAACAAATACCATAATTATTATTTTTATTAATAATCATTATTCATTCATTCAGTGGTATTTATTGAGTGCTTACTATGTGCAGAGCACTGTACTAAGCACTTGGAATGTACAATTCAGCAACAGAGAGAGACAATCCCTGCCCAATAGTCTAAATGGGGGAGGCAGACAGCAAAGCAAAACAGAACAAAGCAAAACAAGTAGTCCGGCGCAGACATCATCAAGAAAAATAGAATCATAGATATATACACATCATTAACAAAATAGAGTAATAAATAATATATACAAATATGCACAGTGCTGAGGGGAGGGGAAGGGGGAAGAGCAGAGGGCAGGAGGGGGAGGATGGGGAGGGGAGGAGCAGAGGGAATAGGGGGCTCAGTCTGGGAAGGTCTCCTGGAGGAGGTGAGCGGGCTTTGAAGAGGGGAAGAGAGTTAGTTTGGTGGATGTGAGGAGGGAGTACATTCCAACACAGTGGTAGGACGTGCGCCAGTGGTCATCGGTGGGACAGGCGTGAATGATAGTCACTCCACCCACAGAACTCATCTGCCATTTCCCCTATCTCTAATATATTTTAATGTCTGTTTCCTCCTCAAGACTGTAAATTACTTGTGGGCTGGGATCTTATCTACCACTCACTTGTATTTGCCTCTCCCTAGCAGTTAACATAGAGCCTCTGCAAACAGTAAGTACTCAATAAATACCATTGATTGAGCTGTGATGTAACAGGCTAATCAGCTAGTTTTCCACTTGAATGTCAAATGGTCTTAGTGACTAAGTCTCAGTTATCCATCACCCTGAATCAGGGGAGCTGGGGGTGGAGGTTGGCAAATAGGGACAGAGTCACAAAGATCTTTGGAATCTACAGAAAATCCCCCATCTTCAGTAGTTCAATCTCTTCCCTCACCAAAAAATCTTCAGCAGAGCTGGTCACAGATTATGAAATAGACTGATTTGTGTGACCAAAGATCTTTCCGGCTTGCCCATCCTTTGCTAGTGTCAAGTGATCTGGCCAAAAGGCAGACAACAGATGGGAGAATAATCTCAAATTGGCAATCAGTTAATTATATATATTGAATTCCTACTGTGTGCAGAATATTGTAGGGATTATGTTTAACCTGATCATTTTCTATCTATCCCAGTACAGTGTTTGGTACATAGTAAGTGGTTAACATATACCATGAATGTTATTACTTTACTAAGCCCTTGGGAGAGTAAACAAGAAGTAAGGGACATGGTCCCTGCCCATCAGAAGTTTACAATATAGTGGGGGAGTCAAGCACACATGATAAGAGAAGGAGCATGGAAAAGATGAAATGAATATGTGAACAAATACATGTTGATCAATATATACCTGAAGATCAGGGAGAAGTGGACATAGAACAGCATCGTGTTGAATTTGCCAATAGAGCCAATGAAATCATTAAAGGAAACATAGTACAATACTCCCCAACCTTTTGCCAATTCAGTAATGATATTTAGTGAATATTTACTTTGTTCACGGCATTGTACTAAGCCCTTAGGTGAGTTTAATACAATAGAGTTGGTAGACATGATCCCGGCCCACAAAGAGCTTTCAGTCTACAGAGGGAAAGAGACAGTAAAATAAATTACAGATAGGGGAAATGGCAGAGTATAAGGCTAAGAACATAGGTGCTGTGGGGTGGGGAGAATATCAAGGGCTTAAAAGTACAGAACCAAGTGCAGAGGCTGGGAGGGTGGGAAGGGGAAATGAGGGGTTAGTCAGGGAAGGCATCTTGGAAGAGATGTAGATTTAGGAAGACTTTTAAGGTGGGAAGAGTGGTGGTCTACCAGATATGAAGGGGAAAGGAGTTACACACAAGGAGATCAGTGATGGGGTAGGCGAGAATGAGGTAAAGAGAGGAGGTTGGCTTTAGAGGAGCCCAGTGGGCAGACTGGATTGTTGTAGGAAATTGACAAGGTTAAGGTAGGATGGGGAGAACTGATTGAATGCCATAAATTCAATGGTAAGGAGTTTGTGTTTGATGAAGAGGTGGAGTGGCAACCAGTGGAAGTTTTTGAGGAGTGGAGAGATATGTACTGAATGTTGTTCTAGGAAAATGATCCAGGCAACAGAGTGAAGTAAGAATTGGAGGCAGATAGGTCAGTGGGAAGGCTGATGCAGTAGTCAAGGTGGGATAAGAGAAGTGCTCAGATGATTATGGTAGCAGTTGGAATGGAGAAGGATGGATTTTATAGATGTTGTGAAGATAGAACTGACAGGATTTGGTGATGGACTGTATATGTGGGTTGAATGAGAAAGATAAGGATAATGCAAGATTATGGGCTTGTGAAACAGGGAGTTGGTGGTGGTGTCTATAGTGATGGAAAAGTCAGGGACCTTTCATGAACTTATTACCTATGCTTCATGAAGCAAGACCCAGAAAAGGCAGCTTGTTGTTATACTGGAGAAGTGTGATCTCCAAATAAGTGTCAGTAGCTCTGTTATGAAGTAACAGTTTTAATGTTACACAACAACCTAACTGGGAAATGTGTCAGAGCTTGATAGGCTGTTGCTTTTGTTTATTTCGATTGAAGACTTCATTGACCCCAGGCTTTGCAGCGTGGCTCAGTGGCAAGAGCCCGGGCTTGGGAGTCAGAGGTCATGGGTTCGAATCCCCACTCTGCTGCTTGCCAGCTGTGTGACTGTGGGCAAGTCACTTCACTTCTCTGGGCCTCAGTTCCGTCATCTGTAAAATAGGGATTAAGACTGTGAGCCCCACGTGGGACAATCTGATCACCTTGTATCCCCCCAGTGCTTATAACAGTGCTTTGTACATAGTAGTCCTTAAAAAATACCACCATTATTATTATTAACAAGGGAGGTTTCGCACAGAACTTAATTTCCATAGAAACTTGGACTGCAGTTTCCCTTCCCCTCTATTTGAAATATTTTGACTAACTTGACTAGAACGATTACAGCCCATTTCAATTTAGTAAAGATAATGGAGGATCTTTTCAGCAAAGATAATGGCATCTATCCTGTACTTAAAGAGCGTAGATCCAAATGCACAGGTGACACAGGAAGGGAGGGCATGTAGGAGAAATGAGAGATTAGTCAGGGAAGGTCTCTTGGAGGGTAGGGGATTTTCATAGAGCTGTAAAAGTGGGGAAAGTGGTCTGTCAGATATTAATGGGGAGGAAGTTTCAAGCCAGACAGGAGGATAACAATAATAATAATAATTATGGTATTTGTTAAGCACTATGTGCCAGGCACTGTACTAAGTGCTGGAGTAGATTCAAGCAAATTGGGTTGGACACAGTCCCTATCCCATGTGGGGTTCACACTCTCAATCCCCCTTTTACAAATGAGGGAACTAAAGCCCAGAGAAATGAAGTGACTTTGTCCAAGATCACACAGAAGACAAATGGCGGAGCTGTTATCAGAACCCCTGGCCAGACCCGTGCTCTAGACATTATGCCATGAGGATATGGGCATGGGTCTGGTAGTGATATAGATGAGTTCATGGTTTAGTGAGTAGGTTGGCATTACAGGACCAAACTGTGTGGGCTGGGTAGTTGGGGGAATTCAGTGAATTAAGGTAGGATGGGGAGAGCGTTGAGTTTCTTAAAGTTGATGGTAAAGAGTTTCTGTTGGATGCAGAAGTGGGTGGGCAGCCACTGGAGGTTTTTCAGGAGTGGGAAGACATGGACTGAATTTTTTTTTAAATGATTTAGGCCAAAGAATGAGGAACGGAAGGAAATGGGGAAAGACCGAAGTCGAAGAGTTCAGTCAGGAAGTTGATGCAATAGTCAAGGTGATAAGGTGATTTGGTGACATACTGAATATTTGGGTTTAATGACAGAGATGAGTTGAGGATAATGACAAGATTGTGGGCTTGTGAGACAAGGATGATGGTGATGTGTGTACAGTGATAGGCTTGTGAGTCAGGGAAGATGGTGGTCGTGTACAGTGATAGGAAAGGCAGGAGGACAGATTTTGGTTGGGAAGATGAGTTCTATTTTGGACATATTAAGTTTGAGGTTTAGAGGGACATCTAGGAAAAGAAGCCCTGAAGGCAGGAGAAAATATAAGACTGCCAAGAGGTAAAGGGATCAGGTCTAGAGATCTAGATCTTGATCTGTGAGATGGTAGACTGTGAGCTTGTTGTGGGCAGGAATGGGTTTGTTGTTATATTGTACTCTCCCAAGTGATTAGTATAGTGCTTTGCACACAGTAAGAGCTCAATAAATACGATTGAATGAATAAAGGGAGCTGTGGACATGAATGAGTTGTCCAAGGAAGTGGGTGTAGATGGAGAAGAAAGGAGGACCCAGAACTGAACCTTGAGGGACTCCCACAATTAGAGGGTGTGAGGCAGTGGAGAAGCCTGTGAAACGGCCTAAGAAAGAGCATCTAGAGAGATAGGAGAACATCCAGAAGACAGTGTTGGTGAAGCCAAGGTTAGACAGTATTTCTAGGAGAAAGGGATGGTCCACAGTGTTGAAGGCAGTTGAGAGGTAAAGGTCTTGGATTTGGCAAGAATCACTGGTGACATTGGAGAGGGCAGTTTTTATGGAATAATTGGTTGGGAACCAGTTTGCAAGTCTAACATCCAATGACAATGGGAATGTAGTTCCCAAAATCAATCAATATTATTTGAGCCCCTACAGTATTCAGATCACTGTACTAAGTGGTCAAAAAAGTACAACAGAATGAGTAGGCATGATCCCTGCCCTCAAGGAACATACATAAAAGACTGAAATTTGTTAAGCTTTTACTCTGTGGCGGGCAACGTACTAAAGCGCTGGAGTGGATATAAGCAAATTGTGTTGGACACCGTCCCTGTCCCATGTGGGACTCAAAGTCTTAATCCCCATTTTACAGATGAGGTAACTGAGGCACAGAGAAGTGAAGTGACTTGCCCAAGGTCACACAGCAGACAAGTGGCAGATCTGGGATCTGGAATCCTTTTTCCTTTGGAAAAGCAGATGAACTGTGTCCGTTAGTGTGGATGGAGTGCAATAAATGTAATAAGGAAGCAGTAAGTCCCAGTGGAAAGAACACAGATTTGGGAATCAGGAGACCTGGGTTCTAGTTCCAGCTTTGCCACTTGGCTGCTGTATGATCCAGGACAAATCGGTTAACATCTCTTTCTCAGTTTCTTCATCTGTAAAATGGGAATAAAGATCCCATTTTTCCTCCCTCACACACTGTGAGACCCATATGGGGCAGAGACTGTGGCTAATCTGATTGTATTGTTTCTACCCCAGTGCTTATTACAATGCAGGGCAGTACTGTCAGCAGCAGGAGAGTGATTACAAAGTAGACAATACTAAGTGGAAGGAAAAGCTTCCCCCATTTTTTTTTTTACACACTTGCTTTTTCCACCATCAAACATATTAGAGTCTGAGATCGATATCAGTAAGTATCATAGGCTTGCTCCTCTAACATCCACTAGGGGTTACATCCCAGAGATCAAATGATCTGAGACTCTCAATTAACCTTACAAGTGTAATATGGAAAGCCAATAACTTTGGTTTCCAGATATTTGTGCATTAATTGGACTTGGTTCATTGTCTTACATTTAAAATTGGGAAAAAATTAATTGAAAAGTGCTCTGGAAATCTAATTTCTCAAATGCTGTCCTTAATATCAAGGAGACAAACTGATTAGGAGGAATGACTTCTTCTCACTGCCCTTGATGAGCCACTAGAGGTTACCTTCCATTTCCTTAAATTCACTAGTGGTGGAAACTATGGCTTATAATTGTTTCCAGTTCTTCCTGTCTTCCCTCCTGGTGACTTTCTTAGCAAGGTTTCAACAGTGGCTAAGTGGAGGAAATTAATAATACAGTCAATAAAGGCATCACGTATAAGGAGCACTGCTCTATTTATAACATAAAGTTTGGCAAAAGCTCAAAATGTTTTGAAATGGAAATGACAATGAAAATGCATCATCTCTAAATAAGCCATGAAACTGAGCCCCAGCTTTCTCAACTTGTCATCAGCCGGTATTGATTTAGCAAACTCATTTACTAAATCTCCACACTCCATGAGCTGACTTTCTAAAAAGGAGAAAACAATGGATTAAATATGAACCACGGGCCTGGGAGTCAGAAGGTCCTGGATTCTAATCCTGGCTCCGCCACTTATCAGGTGTGTGACCTTGGGCAAATCTCTTAACTTCTCTTTGCCTCAATTACCTCATCTGTAAAATGGGGAATATTACTTTGAGCCCCATGTGGGACATGGACTGTGTCCAAACCGATTTAGCTTGTATCCACCCCAACATTTAGTATAGTGACTGGCACTTGATTGATTGATTCGGGCACAGCCACGCTCATAGGGAATCTTTCCCATCAATGGTGTCTCTGATTATGACATACAACTACATATATCTGCAAATCATTCAGTTAACCTTCTAAATAATCACTGGGAAATGTACATACGATTCAAGGTGGTTTCCCAGGATAAATCCACTCTCTGTTAGCAACTGTTCTTTCTGACTCAATGATTTGATTCAAAAACTACATGGGATCTGAGTTTTTACAGAATTCTCAATGATACGCTTTGGCTACAATTATGTGGATATTTTGAGTTGAAGGTATTTTTGTGGGGACACAAAATATCCAAATAATTGAGTTCCAGTGTAGGCTTCAATTACCCTTCTAACTGGCATGGAAAATAACATATCTTTAAAAACATAAACATTCCCCTTTCTAGGGGTGATCATCTTATTTTCACTTTGTTCTGGTGAGCATTATACAGATTTTCATCTTCATTTCCATGGAACCCTGTGAATTTCCCCCTTCCCAGCACTTCAGAGTTTCCTTCTGACATTTTAGGGAGAAAAAATCCTTGTCATTATGTCATGCTATCGTACTATAACACCGTGCAAAATTTACTTTGAATAATTAGCTCACTAAGCAAAGCCTAATGATTAAAAGAAGAAAAAATCCTCTTCTAAGCTGGAATCTAGGGAAGCAGCATGTCCTAGTGGGAAGATCATGGGGCTGAGAGTCAGAGGACCCGAGTTCTATTCCTGATTCTTCCAAGTTAATCAGGGCAGACACAGTTCCTTACCCAAATGGGCTCACAATGTAACCAGGAGGGAGAATCTATAAGGAACTCTCATTTTGCAGTTGAGTAAATTGAGGCACAGAGAAATTTAAGTGACTTGCCCAAGATCAGAGTCAGAGGACCCAAGTTCTAATCCTAACTTTTCCATGTGATCTTGGGCAAGTCACTTAAATTTACCTGTGCCTCTGTTTATTCAATTGCAAAATGACAATTGCTTATACATTCTCCCTCCTGATTACACTGTGAGCCCCATATGGTTAAGAAACTGTGTCTGATCTGATTAACTTGTATCAAACCCTCAATTAGAACATTGCCTGACACATAGTAAGAACTAAAAAAAATACCATAATCCTCATCATCATCGCAAGGTGGTAGGTAGGAAGTCCAGTTTGTCAGGATTTCAGCTCTTCTCTAGGGTGTAGTGTTTCCTTTCATTTCCTGCTTTAAAGCAATTGTTTACTAGAAGCACATTTGTGGCTCTTTACAAAAGCATTCTAAAATGGCAGCTATATAAAATGTTGGTGAAGAGGTGAAAATGATGGGGGAATGGCAAAGATGCAGAAAGGATCTTTAAATCCCTGGATGGTATTTGTATCATTAATGTGAAATTCAATCTCTGCTACTGATGACCATCATTATTTTTTTTTATTTGGGGACTTGATTCAAGAAATCCATGAAATGTGAGCATTTAACAGGATTCTTATTTTTATGAAGAGAAATTAGTGAATCTTAAGTTCTATCCAAAGCTTCACAGCAGGTATAGCAAAAGCAAGAGAACTGGCCAGATTAAACTACTGAAGCAATGCCACTAGAGGACAATATTCTCCCATCTACCCTAAACAGGTCTGATAATCTATTCAGTGGGAAGTAGCAGAGATGTAGCAGCATATATCTCTGCATAAAAAAATGCGGGCCTTGGTTAATTTTATTTCCACTAAAGGAAATTAGTAAAATTAGGAGAGATATTACCAGGTTTATGATGGAAGCTCTTTCCCTCTTTTTATCCTTACTCTTAGACATTTTTTAACCCTGGCTCACTCTTGTACTGACACCCTAATAAGAGTTAGATCTTGTAGGCCACTAATAATGAGTCATAAATAAAAATCTTCCCAGTCTCTGGGGAAAATGTTGCCAATTCTGCAGTTTTCTCTTTAGATTTGGCAGGTATTGTCGTTGAGTCACTCGGCTTATCAAAGAGTTGCCTATAACTCAGTGACTCTGTTAGGAGCCGAGTCCAATGTAAATGATATGTGGGCGATATATCTTGAAAATACTTCCGAATCTTCAAGTAGCTAATGCCAAAAAAAAAAAGTTCTCCAAATTGTGGCAGTTGCTGGGTGAAGCTGGTAAAGAGCTGAATAAAGAGAACTGCATCTTATTACAGATGAGGAAGTGGAGCTGTCCAGGGTGTGCTGGACCAAACCCAAGAATCTGTGTAAAGCCATCTGGAATATTTAGCCCTCTACAACCGGAGCAATCAGACTTATTTCTTCTAAGAAGCTTCATTGTCAGCCTTGTTAGCAGAGAGGAGTCCATGATCAATGTATTTAATCATAGCCTGACAAGTTCTAGTAAATAAAAACTTTAAAGAAGGAAATCGTTTTGTTTGGAGATGATTCAGTGCTCTCTTGTGTTAAGAAATCACAACCCTCTCCCTCTAGTTCTTTTCACCCTTGGAATCTTATGAATTGAGTATTATTATTTGGTAATAGATTACATCAACATATGGAAATAGGTGACTATGGCAGAGTGGGTATGAAGATACTTGGAAAGTTTTAACTTCTGTGACTGAAATTCAGACAATGAAAAGTTGGAACCAATAAGAACACAAATAAACATCATTTACATCTTGAGTCAGTAGAAGATCTACTAATAAAGTGGATTATTAAAAAGTGGGCATGAGAACAAGTGAGTACATTTAATAGCTATTCAGTTACCATATTCTCTAGTAAGCACAAGGTGGTATACACCAGCTATTTATTCTGAGGACACCTCCCTTTGAAATATATTGCAGAGTGGTTCACATTCTCTCCAGCTCATCTCTGCTTTGCCCACTTCCTATTGGTAGTTTTATTGTTTATCTCTGTACTAGCAAGTATTTAAAATGCTTAGTAGCGTTTAAGTACAGGAAAAAGGTTGACACTAGAGATGATTCATTGAGTAAATTGACATAAATTTATGATGACTGCAGGTCAGTGTTCTGACATCAATTCTTTCAAACAAAATTGCTTTATCAAAACGTATATCAGTGGGAAAAAAGTCCTGATGCATTTTCTTTTCTTACAAGAAACCACTCATGGGCCATCTTCACATGAGTTGCTTTTCAGACTGAGTACCTCAGAAAATAATCATTGCGTTCAGGAACTGGGGATTTAATTTGTAATAAGAGGTGAGGAAGACCATAATGTCAAAGGAAAGGACATATTTCCTTGTGAAATCTACTAGTTACTAGTGGGGCAGAAGGATGTAATTTAAGCATGACTAGTACTTTGGAATGGCTGTGACACTAGTGTTTTTAGCATTTTGTTTTGGAATTCTAAAAAATATTTTAAAATCAAGAAAATCAAGAGTCTTTATGGGATGATCTTCATTTAAATCTTATCCAGGAGAAAAACTACTGGTGTGTTTCTTACCAAGAAATTATAAGGCAATGTATCTTCCTGAGTCAAGAAAATGCAATGGGCAATTAAAAATCATTACAATGCCCCCCTAAATGGGTTCCCTGACCAGGGGAATCTTGCAGGTCTAATGCTCTGAACTTTCTGAAATCTGTAAAAGTTATGTTCTAAGATCTCACCAAGGTCTTTACCACTCCAATTCTGACTACTCCTTTCTTTCCCCGAGCCTCCAGTCATGGAAGTCAATGATCATTGTTTACAGAACCTTGACTAGCTGCCAGTTAAATCCTCATCCAACAAGGTCAGACAATCTCTGGATTTCCTCTGTGACATTTCAATCCTAAAGCCTTACACTGCCATTTGCCTACAATAAGTAACAAAATGTACCAGAAGAAAAGGAAAAATTATTAATTTCTCTTACTTCCAACATAATTATGAATTATTATTATGGTATTTGTATATATATATATATATATGTATGGTATTTGGTATTATGGTGCATAACTACTTGGGTGAGGGCAGGATGGTAATCTAATTTGGGGTGCATCCTTTTTTTTTCCTTTTGCAAAACTGGCTGTATACTTGTGTGTCCAAACAAGCCTAACCCTTCTTTCTCCCCACCAAGGGATGCACCAGTGGAATGATGGATTCACTCTCTTGGGTCAGACACCATTCTGAGAGGGGAGAGAAACTTGTTAGCAGTGTACATTGGAATTCTGCTAACTCCTTAAAGTAAATATTGAAGCAAAGTCTATGCTGAAGACACATAACAATGACATAGACATAGAACTTTTTCCCACCAGTATTCTTTCCCAAAAGAAAGGTTTTAAAATGTCAATGAAAATTCTTGCTACAAAGGCATAAGCCTGAGTTCAACTTATTCATCAAGAGTTTCTATTTAAAAGGTCAGTCTTGGGGCTTAGCTTCTACTTTTGAGAGGAGGTCAGCTTTCTTTTTCTTGCTAGAAAACATTTGTTTTTCAGAAATATTCTTGGGAAGAGCAACTTTGCACTAAAAAAAACCCCAGTTTTTTCTTGATTTTTAAATTCTCTTAGAAGTTCTCACCTCTATATTCCATTTCAAGGAACTATGGATTATGTTGGACCAAAGAATGTAAAATACTGGGGGTATTTCATTAAATAAATGAGTTAATTGATAATGTTGTTCAGGAAATATGGTAAGAACACCATGAAGGCTTTCAGGTACACCTGCTGGGTGGAAAAATATAGCGGATGTATTTTGTGATGCTCTTTGATTGCCTTCTCAGTTGGCTTCCAATTCCAGGATTCAAAGGCCAGAAAGATCTTCCAGAAGTTTTGCAGCTAAATGCATCCCACTTTAAGATGGGATTACACTGAAATTATTCCAGATGGATGGGTTTCCAGATGCTTTTTAATGATATTCCATGAACTCCCTATGTAATCTAAGATTAGAACTACTTCCTTCTATTTTACCTAAATCCATCCTGCTCTAACATATGATTATTTCCCCTTGTTTTCTCCGTTTTTTAGGGGAGTTTTAGTTGCAGTTGAGTTGATGACCATTCTTCCCTTCAGTACTGTAAATTCCCTTTGGGCAGAAAATACGGCTACCAACTCTGTTCTAAGGTACTTTCTCACATGCTTAGAATGGTGATCTGCACAGTGCAAATACTCAGTATATATCAGGATATATATTTTTAAGATGGTTTTTATCAAAAAGATATCATCTGATTATATTGTTATGATTTTTAACCACTTTATAACTTGATAATTTTTGATCATTTATGTAGTATTTAAAATAAATTACGGCAAAGGAAGTGAAGGGAAGCCTTATTTTGTAGATGGAAAATTCAAATCGGCAGAATATTAACTGACTAGACCAAGGTCTATTGCAAAGGCCACAGTAGAATTCTAATTATTCTTATCTCTCCCACTCATCCTTTCCCAATCTTCTGAAATAGGAATACGAGAATAATGGTTTTATTTGACTCCTCTTGTCTCACCCAGATAGTAGTGGAGTGTAAGGGGTGGCATGTGGTTTCCTAAGAATGATGGTTGAAACTCAGCATTCTGGGGCTGTATGAGCAGTCCAGATATCAGGGGGACATCCTCTCCCTTGCCCTTTGCGGGTGCATGCCTAATCCCTAAGGACAGGGTTTTTTGAGTTTTTTTAGAGTCTACAGAGGTGAAGATGCTATAGCCTTCATTAATAACCTGATCCAGAATTTGATAATCCTGAAAGGCATGTTGTCTTCCTTGGTATTTCTCATACTAATGATGACATTGATTAATCATCTACTGTCTACACACATTGTCATCTCTGCTTTAGAGTGTACATACAGAAGCAAATCACAAGTTCACTGCCCTCAAGGACAGTGATGGGATACTTCTGTACAAATCAGTTACATTTATGAATGAGACCAAGAATGTAGTCATTTTTGTCCATTTTATGAGAACACATTGCTTTCCATCTCCAGAGAATTTCCTATCTTTTATCTTATCTGGAACTCTGCAGTACTGGAGAAACCACTTCCTTCTTCCAAAGGCAACCAAACCACAAATCCTCCATTCTTTCCCTAGAGGAAAACTTCAATTTACATCACTCAACCAGTTTTGTGGAGCTCAAAGCTTAACAAGCAAAATAGCTACCCTCACAAAAGCAACAGAAGATGAACCTTTTTGATTTAGCAGCTCAATTGCTCTCCAGATTAGCTCCTTTGTGAAAGCTTCCTGCCACTTTGGTCTTCTTGCTTATATTCGGCATCTCTTTAGTTTCAGCTGCTGAAGCCTCTCAGCTGAAGCTTGTTGCCTTTTGCCTTTATCTGCTAGAGCCCCCATGGTGACTGACCATTTCTCACAGATAGTGGGTTAACTCCTGTACTGAGATCATGATGATAATACATGCCAAAACAGCTTTAGAAATAGTGTGGCCTAGTGGAAAGAACATGGGCTGCCAGAGGACCTGTGTTCTGATCCAGGCTCTGCCACTTACCAGCTGTATGACATTGGGTAAATCTTTTAATTTCTTTCTACCTCAGTTTCCTCATCTGTAAAATTAAAGCACTGTGTATGGACTGCGGGTAGATGTAAGATGATCAGATCAGGTAACTAAAGGGTGTTTCAGCATGTCAGCCTCTTACTGGGTCTGATTAACTAGCACACTTTACACATTTTCAAACTTCAAACAAAAATTCCCTGTAAATAATGTAACTGGCTAGTTGAGCAGAAACACGAAAGTCTTCCCAGTTTCTGGGAAAATGAGAATGTTAAAATTCTTGGGCCCCTTGATCTCTCTGTCCCCAAATTCTTTTGGGTCTACCATCAAAGACTCTCTAGAATCCTTCCTCTCTATCCAAACTGCTTCCATGCTAATCCAAGCATGTGTCACATCCCACCTTTACTATTGCATCATACTCCTCACTGACCTGCCTGCTTTTACTGTCTCTCCCTTCTCTGGTCCATATTTCATTCTGCTGTCCAAATCATTACACTAAAACCCTTTCAGTCCACATCATCCCACTTCTCAGAAAATTCCAATGGGGCCCACCTACCTCTGCAACAAACAAAAACCCTTTACCATTGACTTTAAGCCAACCCATCAGCTCTCTTCTTCCTATCTTAACCCACTGATCTCCAACTACAACCCAGCCTGCACACTTCACTCCTTCAATACCAACTTATTGTACCCCAGTATCTTCCATCTCAACACCAATTCCTCTCCCATGTCCAGCCTCTGGCGGGAATTCCCTCCCCCTTCATATCAGACAGACCACCACTCTCCCCACCCTCAAAGTCCTCCTAAAATCACGTTTTTTCCAAGACTCTATCTAGGCTAAGTCCCCATTTCCATCATGCACTCTCCCTTCTGCATCATCTTGCACTTAGATCTATCACTCCTAAGCAGCTGATAGTCACCTCATCCCTATAGCACTTATGTACATACCTTTATATTCTGTCATTTCCCCTATCAGTAATCTATTTTAATGTCTTTCTCACTAGACTGTAAGATCCTTGTGGGTTGGGATCATGTCTATCATTTCTGTGGTATATTCTCCCATTCGTCTTAGTACAATGGTCTGTATATAGCATAATGGATAGAGCACAGGCCTAGGAGTCAGAATGTCATGGGTTCTAATCCCAGCTCCACCACTCATTTTCTTTGTGACCTTGGGCAAGTCACTTGACTTCACTGTGCCTCAGTCACCTCATCTATAAAATGGGGATTGAGACTTTGAGCCCCACATGGGACAGGGACTGTGTCCAACCTGAATTGCTTGTAACTACCCCAGCAGAGTATGGTACCTGGCACATAGTAAAAGCTTAAAAAATACAATAATTATTATTAAACACTCAATAAATACAATGTATTGATTAATTCATTCTACCTGAACTGTCTGTGGAGACGCTCAGAATCGCTCTAAGTGCTGACAAATATGCAATCAGTTAATCAGTGTTCTTTACTGAGAGCTTACTATGTGTAGAAAACAGCTAAAGTTCAAGAGAAGCAGAATAGTCTAGTGGATAGGGCACAAGCCTGGTAGTCTGAAGGATCCAGGTTCTAATTCTTGCGTGGCCATTTGCCTGCTATGTGACCTTGGGCAAGTCACTTAACTTCTCTGTCCCTCAGTCATCTTCTCTGTAAAAGGGGGATTATTACCCTAAGCCCCATGTGGGGCTTGTACTGAGTCCAACCCGATTAACTTGCATCTACCCCAAAGCTTAGTATAATGTGTGGCCTTATGGCAAGAGCACAGACTTAGGAGTCAGAGGATGTGGGTTCTAAACCCAGCTCCGCCGCTTGTCTGCTGTGTGACCTTGGGCAAGTCACTTAACCTTTCTGTGCCTCAGTCACCTCACTTGTAAAATAGGGATTAAGACTGTGAGCCCCACATGGGACAAGCTGATTACCTTGAATCTACCTCAGCACTTAGAACAGTGCTTGGCACATAGTAAGCTCTTAACAAATACCATTGTTATTATTATTACAGTGCCTGGCACATAGTAAGCACTTATATACTGTAAAACACACACACAAAAGAAAATTAGCAGAGATTTTCCTGTGCATACGAGTAGCCTCAAACTCCTCTAAGAATCCTTGATGTTTAGTTCTTTAGTAGAAATAAAATTCTGCATTTCAGGCTTCTTTATGTCCAAGCATTGTCCCACCTTTCTACCTCAGCCCGGACTGGTTTTGGGGAAATCCCTAGAGTGAAGGTAGACTTGATGGAAGGGTGGATTTGTTACTGGCTACCAGGTCCAGAGCTGAAGCAAGAGGAAAGAAGAGAAATGGATGCTGGACCTAAGTTGCTTTGCTCTGTTTAATCAATCAGTGGTATTTATTGAGGATTTACTCTGTGCAGATCACTGAACTAAGCACTTGGGAGAGTTCCAGAGTATGTAGACATGATTCCCCCTCTCAAAGAACTTACAATCTAGTGGAGGAGCCAGACATTAAAATAAATTACAGATGTGTACATACATGCTGTGGGGCTGAGAGTGGGATGAATAAAGGGTACAAATCCAAGAGCAGTGGTGATGCAGAAGGGAAAAGGAGTAGCGGAAATGAGGGTTTAGTTGGAGAAAGCCTCTTGGAGGAGATATATGACCTTACTAAGGTTTTGAATGTGAGGAGAGTGATTGTCTGTGGGATATATAGACAGAGGGAGTTCCAGGACCAAAACCGTCCCATTGTTCTACTACAGGGCTAACTGGTTTCAGGGAAATGGGTGAGAGGTCAACAGAAAGATAGAGGAGATTGAGAAGCAGTGAGTAGCTGGTGTTAGAGGAAGGAAGTAACCATGTTGTGTTGTAGTAGGAAATGGGTGAGATAAAATAGGAAGGGGCAAAGTGATCAAATGCTTTAAAGCCAATGGAAAGGAGTTTCTTTTTGATGCAGAGGTGGATGGACAACCACTGGAGGTTCTTGAGGAGTTGGGAAACAGGATTTTTTTTTAGAAAAATGATTTGGACAACAGAGTGGAGTATGGACTGAATTGGGGAGAGACAAGAGGCTGTTGCAATAGTTAAGGTGGGATATGATAAATGCTTCAATCAATGTGGTAGCAGTTTGGATGGAGATGAAAGGGTGGATTTTAGTGATTAGCCAGATTGGTGACAGACTAAATATGTGGGTTATGATAAAAGAGATGAGTTGAGGATAATGTCAAGATTTGGGTCTTGCAAAACAGGGAACATGGTTATGCTGTATACAGTGCTGGCAAAGTCAATGGGAGGAAAGGGTTTGGGTGGAAAGATGAGGAGTTCTATTTGGGATATGTTAAATTTGAGGTGTCAGCAGGACATCCAAGTAAGGATGTCCTGAACACAGGAGGAAATGAGACAGCAAAGAAGGCCAGAGGTCAGGGCTGAAGAGGTAGATTTGGAAATCATCCACGTAGAGATGGTAGTTGAACCTATGAGGGCGAATGAGTTCTACTAGGAGGTGGGTGTAGATGGAGAATTAAAGGGACCCCAGAACTGATCCTTGAAGGATTTCCACAGTTAGACGGTGGGAGGCAGAAGAGGAGCCCGTAAAACACACTGAGAATGTGCAGCCGGAGAGATAGGAGGAGCACCAGGAGAGGACAGTGTCAGGGAAGCGAAAGTTAGATCATGTTTCCCGGAGAAGGGGGTGAATATGGTGAGGAATTTCTTTTTAATGCAGAGATGGATGGGCATCTGTGTATGGGTAACCCTAGCATAATGGGAAGATTGCAAGGGTTAAAAGGGGATATTTGACCCATTTTAAGCATGTTTCTTTGCCCTGGCTCTGGAGGTCCAGTTGTGCCCCCTCTACAGTTGCCAATTAAATGTGGGGGGAGGCTTTTTATTTTATTTTGCTCTCTTCCTCTTTTTCCTTTCTCTCGAGTTCTCGGCTCACACAGTTCTTGGCTCACACATCTCTCTCACTGTTAGTTTACACAGATCTCTCAGCTCCCTCTCTTCCCTCCTTTCCACCTTTACAGTAGCTACACCACTGTCTGACCCAGTCCTGGTTCAGGACAGAAGCTCCTCGGAGCTCTGGAGGATAGTGAGAGAGGAAAAGGGTGAGGCAGCTTGGGAGTCAAGGATACTCTGAAAGTTGGGAAGAATTGATGAACCTCTCAGGATGGTGAAGATATGGGAATGTGAATAAACACAAACATAAGCATCCCAGGAAACAAGCCGGCCTACGTCTTCAATTATTCGTTATCAGGCCCTCAGAGCTGCAGAACAAAGTTACATTTGCAAAACAGTAAAATGAAAGCAAATATATTTTGCCCTTTTATCACTTTCCATTATTTGTTTTCCTATATAGGAAGTGGGGGGACTTGGAAGAAAGGTTAATTTCTTTTAGAACTCCTAAGAAGAGGCTGTCAATTGGGCAGATTACAGATTGTGAAGTTTAAGGCCTAGTGGAAAGAGAACAGGACTTCAAATCAGGGGACCTGGATTCTAATCCCAGTTCTGCCACTATCCTGCTGTGACACTGGGCAAGTCACTTAATTCTCTGTGCCTCAGTTTCCTCATCTGTAAACTATGGATTAAATTCTTATTCTCCCTCCCCCTTAGACTGGGAGGAATCTGTGCACTGCATCTACCCTAGCATTCAGCATAGTGCTTGGCACAAAGTTCACACTGAACAGATACCACAATTATTATTATTCCTGGACCAATCAAATGGTTCATCCAAAGATGTAGCCTTCCAGAGGAAAATCCCTGTCTCCACAATTTCAGCCTACCACTTTTAATCTCTGCATATTTGGGACACAAAAGACTAGAATCCAATCACCTAACATTAACTGGAAAAAAGGGCAGTACTGTAAAAACATAAGAATAAAGTGGATTCTGCAAACATTTGCCATAAATTTATCAAGTACCACATAACCTCTGTGTATTTATGAATTCCTCTGGTAGGTAAAACATCTTGGTGAAAAGGCCTCAAATCAGATACCTCATTTTCTTTGACTCTTCCCTGGTAGAAGTTAAGGTTTCTATTTCAAAAAGGGAAAGCTATTGGTTTACTGACCACTGTTTCCTCACTCAATAAAAGTAAATTTTAAATCTAATGTCCCATACTTCTGAGTTTATTAAATTGGCTATGTTTCTGCCCCCTTGTGCCAGCTTTTAATTTGCTGCTGGTAGGAAGATTGGCAATTCTTTGAGTGTGAATAGTGCTACAATAAATCAAATCCTAGTCTGTGGTCTTGCGATAAAAGGACTCACAATGACTTTGGTCGAGTATATTCAGAGCCTTTATATTCTACTGGGTTCTACATGCCATTATTGTCTTATCTGCATGTTGGACAAATGAGCTTAATAAGATCATCTATTCATACTTAATAAAGACCACTGTTTAATCATAGATCGGGCATTAGCAGACATTAACATATCTCAGGTTGTGGGTATAATATTCTTTATTAATAGGACTGTTGAGCCTTGGGCTGTAACTACCTTAGGGAGAACGGTTAGAACACGAGTATGGATCCAAGGGGTTTGGAAAACTACATGTGAATTCACCTCCCACAGAGAGTCCTTATAATCCTAAGCCAAGAGGGTTGTTCTTACCTGTCTGTAAGGTGAAGCAGACTGAAAGTGTAATTCCCCATGCTGCATTCCTTCTCTATTCCTTTGGAGAAGCCTGATTAGATTGTAAACTCGTTATGGGCAGGGAACATGTCTGCTAATCCTGTTGAATTGTATTCTCCCAAGCCCTTAATACAGTGCTCTGCACATAGTAACCACTCAGTAAATACGAGTGATTGATTCAAGCCTCTTGGAACTTCTTGCATGGAATGGAAGGGGGCCATCAAAAATTTTCATTGGTTTAACTGTAAAGCTCCTCTAGACTGTAATCTTGTTATAGGCAGAGGTCATGTCAACTAACTCTGTTGTACTGTATTCTCCCAAGTGTTTAGTAGAGTTCTCTGCACACAGTAAGCACTCGGTAAATATTAGTGATTGATTTAACATAGCCTTGGAGGGATAGGAGACAGAAGGGATGTGCTCTTTCCCGCTCTAGACAGCCAAAAGAGACAAGTAACTTCAAAGGCTAGAAATAAATTAACAGTTTAGGGCCAGTCCAAAAATAACTCACTGGTAAAATACTTTGGTTAGCATCCTCTAGCCAACAAAGAAAAAACATAACTGAGCAGATATCTTGACTTCTGCTTTCGCTCTCAGGAGGCCTGAACTAAACCTTGGATATTGTTTTAATGTGTCATATACCCACCTCAGCACCACTCCAGTACTTTGAATCATTTCAAGTTCCTGGAGTTATTTCTTCCCTCCCCAATCCATCATTTCTACACTCTCTGCCTCTCTTACCTGTTTGGGGGGAAAATACCATAGACGAGAACAAAGTTTTAAAACTAATTTTGGTAGTCCCTCCCCACCTAAGAGCCCTGAACAACTGGATGGAACCCAATTGTCCCTTTCCTTTCCCAGTCAGGAAAGCACCTCCTTCCAAAATAGGCGGGGACCATATCTCCTAAATCTAGTGTAGTCTCCTGAGGGCTTAGCACAATGCTCTGTACAAAGTAAGTTCTCAACTACTGATTAAATAGAACCCCAATGAGTCCTGCTTACTGGACTTTGCCTCTAGTATTTACACCTAATCAAATAGACCACTGGGATGAAGGCAATGAATGTGAACTTGCTGACTTCTGAAATCTACCCGAGGAAGTAACAATCAAGGAAAGAGATTGACAGATTGACAGGACTCTGTGAAATTCCTCACTTGGCCTAGTTCAGGGGCAGTAGATGCCAAATATGTATGATGACTGCCACAGTGGGTGACACTATTGGATTCTTTTTTTATTTTTGACTCTTTTATTTTTATTTTCTATTCTTTTTGTATCTCTAAATGGCATCCACGCTTGCAGTATTGGACATTCTCGTCTAGGTGGCACTGTGAATTATCATAGAGCAGAGCTGTAAGAGGAGTCCTTCAGCAGAGCCAAGTAGGTCCTATAGCAATCCCGAGCTAGAGCCTATGTTATCCCAGTTATTTTTTATGTATATAAACACACCCTCCTTGTCCCCCAAAGCTTGAGCAATAAAAGGGAAAATAAAGTAGGAATTTGGATTTCTCCAGGTAAGTGCCATTATATTATTTCAAAAGTCTAGCCTCCTACAAAGTGTTGCATAAATTGCCGTCTTTTATTATTTTCAAAATTGCTCTATGCAATTCTCAAGAAACTTTCATAGAAAAGAATTTATCCTGCAGACATGGTTTTAAAGTGGTCAGAAAGGCTAGGGCATCAGCAATTGGGATTCCGAGGTAGTCAGGTTTGTTAATGGAGAAGACTTGCCTCGAAAAGTTGTCTTGAGGTCCTGATCTGTGTCAATACTAAGGATGGATTAATTTGTTGCATTACACTCTATGGATCATTTGAATTTCAGTTGGGGAAAAAAGGTGGACATGGCTTGAGAACACTATACTGTGAACCAGGTAGCAGGAGGGACTTAGTGGACAAGGACCGTGGCCTGGAAAGTCAAAAGGACTAGTTTCTAATCCTAGGTCCATCACATGTCTGCTGTGTGTCTTGGGCAAGTCTTCACTTCTCTGTGCCTTAGTTACCTCATTTGTAAAATGGCAATTAAGACTGTGGGCCCTATGTGGGACATGGACTATATCTAACCTATTTACCCCAGCAGTTAGAACAGTGCCTGACATGTAATAAATGCTAAACAAATAATACCATAATAGTAACAATTACAATAAAAAGATAGGAACAGAGAGCCAGAGCCTATTGTGAAAATTAAGTTAAAAATCAACAATAATCATGTGATGCACCCAAATTCCAAACCTTTCCAAGAAAAATGAAACCTAGAAAATGGATGGAAGAGAAGAAAGAGAATTCAGTATAGATTTCAGTGGAAAAAATCCTTGTGTTGCTATTTTGGGTTTCTCATAGGAAAGAAGGGACACAGATTAAGCACTCAGTATTGACTGATTGAGGGACAAGGCATTACAACCTGAATGAGACAAAGGATTTGGATAGGAGCTGCTGACTGCATTGTGCTTCAAGGAAATGGCCAGATGAAAATGGGATTTTCCATTTTAATCTCCTTGAAATCCAGTAGAGAGAAAGGATGGATGATGTCTAAGAGAAAGGGAGCATGCTGTGGCTCTTGGTTTATGCAGCAGAGCAGGGTCCGATGGAGTTCACAGTGGGTTTCAATCCTATGAACAAACTGCACAGGGAACCTTGAAGGATTCAGAATCTGGAGAGCTATTCAGGCAGGCAGGCATATTACAATGAGGTTTTAAAATGCTTAGTGAGAACTGAACTTGAACCGGAGATAAACTAAGGAGCTCACTATAACTCAGTTTATTTTTGGCATCCCTATGTGGGACAGGGACTGTACCTGATCTGTTAAGTGTTTTATCTGCCTCAGCATTTAGCATAGTTCTGGGCACCTAGCAAGCACTTAATAAATACCATCCCACCTCAAAGTGAGTCTGAGAGAAGCTCCTTATCTTATTTCACCTAGGGTAATGAATTCTGGGTTATTAAAGTGATGAATTCTGCAGCTCACTTGATTGCTGTCTGTTACAGTTAAATCCCTTTGCCCCTCCCTTTTCCCTCCAGAACCAAAAGCCAGCACCAGTGAACAGTTTAATCAATCAATCATCAATCATATTGATTGAGCACTTACTGTGCAGAGAACTGTACTAAGCGTTTGAGAGAGTACAATATAACAGACACATTCCCTGCCCACAAAAAGCTTACAATCTAGAGGGGGAGACAGGCATTAATATTAATCAATAAATTACATATAGGTACATAAGTGTTGTGGGACTTGGATGGGGGGGTGAATAAGGGGAGCAGTGAGGGCAACACAGAAGGGAAAGAAAGAAAAGGAAAAGAGGGTTTAGTCAAGGAAGGTCTCTTTGAGGAGATGTGCCTTCAAAAAGGCTTTGGAGTCAGGGGAGAGTAACTGTCTGACGGAAATGAAAAGGGAGGGTGTTCCAGGCCAGAGGCAAGATGTGGGTGAGAGTTTGGTGGCAAGATAGACAAGAGTTTGGTACAGTGACTAGGTTGCCATTAGAGGAACAAAATGTGCAGGACGAATTGTAGTGGAAGAGCAGCAAGGTGAGGTAGGAGTGGGCAAGGGGATTGAGTGCTTTAAAGCTGAGGGTAAATAATTTCTGTTCGATGTGGAGGTGGATGGGCAACCACTGGAGGTTCTTGAGTGAGGAAACATGCATTGAACATTTTTGTAGAAAAATGATCTGGCCCGAAGAGTGAAGTATGGAGTGTGAAGGAACAGGAGGCAGGGAGGTAAACAAAGAGGCTGATAAAGTAATCAAGGCAGGATAGGATAATTGCTTGGATTAATGTGGTACCTGTTTGGATGGAGAGGAAAGGGAGGATTTTAGGAATGTTGTGAAGATAGAATCAACAGGATTCAGTGATAGAATAAGTTGGTTGAATTAGAGAAGAGTCAAGGATAATGCTTGTGAGACAGAGAGGATGGTGGTGCTGTCTGCAGTGATGGAAGCATCAGGGAAAGGGCAGGGTTTGGCTGGGAAAATAAGGAGTTCTGTCTTTGACACGGTAAATTTGAAGTGATGGTAATCTGACATAACGCATGTGCTCCACTGAAGTGGATTCTTATAAATTACACAAGCAACCAAAACTGACAGGGAAAAAAAAAAATAAAATTCTCCATAGCTCCCTGGAAAATAAGGAAGCTGAGCTCTGGGTCTAACTTTTTAATGTTGGTACTTGTTAAGCGCTTACTATGTGCAGAGCACTTTTCTAAGCGCTGGGGTAGATAAAAGGTAATTAGGTTGTCCCTCGGGGGGCTCACAGTCTTAATCCCCATTTTACAGATGAGGTAACTGAGGCACAGAGAAGTTAAGTGACTTGCCCACAGTCACAGAGCTAAGTGGCAGAGCCGGAATTCAAACCCATGACCTCTGACTCCCAAGCCCATGCTCTTTCCACTGAGCCACGCTGCTTCTCTAAACTTTTTAGCTTAGGCAAGAGATTTATTTTAACCATCTATTATCAGACATGGCCAATTGAAACTCACAACCAAATCCTCCTCTTCGATAGTCCTCTGACAATTCCCTGAAGGTACAACAGAGCTTTGTGAGAGTGTTTGAGACCTGTCTGAATGAGGGACACTTCTTAAACTTGAGGTACATGCTTAAAACTTTGCTTGACAATCCCGGCACAGTTAAATTATACCCTGGAAATCAGTGTTCTGTGTGAGGAAGCAGAATGTGAAGTCTGCCTCTGACTGCTCACAGAAACAGCATAAAAAAAATCTCCTATAAAGATAGGCCCTTTCTCTCTTGCATTTTGGGCAGCTTATTCTGTTCTTGTCAGTCAATAGCTTTGAGTCCCTGCCTTGAGTATGCAAAATAAACAGTGTGGCTTAGTGGAAAGAGCACAGGCCTGGGGGTTAGAGGGACCTGGGTTCTAATCTCAGCTCCACCACTTGTCTGCTCTGTGACCTTGGTTAAGTCACTTCTCTGTGCCTCAGTTCCCTCATTTGTAAAATGGTAATTAAGAATGTGAGTCCTATGTGGGATAGGGACTGTGTCCAACTCAATTACCTCGTATCTAACCCAGCACTTAGAACAGTGCCTGGCACATAGTAAGCACTTAACAAATACTACTATTACTATCATTATTATTATTATTACTATTATTGTATAGGGGTGCTTTTTAGGGAGACTAAGACCCAGTGCCAGGCTTGATCGAGATTCTGTGGAATTGAACTCTCCGGCCCATATTTATTTTCCTCGCTTGAAAGCGAAGGATTAATTTCACAGTCAGTCAATCATATTTATTGAGACCCTACTGTGTGCAGAGCACTGTATAGCTATTGGAAGAGTACAATACAACAGAGTCATTAGACACATTCCCTGTCTATAAGAAGCTTACAGTCTAAAGGGGGAGACAAGACATTAAAATAAATTATGCTTAGGTACATAGGTGCTGTGAGGCAGAGCAGAGAAGGAGTAAGGAAAATGAGAGTTTAGTCAGCGAAGGCCTCTTGGATGTGATTTTAATGAGGTTTTCTTGATGGGGAGAGTGAAAGTCTGTCAGGTATGAAGAGGGAGTTCCAATCTAGAGGCAGAACGTAGAAAAGGGGTCTGTGTCAAGATAGACGAGATGGAGGTACAGTGAGAATGTTGATGTTAGAAGAGCAAAGTGAACGTGCTGGGTTATACTAGGAAATCAGTGAAGTAACATAAGAGAGAGCAAGGTGACTGAATGTCTTAAAGCCAATGATGAGGAGTTTCTGTTTGATGTGGGGGTAGGTGGGCAACCACTGGGAGTTCTTGAGGAGTGGGAAAAGATGGACTGAATGTTTTTTTAGAAAAATGATCCAGGCAGCAGACTGAAGTGTGGACTGCAATGAGGAAAGACAGGGGGCGGGGAGGGCAGAAAGGAGGCTGATGCAATAATGAAGGAAGAATAGGATAAGTGCTTGGATCAGCATAGTACAATCTAATGGATTTGGGGGAATCTCTTCAAAGGCCAAAGAAATTCATTTTGAGGGGGCTGCTGTATTCGCAGTTGAGATGGTTGTTATGATGCTTGTTTGGGCCACAGGCATCCAACCACGGCCCAACTCAGACCCAGCATTTTCTCTCACTTTAAACTGCTATAAAACAGACTGCCTGTTTGGCAATGCTCAGTTTCACATAGGCCTCTCCCTCTTCTCCTTTGCATAACCCCTGCACACCCCTTTTTTATAGTATTTGTCAAACACAAAGATGCAAGTTAATTAGGTTGGTCACAATCCCTGTCCCACATGGAGCTCACAAGTAGGAGGGAGAACAGGAGAATTGAAACACAGTGAGTTAAGTGATTTGCCCAGGGCCACACAGCAAACAACTGGCAGAGACAGGAGTAGAACCCAGGTCCATGTACTTCCACTAGGCCACGCTCCTTCTGCAAATGTTTCCACCTTTAGCCCTTTCTTAATTCTGACAGTGTCATATCTTCCACTCCTATCTATAGATAAGGAGACAGACTGTGAGCCCGTGGTGGGAGGGGATTGTCTCTCTTTATTGCTGTATTGTACTTTCCAAGTACTTAGTACAGCGTTCTACACATAGTAAGTGCTCACTTAATAATTGAATGAATGAATAAATGAATGAGAGAGAAAATATGTTCAGCATTGCTTTAGGCCAAGCTGAGAAAAAGGTTCAAGGCCTCTAGAAAATGGGTTTTGTAGGCAAAATAAAGAAGAGTCCAGGCTGTTTCTCTTAGTTATCTGAAGAGGACAACCTTTGAGAACTTGAATTATTCTGAAGCTACTTATGCAACTGTTAGAATCCTCCCCAAGGAATTTTTTGAATGGTATTTGCTAAGTGCTTATTATGTGTCAGGCACTCTACTAAGCGCTGGGGTAGATATAAGACAATCAGGTTGGACAAATCCATTTCCCAAATAGGGTTCACAGTCCTAATCTTCATTTTACAGATGAGGTAACTGAGGCACAGAGAAGTTAAGCGGCTTGCCCAAGGCCACACAGCAGACAAGTGGTGGAGCAGGAACTAGCATCCAGGTCGTTCTGACTCCCAGGCCTGTGCTCTATCCACTAGGACAAAATGTTTCCTCTCATGTATTTAACTCCTAGGACAGAGTTGTCTGGTATTGCTCATGCATCTGTTGACGTCCACATGGATTGGCTGGTAATGCTCATGCATCCTTTGACGTCTATATGGTTGTCTGGTATTGCTCAGGCATCTTTTAACATCTACATAGATCCTGTTTAAAAACTTTTCAATGAGTGACTGCCTGCCTGAATTGGATAGTTTTTCCTCTTATTGAGGCATCAGAGAAACCACTGTTGCTGAATGATATTTTCCCCCTAAAGAGGGAAGAAACATTGAGCGAGACTGCTCTGTTTCTGTAGGGTTCATTGTGGGTGAGCCTGTTTCCATTTGCTTTAAATAAAGAGAAAACCCCCAATATCCTCATTTCAGGTGGGTTTGTTTAACTACACCTCTTCATTGAAGAATTTGGTTAAAGATACAAACAGAGCACAGAAGCTTCTTGTGCCGGGAATATATTTGTTTATTTGCTTTAGGAAAAAAAAAGGAAAAGAATGGTATGTTTTACAGATAATGCTATTAGGACTGAAGATTGCCCCAAGGCAGCTCTGTGCTCATTTAGAATGCAAATGAACTTTCAACATCCTTCACTTGGTATTCTCCTGGCCTCTATTATGTGAAATCAAATGAGTTTTTATACTGCCTAACGGTTCAGTTAACACCAGGTTGTTCCTTTCCACTTGCATTTAGTGTTGTCCTGCCTGAGTGGGCTCTCAGAGTCCTCATCCACAGAAAGGAAAAATATACATCTGCTGTTATGCTTGATGTTCAGAGGATGGACTCAACTGAGGTCATTTCATTAGCACACGGACCTCTACACTTTTAAAGCATTAGCATCTTGCAAATTAGTAGCTGGTAAATATAAGTACCCAGAGCCTGCCCCAGTGTGGAAAGGGGGACTTGGAAAGTGGGGTAATCTGTCTTCTACCTTCTAGTCGGTTAGCTTCCTGTGGGCAGGGAATGTGTCTACCAACTCTTTTTTATTGGACTCTCCCAAAGGCTTAGCAGAGTGATCTGCATACAATAAGCACTCAGTAAATACCACTGATTGCTTGATACTAAGGCAGAAATGAAAACAAACCTTACTCTTATGCTACAGGTCTGAAAGCAACAAGCAAGCAGGGAGCAGGAGGGGAATCAGGTGAGATGCCAGAGAGATTCAGGGGACCTTATAATCTAGTGGACACTATATATACTTTAACTCTCCTTATGATCTTCTTGATTATAATGAGCAATTTTTGGAATTCTAAAGGTTCTGTTGTAGGCAGAAGTTACATTATAACTCCTTGTGGGCAGATATGTCTACCAACTTTATTAATAATAGTATTTAGTAAGTGCTTACATTGTGCCCTGTTGGAGGTACTGTGCTAAGGGGCTAAGTACCAGGTCAGACACAGTCCCTCTCCCACATGGAACTCTCAAAGTAATAATTTATTGCACTGTACTCCCCCAAGCATTTAATGCAGTGCTTTGCACTCAACAGAATGCGCTGGGGAGAAATAGAAGAGGTGGAAAATGGTTTGGTAACTGTTGTGGGAAACAATGCAAATTATGCAGACCAAATGGAATTGCAGTAAGGTTGACCTGGGAGAAAACTTGGAAAGAACTGAAATTGTCTTATTCAGCTGAGAAAAGAGATGGCTGAAGAGTAGTAGTAAAAAGGAGAGATGTCAACAGCTGTTTTCTTAAAACACTTGGACTATAAAAACTAGGAAATATTCTTCAGTTGCAGTGGGAGGGATTCAGGATAGACTTACAAAATCCTATCCTGATTGTAATTGTTGGTAATAGTTGGATTTGGTATTCATGGTGGTTGTAGAATCTCATCAATCAAGCAATCATAATTATTGAACACTTACTGGGTTCAGAGCACTGTACTAAGTGCTTGGGAGAGTTCAGTTCAAGAGTAGGTAGACTCAATCCCTGCTCACTAGGAGCTTGCAGAACCAGAGGGGGAAAATGGACATTTAAGAAAAAAAAATCACAGCTAGAAATGTACATAGGAGATGTGGGGGTGGCATGAAAATTAAAGTTCTCTAAGGGGTACAGGCTCAAGTGTTTAGGCAGTGTAGAAGGAAGGGCAAATAGAGGAAGTGAGGGGTTAAGGAAAGGCATCTCGGAGGACATGTGATTTTACTGAAGATGGGGAGAACAGTGGATATGAATGGGGAGGGAGTTCCATGCCAGAGGAAGGACACAGAAATAGGACATGGATCCATGTTAAAGGAATTGATTCTCTGATATAGAAATTCCAAAGATGCTGACTCCTTTCTGGATATAACTAGCCTGATTTTGGGTTATAGCAGTTTCCCAGATCAGGTTAAAAAGGATTCCTAGATGTCCTAATGTGGATACTTGTTTGCCAGTTAGCAGGAAGGGACATGGCTACCAGTACTTTGTATTGCAATTGATAATGATAATATTAATTGTGTTATTTCTTATGGTATTTGTTAAGTGCTTACTATGCATCAAACACTGTTCTAAGCACTGGGATAGATACCATACAATCATACCAGGCAGTTCCTGTTTCATCTAAGGGGAAGGAGACTAGGTATTTAATTCCCATTTTACACATGAGGAAACCAAGTCACAGATAAATTAAGTGACTTACTCAAGGTCACTCAGAAGGCAAGTAGCGGCTTCAGAATTAGAATCCAGGTCTCCTGATTCCCAAGTCCTTACTCTTTCCATTTGGTTCACGCTACTTCTATAATAGCACTCATTATAGACCCGCACACACACATTCACAGAAACAATTTCTTCCAGCTTCTCCCGTGATATACACAAACAGACCCATTTTATCAGATGAATGTTCCCTAATTCCATAACAACATTCTAGCCAAAACATAGAAAACAGCAGAAATTATGGCAGAATGACTTGTACCTCTATTGTATGAGTACACTAAGCTCTGGGTCTGAATGGAAAGGAGCAATATGGCAGGGCTTTTTGCTGCAGTGGGTCCAGGCTGGCAGAGGAATAAAGGATGAGCGAAGGCAGTATGGAACCCGATCCACAGAAATTACGTCAATACTCAACCGGAAGAGGAGGAGGACATTTAGGAAGTGGCTTTTTCCCTTCAAACCCAGCTGATACCTTTCAGATTCTAGGGGTCTTTATTCAAGTATTTATTACTTGAAATAAATCCAGATAAAGATTTTTGCCTTTATTTGGCCAAGACAAAATAATTAGAGTGGAATTAAACTTGTGCTGTGGAACTTGGTCATTCTATCTGAGGAAAGGGGTGAGAAAATAGCCCATGTTGGCACCAGTCTTCCATCTGGAACTAACTCCTTGGCCTTTGAAATGGAGCAAATAGAATGAAATAGGCTTTTCTGCCCTCCTTCCTTTGGGCCTTACTCTTGGCAGAAATTCACAGTCTTCCACAGACCAGCTGGCAAAAGATGAGTCTTGTTTTTCTGGACAGCACCAGAGCCATTCAGAGGAGTATCTGGGGGTGTTACAAAACAGCATGGCTGGGGACACCTGGAAATCAAGAGGAGAGGGCAGGTCAACCGGCAGGCAGGCACCATGCAGAATTGAGGTGGGGCCCCTGATGAGCCAATGGCTCAGGGTGATGGGAAGTCCAAAAAGTAGAATCATAGAGAGCAACAGTCTTTTCCTAACCAAGTTGGCAGCTCCAACCAAAGAGTGGTCTTTCCCTGGGTGCTTGGGGCAGGGGGAGAGACAGTGGGAGAAAATTGGGCCTGGGGCCTCAAACAGGAGGAACAGGAGGAGAAGCAGCGTGGCTCAGTGGAAAGAGCACGGGCTTTGGAGTCAGGGCTCATGAGTTCGAATCCCAGCTCTGCCACTTGTCGGCTGTGTGACTGTGGGCAAGTCACTTAACTTCTCTGTGCCTCAGTTCCCTCATCTGTAAAATGGGGATTAAGATTGTGAGCCCCACGTGGGACAACCTGATTCCCCTATGTCTACCCCAGCGCTTAGAACAGTGCTCGGCACATAGTAAGTGCTTAACAAATACCAACATTATTAGGGCATGACTGGGAAAGGAGCAGAGGATATGGTCAGAAGGGTAAGCAGGACATTAATGGCCGTGGAAGAAGGAAATGGTCAGATTGATCACTTGCCCTCCAGAAGTCTAAAAGAATAGACCTTTTGATCAACTTTTCAACTTGTCTTAAGTGACTTTGATTTTTGTTTGACAGTTTCACTTTGTCCTGTTAAAGAACCTGGTTCTATTTGTGACTGTGTGTCAATGGACCAGGTCTGGACAAGTCCCCCCAACAGACCAACCTAATAAAACAAGGATTTCCTATTCTTAAATGTTTAGAAACATATATTTTAGTGATTCTTCACTATAAATCAATCAATAGTATTTATTGAGCATCTAGTGTTTTCAAAGCGCTGTTCTAAGCAATTAAATTAGCCGACTTGTTCCTTTTCATTCAATAGTATTTATTGAGCGCTTACTATGTGCAGAGCACTGTACTAAGCGCTTGGAATGAACCAGTCGGCAACAGATAGAGACAGTCCCTGCCGTTTGACGGGCTTACAGTCTAATCGGGGGAGACGGACAGACAAGAACAATGGCAATATATAGAGTCAAGGGGAAGAACATCTCGTAAAAACAACGGCAGCTAAATAGAATCAAGGCGATGTACATTTCATTAACAAAATAAATAGGGTAATGAAAATATATACAGTTGAGCAGACGAGTACAATGCTGAGGGGATGGGAAAGGAGAGGGGGAGGAGCAGAGGGAAATGGGGGGAAAAGAGGGTTAAGCTGCGAAGAGGTGAAGGGAGGGCGGTAGAGGGAGTAGAGGAAGAAGGGGAGCTCAGTCTAGGAAGGCCTCTTGGAGGAGGTGAGTTTTAAGTAGGGTTTTGAAGAGGGGAAGAGAATTAGAAGAGGGGAAGAGAATTAGAAGAGAATTAGAGAATTAGTTCCTTGCCCAAAGTGAGCTTACAGTCTAGATGGGGAGATAGACATTGATATGATTATTCTATGATAATTTATATATGTCCATAAGTGTTGAGGGGTCGGGGTGGGGTGACTATCAAATGTCCAAAGGTCACAGATCCAGGTGCAGAGATGATGCAGAAGGGAAAGTGAGCCAGGGAAAAGAGGGCTTAATCAGAGAAGTCTAATGGAGAAGATATGACCTTAATTATGCTTTAAAAGTGGAGAGAGTGGTAGTCTAACATAAATGGAGTGGGAGGGAGTTCCAGGGTAGGGGAAGGATGGGGAAAAGGGGTTGGCTGCAGGATAGAAGAGATTGGGGAACAGTGAAAGATTGGGGAACAGCGAGTAAGCTGGTGCCAGAGGAGCGGATTAGGCTGAAGTAGGAAATTAGGTGAAGTAGGATGGGGCGAGCTGATTGAGTGCTTTAAAGCCAAAGGTAAACCGTTTCTGTTTGTTGTGGAGGTGGATGGGCAATCATTGGAGGTTCTTCAGGAGTGGGAAGACATGACTAAACATTTTTATTGATCGATGATCAGAGCAGCAGAATGGAGTATGTATTGGAGTGGGAAGAGCAGGAGGCTGGGAGGGCAGCAAGGAGGCAGATGCAGTAGTCAAAGTGGCATAGGATAGTGCTTGAATTAGCACGGTAGCAGAGGAAAGGGCAGATTTTAGTGATATAGTGAAGATAGAACCAACAGAATTTGGTGATAAATTGAATTTGTAGGTGGAATGAGAAAGATGAGTTGAGGACAACTCCAAGGTTATGAAGTTGTGAGAGAGAAGTTAGTGGTGTTGTCCGCAATGATGTTGTCTACAACAACTCCATTTTGACACTGAGCTAAGTCAGACCTCAGAGGTGTTGGATGGTATGCTCAATGCTGGTAATGACCCAGAAGTCAGTGATAGGGATGGAAGCTAGTAGTCACAAGGATAACAGCTTTGACTAGGTCCTTACTAAGAAGACCTATGTTCTGCCCAGAAATGAGAGAAAGATCAGAGTCCGAGACCCACATACTCTCTGCTCCTTTTCCCCACTCTGACACACATGCTTTACCTCCTCCCTTATGAATCCACCAACAAACGCGTACATTTCCATAAATTCACATAGTTTAGTTCTACATTAACATAGGGGTGATATACTTGCAAAACTCTGCATTAAGGAAAATCTGTACTCTAATACGTACCGTGTCAGGTCCTGTGTGCATGATTACTTACACACACTACACACACACACACACACACACACACACACACACACCCATTTCTAAACATTTTCATATTGTCATCCAAAACTTTCCTAGCAACATTCTGGTGAAAAAGCATATTGAAAACACATATTCTGGTAAAGTAGGCTGTATCTGATGATACAGATGACCATGATGAGATTGGAACAGCAGCAGTAGTGGAAAAACATGAATGAAATTAAAGCTGGGTCCTACTCCCGCTGATTGGCCACGTGTCCTTGAAAAGAGTCCAAAGAAGGCAACAGAAGCAAGACATATGAGGGGCCTACATGGAGAAGCTGTGGCAATAACTGGCCCTGGTTAGAGTTTCTCTTGCCACTGCAGATGCTCCCTGTTGCCAACACTCTTGGCTGGCTAGATTTCCTAGCCATGGTTCACTAAGGGAAAAATAAAAGCTGCACCCAAATTAATTTCATCTCCTTTTTCTGGTGCTCCCTAGAAAGTCTTAGTAAGTTAGCTCTCTTGACTGAAAGCTCCCTGTGGGCAGGGAATTCTGTTATACTATATTCTCTCAAGTGTTCAGGAAAGTGCTCTGCACACAGTAAGTGCTAAACAAATATTAATTGATTGCCTAATTTAACTCAGTTTCTGAGAATGAGTCTTGGGTGGCATGGGACTGATAGTGCTGCCCTGGGGTCTTGGGGCCTGGGGTGTGTTCTTTCACCTCCCTCATTTAGTATTTAGCCTGTCTCACTCTTGCATAAGTCAAGACTGTAGTGGTAGGAGGGAAAAGCTCATAGTCATCTCCTCTTGTCCTAGACCTATTTGTTTTATCCTGTCCTTCTGGGAGGCAGGGCTATGGCAAGTAACAGCAGCAGCTGGTTTCGTTGAGTCACGAAAGACCCACACTGGCCTTGGTCCCCTTAGAGCCCAGCTCCCCCTGTCAATCACTGCTCAGCTCTATCTGAGCCAATTAAATGAATGTAATATAGTTCCATTCTGTAATGGGAGTTGTGTAGTGAACAAAAAGTTTTATCAAATTAATTGTATTTATAGAGTGCTTACTGTGGCAAAAGCACTGTATTAAATGCTTGAGAGAGAGCAATATAACAGAGTTGGTAGACAAGTTCCCTAACCACAACAAGCTTATAACATTAGAAGATAGGCAAATGGTCAAGAAAATGGAGGCACTTCCTCAATAATTCTCTGCTTTTCGGGTCATGCCATCCCATCAGTCATCTCAGTATTCATAAATTAGTTAGCTCATTTATTTGTGTTTTAATGATATTTAAATACTTACTAGGTGCCAAATACTGCACTATCTTACCTGCCCCTGCTCATCAATCTATCAATGACTATTTATTTATTTATTTAAGCTATTTATTGAGCACTTAGAGTGCAAAGCACTCTATTAAGCACTTGGGAGAGTGAGAATAGACACCATCCCTGCTCATGAGGAGCTCATCATTTGACATTATTTTCAATCTCTTTTATCTATTGAATATTTTCTCAATTTACTTACCTGGTCTCCCTCATTAGGTTGAGAAACCCATCAATTAATGCTATTTGATTGCTTACTGGGTGCCAAACACTGAACTAAGTGCTTGGGAGAATACAATGGAGTTGGTAGATACAAGTCAAGCCCTCAGGGAGCTTACAGTCTAGCAGAAAACTCTTGAAAATGAGAATTAGAATTTTTATTTCCATTCTAAGCTTCCCAAGTGCTTTGCACGCAGTAGGCGCTCAATAAATAATTTTAATGATGAAAACAGACTTGGCCTACCTCTATTTCTTAACTAAGCTGGTGGATTCAGGTGGGCGTTCTTAGAAAAAATGAGACTTGGGCAGAGGCATGATAACTCGAGTTCTAGGATGGGGAGGATCTATTTCTGGAATTTAGGGGAAATTCTAGATGCCTCTGATTTGCTCAGAATGGTGTTCAAGCTGCTCATCCAAGTTGCCCTGAATGGGAATGTTCTCATCATTTTGTGGGCACTGAGAGAGCCTACAAAACTCATTATCTTCACTTTCTTGTCCTACAAGTTGTGTGCACACAACGTTTAGCCATTAGAACTCTATTATTCTGTGCACAAAGAAATCATTAGAGTGCAATCAATGGCATTTGAGTGCTTACTGTGAGCAAGCCTCAATTTTCTTGTGTATCCCGTGTATCCTTGTGTATCCCGTGACACTCAACTTTGAAAAGAAAGAAAAAGGAAGTTTGGAGTTTTATGATTTACATCCCATTTGATATAAACCAGGTGCAGCATCTCTGCAAGGTTGGTGGTATAGAGTATCTCAATCTAGAAGTGAATGGGAAACTGGGATCAGCTGGAAGCATTGTTAGAGTTTTGAAAAGCCATGCTAAAGCTCACATACAACGATAAATGATTTGTTCTTGTCAAAGCCTCCCAAGTAGGAGACAGAATAATCTAAGGCTCAGGATTCTGAATAGACAGTGAATTTATTTTCCTTTAGCGAAAGAGGAGGGAAAAAAAGTAAATCATAGACTGTGACTCTTTGAAGTGGGTGATGTTATCGCACAGTAGTGGCCTTGGCCTTGTGTTAAATATTTTTTTCTTATCACATACCAGAAATTCTGCTGCCAAAAGCCAAAGGAGTAGTATTTCAAACTTGATCTCACCTTCTTCTCTCACTCCTTTCTGCCCTCCCAACTTCTGTCTGGTACTTAGGGGGGCAGAAATGGATTAGCTCTTTTAGTCCCCTTTGACTAAAGAACCATTGGATGGTCTCCTGGTGGCTTGAAAGAGCGTGTGTGTCTCCTCATTGCCTTGCTGGCTACTCTGGTAGGACTAAGACCTGTGGAGAGAGATTTAAGTAAGTGAGGAATTAGATGAATGAAACTCAATTAGAGTTCAGCCTTTCCCAAGAGTCAGGAGTGGGGATGTGACTCTGAAGGCTATTTCAACCTGGTACGAGCACAGGTCTGGTATGTGGGGAGGCAAGCTGCATCTGTGGAAACACCAGCAGGAATAGCAGAGTGATGGGTAGCTTCTTGAGGTCAGGGATCAGGTTTACTAATGCTACTGTAGTCTCCCAAGTGCTTAATATAGCACTCTGCACAGAGTGTAAGCATCAGTGAAAACTGGGAATGTGTCTGTTATATTGTACTCTCCCAAGTGCTTCGTACAGTGCTCTGCACACATTAAGCATTCAATAAATATGATTGATTGATACTATTAGTGGATTGATTGGCAAAGCTACTCGGGGCTGGAGGAAGGCCCACTCTATAACCTTGGCAGACTGCTCCAGAAGGAGAGTGGGAATCCCAGGTATTATGGCCTGCCTCCCTGACTGCTGAGCAACGCTACCCCAGTCCCAAGGATGTGGCCCTCCCTGCCCTCAGATCCCCAAGGATATTATTCATTCATTCATTCAATCATATTTATTAAATGCTTACTATGTGCAAAGCATCATATTAAGTGCTTGGGAGAGTACAATATTACTATTAATATTATTATGGTATTTAAGAGCTTACTATGTGCCAGGCACTGTACTAAGTGCTGGGGTGGATACAAGCAACTCAGGTTGGACACAGTCCCTGTCCCATGTGGTGCTCACAGACTCAATCCCCATTTTACAGATGAGGTAACTGAGGCCTAGAGAAGTGAAGTGATTTGCCCACATCACACAACAGACAAGTGAGAGAGCCAGGATTAGAACTCATGACCTTCTGATTCCCAGGCCTGTGCTCTATCCACTATGCCATGCCACTTCTCATAACAATAAACAGATATATTCCCTGCCCACAATGAGCTTATAGTTTAGAGGGGGAGAGTTTGCAGTCTAATAATGATAATGATAATAAGTAGTTGTTAAACTCCAAGTATGTGCCAAACACTCTACCAAAAGCTGGAGTTGATGCAAGACAGTTAAGTCAGACCCTGGCTTTTACCACCGCTGCCTCCTCCCCAGTGTCAATCATATATATTGAGTGTTTACTGTGTGCAGAGCACTGTACTAAGCACTGGGGAGAGCACAACAATATAACAGACACATTCCTGGCCCACAGTGAGCTTACAGTCTAGAGGGGGAGCCACAGACTGGCACAGTCCCTTGGTGGGAACCTGGAGATGGACAGGAGCAGTGGAACAAGCCTGACAGTGCTACCCTGGAACCTCAATCACCTCAACCTCCTCAGCTAGTATAGGATGCCCATTTAGGGTGGTCCTGAGTCAGCTCTCCTAGTTGTGCTACTCTCTCCCCCCACTTCCCTGCTTCAACTCTGAAAATATATTACTCATTTACCTTCAAATAAAATCATCAGCTATTGTTCTGCCAACTCTCAGTGCTGAATTGAAAAGAAGAACTTAATGGGGAGGAGGTGGGAAAGGGAACTAAATGAAAGCTGGGAAAAGCAGAGCACCTGGAGTTAGGTCAAACCCCAGCTTCTGGCTGCCTTCCGAAGCAAGGATATTATTCAACAAGCCACCTAAACTCTTCAAATCATCTGCAGGTGATGTATTCTTCAACTCTGCTGACATTTTCAATAGCATAAGTATCTGGGATGCTCCCAGACATGCTCATCCCAAATCTCTGACAAGAGATGAGAGTTTCCCATCGGGACTAAAAAAGGACTCAAATTGTGGCTTTTTGTCCTAGAGGTTTTTGGGTGGTTTTTTTTGTTATGATATTTAAGTATTTTCTATGAGTCAGGCACTGCTAGAGAAGCAGCATGGCTTAGTGGAAAGAGCATGGGCTTGGGATTCAGAGGTCGCAGGTTCTAATCCTGGCTCCAACACTTAGCCATGTGACTGGGTGAGTCACTGAACTTCTCTGTGCCTCAGTTACATCATCTGTAAAGTGGAGGTTAAGACTGTGAGCCCCATGTGGGACAACCTGATTTCCTTGTATCTACCCCAGTGCTTAGAACAGTGCTTGGCACATGGTAACAAATAGCATTATCATCATCATCATCACTTTTCTAAGTGCTGGGGTAGATACAAGATAGGTTGGACACAGTCTCTGCCCTACATAAGGCTCAGAGTATTAAATTGGAGGGAAGAGAATTTAATTCCAATTTTACAGATGAAGAAACTGAGGCAGAGACAAGTTAAGTAAATTGCCCAAGATCACACAGCAGACAAGTGGCAGAGTGGGGAGTAGAACCCAGGCCCTCTGGCTCCCAGGCTTGTGATCTCTAGAAGTTCTCTAAAGTCAGTCCTCTCCCAATCTTCACTCACCCCCCTCTTAAATCCTTGTCCCCACCTCCCCCTGCATTCCCAATGCAAGTTGGCACCTCAAGAAAAGAACACTCAAGTCTGACATCTTTCCTGGGGATTCAGCTATATACAATGCCTGCACTTTTGTGGCTGAGCTGGGCCTGACTGCAGCAATAGATCACCAACATCAGGGAAATGAACATCTTCCTCAGAGTTGCTTTCTGTGGCAAAAGCAATCCTTAAAAGCTTCCAAATTGGTACTCAACAACATAAGCACCTCATTTTAGATCAAAGTCTGGGACACTGAAACACTTTTCCTTTGGACTTGAAAAGGAAAGAAAAAAAAGTTGGGTTTCCCACCCCTCCCACTCCCTATTAGATTTCCCATCATCTTTGGAGGAGGCAAACCCCAAAGAAGAGAACTATCTTGTTTTTTTCCATCCACCCTGATCAGTTGAGATTCCTGGTGAATGGGACCATTAAGAGAGGCTTTATATCAGAATTCCTCTCCAAAGGGCCACAATTTAGTTAAATGGCATTTTTCAGTCACAAATGGAATTGTATTTACTGAAGTCTGAGGCAAAGAAAAGTATTCAAAACTTCATGAATTCAGTCTTTCTTTGCCTTTTCTCTGCCCACTACAGCTTCTTATTTCCTAGAATGGTATTTAATGAGTGCTTACTGAGTGTGAAGCACTGTACTAAAGTGCTTAGAGAATAAACAGAAACAAGATATCTATCTACTGAGGAGCTTATACTCTCTCTAAGTGGGGGGAAAGAAAGGAAAAAAAGGATTCTTCAAAAATGAGTGTGGGAGGAAGAAAAAGAATACATGTTTCCCCAGGAAAAAGGAAAAAAGTAGCTTTCTCTCTTCCTGTTTCCTCCTGCAGCCTTTTCTGGTGTCTCTTCCCTTTTTTGAAGCAGGGACAGCCATTCCAGAGGAGTTCCAGACGTTGTTTTTATTCAGCCTGCTTAAGGCTGTTGGTGTGCTCTCTCCTTCTGTCTCTTCCCCCTCACTCTCCCCACTCTGCCTCTCAATCTCTTCTCCTTCCACCCCCTCAAGTTTCCCTCTCACAAATTGTACCCGTCACTCAGGAAACTCCAACGTGCCAGATACCACTCAGAGATAAGAGCCTTTTCGGTCTTCGTTTTGTACTGTTCTCACAGCCAACCTCCAGTTAGAACTAGAGATTTCAAAAGTACGAGGTGGATGAGTTGAATTTTGAGTTCCCACAAGGAACATGTTTTAATCACTAATTCTTCTTTCTTGGCCTGAATTCCTGACTCCCTACTGACCAGACCACTCAGAATTCCACATCCCCTCATTCTGGCTTTTCTAACAGTTCCATGGATTCTCTACACTGCTTTGGCTATGTAAATGTGGATCTAAAATTTCCCCTCTAAGGCAAGGCTTGTGGTCTTCCACGGCTCTAGTACTTCCTCTCATTGAATCACTGCATATGTTGTCTTCTTCCTCCCCGGTTTTTATAATTTCCATCCTGCTTTTTGACATCCAGCAGAACTTTGTCCTTGTGGTCTGTTGAGCTCACTCTCCTCTTTCAGTGCATCCTGGAAATCCACTTCTCCCATGAAGCTTTTTTATGATCATTAGATTCAGACAGCAACAATCAATCTATCAGTGGATCTTAGTGAGAGTACTTGGGAGAGTACAACACAGTGGAGTTGGTAGGTACAATCCCTGCCCTCAAGGAGCTTTATGATATAGTGTGAAGGATTTAAAAAGGGTTAGGAAGGGATAAAATGATTAAGATTCTTTAGCTATGAAGAAACTAGCATGACTAAAATCAGCCTTTCAGAAAGAGAAACATTATACTAGAGAGAGTGATAAACAGTTGTGTTCCATCTTCATGGAAATGAGCAAGAGGAAAGAAGGCAATCAGTTGGAAGCATTTAACATGTAAGAATCACGGTCACATTATCCTAAAGAATATTTAGCCTGGATATTTATCCAGTCTTCTCAGTTGTCTGCATGCCACCTGAGAAGAGAGGTTGAGGAAAAATGATCAATTAGCTATAATCATCCCTTGGAAATAAACACTGGCAAATTGAGCCTAGTGGCTGCTTCTTTACTGATGCTCTCTAAAGTGTCTCAAACTCATTGTTGGGGTTTGGAATCTAATGTGTTTTGTGTGCCTTCTTTTCAGAAAAGGACACTGCAGGAAAACATGGTCTGTACTAAATTCCTAATAAAAAAAATTTACAGTGGTCTGTCATGAACAGAAAGCTGCTAGTATCATATGCATGCTCTCTCCACTCCTCATGTTGAGTTTCCTGCCATAAATGATTGTTTCTGGAGGTAACCTAGAAAAATAACAACTGGAGTTCATTCATGAAATCCATGATAAACAGTTTTAGATTTCCAGGTTTTTATAATATAAAACAACATACAGATTACAACAAATTCAATAACTTGGAAAGAAAGAAAGGTTTGGATGGTCACTGATTTCCAATGACCATCAACAAGAACATTCAACAAGAATGCTTTCAACAAGAACATTCTTCCGGCATCCAATATAGGATATAACATTGATGAGAATTGTAGACAAAAGAGATCCCCCCCAACCAGTCTTGGGGTCATTAGACTTGGAGTTTAGTTGTGACTTCATTTCTGGCTCATTAGCTAAATCTGCAATGAGCACACCTAAGTCTGTTTTGGAAACATTTTGCAAAGTCCACCTGTTTCTTAATGACCTTAATAGAATCTGCTTCATTAGTCAGATAATGAGAGGGGAATTTGCTACTTGTACTGGAAATATGCACAGACATATAAAACTGCCCTTCATTTGAAAGATGATGCCTGGCATGGTGAATTATGCCTTGGTGTGCCAGGGTGGCTGAAAAGGTTAGTGCATATACCAGTAGTCCATATTCATTCATTCAAACGTATTTATTGAGCACTTATTATGTGCAGAGCACTGTACTAAGTGCTTAGAATGTACAATTCGGGAACAGATAGAGACAATCGCTGCCCAATAACGGGCTCACAGTCTAAATGGGGGAGACAGACAGCAAAACAAAACAGAACAAAACAAAATAAGTACTACACATGACATCCACAGGACTGTCCCAATCAATCAGTGCTATTAAGTATTTACAGTATGCAGAACACTGTACTACTAAATCATCAAATATATTTTTTGAGTGCTTACTGGGACAGCAGAGCATTATCTAAGGGCTTGGGAGAATACAACAGAACCAAAGGATAGGTAGACATGAATTTTGTCTTCAAGGAGCTCACAATCTAGCCAGGGAGATAAAAATTAGGAGAAGCAACAGAGTTTAAGAATACATACATTGTGTTGTAAAGGTGAGGATGGGCTGAGCATCAGAGTGCCTAAGGGGGCTGGATTTAAGTGCATAAGCAATGCAGAAGGAAGGGAAAATAAGATGAGAAGGTAAGAGGTTAGTCAGAGAAGACTTCTGGGGGAGTTAGGGTTTTAGTAAGGCTCTGAAGAGGGGAAGAGTGATGGTCTATGGGATATGAAGGGAGAGTGAGTTTCAGGCAGGACTGAAGATATGATCAAGTGATGGATGCTGAGAGATGACCGTGAGGCACAATAAACATTTGTCTGCTGGATGACCTGGGGCAAGTCACTTCATTTCTCTGTGCTTCAGTTTCCTCATCTGTAAAATGAGGATTAAGACTGTGAGCCCCATGCACGACATGGACTGTGTCCAACCTGATTGGTTTGTGTCTTCCCCAGTGCTTAGTATAGTGTCTGGTGCACAGTAAGTTCCTAACAAATACCATGAAAAATGTGGTTGGTGTTGGTTTTTCTTTTTCAAAAGCAGAGATATTTCAGTTTTGGGTTTTGGTTTTTTTTAGTATCTTTGACCCAAGCCCCTAAAATATGTCAGCAGCTGGAGAGGGAAGTTGGCTTAAAGTATGTTTGAATTAGCCCTTCTCTGAGTCACAAGAATCATAAATTGTGAGTGTTATGTCGTTACAAGCTGGCAGGTAAAACCATTTTACTAAAAATCATTCATCATATTTCTACTAGACATTTTAAAATAAAGTCATGATAGTGGAAGCTGTTTGCTAAAGGTTTAGAACAGATGGTGTCATAAAAACGTAATGTGTGGGAAAAAAATATGCTACAGTCTCCACATGCCTTAAGTATAAGAATAATATGTACCCCCAAATTTCACCCTTTTAAAAATTCAAATAGCAGCATTTATAGACACCTACTGTGTGCAGAACACCATACCAAGCACGGGAAGTGCACAATAGAATTAAAAGACTCCATCCCTGTTGTCCAGGAGTTTACAAGCTAGTGGAAAACAAAGGGGCACTAAGACTCTTGAAATTAGACTAAGCACTCTTTCAATGATCTTAGATGTCTTCAAGAGCATCTTGGTGATGTCAGCTGAGGCCACATTAGGTCAAGCATCTGCTACATTGTGCTTCTACTGAACCACAGAACTGAGTCAATTTGAGAGTTTATTGTCACTAATGCCAACATTTGAACAGACCTCCAATTTTTGCAGGCTTCTAGGTCTTAAAAACCTAGGTCTAGTCATGCATTGACCTGCTCCTAAACTTGATTATACATAATGGAACTTCTCCTTGACAATTGCACAACTTTCCTGTATGGAAGGTGATTGTGCCACTTCAGTTGTAAGACATTCCAGGATTTAACAAGTCTCACCCTCTAAACATTCTTCCCTACTTTGAAACTCAAGTGGGTTGGTGCTGTATTAAATGCAGCCTACCATATTGTTCCAAAAGCACAAAAACATTTAGTTAAGGGAATGGCCTCCAGTGCTCACACATCAGCCCAACAGTCCCCTCATCTCAAAGATTCCTCAAAGGGTCCAAGAGTCTACCCTCTCTCCAAAATTCCATGGCTCCTTCTGGCTTTGGCCTTGTGTATCTGGAGTTGGTAGTGTCATGAAGGAGTCTTTGCTGCTGTTGACCTTGAAACTGACAGTAGTGTCATGTATGTGTTTGGGAAGGAGTGAGAGGTTGAAAGTGAGTATGAGTGAGTGTTGGAAGCACGAAGACTTGTGATTTAGAGAAAAGAGGTGGGGAAAGTATTTAAGAGGAAGATAATATGTTTCATGGCAGGATTTTTTTAAGGATCATTTTCCTGAAACATCTTTCTTAATTATTGCTATGCATGCATTTCCCAGCTCTTCAGAAACCTTCAAAGGTTGCCCATTTTCTTGGCAGCAAGCAGAAATTCCTGACCAACAGCTTTTAAGCCTTCAATCATCTTTCTCTCCTACTTATTCACTGTCTTCTCCATCTACACTCTAACGTGCACTCTTCATTCTTCTCAAGCTACCCTACTGTGCTTCCTTCTTACCTCTCCCACCCTCTCTCTCCCTTCAAATCTGGCAGACTACAGCTATCTCATCTTCAAAGTCCTTGTGAAATCTCATATCCTCTAGGAGTCCACCTCCAATTGATTTTTCAATCTCCCCACTTAATATAGCCCTACAACTATTTCAGTACTCCTGTGCCACCTCAACAGAGACACAGTGTGGCCTAGTAGAAAGATCACAGGCTTAGGAGTCAGAGGACCTGTCTTCTAATCCAACTCTGCCACTTGTCTTGTTGTGTGACCTTGGGTAAGTCACTTAACTTCTCTGTGTCTCAGTTCCTTCATCTGCAAAATGGGGATTCAATACCTGTTCTCCCTCCTACTTTACCTGTGAAGCCCATGTGGGACCCAATTAACCTATATCTCTACCCCAGTGTTCCCTACAGTGCTTGATACATAGTAATCACTTAACAAAAGCCAAAATTATTATTACTATTACCTAAACACTTCAATATTCACAACCTTCACATGAAACATGTACATATTTTTATTTTTTATTACATCCTCTTATCTGTAATTCTAGTGTTTGTCTCCAGTGGCTAGGTTGTAACTCCTTACTACTTCTATTGTACTTTCCCAAACATTTAGTAAAGTGCTCAGCAGACTATCGGCACTCAGTAAATACCTAATCATAGTGGTAATAATAATGATATTTGTTAAGCATTTATGATGTGCCAAGTATTTTACGAAGCACTGGGGGTAGATATAATAGAAAGAGATTGGACACAGTCCCTGTCCTACCTGGGGTTCATAGTTTGAGGGCGGGAGAACAGGTATTTCATACCCATTTTATGGATGAGGTCATTAAGGCACAGAGAAGTTAAATGACCCTGCCCAAAGTCACACAGCAGGGAAGTGCTAACGGAGAGTACAATGCAGGTCCTCTGACTCCTAAACCTGTGCTCTTTCCCTAGGCCATGTTGCTTTCCCACACTGCTTTTGACTCATGGATCAACTAGGAGTGTTTTAAAGCAGCATGGCCTTTTGGATAGAGCACAGTCCCGGGTGTCAGGGTATCTGGCATGTATTCTCAGATCCACCACTTCTCTGCTCTGTGAACTTGGAAGAGTCGCTTAATTTCTCTGTGCCTGTTACCTCATCTGTAAAATGGGGATTAAGACTGTGAGCCCCATATGGACAAATGCTGTGTCTAACCAAATTAACTTGTATCTACCCCAGAACTTAGTACTGTGCCGGACACATAGTAAATGCTTAACAAATATCATGGAAAAAAAGCCAGGATAGTTTCAAGTTTGGAACTATTAAGTTTGGGCTCTGCTGAAAATAATTTGATGTGAGGACAATATATAAAGATCCAATGCTTAATTCCTATTCAATTACCTTCTTGCTCACAAATGGAATACTTTTGTGGATAGCTGGGTTAGAAATCTGATGATCATGAACACATAAGAAATCCCATTATTGGACCAGATCAGTCTATAACAGTCTGTTATTCTATAACCCACCTGTAGCAGGCTTAAAACACCTCAGACTATGTGAAATTCCCATTATAAAACTAATGCTGGGTCTGATAATGCACACACGAATACAGGTTCTCACAACATTTTGAGATATGTTTTGTTGGAAGAATATCCCCTAACTTCCTACTAGTATTCTATTCAAAACGTTTAGGGAAAACACATGCTGTAAAAGAAACTGGCTGTATCATGTTTCCAGCTGGACACCAAAGGACGTTAAGAGGAATGGCGTGATAGCTGGTTTCCTTGCCATCCAGCACCTCTAGCTTTTCCCCTTACATCCCCATCTTTCCCAGTACAGGTATCTCATCTGTGAATTTCTCTAAACGCCTCTTGAACTTGTTGTTTGTACCCTCCACAACCTCCTTAAGTAATCAATTCCACAATTTTTCTATCCACTGTGTGAAGAAGTGTTTCTTTCTGTTAAAAACCTTCTATCTTCAATTTGTAGTTCATTCAATAGTATTTATTGAGCACTTACTATGTGCAGAGCACTCTACTAAGCCTATGTGCACAGTACTGTTCTAAGTACTTGGAATGTACAATTCGGCAACAAATAGAGACAATCCCTGCCCAATGACAAGCTCACAGTCTAATCGGGGTAGACAGACAAAAACAAGACAACATAATCATGATAAATAGAATCAAGGGGATGAACACCTCATTAACAAAATAAATAAGGTAATAAAAATCTATACAAATGAGCACAGTGCTGAGGGGAGGGGAAGGGAGAGGGGGAGGAGCAGAGGGAAAGGGGACTTAGCTTAGTGGAGGTGAAAGGGGAAAGGAGGGGGGAGCAGAGGGAAAAAGGGAAGCTCATTCTGGGAAGGCCTCTTGGGGGAGGTGAGCTCTCAGTAGGGCTTTGAAGAGGGGAAGAGAGTTAGTTTGGCAGAGGTGAGGAGGAAGGCCATTCCAGTACAGTGGTAGGACATGGGCCAGAGGTCGACGGCGGGATGGGTGTGAACTGGGGATGGTGAGGAGGTGAGCGGCAGAGGAGCGGAGCGTGCGGGGTGGGCAGTAGAAAGAGAGAAGGGAGGTGAGGTAGGAGGGGGCAAGGTGATGGAGAGCCTTGAAGCCCAGAGTGAGAAGTTTTTGTTTCATGTAGAGGTTGACAGGCAACCACTGGAGGTTTTTAAGGAGGGGAGTGACATGCCCAGAGCGTTTCTGCAGGAAGATGATCCAGGCAACGGAATGAAGAATAGACTGGAGTGGGGAGAGACAGCAGGAAGGGAGATCAGAGAGAAAGCTGATACAATAATCCTGCTGGGATATTATGAGAGCTTGTACCAGTATGGTAGCCATTTGGATGGAGAAGAAAGGGCGGTTCTTGGCGATATTGTAAAGGTGAGACCAGCAGGTGTTGGTGACGGATTGAATGTGTGGGGTGAATGGGGTGAATGGGGTAATGGTTTACGACTCACCTGGGTGTTAGGGCATTCTGAGAAGTGTTAGGGCATTCTGAGAACAATTTCTCAGAATGCCCTATCCACACCTCATGATTTAAAAAATTTCCGTCATGCCTCCTTTCAACCCTTTCCTTTCCATAAAGACAAGTCCTAATCTGTTCAGTCAATCCTCATAAAGAAGCCTCTCGACACCCCAATCATCTTGGTTACAAATCATTATTATCATCATCACACTGTTCTTTGCTGCTGCTTCCCCTGGTATTTTACTTTATGATTTAAGTCCTGGAGTAATGGCATGCCATCTAAGCGTGATGACATATAGATTCAAGGTCGATCTTGTCTCACATTTACATAATATGGGACATCGATGTTATAATTTAAATTAGAACACTAAATAACATTAATGTTATCATTTAAGTCAATGGGACTAGGAATCAAAGCCGTTTTTCTAGCCTCAGCCCCATCAATCTCACTGTCATCATCATCATCATCATTACCCTGAATAAGAAAACATTATTGAGCTCCTACTGAAAGGTACTGTACTAGCTACTTGGGTAAAGGAAGTTAAAGATGTCATCTCTACCCTAAAGCAGCTTACAATCTAATAGAAGGGGCAAGTAAACAGGAGTACACAAAAAAATTACTGAAGGATAGAGATATATTAAAAGCAATTTAATAAATCTATCAGGAATAAATAGGCAATCGATCATACTTGAGTGCTTACTGTGTGCTGAGCACTGTATTAAATGCTTGGGAGAGTACAATAGAACAATATGACAGACACTCTCTCTGCCCACAACCTGTTTACAGTCTAGAGGGAGAGAAAAGCATCAATATAAATAAAATTACATATGTATACATAAGTGCTGTGGGTATGGAATGGGAGATGAATAAAGAGAGCAAGTCATGGCGACGCTTAAGGGAGTGGAAGAAGAGGATAGGAGGGGCTTAGTCTGGGAAGGCCTCATGGAGGAGATGTGCCTTCAATACGGCTTTGAAGTTGGGGAGAGTAATTGTCAGATATGAAGTAGGAGAGCATTCCAGGCCAGAGGCAGTACACAGGCGAGAGGTTGGCAGTGAGATAGATGAGACCGAGGTCCATTGAGAAGGTTAGACCCCTCCCAAGATCACACCTAGAGAGTTTCCAGTATTTTACCAGGTTCGGCTATGGGAGGGAGAGTCAAGCAGAGGCCTACCCATTCCATTCCTAGCTTGAGCAGTGGCTAGTGAGTAGAAGGCAATCTGCTACAAATCAACACTTACCTGTGCTGGGCAGCAGCAGCATGAGAGATTGTCGACAGTGGAGGCTCAAGTTTACTTAGTGGAAGATGGCAATGGTAAAACACTTCCATATTTTTACCAAGAAAACTATGGATACACTACCAGAACAATTGCAGATGGAGATGCAGCATTCTGAGAGAAATGTGTCCATGGAGTTTCTATTGGTCAGAGATGACTCGACAGCATAATTGATTAATTAATTAATGTTGATATTTGTTAAGCGCTTACTATGTGCAAAGCACTGTTCTAAGCGCTGTGGTAGACACAGGGGAATCAGGTTGTCCCACCTGGGGCTCACAGTCTTAATTCCCATTTTACAGATGAGGTAACTGAGGCAAAGAGAAGTTAAGTGACTTGCCCACAGTCACACAGCTGACAAGTGGCAAAGCCAGAATTTGAACCCACGACCTCTGACTCCAAAGCCCGGGCTCTTTCCACTGAGCCATGCTGCTTCTCTAAAGACAAGAAAAGGTTAGCAGTAGAAGAGCGAAGTGTGTGGACTAGGTTGTAGTAAGAGAGTAGTGAGGTGAGGTAGGAGGGGGCAAGGTAATTGAGTGCTTTAAAGTCGATGGCACTGAGTTTCTTTTTGATTTAGTGGTGTATGGGCAACCTCTGGAGTTTCTTGAGGAGTGGGGAAATATGGTTTGAACATTTTTGTAGAAAAAACGATATCTGGTCAGCAGAGTGAAGTATGGACTGGAACGGAGAGAGACAGAAGGCAGGGAGATCAGCAAAGAGGCTAATACAGTAATCAAGGTGGGATAGGATAAGTGCTTGGACTAATGTGGTAGCAATATGGATGGAGAAGAAAGGGCGGATTTTAGTAGTGTTGTGAAGGTCGAACTTTCAAGATTTAGTAATGGATCAAATATGTGGGTTGAATGAGAGGGAATAATCAAGGATAACATGAGAGTTATGGGTTTGTGAGACAGGAGGGATGGTGGTGCCATCTACATTGATGGGAAATTCAGAGGAAGGGCAGGGTTTGGGTGGGAAGATGATGAGTTCTCTTTTTCACCTCTTTAGTTTGAGGTGATGGGAGGACATCCAATAGAGGTGTCTTGAAGGCAGAAGGAAATGTGAGACTTCAGAGAGGGAGAGATATCAGTGCTGGAAATAGAGATTTGAGAATTATCCACATAGACATGGTAGTTGAAGCCATGTGAGCAAATGAGTTCTTCAAGGGAGTGGGTGTAGATGGAGAATAGAAGGGGAACCTTGAGGAACACCCACAGTTAGAGGGTGGGAGGCAAAGGAGGTGCCTGCAAAAGAGACTGAGAATGTGTGTCCAGAGAGATAGGAGGAGAACCAGGAGAGGTCAGTGAAGCTGAGATTGGATAAAGGGATAAGGAGAAGGGGGTGGTCGACAGTGTCGAAGGCAGCTAAGAGGTGGAGGAAGATTAGGATAGAGTAGAGGTTGTTGGATTTGGCTAGAAGGAGATCACTAGTGACCTTTGAGAGAGTGGTTTCTGCGGAGTGAAGAGGATGGAAGCCAGATTGGAGCGGGTCAAGGAGAGAATTGGAGTAGAGGAACTGGAAACAGTGGGTGTAGACAACTTGCTCAAGGAGTTTGGGGAGGAATGGTAGGAAGGAGATGGGATGATAACTGGAAGGAGCGGTGGGGTCAAAGGAAGGTTTCTGTAGGACAGGAGAGACATGGGCATGTATGAAAGTAGTAGGAAAGAAGTTATTGGAGAGGGAACAGTTGAAAATGGTGGTTAGGGAAGGAAGAAGGGAGAGGGCAGTAAAAGCAAACATCTTGCTTTGCTGTGTGATCCTGAGAAAAATACTATGTTTCTCTGGGCCTCAGTTTCTTAGCGAGTAAATGATATAATTCAGATATAAAGCTCTTTGTGCTCTCTGGAGGAAAATCTCCATATTCTTCTGGCTGCTTTATATACACTCTTCCATTTTGCTATTGTGTATATGTTATAAGAAAAACATATCCCCAAGTTCTGATTGCAGCTTATTAGAATAACTACCATCAATGTCATCAGGTCAGAAGTTTAAACTTGCAATTAGCCTTTTAACAATTTCTCCTAACCTGTTTTATTGGACAGAGATGTGAGTCCCCAACCTCACTGCTGCTTCTCTGAAGGAAAATCTCTCAGTTTCCCTTCCTACTTCCAATAGCCTCAAAGTCACCATGTGTATTAAGTAGAAGCTGTTCCCCATTCAATAATCATATTAATTCAAACAGTAGAATTAAAATAAGAGCGTTTTGTCTATTAGGGAAGGAGGCTGATTCTGTTGCTAGGCAACACAGTCATGAAACAAAACAAAGTAGAGAGGATATGGAGGTGGAACTGGAAGGGAGGAAAGGTAATCCATCTTTGGGTACACCATTTGAAACTGGAGTAAATAGGCCTCGCCAAATCACCATGTGTCAAATTGAACAATATTTTCCAGCATAGAACGACTAACAGGAGGATGGCTATTATTTGCAGTTCTTTCACAAACTCACATTGTGATTAACTGTTTTTGTTTTTTTGAAATGAGAGATTAAAAAGCAAACACTGAAAACAGATGTCTACCTTGTAGCATGGTTATTAACAAAATTCAACCTAATCCAGGGGAATATTAACAAGCAGTGTGACTTGTTTTTGCCTGACTACTTCTTTTGCCTATTTGTTGTTGTTTTTTTTCTGTCTCCCCCTTTTAGACTGTGAGCCCGTTGTTGGGCAGGGATTGGTCTCTATCTGTTGCCGAATTGTACATTCCAAGCGCTTAGTACAGTGTTCTGCACAAGTAAGCGCTCAATAAATACGACTGAATGAAATGGGAAAATCCTGTTTTGGTTTCCAAATTTTAAGTGGACTCAGGAAAAACCGAAAAGATCTAAAGGTGATTTAAGGGATGGAAAATAGAGCCTGTAAGTAAAGGTAAAAGGAGAGAGTTCAGTTTTGCCTAGCAAAATGGACACTTAGGGGAAATTGAACTCTATAGTGGGGGATATAATAAGGAGAATGCTAGCCAGCTGCTCTCCAATCTCCTCAAAACAAACTCAAGGAAACTGGTTGACGTTTCAGCAATAGGGAGTTCTATTAGACTCAAAGAAAAACTTCTTAATTATAGAAAGAGTAAATCCTGGATCAGGATAACAAGCGAGGTTGTAACTATTCTATCCCTGGAACTCTGTACTAATAGTATTTAGTGATCTCTAGCACTCAGTACAGAGTGCTGTATTTAAGGTCCGGGAGAGTATATAGGTGTACAAGTAATGGAGGTCTTCGAAGGTTACAGGGTGGAAGCATGACTTCTCGAGATCTTTTCCAACTCTGATTCAGTGAGACAGAATTAGGATGATTGAGCATGTTACATCAAAAGTAAACTGATTCGATCTCATTAAAAAAAAATTCCACCACGAATATTCCCTTTAACATCATCCCATCATGCCAATTATAGCTTTTCTCTGACCCAGACCCCCAAATCAATCAATTAATCTATCAATGGTACTTTCTGAGCACAGTGACATTGTGGGGGTTCTTAGTCTAAACTCCTAGCCAAAGGAGCCCCTGGAGTCATTTAGGAGTGTGCGGAACCTGGCCAGCTTCTGCCGGTCCTAAAACCCTCCAGTTCTTCCAGTCTTCTCTTGCAGGTTTGAAGGCATCTTAGTCCCTGAAACCATATTGCTGCCACGCTTCTTTGACTGAGCCCAGGTGTCTCCCCAAAAGCAAAGATATCATCAGGGAGTTGCCAACCATCCCCCTCCCAGACCTGATTGCAGGAAGGTCACAAACAAAGCATTCCCTCCCATTCAACAGCCATCACCCCCCCCCCCCACACACACACACCACCAGGTCCTTGTGTCTCCTCGGCTCCTGAAGCTTTTCCTCCAACTCCCACCACAGGCAGACACCAAGATCTGCAATCTCAACATTAATTAATAGATTCTTAACAAGTTCAAACCACCTTACCTTGGATCTACTCCTCCTCCCCTCAAGGACTCCGTGTACTTTTCTGTACGCTTCATTCTCACGGCTTCAACTATCATCTCTATGCAGATGACACACAGATCTACATCTCTGCCCCTGTCCTCTCCCCCTCCCTTTAGGCTCGTATCTCCTCCTGCCTCCAAGATGCCTCTACCTGGATGTCTGCCCACTACCTAAAGCTCAACATGTACAAAAGTGAGCTCCTCATCTTCCCTCCCAAGCCCAGTCCTCTTCCCGACTTCCCTATCACCGTGGATGGTACGACCATCCTTCCTGTCTCTCAGGCGCGCAACCTCGGTGTTATCTTTGACTCGGGTCTCTCGTTCACCCCACACATCCAATCCATCACCAAAACCTGCCGGTCTCACCTTTATAATATCGCCAAGATCCACCCTTTCCTCTCCACTCAAACGGCTATCTTACTGGTACAGGCTCTAATAATATCCTGGCTGGATTATTGTGTCAGCCTTCTGTCTGATCTCCCTTCCTCCTGTCTCTCCCCGCTCCAGTCTATTCTTCACTCCGCTGCCCGGCTCATCTTCCTGCAAAAACGCTCTGGGCATGTCACTCCCCTTCTTAAAAACCTCCACTGGTTGCCTATCAACCTCCGCACGAAACAAAAACTTCTCACTCTAGGCTTCAAGGCTGTCCATCACCTTGCCCCCTCCTACCTCTCCTCCCTTCTCTCTTTTCTCTGCCTACCCCGCATGCTCTATTGATTCTATTTATTTGCTATTGTTTTAATGAGATGTTCATCCCCTTGATTCTATTTATTGCTATTGTTTTTGTCTATCTCCCCTGATTAGACTGTAAGCCCGTCAAAGGGCAGGGACGGTCTCTATCTGTTACCGATTTGTACATTCCAAGCACTTAGTACAGTGCTCTGCACATAGTAAGTGCTCAATAAATACTACTGAATGAATGAATGAATGTAGGCATCCTGGGTCTCCCATTCTCTCCCTGACAGGGGTAGGGGGCTCACTCCAGCAGAGTCTTAGCAGAACCTCCAGGGATCCTCCCCAGACTCCTCCCTGAGCCCATCACTGTGTGAGCTCTCCCCGTGTCCTGCAGTACCAGCCCACAGCTCACTTCTGGCCTCCAAGATGGTGAAGGTTCATTGACTTCCATTACCAGGCCTCTCAACTCCTCCCCAATCCCTCTCTTTAATTGGCTCCCTTACACTTCCTTCAGAGAGGAGCACCACAGAGTGACTCTCTTGGCTTCTCCCCATCCCAAATTCGGTGGTTATTGGGACTCACCATCACAGGCGCTTACTTTGTGCAGACCACTCTACTGAGTGCTAGGGTGAGAGTTGGTAGACATGATCTCTGTCCTCAAGAAACTTACAGTCTAACGGGCAACTAACGGCCAGATTAGAATGTTAAAAAGAAATAAAAATATAATCCCCACTTTAAAATGGAGCCCTAGTTGTGTGATCCTGGGCAAGTCACAATCTCTCATCTCCATTGATGCCTACTCATATGAGACATTCATACATTCTTTGGAAAAAACAAACAAAACAGTAAAATAGATTCCCAATTGAATGTAATCAGTGGAAACAGTTTAAAACATTTTGCTGCCTTAACAGTTCAAAAGAAAACTTGTTTTGGCCTTGCAACTTTCCTTCCTTTGTTTAATGAAGCAGATGTCTTATAAAAATCTTTGCCAATGCACATATATAGTCACTTAGGCAAATACTATTTCAGATGCTGGGTAAGCAGACAGACAAACTCCAAGATATCTTTTGTAATACCCCTCACCACTCTGGAAGCTAGTCTTTAGTCTTCCTAATGACCACTCAGAGAAAAATGCTTTGCTGACCTTGATGAGACCTTGCTTTCGACCCATGCAAAACCACCCAGCGGATGAAATCTTTGGCCAGCTTAGCCTAGGAACTAGCAAAAGAGTGATCAGAACACACTGTCAAAAATGCACTATCAAAGTGAATCTTTATGTTGAAAATTACTCTAGCTGGTTGCCATGGTGAGACAAACACTAGGAAATATGATAGAAAGGATTAGCGATTGTAAATAACTACAGATGTGCAGACAGATGCTGAAAGAAGAAGCTCTAGAGAACAACAGCCATACTATTCTGTCTTTCCTTCTCTGCCAAGGTTCTTTGTATTTAACGAGTCATCTACAATCGATGCTTAGAATTCCTTAACTCCCATTCTCTCCTAGACCCCCTCCAATCTGGCTTCCGTCCCCGCCACTCTACTGAGACTGCTCTCTCTAATGTAACCCATGACCTCCTTCTTGCCAAATCCAATGGCTCCTACTCCATTCTGATCCTCCTTGACCTCTCTGCTGCCTTTGACACTGTCGACCATCCCCTCCTCCTCCATACCTTATCTCAACTTGGCTTCATGGACTCTGTCCTCTCCTGGTTCTCCTCTTACCTCTCTGGTCGGTCATTCTCGGTCTCCTTCGCTGGCGCCTCCTCCCCCTCCCGTCCTTTAACTGTTGGAGTTCCTCAAGGGTCAGTTCTTGGCCCTCTTCTGTTCTCCATTTACACTCACTCCCTCGGTGAACTCATTCGCTCTCACGGCTTTGACTACCATCTCTACGCAGATGACACGCAGATCTACATCTCCACCCCTGTCCTCTCCCCCTCCCTTCAGGCTCGCATCTCCTCCTGCCTCCGGGACGTCTCCACCTGGATGTCGGCCCGCCACCTAAAACTCAACATGAGCAAGACTGAGCTCCTCATCTTCCCTCCCAAACCCGGTCCTCTCCCAGACTTCTCTATCACCGTCGATGGCACGACCATCCTTCCCGTCTCTCAGGCCCGCAATCTCGGTGTCATCCTTGACTCGTCTCTCTCATTCACCCCACGCATCCTATCTGTTACCAAGTCCTGCCGGTTTCACCTTTACAATATCGCCAAGATCCACCCTTTCCTCTCCACCCAAACGGCTACCTTACTGTTACGGGCTCTCGTTATATCCCGGCTAGACTACTGTGTCAGCCTTCTCTCTGACCTCCCTTCCTCCTCTCTCGCCCCGCTCCGGTCTATTCTTCACTCCGCTGCCCGGCTCATCTTCCTGCAGAAACGATCTGGGCATGTCACTCCCATTCTTAAGCACCTCCAGTGGTTGCCTATCAACCTCCGCTCCAAACAAAAACTCCTCACTCTAGGCTTCAAGGCTCTCCATCACCTTGCCCCTTCCTACCTCTCCTCCCTTCTCTCTTTCTACCGCCCACCCCGCACGCTCTGCTCCTCCGCCGCCCACCTCCTCACCGTCCCTCGGTCTCGCCTATCCCGCCGTCGACCCCTGGGCCACGTCCTCCCACGGTCCTGGGACGCCCTCCCTCCTCACCTCCGCCAAACTGATTCTCTTCCCCTCTTCAAAACTCTACTTAAAACTCACCTCCTCCAAGAAGCCTTCCCAGACTGAGCTCCTCTTCTCCCTCTACTCCCTCTACCACCCCCCCTTCACCTCTCCACAGCTAAACCCTCTTTTCCCCCTTTCCCTCTGCTCCTCCCCCTCTCCCTTCCCATCCCCTCAGCACTGTACTCGTCCGCTTAACTGTATATATTTCCATTACCCTATTTATTTTGTTAATGAATTGTACATTGCCTTGATTCTATTTAGTTGCCATTGTTTTTACGAGATGTTCTTCCCCTCTACTCTATTTATTGCCATTGTTCTTGTCTGTCCGTCTCCCCTGATTAGACTGTAAGCCCGTCAAACGGCAGGGACTGTCTCTATCTGTTGCCGACTTGTTCATTCCAAGCGCTTAGTACAGTACTCTGCACATAGTAAGTGCTCAATAAATACTATTGAATGAATGAATGAATGTGATCTCTAGCACTCCCATAGCCCCTTCAGGCAGGACAGAGGAGCTCTGCTGAGGTAGATACTGGTCAGTAATTCTCCATCTTTACTAGGAGCCAATTTGTGCTGCAATATGGTGTTTGCTTAGACATAGGATAATTTAAACAGTTAAATCTTCTACCAAGAAGGATTGAGGGCATCTCCATCCTGGTAGGCTTGTAGAAAGAGTACAGGCCATCATCTCACCAGGGTGGTTTAGACATTCATTTGCCTGGAGACAGAGTAATAGACTTGAAATGGACCTCTTGAGGCTTTTCCCAGCTGTGATCCTGAAATTCATTTATGATTAGAGAACAAACGGATGTATAATTAAATGAATCCAATTCAAAAATTACTCTCTGATTGTCAAATCATTTAGACTACGTGCCTCTGGTTTGGGGGTGTTTCTTTGTTTTGCTCTTTACTTTTTGTCTGTTAGTGGTCTGGTGTGGGAAAAATGAACATAAAACCAGAAAGGGGGATGAGAGAGAATTCCAGGTCATCTTCTTCCTATCTATCTACCCATCCTCTGGAGAGGAGAGAGAGCCAAAGAAGAGACCTTGTATCTTCAGCCTCTGGTGTTGTTTCTAGGTTGGGCTCGCCTGGGTGGATGTTCCCTCTGAAACCCAGGAACGATGGGTTTGCAGCGGTACTGTGCCACTGGCAGTTCTCAAGAGACAAGATTCCTCCATTTTGCAAACACTTAAGATTTCCTATTTGGAAGCCCATGCCTTTTTTCCTTAAAATGGAATTGTTGTTTGCTAGCACAGAATGCTTCCCTTCTTCATAGGTGGTCTGGCTTCAAGCTCTAATTTAATCTTTCACTGAATATATTCCCTTGAATACTGTATGCAGTTTAACAATTATTAAATGCCTGGTTGCCACTAAACATCAAAGAATCAGGGAATACACATTAGCATCTGAAGACTCATTTAGCAATCAAAGATAACTACTAGATAAATAACAACCTAAGTAGATTTATTTTAAGGATGGATGGGCAGTTGCTATATGAATTTGGGTTCTTGAAATCATCCAATTCATTAGCCCACTAGGGTATGCAAAAGGACCCTCTGACAAGCTCCTTTTAACACTTGCTTTTAAATTCACAGCTGCTTAATGATATACCTTTTGAAAGTTGAAACATGTTTTCCTCTCTAGCATTTGTCCTCCCTCATTGCATATTCACTGTTCATTGTTACATGAACTAAGGTTCATGTGGAGTCTGTTATTTTAGGTTGCAAACGGAGAATTTCCTGAGTCTTCTCAATACATAAGGAGAAGGGGCTGTTCAACCATACAGTCTTCCAACCTTAGCAGTGTCCCTTAAAGATTCTAGTTGAGGGGCAGCTGTTTATGAATGCACTAATGGAACCCAAGGATTCCCATTTGTGCCTCAAGTTGAAAATCTCATCTCTTTGTGCAATCCTGCCTTCTATTTTTCCTTCTCCCAAGGTGTATCTCTGTCCTTGAGTTACTACAAGGACTTTTCTTCTTCTTTTTTCTATGAAATGTGCAGGAAGGGGCATCCATCTTTTAAGGTTGTTGGTGTGCCTGTCTGTAAACAACCAATCTGACATATTTCAGGTACAAAACCAGACTCATATATGGTCAAGCATGAAAGTGGCCCTCAGGTACCTCTTAAATGAAAAGTGCCGATTTTTCTTTAAAAAAATCCTCCCGCTACTTCCCACAACAATCTCCTTGCAGAATTAGTGCTAGACTCTGGCTTCTTTTTCACCCAAAGGGATTCTCTTTGTGTTGCACACCAACTACTTGAAACGGAGCACCTTTCCTTCATTCAGGTTGAGGATTAATACTCAAAACAAGAGCTCCAAAAAAATAAAATAAAATGGATGAATGGGGAGGAGGAGAATTGAGAACACAGAAAGCTCCATGGGGAGGGGAGTGCATAGGAAAATGTGGGGGGAATGTTGATTTTTCAACAGTGTCTACTTTCCAACCAGTTAAGAAGAAGAAAATAAATTAATTGGGGCTATGAGCGAAGAAATCAGTGAGAGGGCAGTGTATTGGCTGGCTACCTCCACTAGTAGTAAAAATGATGCATTAAATCAATCAGATGTCAAATAAGTGGGATTATATAGCCCAGAGAGATGGTAATTGGTTACAGAACAATTTAGGATTATGTAGCCCAGGGAGTTGGTAATTGGTTACAGAAAAATTTAGGAGGAGGTCATTGGCTCTACTTTGTTTAAGATCAATGTAATAACTATTGTTGCCTGAAATAGAGCAGATTTCATGAATCCAATCCTATTTCTGGGGATACAACCCCTACAAACATCTCCACCACAACTTAGCCCTATAGCAGGTCTCATTAGCCCCAGTTTAAAAAGGGATAAAAGGAGACCTAGATAGATTAAGAGACTGGAAAAAGATCACTCTGGGAGTCATAGGTGGAGGTACAGAGGGAACCTAACCTTTTAAAAGGCTTCCAGAGAAAGAGACTTCAAACCTACAGTTTCACCACCAAGGCAGCCCCTGATGGCATTAAAGAATGCCAGATGTAGAGATATATACAGCGCCATATAAATTCTGGCAGGAACACAGTAAAACATAGAAATGTCCCAAGCACAATTTTGCACAAATACATTGAGTTTTCCCAAACTTAGTGTTCTGCTGAGCAGATCCTGGTCCTCCCTTCCTGCTCCAGAGCCTTTGCATATTCCCTTCCTGTCTCTGCTAATGCCGTCTCTGCTTCCAAACTTTGGAAGTCAGTGGAAGGAGACTGGACACTGAATATCAAAACCCTTTACTTTCACATCTGCTGTCATATCCAGAAGTGAAGCAGAAGCAACCTGGTTTAGTGGAAAGAACATGGGCTTGGGAGTCAGAGGTTGTGGGTTCTAATCCCAAGTCTACCACTTGTCAGCTGTGTGACTTTGGGCAAGTTGCTTAACTTCTCTGTGCCTCAGTTACCTCATCTGTAAAATGGGGATTAAGACTGTGAACCCCACGTGGGTCAACCTGATTACCTTGTATTTACCCCAGTGCTTACTACAGTGCCTGGCACATAGTAAGTGCTTAAAAAATGCCATCATTATATCCATCCTGGTCAGAGAACAGATCAGCTGAAAAGCAAACAGCTTGGGATAAATCCAGATAACTGGCCATGCTATTTACAACTTTTTCTAAAAATAGTATTTGTTAAGCACTTACTATGTGCCAGACACTGTAGTAAGCATTGGGGTAGATAAAAACTTATCAGGTTGGACATAGTCCATATCCCCAAATTGTGACAGCCAGAGTGGTCACCCTCATATCTAACCAGAATCTTTCTAGTGTTGTACTTTCAGCCCATTGCTTTTGTGTGCTGAGGAGATGGGAAAGAGTTGATAGGCATATTCTAGATAATTTCTTTTGAAGTAAATCACCCTTCAAGTTCTCTTGTCCAGGTAAAATAACCCCAATTCATTCAGTGACTCTCAGGTCATTGGAAGTTCTAGGAGAAAGGGAAGGAGGGAATAGAAGAGATTCTCAATACATAATTTTATTGCCTCTCCCTACTGTTGCCTTTTCCCTATTAGAGTACCAGTGAAGTCTTGATATGTGAGAAGAGCTATTTCCCTGACTGTGAGGGGGCTTTAATCCATGGTGCATTATTATTATTATTATTTTGGTACTTTGAGGTAATTAAGTTAAGTGGCTTGTCCAAGGTTACACAGCAGACATGTGGCAGAGCTGGGATTAGAAGTCAGTACCTTCTGACTCCCATGCCCATTTTCTATCTACTAAACTATGCTATTTATATACTGAGTGGGAAGACATGGTTCAGAAAGTGAGTAGTTTTCTATCTAGACTGAGAGGAAATCTTCTCTCTGGCTTCCTCAAAAATGGAGCAGCCTAATTGTTCCCTTTCACTCAAAATTCTGAACGTGCTGTTGTCCCTCACTAGAACCTGTACAGAGTTACTTCATGTTTCCAGTCAAAAATGACTTTTTTTTCCAGCAGACTTTTTCTTGACCACAGTTGTCCATCTCCCCAAGAGAAACTGAATCAAAGGTCATCATTGCCCTATTTAAGAATTGAGTGACTGAAAACTAATCAAGAATGAACAATCATCAATAAGTCATCAAGAAAGATATCCTAAAGGTATTTTTACTATTCCAGTCAGGCATTTGTTCAAATGAGACTCTTCTTCCAAGGAGGAGAATTCAGTTAGATGTGGAACTTGCCATAAAGTCCCATGGGATTCATGCAGCCAGTATCTTTGGAGATCTTGGTTCAGACCCTCAGTGTTTTTAAGTGGAAGTGACTCCAAGGGGATCTTCATCTTCCTAGCCACATGACCAAAAGTTCTTGCCACGGTTATATCAATCAGTGTTGCTTAGCACTAAGTGTTCGGTTCCAGAATTTGCTAGTCCATGGGTGAATGGACAGAGTTGATCAAGAAAAGCTTCTTGGAGGCAGTGGAATTTACGTTGTGATTTAAGGATGGAGAGAGGTATGGTATGGAGAATAGATTGAGGGAAGTTCTAATCTTATGAAATAGTTTGGGCAAAGCTTGAAAGAAGGAAGATGAATACCAAGAGACTGAATTTGCAGTATAACATTATTTAAATGCATTTGGGAAGTGAAAGTAAAAAGGAATCTCTCCTTACACTAAAAGGATGCGCTCAAATGAAAAGAGGTGAATCAGCCAATTCAAATGAAAGTCATTTTTGAACACAATCACAGAAAACAGCAATACAAGTTTTTCTCATTTTGTCCCTAATGGGATGGATAACTCTTCCCAGAAGGTTCCTGCCTCGGTACATGCTCTTTCTGTCCCAAGGAAGTGGAAAAACAAAAGTACGCTCTTTGGAGGAAGTCAAATCACAAATGTTATGAAGCTGCCAAAAGAAATCCACTGCTATGGAGAATTAAGGAAGAATCAATTAATCATGTTTAATCAAGAATCATTGCTTTATTTAATTGGTTGCCCAATGAAGTATAAGGATACTGGGCTGGTTTCCCTGCACCCCCCCAAAAAAAAAATATTAATTAGCAATTATCTCTTTGGGTGACCCTTTGCTCTCATGCAATTTAGATGATGAGAAAGTATAACCGAATGATCGTTTCACCTTTTGCCTCCGTCATTGGATATTATTCGGTGTGTTTATTAAATTCCCACCCTTCCCTGAGTCTGCATGATGGGGAAAATCAGTAGTTAAACCTTCAATTAAGCTAATAATAAAATATAATTAAGTTATCCTCAAGGCAGGTGAAAAATGTTAAATCACCTCATCCTTTTATCTCATTCTTCATCTTCTCTCCCTCCTGAGCTAAAAGTTTTGCCATTTTTAAGGGAGCCAATGACAGTTTAGGGAATAGCATTTTAAGGACCAAAAACAGAAATGCAGTTCAAATTGTCAAAAGACTCAGGGTGTTACGTAACTCTGAATTGTACTTCTGCCAGTATCCCCTTATGAAAGAAGAGACCTGAAAAAGTTTTTGTTCTAATCTTTCCTTGTTGCACTGCTTTCTCCAGGACATTTGATCCAAGCCATTTTATCTACCTGTGCAGAGGTACATGCCTGGTTTCGAAGTTGGAATCACTCTTGATGTCTACTTTCATCCAGAAGTTATAAGATGGAATGAGTATGTGGAAACCAAAGAAAAATGATGGAGGAAGAGGATGATGGAATCACCTGCCAGCTCTGACAGATAAGTCTCATTCTGGAATGAGGGGTTTCAGTCCCAAGAATCTGCACAAAGGAATTGATTAGAGGCCCGGGGCTTTGCATAGCTCACTCAACCTCTCATATTCTTATCCATCAATGATACGATTTGCTAGGAATTTGAGAGCGCGAGTGGTGCCATGCAAAACGTCATCCCTTTGGCAATTACCACTGACAATCAGTCAGTCATTGATTGATTGATTTCCAATCCCCTTCCCACTGGGGCAGTGGGTGCAAAGAGTGAGTAATTTGGTAGAGGAAGTGCAACACCTGGGGTTAGAGACACCCTAAAATGAATGCAACCCAGAGATACAGCTATTATTACTTGATATGAATCAATCATATTTATTGAACACTTATTGGGAGCAGAGCTGGTAGACACGTTCCCTGAACACAGCAAGTTTTCAGTCTACAGTATGACATCTTATTCCAAATTATATTACTCCATAATTCATTCTCAGTAGGGACACAGTCTAAATTGTTCAATGTTTTTCTCTTGAGCTCTTGAATTTATGGAACTAGGTATTGCCTCTGAAAGCACATGAAGTCCACTGAATGTGAATTCCTTCACTAGACATTTATTCATATTGATGATGATCTATTTAGGGTTGACTAGACTGTGAGCTCACTGTGGGTAGGAATATGTCTGTTGTTATATTGTACTCTATCAAGCGCTTAGTACAGGGCTTTGCACACAGTAAGTGCTCAATAAATGTAATTGAATGAATGAATGAATCATGGAGGATACCTGTGTAGCACATCACAAATTGTATGCATGAATTTTAGAGGCAAAACACATTAATGATCAAAATAACCTGAACATAGTGCCTCAATTATGCCATAGTATTAGAGGCTAGCAAGGATAAGGCACATTTTACAAGACTGTCTCATAGAAATGCCTATTTGTCATTGAGTTTCTAGTACACTTCTTAGCACCTGCTCATCCTCCTTCTTTGACTGTGAGCCCTGTGTGGGATAGAGACTATGTACACAGTACATGGTTTTCTTATATCTACCGCAGGACTTAATAAATTCCATTATTATTATTTAAATGCAACCAAATGCAAATTAATTTGAATGTAAACACATTCGGTTTATATCAGTCATAACCCTCAAGTTTACCTCTTGACAGCTGTAATGAAAATAGAAGAGTTTTTTGGGGGGGGGTTGTTTTGTATTTAAATGGTCCATTCACATTAATCATAAATACACTGTAGCTCCAATGGTAATACATTCCCCTAAAATACCCATTTAGAAATCAAATATATCTCAGAATACTGAAATCACTTGTATGGCTTGGTTATATAGACTTAAGTGTAAAGTCAGACTTAAGTTAATTAAATAGCAACCCGAGAGTAAATGAAACATCACTTTAAAAGGACATTGCAAGAAACCAAAACATTTATCTTTCTAGTACTGGAGGAGTTAGGAAATTTCCATCTCTATTTGAATTTGACTGTCTCCCCTACCTCTTGTAAACTTCACTTGGGATCTGAAAATCTACTGGCATTTGTTTGTGCCATTTCTATCATCACCAGAGATAAAGATCCTGCTGCTGAGTCAGACTGGTGGTTTGGTGCCGGGCCCCTGAAAGGGAACCGAACATGATTAGTTCTCCAGAACAGTTGCCATTCTGCACCAAAAATATGTTTTCATCTGTAGAATAAAGCTATATGAGTTGGAAAGTGAGGATGAGTATGACGTTCATGATGTGCTTTCCCCATCATAGCCAATAGTCCATAGCAGACATTTCAAAATTGCACTGAACTGATGGTATCACCATCCCAGGGTATTCAGTTGTATTTTAGTACTTACTGTGTGCTCGGGACAGTACAATACAACAATAAACACATTCTCTGCCCATGGGGTTCTGCTGCAACTGGTGCCTTCGTGACATATTTTGGCCATATTTTGATGCTTTTAAAGGAATCAGGGATTCTGACAAGTCTAGCCTTTTTAGATGTAGAGGGTCAGAAGAGGTGGCTGCTGCACAGGCTTCATTGTCAGACATGAGGAGTCTTTTTTTATGGTATTTGTTAAGATACTATGTGCTGAGCACTGTAATAAGTGCTGGGGCAGATATAAGGTTGGACACAGTCCCTGTCCCACACGAGGCTCACAATTTTAATCCCCATTTTATGAATGAGGTAAGTGAGGCACAGAGAAGTGAAGTGACTTGTCCAAGGTCACACAGACTCATGGTGGAGCTGGGATTAGAACCCACTTCCTTCTGACTTCCAGACCTGTGCTCTACCACTAGACTGAGCTGCTTCTCAAAGCAAGTCTTCCTTAATATGAATTTATACAAGAATACAGCCCCCATATTACAGAAGAATTGGGTGATTAGCACTTTAATGGATGTTAATGAACCTGGCAGACTAGACATTGTCTCACCCCCCCAGGATTTGTAGTCCAGCAGAGGAGACAAGGCAGACCTACATGGGTGAGGACATATTGCCTAGCGGGGGGAACTGCAACTTTCTGTACATGTTTCTTGATTTTGTCCTTGCAATGGGCTTGTGTCTTCCAGTCCTTGCCCTAAGGGTAAATTATTTGCTCATATTGTTCCTTAGTTATTATTATTATTATATTTTTAAATGTTTACCCATGAGCCAAGCATTGGGGTTGAGACAAGTTAATCAGGTTGGACCCATCCCTGTCCCATATGGGGCTCACAGACTACGTAGGAAACTGAGACACAAAGAAGTGATTTGCCCAAGGTAACACAGCAAGTGATTGCAAGAATCAGGATTAGAACTCAGATTCTCTGACTCTCAGCCAGTGCGTTTTTATGGTATTTATTAAGCACTTATTATGTGTCCCACACGGTACTAAGTGCTGGGGTAGATAAAAGCTAATCAGGTTGGACATAGTCCATGTGCCACATGGGGCTCAGAGTCTTAATCCCCATTTTACAGATGAGATAATAGAGGTACAAAGAAGTAAAGTGACTTTCCCAAGGTCACACAGCTGACATGTGGAGGAGCTGGGATTAGAACCCAGGTCTTTCTGAATCCCAGGTCTGTGCTCTTTCCAATAGGCCATACTGCTTCCCATTAAGTGCCCCAAGCAGAGTCTGTATGGGGGATCAGGCATGCCTAGTCATCTTCCCCTGTTTTCTCTTGCTGCTATGCTTGCTACTATCAGGCCTCCAAAGTGTCCAATATTATTATTATTGCTATTAATAATAATAATAATAAAAAGAACATGGGACATCATCATCATCATGGTACCAGTTAAGTGCTTAATATGTGCCAAGCACTGTTCTAAGCACCATGGTAGATACAATTCATTCAGGTTGGACACAGTCCCTGTCCCTCATGGGGCTCACACTCTTAATCCCCATGATACAGATGGGGTAACTGAGGTCCAGAGAAGTGAAGTGAATTACCCTAAGTCAAACAGCAGACAGGTGGCAGAGTCAGGATTAGAACCCAGGTCCTTCTGACTCCCAGCTCTGTGATCTATCCACTGAGTCACAGCGCTTCTCTTACTAGGGCTATAAATACTATGAACCCTACTCTCTCCAAAGAGTGGGCATCCAAGATGCTTTAAGGCTGGGTCAGGAAGGTGAAGAATGGGTGGAGGTACTGCCATCAGCGACCTCATGCAACCTTATCCTCCAAAGGCCCTGCGCACTGTCGGGAGTGAGTCTTTTCTGAGATCACACCTAGGTCCCTTAGCTTGCTTGCCAAGAGTGGCGTAATGTAGGCCGTTTCTATTTCTTTTTTTCTCCATAATACATGAATATATGGGAAGAGACTAGAGTTCCATTAGCTAAGACATGCAAAGGGCTTTCTGTCAGTGTTTGTGTCAGTTCTTTGGTAAAATGTTTTGAGGACGCAGAATGCAATGGCAGAATTAAGGACCATTCTTCTCACAGACCACGCCTGCCTGGATACAGGGCACTGCAGTGTTGAAAGATAGTCATGCATATGAGCAAGGTGGCATACACAGGGTGAGTATTACAACATTAGTTTTCCTAAGGGCAGAGTTCTGCAAGAATGCAGGCCCTGAATTATAGAACAGGCTGTAAAAATGTGCTTTTACAGTTGTGTATAGTCAAGTACAATAGTCCCCTTATAATCTGGCCAATACAGTAATAAAAATATAGATTAAAATCACCCATTTTGTGCAAAGCCCTGTATGAAGCGCGTGAAAAGTTGAGATTCAGGCAAAGTCCCTGGCTCTCATAAGGCTCCCAATGTAAGTGTCCAGTTTTTGTCAGCATCTGCTGTATATTTCTACCCAGACAGACAAGAATTAGAATGGTGAGTTGAGATTAGAGCAGATCACAGACTGTGTAGAATAGGACAGTGGCAATGGAAGGAGACTTGCAATGGGGGAAGTTTGAAAGAAAAATAGCCATAATATTATAGCCATATTAAACTGTCATAAACAATAATCCCATCAGGCCAGAGGATAAAATACTGGCTTTAAACTGGGCACCACTACCAAATGAAGGCCTTGAAATGATTTCTAGGGTGTCTTATTGTTACAGCACTATGATGAACGTCTAGGTATTAACCATGGCATTTCAAGCCAGCAGAAAGGACTGTGGTGATGAAACTTGTTGATGAAGTGCAGCAGCTGAATTTTGGGTGTTTTTTTTTTTATTAAAAGGTGCTAGATCTGGAATTCAAGTAAGTGACATAGGAGCACATGACTCTAGGGAAGGATCCTACCAAAATATATGCCACATATCAATCTCATATATTGATATGCCACATATCAATCAATCAATAGTTATTTATTGAGCACTTACTGTGTGCAGAGCACCGAACGAAGAGCTTGGGAAAGTGAAATACAACAGAGTTGATAGAAACATTCCCTGCCCACAATGAGAAGCAGCATGGCCTAGTGGAAAGGACATGGGCCTGACAGTTAGAGGATCTGGGTGCTAATCGAGCTCCACCATTTATGTGTCATGTGAGCTTGGACAAATCACTTAAATTCTCTGTGCCTCAGTTTCCTCATCTGTAAAATGGGAATTAAGACCATGAGCTCCATGTCGGGTATGGACTGTGTCCAACCTGAATAGCTTGTATCTACCCCAGTGCTTAGTACAGTGCTCTGCACATAGTAAGCACTTAATACCATAAAAAATGTCTAAAGGGGAGACAGACATTAATACAATAATTTAGAAATTTACATAGTGCTTCCAATCACACCCCCACTTAAAATCTGGACTGTGTCCAAACTGATTGTCTTGTATCTACCCCAGCACTTAGTATAGTGCCAGGAAAATAGTAAGTTCTTAAATACCATTAAAAAAATGGTATCTTGTCCCATTTTAAAAATGAGAAAACTGAGGCTCAGAGAGGCTAAGTGGCTTAGTTCTCCAAGGTCACACCTAGCAGGACTTTGGCAGAACTGGGCTTAGAGCCCAGGTCTACTTAATGCAATCCAGTTCCATTCTCTTTCCACTTGGACACGTTACCTCTCCTTTAATGGCCACATGTGTAGTGGCATTTCAATTGGCTAGGCTCTCGTTCAGTTTCATAGGCTTTGCTGGTTATTGCCCTGACACATGAGCGACAGAGGAGAAGAGGGAAAGTCCAGATAGTGGATCAAGTTCAAGAACCATTCAAACCTCACAACTAACTATGGTTGCCAATTCCTGTTGCTTTTTTACTAGCTTGCAGAACAGGGGTCCAGTGGGTCTTAATAAAATGTCAAAAACAAGAACCAGAAAAATGCCCATTATGAGTATAGATTCCTTCCCAGGGCAAGGATTGTAATAAAATTGGGAATAAACAAAATTCCTTGTAATGGAGGAGAAAAAAGGACTTTTATTAAACCATTGTGTAGTCATCAAGAAACAACAGTTCTTGTTATTTCTTCTGGGAGCACTACTCAACAAAATCAGTTTCTTTTGGGAGAGTTACTCATGGCAAATTTTGAAGTTAAAATGACCTGAAGTTTTAGAAAAGAAGGATAGATACTTTGATTATTATACAACAAATTTTGAAAATTTTTCTGCACATCTTTTTATTTACTCACTTGACTAGCAAATAACTTTTAACTTTTTTTTTCACAGCAATATATGCATTTGTATATTTTGTGCAGCTTCTCTGCCAATGCAGAGATGAGCTGAGAAAACTGAGAAACAGAGAGGTTAAGAACAAGTTATTTTTGACTGTGAATAAAACCAAGGGATCAGATAAATTAATCTCAAAACATCTAGCCAGGTGGAAAGAGCATAGGACTGGTAATCAGGAAACCTAGATTCTAATCCTGGCTCCATCTCTTGCCTCCTTTAGCACTTTGGACAAGTCACTAACCCTCTCCAGGTCTTAGATTCCTCTTCTGAGCACTTACTGTATGCATAACACTGTATTAAGTGCTTGGGAAACTATAATATTACAATAAACAAAATTCAGCCTCATCCAGGACAGGGCCTGCACCTGGTCTGTAGTTCTATCTACCCCAGTGCTTAGGATGATGCTTGGTACATAATAAGCTTAATAAATGCTATGTACACCACTTTAAGCGAATATCCTGACTACTTTTTCTAATGCATTAGAGAAGCAGCATGGCCTAGTGGACAGAGCCAGGGTCTGGGAGTCAGAAGGACCTAGGTTCTAATTCTGACTCCACCACTTGTCTGCTGCGTGACCTTGGGCAAGTCGCTTAACTTCTCTGTGCCTCAGTTACCTCATCTGTAAAATGGGGATGAAGACTGTGAGCGCCTTGTGATGTACATCGCCTTGATTCTATTTATTTGCTATTATTTAAATGAGATGTTCATCCCCTTGATTCTATTTATTGCTATTGTTCTTGTCTGTCCGTCTCCCGTGATTAGACTGTAAGCCCATCAAAGGGCAGGGACTGTCTCTATCAGTTACCGATTTGTACATTCCAAGCGCTTAGTACAGTGCTCTGCACATAGTAAGTGCTCAATAAATACTATTGAATGAATGGGTGAATGAAGGACTGTGTCTGACCTGATTAATTTGTATCTATCCCAGCGCTTAATACAGTGCTTGACACATAGTAAGTACTTAACAATTACCATGGGAAAAAAAAATCAATTTTTTCCCTAGTTGACATTCTTGCAGAAGAGTGGCATAATAATAGTAATAATGGTATTTGTTAAGTGCTTACTATGTGCCAATAAGTGCTGGGATAGAAGGTAATCAGCTTGTCCTGATTGGGGCTCACAGTCTTAATCCCCCTTTTACAGATGAGGTAACTGAGTTACAGAGAAGTGATTTTTCCAAAGTCTCACGGCTAACAAGTGGTGGAGCTGGGATTAGAACTCTCGACCTCTGACTCCCAAGCCTGTGCTCCTTCCACTAAACCATGCTGCTTCTCACGCTAGATAGCAGCACAGTTCAGAGGCTGTTGAAGACTTGCTATTCAGACTTCTCCTCCATTGTGTCTGTGTAAACCTTGTTGAGGGCAGGGCACATGTCTACCAACTCTATAATATTGTACTCTCCCAAGCACTTAATACAGTGCTCTGCACACAGTAAATGCTCAGTAAATACAATTGATTGATTGCTTATCCACCCAGATAGAGTCTAAAAAATGTCCCCAAGCCCATCTAATGCTTCAGTTCCTGATTCTCAAGACTACGGTCCCTCCCTTCAGATCCTACTGCCTAGTATAGGTCTGACTAAGCAGTCAAGCTTCTGCATGGTTTTATTTTCAGTGTGCTAGTGGTGAAGGTTATCCTAAGGGTTTTGTGAGGGCTGCTACAAGGGCCTGGAAAACCAGAAGGACATGAGGTTTATGTGGTTTTACACAAGGTACCTGACCCCTTCCACCAACCTCGAGTGCCCTGAGTGGCACCAACTCTCTGGAATCCCAAGAGGCCAGGGGCTGAATCACCAGGAGGAATGGGGAGACAACGGGGCTGGCAAAAGACGTGAGTCCTACTTTGCACAATGTTGATTGGAGGTGGGCTAGAGGGAGATTCACACCCCTCTTCACCTCCCTGTGCTGCTGGGGACCAACTCTGGCCCAGACAACTTTCCAGGCCAGGAGAAGACCTGGGTTTTGTGATTGTATCATTCTTCTGGCACTCAGCCTTGACAAAATACAATTTCTATAAATGGAAGAGGTTAGAAATCCCTGAAAGCTTGCTCTGTTAACCTTAAATCAACTTTTTATTGTTATCCAATCTGCCACAGCTTGATATGGTCCCAGTAAGTGACACGTTATCTCCCTCCCTTCATCCTCCTCTGAGGTCACTTAGTGATGGAAGGGGAGTCAGGAAGGGTCCGGTACTCCGGGGAACATAGTTTGAATACAGATGTACGGTTCTGGAAATCAGGAAGAAGTTGTCCCTACAGGCTGTGTTCACAGGAAAGGAAGGAAAGGGTCTGGTGGGAAAAGAGTCAAAGCAGGGATTCTTCAATTATTTTCCAGCTCCTCCAGTCTAATCTTCTATGGTCCTCCTAATGCTAACCCTAAACACTTAGACCATAGCTGAGAAGCAATTTCTATTCAAACTCAGTTTGAATGGACACTCCAGTGGTAAATGATCTTTTTTTTAATTCACAAAGTAACTCTGCTCTTTTATTAACTCTGGTATAAAAAAGGGTTGTCAGGAGAAAGCCCTTATGATAACAGTCAAATCTTCCTGAGCATCTGAGTTTCTAATGAAACTGCTTCTCTGTCCCTAGAGGGAGAGAAGAATTGTTGGTTTCCCTCTCAATTATCTTTCCAGTCTATTAAATTGTCTAAACTCCTGCCTCTCCAAAAGAGGGGGGTGGAAGAGGGGAGAGAGTCTTTGCTCATTTTCGCTGGCACCATTGTTCACTGTCCCCGGGAGATGTGTAGAGAGCCTGGGCTTTACAACCAGAAGAGAAAATAATGATACAGTGGGTAACTAGAAGATGCTCAGCTCCATTGCTCTGAAAATGTACTCCCTGAATTGATTTAGAAGCTATTCAGTGAATGGGGATGGGGATCTTTGTGGCTTTGTATTATTGCATATTTTACAGTTGAATCCATGCCTTAATGCTGTCCTTCTTGCTGGGGTAATTACTGGCATGAGCGACTGATACCATGGGTAATTTAATTGTGTGGTAAGTATATAAAATTAATGTTAAGAACAACACCTAATCCAGATCATCCCAGGTTTGGTTGGGACTGGCTTCAAGAACCTGGTATGGCTTCCTCAGTGTCAGGAATACTTATGTACAGTTTATCTCCAATGGCTTAGACCGGGGCTAAGACAGTAGAAGTGAGAAAAAACCAAAAAAACCAAAAACATAGGCCTGGAAATCAGACAACCTGCGTTCTAATCCTGGCTCTGTTACTTGCTTGCTTGGGACCTTGGGCAAGTCACTTAACATCTATGGGCCTCAGTTTCCTCAACTATAAAAATGGGGAGCCAGTATCTGCTCTCCCTCCTACTTAGACCATAAGCCCCATGAGGGACAGGGCTGTGTCCAACCTGATTGACATATAGTAAGTGCTTAACAAATACCATTAAAAAATATTAGAAACTGGGGAGTGTGATCTATACTGTTTCATTTCCATATGGTATCCAACCTTGAGTACAGTGGGGAGGAGGATGAGGCTGTCCCCATTCCATCTGTAAACGTAGAGCTTAATCACCATTTTACAGACGAAGTACCTGAGGTACAGAGAAGTTAAGGTACTTGCCAAAAGTTACACAGCAGACAAGTGACAGAGATGGAATTAGAACCCAGGACCCTTTGACTCCTAGGCCCATGCTCCATCCATTAAGCCACACTGCTTCCCTAACATCTGCGATAAACCCAGTTCTTACAGCTATATAAGAGGCGAAGGGATATTCCAACTCTAGTCCTTCATTTTGGTTTGATGTGTCAGGGGAATGAAGAATGAGGTCAATATTGAGCAGGCTGAAGCCTTGGCCTTTTTTTTAATTTTTAACTGATACACCAGGGTAAATTCCTCAGGTCTTTTAGACTGCTCCTACCACCTACACTCTGATTTTTAGTAACCCAGCAGTATCATTATAATAATTCCCTATTTATGGAATGCCCACTGTGTGTGCCCTGGCCTTCCTTTGGTCTGTCAGCTGTTTCACTACTGTTTCCCTGCCTTCAAAGGCTTGAAATGCCAATTAAAACCCCCAGACTCCTTCCCCTGCCAAATTCCATTTCAAGGAAGTGTGCAATTTTCAACAGGGTAGGCAATTGTTGCTTTTGTTCTCCTTAGAAGAGAGCAAAATTGAATTGATGTGGACATTTAGTTTACAGCTTTGGGAGATTAAAGAATTCTTCTTTCCATACACCAAAGCATTGCAACTCCATTAGCTTCTTAAATCCTGGTTTCTTCAGACATTTAATCCAAGGCAGAATGGAAAAGGAGTGACCCATTGTAAAATTGTTTTAAGTCTTCTGCGTGTTAGCATTTTCTATATGACCTGTATGGATCAAGTTCATTTCTTGCCAACGCCCCCATCACTGATCCCTTCAGCAGTCTTATACATTTATTTACTACTAATAATAATAATCGTGGTATTTGTGAAGAACCTACTATGTACCAGACACTGTTCTAAGTGCTGGGGTGGATACAAGCAAATTTAGTTGGAAACAGTCTCTGTCTCAGGTGGAGCACAGTCACAATCTCAATCCCCATTTGACAGATGAGGGAACTGAGGCACCAAGAATTGAAATGACTTGCCCAAGGTCACACACAGCAGGCAAGTTGCGGAGCCAGGATTAGAACCCTTGAACCTCTGTCTCCCAGGCCCATGTTTTATCCTCTGCACCATGCTGCTTCTCAGTTGTACTTAAATTGTGAGCCCTATGTGGGACAAGAATTGTGTCAAACCTGATTAGCTTGCATCTACCCCAGCACTTAGGTAAGTGCTTGATAAACAATAAGCGCTGAACAAATACCACATGAAATTTGTTTATTCCCTTGCTGATTTATTCATCCACTCGATCAATTCTATCTACTTATACTCCTTCAAATCCTCTTTCATTTATTAGACCGTAAGATCTCCAAGAGGGAAGGAGGAGATCTTTCCTTTCTTTGGTGGTATTTATTGAAAGTTTACTGTATGCAGAGCCCTGTACTAAGTGCTTGGGAAAATAGAGTACAAAAGTGGTGTTGGTAGATACCATGCCTGCCCAAAAGGAGATTACAGTAAAGCACTCACTGAGTTAAGTGCTGTGCCCAGAGCAGCAGATCAGTTTAAAACAGAACAGCAGAGTTGGTTGGAATTTCAGAAGGTTATTGAGTCCTTTTCATTGCTTAGGTCCTAGCAGTTTCTGGATTTGACTCCCTGTGGGTGTGAGGCAGAGAGTTTTTTTTAGCTAGGGGCATACAAGCGAGAATGAAGGATTCCCCTCCATGATATTCCTCTCGTCTGCCCTGCTCTTGGAATATCCCTCAGAATTTCCACTCCACTTCACCATCTCCATTCTTGCTATGTCTCTGTCCCCATGTCTCTCTGCCCCACAAAAGATGAAGTAACTGATTTAGGCTGCTAACAGGCTAAGAGGCTTAATCCAGTCCAGCCTCTGTGTTCTCTCTTCAGTGTTCAGTCCCCTTACTGAAATGGGCCTTATTTTGCAGGTATTGCCTTTGAAATTCTCAATCAATCCTGGCTCTGAGGATATCTTTACTGGTAAGATACCTTTACTCTCTTCTTCGAAGCCAATAATCTGTCACCCTAAAAACAACCTATAATACTGATTTTTAGAATACACTGTCTTCTCCTGGACAGTGTAACAACTCTTTCTATGCAACACAGAAGCTGAATGAAGTTTTGATGCTTTAACCCCTGACATCTGCTCCAAAGCCATGGAATTCTTACAAATGATAATGCTAATAATAATAATGATAATAGAGAATTTACTGTGAGTCGATTACTGGGGTAGATAGAAGAAAATCAGAGCTGACAAACCCTGTCCCACATGGGACACTTAGTGTAAGGGGGAGAACAGATGAGAAAATTGAGGTACAGAAAGTAAAGTGATTTATAGAGGTGGTGGGAAAGGAAGAGGGATTATCTAGAAATCCAGCATGGCCTAGTAGAAAGGGATACAGGTTTGGTAGTTAGGGAATCAGGATCTTCCACTTGCCTGATGTGTGACCTTAGGCAATTGACTTACCTTCTCTGTGCCTTAGTTTCCTCATCTGAAACTGGGGATTAAAAGCCTGCTTTCCCCCACCATCCTCCCTTAGACTTTGAATCCCACATGGGACGTGGACTGTGTAGGTTCTGAAGATTTTGTATCTACCCCAGTGTTTAGTACAGTCTTAGCCCATAGTAAGCACTTAAAAATTTCTACTGTTATTAATAATAATAATAATAATAATAATAATAATTGTTATGGTATATGTTAAGCACTTACTATGTGCCAAACACTGTTCTAAGCTTTGGAGCAGATACAAGGTAATCAGGTTGGACGCAGCCCCTGTCCTACATGGGGCTCACAGTTTTAATCCCCATTTTACAGATGAGGTAGCAGAGGCACAAAGAAGTTAAGCGGCTTACCCAAGCTCACATAGCAAACAAGTGAAGGAACTGGGATTAGAACCCAGATCCTTCTGACTCCCAAGCCCATGCTCTTTCCGCTAAGCCACACTGCTTCTCCTATTATTACCAATGCCTCTAGATAACATTTCCTGTACTCCAGAGAGGAAGAAAGATAGTCTTTCTCTCCATTTCTACGCTTCATCAGCTCATCCCTGCCCCTCCCCACTACACCCACGGTCCTCAGACTCAGATGGTGAGGAAAAATGGAAAAAGGGAAGCAGGGTGGATGTCAGCCACAAAACATCCTCATCATGGTTCTTGGCCTTGACCCTTCACTTCCATGCTCAACTCAAGTGTATTATTGATTTGTTGCTCTTCTTTTCAATAGTAGGCTGAAAAAGAGAAAATGAGCTTAAAACACAATAAAAAAGATTTCACCATCATCACCCCCAGTAGTTTTTCCTGTGTACAGAGTGGTGTACTAGGTGCTTGCAACCATAAACCAAAGCAGAAGATGCAGCATCTGCCCTCGAGGAATGAGACAGTGAACTTTTTGATGGTAAGTGACCAAACTTTACAAAAGGCTGCCAACAAAAGGATAAACATCCCACTGTTTTGGACAGGTGAGGCACTGGTCTAAGTGATGCTTTGAGATCCTTCTGGATCAAGGATTCTGATTCTCCCTCCTCTCCTCTACTCCAGCTGGTACTTGGGATGGATGGCCACTCCAAACTTTCCTGTCCTCAAGATGTCCAACTCTAATCAGACTGTGGCAGGGCACATTAAGAAAGGAATTTGAAATCTGTAAAATCTACTTAAACCCTGGGTTTTAAAAAAAACACAAAAAACTACAACTCGCCTCAGTACATTCCCCTCCTCTAGGCTATAAACTTATATTAGGCAGGGAATGTATCCACCAACTCTGTTGTATTCTTCCAAACACTTAATACACTGCTGTGCACACAGCAAGCACTCAGTAAATACCAAGGATGATCTCAATATTCATTCATTCAATCATATTTATTTAGTGCTTACTGTGTGTAAAGCAGTGCACTAAGCACTTGGGAGAGCACAATATCATAATAAACAGACACATTCCCTGTTCACAATGAGCTTACAGTCTAGAAGGGGAGATCGACAATAATATAAAGAAAAATTACATATATAAGTGCTGCTGCAAACTGCATTATTGATTCTAGTGAATTTCCCTCAGAGACAAAACAGTGGTGTCCTACTATTGAATAATATATCCCAAAACACAAAGCACTCTATGCTGGCTGAAAATGTATAGATAGGCTATATACTTTTTAACGAAATCCAGGAAGGTGGGAGGGTTTCAGTGGGCAGGACCTCTTAATAGAATAACGTCTGTTTTTGAAGATTGAGAGGAACTGTCAGAACCTTTGATTTCTCGGAGGAAAACCTGATCAAATCCTCTCAGAGTACAGAAAGGCTTTTCTAGGGGTTGGGCTAGGGATAGCTACTGAACTGTAAGCCCTTTGTGGGCAGGGATTGTCTCTCTTTATTACTGAATTGCACTTTCCAAGCACTTAGTACACAGTACTAAGCACACAGTAAGCGCTCAATAAATATGATTAAGTAAATGAATCAACCGATCAATGCTATTTAATGAGTACTTACTGCGTGAAAGCGCGGTACACAGCACTTGAAAGTGTTCACAATACAGCTGGAAAACATGGTCTCTGCCCTTGAGCTATAGTCTAGTGGGGAAGACATCTCCCTATCAATTGTTGCTGCCTGCAACAACCTGTACTTCAGAGGCAAAACATTAACAATTGGAGAAGATGGTGGAAGACACACAAATTCCCTTAATTTGGGGAATTGAGAAGTGAAGATTCCTTTCTCCACTCTGCCCCTCCTTTATCCTATAATCTTCAAAACAAAATAAAAAGTAAGTTGCCCCTTTGATGGGAGAATGGAGAGAACGGATCTGGAAGTCAAAAGGACCTGGGTGCTAAACCTGGCTCCTCCACTTGTCTGCTTTGTGACTTTGGACAAGTCACTTAGCTTCTCTAGGCCTGTTACCTCATTTGTAAAATGGGGATTAAGACAGTGAACCCCTTGTGGGACATGGACTAAGTCCCATCTCATTAATTTGTATCTTTCTACCTGGCACATAGTAAGGTATTTAGCTTAAGTACCCTAAAAAATATTCAGGATGGGCTGATCCCTGAGACAAACAATAAACTTTACACTGTTGTTTCATTCTCAACTACCCTGACTGCTTGTTCAAGCCAATTAATTATTATTATTTTTAATATTATTATTATTGTACTCCTTAAGCACTTATTATGTGCCAAGTACTTTTCTAAGTGCTGGGGTAGATACAAGTTTATCAGGGAGGACATAGTCCCTGTCCCACATGAGGCTCACACAATTAATCCTCATTTTACAGATGAGGTAACTGAGGCACAGAGAAGTTAAGTGACTTACCCAAGGTTACACAACAGACAAGTAGCCTTGTCCGGATTAGAACCCAGGTCCTTCTAACTCCCAGGCCCATGCTGTATCACTAGGCCTCACTGCTTTCTCATTTTTACAACTCTCCTGAAGACCCACCGATTCCAGGAGGCACCTCCAACTAATTTCCACCCCGAGAAGCTTGTCAGCCACTCTAATGGTCATCCTTCTTACCTCTGGGCTCCCTCAACTCTGCCCTGATGGGTATGTTCACTTTGTGTTTTGTTTTAGAATGCTGTTAGGGAATTAGAGAATATTCTCCTGAAAATGCAAGCCGATTTGGGCTCAGGATGCTGTGTGTTTTTTGGTTTGTTTCATTTTTTATGGTAATTAAGTGCTTAGTATGTGTCAGGCACATACTAAGCACTGAGGGAAGTACAAGATAATCAGGTTGGACACAGTTTTAATCCCCATACTAAAGATGAGAAAACTGAGGCATAGAAAGCTTAAGTGACTTGGCCAAGGTCACATAGCAGACAAGTGGCAGAGTAGGGGTTAGAACCTAGATCCTCTAACTCCCAGACCTTGATCTTTCCACTAGGCCACATTATTTCTGCGTTATTGGAAGATTCTGCTTGTGGGCACGCATGAGGTGGTAAAATGGTTGAGTACTATATGGCAAGGATTTGCAAGAACATATCCTTTGTGTTGTAGAAGAACTCCGGGTGTCTATCAATTTGCATAGTCTACTCCCTTTCCCTTTGCTTGGCCCTGTGCTTGCTTTTGCACCTGTTAAACACTGGATAGTCACCCTATCCTCAGCCTCTTAGCTGTATGTATTTGTAATATATTTGAATGTCCATCCTCCCCAGCTGGACCATAAGCTCCATTTGGAAAGGGAACATGTTTACCTTCTCTGTTATACTCTAGCCCCCCAAACATTTAATGCAGTGCTTTGCACACAGTAGGCATTCAGTAAATGATTGCTTTCATTCATTTTTCCATGTTCTTGCTGATCCCAGTTATAGCTATGTTTCTCGTCTTGCTCCCACTGAATGTATACAATTTGTGTGTGTGCGCCTGTCTTCCGTATTATCGTATTTATTGGGAGCTTATTTTGTACAGCGCTCTCTACTAAGTGCTTGGGAGGGTACAATACAGGAATAAAGAGACGCAATCCCTGCCCCTAAGAAGCTCACAGTCTAGAGAATGAGCTCACAGTCTATTACAGCACAAGCTCTTCAAAGGCAGTGAAAATATCTCAAAATAGTAGTAGTAATGGGATTTATTGAACACCCACTGGGTGCAGTGAACTGAACTAAGCATTTAGGAAGTCCAGTAGAAGCTCAAGACACATCCTCTGCTCACAAAGAACTTATACTGTAACAGAGGAGACGGACATAAGTATATTTACAAAGAGAATAAACATAATAAATAGCTGAATGTACAACAGAGTATACACATACATTTGAGTGCAGAGGATGGATAAAAAATACGTAATTATTCTCCTCAATGCCTAGTTCAATGTTCTGGGAACAGCAGAAGCTCAATAAATAGCATTAAATGAATATGAGAAGCAGTGTGGCTTAGAAGAAAGAGCACAAGAATGGGAGTGAGAAGATATGGGTTCTAATCCTGTTTCCCCAATTTTCCTGCTATGTGCCTTTGAGCATGTCATTTGACATCTCTCTGCCTCAGTTTCCTCATCTGTAAAATGGGGACTCAATATCTGTTCCCCCACCCCCTTAGACTATGAACCTCAGCAGCGTATGATCTGACTGTAGTGTATCAATCCTAGTATTTAGCATAGTATATGGTACGTAGTTAAACCCTTAATGAATCCACAATTATTATTACTATTATTGTTAATGAATTGGCTTTAATGCTCCAAGCCTTGAAGAATATTTCATTCATTCAGTCATATTTATTGAGTGCTCACTTTGTGCAGAGCACTGTACTATGCCCTTGGGAAAGTGCAATATAGTGATAAAAAGACACATTCCCTGTCCACAAGGAGCTTGCAGTCTAGAGGGGCGTTGGAAGGGAACAATGCCAATATCTGGCACTTGGGAGGGTCAGATGAGGAACACTATCTAAACTGATTCAGCCTGCACTGTAAATTATCTTAGATATTGGGGACATTTGGGGTCATAGTACACTCTTAAGCCTACAAAACCCCAGACTCTCTCAGGCAAATTAGGTCACAGTCAGCCTAGCAATGCAGAAGCAGTGGGGACACTTGCTAAGGGCTAGTTCAGGAGGTTTTAGTCACATGACTTTCAGGAACTGAAGGGCATGGTGAGGCTAAAGGCTTATGCAATCTACAAAGTTTTATTACAACATTCAGTAATATCTAATAAAATATATGAATCTGCAGAAGCTGATGCAGCAGTTTGATCCTGACACAACAATTCCTCCTATATCCCTTGCTTTTTCTCAGTTCAGGTAATGAACTGTAGGAGGGGAGACAGGTCTAAAAGGATTACTTTAGAGCAATAAACTAACAATGGCATGTAAGTGCTTAGTGTGCCCAGCACTGGGGCCTTTCCCAATTAAACCTTCTTCGCCCGAGCTCCCTCCCACTCTGGTCATCTATGCCCTTGGATCTGTGACCTTTGGGCATTTGCTATTCACCTCCGCCTCAACCCCACAGCACTATGTACATTTCTTTAAATTATATAAGTTTATATTGATGTCCATCTTCCCCTCTAGACCATACGCTTGTTGTAGGCAAGGAACATGTCAGCCAACTCTGTTGTATTCTCCAAAGTGCTTAGTACAGTGCAGAGCACTGTAGTGATAATGATGATCGCTGGGGTAGATAGAAAATAATTCTGTTGGATATAGTCCCTGTTCCACATGAAATCCACATCTAGAGCTAGGGATTTTATCAGTCTGTAGCAACCCAGACCTTAGACGTTAGCTCACTTTGGGCAGGGAATATGTCTGTTTATTGTTGTATTCCATTCTTCCAAGCACTTAGTACAGTGCTCTGCATACAGAAAGCATTCAATAAATATGACTGAATGAGTAAACACCAGGGGGAACAGACATGACCTGTTGAATTATTTTGTATCTAACCCAATGTTTACAATGGAGCCTTGGTATGAGTACTATCTAAAACACAAAACTACACAAGGACGGAGACAGAGAAAATATTTTAATCAATCAATGGCATTTGAGTGCTTACTAGGTACAGAAGACTGTACTGAGTGCTTGAAAAAGTATAATACAATATCGTAGGTAGGCAGGATTCCTGCCTCTGTATTCAGTGTTATACCAATTACACTTCAGACCCCTGCTGATTTCATTTAAATTCTTTTTTGCTTTGCTAATCTTCCAGATCTCAGTTTTTCCATCTTCCAAAACCTTCTGAAATTTCACCTCCAGGAAGTTTTCCTTGATGAATTTTCTCTTTCCCCTGGTTACTTTCCCACTACTATCACCTCAGCACTTTTGCATCACCTCAGAAATGTTCCCCTCAGAACTACCCATTGCACTTGAGTATATTTTTATTGACATACTCTACCAATCACTGGTATTTATTGAGCACAAGCACTATACTGAGCACTTGGGAGAATTATAAGTTGATATAAATTATAAATTGATATACATGCTCCCTGCCCACAAGGAGCATACTTAAGCACTTCTTCCTCTTATCTGTAAATTTCAAAAGTCCCTTGGCATTTGTGGATTCTTTTTGCTTGCAATTTGACTTGCTTGTGGTTGGCTGTGCCCAGACTTACGATCACATCTGTGGGTCCTTCTCCAGTGCCTCCAACAGCAGTAGTTATCACCTAGTCTTTGGGGACTAGCTGGGTACCTTTAGGCCCTGTGTGGCCCTGAATATCTCTGAATTGTTGGGTAAACCTTCTAATGCTTTAGGTTCAGCTGGTACTTACAGTTATTTCTCTAACCAATCCCCCACCAGAATATTTAATAATGATAATAATAATTTTGATTTTTGTTAAGTGCTTACTATGTGCAGAGCACTGAATAATAATAATAATTGTGGTATTTGTTAAACATTTACCATGTGCCAGGCACTGTACTAAGCACTGGGGTGGATACAAGTCTGTTGGGTTTGACATAGTCCCTGTCCCACGTGGGGCTCACAGTCTTAATCCCCATTTTACAGCAGCACAGCCTTAGCCCAGAGATGTGAAATGACTTGCCCAAGGTCACACAGCAGATGAGCAGGGTTTAGAACTCATGACCTTCTGATTCCCAGGCCTGTGTGCTATCCACTATGCCATTCTAAGCACTGGGGTAGATAAAAGATAATCAGATCCCACATCGGATTCACAGTCTAAATAGGAAGAACAGGTAATGACTCCCCATTTTGCAGATGAGGGAACTGAGGCACAGAGAATTGAAGTAATTTGCCCAAAGTCACATGGCTGGTAAGTGGTAGGAGGTGGCATTAGGACCCAGGTCCTTCTGACTCCCAAGCCCATGCCCTATCCAGTAAGTCACTTGATTCATTCATTCAATTGTATTTATTGAGCGCTTACTGTATGCAAAGCACTGTATTAAGTGCTTGGGAGAGAAGCAGCGTGGCTCAGTGGAAAGAGCACTGGCTTAGGAGTCAGAGGTCATGGGTTCTAATCCCAGCTCTGCCGCTTGTCAGCTGTGTGACTTTGGGCAAGTCACTTAACTTCTCTGTGCCTCAGTTACCTCATCTGGAAAATGGGTATTAAGATTGTGAGCCCCGCATGGGACCTGATTACCCTGTATCTACTCCAGCGCTTAGAACAGTGCTCGGCACATAGTAAGCGCTTAACAAATACCAACATTATTATTATTACAGTACAACAACACACTGACACATTCCCTGCCCACAACAAGCTCATAGTCTAGACATGGCTTCATTGATTAGAGAGACTTAATCTGCAATTCCCTGAATGCCCTGCTGAATATAGACTGTAAACTAAGCTCATTATGATCAGGGAATTTGTCTGCTAATTCTGTTGTATTGTGCTCTCCCAAGCAGTTAGTACAGTAACACTTCGCAGATAGTAAGCACTGAATAAATACATTGAGTGATTACTCTCATCCCTCTCTCTGACTCTCCAGAAGCTGCTGCCCATCCTGCTCCTTTACAGAGTGATGGGACCTCCCTGCCGGCTCCATCAACTACTGAAGTGTGATGATTGGCAAACCACATTTTAAACTACTCTGTCCCATCGGTAGAAAAGCAGGTTGTATATTCATACCTTCAGAATAAAATACTGCTCACACTTTACAAAGTTAAGAGTGCTGGAATAAGCAGGCACTTTTAATCAATCATTCTCACTGAGCAGAGAGAAGCTTTCTCATTTCTGAGCTTCTAAGCGGCATGAGCAGATCTCTACAGACAGCCCCGAATGGTTTTCTTAGCCTGCCTCCCCTCCTTACAGATTGTATGCATATTGGTGGTTCAAAGTAAGGCAGAGTGTTGATATCTTGATTTTAGAAGAAATTCAATGTGGAAAAACGGTGGGATAAAGTGGCAATACCATTTCATTTCCTCTTTTTATTCATTAACTCCTGAAATGTAGGCAAGCATATATGTATTATATCTCTCCAGACTGGCAGGCAGCAGTGTGTGTCGTAAAGGCTAGAGACTTCTCCCCACCTCCCCCTCAATCCTTCCCTCTTGCCCCTCCGGTCCCTTGTCATTCATTCATTCAATTGTATTTATCCAGCACTTACTGTGTGCAGAGCACTGTACTAAGTGCTTGGAAAGTACAATACAGCAATAAAGAGAGACAATCCCTGCCTACAATGAGCTCACAGTCACTTCCCCACCCCTCACCTCTCCTTAGTCTTCCTTCTTGGTCCATCTCCCTCTCTAGACTGTAAGCTCACAGAGAATGTGTTTACCGACCCTGTTAATGTACTCTCCCAAGTGCTTAGTACAGCACTCTGCACACAATTAAGTGCTCAGTTAATAAGATTGATTCCTATGCTCAGCACAGTCAAGGCTGTGTACTCCATGCTGGCCTTTTCAAGCCACACCTACCTCCAATCTCAGACGTAATAATAATAATATTGATGTACTTCACTTTAACTGGGGTTTTCTTCAAGCATACAGGTCCTCGCTCTATTTAAATTACTCAAAGATGTGATATTCCACCACATCTTTAAAGGCAATTTGGATATCTCAAGAAAGGTACCAGCTGCATACTGGGGGCCATATGGCTTCCTCTCTTAGTACAGTGCTTTGCACACAGTAAGCGCTCAAGAAATAGGAATGAATGAACCCTTCCCTAGGACCCCAAAGACTTGATTCCAGATCTCTGACAGCTGCTTGGAGAGCAGAGGCCTAGTTCTGCTGCTCCCTAGCGGTTGGCTCAGCTTGCTGTGCCACTTTTGGATAACTGAAAGTTGTTAGAGATTTTCCCATGAAGAAGGAAAACAGCCCAAGGAAAAAAATCTACAGGGAAAATGCCAATTGCAATTAGAAAATGATAATAATTGTGGCATTTGTTCAGCATATTTTATGTTCCGGCCACTGTACTAAGCACTGGGGTTGATGCAAGATAATCGGGTTTAACACAATCCTTGTCCCATTTGGGGCTCAGAGCCTAAATCCCCATTTTACAGATAAAGTAAATGGGGCACAGAGAATAATAATGTTGGTATTTGTTAAGCGCTTACTAGGTGCAGAGCACTGTTCTAAGCGCTGGGGTAGATACAGGGTAACCAGGTTGCCCCACGGGAGGCTCAGAGTCTTCATCCCCATTTTACAGATGAGGTCACTGAGGCACCGAGAAGTGAAGTGACTTGCCCAAGGTCATGCATCAGACACATGGCGGAGCCAGAATTAGAACCCAGGTCCTTCTGACTCCCAGGCCTGTGCTCTATCCATTAGGCCATGCTGAAGTGGTACACCAACTTCCCCACTGATCCTTAATCTCTAACCCCAACTTCACTCCCAGGAATTTATCTGAGTGCTTACTCTTTATACAGCACTGTACTAAGTTCTTGGGAGAGTACAATACGACAGTTAATAGGCACATTTCCTAACCACAACACACTTACAGTCTAGAGGGGGAAATAGACATTATTATAAATAAATGATATGTAACTTTTTACAACTGTGGCCCACATCCTGGTAATAAGGATGCAAACTATTTGCTGGAATAAGGATGCAGAATAAAATTTTGTTATCCCAACAACCTTCATGAATCACAGTTACGGAACACTGTTAATAATGTCTTCCCAATCCCATTTTGAAGCAATTGTGAGTCACTAAGTGCTAGGGTATCACATCTGATTACATTCTTAAGCCAAGTTTTCAAAGAGGCTCCTTTCCAAACTCTGAGACAGCCACCAACATTTTGTCTTGTGGATGTATGTTCCTTTCTGAAAGCCACGAAATAAATAGAACAGCCATGCCTAAGGAAGAAGCCAATCCTGTCCTAGAGAAATTGATATGGGACAAAAATTAAGCCCAGAAGAATCAATCAATCAAATTGAGCACTTACTATTTGCAGGGCACTGTACTAAGCGCTTAGGAGAGTACACGACAACATGGTAACAGAGACATTCTCTGCCCACAACGAGCTTACAGTCTACAGGGGTAGGAATAGTAATTCTGGATTTTTTGCAGACTAAAATATAATTCAGATTAACTCCCCAGCAGCTGCTTCTGTTGCTCTCATGTGCTTCTGAGGGACTTTGGCACAGAAATGTTGGTATTTGTTAAGCGCTTACTATGTGCCGAGCACTGTTCTAAGCACTGGGGTAGACATAGGGGAATCAGGTTGTCCCACGTGGGGCTCACAGTCTTAATCCCCATTTTACAGATGAGGGAACTGAGGCACAGAGAAGTGAAGTGACTTGCCCACAGTCACACAGCCGACAAGTGGCAGAGCTGGGATTCGAACTCATGAGCCCTGACTCCAAAGTCCGTGCTCTTTCCACTGAGCCACGCTGAAATGGTGCAGGAGTAAGAACTCAGCGAAAATATATATAGGAATATATAAGTGAAAGGAGCAATGTGGTCTGTGTATGTGTCTGCAGCCACATTTAGCACCTGCCTTCCAAGATTGTCAGGGCATTTTAGAAGAATCGAAGCATTCTCCAGCGGGAAATGCTCACAAACTGAACAGAGAAATTATGCGATTTATCCATCGTGAGTCAATCTAGGAACAAAACTGGATAAAGATGATTGCTTTAAAAAATAGCCACAGACCTCATCCCCCAGCTATTGGACTTAAGTGGGTAGAAAACAGAGCCTTGTGATTCCTCACCTCACATATACCATGCTAGCACATGCTTACTCAACAATGTGTATCCAGCATTTTTTCCCTCTCCCTCCCCATTGCACCACTCTCTCCAGCTCTTTTCGTGCCAAGGATTTCAAGGAACCTTGAAGAACAAGGATTAAACTCCCAAAGGTCAACAGATCTTTGCAGAAGGCACACGACTATGGCAAAGATAAGCTAGATTGTCAGAAATCCTAGCGAAGAGAGAGGGAAAGAAATTTCCTTTGTCCCCGTTGCTTCTGTTGCTGTTCAGAAGGTTGCTGTAATTGAGTAAGCCGCTTGCTGGTTGCCATGGTGATCTCACCCTCCATCCTGCAGTTGCTAGGCCTCTCAGACTGCAGGCACCCACTTGTGCTGCTCTTTCTCACCTGGAACTCTGCCATTTGCATAGCTCAAGGGAGGAGTGGGCTTCCCTGTCACAATCCTGGGGATAAATGGTCATGATACAGCAGCCTGGAATGAATATAAAAGAGAAAGAAGATGCCTTTACCCTGAGGTGGTTGAGATCTCCGGGTTTAGAGCAACCTTATTGAATTACAAAGGTTTGCTATTCCCCAGGGGAAAAAACCACCACCTAGGCAGTCCTAGTGGCTAGTATGCCAAAATTCCCACTGATATTAAACCTTTCCCTGGTTTCGTTCGTTATGCAGCTGCTTCACATTAAGCAACATGACACGGAGATCACAGAGTTTTTTTCACTTAGATGTGTGGTACTTTCCCTGCAAGAATGGAGGGTTGTGGAGGGGAAAAAAGGGAGGCTTCTTGCCAGTGCTTTAGTGTGGTTTTCTCAATCAAGATTTGGCACCACTTTGATAAGTTGGGGAGGTCCTTTTCTTCTCCAACCAACAGAAATTGAAATGGCTTGCCCAACTGGTCATGGTATTCTCTCCCCAAAATAAATAATAATTGTGGTATTTTTTAAGCGCTTACTAGGTGCCAGGCACTATACTAAGCACTGAAATGGATACAAGAAAAATGAGTTGGACAGTCTCTGTCTTGCATGGCTCTGTAATAATAATAATAATGATGGCATTTATTAAGTTCTTGCTATGTGCAAAGCACTGTTCTAAGCGCTGGGGATAATACAAGGTAATCAGGTTGTCCCACGTGGGGCTTACAGTCTTCATGCCCATTTTACGGATGAGGTAACTGAGGCACAGAGACGTTAAGTGACTTGCCCAAAGTCACACAGCTGACAAGCGGCTGAGCTGAGATTTGAACCCATGACCTCTGACTCCCAAGCCTGTGCTCTTTCCACTGAGCCACGTTGCTTTTCTATCCTCTATCCCCTACTCATCTCTTTCGTTCAACTCACATATTCACCATCACCAAATCCTTGGGGGTTCTATCTTCAAACATCATTAAAATCCACCCTTTCCTCTCCATCCAAACCTCTACTATATTGATCCAAGTATTTTCCATATCCCACACCTGCCTACTTGCTGACCTCCCTGCCTCCTGCCTCTCCCCACTTCAGTGAAGTAAGGACTGCTGTCCAGATCATTTTTCTAAAAAACAGTTCAGTCCACATCTCCCCACTCCTCAAGAACGCCCCCCCCCCCAACCCGGGGGGTTGCCCATCCACCTCTACATCAAAAGAAATACCTTACCATCAACTTTAAAGCACTCAATCAGCTCATTCCCTCCTATCATACCTTGAGGATTTCCTAATGCCCAGACTCTGTCCTTCGCTCCTCCAGCAGCAACATACTTACTGTCACTCAATTTCTCCAGTCTCACTGCTAACTCCTTGCCCACATCTTGCTTCTATCTGGCCTGTAGTTCCCTCCCCCTTCATATACCACAGATCATCACTCTCCCCACTTTCAAAGCCTTACTTGAATCACTGAGCTAAGCCCTCATTTCCCCTACTCCCTTTCCTGCCTGTGTCACCAAGAAGCACTGGATCTGGATCCTTTAAGCACTGAATATTCACTCCACCTTCATCCCCAATGCACTTATGTACATCCCCATAGTTAACATCTGTCTCCCACTCTAGACTGTACACTCCTGGTGGGCAGGGAATGTATCAACCACCTCTGATGTATTGTACTCTCCTAAGCACTTAGTAGAGTACTCTGCACAAAGAAAGTGCTCAATAAATCCCACTTATCGACCCTATTGTTCTTCCTCTTCATTGGCAAAAGGCAAAATACTAAAGGTGAAGGAACTGCTAATGCTGAGAAACTGCAACTTCTCTAATCTCTCACAGGAAATCTTAATGCGTTGCATCAAGGATGGGTAGTTTCTGGTTCCTTTCCCCCCCTCACTTTCCCAATTCTCCTCCCCGAAATAATCAAGTTTGTAGAAGTAATGTAACCCTCTCCAGAATGCTGGTTTGGCTCTCGAAATCCTCTGCCCATCTCATGCAGCAGGACTACCAGGCTTGCGACGGACATCCTTACAGTTGTATATCATCTTTGGTATCAGCAGAGTCACTAGAAGGTGGAGGAATCTTTACTGTTCTATTCCTATGGAAATACAAGCTACTTTCACCTTCTCAGGAGAGGGGACCTGCAGGGACTCCTAAAGAACTGCCCCAACTGGAGAATTTTATAGAATTTTAAAGTCAGTCAGTATGAATTAACAATTTCCAATACATTTGAGCCCTTAGCCAAGCTAGGAGCAACTGAAAGGAAATTAGGGGAGGGTCTAAAGGAAAGTTGTTAAACTCTGTCTTCCCTTTCTCTTCTCTTTTTTAGAAATATAACCCTGAACCTCAGAAGAAATAGTGAATGCATTTACTTCAGGCAAGCACTTGTGCTCGAGGAGAGAGCTGAGGCACAGAGGAGGGAAGAGAGTGAGAAATGGACCAAAATATTTTTGAACCAAGCTGAAAGACTGATCGACACTCCGTCTATTCCTTTTACTCCTGTCCTTGAGCATACACCTCAGCCACTGATCCCCAAGGCTGGAGAGAGGCAAGGCAAAAGATTATATGACCACAAGGTTTATGGGCTGGATGTGGGGATTTGAAAGCAATTGAGGCTGGGTGAAAGGTGGGGAAAGAGGTCAATTCAAAGAGGACAAAGAAATGCAGGTTTGATACAGATTCTGCTGCTCCCCACCCATTTTTTTAATCGGATTTGTTAAGTGCTTACTATATGCAAGGAACTGTTCTAAGTGCTGGGGTAGATACAAGATAATCAGGTTGGAAGCAGTCCCTGTCCCACAATGGGCTCACAGTCTTAATCACCATTTTACAGATGAGGTAACTTAGGTCCAGAGAAGTGAAGTGACTTTGCCCAGGGTCACTTGCCCAAGCAGACAAGGGACAGAGCCGGGATTAGAACCTAGGTCCTTGTGACTTACAGACCCGTGCTCTCTCCATTAGGCCACACAGCTTCTCTAATGTGAAATTTAATTTAATTCTACATTATCACCATTAGTATCTTTACCACTACCAAAGGGATCTATTCAACCCCCATTGTGTGCAGAACACTATTTTAGGTAATTGGGAGCATGTGACAAAAGTAAAGGATATGATCCCTGCAACAGATCTAATTTGTAACAGACACACATTATACACATGCAGCAGACAGAGAAACAAAACTAAGATTCAAATGATAAAAATAAGAGTAAGAAAAATAGAAATCAATTGTATTTATTGAGTGCTTACTCTCTTCAGAACATTGTACTCTGCGCCTGGGAAAGTACACTATAACAGAGTTGGCAGGCAGGTTTCCTGCCCCCAAGGAGCTTACAGCCTAGAAGGGGAGACAGAAATTAAAAGAAAGAAAGAAATTACATTATTACATTACAGCCAAGTACAGAAGTGCTTTGGGGCTGAGGGAGGGGTGAAAAAAGGGTGCAAATCCTAGTGCAAGGGCAAATCAGAAGGGAGTGGGACAGGACGAAATGCGAGCTTGGTCTAGGAAAGCCTGTTGGAGGAGATGTGGTTTTAATAAGTCTTTGAAGGTGAGGAGGAATGAAATAGAATAAACAGATGTATTCACATGGATGCTCACCCTGGCTGATCACAGTGTAGGAATGACTTTTAGGGAGGGTTTTGGAGGTGAGAGGGATCGGTAATCTCCTGTAATGGCTGACCTTAGATATATCTTCACATATTGTAGGATATTTTCAGCACGCATTCTGTGCTAAACACTGAGCAAAGCACTCTGGTAAATACAGTACAATCAGGTCAGACATAGTCCTTGTGCCACATACGGTGTGCACATGGAACATCTCATTGTGTGGGAAAGAGTATTGCTGTCTTCTGAGGAGTATGCATTAAAACCATTCTTAGCAAACATGTTGAAACATGGTGTCAAGGAACTTAGCATCACTGTGAGGTGTCAAACTGATGACCCAGAATATTGAGTTTTTTAAGTGATGGAACTGATTCCTGCCAAATGTAGCTTCGCCCTGTTCCTTAGCTGAGCCCGCAATAAGTACATTGGTTGCCAGCAAAATATCCATTCATTTAATTGTATTTATTGAATGCTTACTTTGTGCAGAGCACTGTACCAAGCACTTGGGAAAGTACGATACAACAATAAACAATGGCTCCCTGGACTGAAACCAGTCAACTTCCAATAATTAAGTCATAACCTAACTCACCATTTGATCACTTACCTAAGGGAGATATTAGGACCTGGTTGTCAGGATAAGGAATATCCATTTTCCAAAATAGTAAGATTATTTGACTCTCCCCTCTACCCCAGTAACAGCCTGGTACATCCAAACATCTTTCTCTTTTCACTTATGTGGCAGGTCATTATCTTGCTTATAAAGTTTTAATTATTTCTTCCTATAACCCAGTTGCCTGGAGCCTAAAAAGTCCTATGCAGCCCACAAACCTTCCAATAGCCTATTCCACATACGTCAGGCATCCTCACCCTCTCCTACCCATATTAATTCCTCCTATTTCTCCCAAAGAGAGTCAGAGAATAATAATAATTACTGTATTTGTTAAGCGCTTACTATGTGCCAAGCACTGTTCTAAGCGCTGGGGTAGATACAGGGTGATCAGTTTGTCCCACATGGGGCTCACACTTTTAGTCCCCATTTGACAGATGAGGTAACTGAGGCCCAGAGAAGTGAAGTGACTTGCCCAAGATCACACAGCAGACGAGTGGAGGAGGCAGAATTAGAACCCACGACCTCTGACTCCCAGCCCTGTGTTCTTTCCACTAAGCCTAGGCCAAGCCTCCATATTCTACTGGACACGGCAAGTGTCAGAATAAGGAGGTCTAGGGACTTAGTCCCATCTCTGTCTGTGACCTGCTGGGCGACCTTGGGAAAGTCACCTAAATTATCTGTGCCTCTGATCCCTCATCTATAAAATGGGGATAGTTATGCATGCTCCTCCCTACTTCACAGAGATGTTGTTAGGACAAAATTATGTAATTGGTACTGTGCTAATTATCATCATTTTCTGCCCATCCTCATCAATGGGAAGTGCTTTTCTAAGTATTTGGGAAAGCACAACAAAAACACGGCGCATTGTACAAGAGTTTGCCATCTAATTGGATAGGCAAGCAAAAATGATTTTAAAATAGTGGGAGCAGGAGGAAGAACAAGGATATCACAGTCAAAAATACAAATATATCAGGATGAAATAGCTGAGTAAATACTTGCATATTCAAGTAAATCTAGAAATACAAACGTATAATTGGGAGTGATGGGGTTGGATTGATGGGATTGATTTCCTGTGACTTAATCAGGGAAGTCTTCCCAGAAGAGGTGGGATTTTTAGGAGGGTTTTACAGATGGAAAGAACTGTTCGTCACAAAGAATGACCCTAATTGCGGGAATACCATACCCCCCTACCAGAAAAGAAACCAAAAATAGACCTAGCAGAGAATGTTGAATTTATTTTAAGGCCGACTGCCTAATTTTTCCTTTCTCTGCGGCTGAATTTATTTTAGACCATGGGCGTAGACTTAACTTTATTACTTGATTAGGCAGTGGCAGTGAACCAAATTTAAAACTGAGGAAGCAGGATGATTGAAAACTGAGCAGGGCAGTTAAGGGTGATGAAGGAGGGATTTAGTCTGAGCCAAATTTGGAGGGAGTTTTAAAATAATTGAGGTAATTTGGATTTGATGCAGAAGGGAGGAAGCCAGTGAAAAGTTCTCCTCAAAATAAGAATAATAATTATTGTGGTATTTGTTAAACACTCTGTGCCAAGCACTTTGCTAAAGCCTGCAATACAGTGAGCTCAGACACAGCCCCTGCCTCACATGGGCCTCATGATCTGAGTGAGGAGGAGAACAGGTATTTAATTCCATTTTGCAGATGAAGAAACTGCAGCACAGTGAAGTTAAATGACTTGTCTAAAGTCACACAGCAATCAAGTGCAGAGCCAGGTTTACAATTCAGTTCTCCTGACTCCCAGACCCATGATCTTTTCCTCTGGGCCAACTGCTAAGAAACATTTTTTATGCTTTTGGTCATTTGAATTGACTGGAGAAGAGAAACAAGAATGGTAGAGGATATTGATAAAATAGAGAAGCAGCATAGCACTGTGGATACAGCATAGGGCCTGGGATTTAATCCCAGTTCTGCGACTTGTCTGCTGTGGGACCTAGGGCAAATCACTTGACTTCTCTGTTCCTGTTACCCCATCTCTAAAATAGGGATTAAGACTGTGAGTCCCATGTGAGAATTGGTCTGTTTCCCACCTGATTAGCTTGTTTCTACTCCAGTGCTTAGTACAGTGCTTGGAACATAGTAAGCCCTTAACAAATAAAAAAAGAGAAGATAATAAAAATCTAGATAAAATTTGGGATTTTGGTATATGGATTGATTTTTAGAGGTGCAGTCATTAATTTAATGACAACATCCCAGGAAACATAAGTGTGACTTTATTGTTCTGTTCTATGTGGATGATTCCCAAATCTACATCTCCAGCCTTGATCTTCTTCCTTCTCTGCACAGTTATACTTCCTCCTGCTTTCAAGACATCTCTACTTGGATGTCCCCAGTGATACCTCAAACTTAACATGTCAAAAATAGAAGTCCTCATCTTCCCAACTATACCCTGTCCTCCCATGACTTTGCCAAAACCACCATCCAAAATCACCAGAAACCTTGGCACTATTCTCAACTCATCTCTCTCATTCAATCCACATATTCAGTGTCACAAAATCCTGTCACTTCTACCTTCACAACCTCACTACAATCTGTCCTTTCCTCTTCATCAAAACTGCTATCATCTTAATCCAAGTACTTACAATAATAATAATAATAATGGCATTTGTTAAGCGCTTACTATGTGCCAAGCACTGTTCTAAGCACTGGGGTAGATACAGTATAATCAGTTTGTTCCACGTAAGACCCTCACTTTTAATCCCCATTTTACAGAAGAGGTAACTGAGGCCCAGAGAAGTGAAGTGACTTGCCCAAGGTCACACAGCAGACAAGTGGCAGATCCGGGATCAGAACTCACGTCCTCTGACTCCCAAGCCTGGGCTCTTTCCACTGAGCCACGCTGCTTCTGTATCCTTTTACTTATTTACTTATGGTTCTACTTATCCTATCCTGCCTTGATTACTGTGTCTGCCTCTGCTGACCTCTCTGCCTCTCCCTACTCCAGTCCTTACTTCACTCTGCTGCACAGATCGTTTTTCTAAATAGGGGTTCAGACCACATTTCCTCACTTCTCAAGAACCTCTAGAGGTTGTCCATCCACCTCTGCAGCAAACAGAAACTCCTTATCATTGGCTTTCAAGCACTCAATCACCTTGTCCCCTCCTATCCTACCTCACTGATTTCCCACTATAACCCAGAACACTCATTACACTCCTTTAATGACAACTTATCCTCTGTACTTTGATCTTGTCTATCTCACTGCCAAACCCTCACCCATGAGAGAAGCAGCGTGGCTCAGTGGAAAGAGCACGGGCTTTGGAGTCAGAGGTCACGGGTTCAAATCCCAGCTCGGCCATTTGTCAGCTGTGTGACTGTGGGCAAGTCACTTAACTTCTCTCTGCCTCAGTTCCCTCATCTGTAAAATGGGGATTAAGACTGTGAGCCCCACGTGGGACAACCTGATTCCCCTGTGTCTACCCCAGCGCTTAGAACAGTGCTCGGCACATAGTAAGCGCTTAACAAATACCAACATTATTATTATTATTATGTCTTGCCTCTGGCCTGGAGGTCCCTCCCCATTCATCCTGGCAGAACACTACTTTCCCCATTTTCAAAGCTTTTTTTTGTGATGGTATTTCTTAAGAGTTTACTATGTGTCAAACACTGTTCTAAGTACGGGGGTAGGTACAAGTTAATTAGGTCGACACAGTCGCTGTCCCATATGGGACTCACAGTCTAAAAAGGAGGGAGAACAGGTATTGAATCCATATTTTACAGTAGTGGAAACTGAGACACAGAGAAGTTGTGACTTGCCCATGGTCACACAGAAAGCAATAGGCAAAGCCAGGATTAGAGCCCAGGTCCTCTGACCCTCAGGCCCATGCTATTTCTACTACGCCATCTCCAAGAGTCCTTCCCCAACCGAACCCTCATTTCCCTTACACCCTTTCCCTTCTGTGACACCTTTGCCCTTGGATTTGTACCCTTTATTCCTCCCTCCCTCAGGACCAAGGTACTTACCTGCATTTTAATATGTCTCTCCCTCTAGACTGTAGGCTTCTTGTCTATCTCGTAGCAGGGCTCTCATCCACATCCTTCCTCTGGCCTGGAATGCCCTCCACCTTCTGATTTGACAGTCACTCTCCCCTCCTTCAAAGCCTTATTTAAAGCACATCTTCTCCAAGATTCCAAGATGCCCCATTTTCTCTTCTTCCACTCTGCATCACCTGGCACTTGGATTTGCACCATTTATTCACCCCTCTCTCAGCCACACAGCACATATATACAATGCATATCCATAGTTTAAATTAATGTCTTATCTCCCCCCACACACAGATTGTAAGCTCATTTTGGCTAGGGAACATGGCTACAAACTCTGTTATATTGTACTCTCCCAGATGCTTAGAACAGTGCTCTGCACACAGTAAGCACTTATGGTCATCATCAATATTTACATGGTGCTAATAACTTGGTTTAAAAAAGTCCCACTTAGTTCCTGTCTCATTTGGGACACAATCCTGGTAATGAGTTAAAAAAATAAATATCCTAATACAAAAGGGAAAGGTCTTTCACTGACATATACAAACTAAATTTACAGCAAAAAAATTTGTTGGGTAAATGACAATTTTATATATATATATGGTATAGTTTGAAATCTCTACTAAACAATATGCACTGATACAGTCATGTGAATTTCTTATTTATTGGAATAGCATTTCCTTGCTCTTTCTAAATACACCAGGGTAAAAAAAATCATGTTGCACAGTTGGTAATTTCTTGAGATAAATGTCTCATCCTTGTTCAAATTCATCTTGCAAAGGATAGTAATTTTAATTAATCACTATGAGGTTCCAGTTTGCATAAAGTGGCTTTGGCCTCTTTGCCCCCTTAATTAAATTGCTAAATTGCCAGTTCTTTGAAAGTTTTGATGAAATGGGAGATTAGCAACAGTTTTGAAATGGAAATTGAACTGCAATGGAATGCCAGATGAAGCCAGAAAAGAAAGGACATTTCGAATATTGCACTGATTCCCAGGTGATGGAGTATAAGGCAGATAGGAACACAAATACTCAGCAAGATATACCACTGTCATGTGTCAAAATGTACCGAAAGATGGATATTACCCTTTGTTTTAATACTATCTTCTAACGAAGATATCCGTCTTTTCCATTTTCCTTGAGCCGTTTTAAAGAAAGAAAATAGAATATTTGCAGAGTCCTTAACCATTAGACACTGATGCCTGTGCCTAGGGGGAAATTAAAATGGAAGATTGAATGACTGTGCAGTGTCACTGTGTGAGATTCACAATCTAAGGGGAAAGGGGAACAGGTATTGAATTTAGACTGAGTGCTCATTGTGGGCAGGGAGTGTGTCTACCAACTTGGTCGTAATATACTCACCCAAGCACTTAGTATAATACTCTGCATACAGTAAGCACTGAATAAATAGCAATGATGATTACATATCCATAATTTATATTAATGTCTATCTCGCCCTCTAGACTGTAAGCTCATTGTGTGCTGGGAACATGCCAATCAACACCGTACTCTCCCAAGTGCTTAGTACAGTGCTCTGCACACAGTAAGTGCTCAACAAAATGAATGTGTCCGTTTATTGTTCTATTGTATCCTCCCAGGTGCTTAGTAAGTGCTTTGCACATAGTAAGTGCTCAGTAAGTACAACTGAGTGAATGAATGGATTCACTGACCTGATGTTGGGCAATCAAGAGCCGGCTCTCCTTAAGCAGAGATTTTGGAAGCTCTGATTCCAAGGGCCAACAACGGATGTTGCAAGAGGCAAGCCCGTCAGTGTGCCAAGTTGCAGGTGTTACGTGCACACAGCTTGGAATGGATCGTTGGTCTTTCAGAGTTATTTTTCAGTCACATTGGTTACAAGGTAGTGTCAATAGAGGTATGCACTCAAGTATAAACCTCAAAAGAGATGATCATGTAATCAGTTTCTCTTTAGCAAATTATCTTAGCTTTCTATACTAATGAAACTTACCAGGTACTCCACTTTGCCTCCATGAACGCAGTGAATGGGGAGCACTATGGTCTTCTGACTCTAAGGTAGAAATCAGACTAGTTCTCCATGGTCTAATTGTTGTCAGCTGCTCTGTGGCTCAGTGAGAAGCAGCGTGGCTCAGTGGAAAGAGCATGGGCTTTGGAGTCAGAGGTCATGGGTTTGAATCCTGGCTCTGCCACTTGTTAGCTGTCTGACTGTGGGCAAGTCACTTAACTTCTCTGTGCCTCAGTTCCCTCATCTGTAAAATGGGGATTAAGACTGTGAGCCTCACGTGGGACAACCTGATTCCCCTGTGTCTACCCCAGCGCTTAGAACGGTGCTCTGCACATAGTAAGCGCTTAACAAATACCAACATTATTATTATTTCTTTATACTACTGCCCAGAAGATTTTTAGAAAATGATATTTTCCTTTTTAAGCTGCTTTCTCTCTTTTTTTAGTGGGCACATCTAAATTGGCATGGTGCACAAGACAGAGGGTTAAGAGTTGATGGTTAGAGGACCTGGTGGTTTAGTGGATGGAGCACAGGCCTGGGAGTCAGAAGGACCTGGGTTCTAATGCTAGCTCTTACATATCTGCTGTGTTATCTTGGGCAAGTCACTTCACTTCTCAGGGCCTCAGTTACCTCATCTGTAAAATGGGGATTAAGAGTGTGGGACCCATATTGGACAGGGACTGTGTCCAACCTGAATGACTTGTATCTACCCCAGCGCTTAGAATAGTGCTAGGTACATAGTATAGAAGCAGCGTGGCTTGATAGAGCACGGGCTTGGGAGTCAGAGGTCATGGGTTCTAATCCCAGCTCTGCCACTTATCAGCTGAGTGACTTTGGGCAAGTCACTTAACTTCTCTGTGCCTCAGTTACCTCATCTGTAAAATGGGGATGAAGACTGTGAGCCCTACGTGGGACAACCTGATTACCTTGTACCTATTCCAGGGCTTAGAATAGTGCTTGGCACATAGTAAGCACTTAACAAATACCATTATCATCATCATCATCAAGTACCATAATAATAATAATAATAATTGTTATTATTAAATTGGAAATTGTTGGATTGATGTGATGTCTCCATTTTCTTTTTACCTAATAATTTTTCTCTAGGAGAGATTTACTTCAAATTGGAATTAATCCAGGTCATGTCTTTCATTCATTCATTCAATTGTATTTATTGAGTGCTTACTGTGTGCAGAGTACCGTAATAAGTGCTTGCAAAGTACAATTTGGCAACAAATAGAAACAATCCTTACCCAACAACGGGCTCACAGTCTTGCCTTGGCTATTAGTGTTTGGCTCTTTTCAAGAAGAAATGATATGAAATTCTAACTCCATTACATTTGTTTAGATGTATATTCATGGTTCCTGATTATCCAGACACCCAAAAAATCACACAGTTCCAGGGAAGATCTACATTTTCAGATCCCCACTGTTTTAAAATTTATTTTGCACGCAAAAGAGCATCCTCTTTGTACCAATGTTCTTCTTGTTCAAAACAAACTGCTTTAAGGACTTTGTATTAAATGCCTCCTTCCACACTAATATTCATGCATTCACACACATGGAAAGATTTACATCTCCTAACTAAATGGTCAGTGCCAATTTGGTTTCCCCTGTGAATGAAGAATTACATCTCCCCAGGTAAAAGGATTGTGCTTTGTAAAACAGGAAAACATAAAATCATTTTAAAAGATAGGAAATGGCATGCATATTATTTATTTCTGTAATTAGCAAGCTAATGTGCTCTGAATTCTAAAAAAGGCTGTATTCCTTTCTTCCAGTTAATGGAGCTAATATTATGTGGCACTTCTGGATCTAGGAAAGATGCCCTCCTACAGTACATTATCTAGAACTCCATGATCCATTACCTTAGGCTCAATATGCCTTCTTTCACTCTTTTAAAAAAAATCAGAAAGCAATTTACAATCTATTCAGAACACTGCAAAGGGAAATCACTCGCAGCCACTTCTGCGTTGTGATTACGATAGTTGATTTAACAGTCTCCTTCTCTCCCTGCCAGTTTCATCCTCTCTGAACCTGTAGGATATATATGCAATGACAGTGCCATTCCATCAGGGTGTGCAAATGTGTGCCTGATGAGACCTATGGGTGTCCAACTATTCCTTTTACATTAAGTACATGTAAAGCTGGTCCCTACCTACATTATGCCCTAGAGTAAGCCTCTATATTTAAAAAAAAAAAACCCAGAGAACTGATCCCAGGTTCTATTTTTTTTCTTCTTCTCCCTTCACTTGCACTTGCCTTATTAATAAGACTGACTAGTCATTTTGCTTATCCTAAGAATTTCTTGGTACAGGGACTTCTTCCTCTGAAGCTGTGTTACAAACTGACTCGTCACTCATTTCAAGTTCTAATCTGAAACTAACTCTCTTCATTATCAAATCATATTTATTAAACCCATCCATGCTGGGCAAGGGGCTAAGCAAAATCAGCATCAACAAAACAAAACATGTTCTCTGCTCCCTAGGAGCTTGTGGCCCAAGAAAAGCCTGGTGTCTTCATTTCTCTCTCTGCCTGGTGACTTCGAATTATTACAAAATACAGTTGCATGAAATCTGTGAAAACATACTGAAGTATATTTAATTAAGAAGAGGTATTGTCAAGTGTATGAATTTGTTCAAGATAGATAAGTATAGGTTTTAATTTGTATCTAAAAGATGGTCCCCTCAAATTACAATGTACCCCAACAAATTTTCCACAATTGGCCCACTATCAGTACAGAAAAAAAGATGGTCACTGACAGAATTAGGGCATTCTGAGGCTTTCCAGATTTTTCCAAAAGGCCTCTAATTAAGTATTCTGTCAGCCTGTGCCTCGCTGGCTTATAAATACAAAGCTGCATTAGGCTGATGTGGATCTGTAGAAATAGGAGAGGAGAATACAGGAAATATATGACAAATGAATTAACAACAACTCTATTTATTGCTGTGGTCATGGATACCATTATTGGAGGTCAGGTCTACTTTAACAAATTATCTTTATAATTTAGGCCACAAAGTAAGGTTAAGTGTAATGATGGGGTTACCTGAGGCCAAACAAATTTCCCCTGAAATACCAGGAAAATTGAAACCCAAATGTATTTTGTTTGGCTTATTTTGAACTCTCTGGCTAATTATGAAAGTAAAGACTTGGTCCAAGGGCTTCAGTCACAGTGAATCTTCACCATTATCCATAGACTGAGAGCCACATTCTGAAAAGTGGGCACAAATCCCATGACAACAATGTCAGTATAGAGAGCAAAAATTAGATTTCACTCCTCAACTTGGAGTCCCTCTAAACCTTTTAAAGGGAAGAATATTAATGGATTGCTAAAATATATTGGAATACTGCCCAGGTATCATACTAATTATTCTTCTAATTAGGGGCTTGAATTGACAGCAACTACAAGATCATATATCCCTCTCTGGACTGATTGCAAAATGGCGACAACACTCATCTTTCGCTTCAGAAAGTCTAGGTTTGGTCTCAAGAGGCCTGAACATCTTCAGGATGACAATACCTCTTCAGCAACACTTTAAAATAAGTGACAAATCATTAATGCTTGGAAATCAATCACATCATTAGCACCAATTAATTTATACCCACTTATTTTCAAGTACCACCGATTCCTAACTAATGGTGTTATTGCTGAGGTGACTGGCTGAGTTGGATAGAACATGATCAAGGGTAGATGAACAGTCATTTTCGGATTGCTCCTGTCAGAATTAATAAAGGGATTAATGAGGGAAGTAGGGAAATTCATAGAGGCAACTGCGTTTTTAACCAGTGTCACGGGAATATAAATTGACTCAGAAGTCCATTTCTTCCAACTTTTTCAATGTTTTTTAATAGTATTTTTAATGGTATTTGTTAAGCACTTACTATGTGCCAGGCACTGTACTAAGCACTGGGGTAGATACAATAATAGGTTGGGCACTGTCCATGTCCCACATGGGGCTCACAGCTTTCATTTCCATTTTAAAGATGACATGACTAAGGCCCAGAGAAGTGGGGTGACTTGGCCAAGGTCACACAACAGACAAGTGGCAGAGCAGGGGTTAGAACTCAGGTCCCTCTGACTCTCGGTCCCATGCTCTATCCACTAGACCACATTTTCCCTGAAATTGCTTGGCTTTTCCTTACTTGGACAATGCTCCTTACAGACATACAACAGAGGCAGATGTCTGGAAAGAGGATCGGGAGTATCCCCACCATCAACCTAAGGGCAAAGCTAGCTTGAATCATTCATTCATTCATTCAATAGTATTTGTTGAGTGCTTACTATGTGCAGAGCACTGTACTAAGCGCTTGAAATGTACAATTCGGCAACTGATAGAGACAATCCGTGCCCAATGACGGGCTCATAGTCTAATCAATAATCAACACTGGCATTCATTTATTCATTCATTCAGTTGCATTTTATTCAGTGCTTACTGTATATTGAGCACTGTACTAAGGGCTTGGGAGAGTACAATACAACAGTAAACAGACACATTCCCTGCCTATAAAGAGCTTACAATCTAAGGGGGGGTGGGGCAGAGACAGACATTGATATAAATAAATTATTATTATTATGGTATTTGTTAAGTGCTTACTATGTGCCAGGTACTGTACTAAACAGTGGGGTGGATATAAGCAAATCAAGTTAGACACAGTCCCTGTCCCACAGGGAAAGCTCACAGTCTTAGTCCCCATTTTACAGATGAGATAACTAAGGCACAGAGAAGTGAAGTGACTTGCCCAAGGCCATATAGCAGACAAGTGGCAGAGTTGGGATTAGAACTCATAACCTTCTGATTCCCAGACCCATGATCTATCCACTACACCTTACTGCTTCTAATAATATTACCTTGGTGTGCTATAGCACCTTTATTACCCAAGCGCCCTCACATTAATTCAGTCTTTCACATTTCATTAGTTAATGTCTAACCAAGTGTTCTGAGGTCATCCAGGAAATTGTCAGAAAATTGGAAAATAGGATAGGTTTTTGCTTCCTTTGAGGAATGAAAAGTAGCATTCCTGGTAAATGGTCTGACACAGCCACTCCGCCTGCTTCTCTTGGAAATCTCAGCATGTAGCACTTGGAGATGAAGCATTCAGATTTATGCTTGAAAAACCATTCACATCTCCCTGGGGGTGGGGGTCGGGGGGGGGGGGGGTCGGAGGGGGGCACTGGGGCTTTGTTAAACACAGACCCTTGCCTAAATCTGAAAAAAAACTGTATGTCTTTCCAGATGGGAAAACTGATAGTGTTCCTTCCCTATTGAACTATGACCTTTCCCTTTTATTATGCTGAAAGCATGGGTTAATGCCAGTACTTTGTATTTGCAATATATGAAAACATTATTTTCTTCGGGAACATAGTATTTTCTACACATGCTCTGAAATATGTACCAAATGAGTCTCCAAACTCAAGGTGTATGCATCTGTGTGTATTTGCTCAGGAGGGAGGAGGGGGAGGGGAGAATGGAAGGGGAGGGAGATTCACTCAATTGCCTGAAGTTAAAGAACAAGTTTGTGATAGAGACATAGTACAGACCTCAGCTTTCCACCAAATCTGACCTGCTTAGCAGAGTTAGTCTCAGGCTTACAGTATCTAGCCGCTTCACAACTACAAATCCTGAGAAATCCCCTACTGGGCTTCTTATCTTTTTAGGAAGGTAAATTTCTTTACTGAGGTCCAGAGAGTTTATTCAGCCTTGAAAACATCTCCACTGAACAGAGAGAGCCTCAGGTTTTATGATCTCAAGGTGGTGCCTTGACTAGGCCACTCAAATAAGACTCCTTGCCATTAAGATTTTCCATTGTGTCCCCAGATTCTCATTTTCTCCAATTGGATATCTCTACTTGGATGTCCTGCTGGCACCCTAAATTTAACATGTCCAAAACAGAACTTCTCCTTTTCTCATCTAAATCCTGTCCGTTCCCCTTTTCCCCAACACTGTGGACATCTCGTCTATCCTGTTTTCCAAGCCCATAATCTTGGTATTGCATTCAACTCATCCCTTTCAGTCAACCATATATTCAATCTGTCACCAAATCCTGTCAGCTCATCATTAAAATCTACCCTTTCTTCTCCATACAAATTGTTTCTATGCTGATCCAAGCACTTATCCTATTTGTTAAGCGCTTACTATGTGCAGAGCACTGTTCTAAGCGCTGGGGTAGACATAGGGGAATCAGGTTGTCCCACGTGGGGCTCACAGTCTTAATCCCCATTTTACAGATGAGGGAACTGAGGCAGAGAGAAGTTAAGTGACTTGCCCACAGTCACACAGCTGACAAGTGGCAGAGCTGGGATTCGAACTCATGAGCCCTGACTCCAAAGCCCGTGCTCTTTCCACTGCGCCACGCTGCTTCTCCTATTCTGCCTTGACGTCTCCATCAGCCTCTTTGCTGACCTCTCTGCCTCTCCCCACTCCAGTCCATACTTCACTCCGCTGCCCGAATTACTTTTCTAAAAAAAAATTCAGTGTGCCTTCCCAATCCTTAAGAATCTCCAGTGGTTGCCTGTCCACCTCTGATTCAAACAGAAGCTCCTTACCATTGGCTTTAAGGCATTCAATCAGCTTTCTCTCTCCTATTTTACCTCAGTGATTTCCTATTACAATCCAGCACACACATTTCGAACCTCTAATGCCAACCTATTTACTGTACCTCAGTTTTGTCTATCTCCCCACCGACTCCTTGCCCTTGTCCCCACTCTGGCCTGGAACTCTCTCCCCCTTCATATACACCAGACCACTATTACCACCTTCAGCACTTAGTCCAGTGTCTGGCGCATAGTAAGCACTTAACAAATACCATAATTATTATTATTATTCAAAGACTTATTAGAGTCAGATCTCCTCCAAGAGGTCTTCCGGAACTAAGCCCTCATGTCCCCTACTCTTCTCCCTTCTGCATTACCTTTGCAGTTGAATCTCTACCTTTTCAGCATTTGATATTCATTCCACCCTGAAGGCCTATAGCATTTATGTGCATATGCATAATTTGTTTTAATGTCTGTCTCTCCCTGTAGCTTGTTAAGCTACTTATGGGCAGGAAATATTTCTACCAACTCTAATGTACTGTACTCTCCCAAGCAATTAGTACAGCACTCTTCACACGGTAAGTCCTCAATAAATGCCATTGATTCATTTGGAATTCCTCCCTGCATGGAAGGGAAAGTAGCTCTGTAGCTGAAGAGCAGGCTGGGAGGATAGACATGAAATTGAATTTTGCTGGCCCCGCTAATTTTCTGGGTTGGTATTTGTTAAACGCTTACTATGTGCAGAGCACTGTTCTAAACGTTGCGGTAGATACAGGGTCATCAGGTTGTCCCACGTGGGGCTCACAGTCTTCACCCCCATTTTACAGATGAGGGAACTGAGGCCCAGAGAAGTGAAGTGACTTGCCCATAGTCACACAGCTGACAAGTTGCAGAGTTGGGATTCGAACCCATGATCTCTGACTCCCAAGCGCGTGCTCTTTCCACTGAACCATGCTGCTTGATTCATAGCAAGTGACAGAGCCTCTCCGCTTGTCTGTAAAAGAAGGACAGATGGGTCGTGGGGAGGGAATTTGCTTCTATGCTGAGATACTTGGGAGTGCATTTCTTGTCCAGATTTTCTAGCTCTCACCAGCTAGTCAAGCTTGAGTCTGCCTCCCCAATTCCCCAGTTGAATTGCAGCTTCCCCATTTTTTATGCTTTATTATTTTGTACTAGCAGCCTCATTAGAATCTCCTCCATTAGCAAAGATAATTAAGAGTGGCCACTAGTTATGAAGAGAATGGCAAAATGGTCATAATCTTTATTCTCTCTTTTCAGTACGGGAGAGGACAGAGCAGAGGAAGACGTTCCACCCAGAGCTTCAAAGTGGACTTTGTGGGAATGGAAGAAGGGGACAGAAGAAGAATCCCAACTAGGGTGACCACTGATGACTTTCATGGATAGTGGACGCTGAGATGCAGGTGACATAGAGGGCATTGGGCTGGTATGGCAGTGAATCAACTATGTCATGTCCAACACTGTGTGGAAATACACCTGATTCCCTTCAAACTTAGAGTGTTTCTTGGGGGAAGCAGTGGTTCTAGTATCATTGAGGTCCCCTCCCACATCTTTCTAAAAATAGGCACCACTTCCGAACCACGGAACCTAATAGTAAGAACCAAAGATGGGTGATTGCAATAAAAATACTGGCCATTAAGGCATCTGTTGCTACATTGGTACTGGACAGAGGTTAGACTTGCTCACCACCAGCCTATGAAGTCTAAAACCCAACAAATGACCTCTCAAATCACAATCCTAGCCATGAATGTAACATGTGTCTCTATAATAATAACAATGATAGTAAAAATATTTGTCAAGCACAGTTCTAAGCATTGGAACCTCCCACAGAAGGCTCATGGTCCAAGTTTGAGGGAGAAGAGGCATTGGATCACCATTTTAAAGAAATGAGTAAGGTAAGTGATTAGCCCAAGGTCACACAGCAAATGGCCTTACACAAGGATCAGGCATCAGTTAGAGTGGAACTGGCAGCAATTCTGCTAGACCTCCCAGCCCTGGACTGGGCACGCTTTGCTCCTACTGGTTAGTCATCATCCCAGGGTGCCAAGATGGGTTGCAGAGTAGCCTGGAGTAGCCAGGTCCCTTTCTGGTGCAAAGGCTCTTTCAGAGAAATAATTAAACTTCTTTTTATTTCCCCTAAAGAAAAGAACTTCCATTTCAAGAACAGTCCCTAAGATCTCTCTGAAGGCACCTGCCTCTCTTTAGGCCCAAGCCTACTGTTGACCCAAGGTACCTAAGATAGGGGATGGCACCCACCATAGAAACAATAGCACTTGCTCCTTTTATTCACCCTTCCCCAGCCTCACAGCACTTATGCACATGTCTATAATGTATTTATTTATATTAATGTCTGTCTCCTCCCCTAGACTGTAAACTCACTGTAGGCAGGGAACAAGTCTACCAACTCTGTTATACTGTACTCTCCCAAGTGCTTAGTACAGTGCTCTGCACACAGTAAGTGCTCCATAAATACTATGGATTGATTGATAGGACAGGTAGGACATGGCTGCTTTGGTTACAGTGATCAGAGAAAAGCCAGAGTGCTGATCTTCCCTGCCTGTCCACCCAGACATTCTGCCACTGACAGAGGTGTGCACCAGCTTTCACTGTGGGGATAAATTACTCAGCAGCGTCCTGGTCCTGGTCCCCAAGAGCAGTTATTCAGATCTGAGCAACACACCCCTTCCCTTCCTGCCCAGAATGTCCATCCTGTTACCTCTCTGGGGCTCTAAGCCCCAGAACAGGAGAGATAAGCTTGGCTAGATGTCAGCTCCTCTACCCTTATTTTCTAAATCGCAAAACCCTGCTCTGATTAGCATCCACATGGTCAACAAGCACTGAACTTGAGGACAGAAACCAATCCATCTTAGGTGACTCAGCAACCAGTGGTCTCATTTTTCTCACTACCGTCCCCTTGCCTACATCCTCCCTCTGGAGCCTGGAGCTCCCTCCCTATTCATATTCAACAGACCACCACTCTCCCCACCTTCACAACCCTTCTAAAGATCACATCTCCAAGAGATCTTCCCTAACTAGGCACTCATTTCTCCTATTTGTCCTCCCTTCTGCATCACTTCCTTTATTTGTCTTCCATTCTGCTTTGCTTCCTGTATTTGCCATCCCATCTGTGTCAACTATGCACTTGAGTCTGTAACCCTTAAGAATTTGAATTTTCATGCCACCCCCAGCACTTATGTGTATACCCCCCTGTGATTTATTTAGGTCTGCCTCCCCCTCTAGTCTGTAAGGTCCTGTGGGCATGGATCATGTCTACCACTGCTATTATATATACTCTCCCAAGCACTTATTACAGTGTGCAGTGCACACAATAAGCCCTCAGTATAAACCACTGATTGATTGAAATCCCTCACTCCTACCTTGCTTAGTTCAGTCACAGAATCTGCCCACAGGTGCAAAGCATCCCCCTCCCCTGTTTCAACTTTCAGCAAATGTGAACGCTTTAACATTTTTGTGACTCATAATTGAAGAGTAAAGCATCTACAAAAAGTGTGTCTTTGGATCCCAGCCAGCACCAAGGGTGCAAATCTGCTCCTACAGGATCTGGGTTCTGAGAATACCGATTCCTTAGCTTTCATCAACTGGGAGGATGAATGAAGACGAATTAGTGTGGAGTAACATTTTAGACTTGAAAATGATTCACTCTGGAGCTATTTACTTTGATTCGTATTTCTTCTCAGGTTCCCTGGATTAATAACCTGATGTGAGGAGACAGATCATCTCTTGTGAGCTAACAAAACCATCTCTGATTCATTTCCTTTCTCCTTGGTGGTCCTCCTGAGTCGGGAAAGATTCATCTTCTCCTCCCTCCCACTAATAAACTGGAAAACTACCCAGAATGCTATGGGCAAGGATGCTCTGGGGAATTGAAGTGAAAAAAGATACTGTCAGATTCCATTTCAAATAAATGTAACCTGCTACTGGATTTGTGTTTTGATCAAGCATTTAACAGGCCATTTCAGACGCATGTCAGGGATAAGACAGACCTATTGCATTTTCTCTAGAATGGGAGGGAAATCGTGTTCTGAAGAGCATGGGAGTAAGAAGACATGTTATTAATATACTTTTCAAAGGTTTTCTCCTTTTCTGAAACAGCATCATTTGTTTTTATACTTCTTGGCCTATTTGTATTGTGAGATTCTCCCTGTTCTATTGTGTGTTTTTTCTTGCTTAGTTGGCACTCTGGATTTCTGGGAGAGAAGTGTGACCTAGTGGAAAGAACATAGGCCTGGGTGTCAAAGGATCTGGACTGTAACCCTGATTCCATCACTCTCCTGCTGTGTGACCTTGGGCAAGTTACTTAACTTCTCTGTGCTTCAGTTCTCCCATCTGCAAAATGGGGATTCAGTATCTATCTCCCTCCTACTTAGACTGTGCGCCCCAGGCCAGATCTGATTATCTTGTATGTACCCCAGTATTTAGTAATGCTTGGCACACAGTAAGTGCTTAACAAATACTATGTTAAATATTAGCAACATGACCTACTGAATAGAATTTGAGCCTAGGAATCAGAAGGACCTGGGTTCTAATCTAACTCCACCACTTGTCTGTTGTGTGACCTCAGACAAGTGACTTAAATTCTCTGTGCCTCAGTTACCTCATCTGAAAAATGGGAAGACTGTGGACCCCATGTGGGACAGACACTGTATCCAATCTAATTGCTTGTATCCACCCCAGCACATGCAACAGTGTGCTTAACACACAGTAAGCGCTTAACAAATATTATTACTATTACCCTTAATAATAATAAATACCAAAATTATTATCATTATTCTGAGGAATCCTTGGTGCATTCATTCCTCTCACACCTTCTATTGAAAGCAATAGTGAGACTTGGACCCTTCTGGCCTGAGGATCTGAACAAAGGAATTAATTAAAATGCAAGTTTTATTGCAGCCCCACTCACAGTTTCTTGTTTCTGTCAGTTACGTTCCCACTGAGTGAGGGAAATGAGAAGCTGGGCAAGGGGCTTCATGGAGGACCCATTTATGGCCCAGTGACAACAGCATAATACCAATGTCTTGCTGCAGTGCCAAAAACCAAAAGCTACTGAGGTCCTCTTTGCCCATGTTTAGTAGCTGTTTTCAGGCTCCCTGCAGAGCCTGTCTACCTTGCGGAACACCCAAATGGCTCTTCAGTCAAATCACTCACCACTGAAAGCGAATCCCTGGCAGGCATTCCCCTCCTTCTGTCTATGACCTCACCCCCTCCGGGCAAACAGGAAAGTGTCTTCATCAACAACCTCTCACTTCTGAGGTCATTTAGATAGGAGACATTCAAAATGCAGCTAATTAAATGCTCCTGATGGGGAAGGGTAAGTGAACCATTTCAAAGCTTAAATGTAGCCAAGCCCAGGACCCAGTCCTTAAGTAGTAACCACTCCAGCTAGAAACCAGAAAATAATGGTCGCATTTATTAAGCGCTTACTATGTGCAAAGCACTGTTCTAAGCACTGGGGGGATAGAAGGTGATCATGTCCCACTTGGGGCTCAGAGTTTTAATCCCCATTTTACAGATGAGGTAACTGAGGCACAGAGAAGTTAAATGACTTGCCCAAAGTCTCACAGCTGGCAAGCGGCGGAGCCAGGATTCGAACCCATGACCTCTGACTCCCGGGCTCTTTCCACTGAGCCAAATGAGATCACCCTTTCTAGCCACAGCATTAATTCTTGCAAATGATATAATTCTCTGAGCTGGAAGATGAGCTGGAAGTCTGTTCCTACCAACTTTCCCAAAGAGTCAGGGCCAACGATGATAGACTTTTGAATGGAATACTCATATGAAAAGACTGTTCATCCAGATCCATGGATTATGGGACATTGCCTCTAATGACCTGTGAGGACTGAGTGAGAGCTCGCCTTTCTAAGGCAGGGAGCCTCATCTAATTGCTGGTGTCCTTTAGCTTGCATCAGCAAGAGACATTTCTCCGTGCATCTCTCCTACTTTGCATCTCTGCACATCTGGGCCTACTTCAAATTCTTCATGATGGTTTTCCAAGGTCTCTAAACTGAATCGGATGATACAATTTTTCATTTGACCCAAGGGGTTCCTACTACAGAGGCTCGTTTCACTCCTCTCTATTTACCTCCAACATTTCATTGAGTCTTGCTTGTTCTTCATGTTTCTGCCCCTCTCTCCATCTCTACCACCATTGCTCTGGTCGAAGCCCTCATCAACTCCCTGCTGGATTACTGTAATGGCTCCTTAAATAGCCTCCTCTAGAACGTAAACTTCTTGAGGGCAGGGATCATTTCTACCAATTTAAATGGTGAGCCCCAAGTGGGACAGAGTCTATGTCCAACTGTACTAATTTATATCTATCCCAGGACTTTGAGTAGTACTTGACACATAGTAAACATTTAATTCAGTGATAATAATATAATAATAACAATAATAACAATTGTAATGTAATATACTCTCCAAAGTGCTTAGGATAGTGCTCTGCACCCAGGAAGCCCTCAATAGATACCACTGATCTATTGCTTTCCTTACCCAAACCCCTCCTCTCTTTAGTCTCAAATCATCCCAAATCACCCAATTTACTTATTTTGGGGAAGGAGAAAAAAAGCATATGAAATATGCTGTAATTTTCATAAGACTTCAATGGGGGAATGGTGTATCTAAAGGAAAAAGCCAAAGACAAAAATGCTGATCTCATTTTTAATCTCCCTCTGTATACCACTGAGCTAATTCTCAAATGGGTTTCTCCTTCTGAAGTCAAAAGAAATTCTGTGCTCAGACCAGGCCCTTAAGAGTAAAGTGAGATTAGAAACAACTCTCTGAATTCCAGTCTAGGCTCTCCTACTGCTTAACTGTATAACCTTCTTGGAGCAAATCGGTTGACCTTATATTTCAGTTTGTTCATTTGTAGAGTATTCAAAGGTAACCTGACATGTTTCCCAGGAAAATGGAGTTACATTATGGCAGTTCTGTCAATTGTTTTCAAAAGTCATTGGACCCCTGGAACACTATACTACCTGTAAAATCTGTGATGGCCACACCACGTTTCTCAGTGTCGCTTCCGCTTCACCCACTTCTCACATCCCCCCTTCAGATATCCTTAAAAATTTAAGTCAAATGGGAACAAAAGGAAGAAACAGATTATCATTAATTTTAGGACTGCTGACTTATTTTTATGAAATCCACTGCCTGCTTTTCTGTTAGATGTCTCTTTTAGATCTTTTCTTCTTTGTTACTCTATTAGGTCCTAGGAACCTGGGACAGTTATCTTCACATCTGGATTGATGTCTTGTGTTTGGAAAGTACAAGGTGATTTATTAATGCAGCATAATTATTTTCACACATTTTGAACAAACATGGGCAAATCCTCAAGATCGGATATTTACTTCCTGCCCAGAGAAAGGAGGGCAGAGGAATATCCTTAATGGGAAAAGAAAAATGAAAATCCATCTGTATCTTTAAATAAAAAGCAAAGCCTATTTTAATTCCATCCCGTGCTTGCATGAAAACGAAAGACATTTTTCACAGGTGGAAAATTGTTGTGACTCAAAGCTATTTGAACAAAAAACCTCCTATAAAATAGCAAATTTCCACCATGGGCAAACTGAACTGTTTTCATGTAAATATAGCAAACATTTAAACAATATTTTAATTACCAGATCTTCAGTGTATTTGAATTTCCAATGTCAGAAATGTTGTAAGTGGTCTTTGGGGGAAGTTCAAGTTCATAGAAAAATGAGTGCTCCAGTGGTATTTACTGCAGCTGCAAAGTAGAATTTCTCTTATTCACATATTAGATTTCTAAAACCTCATTAGATCCAACACACTTATTCTGCAACTGATTATTCAGCTTTGTGGATTAACCAGGCCATTTGTTTCCTTTTCTCTCTTCCGTTACATCAACTACATCAGAGGATGAGCAGGGACAGAGAAAGAAGGTGAAACTCAAATCTGAAAATTTTGCTTAATGCTACTACTACTAAAGTAGTGTTTGTTAAGCACTTACTATGTGCAAACACTGTTCTAAGTTCTAGGTAGATACAAGAGTGATACCAATAAAGTGCAAACACTGTATCTACTTTCTAGGTAGATACAAGATTCATTCAGTAGTATTTATTGAGCACTTACTATGTGCAGAGCACTGTACTAAGCACTTGGAATGTACAATTTGGTAACAAGATAATCAGTACAATTCGGTAACAAGATAATCAAGTTGGACATGGTCCCTGTCCCATATGGGGCTCACAGTCTAGGTAGGAGGGAGTAGGATTCTATCCCCATTTTACTGATGAGGAAACCGAGGGACAGAGAAGTTAAGTGACTTACTGAAGGTCACACAAAAGACAAGTGGCGTAATCAAATTAGAAACCAGGTCCTCAGACTCTCATGTCTGGGCTTTCTTACTAGGCCACACATGTTGGCATCTGAATTTCAGAGGAGGGTTAAAGCCATTGGCTAAAATGAGATTTGGAGTATATTTTGAATTTCAAATGACCCTGCTCTTCCTAACTCCAAATCGCATAGGTTAAATCAGGAATCGATTGTATTTTGTCAAGCTGAAATCAAAGGATTCTTTCACCGTCTATACAACCATTTCAGTACACTCCCAAGTGCCTGTTCAATTCTTGTCTATGGACAATTCAATTATGGTTAAATAGCATTGGATTTTAATTTTTACTTTTATAGGATAATTTTGCTCTAGAAATTGATTAATCCTCTTGAAATGATTTAATGACCCTTAGGTGTATAATGAAATAGTTAGTTCTATTACTGAGAGAACCTTAAGACAATCTTTAGGCCAAAAATAGTCCTACATTTTTTTTATCAGAATAATCTATAACCCAAAAGGTTAGTTCCATTTTAATGGCATTTGTTTTCTCATATTCACCTGGTGTGTCATGTTGGGGAGTTGTCATAGATAGTCAATGTGAGCAGTGGTTCATTCAATCTCAGGGGTCATTTGACTTGTGGGTTGAAAATGACATAAATGCCATTTTTTTACAATAAAATGACTTTTGCAGCAATCTTTCATCCCTTACCTGAGAAATCTGTGTAGTGTATGGCTATTAGATTGCTATTGAAGTTGAGAAATTTCAGCTTTCCGAAGAAGCAAAGGGCAGTCTTCTTTCCTATGAGATACTACTTTCCTTCTATTATATTGTCAGTACCCCAATAACAGCGGCTGTGAATTCTGGTTTTCTTCCCATTTCTTACATTTGCTCAGAGTAGGTATTTGGTAAATACTGTTGATGTTGATGTTGCTGTTGATGAAAAAATACTGATGGGAAGTAGGAGTCTCTTTCCACCTCAGACCCGAACAACAATGTTCTGGGTGAATTTCCAGAATTTGGAAAATTCTTTAGTGAAGCCATTTTAGCACTGTTCTTCTGGACATATTAGTTAGTGGGGCTGACAAGGAAATACTCTCAACTAAATATTCAAGACTCTTAGGTGTGGATCTTATGGATAAAGAAAAGTGGAGGTGACAGTGATCTACATAATGTTATCAATTGTAAAAAATGCCTATTTCAAATTCCAAACACTTATTTTTTTCCCTTTATAATTCGGTTGGCTAGGGGAAGGGTTTGAATTACCTGGATAATTGCCTGAACAGTATTTAATTTTGTCTCAAAAAATGGTATTGCTAAGAAATGACTTACTCTGCCTTGATTTCTTATGCTTGCATTGATCTTTTCAATCTTCCCTTCTATATCATTTGCGTCTTCTCCACCCCCTTCCTTATTCTTAGGTTGTAAGCTTCTGTGTGGCTCAGAGACCACATCTAACTTCTCCTTCATTAGACTCTTCCCCAGTCTTCTTTGCCTTTACACACAGGAGCTGCTCAGTAAATACTATTGAATGAATATTGTCATACTATTAATTGGACTTATCAACCACTTCTATTTGATACTCCCCTTTAGATTGAAATCCCCTTGAAGTTAAGGCTCTGATCTGATCTTTACTCTGTATCCCAAGCACGTCTGAGAGCAGCAAGGCCTAGTGGAAAGAGCATGGTCCTGGGAGTTGGGGGACTTGGGTTTGAATTGTGAGTCTGCCATCTGTCTGCTCAGTGATCTTGGGCAAGTCACTTAACTTCTCTGTGCCTCAGTTTCATCCTCTGAAAATGAGGATTCAATACCTTCTTTCCCTCCTACTTAGACTATATATCCCATATGGGAGAGGGGCTGTGTCCAATGTGATTAACTTTTACCTATCCCAGTGCTTACTACAGTCCTTGAAACATCATAAGCACTTAACAAATATCATTATTATTATTATCATCTGTGTCCGCTCCTTGTCCACTTTAGAATGACACACTGTCTTTTTCTCCCTTGCCTCAAAAAAGTTTTGGGGTAGCCCATTTCACTCTTTATCATTTATGGTGAAATCTACAGTTCCCCAGGGAAAGGGTGCTTACATCAAAGCATGAAATGGAAGTGGAAATATGATCCAAGAGGCAACTTACCATATTATCATTCCAAATCTTGGAAAACTTTAGTGTGAAAAGCACACTGGGCTTCACTTCTAAGGACTTATAAATCCACAAGGGTCAGCCTTCCTTCCCTCAGCTCTGCAACCGGTGACATGCCAATGCCTAGCCTACAGGCAGGGAATAGCACTGTGCCAGTCTGACTCTATGTACTTGAACACGGTTTTAGGACAGATGCTGCATTCATTCCAAGTATTAGTAATTTTAATAAGCGACAAAGGTCAGAGAGAAGGCACAAAATGATCTCCAGGATATTACTCTGCGCTCTGTGCTTTTTATCTTATAAGGGAAAAACTGGGTCCAATATGAGTGTCAATATCCCAGCAACATAATGATCTTGGCCATAATTCAGTCATCTATATTAAGCCGACTGAACTGCCAAAGTAGAACTGTGAAAAGCTTCAAAGAAATCCTGCTGAATGAAATCAATCTGTTTATCATCTTCCATTATATGTATTTTCTTTGCAGCTGGGGCCCTCCATAGAAGATTGCTCCACAAATCCTAAAGCAGAATAATTTCCATGTTGATTGCCCAGCTGAAAACCTATACACTCCTCATTCCCAGCGTTTGCCGGATTGCACCTTGTCTGCGGCAGCTCTGAGTGATGGAAAGCTGACATGGCTCCCCAGTTATTGTTTGCTGTGTGGGATATGCACAAGATTTCAAGGGCCTCACAATGCGCTAGTCAAAACCTGTCTGCTCAATAATCAAAGGACACAGTACCTAGGAATGGAACTTAGACCCAAGCCTGCCGACATTTCTTTATAGACTTCACAACTCTAGCAGTGATTTGCTAAAGAAAAGAAATGGATCAGAGAAGGGAATTGGGGTCTGGATTTGTGGGGAGACCAAGTAATTTAGTTGAGATGCCCATTCTCCATATAGTGGCCTAAACTCTTTTTATATTTTTTTTTACTCCACCTGATTCCAAGCAGAGACTGCAAGCCATCTGGGTCTGGTAGATGAGAGCTTGAAGACCAGGGGCAAAGAGAAAGACCAACAAAGACTACTGAGCTTATGACAGAGCTCCGGCCAGGGTTTGAGGGAGGGTTTTCAGAAACAGTTACGTTATGCCATTCTGATTTCCAAGGCAGCATTATGAACATGGATTCTGAATTTGCTAATTCAAAAATCACACCTTACTATCTTTCCCTTGTTAACCCCTCCTATTAGAATGTAAACTTCTTGTGGGTCGGAAATCAGCATGGCCTAGTAGAGAGAACATGAACCTGGGAGTCAGAGGACCTGGGTTCTAATCCTGGCTTGACCACTTACCTGCTGTGTGACCTAGGGCAAATCACTTCACCTCTCTGTGCCTCAGTTCCCTTACTTGCAAAATGGAGATTCAGTTCCTGTTATCCCTCTTACTTAAACTGTGAGCCCTATGTGGGACCTGATTATCTTCCATCTACTTCAGTGCTTACTACAGAGAAGCAGTGGGGTTCAGTGGAAAGAGCACGGGTTTGGGAGTCAGAGGTCGTATGTTCTAATCCCAGCCCTGCCACTTATCAGCTGTGTGACTTTGGGCAAGTCACTTAACTTCTCTGTGCCTCAGTTACCTCATCTGGAAAATGGGGATTAAGACTGTGAGCCCCACATGGGACAACCTAATTACCCTGTAGCTACCCCAGTGCTTAGAACAGTGCTGGCACATAGCAAGTGCTTAACAAATACCAAAATTATTATTATTATTATTAGAGAGCTTGGCCATAACAGACAATTAACAAATACCTCATTTATTGTTATATGTCTCCTCATTCAGTCATACCTTCCAAAGCACTTAATACAGAACACTGCACCCAATCAATCAATTGCATTTATTGAGAGTTTACTGTGTGTAGACGACTGTTCTAAGTACTTGGAAAAGTACAATATAAGAGAGTTGGTAGACAGATTCCCTGTCAACAATGGGCTTACAGTCTAGAGGGGGAGACAGATATTAATATAAATAAATAAGTTATAGATATGTACACAAGTGCTGTGGGGCTAAGGGAGGAGTGACTATAGGGAAGAAATCTAAGTGCAAAGGTGACATGGAAGAGAGTGGGAGAAAAGGAAATGAGCGCTTAGTCAGGGAAGACCTCTTTAGGAAATTTGCCTTCAATAAGGCTTTGAAGGTGGGGCCAATAATTCTTTGCTGGATATGAAGAGGGAGAGCATTCCAGGCTAGAGGCAGGAAGTGGGCAAGAGGTTGGCAGCAAAATAGATGAGATCATGGTACAGTAAATATGTTGGCATTAGAGGAGGGAAGTATGTAGGCTGGGTTTAGTAGGTAAGGTAAGGTAAGGAAGGAAGGGTCAAGGTGATTGAGTGATTTAAAGCATGAGCCCAGTGAGCTCTTAATGCATATCATTGCCCATACTTTAAGCACCTTTGGGGAAGCACCTAGGAAAATTTGTTAGCTTTACCAGGGCCAAAACATTTCAGAAGTAATCTGACAGACTGAAAACAGTTCTGTTTTTGCCCAAAGTAATGGGAAGAATTATCCTCAAAAGACTGCATGTTTGCCATGCATACACAGCATAGATGATGCAAGTACTATAATACACATTAGTCCAGCATCTATTTCTATGGATCCTTTCATTCCACAATCCCATAGCTCCTCCGAGAAAGCACGTTCTTTTTCCTGCCCTCTCCATGCCTCTGAGGTGCAGTTACTTCTAATGTAAACTCTAGCATCTGTTACAGATGCTAGACCTGTAGTCTAGATCTGTTGTCTGTTGTGTTGTCTCTCCTTAGTGCTTAGCACAGTGCCCTGACCACAGTAAGCACTCAGTAAATATGATTGATTGACTAGCATGTTAGACAAAATTAGAGGTAATTTGGGGGGGCCTACCTTCTCTTGGAAAAGTTTAGGTTAACCTTGATGCTATTGCCCCTGGGGATTGGAGGTTTGAAGGAGGCTAAGGGTTAGTAGCTTCAAAACAGTTGCAGGTCTGGTTTAGGACCTTATCTAAGTTTATACTAATCTCTTTGGACTTGAGCTTGTCTGATATAAGGGTTACTCCTGAGATTTTCAGTGCTTCTGGTGGACTACCTAGTCAGTGACTATTTAACAACCTACATGAATGAGAAGCAGTTTGGCCTACTGGAAAGAGCACGAGCCTGAAAGTCAGAAGACCTGGGTTATAATTCTGACTCTGCCACTTGGCTCCTGTGTGACCTTGGGCAAATCACTTCACTTCTCCGGGCCCCAGTTTTCTCATGTCATCTTCCTCTTACTTAAACTTTGACCTGACTTATTTGATGCCTTCAAACTTAATTCTTTAGTCCTCTGGATCCTTGAGGTGGCCACCAAACAGCTCCAAGATAAACCAGTAAATAAATGTGGAATTGCCTGAAGCTCAAGTGAGAGTTGATTCCAGTTCTAAGCTTGGGAATGTGGGCAAGACACTAATGTACATAAGGGAAAAGTCCTTTCCACCAAGCAACCTCTCTTGTAATAATAATGTTGGTATTTGTTAAGCGCTTACTATGTGCAGAGCACTGTTCTAAGCGCTGGGGTAAACACAGGGGAATCAGGTTGTCCCACATGGGGCTCACAGTCTTAATCCCCATTTTACAGATGAGGGAACTGAGGCAGAGAGAAGTTAAGTGACTTGCCCACAGTCACACAGCTGACAAGTGGCAGAGCTGGGATTCGAACTCATGAGCCCTGACTCCAAAGCCCGTGCTCTTTCCACTGCGCCACGCTGCTTCTCGTATTGCTTCCTTATTATCATTCAGTGGCTGGATATCAGGATATGAATTGTAGATTCTCCTTTTCATCTCCCCCCTGCCATTCTGTGTTCCAGCATTTTCCTAGTTTATTGCTTACTGATACCTTCAATAGAGAGAACTGTGACAAAATGTAACTGGGGGACTGGCCCTCTGCTAAGAGACATCCCCCCATGGTGGGAAATGGTAGAGTGGGGACCCTGACGTCCTGGGGATTAGAATGGTCCGGAAGGAGACTGTAGTCAGGGATGGAGCCTAGTCTTGTGGGGTGATGGCTCAGTGAGGAAAAGCATTCTATCCCTACTCCTCAACTTCATGAGAAGCAGCATGGCCTAGTAGAAAGAGCATGGGCTTGAGAATCAGAGGACAAGGGTTCTAATCCCAGCTCTACCACTTGTCTGCTATGTGACCTTGGGCAAGCCACTTAACTTCTCTTTGCCTCAGTTACCCCATCTGTAAAATGGAAATTAAGACTGTGAGTCCCACGTGAGACAACCTGATTACCTTGTATCTACCCCAGCACTTAGAACAGTGCTTGGCACATAGTAAACGCTTAACAAATACCATAATTATTATTATTGTCAACACAAACACTGAGAAACCAGGTAACCCTTCTTCCATCTTCCAGCAGTAGATGTCAGTAACTTAACTTCTCTGTGACTCAGTTTCCTCAACTATAAAATGGGAATGCCTGTTCTCCCTCCTACTTAGACTGTGAGCCTCTTGAGGGACAGGGATTGTGTCCAACCTAATGAACTTGTACCTACCCCAGCACTTAGAACAGTGTTTGACACATAGTAAGCACTGAACAAATACCATAAAAAAAGTAAGAGACCCTAAGCACAGATTGGTTGCTGGGAGCACCATAGGGCATGCAGTGGTAGAAAGGGAGGCTGACACTCATAGCAGTTAATTTTATCGCTTCTTAGTAGCTTTGCTACAACCTTTGGAGAAGGTAATGCTAATAACAAAAATGAGTTATTTGGATAACCTGTGGATTTCAATTACCCATAATATCCTTAATCTTCACCATCCCAGATAACAGAGAATTGTGTGGATATAGAACCTATAACTTTGGGGCCAAAGTTCTTCATGGATTATCCTTAGTAAATGGTGTGTGGGGGAAAAGAAGATGAAAATAGAAATGCATTCCTAAATTATTCTGAAAGAGAAGTCTCTGTTTGAACTATCTCCATTTACTGAGCTTCTGGAGAAATTGAAACAAACCCCTGAGAAATCCCCTGATTAGAAACATGACTGGAGATGGAAGAGGCAGAGACAAGGTAGCAGGACTGATGATGGGGAAAACTTCACCTTGCTAAGTCCCAACCAATTTAAAGGAGCCAAAGTTCTGGTGAGCCTGTCTCTCCTGCAAAAGTCCAAGGAGGTAAGACAGCTTAGAGCATAGATGGATGCTTTAGCTTTCTGCCAGAGCTTCAGATAAGTAGAGGAAGGATTAATCTTCCTTTAAATCGGGGTAGTCAGCCCTGCATGTGGCCAGTCTGCCTGGATATGACCTGCACATACAGCTCCCACATTGAAGGTAGGGTGGCCACTGATGATACTAAAGAGGACCAGACACTCCTTTGCCAACTGACAATGACACCTAGTTATGTTATGAAATAACAATGACAATCAAAAGGACACATACACAAATCTTCTTTGTAGAAGTTCATAGCATGGATAATAATTGCTGAGTGCTTTGTTGGATGGAGGCCGAGTCTCCCCACTGGGTCCAGAGTCTGGGCATTCCCTTTCCGGGGCCTTGTAAACACAGCTGCCGCTTCCAAGCAGGGAGGTTCGGTGGTGGGAGCTAGAGGGAGGGAGGCTGAAGACTTTAAATACCATATGTTCAAGCATTAGGTGCCATATTCACACCTGAAAGGTCACTGACAGATGAAAACTGTGCAATGTAAAACTGGACAACTGGACAACTGGACCCCACGTGGACCTGATAATCTTGTATCTACATCTGGGAGGGTCCAAGAGGTGCATGAATTGGAGTGGAGCATATCCAGAGGATCTTACTCTCCTGCAACTGTTCTGCCTCGCTTGTTTTCCAGCTTCACTGCCCTCCATGGGAAGCGGCAAACATGTAGCTACACTCACTTAGAGTGGGCATAAATCATCCTCACTTTCTGGCTATTGTGGCCAGGCCATGTGAGAGGAAGGTGGATAAGAAGGAGAAAAATCAATTCTGATGACTCAGATCTGGGAGAGCCCACTAAGCTGCACCAACTCTATTGTATTGTACTCTCTTGAACATTTAATGTAGTGCTCTGCATGCAGTAAGTACTCAATAAATACCACTGATGGATTGAGGACATCTGAAACAGCTCAGCACCTCAATCCATCAAATATTTATATGTCCCTACTCTGTTTTTCCAGTTGTAGCAATAATATTTATTGAGCATCCACTTCATGCAGCCCACTGTACTACGTGTTTCAGAATAAAGAAATGACACATTCCCAGCCCACGAGGAGCTTACACACTAATGGGGGAGACAAGCATAAAAATATTTATAAGAAGAGTAATCAAAATGGAGTACCCATATATACATGAATGATGAAAGGTAATAATAATAATGTGGTAAGTTCTTACTATATGCCCAAACTGTACTAAGCACCGGGATAAATGCCAAATAATCAGGTTGGGCACAGCCTTTGTCCTACAGATTCCCATATTTAATCACCTCAAGAATCCAGAAGGTTTTTACTTATAGCTAGGCAAAATCAATATTGCTGCTACTTTTGCTCATTTCTTCCTAGTTCTGTATCCTTTATGTAAGTGGAGTACAACTGGCCAAAGAGTTCCTCCCACTAACCTTCCTTGAACTTAATGACAGTCATTAACTCCCTTTTTTCCTTCTCATGCACAGGCTAAACAACCCTAGCTGTTATAGCCAATAATTATTCCTTTTGTCCCTTTCTTTACAGATGAACCTTGCAGTATCTCTCTCGGAGTGGTGAGAGCCATCCCCTGCCCTCTGACCCCTTGAAAAAAGTAGCTAATGACTTGGCGGTTCCTTAATTGGAACAATAGATGCCTTGGCTTTCAATTGAAGAAATTAAATAACCGTCAGTATCACTGGTCTACTGGTGCCAAGGAGACAGAATTACCTTCCGTAGTTGAGAACATATGCTAGATCCCTGAGCACCAATCAACTAATTTCTCTTGGGAATGTTTATCGTCTTTGTTTTTCATGAACCTTTTGGTTAAACAGTGCAAAGCATGTTCCCCACTGGGGGCACATAAGCAAGGAACATTAGTACTCACCTGATTGGATAGTCAGTCTTTATGGATGGAAGATCTAGCTGGATGCTCAATCCTGCTGTTTCAATCCCTGGGTGGCAGAAATCTAGAAAAGTTGTGGTCAAGATCTAGAAAAGAACTAGTTCCTGTTTTTAAGAAAACCACGGGAGCCCCATGTAAGTAAGGGATGGTGTCTGTTCTGATTGTACTGTATTTACCCCAGTGCTTAGCACGGTACTTGCTATTAAGTAAGCCCTTAAATACCATTTTTATCATTATTAATGTAAGAAAGTTGCCATTCTTGTTTGGTGAATGTGCTGTCTTGTTGTTTAGAAATTCTTCTTAGCCCAGTCTCAATACTTGACAGAGGATTATGAGACAAGAAACATTGGGTTGTGAAATATCCTTCCATGGACATCTTTAGAATAGTATGGACACCCATCTGTAAGGGCTGGCACAGTATTGTTTTAGGAGTAGTGAGGTGGAGTTCTAGATCCCCAAGGGTCTGTCCTTCTTGAGAAGTCCAGGAGCTTAGAGAAAGAGGTCCAGTTTCCCCTTCCCCTCTCCCCAACCTCTCCACTCTGGGTTCTCCTGGGTGCTGAGGAATTCTGGTTCAGAGATATTGTGATTTGGTAGGCATTCTGAACTGCACAGGCCTTGGATCTGAATAACATCAAGTGCAATTCACTGGGGAGTCCATGTTCTTCTAATTCAATCTAGCTAGGGGCAGAGGGAGCTCAGAAGGGATTTGGTGCAAGCCCACAGCCTCTCCACAGTGAGCATAATATGGCCAGCTAGAGAGAGAGAGCACACAACTGAGAAATATATCTTTGATATTACAGATTGCCTTTTTAAAGCCTAATCAATCTCTGTTTTAAAGAGGGCTAGGGGAACAAATAATAAATGTATTTGATATGACTATATGTCTTAAGCTCTGATGTAGATACGAGATTATCAGGTCCACGTGGGGTTTGCAGTCAAAGTAGGAGGGAGAACAAGTATGCAATCCCCATTTTGAACATGAGGGAGCTGAGACACAAAGCAGTTTGATGACTTGCTGAAGGTCACACAGCAGGTAAGTGGCAGAGAAGCATTTATAATTTGGATTGCAGAGAGAAACTACAGGCCATGTTACCTTCAGACTTCAACAGATACTGGTTTGGCCTTGATTTTAAAATAGAGCTCAGTGTAATGACTCAGAAAAGTCATCAGAAGCAGCTAAGCAAATCTCAGTACCAATCAATACAGGAGCATTTTCCAGGGCATGGAATAGGGTGGCTTGGTTTGCTGATACACTGAGACCCACTAATGGTCTAAGGTATGCAACCCCAACCTCTATTAATCAATGAATCAATGATATTTATTGTCTGCTAACTTTGTGAGGAGCACTGTACCAAGCATTTGGGAGAGTACAATTCATTTATTTATTCATTCAATCATATTTATTGAGTGCTTCCTGTGTGCAGAACAATGTACTAAGCACTTGGGAGAGTACAATACAACAATAAACAGTCCCATCTCTGCCCTCAGTGAGCTTACAATTTAGAATGGTGGTGACAGACATCAATACAAACAAATAATATTATAAATATGAGTTGGTAAACACATTCCCTGCCCAAAGTGTGCTTAAAGTCTAGAGAGGAAGACTGATGTTAATATAAATAAATTATGGTAAGTGCATAATTGCTGTGGGGCTAAGGGAGGGGTGAATAAAGGGTAAAAATCCAAGGGTGACAGAGAAGGAGGGAATGGGAGAAGAGGAAATGAGGGCTTAGTAGAGAAAGGCCTCTTGAAGGAGATGTGTTTTTAAAAAGACTTTGACGGTGAGGAGAGTGATCGACTGTCAGACATGAAGTGGGAGGGAGTTCCAGGCCAGAGGCAGGATGTGGGCAAGGAGTCTGAGGTAAGATACATGATAGATGAAATTGAGATGAGTGAGTAGATTAATATTAGAGGAGCCATGTTTATGAGGTAGGTGGTAGTAGTAAATTAGGAAAGTAAATTAGGAGGGGGAAAGATAACTGACTACTTTAAAGTGAATGGTAAGGAGTTTCTGTTTGATGCAGAGGTGGATGAGAAGTGTGGAAGCATGAACTGAATGGTTTTGTGAAAAATGATCCAGGCAGCTGAGTGAAGTATGGACTAAAGTGAGGAGAGGCAGGAAATAGGGAGGCCCGCAAGGAGGTTGATGCAGTAATCAAGGCAGGAGAGGAGAAGTGCTTGAATTAATGTAGTACAAGTTAGGATGGAGAAGAAAAGGTGGATTTTAGTGATGTTGGGAAGGATGAATCAACGGAATTTGGTGACACTGAATATGTGGGTTGAATGAGAGAGAAAGGAGTTGATAATGCCAAGGTTATGGGCTTCTGAGACAGGGAGGAGGAGGATGTTGTTGTTTACAATGAAGGAAAAGATGTGGAAGGACAGAGTTTGGGTGGAAACATGAGGAGTACTGTTTTGGATATGTTAAGTTTGAGGCTTCAGCAGGACATCCAAGCAAAGATGTCCTGAAGGTCAAAAGAAATACAAGACTGCAGAAAGAGAGATCAGGGCTGGAGCTGTAGATTTGGAAATCATTTTCAAGGAGTTGATAGTTGAAGCCGCAGAAGTGATTGAGTTCTCCAAGTGAGTGGGTGTTGATGGAGAATAGAAGGGGACCCAGAAATGAGCCTTGGGGAATCCCCACAGTTAGGGGGTAGGGGACAGAGGAAGAACCCACAAAAGAAAATGAGAATGAGTGGTCAGAGAGATAGTAGGAGAACCAGGAGAGGACAGCGTCAATGAAGCCAAGGTTGGACAATGTTTCTAGGAGAAGGGGGTGGTCGCCAATACGGAAGGCAGCTGAGAGGTGAAGAAGGATTGGGATGGAGAAGAGGCTATTGGATATGGCAAGAAGGAGGTTATTGTTGACCTCAGAGAGGGCTGCTTTGTTGTAGTGCAGCGGGTAGAAACTCAATTGGAGAGTGTCAAGAAGAGAACTGTAGAGGAACTGGAGACAGTGGGTGTAGGTTACTCGCTTAATGGGTTTGGAGAGGAATGGTAAGGAGGGAGCTTGGGGGAAAACTGGAGAGAGTTAGGGGGTCAAGGGAGGGGTGTTTTAGGATTTGGGGGACATAAGCATGTTTGAAAGGAGTGGGGAAGAAGGCACTGTTGAGTGAACAGTTGAAGATGGCAGTCAGGGAAGAAAAAAAGGAGGGGGCAAGTGTTTCAGTATGATGCAGTGGGATAGGGTGAATTGTGAGAGGAGGATAGGAGATCTCTTGAGATAATGCTGTTAAAGATGGGAGAATAGAAAAAGCGAAAGGAGGAGGGAGGGGCTGGAGAGGAGCAGGGGAGATTTTAGAGAGATCATTCCTGATGATTTCAATCATACTCAAATAGTTTTAAATCACCAATTAGATTCTGACAATCACAAATCCTTATTCCAACCAGGCCCTGAATGAGAGCAGAAAAAAAATATTTCTGGAACCAAACCAGATAAAGATGTCTTGGGAGAGACAAAAAGCAAACCCAGTTTTTTCAAGTCTGCGGATTCTGAATGGCCACTGTGGTCCTAGAAAAATCAGTAAAACTCACAACCCCATCACTGTCCAGGCAAATATTATGCCACCTACTCTTTAGAGCTCATATAAATCTGAATAATCTGCATCAAAATACACTTTTCCTTGCAGTAGCCAGCTACAAACCCCTCTGTAGGAGTGGAAAAACAGCAAAACTTGATTTAAAATAAATGATCCTACTGTACCATTGGAGAGAGCTTACAAGGATTAGTCATATATGTTTCCCTTCAGTGAACAATTCTTCACTACTTCTAATATTCAGTAGCATAAAGCACCATGATGCATCAGCCTTCTGACGCAGCTTTCAAGGCATGGTACAGGCTGGAATGATCAGCACCACAGAGGTTGTTCTCGGAAGGTTTAATAATAATAACAATAATAATAATTATGGTATTTAAGTGCTTACTATGTGCAGAGCACTGTTCTAAACTCTGGGGGAGATACAGGGTAATCAGATTGTCCCACGTGGGGCTCACATTTTTTAATCCCCACTGTTACAGATGAGGTAACTGAGGCACAGAGAAGTTAAGTGACTTGCCCCAGGTCACACAGCAGACAAGTGGAAGAGTCGGGATTAGAACCCACGACCTCTGACTCCCAAGCCCGTGCTCTTTCCACTAAGCCATGCTGCTTCACTATAAGTGAACCAGACTGAATTCCCAATATAAACTGCTGAAAGTCTGAAGAGAGTCTAATAATAATGGTGATAATAATAAAAATAATTGTAATAATAATCTTACTAGGTGCCGAGGACTGGACTGAGTGCTAGGGAAGATAATGAGATAATCAGGTTGGACACAATCCATATCTCACACAGGGCTCAGGGTGGAACAAGGGATGTAGAACAAGTATTGAACCCCCATTTCACAGATGAGGAAACTGAGGTACAAACAAGTTAAGTGACTTGTCCAAAGTCTCACAGCAGGCAGGTGCATGATCTAGTGGAAAGGGCAAAGTCCTGGGAGTCAGAGGACCTGGGTTTTTATTCCAGTGCCATCATTTTTCTACCGTGTAACTTTGGGCAAGTCACCTCACTTCTCTGACTTAGTTTCCTCATTTGTAAATTGGGATTAAATAGCTGCTCTCCCTCCTCCTTAGACTGTGAGACCCATAAAGGAAGGCACTGTGTCTGACCTGATTATCTTGTAGCTTCCACAATTAATTGTATTTATTGAGTGCTTACTTTGTGCAGAGCACTGAAGTAAGCACTTAGGAGAGTACAATATAGCAGAGCTGGTAGAAATATTCCCTGCTCACAGAAGCTTTCACTCTAGATTGCTTAGTATAGTGATGGCCCTAATAAGTGCTTAAGAAATAGAGTGAGAGGTCATGGGTTCGAATCCCGGCTCAGCCGCTTGCCAGCTGTGTGACTTTGGGCAAGTCACTTAACTTCTCTGTGCCCCAGTTACCTCATCTGTAAAATGGGGATTAAAACTCTGAGCCCTACGTGGGACAACCTGATCACCTTGTATCCCCCAGCGCTTAAAACAGTGCTTTGCACATAGTAAACCCTTAACAAAACACCACCATTTTATTAGAAGATCCAATCCCTGCTCTAAAGAAGTTTACCACAGCAAATACTGGGGAAGAACCTGGGGGCAGGGTGGCTGGCAGGCTCAGATGGTAACCAGCAGTTCTTTTCCTTTTGGCAACACCCAGGCAGCTAAAACAGCCACACTGGGAGAATGATGATCCCAGCAAGATCCAGTAGCCTGGAAAGGAGGTAGTTTTGGTAATGCAGAGACTAAGGGAAGGCGTATGAGGGGGTTGCTTTACCCTTAGGAGCTCTTATAGATGCATTTTTGCTCCTCCAGGAGCCTCAGACAGAAAGTCAGAGGCTACGATGATGAGGCCAATTCTGTTTGAGATTCCAGAGGAAAGCAAGATAAAGACAGTTGAATGACCTGGCTCCAAGTTGCTAGGACACCCCCAGGGCAAAATTCTTTCTCTCCCACCTTCCCCACCCACACATGCTCCTACCCAGCATTTCCAGAACTCGAATTCATCTCCCAAACTGTAGCTCTGACAAGTAGACAGTACATTCCATTGAGCCTCAGCAATCAGGGAATATGGCTGACTAGAGGAACCGGGAGTGATTTCCCTGCTGTCTAGGGGAGCAAAATCAGAGTCAGAGGATTGTGGCTGCAAACTACAGTGCCAATCTTTGAACACATTAACTATGAGCCCCTCAGAACACCCCTGCTTCAGCCACACAACAAAGAGGTCACTAAGACCTCGAGGATGACTCTGGCTGTCCAATCCTCAAAGTGGCTGAAGTGGATAGCTCAGGGTTCAACTTCTCACCTTGTTATTCCACAAGATCCCCAAGTCAGTCAGGCAATCAATCGTATTTATTGAGTGCTTACTACCTGCAGAGCACTGTACTAAGTGCTTGGGAGAGTACGCTATAACAGACACTATCCCACCCCACAGTGAGTTTACAGTCTAGAGGGGGAGACAGACATTAATATAAATAAATTACAGTGGGCCCTTCTATGCACTCAATTATCCCAGTACTTCAACTATATCCAATCTGCTCCTATTGTATCTACCCCAGTGCTTAGTATATTGCTTAACATATAATCACTCAAATAACATGATTTTTATTATTATTATTTGGGTCTTATGTGCATGACACTGCTCCCTTATGAGCAGTGATCACATATACCAATTCTACTGTACTGTATTCCCCCAAATGCTTGTACAGTGTTCTACACATAGTAAGCAATCAATAAATAATAATAATGTTGGTATTTGTTAAGCGCTTACTATGTGCAGAGCACTGTTCTAAGCGCTGTGGTAGATTCAGGGTAATCAGGTTGTCCCATTTGAGGCTCACAGTTAGTCCCCATTTTACAGATGAGGTAACTGAGGCAGAGAGAAATTAGATGACTTGCCCACAGTCACACAGCTGCCAAGTGGCAGAGAAGGGATTCGAACCCATGACCTCTGACTCCTAAACCTGGGCTCTTTCCACTGAGCCATGCCGCTTCTCAAATAAATAAATAAATAAATACTATTGATTGATCTGCCAAGTTGAGAATAGCCTCAACCAATCAATTGCAGTTAGCCTCTTCCCGCCCTTTCCAGTTATCTCCTTGGATTGGGTGTTGACCTGCTTCAAATGAGAATTTTTTCCTGGGTGGCAGGTGGCTTGAGTTTCCACCTTCTGTGCTTCCTACTGACCCCAAAGATAGCCCTGTTACTTACAATAGTGCCCCCCAAAGATGGAGCTTTGTCAGAGGCTTGGCCACAGGTGAGCCCCATGAAGGAGAGGAACTGTGACTGACCTGAATAACTTGTATCTACCCCAGGGTTTAAAACAGTGCTTAACACATAGCATTTAACAAATACTATTATTATAATTCCAGGATTAGATGATACCTTATCTGTCCTACCTCCATGTCCATTTTGCTTATGAATAATAGCAATAATAAATGTGGTATTTGTTAAGCATGTACACATGCTAGACACTGGACTAAGTGCTCGGGTGAGGGGGGAATGCAAGCAAATTGGGTTGGACTCAGTCCTTGTCCCACATCAGGTTTGCAAATCTTAATCCCCATTTTAACTGAGGCATTTAGATATGAAGTGACTTTGCCCCTCTCTGTTGGGTCCCTGTAAGGAAAGGATCCTATCCTGAATGTGCAGTCCCACAGGACTAAACCATACTCTAAACAACACTGAGAAGCAGGGACAAGGCATGCTGGTGGCAAAGTTTCCAGCAGTGTACCCTAACCCTTCTAACTCAGCACCCATAAACACCTGCCTTACATCAGGGGATAATGCATCACCTTTATGTGGTCTACAGGAAGGGACACATCTTTCATCTTTGAGGTAAGCAGGGACACTAAGTATTAAAGATTTACAAGGTGTCATTTAGAAAATGACAGAAAAAATCAATTGCATTTATAGAGCACTTATATGTGCAGAGCACTATACTAAGAACTTGGGAGAATAATAATTGTGGTATTTATTAAGTGTTTATTGTGTGCCAGGCACCTCTACTAAGCACTGGGTGGAGTACAAGCATATCGGGTTAAAACAGTCCCTGTACCACCTGGGATCACAGTCTCAATCCCCAATCTACAGATGAGTGAACTGAGGCACAGAGAAGTGAAGTGACTGGCCCAAGGTCACACAGCAGGCAGGTGGCAGAGGCAGGATTAGAACCCATGACCTTCTGACTCCCAGGCCCGTACTCTATCCACTACACCACACTGCTTTTGCAGCATAAGTACAGCATCTGCAGCTTCTGAATACAATGTAGCAGAGTTGGTAGACCCATTCCCTGCTCTCAAAGAGCTTACAGTCTAGAGGGGGGGATGGACATTAATTTAAATAAATTACAGTTATATAGACAAGTTCTGTGGAGCTGAGAGGGGAGTAAGTAAAGGGTGCAAATCCAAGTGCAAGGTGGATGCAGAAGGGAATGGGAGAAGAGGAAATGAGGGCTTAGTAGGGAAAGGCCTCTTGGAGGAGATGTGCTTTATTTAAGGTTTTGAAGGTGGGGAAAGTGATTGTCTACCATATATGAAGGGGGAGGGAGTTACAGGACAGAGGCAAGACCTGGGTGAAGCGTTGGCAGTGTGAAAGACAAAATTGAGATACAGTGAGTAGGCTGACAAGAGGAGCGAAATGTCCATGGTGGGTTGTAGTAGGAAATTAGAGAGGTAAAATAAGAAGAGGCAAAGTGATTGAGTGCTTTAAGGTCAATTGTAAGGAGTTTCTGTTTGATGCAGCTGCAGATGAGCAACCACTGGAGGTTCTTGAGGAGTGGGAAAACATGGGCTAAATGGTTCTGTGGCCTAAATATAAAGTGATTCAGGCAGCAGCAGAGTGAAGTATGGACTAAAGTGGGGAAAAGACAGGAGGCAGGGAGGTCAGCGAGAAGGCTGATGCAGCAATCAAGGTGGGAGAGGATAAATTCTTGGATTAATGTTGGAAGACGTTTGGATGGAGAGGAATGGGTGAGTTTTAGCAATGTTGTGGAGGGTGAACCAAAAGGACTTGATGACAGATTGAATATGTGGGTGGAATGAGAGAGATGAGTGGAAGGTAATGCAAAAGATATGGGCTTGAGAGACTGGGTGGTGATGCTGTCCACAGCACAGGGAAGATCGGGGAAGGACAGGTTTGGGTGGGAAGATGAGGAGTACTGTTTTGGACATATTAAGTTTGAGGTGCTGACCAGACAACCAAGTACAGATGTCCTGAAGGTCGGAGGATATATGAGACTGCAGAGAAGGAGAATGATCAGGGCTGGAGAAGTAGATTTGGGAATCATCTGCATGGAGATGGTAGTTGAAGCCATGGGAATGAATGAGTACTTCAGAAAATAGCAGCTTTTAAAACAAAGGTATTATGCATTTTGTTTATTTTCCCTTCCTGGAAAATTACTTTTGAATTTTTTTGCGATTTAGCATTCATTCATTCATTCAATCATATTTATTGAGCCCTTACTGTGCAGAGCACTGTACTAAGTGCTTGGAAAGTACAATATAGCAGGATAATCACATGTAAATGAAAGCTGAATTTATATGCTATTCAACATCAATCAGTGGTCTTTATTGAGGACTTACTGTGTTCAGATCACCATACTAAAGCATGAAATCAGATGTTTTCCTGTGACATGACCCAAAGTCCTTCTCCCTGAAAAACTTCAGTTTGTGCAAATGAGAGTAACACTGAAGAGATATGAATATCCATATAGCCTAAATAGGTAAAGATTTTCCTTTGTTTCCACATCTCCACACTGTTAACCATACAGGCAGGGACCCTCAGATGGAGTGATAATTATTTGCAGAATTACAAGAAGAAAATGAGAAAAATCACATATCTCCACTGCAGTTCCTTGTTCTGAAAATATTGTGAAATTGATTTTACATGTGCACTGAGGGAGTATGAAACCATAATCATTTTTCTTTAGTGTTTATATCTATAGTGACGGGTGCTTAATTGCATAATTTATCATTATGAAATAAACCACTACAATTACATGTTTATATGTTGATCAACAGGGTGGAGTTACTGGTTTTCTGGGTATCAGCTGATTCCTACAAATTACTCATGAAGTCAGAGCAGCCTGAATTTTGACCATGTACAGTGATATTTCAATTGGTTGGCTAAGTGCCTTATTGACCTTTACAGTCAATTATCAGTGGTTCACCCTTTCAACACTATCACTTCTCTATTAGAGCACACCTGAAACCTTCTCCACCCAGAATCTCTATGGTGGCCAGTGGAGGAACTCAAGAACACCAGACACCTTCTTTCAGACTTTCATTCATTCATTCAATCATATTTATTGAGTGCTTACTGTGTGCAGAACACTATACTAAAAGCTTGGAAAGTACCTCCTTCCCCCACCACCCCTGAGTCCCAGACATTCTGACTATTCAGGATAAAATGGGACTGACGGTGACCTTGGGAATCTCCCTTAGGAGAACTGATCTCTAGTTTGCATTCTGATGTTGTCTCTGGAAACCCATGGGGAGAGGTTACTGGGATATTGATTCTTTAGTTAACATCTGAAGTAGGTCAGCCTCATGGAGAAGCAACCTGGCCTAGTGGTTAAAGCATGGGTCTGCTGGATGAACTTGGGCATGTCACCTAACTTCCCTGGGCCTCAGTTACCTCATCTGTAAAATGGAAATTTAAGATTGTAAGCCCCATGTGGGACAGGGACTGTATTCAAACTGATTGCCTTGTGTCTACCCCACCACTGAGAGCAGTGCCTGGCACATAGTATAAGTGCTTAACAAATGCCACAATTATAATTATAATATTAATTATTATTATTATTAAAGATATTCCAAAAAACTTAAGACTGAGAATTTATGGATAAGAGAGACCTTGGATTGGCTGGATTATTTAGATTGTAATGTTGTCCAGGCAGAACTGTATCTTTTACTCCTAATGCATGTTCCCCAAGTATCTAGTACATTTCTTTTCTCTCAGTATGGACTCAGAAAATGTTGGTATGATAAATGCTACTGTTGATGATGATGGCTGGTAGCTAGCTACACATTCCAATGGGCCTCTCCAAGGAGCATAATGCACACCACTGAGGAGTGTGATCATTTATTTTCCATCACTATGGAAGAGAGAATAAAAGAAAATAGATTTAAGCTACAGCAGGGACCACTAACAGTATACAGCTTTCCATCGGTCTGGAATGGTATGAAAGCAATCCTGCCTAGAGACAAGAACGTGCAAAAGGACATTGGTCCTAAAGTTATTTCAGCTTCCTCCCTTCCAACAAGGTGAGAGCCTCTGGGATTCTCCAAATAGTTTCCTGTCCAAGAACTAGCCAAATCCAGATCAGTTTAGTTTCTCATGTAAGACAAATTCAGGCCATGATTCCTTCCTTACTGAGAAATCAATGACTCTGTCAAGGTAGGCTTTCAAATTAAAATAACTAGGTATTCCCTCTGCCTTCGAAAGCACTTGAAGTCCATTGCACGTGAATTCCTTCACTAGACATTTATTCATATTGATGATAATCTATATAGGGTGGACTAGACTGTGAGTTCATTGTGGACAGGAATATGTCTATTATATTGTACTCTCCCAAGCGTTTAGTAAAGTGCTTTGCACACTGTAAGTGCTCAATAAATATGATTTAATGAATGACCACCATCTACCCTCTAGACTATAATCTCATTATGAGCAGGAAACATGACTGCTCATTCTGTTGTACTCTCCCAGGAGCTTAGTATAGTGCTCTGCACATAGTAAGCACTCAAATACGATTGCTTGGTGATCAAAAACTTGGCATATTTAGTTTAAAACCATTTCATGTAAGAATAATCTCAAAAGGTCATGAGAAACTTAGCAAGTACTAGGAGAAAACAGTGGAGAAGATAGTGGGCTGTTTTTCAGAAATGGAAAGGGGAATGTTCCCTGTAATCACAGCTTCAATCCCTATCCATAAAACAAAAATTATTCAGTGAAAAAAGTAGTTCCATGAGCATAATTAATACACACCATTAAGGGTTATCAGAATAAAAACGTCATACATGACTACTTTTCTGATAGAATTATAATTATAATTGTCAAAAAGAATGCATTGGACGTAGTATGCTGGCATCTCAGAAAAGGGTTTGATAGAATTTCATGAAGCTTACTTGCAAAATTAATTGTAAATTGGCTTAGATGTGAATACTGTCATGAGGAAGGAAAACTGTCTGAGGAGTCACGAGAGAGCAAACAAAGGCTAATGATAAATGGCAATGTATCCAGCTAAGAGGTGGAGGTCACCTATTGGGGTGCTTCAGGGAGCAGGGGTCAGCCAAGTCTCATTAACATCTTCATTAATGACTTGGAAGAGGAAGTGAATGTCATGCTAATGCAATTTGCAGATGGTAGGGCGTTGGGTGGTGGGGCTGAAAACAGCCCAGAGGACAAAGAAATGCTATAAAGAGACTGAGGACATTTTAAAAAGCCACAAAAACAAATGGTGAAATCATCTTCTCTCTGGAAAATGGGCCTTTAAACGTATGAGGTATTGAATTTGAAGGCAGAAAACCTTGTTTACAGTTCCTTTCCTCGGATATTGTGTTCTCAGGTTCTTTGTTAGTGGCACATTACTACTATCTGTTTTCTCCATTGAAATGCAAGCTTTTCATCTTCCACCTAATGGTATTTATTGAGCGCTTACTGTGTGCTTAGGCAGTTGGGAGAGTACAATACAGCAGGATTTCCTGTGACATTAGTGGAGGTAAAAGTGGGCAGGATTGTGGGAGGAGGGTATCTGGGTACCCATAGGTAATAATAATGTTGGTATTTGTTAAGAGCTTACTATGTGCAGAGCACTGTTCTAAGCGCTGGAGTAGATACAGGGTCATCAGGTTGTCCCACATGAGACTCACAGTTAATCCCCATTTTGCAGATGAGGGAACTGAGGCCCAGAGAAGTGAAGTGACTTGCCCACAGTCACACAGCTGACAAGTGGCAGAGCAGAATTCGAACCCATGACCTCTGACTCCCAAGCCCGGGCTCTTTCCACTGAGCCATGCTGCTTCCCCACTTTGTCTAGGTTGCAGAAAACAGACATACCCCATAAGGCAAAAATAGGTGGTTCTAACAGGAACTCACCCTTTTTTCACACCAAAGTGAGTACCCTAATATAGACTTCAAACTCTTGGTATGCTGGTTTGTAAAGACACAATCAGTGGGTCAATATTAAACCTTTTGTTCTGGCACTTCACCTACAATGGAAGGTAAACAGTCAAGCAGTTTTCAGCCTCACTCCATTAAATGGAGATAAAGACTTCACATCTTAAACACTGAGTAGAAGGGATTCCACATCTTTAAATTATATGTTAAAATTATTTCTTTATATCAATGTGTGTCTTCCCCTCTAGACTATAAGCTTGTTATGTACAGGGAAGTGTTTTCTAATTCTGTCATATTGTATTCTCCCAAGCACTTAGAATGGTTATCTGCACATGGTGTGCACTCAATACCATTGACTAAATGATCCCAAACATTCACTCACAATCTCCTCTGTATCTGATCACACTAAAGCATGAAAATGAAAACACTGGGATGAATAGTTATGAACGGCTCCGTTAGTTTGTGCTGGCTCACTAATAATGACTGCAACAAAATGAAATATAATAGATTGACAGTTGTAGGTCCTCTCAGACTACAGTGACTGAATGCAGGCGAGCCCTGTAGAATGATTAGATACAAGCTTAACACTGGAAAGCTCAGAGGTGCTGCTGTGGAAAGGCAGCCTCAGATCAGAGGAGGTAAGACATTGAGATTTACTGGCATCAGCTACGTCTGCCTCTACACATCGTTTAGCAGCAGTTTACACTACAGTTTTCCCCAATTCATTCACAGCATCCTAGATGTATCAACCCAACACCCACCCTTTGCACTTTTGTACTTTACTCCTTTCCTCAGCACTTGTGTACATATGTATATATTTATATATACTGAAAGGCTGCATGGTTTAGTGGAAAGAGCACAGTATTGGCAGTCAGGAGACCTGGATTCTAGTCCCAGCTCTAACATTGGCCTGCTCAGTGAGCTTGGGTAAATCACTTAACTTCCATGTGGCTGTGTCTTCATTTGTAAATTGGAGATAAAATCCATGTTCTCCCTCCCTCTTAGACTCTGAGCCCTATGTGGGGCTAGAACTACATCATATGTGATTAACTTGACTCCACCCAAGCGCTTAATCTACAGTGAGACCTTAATCATTCATTCGATGTTTATAAAATGCTCGTTGTAGAGCACTGTACTAAGTACTTGAGTACAGTACAATGGACTTGGTAGACACAATCCTTGGCCTCAAGGAGTTTACAATCTAGTGGAACATTATGATATAAATAAATCATCATAATCTGTACATTTGTTTTATTTATTTTCATGATGGTGTGCTTTCTACTCATTCTTCTCTTGGCATTGTGTCTACAAATAACTGTCATCTGTCTCCTTCAATAGAGTGTAATGAATCTTGAAGACAAGGAACATGGTTTTTGCTACTTTTGTACTCTCAAATGCTTGGTATAGTGCTTTGCACACAGTAAGCACTCAGTAAATACCACCGATTGATTGATAGTGGGCACTCAGTAGACAAATGATCGATTCATTGATAGAAGTCAGTTGGTAATAAAACCAGAAGCAATAAGGAGAACTTTTGGTAACACTGGGATCTTAAAGAGTAACTGAATTTGTGCTGTTTCATGTGCTTCAATGTTTTCCAGACTTTTGCAAAGAAGCTGAATACAATATGAGCTTCCTCCAAAGCTTTCCAGTTGGTTGGCTAAATAATGCTCAAGCAGATACAAAGGAGACTGAAGTGACAAAAAAAATGTGTGCATCCATGTCTCTTCGTTCAGTGCTGCCAAAATAGGAAACTGAGTCACTCCCTTCCTGGCAGACGGCCAGATTTCCCCTCCATTCATATTTGCATTTGTATTCCAGATGCCAAGGACTCACAAAGTTGAAGTCTTTGCCCGCTGAAGGATCGAGCTGTCCAGCCTGGGCCAGGCTGGAGGACGAGGCTGCCAACCTCTTCAGGCAAATTGCTCAACTGGGGTTAATCGCTTGGGAACTGGGCTGACACCCTGCCATTGAACTGATGAAACGAGATGAACCAATGATGATTTCCTCGCTCTTCAATATTTGATAAACAATTTGCATCTCTTAAGCGGTGTGACATGAGTCACTTCATGGCCTGACTGTCCTCATCATAATGGATGACAGATCTGCCGTTTGATGGGGAACACATTTCTCTCAGCCCAGAAACCCACCTCATTCCTGTGGTTTGCTCTGATCCCAAATTAATATTCTTACATATTCCTTTCACTTGATTACTTTCACTTTGAACATCCTTTAACATTAGATCTGGATCATAAACAAGGGTGCTAAATTAAGGTATGGCCTGGGCCCATCAGAAGCTGAACTGCTACAGAGAATGGCCATATTGCACATTGAGACAGCTTGGCCTAAAGGAAAGAGAACAGGCTTGGGAGTCAGAGGCCCTGGGTTCTAATCCCAGCCCTGCCACTTTACCAGTTATGTGATCTTGGCCTGGTCACTGAATGGTTCTGTGCTTCAGCTCTCTTATCTGCTAAATGGATATTCAATATCTGTTCTCCCTTCTATATACTCTGTGAGCTCCATGTGGGACCTGATAATCCTGTATCTACCCCAGGGTTTAATACAGCGCTTGGCATCTATTAAGTGCTTAAAAGATAACACAATTATTATTACTACTGGTAAACCATCCTCAATATTTTCCTTTCATTTCAGTTTTAGATCTGTGGATCACAACCTCAACATGACCAAATTAATGTGGTGATCTGACGACAGACAATAGACCTAAGGTAACTAGATGCTAATCTCTTCTGATTCAAATTTCTCAAATATTTTATTGCAAACATATGTATGTATATAATTATATATGTATATATTTGTAATTCAGTTGTTTATATTAACGTCTGTCTTCCCCTGTAGACTGGGAGCTTGTTGTGTCTATTGTTATACTGTACTCTCCCAAGCGCTTAGTACAGTACTTTGCACACAGTATGCACTCAAAATATACTATTGAATGAATGCCCTTTAAAAATTTTAAATATTTACATATATATTATCCAAGCTGTGGATTATCAAGACTCTTTCCCTTCTCTTTCTCTTGGACCATTTTACTTTGACTCAGCAAGTGTTGTCAGATGCAGAAAAAGAAAAGGAAACACAATTCAGTCTAGTTTGCTGCTTGAGTTCACCCCGGTAAAAGGGTGAGGCAGGGAAAGAAGACTGCAGTGAACAGGGGAAATGAAGTTTTGGATTCCTCAGGGTTTCACAGGCACATGCTTATCCTTGGCTCTGCTATATTATATTATCACAAGCACTTAGTACAGTGCTCTGCACATAGATTTCAGTAAATACCACTGATTGATCGGTTCCCACTATCATGGACAATCATTCCTCTTCACAACTGAAACTATAGGTTTAGGAGATAATCTACCAGAAATCTGAACATCCAATTAAAATCATAAATTTATTGAAGTGATTGATGAGAACTTTCAGGATTTGAAATTGGCCACCGTCGAAAACCAAGTACAGACATTTTGAGTTACATACAATGCTTCCAAATTTACAGCTGGCTTCCGCACAGCAACACATCATTTTTGACTTTACAACATTGGTCTGAGTTTTACAACATTGGTCTGAGTGTTGATGTGTTGAAAGGTAGGTTAAAGTTCAATGAAGACAAGTGGAGAGAGTCCAAGAGACCTGAGTGAACACATCCATTTTGCTTCAGTGATGTAAATGTTGGCTATCCTATTGTGTAAGTGGCTCACCTACAATTGATGGATAATTTTTTTTGAGTGTCTAATGCGTGCAGGGCATTGTACTAAACACGTTGGAGAGAAGTGGCATGGCCTAGTGGAAAGAACATGGGCCTGGGAGCCAGGGGACCTGAGTTCTAATCCCAACTCCGACAGCCGTCTGCTGTATGACCTAGGGCAAGTCGCTTATCTTTTCTGTGTCTCAGTTACCTCATTTGTAAAATGTGAATTAATACTGTAAGCCCTATGTGGGATGAACTGTATCCAACTTGATTAGCTTGTATCTACCGCAGCATTTAGTACAGTGCCTGGAATAAGGTAAGAGCAAAACAAATACCATAAAAAATACAAAAAACTACAGTAGAATTAGAAGAGGGATCCCTGACTTCAAGGAGCTTACAATCCAGTAGGGAGATAGACCCTAAAATAAATTGTAGTTAGAAGTAATAATAATAATAATAATGTTGGTATTTGTTAAGCGCTTACTATGTGCCGAGCACTGTTCTAAGCGCTGGGGTAGACATAGGGGAATCAGGTTGTCCCACGTGGGGCTCACAGTCTTAAATCCCATTTTACAGATGAGGGAACTGAGGCACAGAGAAGTTAAGTGACTTGCCCACAGTCACACAGCCGACAAGTGGCAGAGCTGGGATTCGAACTCATGAGCCCTGACTCCAAAGCCCGTGCTCTTTCCACTGCGCCACGCTGCTTCCCAGTAAAAGAAGTAATTAATAGAAGGGAATAATAATTTCTTAGAAGTATAATAAGAGGTCTGTAAGTGCTCAAGTGCTGACGTGGCATCGGAGGATTCGTAAAAGTTGAATATCTGACCTTGGTTCAGAAATCATTCCCCATGTTTCGACATTGTTCCATGATAAAATTGGGTCGAAGATGTAGTTTTGAAGACCTAGTTAGGTCATAAACTTGAGGACTGCCTGTATGAATGATTAAAGCCTTAACAGCATGGAGGGGATTATTAATCTAAATTTAGGGACCCCTGCAGGAGGCAATTCCATTGACTTCTTTCTCCTCACTCCTCTATAAGAATGGATCATTGGAGGGGTCTATTTGAACAGCAAGAGAAACAGCAGAGCCTAGGGAAAAGAACACAGGCCTGGGAGTCCAGGGGACCTGAGTCCTAATCCCAGTTTTGCTACTTGCCTGTTGTGTCACTTTACTTCTCAGTGCCTCAGTATCCTCATCTATATACTAGGAATTCAATACTTGTTTTCCTTCTGAGACTGGGAGTCACAAAGGCTGGCCCTTGTTGCTTGTAGCTCTTGGTGATTTGGCCTTTCCTTTGTTTCATGTTTTTTTTGGAGTATCTGCCCCCCCAGTAGTGCATCTTTCCTGATTGCCGGAAAGAAAACCAGTATGGCACCTGAAAATTACTTCCAGCTTCCATCTAGGATGCAGGGTTATCTGAGACCTAGAAGCAGCACGGCTAAATGGAAGGAATACAGGCCTGATAGTCAGAGGACTTTTCTTCTAATCATGACCGCCAAATGCTTGCTGTGTGACGTTGGGTGAGTCACATCACTTCTCCGTGCCTCTGTTCTCCTTTCTATTTAGTTTGTGAGCCCACTGTGGGATAGAGACTGATCATCTTGTATCTACTTCAGCATTTAGTACAGTATACGGTACATAGTAAGCACTAAACAAGAACCATAATGATAATCATATTTGATTACTAAATAGCCTACATTGTCTAATCAGGAACTGAACTGTGGATCCTGTCATTAGCACTTAGTAATCAATGCATGGTATTTATTGAGTGCTTCATGTGTTCAGATCACTGTACTAAGCATGTGGGAGAGGAGAATACAACAGGATTGGTAGACATGTTCCCTGCCCACAGTGAGCTTACAGTCTAGAGGACTATCTAGCATAGCATTATACTTAAAAAATTTCATTTGATGACTTATATGCTTTGCACTGGATAGTGCCATCATGTTCTAGCCACTGGGCACATTTACCAATAGAAGTAAATAAATAAAACTAAGGAAATGGAGGTTGATCCCTGTAGTTCATTTAAATGGAAATGTTCTCCTGAGCTGTATTTGCATTTGGAATCTAAGTATAATATGAGCTTCTGAAGAAGACAAGTCTTTTGACAAAGCCAAGTCCCTCCCTGTGTTCAAACTGAATTTAAAGCCCCTGAATTTAAAACCTCCGGTTTCAGGTGGGAAAGTTTACCAGCTGGTCTCACCCCTCTGGTCCCCGGTAACCTCCCCGATGTTGGAGGGTTGGGGAGGGGGATTTAGGGCAGAAAGGGTCTCATTTTGCAGACCTAGGACCTAGGAGCTAGGCACCTGACTTTCCACTGGTTCTATCAGTACAAATGTCAAATTGACAACCCTGCTATCTTGGTATCTTTGTTTTTCAGTCTGTCAGGCAAACATCTGCAAAGAAAAATGATGTGAAAGGAGAGGAAGAGTGAAGAAAGGAGGAGGGGAGGAGAACAGGGAGAGACACAATGTAGTGGATAGAACACGAGCCTGGGAGTCAGAAAGTCATGTGTACTAATCCGAATCTGCCACTTGTCTGCTGTATGACCTTGGGCAAGTCACTTCATTTATTTATGCTTCAGTTACCTCATCTATAAAATGGGGATTGAGACTTTGAGCCCCACAGGGGACAGGGACTGTGTCCAACTCAATTTGCTTGTATCCACCCCAGCACTTAGAAAAGTGCCTGGCATATAGTAAACTCTTAACAAATACCATCATCATTAATATTATTAGCGTTTAGGGGAGGTGACACAATTTCTTGACCTTTCAATTCCAGTCCCCCTGAAATTAGTGTATATAGTAGAGGACCTGGGTTCTAATCCTAGCTCTTCCCCTTTCCTGCTATGTGACCTTGGGTATTTTCTCAATCGCTCATTTTCCTCATCTATAAAATAGGGATTAAATACTTATTCTCCTTTCCACATAGACTGTGTGCCCCATGTTGGACCAGGACAGTGTCAAATCTGCATATATTATATATAGTGCTTAGAACAGTACTTGACACATAATATGTCTTGAACACATATCACAGTAATTAGTAGTGGTATTATTGAGTATCCATTTGGTACTGTGCTAGTCCTTCGAGAAGTACAAAATAAAGAAGTGACAAATTTGACACATTTCCTACCCACAAGGTGTTTACACTCTAACAGGAGAGACATGCTCTGAAAGCTCAGGGTTGAAATTCAGAAACACAGGCTTTCCTCCATTTTCTGAAGATCTAAGATTCTGAGATAGGACATTAATATTCCAGTTAATAACAATGTCTATTTCCCATTTCTGTTAGCATGTGTTCTATTAATCTAAAGGTAAATGGAGATCAATAGCGTTCTATTTTTCCATAAAATGAATGTGGTGACATTTAAGTGACTCTCTCCCATGCACAATTTCATTAACAGAAATACAACCTCTTCAGCTGAAATTGAACCTGGCACAGCAGATGATGCGGTATATGAAAACACATTCCATTATGATGTAATGGTAAAATCTCAGTAAAATCCAGTTTCATCTCAACAGCTTGATTTATGTTCATTCCTGTAATTTAGTAGTCCTGAAAATCTACTACCAGTAAGCTTTATGACAAGTTAAATTACCAGAGGAGACCCTCCTGACTCAGGGTATCTGGCACAGACAAAAGGCCTCCTTCTTCATTCCAATGAGGAATGGAAAAAATACATGAATATTTAATTTCATTAATAAAATGAAATTAATGAAATCCCCTCTGCCAGCTCATTAAAAATGTTATTGCTCTTACTGTCTTAAGATAAATTAATATGGCCATTTAAAACAAATAATCAGATTTGAGGAATGATTGGCCTGAGATCACCAAGATTCTCCGGGTTTGTTTTTAAACTCCAAAAACACAGAGTATACTTTCTGTACCTTATTTTTGCTGCTGGGAAGTCTGCCATTATGTACAATTTAAAAAAGGTAAAAACCTAAAGCTGCAGTATGGTCTAGGTGAAAGAGTATGGGCCTGGGAGACAGAGGACCTGGGTTCTAATTCCAGCACTGCCACTTGCTTGCTGTGTGACCTTGAGCAAGTCACTTATCTTTTCAGTGCTTCAGTTTCTTCATCATTTAATTGGGAGTTAAAATGAACTTGTGAGCCCTGTATGGGTTACGGATTGTCTCCAAACTGATTATTTTCTTGTATCTACTCCCATATTTGGCACATAGTAAGTGTTTGTGGGCAGGGAATGTGTCTGCTTATTGTTGTATCATATTCTCCCAAGTGCTTAGTACAGTGCTCTGCACACAGTAAGTGCTCAATAAATATGAATGAATGAATACCACAATTATATTGTTATTAATAACTTTCAAGAGGGACAGACCCATATAGGGCAATGCTAGGAGGTCTTGTGACAGTAGGGCACCAACCTGAAGAGCCCCAGGAGGTTGGGCCAAGTTGCCTGTGGCAAGCTCTGCCCTGGTCTCCCAGCAGGGTCCAGCTGCAGAGAGAGTTGGACAAACAGGTAACGTTTAGTATCCTCTCCCAACTCATCCACTGTGCCTGAATCCCAGCTATCCCCTAACTCACATGCTCAACCTCCATCTTTTCTCTTGATCTCTTGCTCCCTGGCTCAGGCACAGGCGAGTTAGGGAGGAAGGGGCTCGAGGGGCAAAGTGGTGGTGATGGAGGATGGCAGATGAGAATCAGGCAGGCCGGCAGGCTGGGTTGAGGTGCATGTAAGCATTTGAGAACTGGGTAGAGGGCAGTCAGAGAGTGTTGCTTTATACCTTCCTCTGGAACCAACACCTTCAGGGTTCAGGACTCTGTTCCTTTACCTGACCCCTAGTGCTTCTGGCTCCCAGAATCCTACCTCATCTCCAGCTGTTCTGATTTTTGGAGAGGATATAGGATCAACCTGACTACACTAGGGATGAAGGGAGAGAAGCTTATTTCCCATGATCCCCCACTCTATGGTGCAATCAAGGAGGGAATGGTGTCTTGGGGTGAGGCAGTACCAACAATGGGTAAGACGGTTCTCTTCCAGAACTCCTCCTCGGCCAAACTTTGCCAGGAACCCCAGTACTGAAAGGGGCCAGGGAAGTGGAGAGAAACAGGACCCCTTGGAGCTGAAGATGCAGGGAATGGAGTGCAGAAAGATGGGGATATGGGGTATTGACTGCCTGTTAGGGGCAGGGATGGGAGAGGAGGCTTCTTTAAAGGTTATGCACTTACCCCTAATAAAGATTAGGGATGAATGCGGGTAAAAGGAGCACAGCCCTGTGAGTTGAGGACCTGTGTTCTAATCACTTTTCTGCCTCTTATTTGCTCTGTGACCTAGGGCAAATCACTTAACTTCTCAGTGCCTCAGTTACCTCATCTGTGAAATGAGGATTAAATCCTACTTCCTCCTATTTAGACTTTGAGCCCCATGTAGGGCATGGATTGTGTCCAATCTGACTATATCATATCCACCCCAGAATTTACTGTGGCGTTTGGCATCCATGGATCCTCAGCCTCTTCCTTAGCTTCCACTCCTAGCTCCCATCAAATATTAGGGAAGGAGGGTGGCGACAGGCTCTGATGAGCTAGGAAATGGAAAGGGGATTCATGGAACTGGGTGTTGAGACATCAAACCGAGTCTGTCTCCACTTGACCCCTCAATGCTCCCAATACAATTGTTCTCCAATCACCCTATCTCCTGACTTTGAGATTCCAGTCCTCCTGCCTCAGGCTTCTGTAGTGGACCATAGTCTAGAGAGAAAGAGTTTTGCCTACCACTAAATCTTGTCAGATCTACCTTTGGAACATCTCTAGAATCCTCCCTTTCCTCTCTATCAAATTGATCCCTTCGCTGAACCAATCAATCGATTGTATTTATTGAGTACTTGTGTGCAGAGCACTGTACTAAGCACTTGGGAGAGTACAGTGTAATGCAGTTGATAGACACATTCCCCACTCACAATAAGCAATTACTTATCATATCCCATGCCTCCTTATTGACTACCTTGCCTCCTGCCTCTCCCTAAACCAGTCCATAATTCACTCTGCTGCCCAGATAATTTTTTTTTAAGTTCCATCCATATCTTCCCACTCCTTGTTGCCCACCCACCTCTGCGTCAAATAGAAATCCCTTCCCAATCAGCTCTCCCTCTCCTACCACAACCCAACCCACATACTTTGCTCCTCTAGTGCTAACCAGTCCACTATGCTTCAGTCCCATCTATCTCACCACCTACCCCTTGCCCATATCCTCTCTCTGGGCTGGAATTCTCTCCCCCTTCATATGGCAGAACACCACTCTCTCCACATTTAAACCCCTCGATGATGCCTTCCCTGACTAGGCCCTCATTTCCTCTACTCACTCTCCCTTCTGCATTACCTATGAATGCACATGGATCTATGGCCCTCAACAAGATGTTCACCCCATCCTCAGTACCATAGAAGCAGCGTGGCTCAGTGGAAAGAGCACGGGCTTTGGAGTCAGAGTTCATGGGTTCGAATCCCGGCTTGGCCACTTGTCAGCTGTGTGACTTTGGGCAAGTCACTTAACTTCTCTGTGCCTCAGTTACCTCATCTGTAAAATGGGGATTAAGACTGTGAGCCCCACGTGGGACAACCTGATTCCCCTGTGTCTACCCCAGCGCTTAGAACAGTGCTCGGCACATAGTAAGCGCTTAACAAATACCAACATTATTATTATTATTACCATAGCACCTGTCCTTATACTCTCCCATTTCTCCTTTCCATAATCCATTTTAATACCTTTCTCCTCCTCTAGACTCTAAGCTCCTTGAGGGTAACTCACTATTACTATTATTGTATTCTCCCAAAGAGAGTTCACAATAAGCACTCAATAAACACTATTGATTTTGTCTCTGGTCCCAAGATCTAACTGGCTGACAGCAGCAGATGGGAATTGTGCACCTCTAATTGTGTTCACCTGTATACTGCATCTCCACTAAGGGAAGTCCTACTGAGAATGTTAACCATTCGAAGAGAGGGTCAGGGTGGAAAAAGTCATGTGACATCTCCAGCACATGCAGAGCCCACCATACAGAGTCTCAAACCCAAAACAATTTAAATTTCAGGCTGAGGTCCACCCATTTAAACTTTTTACTAAGTGCCATATTGCACACAATCATATATATTGAGCACTTGGCATGCAGAGCACTGTACTAAACACTTGGCAGAATACAATACAATGTAATTGATAGACAAGTTTCCTGCCCACCAGGAGCTTACAGTCTAGAGGAGGAGATTCACATTCTGGAACATAAATATCATGTTTATTTTGAAGAATGATAACAAAAAGTCACAATGTCCATTTCCCCCCCCAAATAACTCCTTTTTAGGGCATTTATTGAGCACCCACTGAGTGCAGTGCAGTGTGCTAAATGCCCAGGAAATACAACACAAAAAAAGTGATTTGTCCCCTTCTATATGGAGCTTATACTTTAAATAAAAATATTTACAAATAGAATAATAAAAATAAACCCAAATGAATGCATTGAAGATGTATATTAATAAGTACAAATGTGTAAGAGATTGTTGGTTGGAGGGTTCAAACAACTTGGAGTGCTGGGAATTAATCAAAGGAGGCTTCGTGGAGGAGGTGGGATTTTAGGGGGCTTTGAGTATGCGAGGGGCTTGGCTTGGGAGGGAAGGAGTTCTAAGTTGGGAGAACAGAAGCTGGGAGAGTAGAGGGCAAAGAGAATAGGTATATGAGGTAAGGTGAGTGGGTGGAATTTTGGAGCCAACTGTGAGGAGTCTCCATCTTCACATCCCAACTAAAACCATATCTCCACCAGGAAGCCTTCCCTGACTAACCTCTGATCTTCTCCACCCTATTGTCTCTCCCTTCTGCCTTTGGATCTGTATCCCTAAGTACTTGGTTACTCAGGACCACTCCCGGCCCCACTTATATGCACATCCTTCCTCTATCCATAATTTATTTTACAGTCAGCCTCTCCAACTAGATTGCTAGCTCCTCAAGAACAGGGATGATATATTGTAAAGTACTGCAAACGGTAAGCATTCAAGAAATACCAATTATTGGATTGATTTTAGCTGAATGGAGTTTGATCTGGGAAGCCGGTGGAAGGTTTTGAGGAGTTAAGAGACAGATGGTGAGTGATATTTCAAGAACATGATTTGGGTCACAGTAGGTAATCTAGATTGGCGTATAATAGGATGGAAGCAAGGAGAACAGGAAAGGCAACAGTATAGCCATGGTATACTGTTTTGTACCCACTTTATACCCAGTTGCTAGCTGCATGTGTGAATAAGAAGGGGTGAATCCATGAGATGTGGTGAAAGCAAAACTGGCAGGATTTGGCAACAGATAGAATGTGAGAGTAGAAGTACGGTGAGGAGTTGAGGATGACCCTGAGGTTGTGGGTTGCTGGGACTGAGAGGAGATGGGAAAGTTAGGAGGAAGGATAAGTAGTTCAGTTTTAGATATACTGAGTTTGAAGAGCTGTTGGGACATCAACTGGAGATATCTGAGGAAAGAAGAGATACCTTTTTTTCCTGTTGTTATTAAGCACTTGCTACATGCCAGGCACTCCACTAAGCATTGCGGTAGATACACGATAATCAGGTTGGACACAGTCCAAGTCCCACATGGGGCTCATGATATAGTTTTTTGCTTTGTTTTGTTTTTATTTGTTAAGTGCTTATTACATGCCAGGCACTGTACTAAGCACTGGAGCATATACAAGATAATCAGATTGGAAACAGTACATGTCCCACTTAGGGCTCACAGTATTAATCTTCATTTTACAGATGAGGTAACTGAGGCACAGAGAAGTTAAGTGACTTGCCCAAGGTCATATAGCAGACAAGTGGCAGAGCTGGGATTAAAACTCAGGTCATTCTGACTCCCGGGTCCATGCTCTGTCCACTAGGCCATGCTATTTCTAGTGTTAGCAGGTGAACACTGCTGACAGGTTATCCAGACCACATCTATTCTAAAAATCCTCAAGCTTGGAAAGACTTCCAGAAGCCAGAGGATTCTACAACTTTCTACTTTCTGACAGCACTTGGATCTGTAACCTTTGGGTATTTAATATTCACCCCACCTTCAACCCCACAGCACTTAGGTATATATCCACACATTATATTATAAATTGTGTAGTGTGTGGCAGTGTACATGTCTACCAACTCTGTTGTACTGTACTCTCTTTGATGCTTAGTACAGTGCTCAGCACAGAGTAAGCACTCAATAAATATCGATGATGATGATGACAACAAGCCAAAGGGATATATTTTCCCAAGTGCCTTGCCACTGCAAATTTTAGCACCAGGAAGATCAATAATAATTATATTTATTATATTGTATTTTTAAGCACTTACTGTGTACCATGCACTGTACTAAGCACTGGGGTAGATACAAGATAATCAGGCTGGACACAGTCCCTGATCCACAGAGGGTCCACAGTCTAAGTAGGAGGGAGAACAGATATTGAATTTCCATTTTACCAGTGAGGAAACTGAGATGAATGAAAGTTAAGTGACTTGCCCAATACTACAAAGCAGGCAAGCATCAGAGCCAGGTTTAAAATCCAGACTCCCATATCTGCACTCTCCTCTCCAGATCAAAAAATCGAAAGTTTACCCAAACAAAAAAAGTTTAGATTGAAGCTTGTTTTTCTGCACTTTCCATTTATCTCTCTTCTCTATTCAATAGGCGTCTGAAAGTTGGAGCTGAATCTTGGGAAATTGTATACTAACAAATCTCATAAGTCTCTTTAGAGAGGAGTTTGCTATCTGTCACATACACAAGCATCTTAATTTAGCTAGTGTTTCACTCCTTTAATTTTCATCCCGAAACCCTCTCAGTTTCTCTTCCCTCTTTCTGCCAGAAGCAGATATGCTCATGAAAAGACTGGGGAGTTTGATGTATAAGTGTCTTGGGTTTGCCTACTGATGGGACCATTTTATAAGCTTAATCATAATACAGAGGAACTGGAATACTTTCCAAAGAGAGATCAAATGCTGACATTTAAGGCTTAATTGTGTCTCAGAAGGCGATCTTTTTAAATTTTAGACTTAATAAGCACATTTATTGTCATGCCTCCCAAATTCCCACTTGAAAGAGAGGCTTTAGATTCCTCCCCCAGCCCCAAACTGTAATTTCCTGAAACAAACATAAATCCAGCATCTAGAATGGCAAGCATATATCTGCACAACCTCACCTCCAATCCGAACTCCCCTATCCACCGCCAATAGACAAGATAAAGAGATTCATGAGTAAAATATTCATGTTCAGCTAAATTTTAACCTGATTAACTTGTATCTATTCCTGTGTTTAGTACAGTGCCTGGCACATAGTAAACCCTTAACAAGTACCAGAAAAAAGGTTTTTTCTGAGAGACTCATGTGGCTAAATGAAAAGACAGCCAACTGTGGGCATCATAAAAACTAGAGAGCTTCCTTGGTTAACCCAAGTAACCTGTAAATATCTTCTGGTGTTAGAAAAATGATCAAACTGCTCCCCATTCCAGAAAGGAGTAACCACTTTTTAAAAAATTATGGTATATAAGTGCTTACTGTGTGCTAGGAACTTTATCCAGTGCTGGGGTAGATACAAGATAGATGGGTTGGACACAGCCCATGTCCCACATGGGGCTCACTGTCCTAATCCCCATTTTATAGGGAAGTAGCATGGCCTATTGGGTAGAGCACTGATTTCTAATACCAGCTCCATCACTTGTCTGCTGTGTGAACCTGGGCAAGCCACTTCACTTTTTTGTGTTTCTGTTATTTCCTCTGTAAAATGAGGGGAGGTGAGCTCCTTGTGGGACATGGGCTGTGTCCAACCTGGTTAGGTCATATCTACCCTAGTGCTTAGCACATATTAAGTGCTTAAGTACCATTTAAAAAAGGCAGACTACAACACTGAATTTCTTTGGATTACTTTGGATGTTTTCCTAATGTATCTTTCACTTTCCAATTGCTCCCACCCCTCCCCATCTGTCTATAGAAAATCAGCTTCCCTCTGGCATTTTCCACCCTGGAGAGCACATGGCATTCTCTGTCAAATAGGGATCATTGCTGCTATCTATTCCTCATCCACAAGGCAGCAGCTTTACTCAACTAATTCTGTTTCCTGAGGCTATGCTGGAAGGTTGTCCTTCCAGCCACGGGATAGGTGGGCATCCAGGAGAAGAAGGGAAGAAAGTAAGGACAACAGGATTGGAAAGCAATCTGGTTAAGTAACACTGAGAGCTGGCAGGTGGTCAGGGCTGTTCCTGTTCAAAACATCTGATAGACAGGGACCAGTTTTCACTGAGCTCCTCCTAAGAGAGAGAATGCTACTATTATAGATATGGGAAAATGAGGCATCTGTGGAGGAAATATTACACTTATTGCCCCCTCCCCATGGCCACCTCCTCATTTAGCCCTTATATACATATCTTTAACTTCTATTAAAATAAATTATTTTAGTGTCTACTCCCCTACTAGATTGTAAGCTTCTTGAAGTGAAGGATTGTGTCTATTTGCTCTCTCAAATGCTTAGTATAATGCACAGCACAGAGTAAGCCCTCAAAAAATACTATTGATTGATTTTCTATCTCCTCCTCAACCCCACACACTCTCTAATATACACACACAGAAAAGTGCAACTAAAACAGGAGAGTGAGATCCGAAAATTATCAGGTTAAGTTGATCATTCTTTACAGTTGAACTGAATAAATCAAGTAAAGCTACCCATGCTTGCCCAAATTATCTGCATATTTGAAGAAAAAATATTTCTTGGTCTTGAATTCTTTGGGCAATTTCTTGCACTTTCCGCTTTTAGATACCATGTAATTCAGACTGCACAGAGGAGCAGAAGGATAAGGAACAGGAGGAGGAGGAGGAATAAGGAGGAAGTGTGGGCAACAGTAGAAGATAGAGTGAACATTTTCAAATTCAGTAGAATAATCAAATCAGTAATATCTACTTCTATTAATGTCCATCTCCTTCTCTAGACTGTAAGCACATTGTGGGGAGGGAATGTGTTAGAGAAGCAGCATGGCCTAGTGGCAAGCAAACAGGCTTGGGAGTCAGAGGATATGGGTTCTAATCCCGGCTCTGCCACTTGTTTGCCATGTGACCTTGGGCAAGTCACTTCCCTTCTCTGTGCCTCAGTTACCCCATCTGTAAAATGGGAATTAAGACTGTGACCCCCATGTGGGATAATCTGATTACCTTGAATCTACCACAGAGCTTAGACCAGCCCTTGGCACATAGCAAGTGCTTAACAAATACCATAATTATTAATACTATTATTATTAATTCTGTTGTGTTGCACTCTCCCAAGCACTTAATACAATGCTCTGCACATGGTAAGTGCTCAACAAAAAGCACTGATTGATTGACCGATTGATCTACTGAGTGGCCTCTTAATTCCAGCCCACACCTCATGATGGGGATGGGAAAAGGCAAGTGATGCAGTCAGTAGCTGGTGAGTGTTTAGATTGTGAGCCCATCATTGGGCAGGGATTGTCTCTATCTGTTGCCAAATTGTACATTCCAATCGCTTAGTACAGTGCTCTGCACCTAGTAAGTGCTCAATAAATACTATTGAATGAATGAATGAATGAATGAGTGTCTACCAGGGGTAGGGCTCTGTAAACAGTGGCAAGGTTCTGACTAAAGAACTCCATAGGATATAACAATAACCAGGACCTTCTGACTCCCAGACCCATGTTCTATCCATTAGGCCCAGCAAGAATAACAATCAATCAATGGTACTGAACTCGTACTCCAAGCAGACCAATACACATGGGGGTAATTAGACATGGTCCTTGACATTGAGAAGCTCACAACCAATACAATAGATTAGGCAGATAAAATTCCTGCCCATAAGGTGCTTAGAGTCTACAGGGGAAGACAGATATTAACATAAATTACAGATAGTAATACTCATAATAGCTATGGTACTTGTGAAGCACTTACTATGTGCCAAGCACTGTTCTAAGTGCTTGGGTAGACACAGTTAATCAGGTTGGACACAATCCCTGGCCCACATGGGGCTCACAGTCTTAATCCCCATTTTTCAGATGAGGGAACTGAGGCCCAGAGAAGTTAGGTGACTTGTCCAACATCACACAGCAGACATCTGACAGAGCTGGGATTAGAACCCAGGTCCGTGCTCTTATCCACTAAGCTATGCCAAACTGCTAAGCACAACTACCCCACTCCCTGAACCTACTAGGCACCCCAAAAGCCTCAAGTGCCTCCCCTCGAATGACCAGTAATAACACCAAGTCCTATTAAACCTCAGAGGGGATAGGGAGGATTGGGCCTGTGATGTCCGTTGTCGTTAACAGGAGACTGAGACCTTACTTAGAGGAGAAATTCTCCAGCCTTTCCATACCAAGACACATAGGTCCAGGCCAGACACAAGACTATCTGAAAAGAGATTGTATTCCTGGGGCTTAAAGTAAGGAACCAGACTCCATAAAAAGGAACTTCTTTGGGTAGATAGATCAACATCAAAGTCAACCACCCTGACTCAGCACTTACTGTGTGCAGAGCTCTCTACTAGGTGCTTGGGAGCATATAATGAAAGCAGCTTGCACACTCCCTACCCTAGAGAGACTTGCGGTTTATGTAAAAATAGGGCTTTGACTGCATAATCCCAAAGAAGGAGGGATGCAAGTGAGTCAGAGACAGTGCTAATGTATCTTTAACTCATCTTCCATTGTCTAGACTCCAAGGTCATTTGTGGGCAGGGAATGTGCCTGTTGTATTATACTCTCCCAAACATTTAGTTCAGTGCTCTGCTCACAGTAAGAGCTCAATAAATACAATTGATTGATCTGCCCTGGTTCCCTGAGGTTGGGGTTTCTCTTTCCAGAATGATACCTTGTCCTCCCTATATGATCGCTCCCTAATAGTTGGACTGAAAGCTTAGGAGCAGAGTGGTCTAGCAGAAAGAGTATGAATCTGAGAGTCAGAAGATCTGGGTTCTAATGCCGGCTCCATCCTATTTCTTCTGGGTGACCTTGGGAAAGTCATTTAACTTCTCTGTGCTTCAGTTACCTTATCTGAAAAGTAGGGATTAAGACTGTAAACCCCACATGGGACATGGGCTGTGTCCAACCTGATTAGCTCGAATCTAACCTAGTGCTTACTACAGTGTCTGCCATATAGTAAGGGCTCAACAAATACAAATGAAAAAAAAAAAACTTTTAAGCCCAGTCTCCTCACCCTTGACTTGCACTGACTTTGGCTGCTGGCCACAGACCAGATGTGGAGGTCTTCTGCACATAATGCAGAGCATATTTGATTCATCTAGGAAATTTTCATTGCTTCCCACTAAAGGCTTTTTTTGGCAATCGTCAGGTCATGGTGATAGATTTATTTCGGCCAACCCTCTCTTTTGCTTACGTATTATAACCCGTTTTCCCTGGGTGGGTTGGAGGGCTTGTTAAATCTTTTAAAGTGAGCAATTAGATCAAATTTTCAAAAGGAGATCACTTTCTGCAAGCCAGGGTGATCTGCAGATCTGCACACAGTTGTTCTGGTTAGTTTCTGGAGTGGCACATCAGGTGTGGAACTATAGTCAACCTTCAGTTGTACTCAAGTGGATTGATTACCCCCCCAAAAATTAAGCTGCTGCCAGCTAAACCTTCCTTTCCTCCATCCCTTCTCCCTCACCCTCACTGCAGGGATTACTGCGTATATGGTTCTTTTCCAGGCCTCACTGACTTGGGGCTGCCTTCTCTCTCTGCCCGCAACTCTTACTCTGTTCTTTTCAATTATTCATCTTTGGGGAGTTTCTGCACTACTTCCCCCTTCCATTCATGCAGATAATCAAGAGTTGACTCCAGTACTACTAACATTTTAATGTCAGTGACATTTAGTGCCAAGATTCCCAGGTGCTTTAGAAATATGCACTGGTGACATGATTTTCATCATTTTATAAGGAGAGAGAGAGGCAGAAGTTGAGAATATGAAGCGGTGCAAATAAAAGAAAGTTGGAGCAGGAAAGCCTAATGAGAGTTCATTGACTCTATCCTCCTGCTTTGGCAAGAATACATTTTTTTAATGGTATTTGTTAAGTGCTTACTATGTACCACGCTCTATACTAAGTGCTAAGATGGATACAAGCTTAATCAGGTTGGACAGGTCCTATGACTCCTAGGCCTACACTCTTTCCACTAGGCCATGCAGTTTCTTATTCAATCATATTTACTGAGCACTTACTGTGTGCAGAGCACTGTACTAAGTGCTTGGAGAGTTCAGTATAACAATAAACAGAAACATTCCCTGCCCAGAGCAAACTTACAGTATAGAGGAGGAGACAGACATTAATACAAATAAAGTACAGATATGTACATAAGTGCTCTGGGGCTGGGAGAGGGGATGAATATAGGGAGCAAGTCAGGGTGATGCAAAAGGGAATGGGAGAAAAGGAAAGGGGGGCTTAGGGAAGATCTCTTGGAGATGTGCTTTCAGTAAGGCTTCGAAGGGGTCTCAGAGGGGTCACATGACTGATCCAGGGGCTGACAAGGAACAGAATGCAGGTCTCTTAGCTATGAGGAGCCATCTTCAAGACACCGGTCTCTCTACTGCAGAGAGGAGAGAAAGCTACTAAAGAGTCAAGAGTCAGAGGCATTTCGTCCTTTCAGAAAATGAATTGGGGACAGGGACTGCTTCACAACTCCTCCCAGACTTGGCAATATAGGGGTGAAAGATCACTCTGATCCCTTAATTCTGACCAGTCAGGGTCTAGCCATTCAAGGGGAACAAAGCAGCTAGTGGTGGTTTGGCTTATCATGGATTGATCTCATTTATTCATTCATTTAATTGTTCATTCATTCATTCATCCATTCAATAGTATTTATTGAGCGCTTACTATGTGCAGAGCACTGTACTAAGCGCTTGGAATGAACAAGTCGGCAACAGATAGAGACAGTCCCTGCCGTTTGACGGGCTTACAGTCTAATCGGGGAGGACGGACAAACGAGAACAATGGCAATAAATAGAGTCAAGGGGAAGAACATCTCGTAAAAACTATGGCAACTAAATAGAATCAAGGCAATGTACAATTCATTAACAAAATAAATAGGGTAATGGAAATATACACAGTTGAGTGGACAAGTACAGTGCTGTGGGGATGGGAAGGGAGAGGGGGAGGAGCAGAGGGAAAGGGGGAAAAGAGGGTTTAGCTGCGGAGACGTAAAGGGGGGGGTAGAGGGAGTAGAGGGAGAAGAGGAGCTCAGTCTGGGAAGGCCTCTTGGAGGAGGTGAGTTTTAAGTAGGGTTTTAAAGAGGGGAAGAGAATCAGTTTGGTGGAGGTGAGGAGGGAGGGCGTTCCAGGACCGCGGGAGGACGTGGCCCAGGGGTCGACGGCGGGATAGGCGAGACCGAGGGACGGTGAGGAGGTGGGCGGCGGAGGAGCGGAGCGTGCGGGGTGGGCGGTAGAAAGAGAGAAGGGAGGAGAGGTAGGAAGGGGCAAGGTGATGGAGAGCCTTGAAGCCTAGAGTGAGGAGTTTTTGTTTGGAGCGGAGGTCGATAGGCAACCACTGGAGTTGTTTAAGAAGGGGAGTGACATGCCCAGATCGTTTCTGCAGGAAGATGAGCCGGGCAGCGGAGTGAAGAATAGACTGGAGCGGGGCGAGAGAGGAGGAAGGGAGGTCAGAGAGAAGGCTGACACAGTAGTCTAGCCGGGATATAACGAGAGCCGGTAGCAGTAAGGTAGCTGTTTGGGTGGAGAGGAAAGGGCAAATCTTGGCGATATTGTAAAGGTGAAACCGGCAGGTCTTGGTAACGGATAGGATGTGTGGGGTGAACGAGAGAGACGAGTCAAGGATGACACCGAGATTGTGGGCCCGAGAGACGGGAAGGATGGTCGTGCCATCCATGGTGATAGAGAAGTCTGGGAGAGGACCGAGTTTGGGAGGGAAGATGAGGAGCTCAGTCTCGCTCATGTTGAGTTTTAGGTGGCGGGCCGACATCCAGGTGGAGACATCCTGGAGGCAGGAGGAGATGCGAGCCTGAAGGAAGGGGGAGAGGACAGGGGCGGAGATGTAGATCTGCGTGTCATCTGCGTAGAGATGGTAGTCAAAGCCGTGAGAGCGGATGAGTTCACCGAGGGAGTGAGTGTAAATGGAGAACAGAAGAGGGCCAAGAACTGACCCTTGAGGAACTCCAACAGTTAAAGGATGGGAGTGGGAGGAGGCACCAGCGAAGGAGACCGAGAATGACTGGCCAGAGAGGTAAGAGGAGAACCAGGAGAGGACGGAGTCCGTGAAGCCAAGTTGAGATAAGGTATGGAGGAGGAGGGGATGGTCGACAGTGTCAAAGGCAGCAGAGAGGTCAAGGTCAATTGAGTGCAGTGCTTACTGTGTGCAGAACACTGTAGTAAGCACTTGGGGGAGTACCATATTACAATAAACAGATTCCCTGCCCACAGTGAGCTTACAGTCTAGAGGCAGCCTAGATCTTGGTATCAGAAAGTGACATTGGTGGCTATAAGGGCATCCCATCATCAGTGTCCAGAAAGAAACCATACAGAAAAACAATGGAGGGTTTACAGAGGTTTACTCAAGTGATGGCAATGGAGAGCCATCCATCATAGTGCCATTCCAATAATAACAATGTTGGTATTTGTTAAGCGCTTGATTCTATTTATTGCCATTGTTCTTGTCTGTCTGTCTCCCCGATTAGACTGTAAGCCCATCAAAGGGCAGGGACTGTTTTTATCTGTTACCAATTTGTACGTTCCAAGCTCTGCACATAATAAGCGCTCAATAAATACTATTGAATGAATGAATGAATGAATGAATGACTGTGCAGAGCACTGTTCTAAGTGTTGGGGTAGATACAGGGTAATCAGGTTGTCCCACGTGAGGGTCACGGTCTTCATCCCCATTTTACAGATGAGGTAACTGAGGCACAGAGAAGTGAAGTGACTTGCCCACAGTCACACAACTGCCAAGTAGCAGAGCTGGGATTGGAACCCATGACCTCTGACTCCCAAGCCCAGGCTCTTTTCACTGAGCCACGCTGCTTCTCTTTTCTTCTAGCTCCAGGTGCTAGAACTCACATAGCACCTGATTGTCATGTGCCACCCCAGCCATCTTCAATGGTTACCTCTGCCTGCAGGTGTGAGATCTGGGGCTCTCAACCTTTCACTGTAAGTCCCAGGAGTAGTCAATCATATTTATTGAACGCTAACTATGGGCAGAGCACTGTACTAAGCAGTTGAGACAGTACAATATAAGAAAACAACAGACACATTCCTGGCCCACGATGAGCTTCACTTAGCTTCTCTGTGTCCATTTCCTTGTTTGAAAAATGGGGATTAAATATCTGTTCTCCTTTCTCAGAGTGGGAGCCTCACGTGGGACAGGGACCATGTCCAACCTGATTATCTTGCATCAACCGCAGGACTTGACACATAATAAGTGCTTTCACAAATACCACTTTCATTATATACCTCCAGAGTCTGTTAGACCTACACATTCTGGATCAAATACAAAAGCAGAATTGGAGACATTCTTCTGGCAAATTTGGCCTCTCAGGACTCAGTGAGATGCAATGCCGGGTGAAATAGCTGGACACCTGCACGTGGAATTAAACACAAAGAATTATGATGTGAGTTGTACTGAAAGTACAGATCTGCAAGAATACAACCCCTGTGTTATACGATGCCTAGATGCATTTCTTTCAAAACTGGCACTTAACCAAAACCCCCCACTGCAATATTCATTGTTTTTCCTCAGGGAAAACAAAGCAGCAGCTTAAAGCAAATCCTGTAATATAAAAATGGGTGCCAGGAAATGGAGGGTGTGAAACCATCCTTAACTATCTAACTCCAAATCTCTGACTCCAAACCACATGGCCTGTTTCATGCTTTGCAATAGGACCACTCAAAGTGTCTGTGAGTTTGCTTTGCACTGCTACTGAAATTAAAATTCAATTATCTTTGAGGAAGCAGCACAAACAGGAGCTTTTGACCCCTGAGTCGGGTTGTAAAACGGAAACATTTACCATGGGAATAATGTAATAATTAGTACCCTTAGTTTATTCAGCACAGCTCGGGCCCAAAGATCCCAAAGCACCTTATAAAGCAACTGCTTGGTATAGTGGATTGATCTTCCACATATATGCAACAGCTGTTGAGTCCCAGAACAGTTTAAGGCAGGAGGTGAAAAATCTGCAATGGGAATCTATAGAAACTCAAGGCAATTACCCCAAATGGAACATGAGTTCAAACATCATGGAAATATAATCTGAGTTTTTTGCCTGCCAGCAAACACTGCCACCTCAGGGAACGTGCACTTTCCTCAAAGGCGGCTAGTTCTCTGATTATTTCAAAGTTAACCTCAGTCACCCTCATCGGTGGATGAAAGATAACAGCGGTTATCCCTATTTTGCAGAAGGAGAAACTGAGGCAGAGTGGTAAAGTGACTAGGTGAATTGACCAGGTCACTGAGTGGCAGGAACAGGATTAGAATCCTTAAGGATCAAGCACCTACCCAGGTGCTCACACTCAAGTTAGCACAAAAGTTTCTCAATCCAGTCCAATCAACAGCATATTCTGAGCACCTAGTCTATGCCAACTACTGCAAAAGAGACTTGAGAGAATACAGTACAATTAATAGACATGATCCCACACTTTTAGGTGCTTACAGTCTAGCCAGGGAGGCATATAATGTAATAATTTAACATGGTGTGGGGAGGAGCACCAGAATTTAAAGATATGTACATAAGTGCTATGGGGGAGAGAATCAAAGTACTTAAGAGATAAGTACCCTGGTATATAGGGGACCCAGAGGTCAAGTGGTAGCAGGGACTTGGGAAAATGAGTCTCCAGCTTACATTGGAGAGTGCCTTTTGTATCCTCTGAGGAATTGAGTGATATTCCTAGTCAGGGAATCCATTGTCCTGGCCTATCTCTGTCTAGTTGTATGACCTTGGGTAAGTCAGTTAACCTCTCTGGACTTGCTTCTCTACCTATAAAATGTGAATTACAAATACAAGCATTTGAGCTTCTCAAAGGGACTGTTCTAGGTAAAGTTACCAGTGTTAACAATGCTATGGTGATTTTCCCAGTGCTTTATAAACTTGAGCAGTGATTCCATCTTGCCGGCTTGGGGCAAGGATCCATATTTTTAGCTCTATTACACACTTTGGTAGATTAAGAAAGTGAGGGGAGTGAAAGTGACTTGACATCCCAAGGTCACACGGATGGAGGCACGACCCCAGACTCCTTCCATGACAAACCAGTCAAACCTGGGTTACTTCTTTCCTTTCTATCACAACTTATTTTCTCGGGCTTGGCCCTTCTGTTTGATTTATAGGAAAGCTGGACAGGCGGCAAACCTAAATTTAGGCTTCCCAGCTGTGCTTGGGTTTAAGGCGTAGACACATGCACAGCCCCTCATGTCACTGTTCACTCTCTACGCTGGTGAGTGGGTGGGGATTGAAATATCCAAACGCCTGATCTGGGCCCAGAATTTCCATACATTTACATACTCAATGGGCTCCCTAGAATAAAGCAGATGGAAGGAAGGTTAAACAGTCTTAGATGATGTGTCTTTGAACCTCAAAATAGTGTGGCTAAAGGGTGCCCCAAGATTGGCAGGCTCTAACAATTCTTGACCTCGAGTCTGAATTTGGGTTGGAAATCTCACTAGAAATGCAGGAGGGAGTCTGCCCGTAGCAGAAGGCAAAGCAGTAATTATGACTACAGATTATAGTATATTTGCCCAGTTGCTTAGGTCAGTGCTCTGTGCAGAGTATGCATTCAATAAATACTATCAGTGATTAATTGAGCACTGAGGTTATTAAGTTAGAAGAAAGATAGAAAAAGAAGGCCTGAGAAGCCTAAGAATGAGACTAAAAGCAATACCATTACTGGGTCAGATCAATGGTCCATTGAGCCCAGTAATCTGTTTCAGCTAGAGACAAAATCGGATCCTTAAAACAAATAAATAAGTGTAATGGTTGCCCTGTTGACATCAAATACTGAGCTATGCCAATAGTCCATTAAGCATAGCAATAGGTCTCTGATCCAGACAACAGGATAATTTGGAAGAATATTTGTTAGAAGCAAATCAAATCACAGTGATGGTCGTTATTCTCGTTGATAATCATCCTGATTACAGATGGACCATCTCACATATTCAACTTTTTTCTCTTCATCCCTAACTTTTCTTCTAGCAACCTATAACAGCTTCTTATCCACGGATTGATCCAACTCTACCTTGAATACTGATATTTTCTTGCCTGCCCCATTTCCTAATAATGTTGGTATTTGTTAAGCGCTTACTATGTGCAGAGCACTGTTCTAAGCGCTGGGGTAGACACAGGGGAATCAGGTTGTCCCACGGGGGGCTCACAGTCTTCATACCCATTTTACAGATGAGGTAACTGAGGCACAGAGAAGTGAAGTGACTTGCCCACAGTCACACAGCTGACAAGTGGCAGAGCTGGAATTCGAACTCATGACCTCTGACTCCAAAGCCCGTGCTCTTTCCACTGAGCCACGCTGCTTCAAAGGTCCATCACCCATGATGTGAAGAGAGGTTTCCTTTGATTTGTTTCGAACTTGCCACCTTCAGACTTCACTCAGTGATCCCTCCCACCCCTACATCCTATTCTAGAGGGGTGTGTGAACATTGATTTTGTGTCCATCCTGCCCACTCTCTTCAGGATTTTGATAATTCACATTATATCCTCTCTCAGCTTTTGTCTTTTCCAGAACTTTTGGTCTTTGCCTATTCTTTTTAGTAGTAGTCTGATCTGAGGAAGTAATGGAGTCTTCTAGTTCAGATTGCTCCTCCTGAGAGCAAGAATTGGTTAGTTAGCCCTCTATTTTACACAATAACTGCCCAAGAAGCTAGATCCTCCCCAGAAGGAAGGCTTAAACATGACAGGATATGTGAGTCTTACTTTAGCTTATTGTGGGCAGGGAATGTGTCTTTATTGTTATTTGTACTCTTTCAAATGTTTAGTACAGTGCTGTGCACAAAGTAAGTGATCAGTAAATATGATTGGATGAATGACTTGCCCAAATACAGGTTCCCAATGTCTTCCAAAGGAAGTCTGGACATAACGGTAGATTACTAGCTCTAGGGCAGGGACTGTGTCTATTGTACTCTCCTAAGTTATCTTGCCAAAGAAGATGCTCAAGAAATTCCATCGATGGATTGAAAGCATTTCAGCAACTTGATAAAAGGGAGAGGGACCCCTCTGGCTATCCTTTAGGACAGCTTGATCTGATCACTTCAACAGTGACAATCTGTTAACACAATCTTGCCTTCACATGCTGCAATATTTCAAATACCCCTGTACAAGGGCAGTTGAAAAATTAAATCCTGGAGAAGGAACCTGAATCAAAAAAATTAAAAATAAATTACTTGAGGATAGAGACAAAGCAGAAGCTGCAGCTAATCACTGTCCCTGACTTGGCCCTAAGTAGATACTCATTTTTGTTCATAGCAGCCCTCTGTGCACATTCTGGAAATAGAATGCTTCTGTAGCCCTCATTTAGGCTCATTCATTCATTCATTCATTCATTCATTCATTCAATCATATTTATTGAGAACTTACTGTGTGCATAGCCCTGTTTGTACTAACTGCTTGGGAGAGTACAAAATAACAACAAACAGACAATTACCCTGCCCACAATGAGCTCACAGTCTAGAGGGGGAGACAAACATTAATATAAATAAGTTACAGATATATACAGACATTTTTGGGAGGATGGGATGGGAGGATAAATGAAGAAGCAAATAAAAGTGCCACAGAAAGGACAGTTAGAAGAGGAGAGGAAGCCATAGTGAGGGAAGGTTTTTTGGAGGTGATGTGCTTTCACTAAGGCTTTGAAGTGGGGGAGAGCAACTATCTGATATGAGGAGGGAGGACAATCCAGGCCAGAGGTAGGATGTGGGCGAGACGTCGGCGGCAAGAGAGATGAGATCAAGGCACAGTGAGAAGGTTAGCATTAGAGGAACGAAGTGTGCAGGCTGAGTTGTTTTAGGAGGGTAGTGAGGTGAGCTAGAAGGGGGCTAAGTGATTAAGTGCTTTAAAGCCAATAGTGAGGAGTTTTTTGATGTAGAGGTGGATGAGCAATCACTGGAGTTTCTTGAGGAGTGGGGTAACATGGTCTGAATGTTTTTGAAGGAAAATGATTTGGGCAGCAGAATGGAGTATGGACTGGAGTGAGGAGAGACAGGAAGCAGGGAGCTCAGCAAGGAGGCTGATAAAATAATCAAGGCAGGTTAGGATAAATGCTTGCATTAATGTGGTCGCAGTTTGGATGGAGAGGAAGGGGAGGATTTTGGCAATGTTGTGAAGGTAGAACTGGTAGGATTTAGTGATGGCTTGAATGTGTGGGTGGAACGAGAGAGAGGAGTCAAGGATAATGCCAAGGTTACAGGCTTTTGAGACAGGAAGGATGGTGGTGTTGTCAACAGTGATGGGAAAGGGAGCGGGAGGTAGTGTGGGTGGAGAAGAGTATAATTAATGGGAGAATAATTATGGCATTTTAAAGTTCAGGTACAATGGCTGCTTTTCCACAAATGAATGTCCCTTTACTCCTCGCCCGTTGGGCGGGGTTGGAAGAAAGCACTCCTCCCTCCGCCACCAGCCAGTGACATGCTACTGGCAGCTGCTTCTCAGAGAGCAGCTCGGTTGCTCTAGAGAGGAGGTAGTTTCTTAATATGGCACTAGCTAAGCTTAATCAGCGTGAATGAGCCTCAGAGGAGCTGTCTTAAGGCCAAATTTTTATTTCTTTTGTTCTAGCAAGACTCTGACAGGATTAACACATGTTAACTGTAATAGAACAAGAGAGAAAACAATACAATGGAGTCCACTTAAACAAAGTTTAAAGATGAAATGTGTTGAGGAATACAGATTTTGCTATCAAATATAAACATGTGGCTTACTCGGAAGCCTCTTTAGCAAATATTGTATCTCCTCGGGAACACAGCTGCTGAACGAATAAACCTCTTGATGTGAGACAGGTACTATTTTAATAGCTAACTAAATAAGACAGGAATCTTCTGAAATACCTCTAGTTGGGACTGGTAAGTCTTCTCCAAAGGGTTGGCGTGCAAGATCTGCTTGAGTATGAGAATGTTTGCTGTATTGTAAGTGAGTAGCCCAGAAAACCCAGAGAGCTTCTCACTCCACTCCCAGGAAATAGAAGTACCGACTCTTTCAAATCAAGCATTTGGGGGAGTGAGTCTATTTCTTGGGGCTTGTGGATAAGACAGTCGTTAAGTTTTGCAAAGCGAAAGACTTTGCTCACAAAACCAACACTACAGCTCCTGTACAGACACTCATTTCTGGATGCCAGTTCTTATTTTTGGAGGACTCTTCCTTCCCATCTAGATGAAGAAAAGTGAGCAGAGATTGTGTGAATCAAAATTGTAAGATTTGGAGATCATCCCCTCCAGACTGTAAACTCATTATGGGCAGGGAACGTGCCTGCTAATTCTGTTGTGCAGCACTCTCCTAAGTGCTTACTTAGTACAGTGCTCTACACACAATAAGTACTCAATAAACACCAGTGACTGATTGATTAGAAAATTAAGGAAGAATTTTGGTGTCCCCTATGCATATAAGAATAAGTAGAATATGTGGACTGAGAATATCTAGATCATTTAATACAGTGACTGTCCTCCTCGCTATTGTTTGCTCCTAATTCTCCTACACTCAGCTCCCCACCTAAAACTATTTCCCCACTTCTCTTTGTGGAAATCACATCCTTCCTTCCCAGGATGTTCACTGACTAATTCCCCCAACTTCCAAATCATGCTGTGTCAATCAATCAATGGTATTTAATGAGGGCTTACTGTATGCAGAGTACTGTACTAAACATTTGGTTTCCTATCCGTCACCAAGACCTGCCGGTTTCACCTCTACAATATCGCCAAGATCCACCCTTTCCTCTCCACCCAAACGGCTACCTTACTGTTATGGGCTCTCGTTATATCCCGGCTAGACTACTGTGTCAGCCTTCTCTCTGACCTCCCTTCCTCCTCTCTCGCCCCGCTCCAGTCTATTCTTCACTCCGCTGCCCGGCTCATCTTCCTGCAGAAACGATCTGGGCATGTCACTCCCCTTCTTAAACAACTCCAGTGGTTGCCTATCGACCTCCGCTCCAAACAAAAACTCCTCACTCTAGGCTTCAAGGCTCTCCATCACCTTGCCCCTTCCTACCTCTCCTCCCTTCTCTCTTTCTACCGCCCACCCCGCACGCTCTGCTCCTCCGCCGCCCACCTCCTCACCGTCCCTCGGTCTCGCCTATCCCGCCGTCGACCCCTGGGTCACGTCCTCCCGCGGTCCTGGAACGCCCTCCCTCCTCACCTCCGCCAAACTGATTCTCTTTCCCTCTTCATAACCCTACTTAAAACTCACCTCCTCCAAGAGGCCTTCCCAGACTGAGCTCCTCTTCTCCCTCTACTCCCTCTGCCATCCCCCCTTTACCTCTCCGCAGCTAAACCCTCATTTTCCCCTTTTCCCTCTGCTCCTCCACCTCTCCCTTCCCATCCCCACAGCACTGTACTCGTCCGTTCAACTATATATATTTTCGTTACGCTATTTATTTTGTTAATGAATTGTACATTGCCTTGATTCTATTTAGTTGCCACTGTTTTTACGAGATGTTCTTCCCCTTGACTCTGTTTATTGCCGTTGTTCTTGTCTGTCCGTCTCCCCCGATTAGACTGTAAGCCCGTCAAATGGCAGGGACTGTCTCTATCTGTTGCTGACTTGTTCATCCCAAGCGCTTAGTACAGTGCTCTGCACATAGTAAGCGCTCAATAAATAAATACTATTGAATTTGGGAAAGTACAGTAGGGTAGGTAATTATATTCTCTTCCCACAGGTGTACAGTCTAGAAGGAGAGACAAACATTAAAATAAATTTTGGCTTTTCACATAAGTTCTGTGAGGCTGAATATCATGTACTTAAAGGGTACAGATCCAAGTGCATAAGCGAAGCAGAGGGAGAGCAAGTTAAGGATATGAGGGCTTAGTCAGGGAAAGTCTAGGGGAAATGAGGGCTAAATTGGGGATGGTGTCTTGGTGATGTGATTTTAGAAAGGCTTCTAAGGTGGGAAAGTGGTCACCAGTGACCTCAGTTCTTTTGTAATCATGTTTGTTCATTTGATATCAATTTATTCCATTCTGTTATTTATAGAAATCAAGATAAAGAACTTCAGCTGAGGAAGAAGAAAGGGAAATCTGAATTGAATTCATTTTTCCCCCAAGGGCAAAACCAGATAATTCTGTCTTAGATGGCAGCAATAGCCATAATAGCACTTCAGACCCCTTGACCAGAGCAGCCCATCTTAAGGGTCCCTGGCAATGAATGGCCAGAAAAGAAAATGAGTTGGAAAATACAGCTAGGAAAAGCCACAGATCAATCTGAAGAATATACTGTCCAACATAAACATAGGCTATATCCTCAGTAGGAGAGCCACACAAGGTAACCTGGGAATATCAGGGCACAAACTCCCCTTATGCAATACTCATTTGAATCATTAGTATATAGATGAGGGCAATATACCTGGAAAATGAGACCCTGAATGTCCAAATCATCCTTCTGTTTGCCAAAAGGATAAGCTATCATTACCCCAACACTTTCACATTCACAACTTCACCTCACTTTTATTACATATCAATTTATATACCCTATTTAATCACTTCTTCCTATTTGCAATTTATTTTATTTCTTCCCCAATAGATTGTGGCCAGGCACTCCATCTTCTCTCTATTGCATTCTCCAAATGTGAAGTACAGTGCTCCTCAATACTATTATTGCCTGGCCACAGATCTCCCCATCTTTAAAGCCCTCCTGAAATCTTACCTCTTCCAGGAAGCTTGCCCTGATTAATTTGTGAGTGCCTTGAGAGCAAGGAACATGAGACATTGTTATTGTTATTCTCTCCCAAGCACTTGGTAGTTTCTAAGTCAATCAGTCAATTGTATTTGAGCATTTACTGTGTGCAGAGCACTTTACTAAGTGCTAGGGAAACTTCAATATAGCAGAGATGGCAAACATGTTCCCTGCCCACAAGGAGCTTATAATCTAGAAGGGGATACCAACATTAAAATAGTGATGGCTATATAGTTAAGTGCTGAGGGGAATGAAGGTGAGGTGAATAAAGGGTACAGACTCAAGGGCAAGGGCCATGCAGTAGAGAGCACGTTGTGGGCAGGGAACGTTTCTCCCAAGTGCATAGTACAGTGCTGTGTACACAGTAAGCACTCACATATGATTGAATGATTGAGAGGGAGTAGAAAAAATGAGGGCTTAGTGGGGAAGGCCTCTTGGAGATGTGATTTTAAGAGGGTCTTGAAGTTTAGGGGAGTGATTGTCTGTTTAATATGAATGGGGGAAGGAATTCCAGGCCAGAGGCAGGAGGTGGGTTCTGGATTGGCAGCTAGATAGCCAAGATTGAGGTACAGGTTGGCATTAGAGTGGCGTACTCTCAGAGAGTACACAGTTAAGGCCACTGCAACAGCCCTCATCCTTGTTGGACTATTCTTTGCTGAATCTTGTGAAAAATTTGACAGAAGGATGGATGAGGCACATCATTTTAACGGGAGCTGAAGCGCCAGAGATCTCTAAAGAGGGATGCCATGTAGTGGATAGAAAGCAAATCTTCCTGGCTGAAGCACAGGGAGAAGGATGTGAGGGTTTTTTCCACCCCTTGTAGGAAAAACTAATCCAGACTTTCAAAACTGAGGACAGTATTTACTTAAAGGGCAAGCTGAAATTTGCCTCATAAAAGGAGATAAAAAAATGGCTCTGTTTCTAACTACAAAAGGATGAGTTTCGTTTCTTATTAACCAGAATGCAACTGGTCAACAACTTGGCAAAAATTAATAAGCTTTCATGCCCTCATCTGACAGTCTCCAGCCAACAGGGGAAAGGACTCATCCTTTTGAATCAGGAGAACAGAAACCATGTTATTAGAAGAAAAGGTTGTTACGGGATTATTGCCTCCTGCCTTGAAATTAAGTGTCTCAGCTTCAACTTAATGATTATAATATTTCTTATTAGTAGTTAGATACAGGGTTCTGGGTGGCAGCAGGAGGCAATCCTGGTATACAATCTGTGGTATAACTAAAATGTGAAACACAGCAGGTGCCATGCCCAGAAGGAAGAAAGAGGATGAATTTTAACAGGAGTTAGAAAGGCACAGGAGAAAGGGGACAAAAAGACCAACCAGGAGGCATTTGGAGACACCAAGAGAAAAAGCTTGGGAAATTTAGCAGCTCAAGACCATTTTCATTTTGGGCTTATATAGTTTTCAAAGTTGCTTCACCTATGCTGGGCAGCAGCAGCATGGGAAAGAGTCAAAAGTGGATGATCAAGTGATCCAAGAAAATGTCAGACTCAAGTTTTTATTGCGTGGAAGAAGGCAGTGGTAAACCACTTCGGTAACTTTACCAAGTTTACCAAAACTCTAGGGATACACAATACCAGAACAACTTTATGACAGAAGATGGGGCTCTCTGAAGAGTGTGTGTCTATGGCATCATGATGGGTCAGAAATCATTTGACAGAATTTGAAGAAAAGAAGAAGTTTTCACCCAAGAGTGCCGTTTCTGCTCTCCCTGAGCCTGTTTGCTCCAATAAGGAATTGTTATTGTGCTTCAAGATCCTTGAACTATCCAAATCCTGTCAATTCTTCCTCAAATGTCTCCAGAATTCATCACTCCTTTCCATACAAGTTGATCCAGGTTCTTGTCACATCCTAACTTGACTATTCTATCAGACTCTTCACAGACTAACCTGCCTCCAGTCTTTCCCTTTTGCAGTCTATCCTTTACTATGTTGCCCAAACTATTTTTCTAAACATCATTCCGCATATGTCTCCCCACTCCTCAGAAACTTCCAACAGTTACCATCCCTCTCTGCATCAAGCAGAAACTACTGACCACTGACTCCAGTGCACTTAAATTAGTTCTCTTCACTCTTATTTTACTCACTCCTCTCCAACTACACCCTAGTTCAAACAATACTTCTCAAGCCAAACTACTCACTGCAAGGCTTAATTTTGGTCCCCTATGCTTCTCCACCTTCATTCTCTTGGGGAGCTCAAATAATAATAATAATAATAATTGTGGTATTTAAGTGTTTACTGTGTGCAAGGCACTGTACTAAGCACTGTGGTGGATAAAAGCAAATTGGGTTGGACATAGTCCCTGTCCCACATCGGGTTCACAGTCTCAATCCCCATTTTACAGATGAGGTAACTGAGGCCCAGAGAAGTGAAGTGACTTGCCCAAGGTCACACAGCAGACAAGTGTTAGAGCTGGATTTGGAATACATGACCTTCTGATTCCCAGACCCCTGCTCTAGCCACTGTACCATGACGCTTGGCTCCTAACTCTGTGCAGCCTCCCAAATCCACAGCTCTTATCTGGCTTTGCCATCTAATTGTTCCTCCTACTACTTGGAAATCTCTTTCTAAATGACCTATCACCATTTTAAACAATCCCCAACTCCTTTTCCTAACTTTCCCATTATTTTTGACACCACCATCCTCCCAGTCCAAGAGACTTGTAACATGGTGATTCTGTTGACTCCTTTCTGTCTTCCACCTCCAACATTTGACTCATCTCTAGGCCTGCCACAGTGCAAAAAGACCTGCACTGGCATGAGAAACTTGGCACCAGTCCCAAAGCCAAATCTTCCCAGGGCTAAAGGGACCACGTAGATCCCTATCAACCCACTGTGAGCAGGGAACATATCTATCAACTCCGTTATACGGTACTCTCCCAAGTGCTTATATGGTTCTCGGCACACAGTAAGCGCTCAGAAATTATAACGATTTGATCCAGAGGTGTTCAGTGCTTAGCCAGAAGGAGCCTGCAATCCATTGGTCAAATTCATGACTCTCTCCCTCCAAACCAAGTTCAGAGCCACTTTTGTGTCTTTGTCAAACTCTTCTGGGGATGCCTTTGTCACAGCAGGCGAGGGGGCTGACACAGGAGGATCTAATACTGGGTGAGGCCAGACCCAGGTGTCTTGGACCATGCAAAGTTGTAACTCCAGACCCACTGTATCCTCTCCCTGGTATCTCCTATAGTTACTCTCTTAGAGGTTCTGAGCCCTGACTCACTCCTTCTGCTCTACCCCCCTCCCTGCCCCACACTCTTGTGTGTATGTATATATATATATATATACATATTTATTATTCTATTCATTTTGTCAATGATGTATATATATCTAGAATTCTATTTATTTATATTGATGCTACTGATGCCTGTTTACTTGTTTTGATGTATGCCTCCCCCCTTCTAGACTGTAAGCCCATTGTTGAGTAGGTATTGTCTCTGTTGCTGAATTGTACTTTCCAAGTGATTAGTACAGTGCTCTGCACAGAGTAAGCACTCAATAAATACGATTGAATGAATGAATGAAAGAAGGCCCCAACTCTCTAAGCCTCAGTCATGTAGCCCGTGGGTTTTCATTATCTACCCTCTCCTACGAAATATAAATTCCTCTCCAAATCAAACATTTAGGAATGAAGTACAGCCAGTATATTCCTTTGATATAAATTTAGTTCAACTTCTCTGTATATTGAGAGTGTTGAAGACTTTGGAGAAGCCTAAACTTTCCCTTAGTGCCAGCAGATTTGGATTAACTACATCATCACACTGTAAAGACATTCCTGCTCAAAGCACTCTGCTCAAGTTAGCCAGTCATGGAGCTCAATACATATCTGTGGACCAACAATTATAAAAATAACTTGATGGTAGACCCAGGACCACAAACAATAGTAATCGTTATTCAAATCATGATTCTTCAGAAGTCAAGGACATCTAAAAGGGGGATATCGACCATTTCTCCCAGGAAAATCATTTGGAGATTTGCCCTGCACCAATCATATTTATTGTGCACTTACTGTATACTAAGCACTTGGAAGAATACAACAGCAGTATAACAGATAAATTCCCTGCCCACAGTGAGCTTACAGTCTAAAGGGGGAGACATTAATAAAAATAAATTGAGGAGATATATAATAATGTTGGTATTTGTTAAGCGCTTACTATGTGCAGAGCACTGTTCTAAGCACTGGGGTATACAGGGTAATCAGGTTGTCCCACATGAGGCTCAGTCTTAATCCCCATTTTACAGATGAGGTAACTGAGGCCCAGAGAAGTGAAGTGACTTGCCCACAGTCACACAGCTGACAAGCGACATATAAGGGCTATGGGGATGAGGAGGGCAGTGAGTGGTGAATAAATGGAGCAATCAGGGTGATGAAGGAGGGAGTGGGAGAAGAGGAAACCAAGACTTCGAAAGGGCTCTTGGAACAGATGTGCCTTCAATAAGGCTTCGAAGGTGGGGAGAGTGATTGTCTGTCAGGTATGAAAAGGGAGAGCACTTCAGGCCAGAGGCATGAGATGGGCGAGAGGTCAGCAGAAAGATAGATAAGATCAAGGTACGGTGAATATCTTGGCATTAGAGGAGCAAGCATGCAGTCTGAGTTGTAGTAGGAGCATAGTGAGGTAAGGTAGGAGCGGGCAAGATGACTGGGGGCTTTAAAGCCAAAGGTAAGGAGTTTTTGTTTGATGCAGAGGTGGATGGGAACCACTGGAGTTCTTCAGGAGTGGGGAAAGATTCATTCAATAGTATTTATTGAGCGCTTACTATGTGAGAGCACTGTACTAAGCACTTGGAATGTACAATTTGGCAACAGATAGAGACAATCCCTGCCCAGTGACATGGCCTGAACAATTTTATAGAAAAATGGTCCGAGCAGCAGAGTGAAGTATGGACTAGAGTGGGGAGAGGAAGGAAGGAGGCAGGGAGGTCAGCAAGGAGGCTGATATAATAATTAAAGCAGGATAGGTCAAGTACTTGCATTAATGTGGTAGCAGTTTGGATGGAGAGGAAAGGGTGGATTTTAGTGATGTGAAGGTTGAACTGACAGGATTTAACACTAGATTGAATATGAGAGAATAGTCAAGGGTAACGCTGAGGTTATATGATTGTGAGATAGGATGGATGGTGGTGCTGTCTACAGTGATGGGAGAGTAAGGGGTTAGGCTTTGGGTGAGAAGATAAGGAGTTCTCTTTTGGACATGTCAAGTTTGAGGTAAAGCAGTACAATCAAATCTTGATGTCTTGAAGGCAGGAGGAAATGTGAGACTTCGGAGAGGGAGAGAAATCAGTGTTGGAGATATAGATTTGGGAATCATCCACACAGACATGGTAGTTGAAGCCATGTGAGCAGATGAGTTCTTCAAGGGATTAGGCTTAGATGAAGAATAGAAGGCAACCCAGAATTGAGCCTTGAGGGACCCTCACAGTTAGAGAGTGGGAGGCAGATGAGGAACCTACAAAAGAGACCGAGAATGAGTGGCCAGAGAAATAGAAGAACCAAGAGAGGACATTGGCAGTTAAAATGAGGTTAGATTATGTTTCCAGGAGAAGGGGGCGGTCAACATTGTTGAAGGCAGTTGAGAGGTCAAGGAGGATTAGATTGGAGTACAGGCCATTGGATTTAGCAAGGAGATCAGGGATTGGGAGTAAGAGGACAGGGGTTCTAATACTGGCTCCTCTACTTGTCTGCTGTGTGACCTTGGGCAAGTCATTTAACTTCTCTGTGTCTCAATTAGCTAATCTGTAAAATAGGAATTAAGACTGTGAGCCTCATGTGGGACAACCTAATTACCTTGTGTCTACCCCAGCGCTTAGAACAGTGCTTGGCACATAGTAAGCGCTTAACAAATATTGTAACTAGTATTTGTGACCTTTAACGGGAGGATTCTATGGAGTGAAGGGGATGGAAGCCAGATTGGAAGGGGTCAAGGAAAGATTTGGAGGAGAGGAACTTGAGACAGTGGGTGTAGACTATTTGTTTAAGGAGTTTGGAGAGGAATGGTAGGAGAGAGATGGGGTGATAGTTGGAGAAAGCTGTGGGGTCAAGGGAGGATTTTTAGAATAGGAGAGACATGCACATGTTTGAAAGCAGTGGGGAAGAAGCCATTGGAGAGCATACAGTTGAAGATGGCAGTTAGGGAAGGAAGAAAGAGGGGGCAAGTCCTTTGATAAGGTACAAAGGGATGGGGTCAGTTATGCAGGTGAAGGGAGTGGATTTTGAGAGAAAGCAGGAGATCTCCTCTTGAGATACTGCTGGGAAGGATGGGAGAATTGAAGAAGAGGCAGAAGGAGGGAGGGACTGGAGAGGAACAGATGAGATTTTAGAGAGATCACACCTGATAGTTCAAGTGTTTTTTAATAAAGGAGGTTGCTAGATCTTTAGGGGAAAGGGGAGTTAGGGGGACAGAGGGTTTGAGGACAGAGTTAAATAATAATACTAATGTTATTATTTGTTAAGCACTTATTATGTGCAGAGCACTGTTCTAAGCGCTGGGGAGATACAGGGTAATCAGGTTGTTCCACGTGAGGTGCACAGTCTTCATCTCCATTTTACAGATGAGGTAACTGAGGCCCAGAGAAGTGAAGTGACTTGCCCACAATCACACAGCTGACAAGGGGCAGAGCTGGGATTCGAATCCATGATCTCTGACTCCCAAGCCCAGGCTCTTTCCACTGAGTCACGCTGCCCCAGAACAACTGGTGAGAGCAATGAGCAAAGGTATCAACCTGGAGAAATGATGGAGAAAATCCTTCCCACATCCTCCCCACACCCACTCACTCTGTTCTCCCGGGTCTACAGGTTTTTCCCCATTTTTAAAAAATGAGAAACAATATGATCTGAATTGAATTGACAGCTCTAATGAATTCATTTAATATTAAGGTACTTCAATTATCCATCCTTTGGAGTGGGGCCAGCTGGACAAGCTGTATGCTGAGGATTGCTATTTGCAGACTCATAGCCAGGGCCCTCAAAGTGGAAAAAATCAAATATCAATTATTCCCAGTTGTGATATTCAGGTGGTAACTGGGAAATGTAGATTTTCTCCCCACAATCTGCTCTCTCCCATTGTACCAGTTTGATTTGGATGTTCTTAGTTTCCTGGACTGCATTTCTTGGGCCCCTCTCCCATAAGCACTGAACTGAGTTTTTTTGGTTTGCTTTTATGGCATTTTTTAAACACTTACTATGTGCCAGGCACTGTTCTAAATGCTTCTGTAGATACAAGCTAATCCGGTTTCACACAGTCCCTGTCCCACGTGGGACTCACAATTTTCATTCCCATTGTACAGATGAGGCAGCTGAGTCACACAGAATTTATAACTTGGACAAAGCTCTACAGCAGGCAAGTGGCAGAACCAGGATTAGAACCCTTGCCCATGTCCCGTCTCTGGCCTGGGATGCCCTCTCTCATCAAATTTGACCAACAATTCCTCTCCACTGCTTCAAAGCCTTATTGAAGTCACATCTCCTCCAAGAGGCCTTCCCTGACTAAGTCCTCCTTTCCTCTTCTCCCACTCCCTTTTGCAACACCTTAACTTGCTCCCTAGAAGCAGCGTGGCTCAGTGGAAAGAGCCCAGGCTGGGGAGTCAGAGGTCATAGGTTTGAATCCCAGCTCTGCCACTTGGCAGCTGTGTGACTGTGGGCAAGTCACTTCACTTCTCTGTGGCTCAGTTCCCTCATCTGTAAAATGGGGGTTAACTGTGAGCCTCACTTGGGACAACCTGATAACCCTGTATCTCCCCCAGCGCTTAGAACAGTGCTCTGCACATTCTACTATGCACATAGTAAGCGCTTAACAAATACCAATGTTATTATTGTTATTATTATTCATCCTCCCCTGCCAGCCCCATAACACTTATGTACATATCCTATGGACAGGAATGTGTCAGTTATACTGTACTCCCCCAAGTGCTTAGTACAGTGCTTTGCACAAAGTAAGCACTCAATAAATATGATTGAATGAATATCTATAATTGATTTTTATTAGTGTCTGTCTCCACCTCTAGGCTATAAACTCACTGTGGGGAGGGAATATGTCTGTTTACTGTTATATTATACATTCCTGAGAGCTTAGTACAGTGCTCTGCACACAGGTATGTGCTCAAGAAATGCAATTAAATCAACCCAGGCCCATGCGCTATGCACTAGGCCTCACCGCTTCTGGTGGAAAAACAATAACTCTCTCCCTACTGGCAGCTTGTCTTGACCCTTTTTTATTCTCCCTGTTTATGGGATATGAGGTTACTCTTTCATCTCAGCTGGTCTTAATTTCTTGAGTCTTTCATTCTCCTTATTCGCTGGAGAATTTTCACCAAAGTTTCTTTTGGAGCTTCCCCATTTTCAATTTATTTGGGGTGATCACAAGGGCTTAACTAGAGTGAGTCACGGATGTTCCAGATGTAGCCCGAGTTTGAAAAGGAATAATGCATTTTTTAAGTCATAGAGCTGCAAGGCATTTTCACAGGCCATCTGGCCCAACCCACTGCCTCCTGATAACCCAAACTACTACCCTATTCTTTCTACTTAAACTGTGAGCCTCATGTGGGACCTGATAATATCTACCCGAGCACTTAGTATAGTGCTTGGCACTTAGTAAGCACTTAAATATCACTATTGATGATTGCCTGGTCCAGAAGTTACCTGCAAAGGGAACCAAATAATAAGGGAGCATAAATGCCATTATCCCGAAGTGGGAGTGATAGAAGAAGTTCCCGTAGACAGAGTGGTAACTTGAAGCTGAAAATTCTTCCCTGACTAGCCTTGAGTCAGATAAGAAAACAGTATGGGAGGAGAGCAGGTGGGACTACTTTAATGCTCTCCTTATCTTACTTACTGGCTCCAGGTGTTGCTCCTTTAGACTCAGCCTATGAAATGGGAGGGGGCGGGAGGAAGTTGGTGGATAAAAGATAGGGAGAGGGGAAAAGAGTGATTCCAGCGTAAAGGGAGGAGATCTGAAAGTGAGCTCTCGAGTTAGAGGTAGCTTTGTGAGTGAAGAGTCATTGGGGGGAGGGGGGGATTCTCTCTAGATTTAACTTATCCTCAAAAGAGTTAGTGTGTGGAGGGCTAGAAGTCAACCATCCCCTTGAGAGAGCCATACAAGTCCCTCAACCATTTTTCAGGTATTTATGTTGCTCCTAATTTTATATGACTGCTTACTCTGTGTAGAGCATTGTACTAAGTGTTTGAGATTGTATAATGCAACAGAATTAGCTATGTTCCTTGCCCTTAATGAACTTACAGTCTAGAGGTAGGGTTGAGCTTATTTTGCATAGAGTAGTTTATTCCAAACTGCACGTGGTGTAGCCTCTAGCTCTGAATCCAAGAGGCTTTTGTGACTATTGTTCAGGTGAGTGAAACTTCTTGTTCTTATACATGGTTCTTGACTATTGGTCTCTATTTTCAGTTTAAAATGCTTTCTGTTCTTAATTACTTAAAGGGCTTTTGGCTAAGTGTGTGCTTTTGGGGGAAGCAATATTCACCCTTTATAGAGGGCCTAATTGTATATTTATGTTCCTGACTAGGTTATTCCTTTAGATGGTAAACTCCTAGAGGTCAACATAAATATAACATCTGACCATTATGCCTTAATGGTAATAATAATTACTAACTATGGTATTGTTATGTGCTAAGCCCTGTTCTAAGCTCTGGAATTAATCAGGTTGGATACAGTCCTTGTCCCAAGTGGGGCTCACTGTCCAAGTGAGCCTTGAATTTTATTGGTACTTATCAGGTCTTAGTGATAATAAAAAGTGACTTGTTCCCAACTTGCTCTATGTTAAACACTGACCTAAGTGTTGAGATAAATATAAGGTAATCAAGTCATATTGTAGACCCTGTCCCAGAAGGGTCTTACAGCCTAAGTAGGAGGGAGAATTTACCCCCCATTTTACAGATGAGGAGGCTGAGGCACAGAGAAATTGAGTGACACAGGAGGCAAATGATAATTAAAGCCTAAGGTCTCATTTAAAGTATGGGCAGAAAATCTTTCTCTATCCTTGGGGCTTGAAGAGGGAAATCCTTGGCACCAGATTGATCTGTGTATTACATAATAATATTGGTATTTAAGTGCTTAGTATGTGCAAAGTACTGTTTTAAGTGCTGGGGTAGGTACAGGGTAAGCAGGTTGTCCCATGTGAGGCTCACAGTTAATCCCCATTTTACAGATGAGGTAACTGAGGCACAGAGAAGTTAAGTGACTTGCCCACAGTCACCCAGCTGACAAGTGGCAGAGTCAGGATTTGAATCCATGACCTCTGACTCCCAAGCCCGGGCTCTTTCCACCAAGCCATGCTGCTTCTCTATCTATTTCAGCACTTAATACACTGTTTCCATATAAGTGTTTAAAAATTACCACCTGAAATCAGGGAAGGAAAAACTGCCCTTTGCAGGAACAGAAGCTGCTATCAACATGACCGGTAAGGTGACACGGTCCAAAGGAGTAGCCCCTTTTCCCCCACTGTCTCCATAGCATTGTGAGTCCAGCTGGGCCCACTTGCTTGAGAGAGTTTGTAGCAGCTTTTCACATAAGTGTTTCTCTAAAACAGTGAGGTAGTCAAAGATGAGTAGTATTTCACTTGAATAATTTACCTTTGCACTATTGTGGATTGTTTTATTTTTAACATTTGAATAGACCTCTTACTATGAGGCAGAAATTTGACTTTTTTTTCTTGTATTTACCTCAGTGCTTAGCAAATTGTTCTGCCCATTATCAGAGTTTAACAAATGTTAGTAGTAATGAAAATTCTGGGCACAGATGATTGTCCTTTGCTTCTTAACCACATTGCTACCCATAATTTTAGGACTTTGTTGTTCTTTGTGACCTGAGTTTCATAAGGTTTTGCTCTAAGTGGGGTGTTTAACTGCAGTATACCAGCCTGTTCTGTCATCTGCTGCTGTCTCCAGCTGCTGAGGGTTATGCTGTGTTGCCTGAGGCTTTGTTTTAGTGGTCCTATAAAACATGTCCCCTTTCCCTCCTATTTCAGCATATTTTAGAGTCGTTTCAATATTTTCCTTTAGTCTGTCCCTCTTAGTGAAAGGATGTACAAAGGACATTTGCTTTAAGGCTGTTAAACTGATTGTTCCAGCCCCTCACTGTATAGGATCTATTCTTTGTGGGTTTTTTTGTTTTTTTTTTGGTCTTTTTGTTTTACTATTTAAGGACTTACTATGTGCTAGGCACTGAACTAAGCACTGGGGTAGTTACACAATAATCGGTTTTGATCAGTCAATGCTATGAGGGCTTACAATGTGCAGAGCACTGTACTAAGCACTTGGAGGAATACAATATAACAGAAGATACATTCCCTGCCCATAATGAGCTTACAGCCTAGAGGGAGAGACATTAATGTAAATAAATTATGGATCTGTTATATAAGTGCTGAGGGGGTGAAAAAAAGAATGCAAATCCAAGTGTGAGTGATGCAGAAGGGAGTGGGAGAGGAGGAAATTAGGTTCTTGACATTTGGTAAGAGTAATGTGTAGATCATACTGTTGGAATTAGGTTTGTTGCCTGTGTTAAGTCGATGTCTCTCAGCTGTGTAGAAAGTGGGATACGATTTCTTAGTAAACTTAGTTTTTAATAAAGCAGCATTGAGTACCTACTGAGTATGCAACACTACTAGGACTGGGAAGCATATGCTAAATAAGCAATCTTTGTTCCCTTCCTCAGTCTCCAAAGTTTCTCTTTTTTTTTTCCCCCTCCATATCAAAAAGAAATTCCATTTCTTTGGAGTCAAAGTTATCCCCCAACTTCTTCATGGCTGCTTGATGCTAAGCTTCAGTGTTGTGGGAGCACTGCAATGCACTCTGCCATTCTCCTAAAGTATATGCTAGCTTTCTCTATTTGGTTTCCATGTCTTTGTCAATCCTTGAATCACTGGATAATGAGTGGGTAGCAGAATTCACTGCTGCCAGCAGAGATTTTGGAGGTGTGAACTGTTTGCCAGATTTGAGGGGTGCAGAATTCCAATTTTTTTCTAGGCTAGCTTTCAGTCCTCAGTAATTACGGCATTTAAGTTTTTACTATGTGCTATGCACTCTACTAAGGGCTGAGGAAGATTAAAGTTTTTTTTAACTTTTTATGGTATTAAGTGTTTTACTCTGTTCTAGCCACCATATTAAGATCTAGGGTGTATATACAAGATAACCAAGTTGGACATAGTCCCTGTCCCACTTGGAGCTCACACTTAAAGACTTTTGCAGATGAAGTAACAAAGGCCCAGAGAAGTTGTTACTTGCCCAAGATCACACAGCAGACAAGTGATAGAATGGAGACTAGAACTCAGGTTCTTTGATTCCCACACCTGTTCTCTTTCCATTAGGCTACACTGCTCATTAATAATAAGAAAATAATTAGGTTGGATGCAGTCCCTCTCCCACACAGAACTCTCAATCTAAGTAGGAGGTTTGGGGGTGGGGGGTGGGGTTAATACCTATTTTAAAGATGAGGAAACTGAGGCAAAAGTTAAGTGGCTTGTCAAAGGTTACACAACAAGCAAGTGGCAGAATCCAGATTAGAACCCAGGTCCTCTGACTCCCATGCCCAGGATGTCTTTTTTTTTTCCATTGGGCAACAATTGTGATCCCTATGTTCATTGTAGATAGGGAATGTGTGTACCAACTCGGTTACATTGTAGTCTCACAAGTGCTTAGTATGATGCTATGCACACAAGTGCTCAAATGATTGATTTTATTAAAACATTTATCCTCTGCATAATTGAGCATTTCAAGAGTACAGTCACCAGTGTATGTGTTCCATCTGATACACTCAGCCTGAGTTGGTACAAGAATTGCACTATATCATGAACCTGAGTTGAGTCCTCTTTTTAAGTGTGAGTAGATGGATTAGGTTGGCTCCATCAGAACTGGAAGAATACTTTTCCTCATCATCAAAGTAGTAGGTCCAACTTTGTTTATTTGCAGGAAGCATAGAATTCCCTGTGTGTACCTGAAATTGTATATGATTATTGTCCTGAAAATGGAAATATATCTTGGTGAGGTCTTCTAGTTTAGATACTGTAATTTGATTTTTTTTTTGATCTAGGTATCGTCACCCTGGGGCACCTAGAGGTTCCCTTTAACACCAGCCTTATTTGGACTCTTAATCGCCTCTTGGTTTTTTGTATTTATATTTCATCTTTCCTATTGTCACAACCTTTTCCACCTTATTTTTAGATTGTGAACTCTGCAGGGCTAGCCACCTTGCCCAACACTCATCTGTATATCTTTTCCCAGTATTTAGTACAATATTCTGTATACAGCATACCCTTAAATACTATTACTACTGAGGTAGTATTGTTTCCCATCAAAGTAGATTAATTGCTTTAGAGATGGATGAGGGGTTTGCAGTGCTGAAGAGCACCCCATGTCTCGGCTCCCAAGACCATTATAAATTGAAGTGACTCTGTGTGACACAAGCTCTAAGTCTCAATGAAGTGATCAGATTCCTCTCTGGATCTAGACTGTAAGGTTGCTATAGGCAGGAAATGTCTGTTTGTTATAGTGTACACTCCCAAGCACTTATTACAGTGCTCTACACACTAAGTGCTCAAATGATTGACTAGATGTCCACAGAATGAGACTATCATTCACCAACTTAATGGCTGTTCCTAGAAGAAACCTGATCTTGAGCATTTGACTTGAAAGCCTCAACTGTTCTGAGGAGGGAAGATTGTTGTTGGCAAAGAGGATTTATTATTCCAAAAGAGCCTTTACGGAGGCTAATAGAGCAGATGATGCATATGTTGAATTAAATTCAGTGGACTGAAACTTTAGGAGTGTGATCCTTATTTCATGATTTCCCCAACATTGTATCTGGGGGAACACTTCCTCCTGATCACCTTCTTAGGACCTCACTGTCCTCTCATTAGTTATTCTACTCAGTGTCCCATTCTTTGTCCCTACCTCCCACAATGTCTACTAATGAGGCCTCTCTGCACTGTGAAGTAGAGAAACTAACTTTCCTGTGAGAGCTAATTAGTCCCAACAAGCGGGATTTCTCTTAAGAACATCAAAGCAGAGAAATCCACAGAAACAGCAGTGGCCAATGAGTGCTTCAGGGAAACTCGAGACAGCAGATTCCATCCCAGGAGAAGGGAACAAGGGAAAGTTTGGTCCAGAGCAGTGTTCTCAGACTTGTCCTTGGTGAACTGGGCAATACTTGCCACAGCACTGAAGCAAGGGCTTTTTGGGTTCTGGGAAAAGAACAGGAGACTAATTCTGGGCCCAGCAGAACTTTTGAATTTTTTTTTAATGGAGTCTGTTAAGCCTTTACAGTGTGCCAACACGCTGCACTAAATGCTGAGATAGATACAAGCTAATCAGATTGGAGACAGTCCCGGTTCCACATGGGGCTCACAGTCTTAACCCCCATGTGGGACAGAGACTTGAATTGAGGCCCAGAGATGTTAAGTGACTTGCCCAAGGTCACAGCAGATATATGGACATGTTCAATTTCTGAGGCTGTGATCCTTACTATGCTACTGCTGATTAACTCTTGGAACCCTCCACTACCACTACTGTCTCTTGGTGACCTTTGCCAAGAGAATCCTTGTTCGTCAAACACAGATCCACCTCGTCGTCTCCATCTTGATCCACACACCTCTGAGTTTCTCACAGGGTCCCACTCGTGGTGCTACCCTCTGGCTGTGGCCTGACCAGTTACTGCATCCTTCTTTCCCTGCTCCATATTGCCCTACTAATCACCTCTCACAGCTATAATTAAAGTATTCTGTAAGAAATCCATTTCCCCAGAGCCTGCTTGATTGTTGGTTATGTAATTGCTCAGATTTCAGATAGACTGGGGAGGGACAGTGGGGGGGGGGGGGGGGAAATAAAAGGAAAGTAGGGGAAGAAAGGGTGGTCTAGAAGCAGGGGAAGAAGTTATTATAGCAACAGAGATATCACCCAGCTCTGCCACTGTACTGAGACAATGTGCTGATTTCCTGTCACTTCCTGACTACACTTGTGCTGTGTGGGCCCAGTGCCAGCCAAATCTAATGAGCACTTGTTTTACTTTTAGAGAGCTAGCATCTCTCCCTGAGACATGCATGCTGGGCTTTATTTATGGGTATTTACTCTTTTCCTTTTTTTTTTAAGCAGATCAGCCATCCATCATTTTGTTTTCCACAAAGAGGGTTAAAGCTAACAAATTGACTTTTACCCATCTCCCAAAATGGGGTTGTGGCTTCATGCTTTGGATGAGGAAGGGATGTGGTGCTGATGCATATGGGGAAGCAGCTGAATTCTGAGTTGGATGACACCCCCACTAAGTCCAGAAGCAGAATCCTGCGATCAGACAGTGGCTTTTTTGGGAGCACTTATTGTATGTAGAACACTGTACTGGGTGCTTGGGGGAAGTATAGTGCAACTATCCTTATGCTTTATTTCCCCTATTGGTAATTTTGTTTTAACATCTCCTGTAGGTTGAAAGCCCCATGTGGTCAGCGATCACATCTACCTACTCTATTATATCATATTTTCCCTTGATTGTTTCGTGTAATGCTTAGTATGGTGCTCTGCACGCAGTGAACACTCAAATGCCATTAATTGATAGGGGAATCCTGACTACTAACCTGCTGTACTTTCCCAAGTGCTTAGTACAGGGTACTGCACACTGAAAGCCCTCAAGTGCTGTGAATTGATTTCTGCTCCCCCCCCGCCCCCAGCAACTGGTGTAGATGTGGGGACACTTCAGTGTTCCCAGGGAGGGGCGACATGCAGGAACTGGAGGGCAGAGAGGGAGAAAAGGAAGAGGACTCTGACTCTGTCAACCTAAGTGATTAATACAAGTGAAAGTTTTGTGCCTGTGATATAGGAACATTTCATCCATCTGCCCTTGTTTGCCATTGCCTGGTCATAACAAATTCCACTATCATTCCAACCTTTGAGAGTAGTACAACCACCAAGAAGCAGCTTGGTCAAGTAGAAAGAGAATGGATCTGGGAGCCAGTGGACATGGGTTCTATTCCTGGATCCACCATGTACCTGCTGTGACCTTGGGGAAGTCACCTTCTATGTGCCTCAGCTCCCTTTTATGCAAAAGGGGGATTCAGTACCTGTTATCTGTCATACTTAGTCTGTGAGCCCTATCTGTGACCTGATCTTGTATCTACCCCAGCACTTTATATAGTGCTTAACATATCCATTATTATTTTGTTTTTGGAGGCCTGATGTGAAACCTTAGTAATTTCCCTCAATTCACTATTAAGGATGAGCATGAATGCGAACTGGAAACTCGGTGTGAACAGAGGACGTATTTACTGTGTTTTTATTGTACACTCCCAAATGCTTAGTACAGTGCTCTGCACAGTAAGCTCTCAAATTATGGTATTAAGTGCTTACAATGTACCAGGCACTGAACTAAGCCAAATCAGGCTGGACACCGTCCATGTCCCATGTGGGGCTTACAATCTCAATCCCCATTTTACAGATGAGGTTCTTGAGGCACAGAGAAGTGAAGTGACTTGCCCAAAATCACACAGCAGACAAGTGGCAGAGACTGAATTAGAACCCCATGACCTTCTCACTCCCAGACCCAGGCACTATCTACTATGTCACGCAGCTTCCGTACCAAATACCATTGAGTGATCCAGACTATTCCTTTCCCTCTCTCCTGTTTCCACCAAACTGATCAAAATACAAATGAAATATAGTAGAATTAGTATGCTCACTTTTGAAAAGAATTTACAGAAATGTCTCCCACAGACTGGCAGGGAAGTTGATCTAAGAACAGCTCTGCAACTGGCATTGCTGTGGGGCCAGGTGGGGGCATATTCAGTCAGCAGTGCCAACAGCACCCACCGATATTGTCGGATGCTCACACTGAAGCTAGTCACAACCTTTGAGCCCTCTCTTGAAAAAGAGCAAGATGTCTGTCCCTCCACTTGGACACAGGCAGCAGGCAGCAGACTTGGCCTTGAGCATAATCAATCAACTGTATTTCAGTACCTACTCTGTGCAAAGCACTGTACTAAGCGCTTGGGAGAGTGAAATGTAATAATTGGTAGGCATGTTCCCTGCCTGCAGTGAGCTCACAGTCTAGAGGACCTTCTCAATCCATCAGTGATATTAACAGAGAACTTACTGTGGGCATTAAGCATTCAGAGTATGGTACAATGAAATTGGTTGATGTGTTCCCTGCCCATGAGGAACTTAGGAGTCACATACTCCTAAGGGATAAGACTAAAGTGTGAAGAGTATTGTGGGTGTCCTATTCCTCTCCCTGTTGTCCAAAGACGCATGCAGGAGAGGAGGGATTGTACCTGCCACTTCACCTGAGAACCTTGGCACCCCAGAAAAGACTGGGGTTAGGGCAGCTAAAAAGATCTAGAATGTCTAGAGAAATGTGAGAGAGGATCCCGGGAAAGATCATATGGTAGGGGTTGGGGGGGAAAAATCCCAAGGTCTATTCAGCATGAGGACTAAGAGAAAGCACAGAAGTATATAATGAAGATTGTAGGAAACGGTAATTGGGTGCTCCTCAGTACTCTGTCCCATTACACACCAGTGAAGGACAGTCAATGAAATTAGCAAAAAAAATTATAGAGCAGATCAAAGGAAATCCTCCTCTACACAATGTATAATTAGTCACTGCTGCAGGATATTATTGAGGCAAATTGAAGCCAGTAAAATTCAAAAAAGATTAGGCACTTTGTATGAGTAAGAACAGTATCTGCAGTCACTTGCTCGGATAACAATTACATGGGCAATTAATCTTCATCTGTTGGGCCATAAACTAAGCAACAGTTGAGTTCAGTAAGAAATTATTCCCCCATGGTGAAGTGATACCCAACTTTTCAGGTGCATTCTAGGTTTTTTTTATTTCTCTAGATGAGCTGAAGTCACTCTGAGGTGGATGTGAGAGCCAAATCTGAATGGAGTGAGTGTTTAAGTCTTTAATGCAGATGTTCACTTTTACTTTGAACCAGCACAGAACAACTTCTCTTGCTATGTGTGGTCAATAAGGATTGTCTCTGTTGACCTAAAGAATATTTTTGCAGAGGGTGAACTAGCAAGCTGCTTCAGCACCTTCCTTGATAACCCTGCTGTCTGGAGCATGGTCTAGTGGAAAGACAATGGGATTAGGAGTACAAATCTTGAGTACTTAGTACAGTGCTTTGCACACAGTAAGTGCTCAGTAAATGAGTGAAATATTTAAATTATTTACTCATATTGTCTGTCTCCCCTTCTAAACTGTATGCTTAGGAGCAGGGAATGACTGCTAATTTTGTTGTACTCTCCCAAGTGCTTAAATACCACAATTATCATTAAGCGCTTACCATGTGCCAGGCACTGTTCTAAGCCCTGAGTAGAGAGAGACAAGGTAAGAGGGCTCAGTCTTAATCCTCATTTTACAGATGAGGTTACTGAGGCACTAAAGTTAAATGACTTGCCCAATCCCATATAGCAGACTAGTGACACAGCCAGAATTAGAATCCAGGCTCATGATTTAGAGCTATCCACTAGGCCATGCTGCATCCCCAGTACAGTGTTTTGAACACAGTAAGCACTCAAATACCATTGATAAGAATCAGGAGACCTGGATTCTATTCTTAGTTGTACCATGGGTAAGTCACTTAGCCTCTCTGTGGCTTTCCTTATCTGTAAAATGGGAATTAAAAATAGCTATTCTCCCTATAACTTGAGTCCTTTCGATTTAAGGGACTATTTCTGAATTATCTAACCCACTTCTTAATGTTGTCTACCTCATCATCTGGACTGGCAGATTAACACTGGCTTTTCTACAACAGCAATGTCAACCACAAAACCCCTGAGCCAGTCAGGTTCTTCACTCTAGTAGTAACTCTTTTAGACAAAGAAACCTTCTGACTGGCAGCAGTTAAATGATTTTCAGCCAATCAGAATGAAATGCAATAAAATTTGCTCTGCTCAGCTCCATTTGATTGCCCAAAGAATAAGAATTTTTCCATATACAGAAACATGGGCTTCTTGGATTTTTTTTTTTTCAAATGCTTGTTTGTTTTGCCCATGCAGACTTGGCCTTTAGTTTACTCAGACTGAGAAATAAGCTCTTTCCAGTGGGTTAACTAGGCCTTTAAAACCACAGTTGTGTGTGACCTTGGGCAAGTGGCTTAACGTGCTGAGTTCCTTCATCTTTAAAATGGGGCAATAGTAACTCCATCCCTCCTAGCACCATAATAACGATACATTAGATTAAATGAAAAACATAAAGGGCTCTGGGCTAACCGAAGGGAAGGTATTATTGCTATTAAGAAAAAAATTATTTAAGCAAATGCTCAAATCACTTACTGCCAAAAGAGAGAGAGTCGATTTCACTTGTAATTTTTTATTCTTACCAAAGCTCATTAGCTAGCATTTATTCAATAATATACACAGATAATAAGTGTTTGCACTTGGCCCTGTGTCTGTTTAAAAATACATTGAGTTATAAAGATTAAAATTCATACAAACTTCTAAAGGATGGACAGTCAAGTGAAATTTAAAAACATTCAGTGTGCTAGGCTTCCAGAAAAATAAAAAAAATTCCCTGGTCCTATTTAGCTAGAGAATGAAGAATGACTTGGTATCCAAAATACTAACCTAAGGCTATTTTTATTTAGTTTGCCTTGTAAAATAGACTCAAAAGAATTCTGTCTTTAGTTTACCAGACTAAAAAGACCTTCTCTCTCTCTCTCTTCCTCAAGTCTTCCTTCAGTACAAAAATCCAACCTTTTTTTTCCCCCCTCCCTGTTCTGAAGACTTCTGTCTATTGGTTGGTCTAAGCTCAGTGCTCAGCATGTAGTGTCCTTGCCCCACATGGTACTCACAGCACACGTGAGTAGAGAGTTTCTAGTGGAGAAGGCCCATGAGGAAAGAGCTTCCAGTGTTTTCTGAAGGGTAGTGCATTCCAGTATAGCTGCTGTTTAACCAAGGGAAAACCATGAATAGCATTTAGTTTAGGAATCTATTTTCCCTCTTCAGATCCTTTGCTTCTAATCATTAAAAGCGTGTCCATGAAAGTGCCATATTAGATTTTCTGAAGTCATTTGGTTTTTTCTCCCCCTACCCGCCCCCCCCCCCCCCCCCCCCAGCTCTTCAGTCCTTATCCATAGGCTAATTCTTTGACAATCGTTTCACTGTCTTGGTCACACTATGAGAATTTGAATGTTTAGTTTCCTGTTGGGGCTTACCTTTAGGAGGAAATGCCTTTTGGAAGGTGGCCGGGGGGTGATGGGGGTGGAGGGGTGTGTGTGTGCTCAAATGCTTGGGGGTGGGTTCTCGAACACAACTTCCCCTTTTATGTCAATGAGATTGAGATTTATCTTTTTTTAAAATCCAATACTAACATGTCTACCAACTCTTAGATTGTACTCTCCCAAGCACTTAGCACAGTGCTCTGCAGATAGTAAGCACTCAATGAATAATAATTGTGGTGTTTAAGTGCTTATTATGTGTTTGGTTCTGTACTAAGTGCTAGGGAGGATCCGAGCCCACGTCCTGCATCTGATCTGGAATACCTTCCCTCCTCAGATCTAACAGACAATTACTACCCCCTGCTTTGCCCAATTGAAAGCCTTATAGAAGTAACATCTCCAAGAGGCCTTCCCAGATTGACCCCTTTTTTTGTTTTCTCCCACTCCCTTCTATATCATCCTCACTTGCTCCCTTTGCTCTTCCCCACTCCTAGCCCCACAGCACTTATGTACATATCTGTGATTTATGGCATTGATGTCTCTCTCCCCCTCCGCAAATCTAGGCTAAACTCACTGTGGACAGGAAATGTAACTGTTTTGTGTTGTACTTAATAGTGATCTGCACACAGCTCTCAAATACAATTGAATAAATAAACAAGCAAATCAGGTTGGACACGGTCCCTGTCCCACATGGGGCCCACAGTCTCAATCCCTATTTTACAGGTGAAGTAACTGAGGCACAGGGAAGTGATGTGATTTGCCCAAGGTCACACAACAGACAAATGGAGCTGGGATTAGAAACCATGGCCTTCTGACTCCCAGGCCCGTGCTCTATCCACTATGCCATGATTACTAACATGCAAGTGAAAGAGGAGAAACCTCTTCTGCCTTGCTCTCAGTGCAAATCTCCATTTCCCAAGACCCCATAGCTTGCCAGTACAGAGTTCTCCACTAGTTAAACAGTACATTAAGCACTCTGTTCCTTCCATTCACTCTTGATAAGAAATGTGCCTGGTACTAATTCAGTGTCAATTGATTTCAGAAAGATCATTCAGCAACACTTTAATTAGTAGGCACAGGCAAAGCCCCAATTACATGATAATGATCTAAAAATTACCCAAACTACAGCCACTGGCAACTGTAACCTTAAATAAAGCACATCGAACTTGTAAGGAAATATTGGCTGCTTAATGAACAATCTAGGAATATTTTTCCAGTCCTCTTCAGATCTCAATTGGTCATAAAAGGAAATCTTAAATTAATGTTTATTAACCAGACTAATTGATGGGAGAATGCTGCCTAAGCCACTTTCAAGAAAGCTTATGTTTCATTTTGAGCTAAGGGGTGAATTTAAGGTGGGGCTCGATGGGGAGGAAGTGGAGGAGAGAAGGAAAAGGGAGGAGGAGGGAGAAGCTAGTTAAAAGTTCTAGACTTTCTCTGTACTTGTGTAAATGCCTGGTTTGGTCCTCAGTAAGCACTCAATGAATTGTTTCACCTTCCCTGCTGCATTTTCACCATCAACTTCTCCTCCTTGTGCCACCATTGCTTATATAGTCCTTCCATGACTATAAGCCCTCACTCCCATCCCCATTGCCCTCAGCGATGGCCTCTTAACTCCTTCCGTGAAGTGGATGCCATTATTTGCTTTCACTTTGGGTTTTGTTAAAATTCCAAAATGCTGTGATAACCCCTAAAACCAGAATGGAACTTTTTTTTTTTTAAAAAAAGTATTAGGTAAGCACTTACAATGTTCCATGCAAGGTTCTAAGCACTAGGGAAGATAACTGTGGTATTTAAGCATTTAGGATGTGCCAAGCACTGTATTAAGCACTGGGGTAGATATAATTTAATCAGGTTGGATACAGTCCCTGCCTTACTTGGGGGTCACAGCTTTAATCCCCATTTTCCAAATCAGGTAACTGAGGCACAGAGAAGTTAAGTGACTTGCCCAAGGTTTCTTGTGACCTTGGACAAGAGTGGGGATTAAACCCAGATCCTTCTGACTTCTAGGCTCTTGCTTTATCCACTGCTTCTTTAGTCAAGAATCAGATTTATTTATATTAATGTCTGTCTCTTCCTCTAGACTGCAAGCTAATTGTGGGCAGGGAGCGTGTTTAACAATTCTGTTTTATTAGGCTTTCCCAAGTGCTTAGTACAGTGCTATGTACATAGCCCTCAGTAAATATTGATGATAATTAAATGTAACACTTGATAATTCATTTTTAGGATACTTTACCATGTTGTTTCTGCAGATAGCTCATAAAGTAATTATCTAGCAGAAAGAGCTTTAGCATCCCTTTCTACCTTATTTATTAAAGCTTAAAAGGTGTCCTTTGAATCAGTCACTTGGTATTTAATCCATAATAACAATGTGTCACTAAATTGGAAACAGCTATTTAGAGGGATATTTAATTGAGTGTTTCATCGTACAGTTAATGCACTAATGACGACATTTAGTTTTCCACAGCCTGATAAAGAACTTGATGTTGGTGTCCCCACTACATTAAATAAGCATTTGGGCAGAGAACAAACACTGACATCATCCACTTGTGCAGCAATGTCTTTATCATGTGTGTTTTTTTGTTTTTTTTTTGCTCAGTTCACTTTTTGGATCAGTGGGTCAGGGTTCCCTCAGACTTTTTTTTTCCCCCCTCTTGCTACCATACAAACAGGGAAAATGTCTTGGGCTTAAACATTCAAGGGTGGTTTGGTATCACCTGGTTCCACTAGATCCAGAAAATGACACACCGACTAAAGTAATCAGGATGTCTGCCATCAAAATGAAACACTCCCCAGTTGTATTGCTTCTCTTCCTTCTTCCCATACTCTCCCTCCCACTCCAATTCTAAACACACAACTTTGTACCATCTATTGAACAAATTAACAGTATTGATCTTAATTTTTTTAAGAATTCCAAATTTCCTTAAACTTTTGCATTTCCAGTAAATATAGTAGTTATTTAGCTTGAAAATGTCAACTTGAGCTCTAAAAAATGCCAAAACATACTGCCAAATGTACTTTTCATCTGCTAAGAGGGTGAAGAAAAATGACTAGCAAAGGACTTCTTTTGTTCTGGTTTTTTGGCCACATGTGGAGTATGCTGATACTGATTTTCCCAAGGGCAGTTGTATGAAGAATAATATATAATTATCCCACTCCTAGCTGTAAGGCTGTTCGCCCAGAGAGGATTTCAACGTGGTCTTCATCCTGCTGTGAAGGGCAGATGAGCTAGTTAAAGTTGCCCACCATGAACAGAAATATATTTAGATGAAGTCAATAGGCTTGGCTCCATTGTCCCAATTTCTCACCCCCTCCACTCTTTGCCAGAAATGCAAAGTGATGCAATGTTCTTAAAGTGAGGGTTGAGCAATGTTATAGGTTTCCACTTATCAAAAAACAAAACTGTACTCCATCAGTGATCAGGCAATCAATGGTATTTGAGCATTTACTGTTTGCAGAGCACTGTACGGAGGGCTTAGGAGAGCACATTATATCAGAGTTAGTAGACATGATCCCTGACCCCAGGGACAATCCCCCCCCCCCCTTCACAGTGGTATTTGTTAAGCATTTACTATGAACCAGGTACTATATTAAGCACTGAGGAAGATACAAGTTATGTGGGTTGGACATAATCCATGTTCTTTCTACATGGGGCTCACACTCTTAATCCCCATTTTACAGATGAGGTAATTGAGGCACCAAGAAGTTGACTACCCAAGGTCACACAGCAGACAAGTGATAGATCCTTACTGAGGATGGACACCTGTGAAATCTGAGTAAGTCTTAATGGAAAATGTAGGATGTTAAATCTCTTTATTTTTGAGAAGGAAGACTTCTTTTATTCATTTTTGGGTATGCATCTCCCAACATTTCTGAGATGAGCTGGTCATACAATTACAAAACATATTTTTCCACTGAAAGGAAGGAAACTGGTCACATACTTGCAGGATAAAGAATTGTAACCTGGTTCTCTTCATAGGTCTTTCTTAATGTAGTGAAAACAATTCTTTTCAAAGAGGTACATGGTGCTCACTATGAATATTAGAATCACCCCCTTTTTCTGGCCCACACTTTGTCCCCTTTCAGGATTATTAGATATGGGGAGAGTAGATCTGCTTGGTTGGCATGTGGGCCTTAAAGTTGAATGAAGCATTGATTCTCCCTCCACCCCATAAGCTATGTGATCATTCCAATGTTTTCCACAACTTCACAATAACTCTTTTTCCCCACATTAGGGCAGGTTTGGGGTGAAGTGGATGAGGATGTTGTAGACACCCATGAACATATGGAACTGTACTAGTTGCTATTCAAAATAGGTTAGCAGTTGTCCCTGCCCTCTGAACTTATATTTTAAAGAGGAATCATTGTAAATGAACTGCAGAAAAGTACAATTTCAGAAAATCCTCCTTAGAAATGAAATTGAAAGGACTAATTTGTGTGTGGAGGAGGTGGATTTGCATTAAGATTGGACTTATTAAAGAACTGACATTAAATGTCTCCCCATCAACAAGGAATATTTAATGAAGTTTTTTAACATGGGCAAGAAAATCTGACAGGTATAATTGTTTCATGGTGTCATGGAGTTGGGAGGGGTCCCAAAAAGTCATCTCAACCAAGTCCCTGTCTTTCTCTGGGAAGGGTAACAAGAACCCACATTTCCTAGCTGGTCTCCCATTTGGGTTCTAGACTCAGGGATGACACAGTTTGAGTTTATTTCCTGAATATCAATAACTAAACATTTCCATCATGTACATATTTGACCCCATAACAGCAGCCTCATTTTTTGCAGAACCAATACTTATTGGGAGGTGGGTGCAGGGAGAAGGTCGTTATACCAAACTTAAGAACTCATGGTGCACATAGCAGAACTCAAGATGCTTTAAAATGTCTGAGAAGACGAAGATGCTTAGCAATATTGTGGAATGGCTCAACTGTCATTTTCTAGTGAGTTGAAATAGCTGGCTTTCTCCTATACAACCCTTTCCTCTTTCAGTGTATAAAGAGTGGTATGAGTAGAATGAAAGGAGGCAAGTCAACTACCAGACAAAACTATTTTTCTCACTCCCAGTTGTAACTATTACTTAAAGCAAACAATACTATTTCAAGATATTTGGGTATTAGGATGGGACAGCAAAGGTATAATGCAACATTTTTTTCCCTTGTAAGCTCGCTAAGTCAGGGGACATTCATCTTCCCTCTACTCTCCTAAATGTTTCATGTACTGCTAAGCACAGAAAAGGAGCTCCATGAAACAATTAATTGATTTGTTTAATTTCAGAAATGACTGGCAGGGTGGCCTAGAGAAAAGGGTATAAGACTGAGAGCTAAGGGTCTTGGGTTCTAGACCAGGCTCTGCTATTTGCCGAATATGTGATATCAAGAATGTCATGTGACTTCTTTATGCCTCACTTCATCATCTGTGCATTGGTAATAAAATAGGTGCTCTCATTTAAATGACAAACCCTGGACAAATATTATGTTCAATCTGTGTGGCTTCATGTTCAGCACAGAGAAAGGACTGAAAAAACCCACCACTTTCATTAATAAGTAGGTTTCAAAGGCTTACCATCAGAAATGCATTTTGTCCCCTCAGTATGCATTTCCTTCTCCCCTTTTCTGGATCCACGGCTAATGTCCTCTCACCACTGTGAGAAACATCCCTAAGAAGTGAAGTGTGGAACCCTCCTGACTTATTTTTATCTTTTTTAAAGTAACATGAGACTTTTTTTCATTTAAAAAAACTCTCTCCCTACAGAACCACAGTGTTTCCCTTAGACTGAAGAAGTGATTTTTTGCTTAAGGGCAGTTCAGAAATGTATTCCAGGAGCCCTCTTCATTCATCTTCCCTCGGCTTCTCAGAGTGGAGCCAGAAATGGCAGAGTGACTTATCATTCCTCTCTCTAATGAGCTGTGGGCACAACACTATTTCAATGTGTGAGAACAGTTAGAGTGAATGGCAAGATGACTGATATTTAACACTGGGTGATTTTTTTTTTTTTTTTTGTACAGTATCATTTACTAATCAATAACCATTGACTTAAGGCCCCATGACTTTCACCTGTCAACTTAGCAATGGCTGTTTGGGTGCAGGATGTGAACAGACAATAGTTATTTCTCTTTGTGATCCTTTCATAAAGTCCTTTCCACAGGCAAATAGGGGAAAACTTTTGAAAGTGTATTCTCCTAAAGGAAAGCAGACACAGGAGGTGGAAGCAATAGTTTGTTTTAAAAAAAAAAAAAAAAAGCAACACAGAAAAAGAATGAAGTGAGGAGCTTGGTCTGTGGATAGAGCATGGCCCTCGGAATCCGAGGAACTGGGTTCTAATCCTGGCTCCCCCACTTTTCTACTATGTGAACTTGATGTGTCATCACATCATTTCCAATTCATAGTGACCCCATGGATATACTTTTTCCAGATTGTCCTGTCCTCTGCCATAATCTGCAACCTTTCTAATGGTTCTTCCATTATCGTTGTTATGGTCTCTATCCATCTAGCTGCTAATCTGCCTCTTCCGCATTTTCCCTGGACTTTTCCTAGCATTAGTGTCTTCTCTTCCTAGCATTAGTGTCTTCTCCAGGGAATTAGTCCTCCTGATTGTGTCCAAAATATGGTAATCTATGTCTAGTCATTTGGCCTTCCAAAGACCACTTTGATTTAATTTACTCCAAAATCCATTTGTTTGCTTTTAGGGAAGTCCATGGCATTTGCAAAAGCCTTCTCCAACATTACTTTTCAAAAGAATCGATGTTCTTTCTATCCTGTTTCTTACTGTCCAGCTTTCTGATCCATACATTGTCACTGGAAACACCATAGAGTTGACAATTTGTATTTTTGTGGCGTTTGTTACATCAGCACACTTAATGACTTTTTTTCCAGCACCTAATTACCTGGACAGTAATAGTGCCTAGCACATAACAAGTGCTTAACAAATACTTAGGGGGGGGGAAAGAATAGATTTTTGTAAACTTCTTGAGGGCAAGGATCATATTCAACTGCTGTACTCTTCCAAGCGCTCAGTACAGTACGCTGCATATAATAAAAGCTTAATATCACCGATTACCTAGAGAAAAGACATTTTCCCAACAGCCCAGGCATTACCCATGTCTGCTTAAATGCCTCACAACTGAAGAGCTGTTTGACATGAGCACTTACCATACATAGGCAAGAGGCACCTATAAATTTGGGGATGGCTTGTCTAGTCTCTCTTTTATATTCATATGAACCCATCGCAATGATTGCTCAGCCAAGCTCACTGTAAAATAGGAAACTATAACCGACTAATAAACTTGACTTGGGGAACAGCTATCAGAAATTGCTTTTCTGTCTTATAGATCAAATCCTGACAATGAGGGGGATGTAATGTGCTTCTGCATGGCTAGAGGGTTTATTATCGCTGTATCAAGTACTGTTCTAAGTGCTGAGGTAGATACAGTTTGATCAGGACACATTCCCTGTCCCATATGAGGCTCACAGTTTAAGTAGGAAGGACAGCAGGCATTGAATCCCCATTTCACGGATGAGGGAATGGAGGCCCAGAGAAGTTGACTTGCCCAAGGTCACACATTAGGCAACTGTCAGAGGCTTTATCAGTATGGCTTTTCGTATGCCTGAATTCAGAGGGACATAGCCCCCACCTGTCATGTGGAATATGTTTGTGCTTAAAAGCTCAGGACTTAAGGAATTGCCAGTAATGAGTTGCCTAGGCATAAGTAGCCACCTAATCCAGCCTGGCTTTCCACTAAGACCTCTGAAGTTCTCACATTTATTGGCATATAGGTGGCTGTGTGTCACTGAAGAGCAAATGGCCATTTTACACATGAACTAACACTTCTCAAGCCAGGTTATTTTCCACAGTCCTTGCAGATAGACCCTTGCCCATAACAACTGAAGATTTATGCCAGGCAAACAGCAAAGGCGGCTGATGACAGTTGTGCTGTTTTATTCTGTATCGATCTCCTGGGGGGAAAGGAGCTGGTAAAAATGTTTGAGGGGCTCATAAAGGTTTGAGTCACTTATAAGCCTGGCTCAAGCAAATGATGATTATCGGTTCCAGAATGACAGCTCTAATTCTCTTGTCAACGGGAGATGGAGAATAGGAGACTCATCAAACAGCAGCTGGGCTAGTGGGTAGCTATTCCATTTTGTGTAAAAGATGGCTGGAGGGCATATGACAACTCCTTCGCTGGTGAGGAGACACTCTATTCGGTGACTCCCAACTCTGACCTTTGAATATTTGGGGACTGTTTGAATCAGTAGAGATGTGTAACAACCGATAATTTTTGCCAATGATCTGACAGAACGTTCCCAAGGAGGATTGTCTCCTCAAACAAGAGTGGGCACTGACATCTCCAAGGGAAACAAGCAAGATGCCACTTCATTGCCTGCAATCTTATTCACCCACTCCCACCCAGGAAGTAGGCTTGAAAACAGTGGGGTCCTATTATAGCCATTGTATGTGGTGCTTGTTTTATTCCTCTAGCTTGCTGCCTGTGCTTAAGCGTGGATTGATCTGTGGGATCTTCTGCCTGTAGTTAGGAAAATGGTAATGCATCGTATAAGCCCTGGACTAATAATAATAATAATAATAATAAAAGTATTTAAGTGCTTTCTATGTGCCAGGCACTGTACTAAGTGCTGGAGAGGATACAAGACAATCGAGTTGGATACAGGCCCTGTCCCATGTGGGGCTCAGTCTCAGTCCCCATTTTACAGAAGATAATTGAGGCACAGAGAAGGTCATATAGCAGACAAGTGGTGGAGTCAGGATTAGAACCCATGACCTTCTGTCTCCCAGAACCATGCTGTATACACTATGCCATGCTGCTGTGGTGACCAAGAGTGAACACACAGATTTCTGGGTTCAGATCCTCTAGACTGGAAGCTCCTAGTGAGTAGGGAATGTCTACCAATTCTCTTGTATTCTTTAAAACATATAGTACAGTGCTCTACACACAGGAAGTGTTCAATAAATACCACAAATTGTTCTTCCCAAGGCTGTCTGGAACAGCCAGAAATGATTATGGTACTTGATTCAGGGGTGAATCCAGGGAATCTGGTTGCCTTGGTAGTTAATACTGTGGGGCTATGTCACTGAAAGGCATGGGGGCAGTGAAGAATTCTCAGGTTTGTCTTTTTGAGTTTGGGATTGAGTGGGAGGAGTTGGAAGGTTTGGAAAGCAAGGGAATTTAATGCTTCAGTCAGGTTGGATTTCACAGGGCTTCAAACTTTTAGCCTCCTAGAATCCCAAACCAGAAGGAACCTGGAAGCTATTTGGGCCAGCTCCCTCCTTCCAAGCACAGAGAAAGAGCCAAGAAAATCACTCTTAACAGATCTGCAACAGAATCAGACTTTAATAATTTCATCTTCAACACTTACCAAGCACCTTCTTGGTTCGGTTACAGATTCTTTGACTGTAGAAACATTGCCTCAGTTATACTCCCAAATGCCTAGGCAGGCATACAAAAACCACTGATGATAGTTTTCAAAGCTGCTGAGCCACTGAGCATCTGGCATTGGGCTAGCTTTGAGATCTGGCATCTTTGTGATCAAGCTCAGGGTGAACTCCTCCTGAAAGGAAGGCACTGCATTGTTTTGAAGCATATTCCAAGAAACAACTGCTCAATTTTGAGTACTGGGGATACAACAACCAAGAGATGACCAAGCTAAGCATTTGCTTTCAGAACTGATTTTAAATCCTTGAAAACAATTAGCACACTTGCAGTTAGAGCCAAATGAATGGTTCCTACCTAACCACTCTGTCAGAGAAGCAGAAGCAAGCAACAGTCTCCGCCCGATTAGACTGTTCTCCCCTGATTAATTAATGTTGGTATTTGTTAAGGGCTTACTATGTGCCGAGCACTGTTCTAAGCGCTGGGGTAGACATAGGGGAATCAGGTTGTCCCACGTGGGGCTCACAGTCTTAATCCCCATTTTACAGATGAGGGAACTGAGGCACAGAGAAGTTAAGTGACTTGCCCACAGTCACACAGCCGACAAGTGGCAGAGCTGGGATTCGAACTCATGAGCCCTGACTCCAAAGTACGTGCTCTTTCCATTGAGCCACGCTGCTTAGACTGTAAACCCGTCAGTGGGCAGGGATTGTCTCTATCTGTTGCTGAATTGTACATTCCAAGCACTTAGTACAGTGCTCTGCACATAAGTGCTCAAATACTACTGAATGAATGAGGTCTCTGTCCTCAGGGGGAAAGCTGGGGAACAGAAGTATATAAGGAGAGAAGTCAAAGGTACAGATGGAAAGTGGGGTGGGAGAAGTATGTGGAAATGCCCTTAGCAACATGAGGAAATGAAGGGAACAGAAAGGGCTGAGTGCACAGTAGGAGAAAATAGGGTCAAAACCCAATCAGATAAGAATGGACATCAAATAAGTTCCTGATTGTTGGCTTCAAGGTTCTCTATCAGCTCAGTTTTTAGCTCATATATTTTACACCCCCTAATATGTCTTACTTTATCACACTTTTAACTCTCCTCTCACCAAGTTGCTCATTTAAACTGCCTTCAATTTGCTAATCCTTCAAATCTTACAGACTCCAGCCCTACCTATCCTGAAAGGCTTTTTAAAATGGTATTTGTTAAGCAATTACTACGTTCCAGACACTTTACTAAGTGGTGGGATAGAGACAAGGTTATTAGGTTGGGGACAGTCCATGTCCCGCATGGAGCTCACAGCCTTAACCCCCATTTTACAGAGGCACAGAGAAGTAAATTGACTTGCTTAAGGTCACACAGCAGACAAGTGACAGAGTTAGGATTAGAACCCAAGTCCTTCTGATTCCCAGGCCCCTGTTCTATCCACTAGGCCGTGAAATTCCATGTCCTCTAGGAGGCTTTCCCCAACTAATTCTATCTCTCCTTGCCAAGTCATTCCAAAGTCCACCAGTAACACCTTTGCATAGCTATTTATACATTTGATATATATATAGCTATTTATATAGCTATTATATTATATATATATATAGCTATAATAGCTATATATGCATATATATAGCTATTTATTTGATATATATATATATATATATAGCAACTTATACATTTATCCATCTTCTTACCCAATTTTTTCTTTATTGTATTTATTGCTCCCACTATATGTAGACACTGTAGCTCTCCTAGTCTTCCAGTATTATATTCTAAATTTCTCAAGGGGAGAAACTTTATATATTTTCAAGCACCTTGTAGGTGCTCAATAAATATCACTGAGTAAATGTAAATGAAGATGAAATATGGGGAATCAAAGATGTTAGGAAAGAAAAGTTAAAATAAAGCCATGGGACCTAGTGAATAGAACATGGGCCAAGGAGTCAGAAGGACCTGGATTCTAATCTTGACTCTACCACTTGTCTGCTGGGTGATCTTGGGCAAGTCACTTAACTTCTCTGTGCCTCAGCTTCCCCAGTTGTAAAGTAGGTATTAAGACTGAATCCCTTGTAGGAGGTGGATTGTGACTGACTTGATTTGCTGTATCTACCTAGTGCTTAGTACAGTGCCTGACACATAGTAAGTGCTTAACAAAAAATTGAGCCAAGTGGATGACACTACTACATATCACTACTGAGATCCTGCAAAGGAAGAGTGAGAATATTTTAAGGGATCATACTAGCTATCATCTTCATTTAAGCTTCAGTGTATCCTCACCTGGGTAGAGAGCTCAGTTTGAGGGCAGCAAGAAAACTAGAGGAAGCAATTAGGGGCACAAGAAATGAGAGGGAGAAGGATTGGGAAATACAAAAAGTGATTCATTACTATTCTAGAAATAGAAATACTATATTTGTAGATTCCATGCATCTGGACAAGAAATCTAACTTGCTACGAGAAATAACTCTATGTAAGAAAATGGAGCACCTGATTTTCACAGTTCAGATCCTACTCATAGATCGCATTTCAAAATTTCAAAGGAAATAGTAATAGCAGTCATTGTCTATAGCTTGCAAAACATTGCACTAAGCACTTGAAGTGCAAAATAAAGGGCACAGTAGTAAATGCTTGGGAGAATACAGTAGTCTTTCATCTCCATTTTTCAGATGAAGAAACTGAGTCCCAGAGAAGTTAAATGACTTGCCCACGGTCACTCAGTAAGCGAGTTGTGGAGCTGGGATGAGGGATTAGAATTTAAATCCTCTGATTCCTAGACCTGTACCCTTCCCAGCAGGCTATGCTGTACTGCATGCCATGTACACCTGTGGCTTGTGAAAAGATGGAGGTTGCCAAGGGGTATCTGGAATTCTTAAAGGATATCAGTCAGTCAGCACCTTACAGGAGAGTCCTGCTTGGCCATGACAGCGAGATAGGAAAGGACCACCCAGGGAGCATAAAGCTTGATTACTACATCAAGGAGACTACTCAGTAACCAAATAATGCCCAGACTGTGTTACCAAACTAGTCAGTGCAGCCAGGTTTGGTCTTAAGAACAAAACTGTGTGGGGTAGGAGTCTGACGAGGAATTATTTTTCTGGCTCCATAGACTGTCTTGGATTTATAACAACCTGTACTTCCCTTCTAGGCCCCCGGTATTAGGGAACATTGGACTAATCAATCAATAGTATTTATTGAGCACTTACTACATATAGAACACTGTACTGAGTGCTTAGGAAAGTACAATACAACAGTTGGCAGATACTGTGGGCAGGGAAAGTGAGTCTACATCTTAGAGGGAGGCAGACATTAATATTAATAAAAAATTTCTAATATTCAAAGATATACACACGAGCACTGTGGGTTGATTTGAAACTTTGGAAGGAGGGCCTTCCCAGAGGCACCTTCTCAGCTTGACAATGTGATCAGTAGAAAATCATTTTCCCCAATACAGTTGACCAGTAGGGGAATTAAAACTGTTTAGTCATCTTTCAATAAAAGGAGCTGTGTCTTTACCAATGCATTTATTTTACCTTCCTTGTGAAAAAGTTTGAAGAAGACACATCTCTGCCAGTTTCCCACTCTTTTCAGAGGAGGACTATTCATATGTCTTAAAGCTATGGGTGTAGATTTGTTTATAGAGGATTGGGAACAACTGTTATTTTTCAGAGGCTCACGTAAGGCTGTGTTTTGTAGGCTCTTATTTGTTTTTGTTAACACTCATAAATAATACAGTAGTTTATTATGCATTTTCCTTAAGTCTGGGTTATTTCAAGTCCTTTCTCTTCTCTGCACATCCTGGGCCTGGCTGTTAGTTCTAAAAGGTCCTTGTTCAGTTAGTTTGCTTGGAACATTTCAGGCTAATCCACTTGGGACCTCTCTTTCTCTCTTTCTCTCTTTTTTTCATATGCAATTTCCTTTTTCTGTATTCAGTCCATTCCTTGGCTGATTCCTTCATCATGTCTGCTGTAGCGATGAGAATTTGAAGTTGTGGAAGCTGGAAGTCAACATAAGCAAAGTCATAAGGACTTATTAAGCAGGAGATGAATCATTAACAGGCACTGTGACAAATTCACACTTCTGCTGTGGCTCAATTTGGACTTTATACAGAACAAACTAATATCTGTGGTGGCAACAGGGGTGGGTGGAAAAGTGCTATCAATTTCAGGGTGCACTGTGCCAACCCTGAGCAAATGAATTGCAGTGAAGAGTAACGTACTACTAAGGCAACCCAGGCTCACAGTCAAATGTTGACGTCCTCCCCCTCCTCGTATATGTACCATCCTTGAGCTTGACATTCTTCTTCGAATGAAGAGGGTAGAAAGGGGACAACATACCCTCAAAATAGTGAATTGGACCCTCAATACCAACTAGCTCAAATCTGTACCTTTCCTGCTTGAAAGGCCTACACACCCATCCCTGAAAGATGCTACAGTCAAAGTGGGCTTGGATGATACCCTTAATCATGTGGCTAGGATGATTCTATATAACCAGGGTGTGTTGGGCTGGCTGTGGAGTGAGATGAAACCATTTTCCCACCTCCTGCACCACTGGAATATTGCTATAAAGGGAGAAGACCAAGCCGGGGCTTTGACATGGGTGTCAAGGCAGGCTCTGCTTGCCCAAGGGGATAGCAGAAGTGAGGGCCAATCTACATTTCAAAGAAATACAAAGTAGGTGAAGGCTGATTTGTGGGCAGTAGAGGAGGATATTGCTCAAGAACACAGGCCTGTCAAGGGTCTGGAAATCTCTGGAGACATCTCTGCAACAGATGTGAAGGTGAGGAAGGGAAAGCAGTACAGTGAGTCTCTTTTTCTCCTAAGTCTCTCTCTCTCTCTAGATATATATGTTTATGAAAGTGTATATGCATATATACACATACGTGTCTGTGTATGTGTGCATATATACACACACTCCCTCTAGATTGTAAACTCACTGGGAGTAGGGAATGTGTCTTCCAACTCTCTACTCTCCCAAGCAATGCTCTGCACACAGTAAGCACTCAATAAACATGATTTAGAGAATACTATCTGCGTCAACAGTTTTTAAGAGAGTGTGTAAGGCACTGTACTAGGGGCTTGGGAGCAGACTGTTTTTTGTTTGTTTTTTTTTAAAAAAAAGTCTTTAACCCTAAGGAACTTAGTGTTTTTATTGGCTGGGGCTGTATTAACTATACCTGAACATTGTATACTGTTCATTCTTTATCCCCTTCTCCCCTTTCTAAAAACTTGGAATCTTGGGAATTGAGGAGAATGGAATCAAATCGGTAAGGAAATGGTCCTGAAGGAGTTTGAATTCCATCCATGTGAGCAATTTTCATAGCTCCGATTGAGCATCCTTATTTTGTCAGAGCAGATTAATATCTTGAGCGATATACCCCCAAACTGTTCTTGCCCAAGGCCCAGTGTTAGTACAGTAAACAAGATACCTCAGCAGTACAGCACCAGTACAGATAAATCTACCCACGCAGTTTGGCAGGGGAAAGTCAAAGCCCTGAGCCCAAATTTCTGGGGTAGTCACAATACTGGAGATGAGAAGGGATGGAGTAGAGTGTGCCAGAAAGCCTCAAGGAACAGCAAGCCAGTCTAAAAGGAAGGAAGTGCTGGTGCCCAAGGGACTAAAACTATCACTGCTTTCTGTTATCAGTATAAGTTCCTTTTTCTTATTATTTTCTGTTAAGCACATACTAAGTGCTGGGCTAGATATAAGCAGATTGGACACACTCCCTGTTCTATATGGGGCTCACAGCTTGAGGAGGAAGAAGAGGTATCTTTTCCCCATTTTTACAGATGAGGAAGCTGAGGCACAGGAGATAAGTGACTTGCCTAAGGTCACTCAGCAGGCAAATGACAGAGTTGAGATTGGACCCAAGTCTCCTGACTCCCAGGCTTATGGTCTTTCCACTAGGCTACACAGCTCCAGCTCATTTACAAGTCAGCATTTGAGTACTGGATACCGGAAATGACAAAATAACTTAAAATCACAGGTTGCATATCAGCCTTTAAAACAATCGGATAAACCTATCCACTAACCAAAAACATAAACTTATAGGTGAGAAATTTGGGGGTTTACAAGGTAACCCAGTTTTTTTTGTTGTTTTAACTAGGAACTGCACTGGTATCCAGAATTTGCAGGGTTAATTTCCTCCAAGTTCTAAATCAGGATAATTTCATGCAATAACTGTGGTAAAAGGGATAATTACCATTTTGCCCATTTTGCAAAGCGGGAAAAATTGAGGCAGTGGAAAGTAGAGGGGTATGGCATGTTGCTTAGGCAATTAATAAAACAGAAATCTGGAGCCAGAATCTACCCTATCTTCCATATCAAGTTTCAAGTTGATGTCCAGGTCACCAAATCTGGCTGGAGGGGAAAGAAGCCAAGATAGCTGGTAACAAAGCTCTGCCTCTTCCTGAACAGGTGATAAGCTAAGCCCACCTGTCTCTCCCAAATAGGTAAAGGTATATGAGGTATTTTTCAGCTTTCCCCTTTGTGTACCAAAGGCCACACATTTCTCCTTAATACAAAGTGTTCTTCAGTTGAGACTTCCTTGAAGCTCCAAATTATCATTTGCTCACCCCTGCCGCCTATCAGCATCCCCTTTTTCCTTCAGACTGGCAGAACTGAGAGCCAGGAGACAGCCAGCAAACACATTCCTGTTCCCAGTATCCTAACCTTTTGTTACCTGAACAACATCCACAGCCAAAACCTTATCATTTTAGAAGTAGGGAAAATGACAATTAAGCTTTCTGACTTGATTAAAAGTGAAGTAAATTATGTGTGTAATTAGGGATTCTTGTAGAAATCATAATATGCCTGATAAACATAGACTCTAATGAAAGCTCTTTTAAAACGTGTGCAATCCCAAAGCTGTGAATAAGGAACCTGAGAGGGTTTTTATAAGATTTAAATAACTGACAGGAGACTTTAATGGCTACACTGAAATCACTACCATGTTGTTGTTTACATTCAAATTAGTGTAGTATATTGTGTCAAGCCAGTATATTAAATGAGCAATTATGTTGAGAATTCTGAATATCTGATCAGTCTGTGAAAATGTTATCAACCAAATTCACCACAGCATCTCATTTTGTCTCACATTCCACTGGAATTAATTTCAGTGGGCAAGAAAAAATCCTTACCTAGCTGCTTATAAAGGAATTAGCAACACATTCTAATAAAATTCTCAAATGCACCTTTGCAATCCTATTCAGAGAGGTAGTATGGTATGTTATTAATCCCTTATTAAAACTGTCATTTAATAAACATTATCAGCATTTTCCCGATAAATGGAAATCCGGGGCCTTGAAACTGTCTCATGTATAAAGGTTTTTCAAACCCTTCTTAGCAGGGCTTCACAACTAAGGGAAAAATGTCTTTCAGGGAGTAAATCTCTTTGATGTCTTCAATTGTTCAATTTAGGGGCTCTGGGGGAAAATATGGAAGTTTCCATCTCCCCAGTCATTTGAGTTTTTTTGTTTATCTTGTTTTTCTCATCTATTCATGACCTTCTTTTGTTCTATGCCCTTACACAAGGCACTCATGGTGGGCCATTAGAGAGGAGTGAATGACATGGACCTCTCTGCTGAATTTGAGTGACATCAGCAGACACTCAGATTTGCAGGATGCAGGGGTGTACTGAGCAAACTCCTGGCACAATTTCTCATGAGAACTCAGAGGGGTCAGTCAAATCTGTCTGGTTGTCAAGGTAATCTCTGATCAGTTTTAAAAGGAAGTGGGATTCACCCATGTACCCCTGTGCTGCTTTGGATCTGTCAGTCTCTACTTATCTTTGTGGCCACTGCTTTGCTTTAGAGGAGGAAGAAATTACAATATTCAGTTTAAATGCATAATTATATTTCTGCCAGAGCTCCAAACATTATATATTTCTCCATTGTCACCTTCCACCTAGTCATTTTTTGATCTTTTCTGGAAGCTTTATTACGAGGGCAGAACTAAATTACTTTAGAAAGAAATATAACAAAATCAGGAGCTAAGACTCAGTGGGGCCTGCCTTTAGTCTCCTAGTCTCCCTTCAGACTCACAACTGAGCAAGCAGGGAGGAGAAAGCATAGTCTGTAGCCACAAGCTAACCTTTCTATGCTGGAAACCACATTCCTCAGGTTGTTTGAGGGGAACCAGAGAAACAAGCAGCAGAGGAAGAGAAACTAGGTTGGAAGAGGTGACGAGGGCAAATGGAAGGAATGATAGGGGTGCCCAAGGCAAGGAGAGCATTAGAAGGATCTAGCCCCACAAGTCAAACACATTCTGTTTTCTCTGAGATGATGAGAAAATATTAGGTGAGATTTAGGTGAGTGAGAAATAGAGTAAAACATTTGTATGTAGAAAACTTTGATTGGAAGCTAAAGATAACTCCCTCAGCAACAAGGTTGAGGTCTGTCTTTTTGGTGACTAAAATCTCAAGGGAGTCATAGCCAAGGTAATTCAGCTAAGACCTTTGAATTTATCAGTCAGTGGTATTTACTGAGCCCTTACTATAGGCACAGCACTGTACTAAATGCTTGGGAGAGTCCAGTACATTTAGCTGTGGCTGACACATTCCCTACCCACAAAGAGCACTCAGTCTAAAGAGGGAGACAGACAAAATAACTTACTGATGTACACAAACATATTGAGGGTGGGGTGAATATCTAGTGCTTAAAGGGTACAAATCCAAATACTTAGACAATAGGGAAGGGAAAGAGCATAGAGGGGAAAAGATAATCAGGGAAGAACTGATGACATGAGAAGTAGCATGGTCTAATGGATAGACCCCAGACCTAGGAGTCAGAAGGACATGGGTTCTAATCTTGCCTCTGCCACTTGTCTGCAGTGTGATTTTGGGCAAGTCACAACTTCTCTGGGACTGTTACCTCATCTGTAATATGGAAATTAAGACTGTGAGCCAGCCCCATGTGGGACAGGGCCTGCAGTTGGGAAAACACAATAGAAGTAAAAAAAAAAACCAAAAAAAAGTCCCTGCCCTCAAGAAACATATAATCTAAAAGGGAAAAACAGACAAACTCAAATTACTTACAAAGAATGTTTAGGGACAAACTAGCTGTTTGGGGGCTGTAGGGATTCCTGGGAGGAAGTTGTCTCCACTTCCTCCACCTGCACCTCCTTTAAGGGGAGAGATTGACTGCATCTGGTAAAAGTGGTGCTGGGTAGGATTAGGGTAGACAGCCAGAAACTGGTCCCCCTTTGGGTAACAAGCTGAAGGCAGAGAGTAATAATGATGGGATTTGTTAAGCACTTACTATGTGCCAAGCAGCACTGTGGGGATGCAGGGTGATTAGGTTATCCCAAGTGGGTCTCACAGTCTTAATCCCCATTTTACAGATGAGGAAACTGAGGCATAGATAAATTAAGTGACTTGCCCAAAGTCACACACCTTACAAGTGGCTGGGCTGGGATTAGAACCCATGACCTCCGACTCCCAAGCCCGTGCTCTTTCCGCTGAGCCACGCTGCTTAGCAGCTTCTCACTTGGAAAATTGGATTGGGGACAAGAAGTAGGTCTAGATTTAAATTTGAGGAAATGAAGGAAGCCTTTGAATGCTTGCTGTGTCGGGGATTGGTGGTGGCCCCCCTCCCAGGATTGGTGTAGGAAATACATGCTCATTTCACTTGCCCCCTTAAAAACGTCTTAACTTGAATGACCAAAAGCCTTACTGTTTGCAGAAGCTTTATGCATCAATTAATGGTATTCATTGAGAGCTTACTGTGGCAGAGCACTGTACTAAGCACTTGGCAGAATAAAGTATAACAGAGTTGGTAAACATTCCTGCCCACAAGTTGAACCTTTAGTTTGATAAGAAGCTTGATGTCTCATTATTATACTGTCAGTATTCTAAGGGACATACAAGTCTTTTTGATTCAGTTTTCTATTCATTTCTTGTCTTAGAATCATTGAATAATGTATTGCCTAGTTAGGCATCATTGACCACCTTATAATTTGTTGTCAGTGAAAATCTTTAATCATATGTAGGTTAATGAAAATCTTTGGCAGTTTTGTACATAACCTGAGTTTTCTTCAGGCTTAAAGTCAGTCCATAATCTTGGGCTGATTTGAAAAACAGGTGAATCTCACTGACAAGCTTTATTGCACGTGTGCTTCAAGCACAATCACCAGTGTACTGCAACTCCTGAATTATTCTCTAAGACTTCAAATGATGTTTGTAACCTGTAGAGTTGGAAGAATTTCCTGGAAGATCAGAAGCATCCAGGGTCCTTGTGGTATCTGCAGATACAGTGACCTGACCTAGAAGCAGCAGGTCTACTGGCATGAGCACAGATCAGGGAGTAAGAGAACTTGGGTTCTAGTCCTGTCTCACTACTTGTTTTCTATGTGACCTTGGGCAAGTCACTTAATTTCTCTTTGCCTCAATATCCTCATCTGTGAATGGAAATTAAATATATCTTCTACCTCCCATTTAGATTATGAGCCCCATGTGGGACAGCAATTGTGTCCAATTTGATTATCATAAGTAAACTTCAGATCTGATCTATCAGTTCTATTTATTGAGCATTTACTTGGTGCAGGGAACTTTATTAAGCACTTGTGAGAATAGGTTTGAGGTAGAAGACCTGCTCCCTGGCCTCAAGGAGTTTACAATCTAGCAGGGGAAACCGATATCAAGATAAATATCAGGCAAGGGGAGGAAAGTTAGAATAAAGATATTTAATAAAGTGATGTCAGTGAGGAGTTTGGTACCAAAGTGCTTTTTGGTATGAGGAATGCCAGAGTGGCAAAAAAACTTGTGGGGAAATCCTCTCCTGCTTCACCACAACCCACACACTTCACTCTTGTAACGCTGATCTACTCACTGTGCCTTGCTCATATCTTCTGTCCTGTTTGTAACTCCTTCCTTTCATATCCAACAGGCCATGCTTCTCTCCAGCTTCAAAATCTTTATAAAATCACATCTATTCCAGATGTGCTCTTCTCCCCGCATCCTATTTTTCCTCCAAGTTATTTAATTTGTCTTCCCTATGTTGTAAACTACTTAAGGCAATCTTCCATACACTAACTCTTGAACTCTCCCAAGTGCTTGGTACACAGCTCTGCACCCAGTAAATACTACTAACTGAGGTTCAGGCCATTCCTAAGGTGAATTAGGATCCCTGTTTATTTTTCCCCTTATGATATAGCAATCATTATAGTCTGAGAGTTTTAAATATGAGATAAAAATTAAGGACATTCATAAACAGAGTAAAAAATAATAGGTACTGGGGCTGGAGGAGCATAATTTCAGGCTCCTTGGGGCTCAGTCATAGTCCCAGCCACAGCATTGGTCTCTCTGATGTTCTGAAGGTGGAGAGAGATGCTGGTGTTTTCTCATCTTTCCAAGTCTAGACCAAGGACTGATGGGAAGATTTGAGGGATGAGGGGTGGTTTGCTTTACTCCTAGACTACATGCCTCCATAGTCCAGTGGAGTAGGGGCTGATGAGGACCCAAAGTTGCACAGCATACCTGCCACAAAACAAGAATTAAAATGTGGGTAGTCCATAACTTAGCCCACTGTTAGTGCCACTAAGCTAGACTGCCCTTCTCAATTGCCCTGCAAGCATACTCAGGCTAGTACTCTTAGTGAAAAGTGCAGCTATATGCAACTGGGACAATTGAAGTACACTCCTACCTATCAACCATGGCATGGTCTGGATTACTCACTGGCATCCTGTCTTGCCTTGACACTCTGATTACTTGAGCACTATCAGTGGGAAATGGACATTTAATTGAACGACCTGTGGAATGCTGAACAGGTCAATAATATTGATAACTGTATTTAAGCATGTACTTTGTGCCAAGAACTGTGCTAAGCATTGAGGGTAAGGTTAATGCAATCAAGTTGGACACAGTCTCTGTTCCACTTGGGGCTCTCAGTCTGAGGAGGATATTTAATTCCCATTTTGCAGATGAGGAAACTGAAGCCCAGAGAAGTTGTGACCTGTCCAGAGTTACACACAGAGGACAAGTGGTGGACCTGGGATTAGAGTTCAAGTCACCCGACTCTGTCATGCTGGAGTGCTCACTTCATTCTTTAAGGCCTCACATCCATCACAGCCTTTTAGACCTAAATAATGAAATTAATGAGATAGGCAAGAATATGTCCTCCCACATTTATTGACTCTTTCTTGTTATGCATTTTTCCTTTGAGTGGAGAGCTAGCGTTCTTCCTTCCAAACCAGATATAGTTCCAGTAATTGCATTTATTGTCAATGCCATTTTTCTTTGAAAAATTTCCCAGAACTGTTAGCTTTAGACTGCAGGGGGGAGTGCTTATCAGTGCTGGCCCGGGAGACTAAAGCTGGGAGGTTCTAAACAGCTGTGTGGTAGTTGCAGGAATAAAGCAGCTCTTTAAAAAGCCTTCCACCCCTCCTCCCCCATCCATTTTTCTTTTCCTAACTCTCCCTCTCTGACTGTTGACATTTATTGAGCACCGACTCTGTGTTTGGCACCCTTTATGGGGCTACTGGCCTGTTCCCTTAGTTTAAACAAAATACTTCTTGCTAGGATTGTTTGGCATCTATTTACTTCGTTCCCTCTGAGGTGCTTTACTAAACCCAGCAAGACTCCTCCTCATCCCTGAAAGAGGTAGAATGAATTAACATAATTAGTAATACCCGTCTAAGACTTTGACCACTACCCTATCCACCTCATCTCCAAAATAAAAGAAAGAATAAGCATATAACACTAACGCTGAGCAAACTTGCCATTCCAGAAGTAGTCAGTGTGTAGAGATGGAGAGAAATCAACTCAGTGATCTTAAGTGTGTGGTGCTTCTCTTTTTTAAGGATGTGACTATCAGCTGGGCAAGTTGAGTGAGTGAGGAAGCAGTGTGGCCTAGTGGATAAAGCATGGACCTGGGAGCGAGGACTTGAGTTTTAATCCCAGCTCCATGACTTGCCTCTTGGGTGAGTCATAATTCTGTGCCTCAGTTTCCTCATCTGTACAATGGAGATTCAATATCTGTACTCCCTCCTACTTAGATTGTGAGCGCCATGTGGGACAGGGAGTGTCTCCAACCTGCTTAACATATCTTTACCCCAGTGATATGAACAGTGCTTGAAACCTAGAAAGCACTTAAGTATCATGAAAAACAGTGGATCTCATTTCCAGGGGCCCATGCTCTGCCTCTTTCTAGTATGTGCAAGATACTTGTACTAAGCACTTGGGAACATAACCCAAGCACACAAGACAGTTGTACCTTTCTCCTTTTGCTAACCAATCATGTGATGGTTGCCTTTCTTGACATTCACCTGAGCACTTAAGGATGTTATTTTAACAACCCTAACTTTCACCTTCTTATACTTGCCCATGAATTTCACCAAAATCAACTTGAATCAGTATAAATGTTTGACCTGCACCTGATTAGGGAATAAGCATTAAAACTGCACCTTCCCACCTTCACCTTCCCACTGCTAAGAGGCTTTGGAATAGGAAGGGCTTGTTTTATTTGCTCAAGGTCAGATCTGTGTGTGGGTGACAAAGGTGAGCATAGAACCCTGTGTCTTTCCCATCAGACTGTAAACTCTTTAAGGGCAGGAATAATGTCTGCTACCTCAATCGTGTTCTCCCAAGTGTTTAGCACAGTGTTCGGCAAACAGTAGCCTCTCGGTAAATATTAATTGAATGATTGTCTTGCTAAACCAGAGAGAGGAGCAAGGTGATCAGTGGTTCTGTGGGTGGGAATGGGGGCTGTAACTGTCATCTGTGGATTTTCAGTCTGTTTTCCACTGCTGTAGTTTAGGTGTGGTTCTTTTCTTAGGGATGGAGGACTGGGCTAAATAACCTCTCCCAGTCTGGAATTCTGGTGTCCCAGTCTGGAATTCTGGTGTTCCAATCTGGTCCTGATTTCCTCTTCTCAGCTGGGGCATGCCAGTCCCATCCCTGCCCAGATGGTGCAGCACGTCAGCCTCCCATTGACATTTTCTTTACTCTGAATCATAAACAGAATCCAGGCACCAAGTATGTCAGAGTATGTGTGGAAGGGAGGAAAGAGGGAGAAGAGTGGAGAGAAAGAAAAGGAAAAGGAGACAGTGGGGCGGGGGGGGGGGGGTAAAAGAGGAGAAATGAAGTCAAACCGCTGGCATACAATAAAGCATTGAACTCCTTCACCTTTTGGAACTTCAGTCTCAGAGTAAGGAGGTGTGGGTGGATCTAGAAAAACTGTGCATTTTCAGATTGTTTCTGAAAGGTGGAATCCATCAAAAGACTCAGGCTTCTCAGTGAGTGTGAGGTTACAGCCTGAGGATCAGCATATTTGTGTTCTACACTCGGCTGTGCTACCCACACACAGATATGACCTTGAGCAAATCTAACAGATCCTTCATACCCTGGAGCCTCCTGACACAGTGAGAACATTCAGCCTTAATGCTAGGTCCCTAATCAGGTCAAGGATTTATAGTGTTTTAAGATGGCTCTGGTAGAATTCATGGACAAGTATGAGAAGGTTAGGGTTGTTAAATTGCCACTCTTAGGTATTGGGGTGGATGTCAAGAAGGGCAAACATAACATGGCTCCAATGTGGTCAGCTTTAAAGCAGAATACTGGATGGAATGGACCTTTGGCCTTGATTCAGGAATGGCATTGCTTATGTTCATATAGTCAGGATGAATAAAAAAATCATATTGAACTGTGTATCAGCTTTAATTGAGAATCAGTGTTGCCTAATGGATAGAGCACAGGCCTAGGAATCAGAGGACCTGAGTTCTAATCTTGGCTCTACCACTTATCTGCTGAGTGAGCTTGGGCAAGTCACTTAACTTCTCTGTGCCTCAGTTTTATTACCTGGAAAATGGGGATTAAAACTGTGAGCCCCATGTAGGACAGGGATTGTGTCTAAACTGATTGGTTTGTATCTACTCCAGTGCTTAGTACCATGTCTGGCATATAGGCGCTTTACAGATACCATTAAAAAATATAGCATAGTGGATAGATCATGGGCCTGGGAGTAAGAAAGACCTGGATACTAATCTGTGCTCTGCCACTTGTTTGTGGTGTGACCTTGAGCAAGTCAGTTCCCTGTGCTTGTTACCTCATCTATAAAATGGGGATTAATAATAATAATAATTATGGTATTTGTAAAGTGTTTACTATGTGCCAGATACTGTTCTAAGTGCTGAGGTGGATACAAGCAAAAGGGGTTGGACACAGTCCCTGTCCGAAGTGGGGCTCACAGTCTCAATCCCCATTTTGCAGATGAGGTAACTGAGGACACAGAAGTGAAATGACTTGCCCAAGGTCACACAGCAGAAAAGTGGCAGAACTGGGATTAGAACTCAGGTCTTTGTGAGTCCCAGGCTCATGGTCTCTCCATAATGCCATAGGATTCCTGTGTGGGACATGGATTGTGCCAAACCCGATTAATGTGTATCTACACCAGTGCCTGCCTAACAAATATAATAATTGAGTATGCATTGCTAAATTTGTTGGTCAATGGATAGCAAGGTTAGTTGTTGGGATCCAGGGAAAGTGGGAAAGGTCCACAGTGACTCTGCTTGGAAGTACAAATGGATTATCTGGCTGATTTACACAAAAGGCATCCACTATCTAGGTTATTTAAGCTAAAGCCTACTTTGGGGGGGGGGGTCCCTGAATTATCTGGAAACTATACATAGCCTTTAATCTAAGTGCCCTGGAGATGACCTTTACTTAGTGATATTTATTGAGCCCTTACTATATTGAGCCCTTACTTTATTGAGCCCCAGCTGAGCACAGTTGATGCCTGTCTACTTGTTTTGTTGTCTGTCTCCCCTTCTAGACTGTGAGCCCGTTGTTGGGTAGGAATTGTCTCTATCTGCTGCTGAGCTGTACTTTCGAAGTGCTGCTACAGTGCTCTGCACACATGATTGAATGAAGGAATGAATACTAGTCTCTTGGGAGAGTACTATATAGCAGTAAACAGATGCATTTCCTGCTTACTGTGACATGAGAAGCGGCGTGGCTCAGTGGAAAGAGCATGGGTTTGGGAGTCAGAGGTTGTGAGTTTGAATCTCGGCTCTGCCACTTGCCAGCTGTGTGACTGTGGGCAAGTCACTTCACTTCTCTGTGCCTCAGTTACCTCATCTGTAAAATGGGGATTAAGACTGTGAGCCTCATTTGGGACAACGTGATTACCCTGTATCTACCCCAGCGCTTAGAACAGTGCTCTGCACATAGTAAGCGCTTAACAAATACCAACATTATTATAATTCATCTCTCGCTGCCAGGTTAGGAAAATGACAAGAAGGCTCTGCCCCTCTGCCCCTCTTGTTCTGATTCTTTTTTTAAATGGTATTTGTTAAGCACTTAATATGTACCAGGTACTTTGATACAATCAACTTTGCCACAGTCCATGTCCCTCCTGGAACTCAGCCTCCATTTTACAGATGAGATAACTGAGACACCGTGAAAAGAATGGACTTCCCCAAATTCTCACAGCAGACAAGTGGCAGAGCTGGGATTAGAACCCAGATACTTCTGATTCCCAGGCCAGTGCTCTATCCCCTAGGCTATGCTGCTTATACACCTCAATTCCCTTGGAAGATTTCAGAGTAAAGGAGGGTTTAGACAAGTACCTGAAATTATGGGGGCAGGCAGAGAAAGTTATGCTAGGCTCCCAGATTTGTCTTCATATTCTTAAAATCTGGGCCAGACCTCTTTACCGCACTTCTCTTCCCCTGTATTAATTGTAAAAGCCTTCTAAGTTCCTCTGGTCTTCTAACTTTGCAAACTCCAACTCAGCCACTCTGTTGTCCTATACACCTCTCAGTATTCCTCAGAAACTGCCAAGAGTTTCCCAGTTTTTTCTATTTTTGGTGTTTGTTAAGCACTCACTATGTGTCAAGCACCATTCTAAGCACTGGGGTAGGTACAAGATAATCAGATCACACACACTCCCTGCACCACATAGGGCTCACAGTCTAAATTGGAGGGAAGAAGATTTAATTAATCCCCATTTTACTGGTAAGGGAGCAGGCACCGAGAATTAAAGTGACCTCCCTGGGTCCTGCAGTAAGCCAGGTGGCTGTCTCCACCTCCTTCCTCTGTCAGGCCGATGCTCTTTCCACTAGGTCAAACTGCCTCTCATGCATTCCTTTCTGCATCATTCAGAAGCTCCTGACCATTGGCTTTAAAGCACTCCATTATCTCTCTCCCTCACCCAATCCTTTATTTCATTTCAACCCAGCTAGTTAGTTATGGTATTCATTAAGTATTTATGTGTCTAGCACTGAGTTAAGCACTGAAAGTAGTCCCTGCCTCTCTATCTGTAATTTACTTTGCCTAATCCTCTTGACTGTAAGCTTCTTTTGTGCAGGGATCATAATAAACCAACTCCATTACACTGTTCTCTCCCAAGGGCTTAGTACAGTGGTCAGCACACATTAAGTGTTCAGTAAATTTCAATTATTAAACACTTATGTGCAGAGCACTCTACTAAGCTCTTGGGAGAGTACAATAGAATTGCCATTGATCATTTGTCCCAACTAAGGCTCACAGTCCAAGAAGCTGAAGCCCAGCGAGGTTATGTGATTTGCCCAAAGCCACACAGTAGACCAGTGTGCTCTTTCCATTAATCAAAATTAATCTATTCACTGTGCCTTATTATCATTTCACCTGTCCCCAGTTCTTCCCTCACACCCTTCTTCCTGCCTGGGACTCCCTTCCCCTTCAAATCCACCAGATCACAGTCTTCCCTATCTTTAAAGTCCTTTTGAAATTACATGTCCTCCAGGAAGCCTTCCCCAATCAAGAATTCTTCTTTCCAGCTCATATCCCTTCAGTTACCCCTTGGAATCTCTGTGCACTGATATCTACCCATAGCACTTCTACGTATGTCAGCTTAGTACCCTTCTATTTAAGCACTTATTCATCTACATATTCATTTTTCCTTACTTCCCTTTTTACTGTAAATCCTTTTATGACTCCTGCTCTCTTGTAAGCTCCTTGAGGGCAGGGATCAAGCCTCCTAATTCTATTATACTCTCCCAAATGCTTAGTATGGTGCTTTGCACAGTAGGTGCTCGATAAATTCTATCGAATGCTCGATGCCCTTGAGTCTGAACTATAATTTAGTCCTCATAACTACCCCACAAATTGACTGCACAGTCGTAATGGGTAGAGCTTTGAACTAAATACTATGGGGAGTTAAAAAGAAGAAAATAGAGTTACTGCCTTCAAGGAGCTGTCAGTGTAAAGAATGGCAGATCCCCAAGTTAGCATGTGAACATAAATGACCAACATAAATCAGTGGATATATATGCAATGGCTGCTGGGCAGACACATTTACAGATGCTTTAGAGCACAGAGAGAATAAGGGATTCACTCAGTCACACCAAACCTCCAGAAAAAGACATAGTGTAAAGCACAGCATCAAAACCATACCTGGACATTCTGCGCTGTGCCAGTGAGGAAAAGCCCTTTGATTCAAGCAAGCATTCAGGAAAAAGGGACTTCAAGTATCTCTTTTGTGTGTGTCAAAAGTCAGGATTTTCAGACTTCAGAAAGCTGTTGCTACAGGAAATTAGACACTTCTTTTGTTTTATCCAAGACAGGTGAGAAGTTTGGCAACCCTGGGAAGAGAAAACAAGAAGGGCACAGAGCTAGCAATTATTGCTCCCATATAGAGTGTTTTTCTTTTTAATTCTTTGAAACTTCAATGCACAATTTAATTTCTCCATCTCAGCCCACAAAGACAGTTTCTGAAGATAAACCGGGCAATTACAGTTTCTTGAACAAAATAAAAAGGGAAGAAATTCCTAACAATGAAATTCCTTAAAGCAGTCAATCCATTTATTTCCTTTCTACTCCTCTAGACTGTAAGCTCCTTGTGGGCAGGGAAGTGTCTATCATGTCTAGTATATTGCACTCTCCCTCCCGCTTAGTACAGTGATCTGCACACAGAAAGCACTCAATAAACGTGATTGGTTATTTATTACTGTGAAGCATTGTAGCATAGTGGAAAGAACTTGGGCCTGGGAGTCAGAGGAACTGAGTTCTAATCCCAGGCCCACCACTTGTTGGCTGTGTGACTTTGGTCAAGTCACCTAACTTCTCTAACTCATCTGTAAAATGAGAATTAAGACTATGAGCCCCACGTGGGACATGGAGTGTGTCCAACCTCACTAGCCTGTATTTACCCTAGTACTTAGAGCAGTGCCTGGCACATAATAAAAGCTTAACAGATACCATAAGCAAGCAAACAAACATCTGACAGACCTATGCTCTCTCTCTGCCTTTTGAAAGCCTTCTAAAATCTCATCTCCAGGAGCCTTTCCTTGATTAATTGCTCATTTCCCCAGCCTATTTCCTCCAGTTTTGATGCTTTAACATTTCCTTGTCACTTAATACATTTGATCCCTCACTCCCTAAATACTTGGTACCTCATCAGTCCCCTCCCTGTTGATAACATTTTCTAAATCAATCAAGCAGCGGTAATTTTTGAGCACTTACTATGTGCAGAGCACTACTGTTCTAAGCACTTGGGAGAGTACAGTACAAAAGAATTAGCAGACACATTACCATATCTTAAAACACGGTTTCTTCCCCGTATCTGTGATTTATTTTAGTGTCTGTCTCTCCCTCTAGATTGTAAGCTCCTTGAGGACAGGGATGGTGTCCACTAAATCTATTACACTTTCCCAATCAATAATATTTGAGCAGTTAGTATGAGCAGAGCACTGTACTAAATACTTGGGAGAGTACAATAAAACAGAATTAGGAGAGATATTCCCTGTGCATAACAATCTTATGCACCAAGTAATCTGGCTGCACCAAGTAATCGCTTAAAAATTGTCACTGATTGAATGAAAACTAGAAAATTCTATTTTAAGTTTAAAATGTGCATTTTCAGGTCAAGATGACTTATTTTTCAAAGAAACCCCATGTTGTTGGGTTTTTTTTCTGAAAAGACAATGAAAATGAATACTGTTTCATCTTGTGTGTGTGGAAATGTATCATTTGTGACTGGAATTTAGAGGTATCACAGTGCCCTCAAAACTGCATGTCTACAGTTCTGACTCATTCAAACCCAATCAATTCCATGACAACTGTAGTTCTGAAACACAGAGGGATGGTGATTTACCCTTAATTAGGTTAACTGTGGAATGCTGCTCACACTTAAAACCAGGCAGGATCTGTAATCTGAATGTTACTCTGCCACCTCCGCAAAAAAAAAGGCTGAAGTAGTGTGGGGGAGGAAGAAAACTTTACATCCACTTGACTGTTGGATGTAGTTATTTATCATCCTTCATTTAGTAGACTTTTTTCTCCCAAATAATTTTTTTTTATAATTTATATGGATGTTGTGGGCAATTTCTCATATTTGCGTTACTATGCAGCCTCTTTACTCAGACTTAAGCCATGGGAGATGACAGGAGTGAAGGGTAATTATTCCCTTGCTAAACTGTCAGAAAGACAAAATTTGGCCATCTTGCTCAGCACTGTTCAAGTCAGCATCCTATTCATTTCTGAACGAGGGAAATGCATGTTGTGTTGATTTACAGCTCCATTTTCCTGTAGACTACTCTAGAGCATTCAGTATAACTTCCCTGCAGTATTCAAAGCAGAAATCTTTCAGGGAGCCAAATGAGTAGCCTTTATAGCTTCTAGGCTGGGGTGCTCTTAGACATCTTGACAGGATGATGTTGTGAAATGGCAAAATGGTGACAGCTAAACAGTATTGTCTATTAAGGCAGTGAGACTCCTTAATAGGAGGAGAAGGGGAGTGCTGTGGATTTTATGTTTTGTGTAACTTCCTTAGTGCACTATATTACAAGATGCTCGAAAGATCAAGCAAAAGAGAGGGGGAGACAGGGCAATGGGCTAAGGAGGGTAATGATGAACAAAATGACAATGTTTTTCAGGAGGGTTTTTTTTTTTTTTGAGACAAAGAGGAGCTTTGTCTTGGAATGAGAGGACTACAGAAAAAAGCTAAAGACATCAGTTGCAGAAATCCCACTGGATAAGCCTTGCAGTTTTCAAAAATTAGTTTTTCAAAAATCCCCACCTTATTTGTCTTCGTTTCTGTGTCACCTCTGTACTTCAGTCATTACCTCTTAAGCATTTTGATTCTCACCCCAGCCCCATAGTACTTCTGTTAATATCTTTATACTATGCTATTTTTCCTCTCTGTAATTTATCTTAATGTCTTTCTGCCCCCACTACTAGATTTTAAGCTCTAGACTCCTACTTTTCTCTTTACACACAGTAAGCACTCAGTAAGTGGCATTTATTGAGCACTTCTTTTAAACAGCTCACTAAGTACTTGGAAAAGTACAATACGCTAGAGGTGATAGACACAATCCGTGGCCTCAGAGAGCTAGCAGTTGTATTTCTCACAGTGATAATTAAGTTTGGGACCTGTGTCGAATCAAGAAAAGTGCAACCCTTTGGCAAAAGATACAGCTGAGTTCTTTAAGGAGTCGTCGTGTCTCACCAATGTGTGGATTAAATATCACTGTTTAGTAGTCTGCAAAATCTTCACTGATTTCCTTCTTAGTTTCCAATGCCACGTTCTGCCAAAGTCACAGTACCTGACCTGGAACACTCCTCCCTAATATGGCTTCCACTGCACTAGAACTGAACCTGGTATTATTTCAACACGTTTGTCATGAAACTCTGTTGTATTCTCCTCTCCCAAGCCCTTAGTACAATGCTTTCCACAAAGTAAGCATTCAATAAATACTATTGATTGACTGACTCTGGAAGGCTCTTGGGCTCTGCAGTTCTCTACACATTTGAAATTCTGATCCTTGATATTTAAGAGTTCAAGAGATGCTCTGGGGATGAGCAGGTCTGTAGCATTATGTGGATTTCCATAAGACTAGGCTATTACCCACAGTGATTCCTCTGGCTTCAAGATCCCTTTATTCTCAGCTCTGTGTCAGGGACATGTGCAGAAAGCCAGGCTACTAAAAGAAGGAGCATGTGAACTCCACTTCTTTAGTCTCTGCTGGGTAATATAAGGCAGCAGAGTCCCTTGCTTTTTTTTTTCCCCCCCCCCCCAGCCCCAGTAGTTAATTCCCAGTTTTAGAAGTCCCACTTGCTTGCATTCTCCCAAAGAAGTACTATACTCTTAAGACCTATTAGTTACAAAAATATGCTAAAAAAGATACAGCTAAAATCAGGAGGCTGGAAGGAAAGGTGACCTCTGTCAGAAATGTCATTTTATGAAAATGAAAATCAGAGAGGGAAAAGGAAGATTCCAAGTTTTAATGGAAAACAAACAAGCCACCATCAGAAACACTAGCTGGAAACTGCCAGCATCAAAGGATGACAAATAACATAGAGCATATTGTCATTAGATGATCATTATCACCCAGAAATTGGGGCCTTGGGGATGTGGTTGATTCCAGCTGGGCTCAGTGGGAAGAACTAGTCACGGGCTCACGATGGGCCATCCTCCCTGCACATCAGGGGTCTTCAGATGGAGGGGTGGAGAGAGAGAGGACTGTTAGAAAAGACTGATCTCAGTCATCTGGGGATTTTCTCGGTTCTGGATTGCTCTTTAGTTCTAGAAATTTTACACTGAAAGTTAATCACCTGCAGAGGAAGAGCCATATTAAAATGTGACCATTAGTCTTGTTCTCGATGACAGTCACAAATTTTGCTCCTCAGACCCTCAGCTCACCTGAAGGTTAAATAGTACAGCAAAGGTTCAACCTTTAGCTATGGTGAAATGTAAAATGGGGAATAAATCCTCTTCCCTTGAACTTAAAAAAAAAATAAAGATAAATGGTAGTATTTAAGTGCTTACTATGTGCAAAGAACTGTTCTAAGAGCTTGGGGATAGAAGGTGATAAGGTTGTCCCACTTGGGGCTCACAGTTTTAATCCCCATTTGACGGATGAGGTAACTGAGGCACAGAAAAGTTAAGTGACTTGCCCAAAGTCACACAAATGGCAAGTGGCAGAGTGGGATTAGAACCCACGACTTCTGTCTCCCAAGCCCGGGCTCTTTCCACTGAGCCACAGTGATCGTGTCCGACCTCATAAATTTGTATCTACCAGTGCTAAGAACAGTGTTTGCTGCATAATAAGCACTTAACAAATACCATGCGTGTATATATATATATATATATATATATATATAAGCGAGCTCTAGGGAAGCCGTAGAAGAGCAGAATAGTGGCAGGAGTAGAGCAGTGTGGCCTAATGGAAGGCGAATGGGCTTGGGAGTGAGAGGACCTGGGTTCTAATCCCGGCTCTGCTGTACGACTTCAGGTAAGTCATTTAACTACTCTGTGCCTCTGTTTCCTCATCTGGAAGATGACTCAATACCGGTTCTCGCATCAGTTTAGAATGTGAGCCCCATCCGGGATTAGGACTGTGTCCGACCTGATAATTTGTATCTACCAAAGTGTTCAGTACAGTCCTTGAAACATATTGAGCACTTAAATATAATATTACTAATAATAATAGGCAAGCAATAGTTCCTGCTTTTGTAGGTCTCTCACAGGTAGCTGCAGTAGTACTGCAGTTTTGTATATATATCATTTATTACCCTATTTATTTTGTTAGAGGTGTATATCTCCATGATTCTATTTATCTTGGTGATGTTCATCTTGTTTTGTTATGTTCTGTTTGGATTTGCTGTCTGTCTCCCCCGTTTAGACTGTGAGCCCGTTATTGGGCAGGGATTCTCTCTCTGTTGTTGAATTGTACATTCCAAGTGCTTAGTACAGTGCTCTGCATATAGTAAGCACGAAATAAATATTATTGAATGAATGACTGAATAGTACCACTAGGGAATGGAATAGTAGCAGCTCTGTTTGGCAACAGTTTTAAGCTTACCTCTTCCAACTGCTTCTCAGTTGCTTGCTGAATATGTTTGGGTGAGTATGTGGTTGCTTTTGTGGGTCTCTGATTGAGTTTTAAATGTGGAAAGATACCGAGACCTCTTTACCACATTAATAATTATGGTATTTATTAAGTGCTTATTACATGCCAAAACCTGTGCTATGCACTAGAAATAATCAGATCACACAAAGTCCCTGTCTCATATGGGGCTCACAGTTTAAGTAGGGAAAAACAGGTATTTTATTCCCTTTTTATACATTGGCAAATGGAGATACAGAATGGTTAAATGTGAAGTGGCGTGGCTAAGGGAAGCAGTGTGGCTCAGTGGAAAGAGCCCGGGCTTGGGAGTCAAAGGTCATGGGGTTCGAATCCCGGCTCTGCCGCTTGTCAGCTGTGTGACTGCGGACAAGTCACTTAATTTCTCTGTGCCTCAGTTACCTCATCTGTAAAATGGGGATGAAGACTGTGAGCCTCACTTGGGACACTCTGATTACCCTGTATCTACCCCAGCGCTTAGAACAGTGCTCTGCACATAGTAAGTGCTTAGCAAATAGCAATATTATTATTATTATTATAATCTTAGTATCCCCAAGCTTGCCAGTGGCAGAGTCAGACACCATCAACTGACCAGACATCTGAAAATTGCTAGGCAAAACTGTCCTAGAAATTCACCAAAATTCTTAGGGAATAGATGGTTGAAATAGATGATGGAACCCACTGTCAGAATGAAGCTGGACTACGACATAGGTCCATTCCTGTCCAACTTGCTCTATGCTGCCAAATTTGAAGATGCAAATGGGCTTTTTTTCATTTGTTTTGGATTTTTTATGGTATTTATGTGCTTATTATGTGCCAGCACTGTATTAAGCAGTTGTCTAAATAAAAATTAGGCTGGACTCAGTCCATGTCCCCCATGGGGCTCACAGTCTTCATCCCCATTTTACAGATGAGGTAACGAAGGCACAAAGAAGTTAAGTGACTTGCCCAAGGTCACGCAGAAGGCAAGGGATGGAGCTGGGATTAGAACCCAGATTTGTTTGACTCCCAGGCTCCCCTGCTCTATCCACTAAGCCACACTGATTGAATGGCCACTTGTGCTGTGGTTTGGTGCCAGGCATTTTATAACTAAAGTCAAATAATGGAATTAGGTACATACACCTTAAATGATAAGTTGATTGGGGAAGGCTTATTGGAAGAGATGGGATTTGAAGAAGGCTCTGAGAGCAGTAATTGGTTATGGATTAGCATCAAAATATGCTTTTTATGCCCCTAGAAGCTTTTCCAACCTCTAGTAGGCATCATCAGAAATCTTTGAGACAATGGTTCAGAAACTATGTAGAAGGATCTGCTCTTCAGACTTACGTACAAGATGACATGAACATGATTTTGAATTGTTTCGCAGATTCAGCATTCATTCATTCAATAGTATTTATTGAGTGCTTACTATGTGCAGAGCACAGTACTAAGCTCTTGGAATGTACAATTTGGCAAAAGATAAAGACAATCCCTGCCCATTGACGGGCTTACAGTCTAATCGGGGAAAACCTTCCCCTGACCTCAATGTGATTTGAACACGCAACCTTCTGATCTGGAGTCAGATGCGCTACCATTGTGCCACAAGGTCATGAGGCCTCGAGTTGGACAATATGGCAAAAGAACATGGAAGTTAAATTAATTCATTCAGTCGTATTTATTGAGTGCTTACTTTGTGCAGAGCACTGTACTAAGTGCTTGGAATGCACAGTTCAGCATCAGATAGACAATCCCTGCCCAACAACGGCTTCACGGTCTAAAAAGGTGAGACAGACAGCAAAATGAAACAAGTAGGCATCAATACCATCAAAATAGATAAATAGGATTATAGATATATACACATCATTAATAGACTAGAGTAATAAATAATATATAAAAATGTACACAAGTGCTGTGGGGAAGGGAAGAGGGTAGAGCAGAGGGAGGGAGTAGGGGCCGATGGGGAGGGGAGAAGGGGCAGAGGGAAAGGGAGGGCTCAGTCTGGGAAGGCCTCCTGGAGGAGGTGAGCTCTCAGTAGGGCTTTGAAGAGGTGAAGAGAGTTAGTTTGGAGGATCTGAGGAGGGAGGGCATTCCAGGTCAGTGGTAGGACATGGGCCAGGGGTCGACGATGGGACAGGCAAGAACAAGGCACAGTGAGGAGGTTAGGGGCAGAGGAGCGGAGTGTACAGGGTGGGCTGTAAAAGGAGAGAAGAGAGGTGAGGTAGGAGGGGGCAAGGTGATGGACAGGAGGAGCAGACTACTAATAATGGGGGTCCTAATATAGTTAGAGGTTATATAACTCTAGGTGCAGGCATTTTACCAGTACTGAAGCAATACTCACAGTACACGAACAACTGGGTGGGTTTTGTAAATTAGTATTGATATTTAATAAGCACTTATGGCCTGAAGCCTAGAGTAATTTCTGTAATAATTAGATAAGGCATGGTCCCCATCCAAGTTAGAGTTCACAATTTAAGTGAGGCTAGACAGATGCAAAGAGGATGGGAACAAATGGGTACCTGACTAGAGAGAGCCTATAACATCTTAAAAATGACCACCCCCCCCCACCAAGTTTCTAGAATCCAAAGGCAATATATCCTACAGAATGGGATCAAGAGTGGAAAGAGCACAGGCCTTGGTGTCGAAAAATCTGGGCTCTAATCCCAGCTCTGCCATTTGACTGCTGTGTGACCTAGGACAAGTCACTAAACTTTCCAGAACTCACTTTTCTCATCTGTAAAATGGGGATTCAATACCTGTTTTCCTTCCCACTTAGACTGAGAGCCCCATGTGGAACAGAGGCTGTGTCCAACCTGATTTTCTTTATCCATCCCAGTGCTTAGTATAGTATTTGGCACACACTGTGTACTTATCTGCAAAAATAATGACAATAATAAAAATCTTATGCCCTAAAGAATTTCATTTGCTCTAGCAAGATAAATATTAGTTCAGCTCACAAAAATATGAAGTAAGTGATAGAGAATAGGGGAATAGCAAATTAGAAATGTAGGAGAGATTCAGTGAACCTATGAAGCCCCCTGAAAATATGAGTCATATTTGAAAATAATGATGTGTTTACTGAAAGCCAGAGTACAGAAACCAAACCAGTTATGCAGTAACATGCTGCGTTGGCCACATTTGGCTACACTGAAGAGACAATTATATGAATTCTAATTCAAGTCTCATTGGTAGTTGTGTGTCAAGGGGAGGTAAATGTCGTGGTGAGACTCAAAATGTGGTTCTGGAAGATCAGTCAATGGTATTGAGTGTTTTCTGAGTGCAGGACACAGTATTAAGTGTTTGGGGGAGTACAATAGAATAAGTAGACAGAATTCCTGCCCTTAAGGAGTTTGCAAACCCGTGGGAGAGACAGACAGAAAAAGAAATTACAGATAGCAGAAGTAATTGAGTAAAAGGGTACATATTATGTGGTGAGTGCCATAAGTGCAATAGGGAAGATTTAGCAAGGTAGGAAGGAAAAGAAAGTGGGGAGATTAGTCCGGGAAGGAGATGTGATTTTGAAGGTTGGGAGAGTAGTGGTCTGCCAGACGTGAAGAGGGTTCCCATGCCTAGAACTGGAACTGCTTGGATCAAGGGGTCAAGGGTGAGAGAGATGAGAATGAAGCACGGTGGTAGACGAGTCAAGTGTGTGGGTTGGGTTGCTGTGGGAGAGAGGATGGGTAGGGAAGAGAGAGCTGACAGTGCCATAAGGCCGAAAATACATTAAAGAGGAATAACCTTGTCTTCAGGAGCAATCACCATCCATGGTATTGAGTGCTTATTGTATGCAGAGCATTGTACTCTGAACTAAAACTGGTTCTCTGGTACAATGGAAGACATTTTTCAGAGTCTGCTCCTGGCTAGACAAGTTGCTCTTTCAACAACTGGTCCAGTAGCAATAATTCCTGAGATTTAAACATGAATGACCTATTGTTTAGCACCTAAAGGAGGTGAGGGGATGGGGTTTCCCGGGGCAGGGCCATCAGTGCATGTATTTGGGGAAGAGGAAGAAAAAAAACAGCAGACAGTAATATAGAGACAGAAAAATCTGATATGGAGAAAGAGAAAAATAAGAGTATAAAGGTTTGTTAGGGTGATGTATGTTGGATCAACAATTTGGAAACTTGTATGAGGAGATTCACCCCATCCCCACTAAAAAGGTGTTCCTCTTTGGGTTATAAATTTCCTTGGGCACTCTGACCCTGGGTGACAGTTGGAGGCATCTCCAGGTCAGGAGAGGCAAAGTAGATGGAACTGTCAAGCAAGCCAGTCTCTTCAATCTATCAATTCTCCCCCTCTAGACTGTAAACTCACTGTAGGCAGAGAATGTGTCTGTTATATTGCTGTATTGTATTCGACCAATTGCTTAGTACAATGCTGTGCACCAAGGTAAGCACACAATCAATATGTGGCAGGGAATGTCTATTTTGTTGTACTCTCCCAAATGCTTAGTAAAATGCCCTGCCACAGAAGCGCTCAATAAATATGATTGATAATGATATTGAGTGCTTTCCATGTGCAGACCACTGTACTAAATACTTGGTAGAGTACAGTACAATAGAGTTGATAGACATGATCCCTGCCCACAATAAGCTTTCAGTCTAGTGACGCAGCATGCCATTAAAGCAGCGTGGCTCAGTGGAAAGAGCATGGGCTTGGGAGTCAGAGGTCATGGGTTCTAATCCCGGCTCCACTTGTCAGGTGTGTGACTTTGGGCAGGTCACTAAACTTCTCTTTGCCTCATTTACCTCATCTGTAAAATGGAGATCGAGACTGTGAGCCCCACTTGGGACAACCTGATTACCTTGTATCCTTCCCCGCCCCCCAGAGTACTTAGAACAGTGCTTGGCACATTGTAAGTGCTTAACAAATGCCATTATAATTATTATTATTATGTAGCATAGGCCTGGGAGTCAAAAGGTCATGTGTTATAATCCTGGCTCCACCCCTTGTCTACTCTGTGACTTGGGCAAATCACATTACTTCTATATACCTGTTACCTCTGCAAAATGGGGATTGAGACTGTTAGCTCCACATGGCACAGGGACTATGTCCAACCTGATTTGCTCTTAAGGACCCCAGTGCTTAGTACAGTGGCTGGCACATAGTAAATGATTAACAAATACCATAATAAATGAGAAGACAGTCATTCAAATAAATTATAGGTAGGGAAAGAAGCAGCTAAGTGTAAGGATATGTTTATAAGTGCTGTGGGGCTGGGGTGAGGATCAAGCTCTAGGGGTGCAGACTCCATTGGTGATGCTGAAGAGAGGGCAAATAGGGTGGGGAAATGAAAGCTGATCTCCACTATGTACCCCATGTTCCCAGAAAATATCAGAAGGATCTATTGTGGTCCAGATGTTGTTCACTTCCTGGACACCAACAACCCCAGGAGCAAAAACTGACAGGATGGAGAACTTTGCTCCTTCCCGAAAGGGGATAAGAGTAGCTAAATCCAGAACTTACTTTCTTGTCAATGAAAATCCATAATAAACTTGGAGCACCAGATGTATTGGGCTAAATCCTTTCCCTTCTGCTGACTGTAAAAATATTCCAATGAATGGGGAGCTATTATAAATAGAACAGGGTAGCAGCGGTGGGCTCAGGAAGCAAGGGGGATGCAGTACACAGGGGAAAGAAGCAAAATCAAGCAGCGAAATTAGAGCTGAGAAAGGGAGAGGGAAGGGTGCAATTCATTATTCCAAGCTGTGCCTGGCCTCCCCCACACTGACGCACAGAAGAAGATATTACAGCATTCGAACAAACAGGTAGCTAAAGAGCTACTCCAGTCTCAGGCTATGCTCGGAAGAAAAAGTAAGCAGCTCATCACCACTAAAATGTCCTCCATCTGCCACGTTTTGCTTCAGCTTTGGAGAGCGAGGGGGCTTATAATGAGCACTAAGAGGCAGTGACCAGGAAGAAGAGAGCAGAAATGGGGGACTGCCTCAGGATGCATTATCAATCAATCATACTTACTGAGTGCTTCCTGTGTGCAGAGCACTTAGTACAGAGCACTGTACAAAGCGCTTGGGAGGGTACAGTATAATAGAATATTGGTAGACACATTCCCTGCCCACAACGAGCCTACAAGCTAGATGGAGAAGCAGACATTAATATAAAGTACTGAAATATACATAAGTGCTGTGGAGCTGAGGGAGGGGTTAATAAAGGATGTGAATACAAGTGTAGGAGGTGTCACTGAAGGGAGAAGGAGAAGAGGAAATGAGGACCTTGTCAGGGAATGCTTTTTGGAGGAGATGTGCTTGTAACAAGGTTTTGAAGTTGGAGAGAGTGATCATCTGCTGGATATGGAGGAGGAGGACATTACATGCCAGGGGCAGGATGTGAACAAGAGTTGGGTGGCAAAATAGATGAGATCGAGTTAAAGTGAGTAGGTTTTCATGTGAGGAGCAAAGTGTTTGGGCTGGGTTGTAGTAGGAAATCAGAGAGGTAAGGTAAGAAGGGACAAGGTGATTGAGTGTTTTAAAGCATATGATAAGGAATTTCTCTTTGCAGAGTTTGATGGGCAACCACTGGAAGTTCTAGAGGAGTGAGGAAACATGGATAAATGGTTTTGTAAAAAAAAAAAAATTCAGGCAGCAGAGTGAAGTATGAACTGCAGTGGGGAGAAACAGGAAGCAGGGAGGTCAGCAAGTAGGCTGATAGAGTAATTGAGGTGGGATAGGATAAGTGCTCGGATTAACGTAATAGTTTGGAGAGGAAAAGCTGGACTTTAGTGATGCTGTGAAGGTTGAACTAACAGGATGTGGTGACAAATTGAATGTGTGGGTTGCATGAGAGAGATGAGTTGAGGAATACACCAAGGATAAGACCTTTTTGAGATGGGATTGTGGTCCTGTCTACGGTGATGGGAAAGTCAGGGGGAGGAAAGGGTTTGTGTGGGAAGATGAGGAGTTCCATTTTAAACATGTTAAGTTTGAAATGCAGGTGGGACATCCTTGTAGAGATATCCTCAAGGCAGGAGGAATCGTGAGACTGCCGAGAGACCGTAGAGTTAGATATATAGAATTGGGAATCATCTATCTAGAGGTGGTAGTTGAAGCAATGGAAATGACTGAGTTGTCCAAGGAAGTAGGAGTAGATGCAGAATAGGAGGGGACCCAGAACTGAGCCATGAGGAACTTCCACAGTTAGCAGGTGGGAGGCAAAGAAAGAGAGAGCTCAAAAAAGAGACTGAGAATGAGCAACCAGAGAGATAGGAGGAGAATCAATAGAGGACAGTGTTGGTGAAGCCAAGGGTGGATAATGTTTCCCGAAGAGAGTAGTCGACAGTATTGAAGACAGCTGAGGGATCCAAGAGGATTGATGGAGTAGAGGTTGTTGGATTTATTTTTTTCTTGATATTTGTTAAGTGCTTACTAAGCACAGGGGTAGATACAAGGTAATCAGGTTGGACACAGTCCATGTCCCAAATGGAGCTCACAGTCTCAATCCCATTCTATGGATGAGGTAAGTGAGGCACAGAGTGAAGTGACTTTCCCAAGGTCACATAGCAGACAAGTGGCAGAGCCAAAACTAGAGCCCAGGCCCTTCTGACTCCCAGGCCTGTGCTGTATCTGCCAGGCCACACTTCTTCTCACACTGACAAGACAGATGGAGATCACTGGTGACCTTTGAGAGGGCAGTTTCTGTGTCGTAAAGTGGGTGGAAGCCAGATTGGAAGGTGTCAAGGAGAGAATTGGAGGAGTGGAAATGGAGACAGCAGGTGCAGACGACTCAGTCAAGGAGTTGGGAAAGGAATGGTAGGAGAGAGGGCGATATCTTGAGGCTATTGCCTGGTAGAGCATAGTTATGCAGTGTCTTATGGCTTAAAAAAGCCCAGAGTCATTTCTGGTTCTGGAGGAACACCATATGGGGTATCCAAAGTCAGAGGCTGCAGAGAAAATGCGAAAGGTAGCCCGGGGAGCACTTTAGTTTGCTGGTGATTATCAGCAATCAAGGATAGTTGATGTCAATTCATTTCAGATGGCATAGCAAAGTCATAGGGAATGTGGTGACAGGATGCAAGAGATAGATCCAAACCAGATGTAACCCAGTTGGAAGCCCCAGCTCAATTTGTACCGGAGGTGCCAGAGTGCAAACCCCGCAGAAAGAAAGTGAAATGGAAATTCACAAAGCTGTAGACAGTAATACTGTAAGCACTTTGAAAATGGAAACAGAGATTATGGAAATTCCAATAGAAAAAAATCATAGGTTTTTAATGTGAAAACAGTTATGCGGCAAACTCAGAAATAACATTTCTGGGCATTAGAAATAGCTTGAGGAACCATACTGTGCATAACATTCTAGCATATAAAATGCAGTTATGCAAAATCCATGCCCACCACTCATGGATTTGTTTTATCACCTGTAATTCAATTTGCAAGATGCAAAAACTCCTAGATTCTTTTTGAGACTGGGATGAGGAAAAACACCCTGTTGTGTTTTTTGGGTTGTCATGATAATTCTTCATCAAAATCAATGGTATTTATTGAGCGTCCACTAGATGTGAAGCAAGATACAATATGACTACTCTCCAGGAGTTTGCTATTTAATGGAGTGGAGAGACAGAGAAGCAGTATGATCTAATGGAAAGAGAACAGGTCTGAGAGTCAGAGGACATGGGTTTCAATCCCAGCAATGCCACTTGCTGTGTGACCTTGGGCAAATGCCTTTATTTCTCCGTGCTTCAGTTTCCCCCATTTGTAAAATGAGGATTGAATACCTGCTCTTCCTCCTACTTAGACTGTGAGCCCCTTGTGGGACAGGGTCTCTGTCTAGTTGTATTTACCTTAGCGCTTAGAACAGTCTTGGCACATAATAATAATGTTGGTATTTGTTAAGCGCTTACTATGTGCAGAGCACTGTTCTAAGTGCTGGAGTAGATACAGGGTAATCAGGTTGTCCCACGTGAGGCTCACAGTTAATCCCCATTTTACAGATGAGGTCACTGAGGCCCAGAGAAGTTGTGACTTGCCCACAGTCACACAGCTGACAAGTTGCAGAGCAGGGATAAGCCCTTAATAAATGTCACAATTATATTTTGGTATTTGTTAAGCAATTACTATATGCCAGGCACTGTTCTAAGCACTGGGGTAGACACAAGATAGGCGGGTTGGACACAGTCCCTATCCCACATGGAGCGTTCTGGCTTAATCCTATTTTATAGACAAGTGAACTGAGGCTCAGAGAAGTTAAGTGATTTGCCCAAGATCACACAGCGGACATGTAGTGGAGCTGGGTTTAGAACCCGGGTCCTACTAACTCCCAGGCCCATGCTCTATCCACTAGGCCCCGCTACTTCTCTAAATAATAGGGGCAGGAGATAAAAACAAGGAAAAAATAGGAAATAATTGAAATATATCAAGATGAAATATTTGAATAAGTAATTGAACGGACAAAATAATTTACAAATAAAAAATGACATAGCGGAGCATTTGAGAATAGGAATGAATAAGTGCTGAGGGTGATGTTGAGTTGGTGTGCCTGGGTGTTATGAATAATTAGGGAAAACTTTCCCAACAAAGTGAGATTTTTAGGAGACAGTTGAAGTTGGTTTGGAGTACTGGTCTCATGATATGATGTAGTTGCAAATGAGCTACGTTGCCCATCATCAATATCATCTAACAATATTGATTTTGCATCCTCAAGTCTGTGCCCCTGTGGTAGACCTTAAGCAGAGTCCATTCAATAATCCACAGATCTAGGAATTTGCATGTGACAAGCAGGAAATCAGATATGCCAATATGACCTTGTGTATTGAAGAATAACATTGGATTCTGTGGTATTTAGCTATCTGTGAAGATTTTCATCCCCTCCCTTTTAACATAAATGGATCGGTGCCTCAGTGGTGGGCACAGATAGAGATGGCTAGACAGTGTGTCTTTAGCTTGTGGGAATCCTGGGCCTCTATTTGAGTATTAATATCCTGCCCAAGTGTTGGATACTTAGCTTGAATTCTGTTTGGATGAACTCTGCTAGTTTCCATAAACTTCTTTTTCTTCTCTCTCTGTCTCTCTTTCATGTATTAAGTACTTACTATGTGCCAGGCCTTGTACTAAATGCTGGGGGTAGTGCTAATCAGGTTGGACACAGTCCATGTCCCACATGGGGCTCACAGTCTTAATCGTCTTAATCCCCATTTTAGAGATGAGGCAACAGGCCCAGAGAAATTAAGTGACTTGCCCAAGATCACAGCAGACAAGTGTTGGAGTCTGGATTAGAACCCAGGTACTTCTGACTCCCAGGCCTTTCCTCTATTCATTAGGCCATGCTGTTAGTCAGCATGCTTCTCTCTGCCACTTCCCTTCTCTTAAAGGAATACCACTTTAAGTATTAAAAAAGTACCTTATTTTGAATATCAGGTGCCAGATAACAGGCCAAATCCATTTTTAAAATAAAACTGAGGCAAGGGCAACATTCCAGGGAGTGGGACTTAATGCATGTAAGAAGATGGGGGAGAGGGGAGATATAGGCTACCTCAGTTTGCTAGGGGAGATAGGAGAAAGGGTTTTGGAGAAAATTCTCCCAAGAGGTCAGATAAGTGATTTCTCCCCTCAAAATATAGTATCTGCATCTCTATTTCACCCCCAACTTTTTCAATAGTAGAAAATCTCTCTGTTGAAGAGCAGCATGGCCCAGTGGAAAGAACACAGACCTGGGAGAGTCAGAGGACCTGGTTTCTAATCCAGGTTACACCGCTTGCCTGCTATGTAACATTGGGCAAATCACTTAACTCCTCTGTGCTTCCATTTCATCTTCTGTAAAATGGGGACTAAATCTTATTCCCTCCTGTTTAGACTGTGAGGCACATGTGGGATGGGGATTGTCTGAACTGATCATATTGTACCTATCCCAGTTCTTAGCACAGTGCTTGTCACATAGTAAGCACTTAACAAATACCATAAGTGATTATTATCAGGGGGAGAATGGAGCTGCAGGCTCCGTCAATTCCAGGGGGGTCCTTATCCAGCCCCTCAGGTGTCTGGGGAGAATCCTACTGAACATCCAGTGGGTCATATGGAAGACCCCACATTAACTAAGAGCCAGCAGCATGAATCACTATCTTGGGAGAAATTTTATCCAACATTTGGGATCTTAGGACAGTCTAATAATAATTTTAAAAATTGTGGTATTAATGGCATTTATTGAGCACTTGTATGAAGAACACTGTACTAGAACGTGGGAAAGTAAAATAGCTTAGAAGTACACAATCCCTGACTGCCTACTATATGCCAGACCCTGTATTAACCACTGGAGCAGAGACAATATAATCAGGTGGGACAGTCCCCCAGGGAGATTCCAGTAAAGTACAAGCTGCAGGCTTCCAGTGCCAGAATCAACTGATGTCTGTTGCTCCCTTCTGGATCTGTCCCTAGAACCTTCCAAAGAAAAAACTGGAATTTAAAATAAACCAATCAGCAATGCTGTGATTAACACACACATTAACAGTATTATTTCATTTTTCCATCCAAAGGGTACCTTTGGGTAACTTGTTCCATGTTTTCTGCCAACATGAGGGCCCTAGTCTACTTGCGAAAGGAGCATAGGCCTACATTCTCTGGATTTGCAGGAAATTGGAGCTCTGATGGGTTAGATAACATGTCCAGGCTGAAACACTATGCAAAATTGAGACTGGAGTCCAAGAGCTCAGTTTCACACCTGAGCACAAAAGAAAGATAATAACAAGCACTTATAATAGCCTAGCACTTATATCCCACCTTGAATACTGTATTAGCCTCCTCACTGATGACCTCGCCTTCTATCTCTCCTGACTCTAGCCCATATTTCACTCTGCCACCCTCCTCATTTAAATAAAAAAAATAAGTACAGCCTTAGGTCTCCCATCGCCTCAGAAAAACTCCAGCGGTTGCCCATCCAACCCTGCATCAAATGGAAATGCCTTACCATTGGCTTTGAAATATTCAAGCAGTTCTCCCCTCCTAGATTACCTCACAGGTCTCCTACTATAGTTAATCTCTAAGCTTGTGGAGAAGGAACGTGTCTACTAACTCTCTTGTATTGCATCCCCAAGCGCTGAGTACACTGCTCTGCACACAATAAGTTCCCAGTAAATACCACTGACTGATTACAACCCAGCCTGCACACTTCACTTCTGTAAAGCAGCGTGGCTCAGTGGAAAGAGGCCGGGCTTGGGAGTCAGAGGTCATGGGTTCGAATCCCAGCTCTGCCACTTGTCAACTGTGTGACTGTGGGCAAGTCACTTCACTTCTCTGGGCCTCAGTGACCTCATCTGTCAAATGGGGATGAAGACCGTGAGCCTCACGTGGGACAACCTGATGACCCTGTATCTCCCCCAGCACTTAAAACAGTGCTCGGCACAGAGTAAGCACTTAACAAATACCAACATTATTATTAATGCCAATCTACTCACAACCTCCCTCTGGTCTGAAACTCCTTCCCCCTCCATAGGCTACACATCACCACTCTCCCCACCTTCAAAGCCATCCTTAAATCTCATCTCCTCCAAGCCTTCATTTCCTGTGCTCCCTCTCCCTTCTGCCTCATCTATGCACCTGGATCTGTACCATTTAAGCACTTGATGTTCATCCCACACTTAGTCCCATATCACTTATATGCCTCCTTATACCCTGCCATATCTGTAATTTATTTCAATGTCTATTTCCCCCCAGTAGACTATAAGCACCTTGTAAACAGGGAAGCCTTCCCTGAATAGTCTCTCATCTCCTTATTTTCTTTCCCTCCCTACTGCTTTATCTATTTATCTGGGTCCATACTCCTTAAGCACTTAAGGTACCCAACCTCACAATATTTATCTTCCTACTCAGTTGCTTCCCCTACCTATAATTTATTTTTACTTCTGTCTCTCCCTCCCACTGGATTTTAAACCCTTTAAGGGCAGAGATCATGTCTAGTTACTCTCCTGTACTATCCTAAGCACTCAGTGCCATCCTCTGCACTTCAGGAATGCAGGAAATACCATTGAATGGTTGATTGAACAGTAATTATGGTATTGGTTAAGCAGCATGCCCTAGTGAAAAGAACATAAACCTGGGAGCCAGAGGACCTAGGTTCTAATCCTGGTTCTGCCAATTGCCTGTTGTGTGACCTTAGGAAAGTCACAACTTCTCTGTGTTTGTTTTCTCATCTGTAAAATGGAGATTAAATGCCTCTTCTTCCTCCTACTTAGACTGTGAGCCCCAAGTGGGACAGGGTCTGTGTCCAACCTGATAAACAATGTTTGACACATAGTAAGCACTTAATACATACCATTATTTTGTTATTATAGTCATTATTATGTGCCAAGGACCATATAAATCCCAAGGGTATATGCAAGGTCAGGTGATAGTATCTGTACCACATCGGGCTTACGGTGTGAAAAGGAGACCAGGTGTTGAATCCCCATTTTACAGATGAAGAAACTGAGGCCCAAAGAATTTAAGTGACACACAAGGTCATGCAACAGGTAAATTGTAGAACTGGGATTAAAATCCAGGTTCTTTGACTCCTAGGCCGTTTTCTTCCACTAGGCCACAGGACTATTTCTTCATTTCTTCAACACAGAGGATGTGACTTCCAGGCACACTCCTAGATGTTTGCCTGGATGAAAACATCTCTCACTCACTGCATTGTAAAGAGTCTCACAGTGTAAGCTGTGCTGCCAAATCAGATAACCTACCCCTGCAGAGGGAATACAGTGAAGGAGGAGGGAGAGGAGAAGGAGAGAGAATATCAAACTCACCAAAAAGTGTGGCTCTGCTTTGCTTATTTATGTTCTCCAGTTTGATAAATGTAGTAGAAAGTCATAAAAACCTTTATATTAAAAGGTTCCTAAAGTATTTAATCAAAGTAGCATTGATCATTGCACTGTTGGTGTTTATGGAAACTTGTACCTTGAAAAGATCCGTCTGCAGGATCCAAGTGACAAAATACACAATTAATTACAGCCACACCAGGCTCTGTATCAATAGCATTCAGGCATGCAGTTTATCTAACAACGAAAGATGTGTCAAGCATAACAGGATTAATAATACCTAAAAATATACCCACAGAAGTTCTGTGGCTTGTTCAGAGTCGTAATCTCAAAACATTGGGTTGGGAAATGTCCTCACCTTGACAGAAACATTTCCCCTCTCTGCCAGTTCACTCTGTCCATCCTATCCCCCTGTTTGAACTCAAGGAGAATAGCAAGATTGGTTAATGACATTGCCTAGGTAAGAATGGCAGAAGGTCAGGAGTTGGAATCCCCAAATTCCCTTCAAAATGAAGAGAAGGGTTCCAGCTTGCTCAAATCTACAAAATTCATGGCTTGCCTATCGGTGTCAATTTAGTTCATGCTGCTTATGTACAAACTATGGGGCGAATGAGTGAGAATAGGGAAAACCAACATGGCCTAGTAGAAGGAGCATGGCCCCTGGGGGTCAGAGGACTGAGGATGTAACCCCTGCTCTGACAACTGCTTGCTTGATGTGAGACCTTGGAAAAGTCACTGAACTGCTCTGTGCCTCAATTGCTCAACTGTAAAATGGGGATTCAATACCAGTTCTCCCTCTAACTTACACTGTGAGCCCCCTGTCCAATTTGATAAACTTCTATTTACCCCAGACTTTATAACAATGCTTGTCGCATCGTAAGTGCTTAACAAATACCATAAAAAAACAAAGAGAAAGGAAAATAGAGGAAATGGAATCCCTGCCTTCAGAGACTTAGTCTATTTTAGCCCTGCTGTTGGTCCAGTGGAAAAAAAATAATAGTATTTCAAGTGCTTACCATATGCCAAGCACTGTAATAAGCACTGGAGTAGATACAATACAATCACTATCCACAAGGGGTTCGTAGACTAAGTAGCAAGTAGATCAAGTATTGAATCCTCATTTTGCAGTAGAGAGAACTGAGGCATAGAGAAGTTATGCCTGAGGTCACACAGGTAAGTAGGGGAACTCAGGTCCTCTGACTCTCAGGTCTGTGCTGAAAAGCATTGTTCTGGGAATTAGTGAAGCTGGTTTCTAGTCCTGTCACCGATCCCATTGCCTAACTAGGGTAAAGACCACACAAGCACTTTGCAGTGTGCTGCACCACTGCTCACCTCTTCACTCACTGCACTCAAGGCCCAGTGTGAATTCGGCAGACTGAGAAGAGGGAGTGCTAGTGGCAATGTGCAAACCACTTGCCCTCTCATCTATTCGTCTCTGCGACTTGGACCTGAGTGTCAGAATTGAGGTTCACCCAGCGTTCCTAATGGGAAAACCCATCCTCTTCATTAGTCTACTTCAAATGATTGCATTTATCTAGCACTTATGGTGTGCTGAACACTATACTAAATGCTTGGCAGAGTACAGTTCAACAGAGATGGTAGATATGTTCCCTGCCCACAATGAATTTATAGCCTAGAGATGAGCTGACAATCGAGTTTACAGATGAGCTTATTTCAGCCCCCTAGTGGAAACACAGATCTGATTTTAGTTCTAGGGTTAAAACTCTACTTCAGGTATAATAATGGCAGCTCAGTTACGCCCTAGCAATTATCTGGACTCTAGCCTCAATTTTAACTAGATAAAATAGACCAATTCTTCTGCTTTCTACCTGTCATCTTCCATCTCCCCCCAACATGTATACACACTTTCAGATGAAATATTTGGATAATTGAGGCCAAAGTGTATTTTGGACACAATTATCTAGATAACTTGTAGTGTAGAACTGGCCAACAGTCGCTTCCCCTTAGTTAATATCAATAACCCAGCTCTCAGAGGCTATGCCAATGTTGATCTTACTTTCAACTTAGAGGTACACTAACTTATGTGAAGCATTGGAATGATAGTAGAATTCTTCACTTTCATTAAATGATTGTAGTGAATCTACCTGAAAATAGCTTATCAAAAGATCACCTTCCAGAAACTGTTGCCAGAAGTCTCTTTCTGAGGAAAAACCCACAGCCCTTTTAGTGACTCCCATGGGGTTTGCATATGGCCTGAGGAGAGCCAAACCTAATTTGGTGCTGTTTGTCAGTCACTAATTCCACCTGTGTCTGCATCTTCTCCAGCCCAAGTGAGTGAACCTCCCAAAGCAGGCGCCAAGATTTGAGTTTGCAGCGATGCAGAAAAGACACTCTTCTTCCAAGGAGAGTGTTCCAAATACCAACATTATTATTAAGGAGGCTGCCTAATTTGAGTAAGGTGGCAGTGTTCCTAGATTATGAACCCCACTGATTTCCACATTCTTCAAGCAGATGTCTCTGATTTGCCATGGGTGGCACTTATTTCTCCCTCCCTTTCTAGCCATTAATCATTGCTATTTACTGAGCACTACTATGTACAGAGTGCTCTGGAAAGCACTTGATTGGAGTATAGCAGTAGCAAGACACTCTTCCTGCCCTCAAAGAGTTTTCAGTCTAATAGGGGGAGACAGGGAAACAAGTGGAAGGATAGAGGAGAGAGAGCAGTATATAGTACAGATATATCAGGATGAAATAGATCAATAAATAACTGAACGTACAAACACAAATATCCCCAATTAACACAGGGCCAGCCCAGTAATGCCACTTGCCTCTGACTACTTTTGCTGTTTGTTAGTGTAGAGGACTGTAAGTTTCCTCGAGGTGGAGAGAACAAATTAAATATCACAAGTAATATTATTAGGGCAGCAGATTCCCTATATTTGCTCAGAAGAGGTGTGCTGGTTTGAATGCAAGCAAGCATCTATCCAAAAGAAGGAAAGGGCTTTGCATTTTGAGGAGGGAAAAGGGAAGAGAAAAAGAAAATAGTTGGAAATTGATGGAGAATTAAAGCTTGGCTCAGAATAATTACTGCTCTGCTTAGATAATTGGGGAAGAGGGCATCTACATTAAAAAAGGTGATTTTGGAAAATATACACACCTGGTAAGTCAGAACATGATCAGCAAAATAATTCTGCATTCATTTGCAATTGCCAAATTACTATGCATATCTGAAATCAGCTGTGGGGCATTTATACTGGTGTGAAAGAATAAATTTCCTTTCGGGGTAAGATAAATATTCAGTATGATGTGTGGAAATATAGCCAGTCTAAACTCTTGTAGCAGTAATTGGAAACCTGTGCTTAAGTGGAATTTACCACCTTGAAAAGTAATTTCTTTGCTACCAATATACTCTGTGTTTTAAGAAACCAATTTAGGACCCCAAGCTTTGTAAACTGTTTGGTTCCTGATTTCAAGTCATAGAACTTTCCATGTGGCATTTAGCAAAAACTGTTCAAGCAGGTTATTGGGAAAGGGATCTGAGAGAAATTCATGATACCAGTAGACTTTCTTCCCACTTCAACACAGTAGCCTAGAAGAATAATGTCATGATTTCTTAATATAATGCACATGGGAAAAAAAATGAGTTTTAAATTGTCTCCTTGAGGGCAGGGAGGGAGTCTCTTGCTTCTGTTGTTTTCTCCCAAGCTCTAAGCACAGTGTTTTGAACTCAGTGGGTGCTCAAGAAATATCGTTAGCTTAAACAATAAATTCTAAGGTTGTACTCACAAATATCCCCTCACAGAGTCGCAACTGGAGAGTTTCCCAGTGTTCTACTAGTCCTGACTATGGGAGGGAGAATCAAGCAGAGGCATATCCATTCCATTCCTAGCTTGGACATTGGCTAGTAAGTGGAAGGCAATCTGCTACAAGTCAAAATTCATCTATGCTGGGCAGCAGTGGCACGGTAGAGAGTTGAGGGCAGAGACTCAAGTTACTGCACAGGAGGGGGCAATGGTAAACCACTTCCCTATTCTTACCAAGAAAACTCTATGGATCCATTACTAGAATGATTGCAGATGGAGATAGGGCGTTCTGGGAGAGATGTGTCCATGGTGTTGCTATGGATTGGAGATGACTCGATGGCATAAGACAAGACAGTCACAAGTAACACTGCAGGAACTTCCAAAAGATCATCAGTACTGTTCAGTAGTTAAGGTGACAGGATGAAGAGAAACCAAACGGAACTTGAGAGCTTTTATCGTGACTATGTTGTCTTTGTCTGTCTCCCCCGATTAGACTGTAAGCCCATCCCTGGACAGGGATTATCTCTATCTGTTGCTGAATTGTACATTCCAAGCGCTTAGTACAGTGCTCTGCACAAAGTAAGCACTCAATACTATTGAATGAATGATTGACCTCCCTTTCCTGAATGTAAAGGGCCCTCATTTCCAGATGCTTCTTGCTTGGTTAGAATGGCTTTCATTCCCAGATGTTTATGAGGAATGTAAGCCTTTACCTACTGGAAAATATGATTGCCAGGTAGTTTTCCTTCATCCCTTCTGTCCCTTGACTTCAGCTGTACTTCCAATAGAAGACAGAACATTATGACAACCAGCCCCTGCCAACACATTATAAAATGTTTTCTGCTTTGTAACTAGGTATAAGAGAATCTTTATTGAGCACTTAAAGTTTGTGGAACACTGGGTTAAACATTTTAGAGGCGTATAGTAGAAATCACAATCTCCATCTATAAGCAGATCACAATCTTACTGGGGAGACAGACAAAAAATAATCAACATGGAGGAAGTGCTCAAGTAGAATATGTAAATAGAATATGTACAAAAGTATTACAAGATGTTGGAGGTGCAGAAGTAATGAGAAGAGAGATCAGCCAGTTAGTGGTATTTATTGAGTACTTACTCTATAGAGGATATGTACTAACTTGATTCTTGACTTCCTCCCTGACTTTCTTCCTTTATTCATTCCACTCTCCAAGCCCCACAGCACTACATATCTGTAATTTATATGAATGTCCGTCTCTCCCTCTAGACTGTAAGCACGTTGTGGGCATGGAATGTCTCTGTTTATTGTAATTTTGTACTCTCCCAAGTGCTTAGTACCGTGCTGTGCACACATAAGCAATCGATAAATACAATTAAATGAATACTAAGCACTTGAGAGGGGACAACAGTTAGACATCATTTCTGCCCTCAAGGAGCTTACAATCTAGTACAAGGAAAAGTAATCAGGCTGTGAGAAGAGGATTTAAGTGTCTGTGAAGATGGTAAGAGCTGTGGACCACAGCTCTTAATGGACATAAAGTGGGAAGAAGTTCCAGGCAGGGAGAGGAGCATGAGCTAGTCCCAGGAGGTCGGAGAGCCAAGAATAAGGACAAGGTAGTAAGCTCTGGAGGAATGGAGAGTGTGGGGTGGGTAGAGTAGAAGAAAGTGAAAAGTTAAAGAGGGAAAGAACGTTAAAGAGGGAAAGAACTGTTGGAGTGCCTTAAAACGGGCGGTAAGAAGTTTCCGTTTTTCTTCCTTCTTTTAAAGACATTTGTTAAATGGATTAGAACCCAGGTCCTCTGACTCCCACTAGACCATGCTGCTTCTCTGATTGATGCAATTATGAATAGGTGATTGGAGATTTTTGAAGGAGTAGGGAAACGTGTGCAGAAGATGATGATCTGAGCGGCAGAGTGAAGCAAAGACTGAAGTGGAAAGGGGCTGGGGTTAGAGAGGCCAGTGAAGGGGTTAAAACAGGAGTCAAGCTGTGATATGACAAGGGCCTGGACTGGGGTCATGGCTGTTTGGATTGAGAGGAAGGAGTAGGGCAAGAAAATGCTGTGAAGGGAAAATGGAAAGGATTTAGAGAGAAGCTGAATGTGAGAGTTCAAAAAGAATAAGAAATTAAGGATAATACCAAGTTTGCAGGCTTCAAAACAGGGAAAATGGTGTAGGTGGAGCCTAGTAGATTAAAAAGCAGTATGACTTCATGGAAAGAGCACAGGCTTGAAAGTCAGAAGAACCTGGGTTTTAATCCTGGCCTTGCCATGTCTGCTGCGTGACCTTGGACAGATCACTTCACTTCTCTGTGCCTCATTTACCTTGTGTGTAAAATGGGGTTTAAACTCTGAGGCCCATATGGGACATGGACTGCGATTATCTTGCATCTACTCCAGCACTTATTACAGTTCCTGAAACACACTAAGCATTTGACAAATACCATTAAAAAAGGGTTTTCAGCATTTGGATGATGGCTAAAAGAGCTTTTAAAATATAATTCTTTTAGAAAGTTGAAGAATTGCTCTCTATGGTTGAGAGGGTTTAATTAAACTGTTAATGGTTGATATTTGCTCATAGCCTTTTCAAAGATGCTGCAGTGACAGACTTATTTACCCTGTATACAGGTGGGAGTGCTGTATCAGACAAATGGCCCAGTCCTTCCCAAAGGCATATGCTCACATGATAGTTATTTTTTGTAAGACTGAACATCACGTTCAGCACTGCTCCTCTGCCTTAGGGCCCAAAATAAACCTTCCACCTATGGAATGGTGCCTTCCTCAATAGGAGATTGCTAATTTTACAAAGGTCAGATTATCATCTGTAGAGATGAGATTCTTATGAAACCGACTATAAACTCTTTGTGGGCAGGGAATGTCTGCTAATTCTGTTTTATTGTGCTCTCCCAAGCACTTAGTACTGTGCTCTGCACATAGTAAACAATAAATGAGCTAGTCAGGAGAGCTGGGTTATAATACTAGCTCTGCCACTTATCTGCTCTGAGGAATTTATTGAGCACTTATTATTTGCAGAGCACTGTACTAAGCACTTGGAGCAATACAATGGTAGACACATTCCCTGCCCACTTAACTGCTATGGGTCTTAGTTTTCCCATTTGTAAAATGGTGATTAAATATCTGTTCTCCCTCCCGATTAAACAATCATATATCTACCCCAGTGCTTAGAACAGAGCTCATCAAGTGGTGCTTAACAAACACCACACTTATCATTAAGATTATTATTATTAAAGCCTAGTGGATGGAAAACTCACACATTGACATGATTTGGCTTCAGAGGATCAGCAAAGATGTTTCTGTGGATTTCCAAAAGACTGGTATCAACTTCTTAGTTGGCAAACACCACCATTCAAGCCCTCTTTTAAGTGCATGGGGCAAGTCACTTGGTTTACTCTATGTCTTCAGGGCATAGCTCAGTGGGTATAAGCCAAGGCTTTCTGGACCTTTGGGTGGGGTGAGGAATCCATTCATTTACAGTAACTTGTTCCAGGGCCAAACCTTTCTTTACAGGGTGATTCACTGGAATTCCCTAGAAGCCTCACAAAAATTAGCCTTTATTAATGAAAATTTTACCATGGAAATAAAACAACTTGGTGCTCAAAGAAGAAGCATGAATTAGAAAAGCGATTTTATTTTTGTGTTTTATCCTCCACCCTCATCTGCCCACGTTGTGCCCATGGATCACTGGAAGTGCCTTTTTGGGCTGCCAGTTGGACACCACTGATATCAACCAGTCCTAAGCCATTATAACTCTAAGATGGGTGTCTTGCTCTTGTGAATTTTTGAGACATAAGAACCCAAGGAATTTCCAGCACAAATGGAGTCCCATTGAGTAGTTTAATGAGCTCTTCTCACTGAAGGGAAAGGAAAAAAAAACCAAAACACGGATTTGTCTTGGGCAGCAAAGATGTTGCACGCTTTGCACCTGAGCTGCCTGCTAGAAGAGGAAAGTGCTGATGTGGCTGGATTATCAGACACTTTTTGCTGGAGGGTTTAAACATTCTAATTGCTGGTGGCCCCTGGGAGAGTCAGGCTGGCTGCAGAGAACCGTTGAGGTCAGCCTTTTCATTTCATTCCATTGTTTTAGCTAGGAAATGGTATATCAAATGTAGGTAGCAGTTGCCAGGGAGAACACTTGAATGTACTCAGAAATTACACTGAAGGAAGAAGGCAGGGGTGAAGGGAAACCCAGCTTCTTAAAAATGTATCTCTTGCAAAATACTGATTAGTTGAACGCACCCTGCCTGCCCCCCCTCAACACACACACACACAAACACACACACACTCACACACAGATCATAATCTGAGTCTGAAAAATCCCTCCCACCTTTTTCTTTCCTCTTCATTTCCCCAGTCTCTTTGCAGACGATGGAGGATATTGACTTGGATGAATTATTATTGTGATTATTACTTACATTTATTAGGCACATACATGGGCAAAGCATTATACTAAGTGTGGGAGTAATTACAAGAAAATCAATTAAGACACGGTCTGTAGCCCTTAAGGGGCTCCCAGTCTAAATGTGAGAGAAAGAAGACACACAACAATTGAATATAATCCAAATCATGGTGGTAACAAGTTGGAATGCCATAGTCAAAAATGCCATGAATAAAAAGATAGATGCTAAACACTACTTGGAGGGGTTGGTTTTCAGTACCTCATCAATTTAGGCTATAGTGTGTGGTGAAAAATTCCATAACTTGTCCAATGGTCTAAATTTCCTCAGCCCATCCAGTGGTCTAAACTTATATATTAGCTTCTTTCCTTAAATGGGAGGAGGTACAACGGAAGCTTGTCTGTGTCGTGGTGGCTCTGCTACTTGCCTGCTGTTTGGGCAAATTGTTTAACTTTTCTGTGCTTCAGTTTCCTCATTTGTAAAATGAAGAGGAAATAGCCCTTCTCCCTCCCAATTTGAGGGTGATTACCCACATGAGGTAGGAACTCTGTCCCTTCTGGTTATATCTGACCTGAATATATATAGAAACAGGGAATGTTTCTGTTTATTGTATTATACTCTTCCAAGTGCTTAGTCCTGTGCTCTGCACACAGTAAGTGCTCAATAAATGTGATTGAATGAATGAATGAATAAAAGGAACCTTCAACTCACTCCCCATTCTAAGATGTGCCCTTTGCTTTCAGCTTCAGTTTCCACATGGCACCCCTGGCACTAACATTTCTCCAGAGCAGGAATGCATGCCTTCCTTTATATTAATGTCTACTTCCCCTTCTAGACGGTAAGCTCACTGTGGGCAGGGAATGTGTCTACTAACTCTGTTATACTCTCCCAAGCACTTAGTACAGTGCTATAACACAGTAAGCACTCAGTTAATACCATTGATTGATTTCTTGTATGATACCAAGTTATTTCAGGGACAAAGTAAAACCAGGGTAGAGATAGTCTAGCTCCTGGATTCCTAGGACTGGCTGAGTCACTGATGGGTCATCTAGAAACTAGACAGTCCCCTCAATGTCCTTAGGAAATAGTTGATGTAAACCATCCCAAGCAGGTTAAACTCAATTCTGTGCTTAAAGACTCCCAGAAAAAGAGATTTTGTTATCCCTTTGTCATCCAATACTTTCACAACAATCCCCAACTGGACATTATTTCTTGACTCTAACCTAAATCTTTCATGATGTAGTTTAGATCCGGCTCCTCATGTTTAATCCTCCATGGAGATAGAGAATAATTGGTTGTTACTCACTGTATAATATCCCTTCATATTCATTCACCCAGTCCTTCTATGACATGGGGCTTGTGTTTCTGCACAACCCCACCTGAAGGAAAACTGGCCTTGTAATACCCACTGTGCCCAGTGTCACTGGCATATGAACAACTGTTTCTTCCAACCCCACACAGGGCTTTATCCAAACTGGTTCATGATGTCAGTCCAGTGTTTCCTAACTCTCTAACGATGTTATAGCCAGAAGGTGTCATGAAAGCATTACTGTACTTGGGTTTCAACGATTGAGACTCATTCTCCTTTCCCTGAGCAAGACTCAAAGAAAAGGTAAATGATATTCAAAGAAACTCAGTATCACTTTGTGCTGCTCTTCACACCGAAAGAGAGGTGTCCAATCCATTGCTGGGCATTGGAAAATCAAGTGGAGCTCTCTGAGAGCTAAAAGGGGGGAGTGATTTAGATTTATTTTAACCCTGATGAATGAAGTCCACCCAGAGTTTCCCCAAGGTCACTTCAAAGGTGAGCACTGCTCTGTAATATCACAGGAGGAGGTAAGGAAATGCCTAGGATAGTCTGTTTGAGCTCCGATCTCTGTTTCCTATATCAAAAGAAGGTGACTGACGTGGGTCTCTCCTTTGATAAGCACTTCTTTCATTTATAGAGTCATATATGAATATAGTCATCATCTTCAAGACTGCCACTGGTGAGATTTTGACGTTGTGTGGTCATATCTACCTAAGGTAAGACAGGGTTCCATTTGCAAGATCCTGAAGCCACACAATTCTTAATCGTTTTATTTCACTGCACTACATCAGGAGATAGCAAAGATTTGCAACCCCCATGCAGTTCCTCTGGGCATACTCTGGCCATTCTTGGGAGGTAAAAGGTGGTCTGGGTAGATCACTGGCCTGATCCAGTAGTGGTGGTGTTTAAGCGCTTACTGTATACCAAACACTAGGGCAGGTACAAGATAATCAGGTTGGATACAGTCCCTGCCTCACATGGGAACTCACTTAGGACAGGTATTTAATCCCCACTTTACAGAGGAGGAAACAGACAAAGAGAAGGTTAAGTAACTTGCCTGTGATCACACACCAAGCAAGTGGCAGAGCCAGGATTAGAAGCTGGGTTCTTTGACTCCAAGGCTGCTCTTTCAATTAGACCACACAGATTCCCTAATTCTGAGTCTGATTCTATGGGTATTGAGTCTCACTCACTTAGGCAGCTCTAGTCCCAAGGAAACTGGAAATGAAGGATTAAGGAAATGAACGTAAGGAAGGACCAGCTGCAAGAAATGTGATGGAAATAGCTAAAATGGCTGTTACATCTAGGTCACCCCTACCATTCTACACTCTCCCACTCTTCCCCTTCATTATTATTATTGTTATATTTGTATAAAGCTCACTATGTGCCAAGCACTGTACTAAGCACTAGGATAGCTACAAGATAATCAGGCTGGACACAGTTCCTGTCCCAAATGGAGTGCACAGTGTAAGTAGGAGGAAGTAGGATATAATTCCTATTTTACAGATGAGGAAACTGAGTCACAAAGTTAAATGACTTGCCCAAGGTCCCACAGCAGGCCAGTAGCAGAGCTGAGATTAGAACTCAGGTCCTCTGACTCCCAGTCCTGTGCTCTTTCCACTAGACCACACTGTTCTCATTAACAACAAATCCTTAAGAGGAAGGTAAAGGCTTTTAGGGTTAGGGTGCCAGGTTGTGTTACAAGAGATGTAGCTTCTGTTCCTACCTGAAAGAAGCAGTTAATCAATATGGTTTATTGAGCTCTGATTCTGTGCAGAGCACTGAACTAAACACTTGGAAGAGTACAACAGATTTAGTAAATCGGGATACTCTTCATCAAGTTGCTTCACCTTTCTGTGCCTTAGTTCCATCTTGAGAAACAGCATGGCATAGTGAATGGACCATAGCCCTGGGATTCAGAAGGTCATGGGTTCTAATTCCAGCTCTGCCACTTATCTGCTGTGATTTTAGGCAAGTCATTTCACTTTTCTGGGCCTGTTATCTCATCCGTAAAATGGGAATTGAGACTGTCAGCCCTACATGGGACAGGGACCATATCCAACCCGATTTGCTTGTATCCATCCCATTGCTTAGTAGAGTGACTGGTACATATAAGTGCTTAACAAATACCACAATTATTATTATTATTACTGCATTTTCTAATGCATCCATCTAGATTATGCCCATAGTGTGCTTTGAATTCCTACAATCAAGGAGCTGGCAATATGGAGTAGTATTGTCATCAGGAAGAATCCCTGTGCTGCAAAGGCAACACTGTTTTCATGGGGTTCTTTGCAGTTTGCAAAAAAAGCATTCTAATCTGTGTGCAAAGAAAATAAAGGTTAGCCTCAGGTCTCAGACAAATGGGAAGTGAATTTCTCACCAGCCTTGTGGAGTTTCAAGGCACACGTTTCTTGTCCATTTAACAGAATGAGCCTCATTAAATTCCATTTTGTCTCCCCTCTTAACCTGATTATCCCATTGAGAAGTTGGAATTTAGGAGTCTAGAACGCTTCCCTCTATACTGTAAGTGCCTCATGGGCAGGAAACATGTCTACCAACTCTGTTGTACTCTCCCAAGGTGTTAGTACAGTGTTCTGCACACAGTAAGTGCTCAATAAATGTGATTGATCGGAAACAGGGTTTTATATTAAATTAAGTGATTCCAGAACATTGAAGTGGGTTGGGGGTGAGGAGTCAGACTTCTCTGGAAGGAAGGAGCAGCCATTACTCTAACAGTCAGTGCTGGAGAATCAGATGTCAGGGAAAAAAACCCAAATTTACAAACAAAAAGCACTACATAACTTATGCCTTCACAGAAACACTTAGAAGAAAAGGGATGTGTGACCCATTTCGATCACGTGGGTTATCAGTCAATGGTATTCTTGTTTTGTACTCTTCCAAGTTTTTAATACAGTGTTCTGCATATAGTAAGTGCTCAATAAATACCACTGGTGATATTATTGAGCACTGTACTAAGTGCCTGGGAGAATATAGTACAACAGATGGTAGCTACATTCCTTTTCCACAATAATAATAATAGTAATAATTATAGTATTTGTTAAGTCTTTACTTTGTGCCAAGCACTGTTCTAAGTGCTGGGGAAAATGTAAGTTAATCAGATTGGACACAGTCTCTACCCTACATGGGGCTCACAGTCTTAATCCCCATTTTACAGATGAGGGAACTGAGGCACAGAGAAACTAAGTGACTAGCCCAAGGTCACACAGATGACAAGTGGCAGAGTGGGGATGAGGACCCAGTTCCTTCTGACTTCCAGGCTTGTGCTCCATTTACGAAGCCATTATAGTTTAGGATAAGTGTCCAGAATGCAGAACAGAGCACTGGGAAAAATGGAAATCTTCATGACAACAGAGAGGAGCCAGCATACCAGCGGGGTGCCCTCCTCCTGGAATCCTAGGACCTGCCTGTATCTAATTTCCAGGGAGATTCATCTAAAGGAAGAGAATAGAGGGAATGGTGGGACTCAGTCATCAACTGACCACATAGCCTATTGCTCCCCTTTGCTACGGGGTTGAGGGTGGAGGTGAGTATTAAATGCTCAAAGCATACAAATCTAGATTAAGAGGCAGAACTGCAAACCATGCTATGTCTTTCAAGCCAAATGTGTGTTTTTAGAGCTACAGTGTATCCGTCTTTTGAGGCTCTCCTCTATGCTATCAAAAAAAAAAAGAAAAAGCAAATTACCTAGGTAATGACCAGAGACATCTCCTTGTCTAAGGATAAAGCGTGGTGAGTGAGTGAAAGGGGCAGAGGGGAGAAAGGGGAAGCCTCTATTGATCTGTGGATCCATCTGCTTGTGGTAACTCCTCATTCTAGCCCCTTGACTAGTCTCATTCTAATCAAGTGAAAAGGTAGAAGCTACATCTTAGATGGGCTTGGGATTCAGAGGGCATGAGTTCTAATCCTGGATTCACCACTAGTCTCCTGTGTGACCTTGGACAAACTACTTCACTTCTCTGTGCCTCAGTTAGCTCACCTGGAAAATGGAGACTACGACTGTGGGTCCCACATGTGACAACCTCATTACCTTGTATCTACCCCAAGCGCTTAGAACAATGATTGGCACATAGTAAACGCTTAACAAATACCATTATTATTATTACCTTATCCAACCTACATGTTCAGTCTGTCACCAAATCCTGACAGCTGTACCATCACATCTCTAAAATGTACCCTTTCCTCTCCATCTGAACTGCAACTATGCTGATCCAAGTAATTACTCTACCCTTCCCTGACTACTGCATCAGCCTCCTTGCTCACCTCCCGGCCTCCTGTCCTTCCCCACTCCAGCCCACACTTCAACTCTGCTCCCTGGATCATTTTTCTAAAAAAAAAAAAAAAAATTCAGCCCACATCTCCCCACTCATTAAATTCCAGGGGTTGTCCATTCACTTCTATATCATATAGAAGCTCATTACTATTAGCTTTAAGACAATCAATTTTCCCCTCTCCGATTTCCCACTTCAACTCAGCCCACACACTTTCCTCCTGTAATGCCAATCTACTCAATGTACCTTGATCTCATCTATGCCGCTGCGGACCCATTGTGCACATTCTCCTTCGCGCTCGAAATTCTCTCCTCCTCCATATCTGCCAGTCCACCACTTACCCCAACATCACAGCCCACCTAAAATCACATCTCCAAGAGGTCTTCCCCAAGTGAATCCCTTATTTCCCCTACTTCATCTCACTTCTGCATCATCCCTTATTTCCCCTACTTCATCTCACTTCTGCATCATCTGTGCACTTGGAGCAGTAACCTTTTAAGCACTCGATAATGACACTCAGCCCCACAGTGCTTATGTACATATTTGTAATTTATTTTACTGTCTCCCCCGGTAGACTGTAAGCTCCTTGTGGGCATGGAACATATTTGCCAACACTCCTGTAGTCTCCAAAGCACTTAGTAGAGTGCTCTAAATTCAGTAAGCTCTCAATGCCTTTGATTGGTTAATGGGGATTGAAGAAGGATAGGCGTGGAGAAATGTCAAGGTGCTTTCTGTAGTTTTTCCATTTCTGGCTTCTCTAGAGATTTCTTGATGCTGTGGAATGGGCACACTACCTGGGTTGAACAACCTGCCCAGGTGACAAAGAGAAAATCTGGACAGGAAAAGGGAGAACCTGACCAAGTGCAAGCATCAAGGGACTGAGAGGCTCCGGCAGGGTATTATCTGATGATCAGTGGAAACGCATCTCCGCTGAAAGGGTTTCCCCCATCCTGCAGGCCAAGAGCGATGAAATCAATCACTCGCTCACCGGTTCCTTGTGCCGGGCCCAATCAAGTCCCTGGTTGAAGTTTGTCTCTAGCAAATGAATTCTAGTTATTCCTCCTAACTCTTGTTGGCAGGATTCAGGGTATTTACCATCTGTTCAAATTCAAATTGGCAATAGGTAAGCAATCTGCACTATTCCCCAAGGCCAGCAGAGCTACGAGGTAAAAAATCAGAGGGAAACCTAGGCTGCATTCCTCTCTGCACACCTATGCTAAGAGGAGAGGCCAGGGCAGAGCAGCTCATTTGATGAGCCCTTAATCCAGCACGGGAGTGAACGTGGTGAATTGGCATCTTCCAAAGCAAGGTCTCGCCCAGGGCTGCACAGGGAGGGATGCCAAGCTACAATCTTGGATAGACCAAGGAGGCTGGTGAGTGGGGAAATCCCATGCTTTCTGAGTGACTTCTGGCTGGATTACCTAGGGCAAGTCACCTGACCACTGCACCTCAGTTTCTTTATCTGTAAAATGGGGTCTGGAACCCCCCGAGGGGGACAGGGACTGGGTTTAATCTCATATTATATCTGCCCCAGTGTTTTGCACACTGCTTGGCACAAATTAATAACTTAATAAGCACCACTATTATTACTAGTATTATTATAATTAGTGGTGCTCTTCATGCTACAATAAAGTAGACACAGACTCTACCATCATGCACAAAGTTCTTCTACACCATATGTTTTCATTACAAATTTTGGGTAGACTTCTCTTCAGAAGTTAGGAGATAGTCTTTCAACAACACACATCCCTGGTGAAACTCATGTGAAGGAAGAATCACATGTAATGTGGGTTTCACCAGGAACAAAACCTCCATGTTATAGGAGTAATATTACCTGGTATCTACCCCAGTGCTAAATACAATGAGAAGGAGCGTGGCTCAGTGGAAAGAGCACAGTCTTGGGAGTCAGAGGTCATGGGTTCTATTTCTGGCTATGCCACTTAGCTGTGTGACTTTGGGCAAGTCATTTCCCTTCTTTGTGCCTCAGTAACCTCATCTGTAAAATGGAGATTAAGACTGTGAGCCCCACATGGGACAACCTGATTACCTTGTATCTCCCCCAGTTCTTTGAACAGTGCTTGGCACATAGTAAGCACTTAAATGCCATCATTATTGTTAATGTTATTATAATCTTGGCAAATAGTAAGCACTTAACAAATACCACAATTATTATTATATGATTAAGATGTTAGAAACTTCAAATATGGGATTATGTGTTTTTAACCAAAGACAAGAAGGAACTGAGGTTGTAAGAGCCTTTATATTGGGGCCAAATGACCTCAGAGAATGTCTCAGTTCCCTTTCCTGATGCTTCCACAGTTCAGTACTGTGACCTTTCTAGCAATTAATACCTGCCGGATGTTGTTGGAGGGGAAACTTTCCAGTCATTCCAGCTAGGTTTGATTTGTGTTTCTATCTGATGGAGTGGTAGACCAAGTTGGGAATAATTATTGAAAAGACAAAGAGGTGGTGAAGGCACAGCCTGGGAGTCAGAGAACTGGTGTTCTAATCCAGCTCTGCTACTTCTCTGCTCTGTGACCTTGTGCAGAGACGTTAAGTGGCTTGTCCCTCAGTTTCCTCACCTGTAAAATGAGATTAAATGCCTGTTCACCCTCTTCTAGTCTAGGAGCCCTGTGTGGTACAGGGACTATTTCTGACTTGATCCCAGCGCTTTGTAGAGTGCTTGGTACATTGTAAGTACTTAAGAATAATAGTACTTATGATATTTTTTCCCAAAGCACACATTAAGACCTACAATATAGTTTGGAATCCCGGGCAAGGCATTGCCTCATTCTTCAATTCAAAATGTCCATCTCTGATGCCTTATTGTTATCACCTGGGCTTGCTTTCTTCCCAGGCCCTCATTTCTTCTAGCAGTCACTTCTCAGACCCAATCCGTGGTAGCTGATGATTGCCTTTTGAGAGCTAAGCACTGCACTAAATGCTTGAGGGAGAACAACAGAAAGAAGAGGCACTTTCCCCATCCTCATGGAGACTACAGTCGAATAGCCTTTGCCATAAGCACGTTAAAACTGGCTTATTCAGGAGTTCAGTGTTGAACCGTGTGCCTTAGTAGACCAGCATTCTAGGCATGGTGTCAGATTCTGTTCCCCAAGGTCCTGATATTTAAAAAGTATATATAGCAATCATGAGGAGGATGTTAATATAGTTATGTTTGCTTCAAGTATTAGTTCTGAAGAGCTCATATTACTTTCACACTGAATTATCTCATGGAATTTGATTTTTATTAAAATATTTTCTGGGCAACATACATATACATAAAAAGTGTAAAACTTTTAATAGATATACAATTTTGGTTCTTCTCTTTCTGCCTAAACTCTTTGAATCCATTTCCATTTCAATCAGTTACCAGCTATTATTTCCTTTAAGCATTGCATTTATGCTTCAAATGTTAAAGCTGTAAGAGAAAAGTAACTGAGCAAAAAGTGTTTCAGTCAAATGGAAAAAGACTCGACAAATCTGTTAAATTTGACTTGACTAGTTAGGGACTAGCTGAATCTATTATACTCATTTTTCAGATGAGGAAGACTGAGGTGCAAGGAACCTGGGTGATTTGTCCAAGTGCCATCCAGAGGTAGGGCTTAGGTTTCTAGTTACATATTCTTTCTTGGGAAGCAGTGTGGCCTAGTGGAAACAGTATGGTTCTAGTTGCCAGAAGACCTGAGTTCTAATCCTAGCTTCACCACTTGCCTGCTCTATGGCCTTAGGGACAAGAGACTTAACTTCTCTGTGTCTTAGTTCTTTCATGGGGATTCAGTACCTGTTCTCCCTCCTACTTAGACTGTTAGCCTCATGTGGAACCTGATAATCTTGTATCCTGGGGCATAATACAGTGCTTATTCTTATTATTATTCCTATACTTAGTTTTTTCTACAACTCAAAATGTGGTTTAAGAAACATCAAGGAAAAGGTTATTAAGAGGTGGTTAATGAAGTCTGTCTTTTTAGTATTCTGTAACTTCAGCTGGTGTAGAGCACTCCGTGGATATTCAGTAAGACTAAATGAGTGGAGAAGACATTTGCTGGAACAGTTAGTACATGCGGGGATCAACATGAAGCTGAGAGAGATGTGCAGCTGTGTGATACCCGATTTCCTTCTCCACTCACTCAAGTCAGCCCCCTCTCCTTTCACTTCATCAAATCATTCTGAATCTCCTTTGCAGGCTCCTCCTCTCCTTCCCACCCCCTAACTGTAGGGGTTCCTGAAGGGTCAGTGCTTGGTGCCCTTCTATTCTCCATCAACACTCCCTCCCTTGATGAACTCATTCACTATCTATCACCTCTATGCAAATGACAGCCAAATCTATATCTCCTCCCCTGTTCTCTCTCCCTCCCTCCAGCCTTGTATCTCCTCTTGCCTTCAGGAAATCTTTACTTGGATATCCTCCAGCCACCTAAAACTCAACCTCTCCATTACAGAGTTCCTTATCTTCACTCCCAAACCCTGTCCTCTCCTTGACTTTCCCATTTCTGTGGAAGGCACAATCACCCTTCCCATCTCACAAGCCCGCAATCTTGGTGTTATCCTTGACTCCACTTTCTAGTTCACTCCACATATCTAATCCGTCACCAATGCCTGCCAGTCACACCTTCACAACATCACCAAGATCCGACCTTTCCTCTCCATCCAAACCACTACCATGTTAGTACAATCACTCATCCTATCCCGACTGGATTACTGCATCAGCCTAATTTCTGACCTCCACTATCTCTCCACTTCAGTCCACACTTCACTCTGCTGCACAGATTCCCTTTCTACAGAAATGTCTGGGCAAGTCACCCCCACCTCCCCAAAAATCTCAAAATATCAACCTCCATATCAAGCAAAAACTCATCTCTAGTGGTTTCAAAGCTCTCCATCACCTTGCCCCCTCTTACCTCACCTCCCTTCTCTCCTTCTGTAGCCCAGCCCGCACACTCCACTTCTTTGACACTAACCTTCTCACTGTGCCTCATTCTCCCCTTTTCCACCCTCGACCCCTGGCCCACATCATACCTCTGGCCTGGAATGCCCTCCCTCCTCAAACCTGCTAAATAACCTCACTTCCTCCCTTCAAAGCCCCATTGAAGGCTCACTTCCTCCAAGAGGCCTTCCCAGTCTAAGATGCTCTTTTCCTTAGCTCCCTCTCCCCTCCATGTCACCCCTACTCACTCCCTTTGCTCTACCCCCCCCCACCCCACAGCACTTGTGTATATATGTACATGTCTATAATTGTATTTATTTATATTGATGGCTGTTTACTTGTTTTGATGTCTCTCTTCCCCCTTTTAGACTGTAAACCCGGGGCTGGCAGAGATTTTCTCTTTATTGCTGAATTGTATTTTCCAAGCACTTAGTACAGTTCTCTGCACACAGTAAGCGCTCAATAAATACGATTCAATGAATGAATCTAATCACCACCCAGGACAAAAAGAAAAATGATGGTTTTTCTTAGGAGTCCGATGAAACATGAACAGCTGTGCTTCTGTACTCATTTAGCTCCTGGAGAAATGTCACCCCCAGCACTGAGGATGTAACAAAGTGGCTTTTCATTGCTTCCCCACTTCCCACTCCCTTAGAAGCGTGAGGAAAAATACTCCGAGCAAGCAAAGGGGTGTGGAAACTCAGCCCTTTGAGCCCAGGAAATCTCTGCTTGAAGCCAGAAAATGTGTTCAGGCGCTTCAGTGAGAGTTCCTCGGGTTTAAAATGCACACCGAGAAAGAAGCAGACCACTGTTTTGATATATACGATTGAGACACTGAGGGATTTTAGTGATGATTACGAGGATGAAAAAGCAGTTTCCCAGTACCATTCAGATTGACAAAATTATTTTCTAGACTGTTGCCATTGCAACATTTTCCTGAAGGCATTCTGAAAATTAAATTGCCTCTACAGGATCCCGTGGTGCCGTCTTCAGGAATACTATGCTCTATCTGACAGCATCTAGCCTCTCAGTTCCCTTAGGCATGTGGACTAGTAGGTTCTGGGCGTAAAGGTCTGATTCACTTGCTGTGGACAAATGGATGCCAATTCCCATGGCTGGCCTAGCATTTCAAGAGCTGGCTTCTTATGACCACTTCAGTGTGGGGTTGGTCCGGCAAGTTCCCCTTCTGGAAGGACTGCTGACAGCAGGGACGTGAGTTGGAGGGCTCTTAGTGTCTTCCCTCCTGATGCAAAAGTTCAGTTTGTCTAAGAAATGTGGGTTTCAAAAAAATGCTTTTGCTCAATTGGAGAAAACAGCAAAGACATCAATATAAAACTTAAATTTGTCAGAGAATACTTTAAGAATCTGCAGAAGACCTTACCCCCCACACCTCCCATTTCTTTTTCTTCACTCTCCCCTGCCCACCTCCTCCTCCAAACATAGTCTCCTCCACTAAGGTCTTCCTCACGGAAAGGGCAGAACCAATTCTTCTGGAATGGGGATCCGAGTCTTTTGGCAACCAGAGGTGTTTAGCTGTTTTATTTCCAATCCTTTAAACATTTTGTTTTCTCCTGGATTAGAATATTAAGGTACAGAGTATATTATGAAGCTGCATTTGCATTTTGAATACCTTGGGGATTTTTCTCATAGGCTTTCAGTGATGTCAGACTCATGACCGCAGTTGCAAGTAAATGCATGCATCGAGGGTTTCCTTTATTTTGTTTACATGTTATAAATGAGACCCTTCAGTAGTACCATTCAATAGTAGGGCAATTATCACAGTTTCCCAGGTGGTAAAGAAAAAAAGAAAAAGTTGTCCTTCAACCCTCTCCTCCTGGCTGTTATCTGCACCAGCGGTGCTGCCAGCCCTGTCTTGTTGATTCAGTACATTTCAGTGATCTGCGTTTTCACATTATTGAGTTACATAGGTCCTGCCTGTTCTGACTTGAGGTTACAAAACTGTCAGGCTCTAGGGTTGGGGAGGAGTGATACACACCGGTTTGAGAGCTGGAACCTCCATAAGAACGAGCCAGAAATGTGTGAGAAAGGTGCAAAGGATTATCCATGGAGTTGACTGGGCAGTGGCAGGGGTCAAAGACAAACGGAATCAGTTTATGCAGCCCAGTGGGCTGTGGATATTGATGTAGTTGCCCATTAGGAATCGTGTCACCTCATGTCAGGTCATCTTGACAATTTATGTGCGGCATGGGATAATGGAAAGAGGAGAAAAATGGGAGTCTGGAGAGGCAGGTCCTCTCACTTGTTGGCTATCATATCTTGGGCAAATCATTTAACTTTCTTGGGCCTCAATTTCCTCATCTGTAAAATGAGGCCAAAATGCCCATTATTCCTCACTCTTAGATCATGAGCACCATGTGGGATGGGGTTGGTGTCCAACCTGATTCTCTTATATCTTCCCTAGAGCTTAGCTCAGTGTTTGGCACATAGAAAATGCTTAATTTGTACCATTATTGTTATTATGTAACCAGATTCTCAGTAGCTCCCATTCATAGGAGACAAAAATAGGGCATCACCTTTGGGGTTGCTGTAATGATGATAGCTGTTGAAGCTGATATCCTCCCTTTTTTGATTCCCTACTAATCTTTCCTGTTGCCAGCCTCCCCCGACATAGCAACTTCATAGTAACCCCAAGGCTGCAGGGAGTCAGTCTCCCCATCTATCCTTGGGCATCTTCCCCCTCCCCACCTTCAGCTGTTGCCCCAACCTCTTGACCTTATAGAGAAGGAGCATGTGTGGAAGGAGCATAGTACTGGGAAACAGAATGTCGTGGATTCTAATCCCGGCTCCATCGCTTCTCTCCTGTGGAACCTTGGGCAGGGGAAGCAGCATGACATAGTGGATAGAGCACAGGCCTGGGAATCAGACGGTCACTGGTTCTAATCCTGACTCCCCCACTTGTCTGCTGCATGGCCTTGAGGAGGTTTCTTCACTTCTCTGTGCCTCAATGACCTCATCTGTAAAATGAGGATTAAGACTAGGAGGAACTGTGTCTAAAACATTCATTCCTTCATTAGAAATACAGTTGAATCAATCAGAGGAATTTGAGGACTTATTGGGGGAGAGCACCGTACTAAATAAGCATTTACGAGAGTACAAAATGATAGATTTGGGAGGCATGTTTCCTGCCCACAGTGAGCTGAAGTCAGGCTATGTTAAGGGGTAAGTGGTAATATTATGGCATTTAAGTGATTACTATGTGCCTGGCACTGTACTAAGTGCTGGGGGAGTTGGACATGGTCCCTATCACACATTGGGCTCACACTATCGATCCACATTTTACAGATGAGGTAGCTGAGACACAGAGAATAATAATGATGGTATTTAAGTGCTCACTATGTGCCAGGCACTGTTCTAAGTGCTGGGGTCGATACAAGCAAATTTCCTTATCCCTTCTGGACTGTAAGCCCTGTGTGGGCAGGGATTGTCTCTCTCCATTGCTGAATTGTACTTTCCAAGAGCTTAGTACAGTGCGATTGAATGAATGAACACCCATTGTCCAACTCTTAGATTCTAATCCCCCTGTGGGACAAGGGCCTCTATCCAATATGATTCTAGTACAGTGCTTGATCCATAGTAAGCCTTGCGTAATAAATGCCATCATTACTAAAATTATATTTAAGGATCCTCTGGATGGAACAATTAGAGGGAGACAGAGGGAAAGAGAAAGACACATTGTCCCAAATAAGGATGTTTTGCGCTGTGTGACAACGCTTTGCAGTGCAAGCAGCACTGGCTTTAACTTTTTGGGCTGAAGAGTGGCAGCATAAAAAGTATTTGCCAAGTTCCTTGTCATCTACTGGGATCTTAGTAAAATATTGAACTAGACTTCCAAAGTTTGCAAGAGTCATAGGTTACCCCAATCATTACCAGTGGAGAGCAGAATTTCCCTAAATTTAGGACATAGCCTTGTTGAGGTTTATGAGGGTGATAGAAAAGAAAAAGGTACTGACATCACCCAGAGCATCTGGGGCTGAAGCTTAATGACAGGTAGACAGGAAGCCATTAGGACTTTAAGATGTGAGCAAATCACTTTTCAGATTTTCCCCAGTAAATCTGACAGCCCTCAGACATAGGGAAAACAGGGTGGTCTCCAATAGCAAATCCACTTGCATTAGCCATTATGCTTCACGTTCATTTCCAGTATCCCTGAGGATGTCAAAGACACCCAGCTTCTCCTTTAGCACAGGGTGGAAAGCATTGCCAGTAGGAAGAAAAACTGATCTTCCTTCCCCCAGCAAGGCGTTGCTAAATGCTGTTTTACTTCTATGCTTAACGTACATTCTCTGGCCTCTTGCTCAGCCAGGTTACCACCCCCAGATTAATTAAATTTGTAGCCATGCTCTTTATTGACCTTTTAGGTCACACCTGTAATTACGCCTGTATTCAAAGACAAGTGTGTGTATTCAGGGTATTAAAAATGGATTAGTTCCCTGCGGACAGGGGAGAATCTCTGGGAAAGGAACTAAATGAGGAGTTCAAATGAAGACAATAAATTTTGTTCAGAAGGAGGGCTGAAAACTGGAATAGTGTAATGCAAAATGGCCAACAGTGAAGGAAGGGGTCACTCAGGATCCGAAAAACCCACGTGCTCCAATAATAGAATAATTGTCATATTTGTTTAGCATTTACTATGTTCCAAGCACTGTACTAAGCACTAGGGTCTTGTCTTATGCCATCAAGTCATTTCTGACCCATAGCGATACCACGGACACTTCTCTAGAATCGAGATAATCAGGTTGGACATAATCCCCGTCTGAGGTGGATCTCCTAGTCTAAATAGGAGACAGAACAGGTATTGAATCCCTAAATAATAATGTTGGTATTTATTAAGTGCTTACTATGTGCCGAGCACTGTTCTAAGCGCTGGGGGAGATACAGTGTAATCAGGTTGTCCCACGTGAGGCTCATAGTTAATCCCCATTTTACAGATGAGGTAACTGAGGCCCAGAGAAGTGAAGTGATTTGCCCACAGTCACACAGCTATGATTGACTGACTATTTGACTGACTGACTATTTGACTGACTGACTATTTGACTGACTGACTTTCCACTGAGCCACACTGCATAACACCAACTCTTCCCTCTGAGTGGCTTTGAGCACATCACTTCTCTGTACCTCAGTTGCATCATCTGTCATATAGTCAGTCAATCGTAGCTGTGTGACTGTGGGCAAATCACTTCATTTCTCTGGGCCTCAGTTACCTCATCTGTAAAATGGGGATTAACTGTGAGCCTCACGTGGGACAACCTGATTACACTGTATCTACCCCAGCGTTTAGAACAGTGCTTGGCACATAGTACGCGCTTAACAAATGCCACCCTTATTTTTTTGAGAAGCATCGTGGCTTGGTGGAAAGAGCACAGGCTTGGGAGTCAGAGATTGGGCGTTCTAATCCCAGCTCCACCACTTGTCTGGTGTGTGACCTTGGGCACGTAACTTAACTTCTCTTTGCCTGTTACCTCATCTGTAAAATGGGGATTAAAGACTGTGAGCCTCACGTGGAACAACCTGATAACCTCGTGTCTACCCCAGTCCTTAGAACAGTGCTTGGCACATAGTAATTGCTTAACAAATACCATAATTATAATTATTATTATTATTCATTCTCCTTCTGATGATCGTTACTTAGGGTCAAGAACTGAATGTCAGTTTCTTGAGATTATGATAATTATAATAATATTAAGTGCTCACTATATGCTAAGTGCTACTGTAGATAGAGGAGCAGCATTTCCTAGTGGTTAAAGAATGTGTCTGGGAGTCAGAAGATCTGGGTCCTAATCCCAGCTCTGCCACTTGCCTCCTGTGTGACCTTAGGCAAGTCACTTAATTTCTCTGTGCCTTTGCTTCCTCAACTGCAAAATGGGGATTCGATACCTGTTCTCCCTCCTCCTTAGACTGTGAGTTCCTTGTAGGACAGGGACTTTGTCCTACCTGATTAATTTATAATCTACCCAGCACTTAGAACAATGCTTGACCCATAGTAACAAATACCATTAAAATAATAATAATGATGATAATCAGGTTAGTCATAGTCCCTGATCCATGTGGGACTCACAGTTGAAGGGGGAAGAAGATAGATATTCAATTCCATTTGACAAATGAGAAAACTGAGGCACAGAGAATCAAGTGACTTCCCAAGGTCACTCAGCATGTAATGTTTCAGCTCCCTGCACCCCTATGGTAGGATTCACTTTGGTAACCTACTTTGAAACAAAAGGATTGTTTGTCTTTCTGGTTACTGATGCTAGATTGTGTTTGTTTTTTAAAGTGCAAACTGAATATACAGAAGTTTGTTCTTCTTCCCACTGTAATCAATAATTCATCAGCCATGTATCAGATCTTCAATCACCAATCCTACTCTCTATTGTAATTAATCACCATCTGGTACGACTCTCCCTCATCTACAGACTCCAGAGCTCTTGCAGGGGGTGGAAAGGCTTTATTGTCATGCTCCTCCTAACTATTTCCGACCAGCAATCATCAGAAGCCTGATTGTTTGAGGCTGTAGTAACTCCCTTGGGATGATGTGATTTATGGCCTCAATGCTGGCTGCAGGACTGGGGTGAAAAGCTTCTTTCATCATCATCAGTGGTGTTTATTGAGTGCTTCTTTCCCATCAGACACCACGTTGTGCCACCAGATCTCACTATAATTGGCCTTCTCATCTTGTATAGCACAGTGTTGCCTCTTGCCCCTCTCTTTCATCTGCAATTGGAACCAGTCCAGAAAAGGCCAGTTCTGAAGCCTAATGTCCATTTGTCAGAGTCCAAGGGGTGGGCAGGGTGTTCCTCTAAGCCTGATGTGGGCAATAATGTGATTGTTTATTGTACTCTCCCAAGTGTTTAGTACAGTACTCTGCATCCAGTGAGCACTCAATAAATATGACTGACTGACAGAGTCAGAAGCCAGGATAATTGACACACTGTGAGTAGCTCTGGAAACACCAGCCTGGGATTAATCAGCCTGTGATCTGTGACTCCTCATTTTTATTGTTCCTCTGTCCCACCTAACATTCATTAGGGACACCCACAAAAAAGATTGTTGGATTGCCAAATGCATTCTGAGCCAACCCGATTGGCAGCGTGATGCCTATGTGTTTTTCCTGTTCCCTCATTGGTGTTGTAGACAGAAAGGGCAGATTTATAAACTCAGGTGTGGAGGGTTTATAGAGTGGAAATCTGAACTTCAGAACTTCAGAGGAAAAGGATATCACCGAGAAATCTCATTTAGCTTGAAAGATTGCCCTGAAGATGTAGTTCTTATGTTTAAATAAGGTCCACACAAGGCAAGGGGGTTAGAGATGGGTGGCAATAATCAAGGTAATCCACGCCCCTCAAAACTGCTGCTAAACAGGGGGAAAAGCATGTTTAAACCTATGATTCGCATCTATTTCCCTTTCTATTTTAATCTCCATCTACCCTTCTAGACCGGCGGTGATGAACCTTGTCTACAAACTCCGTTGTGAGAGAAGCAGCATGGCCTAGTGGCAAGAGCACGTGCTTGGGAGTCAGAGGTCATAGGTTCTAATCCCAGATCTGCCACTTGTCTTCTGTACGACCTTGGGCAAGTCACTTACCTTCTCTGTGCCTCAGTTCCCTCATCTGTAAAATGGGGATTGAGACTATGAGCCCCACATGGTACAACCTGATTACCTTGTATTTACCCCAGTGCTTAGAACATTGCTTGGCACACAGCGCTTAACAAATACCATAATTATTATTATTATTGTTACTCTCCCAAGTGCTTAGTATAGTGCTCTGCACACAATGGGCACTCAGTGAACAATGAACTCATTAATCAATTGATCCATGCCATTAACAAAATTAGAGCAACTCTTTGCTTTGCTTCATCTGTGTAGACCTAGCTGTAATAGAATCTCTTAATTCAGGTTCTGTTTTCGCTTCAGTTTCCCTGGAACAGAAGTGTCTGGTTGGAGTCCAACTGCTAATTGCCAAGAGGTGCCCTCAGCAATACCTCCACAGTTCCCAGGAAACTTGGAGGAAATAGCCTTCAGCAACATTTGAGGACTAGGAGTGTCTGGTTCGGAGTCCAACTGCTAATTGCCAAGGGGTGCCCTCAGCAGCACCTCCACAGTTCCCAGGAAACTTGGAGGAAATAGCCTTCAGCAACATCTGATTCTTTCAAACTAATCCAGTCCCACAGAGACTTTTTTCTACCTTCTTTAACAGAATGATTTATTATTTCATACATGTCAAGATTAGCCAGTAAGGAGCTGGTGAGCAATTTTCAGTAGAGCAGGTGTCCTTCTTGATTCCTGAAAGTTCGAAAGTGGAGTTTGCATAGGCAGACAGAAGCCTCTACTTCTCTCTTGCTTCTCAACTGGTTTGCATCACTTGCAACTCTCTCTGAACCGTGTCACCCGACCTAGGCACATCCAAGACTGATTGACGTCAAGGCTTCAGAGCCTGGGCAACTAGAGTTTGCTGTGGCCTGCTATTAAGAGTTACTCAAGAGCTCTGCTGTTGTACCAGGAAACATCGTCACCTTCTTCTTTCTCTGAGTCAGTGAGCACCAATCCCATCCATGCCTCTCCAGATTCTTATTAGCCCAGATAATAAAGAATTAGTTTGGGTGGAAAAACCTCAAAGTTTCTTGGAGAGTTTGTGTAGCAGTAGGTGATCCTTGATAAAAGTGGCTTTTGTCATGGAGTGAGTGTAGAGTGAATATAAAATGCATTTAGTGTAACTCTGTAGTGCTGGCTACCAGCTTGATGCCTACTGCAGTTCAAGGTGTGAGCTTAAGTCAGTAAAGTCCTGTAATCATAATAATGGCATTTATAAAGGGTGAGCCAAGTTCCCACATGATTCTCTTCCTAGTTCCCCACTGAGCAGCAATCCAACAGCAAGCGACATCCACTAAATGAATAGAGCCGAGTTTACTGGCTGAATCCCTACAGACCCCAGTCCTCTCTCTCCCCAAAGATCAAGACACCCAGGACCACGGCACCCAGATCCAGTGCTTAGAACAATGCTCCTAGTAAGGTATCTTCTGAAAATAAGTGTTTGTTAGAAAAATCTGGGATTGTCCTGAATCTTTACAGAGCAAGTCTTACTAATAGGATGGCCTTGCTTCAGGTTTTTTCCAGAGAGTCTTGATTTTAGCTGATCTCTTTCCCTTACTGTGCTGCTTTAGCCCCAGATTCTTTTCTGCTCATTACGTTTATTTTAAACAACCAGCCTAGCCTCCTGCCATTAAGTTCTGTAACTTGAAAGTAGCCCTTAATTTTATCTTATTTTTTTTGATACTTGTTAAGTACTTATTATGTGTTGGGCACTGTACTAAGCCCTGTGGGGTAGATATAAGCTAGTAAGGTTGGGCACAGTCCACGTCCCACAAGGGACTCACAGTCTTAATCTCCATTTTACAGATGTGGTAACTGAGGCCCAGAAAAGTGAGGTGACTTGTCCAAAGTCGCACAGCAAACAAAAGGCAGAGCTGACATTATAACCCAGGTCCTCTGACTACCAGGGCCCTGTTCTCTCCACTAGACCATGCTGCTTCTCATGTCCAGGGGTTCATTCATTCATTCAATTGTGTTTACTGAGTGCTTACTGTGTGCAGAGCATTGTACTAAGCACTTGGGAGAGTATAATGTAACAAAAGACACATTCCCTGCCTGAGATGTGCTTACGGGAAGGGAATCCAGTGGCTCTGGATCAAAGTGGGGAAGGTTCAGCAGTCCCCTGGGGAGATACTCCAGGTTCGGTGGATATCTGTGGAAAGTCTGAAGGACCCCATTGCATTAATCTGTATGACCTGCACTACATTTCTGCAGGCATACCTTTGTTCTTCTGTGTCCAGTGTCCGAGATGGTCATCAGTGGCCACTTGTCTCTAAGCACAGAACTAATGCTCTTGGGAACAATGCCAAGCACAAAGACCAGTGGTTTTGGAGACTGGTACCACACTCTTACCTATCCTTGAGAATAGAAGTCCAGTGTGTATGCTGCCCTGACAGACAGCACCCCAGGCTTTACTCTCTCTAACCTCACTCCACCTCCCTCCCAGCCCAGTGGACAAGGCAGTTCCACAGTCTAGTTGAGAGAAGGGAGGAACACCAGTAGGATGAAGTGAGAGCCATTGGGAGGTATTCAGGGGATAGTAGCCCCACAGCAAGCCTGCACAGCCTGCTCACTTTTGCAGCTTGCGATTCCCTGCTGCACTGTGACAAAGTGCTAACAGACAATCCCCCTGTCATTATCTGGCTAACAAGCTGAGTCCCATTATCTCTAAGGACCAATTCCCTGAACTCTTTTCAGCCTGACAATGGGCTTGTACTGGGAAAGACAGGAGCTGTGCTTCAGCCCAATCTCCTCTCTCCTCAAAGCTCCTTATATGGATAGATGGAAAGGTGTAGGGTGAGGAGGAAGAGTTCAAGTCTGAAGAGTTATGGAGGGTGTGGGCAGGGTGAACATGGAATTGTTATTCACATAATAATAATGATCATATATAGAAAGTCATACTGGAGAATTCATTTAGGTATAGCAGCAATTCCTGATATAGGCTTTGCCAGGGCCTGTAGGAAGAAGCCCAGCCACTTGGCTTTTGACACCCCCAAAATAAATTGTCCCTTTTCATTTTAGAGCTCAGCAATTCCTTACAAATGATGGATTTCTCCTCCCGGATCCTGAATTTCTATTGTGGAAAAATCAAAGGCAGAGCATTTTTCCTAGGCAGTATTTGTTTCTGGAATCCTCTAGCAGTTGACATCCAGCATGGAACCAGGTTATAAAGCTGGGGACAATGCTACAGACCTGGTCTTTATAAACTGCCTTTCCTGGATAACTTGGTGGCTGTTTTTGTTTTTTACTGTTACACTTTATCTGCTGCTGTTGCTGCTTGGGTGTTGTTTTTTTCTGTATTTTAACCAGTGTTGTTTTATTGTACTTGAGCCCTGAGGCTGTTGTAGCAAAATATGCAATTTTAGAAAACTAAATCTATTATGCAGTACATATGTATTTTTTTGGAATAATGCGAAGTGATTCTTGTATTTGTGTAGTGTTTTTCCATCTGAAGAGCACAAGTACAAATGTCATCTCATCACTTTCCAGCCTGGTGAGAGTCTGGGGAGGTAAAAGGGAGGGGTATAGAAGAATGGAAACCCCAGACCTAAAAAAAACTGCAGTGCTCAAGGACACCCATGCTTAGTCCTTCAAAATGTCCAGAGTAGGATTTCTGAGTCTTTAGGGCTAAATCATCAAGTTTTTCAAAGAAAAAAAAATCACTGTGCATGAAATGCCTGGTTAGCTGAGGTTAAAGGGATGTGGGTAACTGATGGATTTGCATGCAGCTGGAATATTCACTGAGAAGCCAGGTGAGCGGAATGTTTGAATTCCAGCATCCATCTATTGGACTCTTTGTTGGTTCACAGCTCGACTCTTAGAGCAGGTGCTTCCAAATCCAGGCCCCACAAGCAGGTCTGCTTGAAAGCTGACAAGGGAATTGTAAAGGAGGAAATGAAAAATACTACATTAGGAGGCAAAGAAGCTGCTAGGCCTACATTTCCCAGAGGTCATTAAGGCATTCAGGGAAATGTCTGCCTTATCTATTTATCCATCTCTTTCTTTCTCTCTCTTTCTCCCTCCGCACCCCCCCATTCCCAATTTATGTACCAGGCACAGTATTAAGCATTGGGGTAGATACAAGCTAATCAGGTTTAGCTGTACACAGTCTGTCTCATGTGGGGCTCATAGTCTTAATCCCCATTTTACAGATGAGGTAACTGAGGCACAGAGAAGTTAAGTGACTTGCCTGAAGTCACACAGCAAACAAGTAGCAGAATCAGGAGTACAACCCAGGTCCTTCTGACTCCCAGGCCCATGCTCTATCCGCTAGGCCACAATGCTTTTCTGACTTAGATGAAAAACTTCACTTCCCTGGATGGTCCTGGGTTGGACCTTAATTTTTCTAAAGTATTTCTTAGAGGAAGGGCTCTGGGTTTGGGGATTTGGAGCTTTTTAAAAATCTACTTTGGACTTTATTAGTAACTACCTTGTTCTTTTGTCTCTTTCATTCTCTCTGGCTGCTGAGTCCCTAGTTTGATCCCTCACAGAAGGAGGTTTGCATAGGATGAGATTTTTTTTTTCTCTTCGCCTAACCAATGTTTGGGATTAAATAGCCCAGAGCTGTAAAGACCGCCTGTTGAGATGGTTGATTTTACCCATTTTCCCCAAATAAAATCACAAGAACTTTGCAGGCTTTAATCAGGAAACCTGTAAATAAACCTCTGATGGAGAAGCCTTGGGAGGCTGCCAGGTAATTCTTTTCTGAGATTAACTTCCATTTGCACCTTTCTGTTTGTCTTCTTTCCCAAATGGATCATTGTTTAAACATTCCCTTTGCCCGCCTTCTCTAGCCCCTTTTTGACTCTGGAGTGTGCAGAATATAGAAGGGTCCTTATTTTTAATTTTAATCATTCTCCAGTTTAGATCAGCAAGGCAGCCCTACCAACCCGAAGAACCATATGCATTTGCTTCTGAACTCCAGTGGCATCCTTAGAATTACAGTCAATTTGTAAGTGAAGGCTTTACAAATCTCTATATGGCCCTCTTGAACTTGAAGAATCAAGCAAGATATTTCAAAAGCAAAGCTTGTCTCTGATTTTTACCAGCCTGAAAACAGGCCTCCAACTTGTCTAAACATGACACTGTAGAGGAACTGTTCTCATTACATCCAAACTCTTCTCCCATCTCTCCTGCCCCTTGAATACTGAACTTGTATTTCTACTGGACTCCTCTAGTCCCCCAAGTCTACACAGAATTTAATCTTCTGGGTTTGAAGGGCCTTAACCCTGGGAGAGCAAAGATACATAAAAGCCTAAGGAAAGCTTACAGGAAACAGATACAATGGACAGAAATAAAAATGACATCAGCCACAATAAATCGTAGTTGCAAAAAACAGCAATGTAGATTTAAAGTAAAGGTTGGCTCTGTCTGCATAGAGGGCAACTTTCAGAGTTTTGTGTGAAATACAAGGCAGCTTATCTCTTTGAGAGCAGGAGACTATAAAAACCCAATTGCCAGAACGAAAGAAAATTGAAGCAGATTGCCATGGCAACAAAAAAGAGTTACGTTGATGAAATAGAGGCCCATAAAGTCCTTGTATGCCACATTAAAGACAAAGCAATCAAAAGTAAACAAGAGTCTGGAATGTGCTTGGTTTCAACTAGAATCTGTGAATTTCCCCATCTAGGGGTTTGCTGTTCCAGAGACTTACCAAGGACAGAGGACCTTAGAGGTTCCTTGTCTTATTTCTGCATGACATTTCTGGCTGGTCACTATTATTACTAGTGAACTTGCACAAATTCAGTTTTCACTCTAAAAGGTAACACTGTCTTTTCTGTTTCTTACAGTGATTCTGAAGGCTCCAGTCAATCGCGTTTATTGAGCACTTACTGTGTACAGAATGCTGTCTTGAGTCCTTGGGAAAATACAATATTACAGTTACCCCATTTTGTAAGGAAGAAAATGAGTCACAGAATCCCACCAGATCACGTAGCAGTTCTGCTGTGTGGGGAACCAGTTAAGTTCCTACTATGGGACATTCCACAAGGGCCCAACTTAATAGTATTATCCTTATTATTGTCACTAATAATAATATAATACAAAAATAGCATGGTCTGAGCCCGTTGTTAGGGATCGTCTCTATCTGTTGCCAAATTGTACTTTCCAAGCACTTAGTACAGTGTTCTGCACACAGTAAGCACTCAGTAAATATGATTGAATGACTAGAGCATGGGCTTGGCAGTCAGAAGGACTGGGGTTCTAATCCCGCTCTACCAGTTGTTTGCTGTGTGACCTTGGACAAGTCACAGTTCCCTGTGCTTCAGTTACCTCATCTGTAAAATAGGGATTAAGACTGTGAGCCCCACATGGGATTATTATTACTATTATGGTATTTGTAAAGTGCTTACTATGTGCCAAGACATATGTACTGTACAGGCACTGGGGTGGATACAAACAAATCAGGATGGATGCAGTCCCTGTCCCACTTGGGGCTCGAAGTCTCAATTCTCATTTTACAGATGAGGTAGCTGAGACACAGAGAAGCTAAGTGACTTGCCTGAGGTTTTACAGCAAGGAGTAGAGCCTGGATTAGAACCCTGGTCCTTCGACTCCCAAGCCCATGCTCTTTACCATGCTGCTGCTCTTATGTGAACTCTGTCTAACCTGATTCGCTTGGATCTATCCCAGTACTTAGAATTTATTATGTGGTAAATCCTGGGGTAGATACAGACTAATTAGATCAGAAACAGTCCCTGTCCCATGTGGAGATCATAATCTAAGAGGTAAGGAGAGCAAGTATGTCCTCCCGATTTTACAAAAAGATTTAGGATCTTGCCCAAGGTCAGGCAGCTGGCAGAGCTGGGATGAGAGCCTGGATTACTTGAATCCCATCTCATGGTCTTTCCACTAGATCATGCTATTTCTCCCTCCCCTTGTTCCAAGACCAGATTTGGAACCATACTGCAGTATAGATTCTCCTAGCGGGAGATGGGACTTTAGACCACCTTGTAGCACAGCCCCGCCTTACTTATGGAGACCTCCAGCAGATTACTGCTGTACTGAGGGTGATGATTAAGTCTCCTGTTGTGAACAATGAACATGTCAAGTTATTTGTGCAGTATCATTCATACTCTCTTTCGCCAGTCATTGAGGCAATATTTATTGCGACCTAGCTTTGCTGGGCGGTGCTTGTGAGAGGAATGAATGATAACAGGATTCTAAGCAGCTACTGTAGGGTGAAGAGAAGGGGGATGTGCACCAAAAGAGAGGGCAGAATATTTTAAAGATGGAGTGAAACCCAGCCCTAAGGTTACAGAGCAGTAGATGGTTGCGAGACAGCAGCAGTAGACAGGCCAGTCAATCGTATTTTTTGAGCATTTACTGTATGCAGAGCACTGAACTATATGCTTGGGAGAGTACAATATAACAATATAACTGACACATTCCCTACCCACAACAAGGTTACAGCCTGGGTGCTCCCCTTAAATAGAATCTTTGGAAAAATTGGAATATCAAGAGGAAGTCCTGGGATCAGTGAGAGGCCCTGCATTGACACTCATCAACACTGCAAGGAACTGTTAAATGTGCCCATGATGTGAACTGGACTTTTGGGTATGCAGGGAATTTTTTACACATAGAGTCACATCATCTGTATCCCCATCTTTGAAAATGAAGGAGATGGATGGGATTATATAAAAATCCATCAATTTGTCTGATTTATTGAGTGCTTACTGCATGCAGAGTACTGTACTAATCGCTTGGAAGAGTACAATATAACAGTTTTTCCCTGCCCGCCACAAGTTTACAGTCTAGAGAAGGATAATGATAGGCATAAAGAGATGATAATTGCATATTTCTGTTTCTATAAAACCACAAGTGGAATTGGGTAGCTTATTATAAGGGTTATTAGAGACTTGATCAGATAACTACGAGATGTTTTGGAATCTCCTTTAAAGAAGATGTATGGGAATAGGGACCCATCTGGGAAGGATTAGATAGAAAAAAAGGCTTACGTTTCAGAGACTCATAACATTCTTCTGGCTTTGTGGTTCTGAAATTCTTCACTGGCCTAGGCAAAATTCTCTCATTGATACTACAAAAACCCCCATAAAAGATAGATGCAAATCATGTTGGTTTAATGGTTGGTAGCAACAAAAACCAAAGGCCAATAAAATTTTCAACCTAATCAGAAATAGCCTAGAAAATAAAATCTCCTTAGCCTGTGTGCCCCATGTGGGACAGGAACTGCAGCTGACCTGGTGATCTGGTAGCCATCTTAGTGCTTAGCACAGTGGCTGGCACATAGTAAACACTTAAATACCATTATTGATTAATTCCATCATTCTATAAAACTAGATCAGGGGATGTAAATACATTTGTATGAAAGATAGTTGAAGCCATTAAGACTCTTGAGTCTGGATAAAGAGAGGCTGAAAAGTGACATGTTTGGTTTTTGCAGGATCCTGCAAGAGGTGGACAGAGTAAACACAGAATTGTTATTCATCACACCTAGAGTTTTTATGGTCCTATCCAGGCACAGGGGCAAGAGTGAGGGCAGTCCACGACATGTCAACTCCCTATCGGAACTACCTCCCTGACCATCTCTCTATTACTGTGTATTTTATTTCTCTGTCCCCTGCTCCCCAGAAGCCTCACTCCGCACTCAAAATGAAAGGTGGAATATATGACTTTCTTAGACTGTTTAGTCTCATCTCCTCATAGAATTGCACTTCTCTCAGAGCAAATAGCCCTTCCAAACTCAATGGCTATGAATTGGATGGGATTAAACTGTAACATTTGAATGCTTACTATGTGTCGAGACACTGTTCTAGGAGCTGGGATAGATACAAGCTTATCAATTTGGACAGAGCCCCTGTCCCACATGGAGCTCACAATGTTAGAAGTAGGAAGAGATGATATTCTTTTTTTTTTCTTCTTTTTTTTTTTTAACAAATGAGAAGACATACAGAAGATAGAGAGGCAGCATGGCCTAGAGGATAAAGCACAGGCCTGGTAATGAGAAGGTTATGGGTTCTAATCCTGGCTCCACTGCTTGTCTGTTATGTGACCTTGGAAAGGTCACTTTACTTCTCTGTGATTCAGTTCCCTCATCTGTAAAATGGGGATTAAGCATGTGAGCCTTATATAGGACAGGGACTGTGTCCAACTCAATTATCTTTTATCTACCCCAGCACTTAGAACAGTACCTGGAACATAGTAAGTGCTTAACAAATACCATTATTATCATTATTATACAAAGGGAGGGAGTGTGGGCTAATGTAAGCCTAATGCAATCTAGACTATAAACTCATTGTGGGCAGGGAATGTATGTATCAACTCTGTTACTGTACTCTCTCAAGTGTTTAGTACAGTGCTCTGCATGAGGTAAGCATTGAATCAATACAATAGATTGATTAATGGTAAGAGCATGGAATAGGAGTCGGGAGACCTGGATTCTAGTCAGAATTTCCCCATTTGCCTACTGTGTGACCCTAATTGTGTAACCTAAGGGAAGTCACTTCTCTGATCTTGGGTTCCTTATCTGTGAAATGGGAATAAAGTACCTGTTTTCTCTCCCTCTTGTACTGTGAGCCCTGTATGGCATGAGGATTAATAATAATGATGGCATTTGTTAAGCACTTACTTTGTGAAAAGCACTCTTCTAAGCACTGGAGAGGCTACAAGGTGATAGGTTGTCCCACATGGGGCTCACAGTCTTAATCCCCATTTTACTGATGAGGTAACTGAGGCACAGAGAAGTTAAGTGACTTGCCCAAAGTCACACAGCTGACAATTGGTTAAGTTGGGATTTGAACCCATGACCTCTGATTCCCAAGCCCGTGCTCTTTCCACTTAGCCACGCTGCTTCTCTAGCAGGATTGTGTCTGATCATCTTGTATCTACCCCTGGCATTACTGTGTACTTAGCATATAGTAGGCATTAGCATTATTATTAGAGGCTAAGTGACTTGCCCAGGGTGGTATTTAATAATAATAGTAATAATAATTGTGGTATTTAAGATCTTACTATGTGCCAGGCATTGTACTAAGCACCAGAGTGAGTACTACCAAATGAGGTTGGACAAAGTCCCTGTCCCACATGGGGCTCACAGTCTTTATCCCCACTTTACAGATGAGGTAACTGAGGCACAGGGAAGCGAAGTGACTTGCTCAAGGCCAAACAACAAAGTGGTTGGGATGGAATTTGAACCCATGACTTCTGACTCACACACTCATGCTTTTATCCACTATGCCAAGCCAGTAGTCAAGCTGGGATTACAACCCAGGTCTCCTGACTCTCCTATGCTCTGTCACAGGCCACACTGCCTTTGACCATCTGTTTGCAAAATTTGGAATCACAGCCCCAATTGCCCCCAGACCTTCCTTGGGCTAGGAGAAGCCTAGGGGTGAGGAGTGATGATTAGTATTCTCAGAAATTTGACTGCCAGTGACTGAAAACTAGATGCTTAATTTATTGACAGTTGATCTTAAGGCAGTCTTTAGGTTGTTGGCATTTGTGTATACGAGCCCTTCAGCACTTCTGTCAGCAAGAACACCTTTCCTTCTGGTGAATCAGGCCATTGGTGGTGTTTCCATTTGGTTGGCAGAGCACAGGGCTGTAATCCCATTTGAGCCGTCTCCCTTAAATCCGGTTCGGGGACCATGTTAACTTGGATTCTCCCATCCTAGTCAATAGGAAACCATAATCGCATCAGGGTTAATGCTATAGGACCTACCTTACCCATTCTTCACATCTACCTTTCCCTCTCCACTCCCAAGAAAGAAGCCCAGATATCCAGCAAACAGACAACAGCTCCACGTGTACTCCATATGCATATTCATGAAGACACATTGGTGAAACGTACATGCCCAAACAAACCATTCTTCCCACTCCCACCCCTAAACAAATGATCTTATAAATAGATGCCGTAGAAAAGATTCCTTCAACAGAGGGGGAGAAGGGATTTGCTTTGCTTCATCATTCTATTTCTTGCCTAGGATGCATGGTACTAAGCTGCTTTAAGCAGCAATTTAACCACCCACAGAGAGCACAAGGTTTACAAATTTTCCCATCTCATAGTTGCTCTGTCTATCCTCTCCACAGCATTGGAGGTTTGTTTTGTTTCTGTGCTTAAAATAATAGATGGATTCAATTTGCAGCCACAACAAAAATGACTAAATGTTACCAAGAAGCTTTTTTTTTCATTACACTCTGATTCCATGCAGATTAAAAAATGTCATCTGCACCCAAAAATGCACCCAAGCACAGATAAGTCTCTCTTAATAAATGTTAAAAAGAAGATGCTGTTGGGGGAGAAGGGTATATCTTCCTGAGGATAACTGCAAAACTGAAAAATATAAACACGTGTGCCCTTTTAGAGGATATACAGACTTCTAATACTTTTTTTCTTCTCATTAAAATGGCACAACTGTGGTCTATGGGAACACTCTAAGAATAAGTCATTACTTGTAATAATAAAGTGCCCCATTCAATATTCGCATTGTCATTAATCCCCCTCCCCCACATCATTCTTCTTTCATTGAAGAGCATGCTCATCCTTCAGAGGGCGAACACCAGGTGTAGTCAGGATTAGAACCTATATTTTAAAATTCCTAATTCAGCCATTTACCTATTCTTATTACTCTATGATACTTGAGTGGAGTCCTGAACAAAATATGTAGAGGGTTTGGTATGAGTTACCGTGTGTGTGTACATATGAGTTTCAGAGAGACATATTCACACAGAATAACCTTCTGATCAGGTTTAGTGTTTCTCAGATGTGGCACGCGGATCGCACACTGTCAACCATTCCGTATTATGGTAAAAAATCAAAAATCAGCATCTTGGGAATTCAGAACTCAGTCAGCATAAAGGCTTAGGAATGGGGACACCAGCCTAAATGTTTGTCAGAGTGGTTTTCTTTGTTCAAATAGAAATTTATCTCAGTCTAATTTAATTTGGGTGCATTTAAGTTGTAATGGGTCTTCTTTTTTGGGTGTGTATTATTTTGTCCATCTTTGAAATAAATGGGCTGGAAATTAAATTTTAATACTAAGATTTTAGTTTGGACCCTTCTCCTTCCTAATTTATTTGAATATTTAATTCTTCAGTTGCTTGGAGACATTTCAGTCATCCCTTGTTACCTATTTGCAATATCTGAATCAAATTCACATCTTAGTTATCTCACTCAGGATTAGTATTTTGGCATTAGGAATGTTAATGAAAATTTTCAAGTATCACGAGAAGTTTGGATTAAAACTCTCCTTCCTTTGTATGGGGTTCACACGTGTGATGTAGGAGTTTCAGGCAAGGCTTGCAAGAAGCAGCTTGTACACATGCAGGAGCCACTTTGGTGTACACTGGCTAAATGGTCTTTAAGACCATGATGATGTTAGGTGAGCAGGAGCTGTAAAGCAGTGTTGGATAGCTCACTGCCTGATTGCAATATTTCTCTCCCTGGGGCTACCCTGAGGTAAAAATACCGGTTCACCTCAGGAGAAGACCAACTGGGAAATGGACTACTTAGCAAATTAATTACTGAGACTATGACTCCTATTATTTCTAGGCTTTCTAGAGGGACCACTAGAGAGGAAACAGTTTGAGAGACTGGTGTCATCTATATTGCTCTGGGAGACTAGACCCTGCTTCACTGAATTACTTTTTTGTATTGTTTGATAAAAATGGTATTTTTTAAGTGCTTACTGTGTCAAGCACTGTTCTAAAAACTGAGGTAGATACAAGACAATCACAATCCAAGTAGAAGGAAGAACAGGTATTGGGTTTCTATTTTACAGATGAGGCAAAACTGTGAAGTTGAATGATTTGCTCGAGGTCACACAGCAGGTATTTGGCTGAATTAGGATTAAAACCCACAGACCTGTGCTCTTTTCACTAAGCCATGTGGTTTCTTTCCCCTCTCGCTGCTAGAAATCCCCCTGGCAATCAAAAATGCATCTTACTGTCCATATTTGAATTCTGAGAACTGAAAATAGGCCTTTGTGGCTATTGTTTATCTTCTGACTTGTCCTTCACTAAATGTCCTGCTTAAAATAGTTGCTAAGGATTTATTAGTAGCAGTGATAGTGGTATTTATTGAGCTCCTACTCATTACTCAATCATACAGTGTCACACACTGTGCTGAGCACTTTCACGAGTACAAAAGAAGCAAAAGACACATTTTCTTCCCACAGAGAATCTAATCTAATGGAGACAGGCATACAAAATATACAAATAGTTGGAGCAGTAGGAAGAACAAGTATCATATACGCAGTAGAACAAATATCCTGATTAGAAATCCAAATAAATAATGGAGTACGAGTGTACAAGTTAATATGCATATATTTGTAAGTGGCTAGGATGGGTCTAAATACATAAGAAGTAAGGATAATACCTGACCTTTGCAGAGTGGAACTTTTAAGGTCTGAGAACATGGTTAAAGGGGTATAAAATAGAAAAAAGTATTAATTACTGAAGAAGCACTTTTGTAAATATCCATAATTTATTTTAATGTTTATCTCCCCCCTAAACTGTACGTTTGTGAGGGTGGGGGATGTAACCCCTGTTACATTGTACTTTCCCAAGAGTTTATTACAGTACTCTGCACATAGTAAGCACTCAATCATTCAATCAACTGTATTTACTGAGGGGTTACTGTGTGCAGAGCACTATACTAAGCATTGAGAGAGTACAACACAACAATATAACAGACATGTTCCTTGCCCACTGTGAGTTTACAGTCTAGAAGGGGAGAGGTGAGGTAGAAGTGGTGAGGTAAGAGGTGGCGTGGTGATTAAGTGCTTTAAAATTGATGGTAAGGAGTTTCTATTCGATGCAGAGGTAGATGGGCACTGGAGGTCCTTGAGGAGTGGGGAAATATGGACTCAACATTTTTGTAGAAAAATGATCCGGGCAGCAGAGTGAAGTATGGACTAGAGTGGGAAGAGATGCTAAGAGATGCAAAGAAAGGAGGTCAGCAAGGAGGCTGATGCAGTAATCGAGGTGGGATATGACAAGTGTTTGGATTAACGTGGAAACAGTTTGGATGGAGAGGAAAGGATGGATTTTAGTGATGTTATGAAGGTTGAACTGAGAGGATATAGTGATTGAATATGTGGGTTGAATAAGAAGAATCAAGAATAATGCCAAGGTTATGGGCTTGTGAGAGAGGAAGAATGGTGGTGCTGCCTACAGTGATGGGAGAGAAGACTGAAGGGTGACAGTGTTGTTTCAAAATGTATAATTAGTCTTTAGGAGTAGGGAGAGGATGCTTAGTCTTGTCTTATGCTTTCGAGTCATTTCTGACCCATAGCGAATCTCCATGGGAACATCTCTACCAGAACACCCTTCTCTCCGTCTGTAATCATTCTGGTAGTATATCCATAGAGTTTTCTTGGTAAAAATACGGAAGTCATTTACCATTGCCTTCTTTCACGAGGTAAACTCTCTCCCATGCTGCTACTGCTCAACACTTTTTTATAATATTTAAGTGCTATGTCCCAGGCACTGTAGGAAGCATTGGAGTAACTGGAAGCTAATCAGGTTGGACACAGCGCACCTATTCTACATGGAGCTCACAGTCTTAATCCCCATTTTACAGATGAAGTAACTGAGGCACAGAAAAGGTAATTGACTTGTCCCAAGTCACACAGCAGACAAGTGGGAGAGGCAGGATTAGAATTCAGGTCCTTATGACTCCCAGGCCCTTGCTCCATCCATTAGGCCATGTTGCTTCAGGTCTTTTGAGGACTTTGGTGTCTTTCTTGAGGTGGGACAATGAAAACGGCATTCCAAGTGCAAAAGTACCATCGTTTTCTATAACGATGAAGCTCTGTCCTTTATTTTCTATCCCCTTCTTGAAGATCAGCAGCATTTAGTGGAACTTTTTGGCTGCTGCTAGACTTTGAACCTATGAATTTGAAGGAAGAGTGAACAGTGATATCTTTCTTGAGTCATGACTGATAACTCAGAGCCCATTTTAGTGAAGTAGTTTGGATTGCTTTTCCTTAAAATGCATTAACTTGCACATAAACTCATCCATCACGTTTCTTCCCTCCCACTTAGCTTCATGAGATCTTCCTGCAGTTGATCCCCATCTCCTTGGCATTTCACCATCCAAAAATATAGTGTCATATGCAAACTTGGAGATTTCACTCTCTCTTCCAGATCTTTTATGAAAATGTTAAAGTTGCTTTAGCATCAATCCCAAGAGAATCTTACTACTTACATTTCTTCATTCCAAAGAGTGATGAATTTAATCAATCAATAATATTAGAGTGCCCACTTCGGGCAGAGCAATCCATCTAGCCCTTGGAAGGGTACAGTAGAGTCTCATGATCATACAGTATTGTGGGGTAGACAAACGTTACAATAAATCATAACTGGGTGAAGCCACAGAGTTTAAAAATATGCACAAACATGGTGTTGGGGGTTGGGGAAAATGATGAGTGCCAACGTTTTCGGAAGGTGAGGAGTCAGGGGCATGAGGACTCAAGTGCATAAATGACAGGAAGGGTTGAAGTTTCAGTAGGGTGGAGATGGTCCCCGCAGTAGAGCGAAATGTGAACTGGAGAGGGAAGAGGCTGGAGGCATGGAGGTCAGCAAAGAGGCTGATTCAATAGTTAAACTGGCATATGACAGGATCGTGGACCACTGTGTTGGCCATTTGAAAGGAGAAGGGGTGGCTTCTGGAAATAGAGGAAGGGCCAGCAGAATTTAGTGACAGACCGGATGTAGGGATTGAAACAGCGGGAAGAGTCATGGTTAATGCCAAGTTTATGGATAGTTACAAGTTTATGGGCTAGTGAGATGGAGAGGATGGTGATACCAACTGGGCCAGGGAAGATAAGTGAAGGACAGGTTTCAGTAGGGAAAATGAGGAGTTTAGATTGGACATTTTGGGCTTGATGTTCTAGAGGCAGGAGGAAATGCAAAATTTCAGAAAAGAGAGGTCAAGGCTATAGCTAAGTAGGTTTGGGCACCATCCACATAGAGGTTGTAGTAGAAGCCAGGAGACAGGTTGAACTCCCCAGGGATCGAATGTGGATTTCAAAAAGAAGGGGACTAAACAGATCCATGAGGGTCACCAGTAGTTGGGGGGAAAACCCAGTGAAAGAGACTGAGAAGAATGAATCAGAGCGGTCAGATGAAGAAACCATGAGAGGGCTATGTCAAATAGCCAAAGTTAGTTTGCAGGAGAAGCAAGTGGTCCACAAGAAGGATCAGAAAGTCTGTTAGATTTGGCCAGAAGGAAATCATTGACATTTTTTATGGTATTTAAGTGCTTACTATGGGTCAGACACTCTACTAAATGCTAAAGTAGATAGAATCTAATCAGATTGGACACAGTCCGTGCCCTACATGGGACTCACAGTCTCAATCCCCATTTTACAAATGAGGTAACTGAAGCACAGAGGAGTTAAGTGACTTGCCCAAGGTCACACAGCAAACCAGTGGCAGAACTGGGATTAAAACCCAGGTCATCTGACTCCCAGGCCGGTACTCTTTTCACTAGGCTATGCTACTCCTCAAACATGTCCCCGTTTCCCCTATTCTAAAAAAAGTTGTCTGTGAACCACACTGAACTATGCAGCTGTCACCACAAATCCTTATTCCCGTTCCTGTCAAAATTTCCCAAACACTGCCTTCTCTCCTTCAACTTGCTCTTGACCATCTACGCCCAGATTCCCAGTGAAGGAAAATGGGTGGGAATAAGCTTGTATCTACCCTAGTGCTTAGTACAGTGCCTGGCCCATAGTAAGCTCTTAACAGACTATTAAAAAAGGAAGATTAGTAGTTGCAGTGGGTAGTAGAGGTCGATGATGTGGGCTTCAAAAGTGAGGGACAGAGAGAATGGGATAGCATTCATTTCATTCATTCAATAGTATTTATTGAGTGCTTACTATGTGCAGAGCACTGCACTAAGCACTTGGAATGTACAACTCGGCAAGAGAGACAATCCCTGCCCAATAATGGGCTCACAATCTAAACAGGGGACACAAACAACACAGCAAAACAGAACAAAACAAAACAAGTAGTCTGGCACAGACATAGCATGAAAGTAACAAAGAAGTTCAAGGAGCAGGCCAAATTCTCCCTCTTTCTCCATTGAGTCAGGGGGATTAGGAAAAAGTGAGACCCTGTGGGAAAGAACAGCAGGGAAGACAGTGTCTTGTGAAGGGACTCAGGTCCCTGTAAGAGCGAGGACGATGAAGAGTGGTTGGTTTAGGAAAAGTTTGAGGATTATCAGGAGTAGGTCTATGATGGAATGGGTGTTCCGCAAGCCACATCTTGATGGAGTTTGGGAATAGTTATTTGTTTCTATCCCTTGTATTTTACATTTGAACCAGTTTCTATCCAATGCAGAAGATTTCTTCCAATCTTGTGATTACTCAATTTTTTAAAAAGCTTGTGGTGTGGAAACTTGTCAAAAGCCTTCTGAAAATATAATTATGTTTTGTCCACTGGCTCCCGTCTATCGATATGCTTGTTGACCCCTCAAAGAACTCCAGAAGGTTAATGAAGCATGACTTTCCCCAACAGTTTGTGATTTTCTAAATGCTCATTGATCCTAAACTTAATTATAGATCCTACCATTTTGCCAGTTATAGAAGTTTGACTCAGCAGTTTCTAACTTCCAGAATCTCATATGGAACCCTTTATGGTTGATGAGAACTTCATTGGTGACCCTCCAGTCATCACACCCAATACCATTTAAAAATAATAACGAAGGTATTTGTTAAGCGCTTACTATGTGCCAAGTTCTATTCTAAATGCTGGGGTAGATCCATGGTCATCAGGTTGTCCCACGTGGGGTTCACAGTCTTAATCCCCATTTTACAGATGAAGTCACCGAGGCACAGCGAAGTCCAAAGGCACACAGCTGACAAGCGGTGGAACAGGAATTAGAACTCATGACCTCTGACTCCCAAGCCCATGCTCTTGCCACTAAGCCACGCTGCTTTATTTGCAATAGGTAGCAAGCCTTTTGCTAGGGTTTTCAGGGAAAAGATATAAGGTAAATTTCTAAATGGTCTGTGTCTTGTTAGTGGTTTAGGTTTTGTAGTAGTAAAAGCTGAAATAAATAGGTAAAATGAAATTGGGGAATTGTCCGTGGGTTTGAACTCTTTTATATTCACCCAAGAGCCTAGTACAGACCTTTGTACACAGGTGCTCAGCAAATATTGCCCATTGATCAATTTGAATCATCCAAACTACTCAGACTTCCCAATCCCATAGATATCGAACAATTGGTAGAGATTTTTTCTCCCTCTTACTTTTCTCCAGATTGACTGATATTCAAGAGAACCAAGACCCATATTAAAGCAAATAGGTGATTAGAGTTCATGGTCCTCTTCCCAAGCCATTAGCTAATGCTCTTGCTACCTAGTATTTCAGCTCACTGATAAGCAAATTACAGTGTGTTCTGGTAATTTACATTCCCCAATAACAATGGGCAATTTAGCCCATTGCCCCAGAACTGTGATAAGTGCACACTACCGAAAATATTCCCAGAATTCCTAGTCTCTCTGCTTCCTAATGTGAGAGCTGACAAGTAATTCATTAGCTCCAGGCATCTCCTCAGAGGCAGAACTAAATTTAGAATTATCTTCCATATTGCTGAAAGCTAACAGAGTCTCTCCATTACCTCTTGAATTAAAGGTTTCATTAATGCCAGTCTGGTAACCTTTTCCAACTTGTTCTCTGCTGTAACATAGGTATTAAAATTATCTCATTTTCAGTTATCCTCAAGGAGCTTGCGGAGGTCATTGTGCCTGAGTTAACATCATGTGTTTAAGGTGAGGAACCTCTTCTCTAGCCACACCTTGGTTGTAGGCAGAGAAGCAGCTCAATTATGAAGGCTTTCTGAATTTCCCTAGTGACATTCTCTAGATCTGGGGCTCAAATCATGACCTTTCTAAGTGAGTCCAGTCTTTCACAATGCCTTTTGCTCATGTGGGCAAGCCCACCTCCAGACTCAATCAGTGATATTTTTGAGTGCTTACTGTGTGCAGAGCACTGAACTAAGTGCTTGGGAGAGTATGACAAGGATCTTACAGGACTCAGCTGAGTATACTACTTCTTGCATTTCCATTGCACTTTTGAGAGACTCAACCGGCCCTTTGTACCGCTGAGGGTGATCTTTCTTCTGGGCAGAGTTGGGTGGAATGGATGAGGTTGATTGGGCCTCCACCTATAAACTGGCTTTCTCAAACTAGAGGTCAGAGAGCTCAGAAGGGAGTTCCAAGCAAGGTCCTGAAGGACAGATGTAAAGTGCTCTATATTGTACTCTACCAAGTGCTTAGCACAGTGCTCTGCACTTGGTAAATGCTCAATAAATACCACTGATTGATTGCCCTGAACAGCTGCTTGATGATGAAGCCTGCAGCAGACTAGAGATTTCACGAATGGAGCTTCGCTAATTCCTGGCTCTCCCTCATCACTCTTCCTTTCCAAAGATCTGCTGGGATTCCTGATGCCAAGTGGGCTTTTTGTGGTGGAGCAGGGGGTGTGGAGTGTGGGAGAAGGGAACTGTGAAAGCCATTGGTGGGGATTGACAGGATGGTAGACTACAAGATCATAAGCTCCTTGAGGGAAAGAATCATTTCCAATACTCTTTGTATTGTACCAGTGAATACCTTTGATTGATATGAGAACTCCTGTCCTAAAGGAAAGATTTGTAACATTACCCCAGCTTGACAAATAGCTATTCATATTGGGGATTTTATTTTCATCCTCTGTGGGTCCCCCTTGAGGCTGATCTGATCTTTCCAAACAACTTCCTTTGAAGTTTTGATTCTCCCTTGAAAAGATGTGTTTTTGCCACCTCCGTTTCTTCCAGGCAAGGTCTGGAGGATCAAAATAAATGAAATCAGTATTCTTCACCATTCAACTGGTGAAAATTGTTGCACACTCCTGGATGAGCAGAGAAATACTATTTGAAGGTTTCTGGGAGCCTGTTGGGTGATGCCTCAAGAATGATTTAGATTAGGTGCCCCATTTGTAGATAATGTGCATTTTATCAATTTCCATTTATTTCAAGGTACATTTTCAACACACCAAGAAATGGGGTGGGTGGGGAGAGTGCATATTTCTGTCACTTTTTAAAGAAGCCCTGAAATCCACGAATGTATATAAGTACAGCAAATTTCAGGGCAGGTTTAATAGAAGCGAATAGCTACATTGAAATAATGTACACTTTTTTCTTGATAATGTCGAAACAAATCTTCATTTTTCTAATAATGTTCTTTTTGACTTGTACATTAGATAGAGGCCAAAAAGGCTTTGAAAATTACCTTTCATAATAGCAATTTTTCCAATTGGCTGCTCTAGCCATAGCTGAAAGTTGAGCTACTGGATAAACCTAAGCTAACAAAGCACCTCTTCTTTTTACCTGAGTGGCCTGAGTAAATTGGGCAAAAATTAGGGTTTATTTTGCCTAAATTACCCTGCAAAGTGAGTCTGGGAAGGCCTGGACTTAAGGCTGCTACCTGAGTTCTGCACCAGATGAGATGTCAATGAGATGTGGATTATCCAGAGAGCTCACCCTAGCATTCTGTCTCCCTCCCCTTTCTAGTACAACTCAAACTGCAGAACCAGAAACCTAAACAATGAAATGAATAATAATCACCATGGAAACTTAGCATGCATAAAACCTAGCTTGCGTATGTTTACCCAGAAAAACCCAAACGTCAAATTCTCGACTGACATCTTGTTTAACAATGGCTTGTTGAACCCCTCAAGAGTCCCAGATATGAACGGTTTGGGGCACTTGTCCAGCACCCATGTCAGAAGAAATCCCAACTGTTATGATAATATTTTGAAAGACTCTAGGACTTTTATTTTCTTATTCTTTTTTTATGGTATGAGTTGAGCTGCATGTCAAGCACTTTTCTAAGCTCTGGTGTAGATACAAGCTAATCAGGCCGGATACAGACCCTTTCCTATATGGGGCTCACAGTTAAGTAGGAGGAACAATAGGTATTGAATCCCTATTTTGCAGTTCAGGAAACTGAGGCACAGAGAAGTTGACTCACCCAAGGTCACACAGCAGGCAAGAAGCGGAGCTGGGACTACAAACCAGGTCCTCTGACTCACAGGCCTGTGCTTTATCCACTACGCCATGTTGCTATGAATAAATTAACTATTCATAACACTTATTTCATTTCAGAGAAGCAGCGTGGCCTAGTGGAAAAAGTTTGGGACTGGGGGTCAGGGACCTGGGTTCTAATCCTGGTTCTGCAATTTACTTGTAACTTTAGGCAAGTCATAACTTCTCTGTGCCTCTGTTTTCTCAACAGTAAAATGGAGAGTAAATCCCTGTTCTCCTTTCCCATTATGCTGTAAATTCCCATGTGGTGCAGGGACCGTGTCTTCCCTGATAATCTCATATCTACCCCAGCAGTTAGTGTAGTGCTTGGCACAAAGTAAGCACTTAATAGTTATCACATTTCTTATTATCAATTATTATTGTCAGTAAACCTCAGGGTTCTGATAAATTTCTCAGAATTTCCAAATTTATTCAGTCACTACCAGAACCGAGATAAAATGACCAGTACAAATTTGCTTTTCCTGACCATAGCACCTTTAAATCGAGGTTAATGAGACAAACTTTTCTTTTTCCTTTTGCCGGTCAATGACTTGACAGTAACCATCACTAAAGGGTGATTTGGGGCTTCACAACACAGTTACTTTGGTGACATTTTTCTGTGCTGACTAGCTGACAGCCTGAGAAGTCCATTTTCAGTGTTACATTTCTGCTTGTAAGCAAGAGCATCAAGGAGAGCAGTGCCAGCACCACTCCTCAAGTTGCTGAAGGGAAAGTTGTTTTGGGGTTTTTTTTGGGGGGGGTGGAGGCGCGGTACTTGTTAAGTGTTTACTATGTGTTAAGCACTGTTCTAAGCTCTGGGGCAAATATAAAAGTTAATCAGGTCAGACACAGTCCCTGTCCCACAGTCCCCGTCTATATAAGAGGGAGAATAGGTATGGAATCCCCATTTTATGGGTGAGGAAACTGAGGCATAAAAGTTAAGTGATTTGCCCAAGATCACCCAGTAGGCAAGTGGCAGAGGGGGGATTAGAAACCAGATCCTCTGGGTCTGAGGCCTGTGCTATATCTACTAGGTCACACTGTTTCGCAGTTGAATGATTTTTTTGTTAAAGTAACTTTTAGTGCCAAGAACGAGTCCAAGAACATGTTGACACAGCCCAAAATGTGTGGTTGTGTCTAGGAGATGGATAATGGTCCGAGAATCCAAGAACAGGATGAGATCCATCTACAGGTCAGAAAAATGTATATTCAGTTATGACAGACTTGCACAAGGCCAAGGGGGCTAGGTGGAAACAGAGCTATTGGTGCTTTTTTTTTATGGTACTTGTTAAGCACTTATTATGTATCAAACACTGTTCCAAGCGCTAGGGTAGATAAACATTAATCATGTTGGACACGGTCCCTATCCCACGTGGGGCTCACAGTCTAAGAAGGATGGAGAACAGCTACTGAATCCCCATTTTATAGTTGAGGACACTGAGACAAAGAGAAGTTAAGTTCATTCAATCATTCAATTGTATTTATTGAGCCCTTAGTCTGGGCAAAAACTGTGCTAACTGCTTGGGATAGTACAGTATAACACTAAACAAGCACATGCCCTGCTCACAATGAGCTTACAGTCAGATCCTAATATAAATAAATAAATGCATAAAGTGACTTGCCCAAGGTCACACAGTAGTCAAGTGGTGGAAGCAGAATCAGAACCAGGTCTCTGGCTACTGTGTTTTATCCAGCTGCACTGCTTCCCGAATGAAATGTCTGAATAACCTGTTTTTTCCATTGAGAGATCATTCTTAGAGATCTCCAGGCAGTTCTGCAAAGAGGTAGACAGCAGAGATGGGGAGCATACTGGACTCAATGAGGTGTAGGCTTTAATCCCCACTCGCTACAAACTAACCAGGTGACCTCGGCAAATAACTATGCTGATCTCAATTTCTCCCAGTTGTCGATTGGGGAATAAAGAAACCGATAATGAAAGTCTTTCTGAAGAGTCAGATGTAGGAGAAAAATGGATCACATAGTGAGTTAAGAAGTGTATTAGAAATGGATAAATGGAGCTATTTGCTTAGGATTAATGCAGTTTATGTTTCAACTTATTAGAAATAGGATGTTTATAAATGGATAGGAATAAATCAATTGTAGGGTACATCGAGAAATCTAATAATATTCACATGTAGTTTTGTAGCAGCATTGTATTTTCAGTGTCTGCTGTGTAAATGTTGCTTCCAGTTGGTCTACTTTGAAAATCCTGTACATAAAAATAAATCCCATAAATACTGAGGTGAATAGGATGGTGAACAAAAATCCTTTGGCCTCAGCAATCCCAGCGTCGGGCTGTCGGGCACTTTGTGAAAGTCAGATTCACTTTCAGCTGGTCCACGGAAGAGAACCACTGAAGGGACTGGAAAGTAACCTAAGTGTTAATGCAGTTCCCAAAGGTGCTGAAGTTATTCTCAGATTCCAGCTTAGGCACTGGGAAAATCAGTCTCTGCAGATGTGAAAAATCTTGGCTCTTTTAGGTGGAAAAAAGTGTATTATATAATTCAGAAGAAATAGCAATCTGCTCATGCACCTGGGTGTGGTATCAGGCGTCTTTTGGGGTCAGGGACAGGACTTCTCTGTGTCATCCAGACAAACCAGAGCAGCTACCAGAAGCAGCCCAAATCCAGTTCAAATTACTGACTCCTGGATGGTGGTGAAGGAGCTGATCATGGTGGATTTCTGCATGGTCCAAAGTCCTGGGGCCCTGCTCAGCCCAAGCTAAGTCTCACGAATGAAGGCCAAAGACCTGGATGAGCCTGACAAGGCTCAGCTTAATTTGGGGAACAGAAGGGAAGAGGGCCCACAAATGCATGTGATTTGCCCCAAAGTAGGGTCACCCAATCCCCTGAAACCACAGGGGTTGCGATCTCACCAGACTACAGGTTAAGGAAGACTCACACTGTGGAATTCACAGTGCCAGATACCACACCCAGGTGCATGAGCAGATTGCTATTTCTTCTGAGCCTGACACAGCCCAGGTTTAAAAGACTCAGACTGTTGGGAAGCAGCGTTGCCTAGTGGAAGGAGTTCAGGCCTGAGAGTCAGAGGATCTGGGTTCTAATCCCAGCTTCACCACTAGTATTTGTGGTATTTGTTAAGCGCTTACTATGTGCAAAGCACTGTTCTAAGCTCTGGGGGATACAAGGTGATCAGGTTGTCCCAAGTGGGACTCACAGTTTTAATCCCCATTTTACAGATGAGGTAACTGAGGCACAGAGAAGTTAAGTGACTTGCCCAAAATCACACAGCTGGCAAGCAGCGTTCACTAGTCTGCTGTGACCTTGGAAGAGCTAGCGGGGGACCCTCCATTGATACCTCTTTCAGCTTCTAAGCTCTTTTGGTCCTCCAGGACTGTTGTCATTCCATCTGCTCTAGGTTTTACAGACTCAGTACAGTGACTCCTGGGGAATTCATGTTTATTGTGTTGTGCATCTTATGCATGTTGGTTCCATGCAGTCAGTGAGGCCAGAACGCCCAAACACTGTGCATGAGGAAACAGTATTTTCCTGGAAGTATGGAAAACAGTTCTTTCCTGGAAGTGAGGCCTGGTTTTACCTCCAACCTGGGTCTTTATACTCTGCTGCTTCCCCTATCTGTAACTCCTTTTAACGTTTATCTTCCCCCCTAGACTGGAAGCTTCTTGAGGTCAGGGTTCGTGTCTACCAACTGTACAGTATGGTATTCTCCCAAGTTTTTAGTACAGAGCTCTAGCTCAAGGTTGTCTGTCGACTGTAAGCTTGTGGTGGGCAGGGAACGTGTCTGTTACGTTATGTTTTATTTTTCCAAGGGCATAGTGCAGTGGTCTGCACAAAGTAAACACTCAATAAATGTGACTGACTATCAGTAGTGTTTGAGTACTCGTGGCTTAGCGGATGGAGTGTGGGCCTGGGAATCAGAAGGACCTGGATTCTAATCCCAGCCCTTCCATGTGTCTGCTGTGTGACCTTGGGCAAGTGACTTCACTGGGCCTCAGTTATCTCATCTGTAAAATGGGGATTAAGAATGTGAGCCCCATGTGGAACAAGGACTGTGTCCAATCTAACTAACTTGTATCAACCATGGTGCTTAAAACAGTGTTTGGCACATAGTAAGCGTTCATCAGGAAGTGTAATAATTACTATTAACGTGTGCTAAGCACCTGGCAGAATACACTTCAATGGAGTTGGTAGATGTGACCCCGCCCTTGCAGTCTAGTGGTGGAGGCAGATATTAAAAAAAAATTATTAATGGGGGAAGAAGCAGAATATAAGGCTGGGTACACGTGTTCTGGGGCTGAGGGAAGAGTGAGTAACAAAGTGCTTAAAGGAAGCACTAATGAATACCACTGACAGATTGACTGGATCAGGTCCAGGTCTCTAAGCTCCATTCAGAATGTGTTGGACCAGGTTTGGGAGTTTGGGCCCAGGTTGACCTCTGCTTAAGAACCAATCACATAGCTCATTTAGAATAAGAGCTACTCTCAGGAGCAGATCGGCCAGATCGAGTCGGTTAAATAGCTCGAAGCCAGCGATAGGCCACAGATACTTCAGAGGCCTTTAGTTGCTATCCAGAGCATTTCCTCATGCACCACGGCAGTGATGAATCCAGCGGAGCCTGAGATAATCATCTCTATGAAAACAAATGAGCAGCTAAATACAAATTTTCAAATGATAGAGCTTCTACTGGGAGGTTACATAATCCTTTCATTACCCCATTATACACTTTAAAAGATGGATTCCCCATGAGACTTCGATGTGTTTAACAGTTATGAAAGGGAAAGGGGGGGAAAAAAACTAGATGCAGTTGTGCATTGTAAATGCTCTAATTTCCCCACCAGGAAAGACTCTAGCTCTAGAATTAAATCACATTGTTGTGGTGACCAAAAAAAGAGGAAATGTAGATCTGAAACTTTAACTAAATGTGTTATTTTGGGGAAAATGGTCATTTAAAAAAAATTTTCTTCTTAATTGCCTGTGCTTGGGAGGTGCAATGCAGGCCCAGGAGGAAATCTAGGCTCCTCAGCCTAGATTTCCAAATTGAATACATGTGAGGTTCACAGCCTATGCATCCCAGCCCTAGCTCCCAGAGTCCTTATATCAGGAATGCCTCCTGCAGACATATTCCTTTCTAATGAAACATCATCACTGTCACCACAATGATAATAATAATAATAACCTGGTACTTCTTAAGGTCTTAAGTATCAAGCACTGTACTAAGCCCTGGGGAAGATACAAGCTAATCAGAGAGGACATAGACCCTGTCCCACACTGGGCTCACATCTAACTAGGAGGGAGAGCAGGTATTTAATCCCCATTTAAATGATGAGGAAACTGAGACACAGAGAGGCTAAGTGACTTGTCCATGACCACACAGCAGGCAAGTGGCAGGGTCAAGACTACTAACCAGGTCCTCTGAATCTCAGGCCCGGTCTTTCGACTAGGCCACACTGCTTCACACGAGAAGATGAGTAGGGGATTCCTAAAGTTGACCAAAGGTATTACAGAGGAACTTTGCCCTGTCAGGTTTAAAGATTGAGTGTGAAACTCTGTAGTTAAAAGAGAAGCGGAGAAAGTAAGCTAAACATAACGGGAGTACAAGAAGAATAGACGAAAGAGCAAGGGCCTGGGAGGCGGAGGACCTGAGTTCTAATCCTACTCTAAAAAATTGCTGTGTGATCTCAGGCAAATTACAGAACTTTTCTGTTCCTCAATTACCTCATCAGTAAAATAGGGATTACAACTGTGAGCTTTATGTGGGAAAGGGACTATGTCCAACCTGATTATCTTTTATCTATCCCAGAGTTTAATATAGTGCCTGGCACACAGTAAGTTCTTAACATGTTCATTCAGTCATATTTATTGAGCGCTTACTGTGTGCAGAGCACTGTACTAAAACTTGGAAAGTACAATTAGGAAACAAATAGAGACAATCCCTACCCAAAAACTGGCTCAAAGTATAATCCCAGCTCCACCACTTGTCACCTGTGTGACTTTGGACAAGTCACTTAACTTCTCTGTGCCTGCTACCTCATCTGTGAAATGTGGTCTAAGACTTTAAGCCTTGTGTGGGATAGGAGCTGTGTCCACACTGATTATTTTGTATCTACCCCAGCACTTGGTACAGTGCCTGCCAGATAGTAAGTGTTTAGCAAATACCATAAAAAAAATTCAGAAAAAGGCAAAAGGAATCAGACAGGGTAATCCATTGGTGTGTCTCCTTCCCTTCTGATGATTTGGATTGAGGTTTTATTCCCCTGTGTGACTGTGGGCAAGTCACTTAACATCTCTGTGCCTCAGTTACCTGATCTGTAAAATGGGGATTAAGATTGTGAGCCCCACGTGGGACAACCTGATTCCCCTGTGTCTACCCCAGCGCTTAGAACAGTGCTCTGCACATAGTAAGCACTTAACAAATACCAACATTATTATTATTCCCCTGGACTCAAAGAATCTGAGGGTAAAGAATGCTCCTTATTAGCTCTTTGCTACGATTGACCAATCATCCAAAGCTACCCTCAAGGCCTATGCAGGGCTACAGAAGATCCAGTTTCAGGTTCTTCATCAACCCATTGTGGACAGAGTACGTGTCTGCCAGCTCTGTTGTATTGCACTTTCCCAAGCACTCCGTCCAGTGCTCTGCACACCGTAAGCACTCAAATACTATTGAGTGACTGATTGACAGTTTGGGGGGGCATTTGAAGTTTACAGAGTGGAATGTGAGCAAAACAGTGTGAGAATCGAGGGAAAGAGAAGTGATAAATTGATGCTGTTCAGAGATATTCATATTCATCGCCAGGGAAAGGAGAGGCAAATTTACTCAGCACCAGTCTCCTTTTAATGAAATATCTATGGATTTTTCCAGAACCTAATAATTAAATTCAGCCCGCCTTCTCCGGACTGACTTCAGACATGTGCCTGCCCTGAGGTGGAAAAAAATATTGCTGCCTTGTTGCAGATAAAATCCAGAGTAGCAATTGTTTCACATTTTCAATCTCTGCCACCCCCTTGACCATATGCACTGAGGCATCTGCCTCTCTTACTTACCATCTGAAGTCAGCTTTGTTCCCATCCCACCCTAGGCTTTATCCCAAACTGCCAGCTCTCCTCACTGTCTCCACTGCAGTTAGTCAGGAAAATAAGCACTGTCCCTAGCTCCAAAATGAAGTCCTTTATATCCTGGCTTTTTTCTGCCTGTTCCCTTTTTGTTTGGCTCCTTGTGAATCTGCCTCTGGGAACGGGAGATGGAAGGAAGGAAAGAGGAAAATCTGAGTGTTTGCTGTAGTCAGATGTTTGTGTTCTTTTGGCTCAGTGATGCGGCACACTGTAAAGGTAGGTGGAGATAAGTGATGTGGGAGAGGAAATAGGGGTCAGGACAAGGCAAATTTTGTGGATTTAACTTAATATTTTCAGAAGATTTTTTCTGGAAGCTTATCGGTAAAATTGGTCAGACATTTTCAACACCATGAACACCCGAAAATGTAATAGGGCCTCTTTTGTTGGCCAAAGTGGAGGCGATTTCCCAACTTATACTTCACCAACTGTTAGCAGAGTCTGTGGCAGCTCGAGATTTGTGGAAAGTGGGAAGATGTTTCTAGCAATTTTTCTAAGTTTTACAGTTTGCTTTGGTAATGGAGGTATGACTGAAGATGAAAGTGAAACAATGTCTCCTGAGAGAGGAAAATGATGTAGAAACTTGGTGCAGAGTTAAAAGGAAAGTACAGCGGTTATAATACTTATACTGCTATTATTGACGTAGGTGTTGGGAAGTGAACTCAGTGGTTACCCGGAAATGGGTGAATCTACTCCTGATGAAATCTCAGACGTATCCTGCTTCGTTATCACAAGCTGCACAAGGAGAATGCACCACTTTGTATACTGGAAATCGAGCGAAAGAGTAAGGATGACTTATGGCTTTCTCATTTCAAACACCTCATCTCAAATGGAAAAGAGCCAGAAAAAGTGCACTATGCTATTTTCCCAGACACATGGTGCAAACATACAAAAGACTCTCTATTCGTGACATATTCACGGATCCAGCAATGTTCCCAATGTTCTCAAACATGAGAATAATTCTCCCACAGCTGAATAAAGAAAAAAAATAGGAAGCTTTTTTTGGGGGGGCGGTGTGTGCTGAGGGAAGGGGAATCCTTGTCAAGTGATAAGATGAAAAAATGGTCTTTCTTGCTTCTGTCAGTGAAGGCTAGGTCCTAAGCAGCAACTTGTAAACTGGGAGGTCTATTTTTTGCATTTAATAAGCACTTATGATGTGTCGGAGCACCATGCTAATTACTGGGCTAGATCCAAGACAAGCAGATCAGCCACAGTCCCTCTCCTACATGGCTCTCTCAGCCAAAGAGGAAGGAAGAACAGATAGTTAATCCCCATTTTACAGATGAGGATATTGAGGCCCAGAGAAGTTTAGCAACTTGCCCAAAGGCACCCAAGAGTTAAGCACTATAATCAGGATTAGAACCCAGGTGCCTCCAACTCCCAGTTCTGTGTCTTTGTATTAGGTCACTCTGGGAACTGGCTTATTTTAGCAAATGCTTCCTATACGATCCTAGTGTTTATAAAGGACAATTCAGGGGGCAGGGGGAGTACAATAACATACCTAGGAAGATTGACACAATCTTAATGGGCAGGTCCACTGGGATTGATGTTCAGGTATGGAAATAATAATTATAATGGCATCTGTTAAGTGTTTACTATGTGCCAAGCACTGTACTACTATTAATAATAAGAATTGTGGTATTTGTTAAACACTGTGCACTGTACTGACCGTTGGGGTAGATACAGATTTGTCAGGTTGGATATAGTCCCTGTCCCACATGAGGCTCACAGTCTTAATGAGGTAACTGAGGCTCAGAGAAGTTGTGACTTTCCCAAGGTCACACAGCAGACAAGTGACAGATCGGGGATTAGAACCCATGTCCTTCCCATTTTACAGATGCCTATAGACTGTAAACACCTTTTGGGCAGAGAATGTGTCTGCCAACTCTGTGATGTACTCTCCCAAGTGCTTAGTACAGTGCTCTGTACGCAGTAAGCGGTCAATAAATATGATTGATTGGAGAAACTGAGGTGCAGAGTAGTTAAGTGACTTACCCAATGTCACACCGCAGGCAAGTGGCAGAGCCAGAATTAGAATTTGGGATTTTTGACCCTAGGCCCATGTTGGTTCTACTAGGCAGTGCTGCTGCCCCAGGTGATCCCAGGCCTTTTTAGCAGGCATTTCAGCAGCGATCGCCAACCCAGTCATACAAACAGAATTTGAGGAGGTAGAATTTCTTTTCATCAGACTTTCTAACCTGGACGACACTCTCTCTGGGCCATACCTCTCCCTTGCATGAACTCTAAAATGCAATTCCCCTCTTTGCCAATTCAAGATCAATAGCTAAGTGAATTATTTCAAGGGCACACCTCCCACAGCACTTACAGTACTGTACAGCACACTTTATTCCTTATCTGGTCTCCTCCCTTCTGGAAAAGGCTCCTGCTAAAAATGGCACCTGAAGGCTTTTCATCTCCCTTGTCCTTAAGCCTCCCTGCAGAACTGAAGAAAGGAAAACATGAAATCATCTGGACCTGTCACCCTCCCAAAGTGTTTTCTCAGCTACTTAATAACACCCCCTGCAACACAAAAAACAAAACAAGAAACAAACAGAAAACAATTCTGACAGTCCATTTTTCCAAATACTCCTTTGAGGAAGCTGCTAAACAACAGTTCTGATTCTTATGTAGGTCACAGAGTTTAAAAAATAATTAATAAACCCACTTTAACTATCCCTCAGGGATAACTTTTAATATCAAGGTAGCATGGTGTTTGTGTTCTACCTTTGTGTCTCTCCTCTCAGCTTTTTTCTGCTTCCTTATAATTCTCTGTTGCTCCATCACTTTTATTTACCTTCATGGGTGTGTGGCTCTCTCTTTCCTTACACTCACTCTCTCACCCTTTTCTCTCTCACGATCTCTTCATACCCTCCTCCCTACTTCAGGCTCTCACTGTCTCTTACTCTCTCTTTGCGGCATTCAGCCCTCTTTCTGTTCTTCCTTTCTAAATGGCTATTTTTGTGTAGCGGTTAAATCATGGAGCTCTGTGAGCCCCAGGAGTCTGTTTCCTTCTGGAAAGCAGAAGGTAGATCACGTGGCCTCATCTTTGAAAGCAACCCAACATAGAAGTGAGGAACCACAATCAACAGTGATAGTTATTCAAAGGCCACAGGGACTGAGTTTGTAAAGTGAAATGCCCATCAGGCCTCTCCGTTTACAATACTAACAGCATTGTTGCCACCCTCTCCTCCTTTCCCACTTAAAAAATGGAATAATAATTTTTTCAAAGGTTTCCCAAATGGGGCTGCTGAAGTCACTCGTGCCCCATTCCTCTCTGCTTCTTGTCAGGGAATCTGCTATTCCCCAACAGCTCAGATTAAGTACTCTGTCAGGAAGATAATGGAGCAGTTACTTTACCCTAGTGGTTTGCGTTGCCTGAAGCTTTGTTTTGAAGCAGCAAATAGCCTGCTGATTTCTCCCTGTGCAACCAGCTAACATGTGGCATTCATGAGGATTGGAAGCAGCTGGGAGAGCCAGAATAAGTGTTAAGGCCAGGAGTCTTCTCTTTGTTGTCTGGCCTTGGTTTTCTTGTTTTTCTCTAGACGGTAAACTCGTTGTGGACAGGGACTGTGTGTCCACTAATTTTGTTGTAGTGTGTTCTCCCAAATCCTTAGTACAGTGTTCTGCACATAAGTGCTCATTAAATATCATTGGTTGGTTGATGGATTCCACCCGCCTTTTCATTTCTAAGAAAAATTTGGGTTGGAGAAGCAACCTCCTTTAGTGTGAGGATGTGGAGGAGTTTCCCTTAGAAAGCTACAAACAGCTTCCCTCACTTATTATTATCATTATTATTATTATTATAGTATTATCATTATTATTTTGGTATATGTTAAGCACCCACTATGTGCCAAGAACTGTTCTAAGCACTGGAGTAGATAAAAGATATTAAGGTTAAACACAGTCCCTGTCCCACAGAAGGTTCACTGTCTTAATCCCCATTTTACAGATGAGGACTGAGACACAGAGAAGTGAAGTGACTTGCCCAAGGTCACACAGCAGACAAATTGGGAGAGCTAGGATTAGAATCCATGACCTTCTAACTCTCAGGCCCATGCTCTATCCACTAGGCCGGGCTGCTCTGTCTGCATCCTCACACCAACCTCACTGCAACCAAATTAATCAATGGTATATATTGAGCACTTATAAGAAGAGCACTGTTAAGTATTTGGGAGAACACAATATAACAGAGTTGGTAGACACATTTCCTGCGCACAGCAAGCTTACAGACTAGAGGGGTAGGTAGATATTAATATAAATAAATTAAACAAAAGTGCTGTAGGGCTGAAAGAGGGGTGACTAAAAGGTGCAGATCCAAGTGCAGGGACCATGCACCAAAAGGAAGTGGGAGAAGAGGAAATGAAGTTTTAGACAGGGAAAGCTTCTTGAAGGACATGTGCTTCTAATAAGGTTTTGGAGGTGGGGAGAGTGATCATCTGTCAGAAAGGAAGAGAGAGAGTGTTCCAGTCCAAAGATAGAATATGGGTGAGAGGTCAGTCACAAGATGGATGAGATTGTGGTACAGTGAGTAGGTTGGCAGTAGAGGAGCTAAGTTCGTTCAGTTGTATTTCTTGAGCACTTACTGTGTGTAGAACACTATACTAAGCACTTGGAAAGTAAAATTCGGCAACAGATAGGGACAATTCCTACCCAACAACGGGGTCACAGTCTAGAAGGGGGGAACAGACAGCAAAGTAAAACGGAACAAGTAGACAGGTATCAGTACCATCAAAACTGGTAAATAAAATCATAGATATATACATATCAATAAAATACTGTAATAAATATGTACAAATATACACAAATGTTGTGGGGTGGGGAAGGCAGTAGAGCAGAGGGAGGGAGTAAGGGCAATGGGGAGGGGAGGAAGAGCAGAGGGAAAGAGAGGGCTCAATCTGGGAAGGACTCCTGGAGGAAGTGAGCCCTCAGTAGGGCTTTGAAGAGGGGAAGAGAGTTTGGTGAATGTGAGGAGGGAGGGCATTCCAGGTCAGAGGTAGGACATGGGCCAGGAGTCGATGGCAGGACAGGCGAGCACGAGGCACAGTGAGGAGGCTAGTGGCAGAGGAGCAGAGGGTGCGGGGTGGGCTGTAGATGGAGAGAAGGAAGGTGAGGTAGGAGGGGGCAGGGAGATGGAGAGCTAAGTGTGCAGGATGGATTGTAAGAGGGAACAAGGTGATTGAGTGCTGATGGTAAGGAATTTCCATTTGATGTGGAGGTGGATGGCCAACTACTGGAGGATCTCGAGGAGTGAGGAAACACGAACAGAACGGTTCTGAGATAAATGATCTGGGATGCAGAGTGAAACATACACTGGAGTAGGGAGAGATAAGAGGCAGGGAGGTCAGTAAGAGGCTGATGCAGTAATCGAGGCAGGATAGGATAAGTGCTTAGATTGATGTAGTAGCCGTTTGAATGGAAAGCAAAGGGTGGATTTTAGCAATGTGAAGGTTGAACTGAAAGGATTTGGTGACAGATTAAATATATGGGTTGAATGAGAGAGATGAGTTGAGGATAATGCCAAGGATACAGACTTGTGAGACAGAGAGGATGGTGGTGCTGTCTGTATTGATGGGAAAGGCAGGGAGAGGTCAGACTTTAGATGAGTAGATAAGGAGTTCTGTTTTGGACATGTTACGTTTGGGGGTCGGGACATGCAAGTAAAGATGTCTATTAAACATTTAAAGTACAATGGAGTAAGTAGATGTGATCTCTGCTCTTGAGCTGAAAAACATATCTTTACAAATCACTGTTTACCATTTGATCAAGGGTGAGCTGGAAGCCCGTCTAAGTGATGTAAGGAGTTGGATGGACCAAAGTCCAGAGGGTCCATGGGATAGGAAGGGTAGGCTATCTCTAGGGTTCTGGCTTCCAGATTTTGCCACAGTGATTTAACAACAATTTTCCATTCTTATATTTTGGTCTGCCTTCAAAGTATTTCTTTTTTTTTCTGCCTGCTCTCCACTCCCACCCAACTTGGAAAACTGAATCAGTGCTTTATCTCTGCAGAAATAGATAGGATATAGCCTCAAGTATCTCTAATCAGGTTTTGTTTCTGGGCAAGGGTCTCTACTCTGACACTGAAGTAGTTTTGGTAATGAAGGGCATAGGTGTAAGCATCATCAAGCAGAGCCCTGTGCTCTGTGTCCCCAAATAAGAATAGATTCTACTTGCAAATCAAGACTGACTAAAATGACAGTGGAGTCAGACACTACGTGCTTTTCATCCATGCCAACTTCATTTGCAGCTTCACAACCATCAGCCTGTGCAATTGGGTACTCTTGCTTTGAATAACAATATTTGTCATTCAGTAGCATGATTCATCAGGAGATCTCAAAGCATACTTTGACTATGAACCCAAGTGGGGCATATCTGATTGGATTAACTCATATCTACCCCAGCACCTAGAACCAGCCTAGTGGCCAGAGCACAGGCTTGAGAGTCAGAGGTCGTGGGTTCTAATCCCAGCTCTATCACTTGTCTGCTGTGACAAGTCACTTCACTTCTCTGTGCCTCAGTTACCTTGTCTGAAAAATGGGGATTGAGACTGTGAGCCCCACGTGGGACAACCTGATTACCTTGAATCTACCCCCGCGCTTAGAAGTGTTTGGCATATAGTGAGCGCTTAACAAATACCATCATCATCATGTACTAAGTGCTTAACAAATACAGTATTTTAATAAATGTTTGATATTAACACATGCTGCTTCACTTCAGTGAGGATGTATCACTAAAATTCAACTCCCTTTGAGATGCTACCCAAGAACTAGTTAGCTGACTGGCAAATAAGGATGCAAAATGCTCCCTGTGGGCAGGAAAGATGTCTACCAGTAGATATAGTTCCTGGTATTTGCAGTAATGGTGGGGGATTGCAATAATAATAATTGTGATATTTACATGCCTAGCACTGTTGTAAACACTGAGCTGGATGATAAGTTTGTTCCATACTGAGCTCCCAGTCATCTTTGAGTTGACCCTACTGACTCATCTAATTCCCCAGTGGCCAACAGCGATTTCAGCATATACCGTCTTTTCAGAGTGAAATCAGCATGTGCCCTTGACATTGAATTGGAAAGGGGTTACCTCTAGTCACCAATCCAACCGTGGGCTTTGAACTCAGACCTAATTCAAAGACTGCCCCTCCCTGAATCACGGGTTCTTTAGTAGTTCTTTCTGTTTTCCCATGAGTTCATTCATTCAGTTATATTTATTGAGCACTCACCATGTGCAGAGCACTGTACTAAGCACTTGAGAGAATACAATATAGCCATAAACAGACACATTTGAGTTGCCTTTAACTTGAGATGAAGCTCCAACATGATCATTTCCTCGAAATTAGCTAGGTCACACCTTGTATTTGCAAAATATTTTTACCAGACTTGGATGTAGTAGCATAATTGAAGAGGAGGCTAAGAGGAATGCTAAGAAGGGCAACAAACAGCCCATTTGAAGGGCATGCAGGAAGCTGCCTAACAGAAGGTGCTAAGGGAAGTGGAGATGCAGTAGTGTGTTTCTGGAAAGTAACTAGGAGTCCCTCTGCTTGTCTTTCACACTTTACTTTCCTAGATTTTAAGCAAATATTAGCTTTAAAAGAAAGCAGAACCACAGTCACTGTTGAGAAAAAGACAGGACGGTGAGTGGGCCAGGGACAGGAATGGTAAGTATGGGATGGTCTGATGGCCTGCTTCTAGCTGACGAGATTTAGCAAACGTTAGCAAATTGTAAACTATTAAAAAACCCCTCCTGTCCTCTGCTCATCAAAATCAAGCCTGTGGTTACCAGGTGTGTGGGGGAAGAGGGAGGTATATAGGATGGGAATTTAGTTACATTTGATAATGTGTGGTCAAATAAGCCAAACTTCAACTTGCAACTGAATCTACCTTTGACAACCCACTCATAAAATTCAGATGGTGCACCCCAGCTATGGAATGCTGGGAACCAGTGTTAATAGGCAGAGCTACCTGAGCTCCATCCTTAGAAATAAGGTGGCTCTGTATAAGCAAAGGCTTTCAGCAGCCTCCAAGGCAGAACTGCAATATGTTAAGTGCAGCAAAGGTGATTGATTACAAACTAAAGGACAGCGCTTTCTCTCCCTCTTTCCCCATTTTGTGTCTCCTCACTTTCTCTCCACACTCACCCTCCCTCTCTCTCAACTTCCTTGTTCTTTCCCACCCTCCCTCCTCCTTTCCCCTCTCTTTTTTGTGGTATTTTTAAAGTGCTTACTATGTGCCAGACACTGCACTAAACCTGGGGTAAACACAAGCTAATCAGGTTGGACACAGTCCCTGTCCCAGGTGGGGCTTACAGTCGTAATCCCCATTTTACAGATGAGGTAACTGAGGCACAGAGAAGTGAAGTGGCATGCCCAAGGTCACAAAGCAGACAAATGGCAGAGCTGGGATTAGAACCCAGTTCCTTCTGACTTCCAAGGCCATGCTCTTTCCACTAGGCCTCTCTTTTTTATTTTCTCCCTCCTTCCTTCTTTTTGCCCCTAATTCCTTTTCTGTCTCTCTCTCTCTCTCTCTCTCTCAATGTGATCTCTCTCTCTTTGTCACACACACACACACTGTTCTAAAGTAGAATGTAGATACCTATTGGGAAATTCAGATGTTCTGAAATTAAGGACTAGGGGAAAAGAGGGTGAGGAAAATTGAGCTGCAGGGTCACTCCAGGTCAGGCTGGAGTCCTGATCCAATCCCAGTGGTGCCAAGGAGAGATGAGGTCTCCTTGAGCAACAGTGAGGGATAGATCAGGAATCCAGTCTGACCTAATGGAATCTATAGCCTCAATCTCTCCACTCCTTCACAACCAAATGAGTGATCAGGGATCTGATCCAATCCATGTGATCTGCCTTTATTCATCCATCCATCAGCCCCACAGCACTTATGTACAAAGCCCTAATTTATTTATATCAATGTCTATACCCTTCTCTAGAATAAGCTCTATGTGGGAGGGGAACACATTCACTTCAATCGTATTTATTGAGCTCTTATTGTGTGTAGAGCACTGTGCTAAGCGCTTGGAATGTACAATTCGGCAACAGATAGAGACAATCCCTGCCCAACGACCGGCTCACAGTCTAAAAAGGGGAAGTAATGTTAGTATTTGTTAAGCACTTACTATGTACCAAACACTGTTCTAAGCAGTGGGGGTAGATACAAGGTAATCAGGTTGTCCCATGTGGGGCTCACAGTCTTCATCCCCATTTCACGGATGAGGTAACTGAGGCACAGACACATTAATTGAATTGCCCAAGGTCACAAAACTAACAAGTGGCAGAGCCAGAATTAGAACCCACATCCTCTGACTCTCAAGTCCATGCTCTTTCCAGTAAGCCATGCTGCTTCTCTTTGCATCTCCCAAGAGCTTAGTACGCACACACGGCACTCAATAAATGTGATTGATTCATTGCTCAAGGTCACAGAACAGGCAAGTAACAGATCCAGGAAAAGAATCCAGGTCCTCTGACTTCCAGGTCCCTGCTCTTCCACCAGGTCATGTCAATTCTGTAATTTTGGGGATTTCGGTCTAGGGAGAAACAGAATATCACCTGCAGAGGTGATTTTTTCAAGCAAGAATTTATCAAAACAAAAATTTTGACCCACTTTGAACTGGGTACATATGTGTGTATTTGGGGAAGTTCAAGCAGTTGTCCTTGAATGATTTTTCCCACAGTGCCTTTTAAGCTTGTATGGTGATGTTGTCAGAAAATACTGATGTTTGACCAACAATTCCATTGTTTTCTGCACATTTAGAAGTTGCCCTTTCCTGCTCCATAGTATTTGCAGCACCTGCGTCTGGCTTTGATTTTGCTTCTCTATATAATCACTTCTCAAAGTTTCTACTCTAAATAGTCCTCCCTCTTCCTGATTGCCCCATACCAAGCTCATTTGTCTGACATTGCTGTCTTCAATCTAGTCATTTACTACATCACTGGAGATTGTGTTTCAAATGTTCATTATCCTCTTTTGCAAAGATATCTAGTCATGTTCTGATCATTTCAGTTAATACTATGGGGCAGGGGGGTTCTGCGTGTGTGTGTGTGTGTGTGTGTGTGTGTGTTTATCAGCCAAAGGACCTACACTTTGCCCAGGTATATAAGAAGAGAGGACCAGAAGGAAACAGAGTTACAACTCTGCACCCCAGTATTGCCACAGTCACACATATTATGTATCTTTCCAAACTTTTAGTACAGTGCATTGCATCCAGTGAGTGTTCAATAAATACATTTACTACTACTATTTTCCTCAGTAAAGGCAAATTAAAAAAAAATTATTGTTTCCCAGTGATGTCCATTTCATTCCTGAGTGTGCCATTTATGCCATTATCAAATAGCCCCATTGAATTCCGTAGTTGGCTTCATGTTCTTGGTATAGTTGAAGGGTATTTTATTATTGACTTTGACATTCCTCATGAGGTGATTTTTCAACTCCTTTTTGGTTCTTCCAATTTACTTTTTACCTCTCACCTGCAACACTTTATGGGCTTCCTGAGCTCTACTCCTGTCACTGAACCACCTGTCCTGTTTTCCCTTACAAATCAAACACTCTTTATAAGAGTGTTCTTTCAGCTGTAGTTCATTATATATATCAGCAGATAAACTCTTCTAATTTATGCTCCAACAAGCTATGAACTACAGAGCAGTTTAAGTCCAGTTAAATAATTGTAACACACTAAGGGAATTTAAGGTTTTAAACCCTCAAGTAGTATTATGAAATGGGAACTAAGATAGGATGAATCACTTCTCAATCTGTGTGCTATTAATTAAATAGACACCCTGAGAACAGTCAGGGCTTCCAGGCAGACATATATTTAGGAAAAAGAAAAAAAAAAGAACATTTCCACTAATTGTCCTAGCTGAGTTCATGAATGACAAATTCCATTCTCCCCAAGAAATAAAGTCAGAGTTCCATTTGGAAATAAGAGTATTTGATTGCCTTTGGCATTTTTCAAGTCTGCCAAGGGCAGACATCTTGACAAAAAGAAACAATATTGTTTATGGCACTGGATATGTTGGAATGCCATGTCACAAACAATCACCCAATTTGTTTTCCCCACTTTTGTGTAGAAAATAGAAGGTAGGATAAAGTAAGTTTGACATTGTTAAAACCCTAGAGAAGGTGAAAAAGGTCTCTCTTTGTATATGGATAACTCCTAAAAGGCAAAGATTAGGTCTTCTTAACTTGCCATTCCTCATAGTCATATTATTATTTTTATACTATTATGACACACTAGCAATAATAATGATAATTGTGGTATTTAAGTGCTTACTAGGTCCCAAGCACCATATTAAGCACTGGGGTAGTTACAAGATCACCAGGTCCAACATGGGGCTCACAGCCTAAGTAGGAAGGAGAAGGGGTATCGAATCCCCATTTTACAGATGAGGGAACTGAGGTACAAAGAAGGTCACACAGCAGATCTTTGATTCTGATGATGCTTTAAGTGATTTTAAGTGGATCCCTTACAGTTTTAGATCGTATTGTTAACATAAGGTTAGAAACTTAGAGAAGGCACCAGTGAATAGTTGACTACCAAGGCAGATGATGTGCTTTAAAAAAAAATGCTTATGCAAGATTTGTCAAAAACCTCACTGTTCTGGTTGACAAAAGTCAACCAAGGTCTGCTCTCCAGACTCCTATTGTGTAATGACCTCTTAATCCAAATCAACCCTAGCTCCTGTCCTTGAATAAATTGGTTTAAGAATCTCTGCTAGACTGGAGCGGCACTGTATTCTGGACTGTCAATATCATCAGGATTAGGATTTCTTACATTACTACCACTGTGAAATAACAAAAAGTGTATAGTCAGGGGATAATTTACTCCGAGAACAGGCATGGTAGGTCAATAAAGATAAAATGTATTTATCTAGTTGTTCATTTATCTTATTTATTTCAGTGCCCCAGGGACCCTGGACAAAAGCCTAATTCAACATTCAAACTAATTCAGCAGTTGAAAATCCCTTCCCATAGCCCTGTCTCTCTTTGTCATTTTCTTCTCATCTGCCTCCTGACATTTGCTCCATTCCAATCCAGTTTGGCTCCTCTCTGACTGACACAGGGACTGAAGTGAGTTTGAGTCAGTCACTTGCCCACCAAAACCTTGCTCTATTATCCCTCCTTACCTCTCAATAATGGAAAGAGGAGAGAGGTTTAGACTGAAAGCTTGTTGCGGACAGGGAACGTGTCTCTCAGCTCTGCATCCTATACTCCCAATCACTTAATTCAGTGCTCTGTTCACGATAAACACTTGGTAAATATCATTGATTGGTTTAGGCAAGGGGTCGAAAAGGATTCAATTTGGGGGAATTTAGGGTAAAGCAAGTGCAGGATGATTAGCTGAGGGAGAGTGAATGCTAGTGAGATTCTGTCAGGTCATGTGTCCAGTACCCCACATCCATAAAAATGTTAAATCTGACCCTTGCACCATGTTCAACTACCCCCAGCAATAATAGAGATTTTTATCCCAGTCATTTAACTCCAAGTACATAGGAAGCGCTGAGATTGTACGCTCTCTTGAGATTCCCACCTTCTAATAATACTCCTTTGAACTTCCACAGCACCTTGTTTCCTCAGGTTTACAGCAGTTTGTTCCTGTGAGATCCTATTTTCTTTCTCTCAAAGGGTTAGATGCTGAGGCAGAGGGACTCCTGGGAAGGATGAGCTCGAAAGCCAGGGACTGTGTTGAATCTATGCGGCAAACAGTTCCCTAGGTACTCGTTGCTTCTCAAGAAATGGGAAGTAATAAGGGTTATGGGCTTAGCCGGTGCTAAGAACCTGGACGTCCATAGTCTCACTTCAGTGCTCTGACCCTCTGGGATGAGTCCCCTGGGTTTTTCTCCTCCTGTATCTCAGGTATCATGCTAGATGTTTAGGGCATTTTTCCACCACTATCAGGGCACTAGGGGACTATCAGGGCACTAGGGGACAATTTCGCTGCTGCTGCTGCTCAGCATTGTGTAGCTGGTTCTTCTTTTCCCAAACTGATTCACTTTGTTTCCTCAATGCTCCCAATCATTCTAGATCTGGTCCTGGGGATAATCTGGGAGATTGATTCCATCACCCAGGGCCCAGCATTCCTGTGCTCCACTCTCCGAGCTCAGCAGTTCCCTTCCCTTCCTAACCCCTTCACCATGAGCAATCAGTTTTGTCTGTTGGCTAATATATTTTCTGCAGCGGGAACAAATCCCTTAGTAATAACACATACCCAGCTGGCCTCCAACTCCCCTGTGTTTTCAATCTCCAGACATCTCTTTGAAGTTGCCATCAAAATGGCTTATGAACTTGTGCTGTGGGCAGGAAAGCCGAGGATTGAAACTGTGACCATTTCTGTTGTTGCATTAATAATTAAAAAACAGATGCCATTTATGAATAAAAGTGAAAGCCATTTCCTCCTGTCTGATTTTTTTTTTTTTTTGCTTCCCAAAATAGCCTGAGTCGAAGTGTCTGCAGCTTGACATTTCCTGGGGAGTATGAAAAGAAAGAGAAGGTTGCCCTGGGGATGTGCTGAATACAACTCCTCTCTATCAATCAGTCATATTTATTGAGTGCTTACTGTGTGCAGAGCACTGGACTTAAGGACTGGGGAGAGTGAAGTGTAACAGAGTTGAGAGACACATTCCCTTCCTTCAACAAGCTTGCAGTCCAGAGGGTCTCTAGCCCTGATTCTCCCTCCCTGGCTCAAATGGGTCTTTCCTTTCAAATGGGAGAGATGATGATGACGACAGTATGTGTTAAGCACTTACTATATGTCAAGCACTGTTCTGAGACCGAAGGTAGGTACAAGTTAACCAGGTTGGATACCATCCTTGTCCCACAGTGGACCCCCAGCCTCGGTAGAAGGAAGAACAGTCAGTGAATCCTCATTTTATAGATGAGGAAACTGTGGCACAGAGAAGTTAAGTGACTTGCCTAAGGTCACAAAGCAGGCAAGAGACAGACCTGGGTTTAGAACCCAGGTCCTCTGATTCCCAGGCCTGTGCTCCTTTTACCAGGCCATGCTGCTTGTCATAAGATGTTGGTTTTGCTCTACCAAAATCTGGGTTCAAAAGAAGATTATTTTAGCTTTCTCTAGCACCTGCCGCATTCCAAGTAAGTCCAATTGCTTTCCTTAGGTGCTAGCGGTATAGGCAATGTGACAAAGTAGGAGAGATGTTGCACAGTAACATATTGAGAGGCTTGGGTAGCCACTGTCACCATGGGGTGTACTGCAGAAATTCTGCCCCCCAGTGATGTCCTCTTAGCTTATTAAGCCCAGTGGAGCTTAACAATACCCTGTCAGTACCCTGGAATTAGCTCCTCTTCTCTGAGAGACACCAGGAGTGTAATGACATTTCAGAGAATGCTAATGGTACATTTGGAGCCTTTCACCCCTCTGAGATGGCTGCCCTTTTGGCTTTAATGATGGTTCTTGAGTTAGAGAGAGGCTCTGAACCTCCTTCTTGCTCTCTTTCAGGCCCTCCCAGTTGAAGAGATTAATTTGCCACCTGCTAACGAGCCATGTCCCCTGATTTGTTCCTATAGACAGGATCTGCCAATCATGTGATCTATCACTTCATTCAATCGAATTTATTGAACGCTTACTGTGTGCAGAGCACTGTGCTCTAATGCTTGGGAGATTACAGTACAACATAGTGGGTAGAAACATTCCCTGCCCATAATGCCTCTATAGTCTAGAGATGCAATCTTACCTGGGCAATTTGCTTTACTAACATATGTGCATCTGCTCCATTTTATCAGAGAGAATTCTGGAAGTGAGGCTAGGTTGTTATGAAGAGGTGAAAACTTCAAGGCAGGATCATAAAACAATGGGGAAGTGGAGTGTAATCAGTCCACGACTATCAGAGTAATGTTCATCCTCTGGAGAGATCCTGATATATATAGGCAAGACTCCAGATTGCCAGAAACCAAACTGTAATGATAGTCATCTTCCATTATTTTATATCAACCTTGAAAACAAACCCAGATATTGTTCAGTTTACCCAACCTTTTCACCATTAGTTTAAGGCTATGCCTAGACACCTTAGTTCCTACGTTATGCTCCTATTCTAGCATTAGCCTAGCATGTGGCAGTGTGTTTGAAGGGGTAAGGGGTTGCTAACAGTGAGGAAGAGCTGCACCCCCATCTCCTTGTCTGATTCTCATTTTCTACCTCAAGTATCTAAATCTTCTCCCTCCCAATCCTAAGAATGGGGAGGGAGCTAATGTCTTGTGGGCAGGGAAAGTAACTATCAACTCTGTTATATTGTATCCTCCCAAGTGCTCAGGACAGTGCGCTACACACAGTAAACACTCAATTAATACAATTGCCTGATGTCTCCAAAGCCATGGGCCTAAAGTCTACACTTGCCAAACCCTCATGGGTCACAGAACAGGCTTATTTCCCCCCACCATGATGGCATCCAGGTGTTGAAATTATTGAAATTAACATTCTTTTCCACTCACCTGGGATCACTTATTTACCTTAGGCAGGTAATCAAAAAATCAAAGGCATTTATCAAGCACTTACTGTGTGCAGAACACCATGCTAAGACCTTGGGAGCATACAATACGACCGAGTTGGTAGGCACATTGCCTGCCACAGAGAGCTTAGACTACAAGGGGAGGCAAATTAAAATAAATTATGGATATATCCATAAGTGCTGTGGGACTGAGGGTGGTGTGAATATCAAGTGCTTAAAGGGTACAGATCCAAGTGCCTAGGCAACGCAGAAAGGAGAGGGAATAGGAAGAGAGGAAATGATAGAAACCTGCTTGATGACAGCATTACATTGTTAGAGCATCTGCTTCTAATGTACTCGAAACACTCTCCAGATATGTATTAACCTATTCATTTATTACAGTATTCCTGTGGTATCAGGTCTATAGGCAGTCTGTTTGGAGGGTGGAATTGTTAAGAGGAGAAACAACCAGAACCTCAGTCTCTTCAGTATCCATGGATAGGGTGATCCATTCAAAATATACTACTTGCTATTTAACTTTATGTGACTTTATACATGATCTGTCTTAAATGGGTCACCAGATATACCTTTCAATCATCAATTTGTTGAGGACATAAAAATCCCACCACCCTGAGGGTTTATTAAAGCCCATGTGAGTGGGTGTGCAATGGACATCTAAAGGCATGTACCATGAATGGGTAACCTGGGTGCACATTCTAGAGTGATACTCCTGAGGGCCAACACCCGCCACCCATCAAAGGGTGGGAGATGGGGAATAGAAGTTTGGGTTTGGAACGGAGGGTGTTGGTTCTTCCTGGGGAGCAAAAGAGCGAGAGTAGGGCATGATCTTTTCCATACCTTTCTCCTCCACCAATCAACAAAGGGGTCCCTTACTCTGTCCACCAGCCAGGAATTGCAGAAGTAACTTGGAAAGCATCATTCCACACAGATATGGTCCGGAAAAGGATGAAAATCTGGGCAATCATAGATTGTGAGCCCCAAGATGGGCAGGGACAATGCCTAATTTTCACCTGTGTATTCTCTCCCAGTGCTTAGTACAGTGCTCTGCACCAGAGTGCTTAATAACTATCATCATCATCAATGGTATTCATTGAGTGCTTACTGTTTGCAGAACACTAGGGAAGCAGCATGGCTCAGTGGCAAGAGCCCGGGCTTGAAAGTCAGAGGTCATGGGTTCAAATGCCGGCTCTGCCACTTAGCTTTGTGACTGTGGGCAAGTCACTTAACTTCTCTGTGCCTCAGTTACCTCATCTGTAAGATGGGGATTAACTGTGAGCCTCACGTGGGACAACCTGATTACCCTGTATCTATCCCAGCGCTTAGAACAGTGCTCTGCACATAGTAAGTGCTTAACAAATACCAACATTATTAGTTTTAAGTGCTAGGGAGAATACAATTCAACAGAGTTGGTGGACACATTCCCTGCCCACAGGGAGCTTACTGGTTAGAGGGGGAACTATTATTATTACTACTGCTAGAGACCTTTGAGAAGGCAGGATTGCTTCTGCACTGACATGTTCCTTCCCTGTCATCTGATAAACGATAATAACAATCATAACCATAATATTCATAATCATATTTGCTAAATGCTTACTCTGTTCCAGGCACTGTATTAAATGTTAGGATAGATAAAAGATAATCAGAATGAACACAGTCCCTATCCCACACTAGGCTCACAAACAGGAGGGAGAACATTTACAGAGGATGCAATTAAGGCACAGAGAAGTTAAGTGACTTGTCCAAGGTCACACAGCAGGCAAGTGCCAAGCTGGGGTTAGAACCCAGGTACCTTGACTCCGAGGCCTGTGCTCTTTCTACTAGTAGTGGGAATACTGTGTATGAATAATATTAACTAATGGTATTATTATTATTTTGAAATGTATTAATTTCACCATTACATTTGGATTTTTCCCTTTATTCACCCCGCTCTCGGCCCCACAGCACTTAGGTACATATCCGTAATTTGTTTATATTAATGACCGTCTCCCTGTCTAGACTGTAAGCTCACTGTGATCAGGGAACATGTCTATGTTGTTATACTGTACTTGCCCAAGCAGTTAGTTCAGAGTTCTACACACAGTAAGTGCACAGTAAATATGATTGATTGATTATAAAGCTATAAGTCTCAGTAAGGATGGAAAAGTCCAAGAGCATGTGGGAGCAGGTTTTATCCCCGGCCCCTTGCTCATAGAGCATTCTGGGAGCTGGAGTTCCTGGTGGAGGGAGGGAAGGCAGTGGTTACCACAACTATCTTTCCACAAGAGAGATGGAAACAGGGGCCTAGTGATGACTCTTCCTATTTCTCCTGCCCCTAGGCAAAGTGTCTGTGTTCCATCATCCTATGAAGATATTCGAGTTTGGGCCTCCTGCCAAATTCCTACCTGTCATCCCATATTCTGTCAAACTCTTCATGTGGCAGCCACTCATTCAGCCCTGGGGATGACTGGTATCTCACTCACCCTGGGGCGACACATTCTCAAATGTAGTGTGCTCTTTGTGGGGTATGAAGCAAAAAAGGTAGTGTGACAGGACTCGATTACTTAGGATTTCAGGAAAATTCCCACTCCATCTCCCAAAAGGAACTCAGAGACCCACTTGACAAATCTTTCCTTCCTTTTCAGCAGAGGAGAGAAGCCTAATGCCTGTTCAATCCCTTGATTGTCTAGAAACAGGAGAAAGAATATAAATCCATCAAGAAGGGGAGTCAGAGGCCAGAGATCTAGCCGAGGGACTGTTATAATAGCCCATGAAAGTCCACTCACGAGTTAATGAGATGGCCAGAGGAAGGGTATCAAAAACCTAAAGGGGCTAAATCAGTCAGTCTTATTATTGAACACTTATTGTGTCCAGAGCACTGTACTAAGTGCTTAAGAGTACACTATAACGAAGTTGGTAGACAAATTCCCTGGCCACAGTGAGCTCACAGTTTAGAGAGGGAGACGCATTGATATAAATTGTAGATATGTAAATCAGTGCTGTGGCTCAGGGATGGGTGAATAAAGGGAGCAAATTCAAGTGCACCCATGACACAGAAGGGAGTGGGAGAAAAAGAAATGAGGGCTCAGGGAAAGCCTCTTGGAGGAGATATGCTTTTAATAAAGCTTTGAAGGTGGAGAGAGTAATTGTCTGTCAGATATGAAGAGGGATTAATTATTCTATTAGTAGAAACTCAACTTGGGCTCATTTTCATGGGTTAAGAAATCAGTTTTGCTGAAATACCAACTGTCAGTTTAACCATATTGACTGTTCTGGTCAGCAGCCATTAGAGGAAGTGAGGCAGTGTGATCTAGTGGAAAGAGCATAGCCTTGCAAGTCAGGGGCCTGGGTTCTGATCCCATTTCTGCCACTTGTCTGCTCCATGACGTTGGGCAAAACACTCAACATTTCTCTGTGCCACAACTCCTTCATCTGTATAATTGGGAATAAATACCTGTTCTCCCTCCCTTAGACTGTGAGCCCCACCAGAGGGGAAAGGGATTGTGTCCTATCTGATTACCTCTTATCTACCCCTGTGCTTGGCACAAAGCAAGTGCTTAATCAATAGCACTGAGTGTCTCAGTCCCAAAAGAATGGTCTCCTAAACCAAATCCAACCAAATTGAGCGCTTTCCAGGGGTATTTGCGGTTTAGTGGCCTCTCATGAGAAAAATTGCCCATATAAGACTGAATTGTATCTAAAAAGAATAAGTCAAGAAGGACTTCCTGACAGGCAGCCCTCAAGACTCAGAAGGAGAAAATGAATTCAATTGACTTTTTTTACATTTTTAATCCCATATTAAACTGACAGTAATATTATTTTGTGTCTAAAAAGTGTATGTCAATTTCCATGCCACCTACCTTCTGCTCATTTACATTTTTCACCACTTTCAAGGTGAAAAGCAATTAAAAACAAATGAAAGAAATACTATTCAATTTCCAGGGTTTTAAAACTCTATACAAAGCATTTTCCCCAGCTTGACCTGGTGTAGGGAACTTCCAAAGGCATAGTCAAAATCTGGCAGTGATATTTTTCTGCTTCTCTCTCTCTCTCCCCCTCCCTCTCCTTCCCTCACTTCTCTTCTCTATAGCTCCAATTTCCTGCACAATTCACACTCCATTTCCTACATGGTCCTTCTTCCCCAATGGCCACTAGAAACCAAATCAGATCTCAGAGTTAGGGTATAAGCCTGTTAACTGAAGAGGCTCATGGATGAATGGATGCTATAATATTATCTACTTTCCAGAGAGCAGGACTCATCAGAAAAAGTGGGTTCTAGTCAGGAAAGACTGGTCCAATGGCAGTTCGGTATGGTATTTATTAAGTGCTCATTTTGAAATAAGCACTGTGCTAATGATGGTGGTGAATACAAAATAATCATTACCATCAGCAGCAGTCTAGAATGCAGGAAAGAAAAGAAGTCCAATTCAATTTTAGAAAGCATACCAAATGATCACGAGATTAGATGAACGATAGAAGGCAACCTGATACAGAGATCACTTCTCCAGTTCATATCACCCAACTCTTTTGCGGAGCTCCAGGGAACTCCTAACCCCAACTCCCCCATCCTCCCCCAACACATCCACGGCTAGTTTACCTGGGCCGCTTCCTCTGGTCCTGGCCAGTACCTGGCTACCTGCTGTCAGAATAGAGCAGGGGCTGAAAGCTGAGACTGGGCAAGGAGCTACATCAGTGTGCCTCCCCAACACAGCATGATCCAACTTCCTGAGTCATCCTCCACCATGCCCATGAGTTTTTAAGCTGCAGGGGAGGAATGGGATTCCCAGAAATCCCCAAGGGTGATAGGAAATGCCCCCGGGCCATGGGGGGACACATGGCCAAGCTCTTCCATTTCCCTCAGTACTGCTGGGTTCCCGGTCTCCTCTTCCATGCAGCCCTGAGTAGAGGGCTGGGGCCTCAGTCTTCCCCCCGGGGCTGTACAAAGACCTACTCCCGTTCACAGTCCCACGTGCCCTCCAGCTCACCACCTCACTGAAATGACCTGTTGGCTCCACTCTGCCCATCCCCCTCTCTTTCACCATCTGCCAGTTCCCAACCCACCCACCCTCTCTAATGGTGAGGTGTGAGGGCAAGAGGGGCTGAATGGAGGGAAATTGGAAATCCCATGGGGATTTAAAAAATGTATACAAGGGGAAAAACAAAGCTTTGTAGAGAGTATGTCGGGGCAGCAAGGAGGATTTTAGGAGAGGAAAGAGGGAGCAGAGTACTATTTCAGCCCCAGACTCAGGGTCCATGATTCCTGGAGCTACAGACCAGGGCAGGAGGATGAAAATGATTTAGGAGAGTATGGGGGAGCAGAAGATAGCTGTCACACATCACAGTAGGATAATAGGGACTCTGTGTTTCCTGATAAGGTCTGGTGTGGGTGCCATCTTGGAATCATCAAGTGATATTTTGCTGCCCTAAACTAGGTGCCACTGTCAACGACTTTCCTCAATTACAGTCTGAAGTTGGACCTGGGGGTAAGGTAGAGATTCTCATCTCCCTTTTTTAGAAGGTAAATATACGCTCAGAGAGATTGAATGACTTATTTGAAGTCATGCAAAAATCCATTGGAAGGACTAGATCTAAAATCAAGTCCCCATCTCCCAAGCCAAGGGGGATTTCACAAGACCGAACCACTTCCTTCAGCGCTGGCACAGATTAGATGGGAAGGGACGTTAGATGAGGTGAGTTCAGAAGTTATAGTGAAGAGACCGACTCAGGATGATGCAGAGGCCCCTGAGAGTTTCTCACTCATCAGGAACTGCTCTGAGCTCAAAGTGCCTCCCTTCACGTAATAAGTCTCTCCTACTAAAAGAAAATGGATGGCACTTAATGGGCAGAGCAGTAAGTGCTTTGGATGCGTTAGTAGAAAATATCTATAGTTTTCATGGAAATCCCATTCATCTATTATTATGGACAACTACTGTGCCCCAAGAGCGGACTCATCAACAAGTAGGGCTTCATAGAGATCCTACAGCTAGGATGTGGACTGTTATCTTTATTCTTACAGAGAATCTGTGTTTCACAAGATTCCAGCATTGCATTTCCTGGGAAAGTGCCTAATATACAGCAATTTGTGTCCAAGACACATGGAGACATTTTTCTCACGTACCCCACACCATTTGTGTTCCCTTAGAGCATTAAGAAAACAGAAGAATGCCAGAACTTGCTAAATAATTGCAGCAACCTCTAGAGTTTTGTGCTTAACACTCCACAAATGGCTTTTCTTTCCTCTTTAATCAATTGCATTATGCATTTATTACTGAGTATTTTACAATGCAGCAGAGATTATTGCTTGAATAAGTTTTATTGAATCTGAAATAAACACAAAAGACTCACTTTAGGTCATATTAGAAGGATACATTTTCCTTGCACTGAACTAAAACGTACAGATTCTGAATAAGCCGATTGTCTCCTATTCAGATGGAAAGCTGCCCCATCAAAGTGACTCACAAAGTATATAAATTCTGAGTGAATTGAACAGTGCTGCAAGTTTCAGAAAAAGAGAAAAAAACATCCTATTGAAATCACCCTAAAGCAAAGTAGTACATAGGAGAAACAATCGCTTGCTTTTATGCTGAATAGTCTGGTATTCAGATGGCCATTGCAGTATGGAGTTGGCACTGGAGAATTTCATGTCTAGTATTGATATTTTCAGCACACCCACCTTCGTCAGCTCCTACAACCTATTTCCATAGAGGGGAATGCATTTGAGGTTGGTGGCGGTGGGTGATCTGGGAACCCAGGAGAAATGCTCTAATAATAATAATAACTGTGGTATTTGTTAAACACTATGTGCCAGGCACTGTACTAAGCACTGGGGCAGGTACAAGCCAGTAGAGTTGGAAACGGACCCTGTCCCTTGTGGGGCTCACAATCTCAATCCCCATTTTACAGATGAGGCAACTGAGGCATAGAGAAGTGAAGTGACTTGCCCAAGGTCACAAGTGGCAGAGCTGGGATATTGATGCTTGTCTACTTGTTTTGTTTTGTTATCTGACTCCCCCTTCTAGACTGTGAGCCCGTTGTTGGGTAGGGAATGTCTCTATCTGTTGCTGAAGTGTACTTTCCAAGTGCTTAGTAGAGTGCTCTGCGCACTATAAGTACTTGATAAATACGATTGAATAAATGAATCAATTGAATGAATGATGGAATGGCAAAGACTTCCATGAAAATGGCTTCTGAAAGACTGTCACAGCACACTCCATGCCAGTAAGTCCAAGTAATGGCATGCAGCTTAGATTTGTTTTTTGAATGTCATCACTGGCCACCCTATTTATAAATATGGAAAGCCTTTAGAGACAGATTGGGACCAGCCCCAACCAGTCAGATGTTTAGTAGTAAGGCCAGGGGTTTCTCCTCCTATGCAGTGTCCATCCCACAATGAGCCTTAATGCACAGGAGGTCCAGAAGATCGAAACCATTTCTGGAACAGTATAATTCATGTAGCTGGATAGGTCCGTTGGCCGTTACCTCCACACCCACTGAAGATAGTCATTTTTCTACAATCATTTTTGGCTCAGGTCATCCTGAAAGCTACCTGGGTGTGCGCAAGTGAACTGAACCCTGCAGTATGACTCATCAATAACCTGAATTTCCAGGATCTCCTGCCTATGACCTGGAACTCTTCCTCCTTTATACTTGACAGGTTATCGCACTCCCCACATTCAAAGCCTTATTAACATGACATTTCCTCCAAGAGGCCTGCCCCAACTAAGCCCTCATTTCCTCTTCTGTCCCTTGTATGTCACCCTTGCAATTGGATTTGCAACCTTTATTTGCACCTCCTCCCACCCAAACCCCACAGCACTTATATACAAATCCTCAATTTATTCATTTTTATGTCCATAATAATAATAATGTTGGTATTTGTTAAGCGCTTACTATGTGCAGAGCACTGTTCTAAGCGCTGGGGTAGACACAGGGGAATCGGGTTGTCCCATGTGGGGCTCACAGTCTTCATCCCCATTTTACAGATGAGGGAACTGAGGCACAGAGAAGTTAAGTGACTTGCCCACAGTCACACAGCTGACAAGTGGCAGAGCTGGGATTCGAACTCACGAGCCCTGACTCCAAAGTCCATCTTTCCCTCTAGACTGTAAGCTTGTTATGGATATGGAATTTGTCTACCAATTCTATTACATTGTACTCTCCTAAGCACTTGGTAGAGTTCTCTGCACACAGTAAGCACTCAATAAATACCTTTGATTGACTGATTGATTGATCGATCCTTAGACCCTGAGATGACAGGAGTCCGATTAGACCTCTGGGGGATATTCCAGACAGATTTAAGAAGTCACCCCCAACCTTCCTCTTCTGGTCTCCCATCAGATTACCAAGAAGGACTTATCCTGATTCAAACCCATGGGATTCAGACAGTGCTGGGCCTTCTTTGGTAATGCAACAAGCCGAATGTTGTTCATTGTGTTACAGTATTCTGGGAAAATAATTTATGGATAAGACATTTTAATGGCTTGCAGTCTAAATGGTCTCTCCCTGAGGGCCTTACTTTCTCCTTGACAGTAGCAAGATTCTGAAACAGGCATGGAAACATCAAGTGGTATCAACCATAATAATAACTATGTCTTAGCCTTCAGCTGTATTGTTTCTTGACTGATTTCATCTTGGCAGCTCACACATACATTTTGCAGCCCCAAGGAAAATACAGTACAAAGTGGAATTCCTACCAAAACACACACACATACATACACATTCTCCCCCACACACATAGAGATCTTTATTTAGATTTATCTTTTTTTAGGGCAGGGCAAGACTTGAAAAGTGAAAACACATCTGATTCCAGATGTTTGGATCCTGAAGATTCAATATTGAATTTTGAACCTAAGCACCTCCTTCAGCATTCCCATCCAGGAAGTTTTCCTCCTAAACAGTAGGAGGTGGGTTTAGAGAGAACGAGACACCCTCAACTTAATTATCACCATCAATAACTGCACTCCTTGACCCAATCCTCATGCAAAAGTCCCATGAGAAGGTCTCTGGCTCTTTTCACTGTCATCTGGAGGTAGTATCCTTACATCTACTGATTCTAAGCTTGAAGCACCCTAATCGACTAATTGAAGGCTGCTACTTTTTATCTTTTCCAAGCACAGGCTTGGGAGTCAGAGGACCTGGGTGTTGGGTTGTTTTTTTTTTTCTCTTATGGTATTTGTTAAGTACTTACTATGTGTCAGTTTCTGTTCTAAGTTCTGGGGTAGATACACGTTTATCAGTCTGGATACAGTCCCTGTCCCCCTTGGGGCTCACAGTTTAAGTAGGTGGGAGAACAGGTATTGAATCCCCATTTTGCATTTGCGGAAACTAAGACCTAGAGAAGTTAAGTGACTTGTCCAAGGTCACACAGCAAGCAAGCAAAGCACAGAATCAGATTAATCAGGTTTGACACAGTTCTTGCCCTATGTGCGGCTCAGAGTCTAAAGTAGGAGAGAGAACAGGTATTGAATCCCTGTGGATTCAATAGATGGATGAATTATTTGTACCTGAAAATATTTGAATATATCTGGTCAGGCTTTACTGATGTAGACAATTTGTATGCATAGACTCATGATCCTGGAGAGTGAGAGTGGTTTTAGATTCAGAAGATTGAGGAGAGTTTAGAACCAGTCTTCAGAGCAGGTATATTGATTGAGCATGCTTGTTTGGACATTTTAAGTGATTGGATGAATTTGGCATAATGGACAAAATTTAGCAGGGGAAAATTTAGTCTGGGTACCAGGAAAATGGAGTCATCATGAGCAGGGCTGCCCTATGCAAATGGTGGAAGTCTCATTTACTAAAAGTCATTTAGAACTAGACTCGAAAAACATTAGCAACACTGCTGGAGGGAGTAATTCTGATTTGGCAAGGCAGAGTAGATGGCCTGCAAGACCTTACTAGCCATCTCTAATATCTGGGATATTAAATGGTGTGCATCCCCATTTACCATCTGCTCAACTCTGGTGAGAAGGCATCTCACAGCTCTTTGTCAAACTAAGCGGAAAAGAATAAAGGAGCACCCCTGAAGTGCTTTTTCAGTCCTTTCTTGTGGTTAGAGGTAGAAATGATCCCTGCCAGAGTTCTGCCTCCCAATGGGCCTGTTGGAAAAATCCATCACTCAAAAATGGCTCCAAGCTCCAGTCAAAAGGATTCTTGGTCCAGGTCACCCAGTTTCACCTTGGAGGCTTGCAATTTGGTTCCTACAGCTTTATTGTAAGTTAAAAAGCTTATTGATTATGCTTTTCATAGAGTGTCATTGTAAAAAGGCACAAGAGCTGACTTCCCAAACAGGGAGGTTTGTCAGTTACCAATATCAAAGGAGATGGGAACACGGAAGCCTGCAACGCTTAGAAGGAAACCATAATGTGCGCTGTTTAATTTAGGTTCCAGAACTGCTTTTTTTTTAAAAAAAAATCTAAAGTACACATCATGGGAGTCCTTTGAAAAGAGTCCTCAAGGAACTAAGAGTAGCAAAGACTCATGAAATCAACACCCACACCCTTGCAGGAAGCCTCTTAAAGCCCATAATTGCTCTGAGTAAATCGGGCTAAAGCTACTGAGGGTCCAACCGTAACTCACTCCTCTGGGGAGGGAATAAAAAAAAAAAATCACAAAGATCTTGCTTTCTCTCTCTGGGATGTTCTCAGAGAATAGCAGCGATTGACTGCCTGCCAGGTCAGAGCAAAGAGAGGGAGGGAGAGCAGTCGAGAGAGAGCAAAGGGAACAATGTATTGTGAGAGGAAGAGAACAAGCTACTGCCTAAATAAAGCAAGTTGCGGGATTTCTTTGGAAAAGGGAGGAATGGATCACCTGCTCTGTTAATGTCGGCTCCTTTTCTGGATAAGGAAAGTGCTCTAAGGGGATGCCAAATTTGCAGTGTATTTGAAGTCAGCAGAACATAAAAATAGACCTCCTGTTTATTTTGCAGTTAAATGGATTTAGGGGTAAAATCAGGTGGAGGTGGGGGGGTGGGGGGGGCAGGAAAGTGAAAGCTCCCATATGAAATAACATTAATTGGGGACCCCAGGGAAGGAATCTCTTTGCTATACTGGCATTGTTTGCAAATAACCTTCAGGAAGTGAAATATAAATGAGTATATTAAAGGTCAGACAAAATCTCAGCCATCCAGCATCCCTCAGACTAACACTAAAGCGGTCTTACCACCCAGCCCCACAAGTTCAAGTGAGCAGTATGGTCAGAAATTGTGTTTGAGGAAGCTATTCTCTGGCATACCATTTCCCATTTGATCAGGCAACCCACTCTGAGGAAGCAGGGAGTCATATTCTGGAAAGGTTCAGGCCAGGAAGGCGTTGCCCAGGTGGGATCTGACAGAAGGTAGGGTTACATAGGTCAGTCCTGGAGGAGACTCCACCATGGTGGTAGTGAATGTACAATATATGAGAACCATGAGCCAATTTACCCTGGCAGTATGTCAGCAGGGTGGTGCTTTTTTTTTTAATAGTACTTGTTAAGTACTTACTATGTGCCAAACCAGTACTAAGCTCCAGTGTAGATACAAGATAATCAGTTTTTGTTGTTGTTGTTTTAATGGCATTTGTTAAGCACTTACTAAATGCCATGCACTGTACTAAGCTCTGGGGAGTAGATACAAGATAATCAGGTTGGACACAGTCCCTGTCCCAACTGGGGCTCACAGTCTCAGTTGTCACCCTTTGATAAATTACATGTGGCAAAATTACCATCATTCCCCGCAGCACTGCATTTGGACAGAAAAGGAGGTACAAATGAAGCTAATACCTTATTAAGGTCACATCCCCTCCAAGAAGCCTTCCCTAAGTCCTCTTTTCCCTGGCTCCCTCCCCTTCTGCATTACCTATGCACTTAGATCTGTGACTTTTGGGCATTTGATATTCGTCCAACCCTCAACCCCAGAGCACTTAGGCGCATGTATATAAGCTATATATTATAAAGTCTTTATGTTAATGTCTATCTCTCCATCTAGACTAAAATTTTTGTGGGCAGGGAACACGTCTATCAAGCTCTCCCAAACTCTGTGAATGCAATAAGTATTCAATAAATACCACTGATCCTGATAATGAGCTAAGAAAATACTCTTGAAAATCACCGTAAAGGCAAAAACATATGTCTTTAGGACTCAGTGAGTGCATCTTTTTGGTACTCAGATGGATGAGCACCAGTGAACCAGATGCAGCCATCTCCTGAATGGGCCTTTTGGACAGGTCCCCTCCGAGGAGGTAGGTAGCTCAATCAGGTGGCTGGGAGCCTGTACATCTGTGAATTGCATTTATCTGGCAACTGTTGTTCTTATTTGCACCTCTTCTCTTATGTTTATTCCTGCTGTATGTTTGCAGTTGGTGTGTCCTTGCCTATGCCATTCAGTTGCAAATTTCTCTAGAGCAGGGACAGTGTGTTTTACTTCTACTGAATGTGCCCAAAGTGAGTCCTCAGCTGTGAGGCACTCAGATATTGTTGGTGATAAAGCTGTTGCTGAAAGGCTGTAGGCTGGTACATTGAAAGGTAGGCGGGATGCTCCAAACTGTTTCTCTCAACACACTGCTCACCACCTAGTAAGCACTTAATAAAAACCATAATTGTCCTTCAATGAAATTACTGCAAGAGACTTTTAAAATCAAAGCACATCTGATCCCACAGATCTGTAGAGTTACTTTGAGAACCCAGGGTCTTCCTGGCTATAATCGAAGTTGTCCCTGAAAAGAGCTTATATCCGTGGGCTCAACACTGTGAGGGCTACACACAGTGCTTAGCGCTTACTAAGTGCTTAGTACAGTGCTCTTCACTCAGTAAGTGCTCAATAAATAGGATTGAATGAATGAATACACTGATAGGTTCAGTGTCTCTCCCCACACAGATTTTGGGGTAGCTCACCTTGCCCCTTGGGCATGGAAAGAAGTCAGAGGTAGAGCTAATATGTCCTGTTCTATGATATTTGTTAAGTTCTTACTATGTGTCAAACATGGCAACTGTAGTTCTTGTCCTTGTTGGCAAGACATGAGCTCTGACCCTGGGGACACATGAAGGTGAATCATGCATGTTGCTGCTCCCATAGGAGTGACCTCCCTGCCACAGCCCAACTGCCAGCAACAAGCAAGCAGGACCAGAAGCAGCTGATCAGGAGTCTCTGTGAGTGGGCAGGGCACCAGGAATGGTAGGGCTCTGACCTGGCCTGCGGGAATGAACTAAGGGGCAGAAGATGTAGCTGCTGCTTTTCTGGTTCTCGCTGGGTGTTAGCCACTGGGAGTCTGAGAGGAAAGGCTGTCTGACAGCTTTGGTCCCTGGCTGGGAGGACTTGGGGATCCAGTGAGAGTCCAGGGTCTCAGATTAAAAAACCATGATGGCGACACTGGCCTGTTTCCTCCCATAGCTGCAACCAAAAGCTGCACAGCCAACCGGTGCTGGTTCCGCTCGATGGGATCCATGCACCGCAGCCAGCGGCTTCTATCGCTCCCTCAGCAGGCCAACAGCCCTAACCCCAGGGAATTTGGACAAGGATAGCAAGAGTTGGTTGCTTTTTAACTTGCTAGGGCAGGACATCTCTGGAGTGTCATTCCCGGCTCCTTCTCCCTTGAGCCATTAATGTCCAGCCCAGGGTCACTGGCCAAGTTCCCAAGGTAGAAGTGGAAGAAAAAGAGAAACATGAGTAAATACCTTCCTTTTCCTCCCTCTCCCTGTTTTCCCTTTCCCTCTTTGTCTTTGCCTTCCCATAGATCTTTGCCCCCGATGTCTTGTCCCACAGTGCTCACCCCCAATTTTACCCCACTCTTACAATGAAATATAGGCAACTGGTTTCAGTGTGGGATAATGTATTGTACATTGGATATATTTAGTTGCATATTATGTGTTGAACTACTTTTATTATTTGTGTCTGGGTTCTCTTTTTCCTACTTTATTTTTGGCAGTGTGGGTCCCTTTTATTCACCCACTAGGCTGACACTCCGTGAACACCTAATACACACTAAGTACAGTGCTTAGCACATGGTAGACACTCAATGTTCATTCATTCAATTGCATTTATTGAGCGCTTACTGTGTGCAGAGCACTGTACTAAACCCTTAGAAAGTACAATTTGGCAACAGATAGGGACAATCCCTACCCAAAAATGGGCTCACAGTCTAGAAGGGGGAGACAGACAACAAAACAAGTAGAAAGGCATCAATGGCGTCAAAATAGATAACTAGAAGTATAGATCTATACGCATCATTAATAAAATGAATAGAAAAATAAATATGTACAAATATACACAAGTGCTGTGGGGCAGGGAAGGGGGTAGAGCAGAGGGAAGGAGTAGGGGCAATGGGAGGAAGGGACGCGCAGCGGAAAAGCGGGGCTCAGTCTGGGAAGGCCTCCTGGAGGAGGTAAGCTCTCAATAGGGCTTTGAAATGGGTAAGAGAGCTTGTATGGCAGATGTGAGGAGAGAGGGCATTCCAGGTCAGAGGCACCATGTGGGCCAAGGGTCGACAGCGGGACAGGTGAGAATGAGGCACAGTGAGAATGAGGCACAGTGAGGTTAGCAGCAGAGGAGTGGAGTGTGCAGGATGGGCTATAGAAGGAGAGAAGGAAGGTGAGGTAGGAAGGAGCAAGATAATGGAGAGCTTTGAAGCCAATAGTGAGGAGTTTTTGTCTGATGCAAAGGTTGATAGACACCCACTAGAGATTTTTGAGGAGGGGGGTGACGCCGCGTTGTTGGGTAGGGATTTTCTCTATCTGTTGCCGAATTGTGCATTCCAATTGCTTAGTACAATGCTCTGCACACAGTAAGCACTTAATAAATAAGATCGAATGAATGAATATGCCCCGAGCATTTTTGTAGAAAGATAATAATAATAATAGTAATGTTGGTATTTGTTAAGCGCTTACTATGTGCAGAGCACTGTTCTAAGTGCTGGGGTAAATAGTGGGTCATCAGGTTGTCCCATGTGAGGCTCACAGTTAATCCCCATTTTACAGGTGAGGTAATTGAGGCACAGAGAAGTTTAGTGACTTGCCCACAGTCACACAGCTGACAAATGGCAGAGCTGGGATTCGAACCCATGACCTTTGACTCCCAAGCCCAGGCTCTTTCCACTGAGCCACACTGCTTCTCTATTAAAGGTAATTAAAGAAAGATATCTATTAAAGATAATCTGGGCAGCAGAGTGAAGTAAAGACTAAAATGGGGAGAGACAGGAGGATGGGAAATCAGAAAGGATGCTGATGCAGTAATCCAGTCAGGATATGATGAGAGTTTGTACAAACAAGGTAGTGGTTTCGATGGAGAGGAAAGGGCGGATCTTGGCAATGTTGTGAAGGTGAGACTGGTAGGTTAAGTCTGATCGGGTAGGGTCGGCTCGTCCCCCGACCCTGGTCATCGCCTGCTTATTAACACTATTGTAGTGTGCCTTACTGTAGCATGTTGCTATATTTGCGATCTCGCTTTTTATTGTTTATTGTCGTCAGATTTTGAATTTGATCAGGTCGCCCCTTAATCGAGTCTACCCCCGACCCTGGTCATCACCCCTTTTATTAACACGACTATATTGTATCATACTGTATCATGTTGCTATATTAGCACCACTGTATTGTATCATATTGTATCATGTTGCTATATTACCGATTTTGTTTATTACTGTTTATTGTTGTCAGTGCTGCCACCCACCTCTCTGGCCTCGCCATGTCCCTCCTCCCCCCCTCCCCCCTCCCGCCCCTTCCTATCCTCCCCCTCCCCTTCCCCTTCCCCTCTCTCGCTCAGCTCTTTCCTGCTCTCTCCTCTGTCTCCTCCCCCCCTCCTCTCTCCCGCCCTAGAACCCCACTTTACCAGCGCTACCCCTCTTCCCCCTCCCCCTACTCTTCCCCCCACCTAACCCCCTCTTCACCCCCTCCCCCCTTCTCTCTTCCCCACCCATGCCCCATCCCAGTCCTCTTGTCCCACCGCCACCCCTCATCCCCCTCTCCTCGTCCAGGGCCCCGCCACCTCCTTCCCATCCAAACCCTCCCCTCCCCCGCCCTTCCCCCCCTCCTCCCCTTGCACCCACAGCTACTTTCAAGTGTGGCCTCTGGAACCCCCGCTCTGTTACAGGCAAGCTACCTTTCATCCATGACCTTTTCCTCTCCCGCTCTCTCCTCCTCCTCGCCCTTTCGGAAACGTGGCTCTCTCCCGAAGACACGGTCTCCGCCGCCGCTCTCTCCAGCGGAGGCCTCTCCTTCTCCCACTCCCCCAGACTCACCGGTAAGGGAGGAGGCGTCGGCTTCCTCCTCTCGCCCCGATGCCGCTTCCGCACTATCCCTCCTCCCCCCTCCCTCTCCTTCCCCTCCTTCGAAGCCCATATCATTCGCCTCTACCACCCACTCCAGTTACTTGTCGCCGTCATCTACCGCCCTCCCGGTCCCACCTCCGACTTCTTCAACCACCTTGACCCCTTTCTCACCTTCCTTCTCTCCTTCTCTCTGCCCACTCTGATCCTTGGAGACTTCAACATCCATACGGATGTACCCGACGACTCCTCTGCCGCCCGCCTGCTATCCCTCCTCGACTCTGCCGACCTCCTCCTCCACCATACCGCGCCCACTCACCGACTCGGTCACACCCTCGATCTTGTCATCTCCTACCGCTGCACTATCTCCTCACTCACCAACTCTGAAATCCCTCTCTCGGACCATAACCTTCTCACCTGCCTCATCTCTCACACTCCCTCCCCCTGCAAATCTTCGCTACTGCCCCACAGAGACCTCCGCTCTCTCGATCCTATCCGTCTTTCCAATAGCATCTCGCCTCACCTTGCCGCCCTGTCCTCTCTTCCCACTCTCGACGATCAGGTCTCCGCTCTCAACTCCACCCTCTCTACTCATCTCGACTCTCTCGCCCCCCTTTCCCTCCGCCGCTCTCGCGCCACTAACCCACAGCCCTGGATCACCTCCTCCGTCCGCCTCCTACGCTCCTATGCTCGAGCTGCTGAGCGCTGCTGGCGAAAGTCCAAGCACCAAGCCGACCTCACACACTTCAAATTTATCCTTTCCTGCCTTAACTCTGCCCTCTCCTCCGCCAGGCAAAGCTTCTTCTCCTCCCTCATCGACACCCATGCCCGTCACCCCCGCCGATTGTTCCGGACCTTTAACTCTCTCCTTAGGCCCCCTGTTCCTCCCCCTCCCCCATCTCTCACCCCTAATGATCTGGCCACCTATTTCCTCACGAAAATCAACACGATCAGGTCTGAGCTCCCCAAAGTCACCCCTCCGCCTCTCCCCTCCCCCCCAACAACCCCCTCCCCTACTTTCCCATCCTTCCCTGCAGTATCCTCAGAGGAGATCTCCTCCCTCCTCGCAAGTGCCACCCCCTCCACCTGCGCCTCGGACCCCATTCCCTCTCACCTTCTTAAAACCATCGCCCCTGCCCTCCTCCCTTCCTTAACTTCTATTTTTAACCACTCAATCTCCAAGGGCTCCTTCCCCTCTGCCTTCAAACACGCCCACGTCTCCCCCATCCTAAAAAAACCCGCTCTTGACCCCACTTCCCCCTCCAGTTATCGTCCTATCTCCCTACTACCCTTCCTTTCCAAAATCTTAGAACGAGTCGTCTACAATCGATGCCTAGAATTCCTTAACTCCCATTCTCTCCTAGACCCCCTCCAATCTGGCTTCCGTCCCCTCCACTCTACCGAGACTGCTCTCTCTAAGGTCACCCATGACCTCCTTCTTGCCAAATCCAATGGCTCCTACTCCATTCTGATCCTCCTTGACCTCTCTGCTGCCTTTGACACTGTCGACCATCCCCTCCTCCTCCGTACCTTATCTCACCTTGGCTTCACGGACTCTGTCCTCTCCTGGTTCTCCTCTTACCTCTCTGGCCGATCATTCTCGGTCTCCTACGCTGGAGCCTCCTCCCCCTCCCATCCTTTAACTGTTGGAGTTCCTCAAGGGTCAGTTCTTGGCCCTCTTCTGTTCTCCATTTACACTCACTCCCTCGGTGAACTCATCCGCTCTCACGGCTTTGACTACCATCTCTACGCAGATGACACGCAGATCTACATCTCCGCCCCTGTCCTCTCCCCCTCCCTTCAGGCTCGCATCTCCTCCTGCCTCCGGGACGTCTCCACCTGGATGTCAGCCCACCACCTAAAACTCAACATGAGCAAGACTGAGCTCCTCATCTTCCCTCCCAAGCCCGGTCCGCTCCCAGACTTCTCCATCACCGTGGATGGCACGACCATCCTTCCCGTCCCGCAGGTCCGCAATCTCGGTGTCATCCTTGACTCGTCCCTCTCGTTCACCCCACACATCCTATCCGTTACCAAGACCTGCCGGTTTCACCTCTACAATATCGCCAAGATCCGCCCTTTCCTCTCCACCCAAACGGCTACCTTACTATTACGGGCTCTCGTTATATCCCGGCTAGACTACTGTGTCAGCCTTCTCTCTGACCTCCCTTCCTCCTCTCTCGCCCCGCTCCGGTCTATTCTTCACTCCGCTGCCCGGCTCATCTTCCTGCAGAAACGATCTGGGCATGTCACTCCCCTTCTTAAACAACTCCAGTGGTTGCCTATCGACCTCCGCTCCAAACAAAAACTCCTCACTCTAGGCTTCAAGGCTCTCCATCACCTTGCCCCTTCCTACCTCTCCTCCCTTCTCTCTTTCTACCGCCCACCCCGCACGCTCCGCTCCTCTGCCGCCCACCTCCTCGCCGTCCCTCGGTCTCGCCTATCCCGCCGTCGACCCCTGGGTCACGTCCTCCCGCGGTCCTGGAACGCCCTCCCTCCTCACGTCCGCCAAACTGATTCTCTTTCCCTCTTCAAAACCTTACTTAAAAATCACCTCCTCCAAGAGGCCTTCCCAGACTGAGCTCCTCTTCCCCCTCTACTCCCTCTGCCATCCCCCCTTTACCTCTCCGCAGCTAAAGCCTCATTTTCCCCTTTTCCCTCTGCTCCTCCACCTCTCCCTTCCCATCCCCACAGCACTGTACCCGTCCGCTCAACTGTATATATTTTCGTTACCCTATTTATTTTGTTAATGAATTGTACATCGCCTTGATTCTATTTAGTTGCCATTGTTTTTACGAGATGTTCTTCCCCTTGACGCTGTTTAGTGCCATTGTTCTTGTCTGTCCGTCTCCCCCGATTAGACTGTAAGCCCGTCAAACGGCAGGGACTGTCTCTATCTGTTGCCGACTTGTTCATCCCAAGCGCTTAGTACAGTGCTCTGCACATAGTAAGCGCTCAATAAATACTATTGAATGAATGAAAGGTTTTGGTGAAAGATTGGATGTGTGGGGTGAATGAGGGAGTGGAGTCAAGGATGACACCAAGTTTGCAGGCTTGTGAGATGGGAAGGAGGGTATTGTCGTCCACAGTGATGGGAAATTCAGGGCGAGGACCGGGTTTGGGAGTGAAGATAAGGAGTTCAGTCTTGGACGTGTTGAGTTTTAGTTGGCGGGCGGACATCCAGGTGGGGAAGTTCTGAAGGCGGGAAGTTCTGAAGGCAGGAGGAGATACGAGCCTGGATGGAAGGAGAGAGAACAAGGGAGGAGATGTAGATTTGGGAGTCATCTGCGTAGAGATGATAGTTGAAGCCGTGGGAGCGAATGAGTTCACCAAGGAATTGAGTATAGATGTTGTTCAGGGTGATGATGAGGATGACGATGTGATTGGGTAGTGCCTTTGTGTTGAGTTGAATTTCCCTATTTATTTGTGTATCTTCCCATTTATAAAGATAATTATACCACCTAGGCCCCTGGGTACATGCACAGACTCAGAGTTCAGCTACAGTGAAACAATCCAGCCACAAGACACTGCAACAAAGCTCACAGTGCCATATGCTGCCTCCATGGACAATATTGGTAAAAGCTTCACAGACAGAAACATGTATCTTAGGTCAAGAAAGGTAAACAGGACCACTGTTTATGGTACTTCTGATTGCTAAACAGTGAAGCATCGTTGTCTAGTTGAAAGACCACAGGCCTTAGAAAGGACCTGGATTTGAATTCTGGCTCCACTGATTAGGGAAGCAGTATGGCCTAGTGGATAGAGAAATGGGTCTGGCAGTCAGAAGGACCTAAGTTCTAGTCCTGGCTGCACCACTTGTCTGCTGTGACCGTGGTTACACAGCAGAGAAATTACTTCCCTTCCTCTGTGCCTCAGCTACCTCACCTGTAAAATGGGGATCAAGACTGTGAGCCCCAAATGGGACAGGAATTATATCCAACCAGATTACCTTGTATTTACCCCAGCCTAGAACAATGCTTCACACATAATAAGTGCTTAACAAATACCATAAAACAGGTGTGTGACCTTAGACAAGACACTTAACTTCTCTCTGCTTCTGTTCAGTCATATGCAGAATGGCAATTCAATTCCTGTTCTCCCTTTTACTTAATGTGAGTCCCATGTGGGACCTGATTATCTTGTAACTGCCTCAGTGCTTAGTACCGTTCTGGGCACACAGTAAGCGCTTAGAATTACCACAATTATTAATTATCATTAGACTCATAGGAAAAGAATGGTTTCCATTTCTTACTTTGCAGTGACTTTTGTCATTGGAAAGAAAATGATCGTGTGCCGAAGCTCCTTGAAACAAGAGGTCTCAGCACTCAATAATGTCAGGACTATGATTTCTCCGATGGGGAAATTGGACATCAAGAAGGGATGAGTCAAGAGATTCCACACTCCCCACACCAAGTCTCACTATGGTTTCCAGGTACCCAGGAAGTAGGGACAAAAGGGAAAGTCAGTTACTCAGAAAAAAAATTGGCTGTTAGCTTGGATGCTAGTTTAAATAAAATACAAAGTATTGGCCTGTGCATAAATAAGGAGGTGGACGCAAGTAGTTATGCAACTGAAATGAGAAGGTGGCGGCCGGGGCATTCACAACTGGTAGTGCTCTTGAATTACATTGGTTTCTTCCTGCTTCTGGAAAAGAATCCATAAACTCAGCTTTAGAACATTTACAAATGTGAGTGGTTTTATTAGAGACAGAGATGTTGGAAAGAACAGCATTTCTTGTTCTTTGGTCCATGAGATAACATTCCTGTCACTTAGCACAGGCAATCACATACTATTGCACAAGAACTTTTTTTTTCCTATGCGTTCTGACAACTCATCTACTGTATCTAAAGTTCTTTTTGCTTCTAAATCGAATCTTGGTCTCCTGTGCCTGCCTTCTATGTATTCATTCAGTTCAGTCCATTCTATCCTATCCATATGGAAGACTTGGGCTAGTACAACCCATTGCTCACAATGAAAGGGCTGGGAACACTTACTGGAATGGAATAGACATCCTGGGAGCATTTCATTTATTTGTCGCATAACCGCATACCAGGCTTCATTTTCCTCTGTGCCTCAGTCATTCCCTGGTAGTTAGCAAGTTCAGTCATTAGAGAGGGACAGTCTGTCTTTCATTTAGTGCATCGCTGTCATAGTATCCCAGGGTAGAGTTCTGCACAGGCCAGATTTCTGAGCCAAACTAAACTGGCACCTGCAGACCAAGCCCTGCAGTGGGGCCCTGGGGTTTGATTCTAACCTTGGTCTAATCAGGAATGAAAGAGGTTCCAGGCCACGCTGATCAGTTAGTTCCCAGGATTGTAGAACCATTCCCCTAAGGAGACCACCAGGGGCGCATAAAAGCCCTGGGGCAGCGAATGTGTCTGTTTATTGTATTATTGTACTTAGCCAGGTACTTAATAAGCTGATTTGCACTCAGTAAGCACTCAATAAATAGGACTGAATGAATGATTGTGTAAGTACTCATCCCACTCCCAGCCCACAGGATTTATTTCCTTATCCTTACACTATGCTCTTTTTCCTGTCTGTAATTTATTTTAATGTCCATCTCCCTAACTAGATGGTGAAGTCCTTGAGGCCAGGGATTTACTGTAGTTTATTGTACTCTCCTAAGTGCTGAGTATGGTGTTGGGCACATAGGAAGGCACATAGGAAGTGCTGAATAAATAGTATCGATTGATTGCAGCTGTGGTTCTACTTTCAGCTGCAATTTTGCTGCTTTGTGGTCTGAATCAGATCCTAAGTTGCACTGATAGGTATCTGAGCCTGTGCAAAACTCATCGAAGTTACAAGGAAGCCTGGTCTGTACAAGTCCATAGGTTTGGAACCTGAGGGATAGGCCCAGACTGGTGGCCTGAAAGTCTTTTTTTTTTTTTAAATTGGTATTTGTAAAGTGCTTACTATGTGCCAGGCACTGTTCCAAGCGCAGAGGTAGATACAAGATAATCAGGCTGGTAAGGGCTTAACAGTGGGAGGGAGGCTACGACGGCTGGGGAAGGGCCTACCACTTATTTATAGAAAACTCTATCCTGAGCTCTGTTGCCCCCACCCCCACCCCCCAAGACTGTAAGCTCATTGTAGGCAGGAACTCTGTCTACTTATGGTTATATTGTACTCCCCCAAGCACTTACTACAGTGCTCGGCTCAAAGTTAGTCCTTAATAAATATGATTGAATGAATGAATGAGAAGTTCCATAACAATGGAATGAAATTTGCTCTTGCTCTTTTTTAGAGTTTGTGAGACATTTGCCTATCACTTATTTTACACATAAATTCACCTTCTGTAAGCCCAGCAGCCATCTTTGCGAGTGATATTAATGTGTGACTTAAAGCCTTTCACTGGCAGTTAAAATATTAAGTGTCACCATATCTTGACTCCCTTTCTACCTCTATATTTTTATGGCTAGTGGGTCTGAATTTAGGTGGCTAGGGGGTCTGAATTTAAGCCCTTAACAGATCACAACTGAGTCACAGGTAGAATGTGAGAATGCCATTCCAAAACCGTAAGTTGGTAGACTCACTTGGGTCTGGAAAAATTACACAAAGGTGCATTTACGGTGTACATTTCTTATCCTCCTCTGTCCAATTCACTGGGACCTGCCTCTTCCAAAGAGAAAGAATACTAAATGGAATTGCAAGCTACACCATGTTGACAAACAGTGGTATTGTGGTTGCTTCCTTCATCCCAGCAGGAACAGCCCGGAAAGCTGACACACTCTCTTTTTTCCTCCTGTTTAATCCAATTCCATTGTCTTGGGCAAAACAGCTGCCTCCTCTTACATATGCTACTAGTGCAATGCTAACAAAATGCCAACTTCTGAGATGACTTGAATTTGGGAAGCCCTTGTCAGTGAGCGGGTACTAACAAGTACCCCTGATACAGGAATTAGCTATCCCAACCAAAACCCATTCTGAAGGAAGAACACCATGTGTAAACAGTGTAGAGGAGAAGCATGGCATAGTAGAAGAGTAGCATGGCATATTGGATAGAGCATGGGCCTGGGAGTTAGAAAGTCATGGGTTCTGATCTGGGCTCTGCCACTTGTCTGCTGTGTGACCTGGAGCAAGCTACTTAACTTCTCTGGGCCTCAGTTCTCTCAGCTGTAAAATGGAGATTGAGATTGTAAGCCCCATGTCGGACAGAGACTGTGTCTGATCCGATTTACTTGTATCCACCCCAGGGCTTAGTACAGTGCCTGGCACGTATGTTTTATGCTTACCAAATAACACTATTATTATTATTATTAGATGTGTAAATTGGCAAGGGTGAGATCAAGTGGAGGAAAATGGATCAGTCCTGAGGGAAGCAGTCACATGACCCAGGAGCTCTCCCTGCAGTCATAAATGGCACATCTACTTCTCTGGAAACCATTGAGAATTTGTGCAATTGTTCAGATGGATTAAGATTTTGGATTGCTTATATTAGGGTTCCTCATTTCAAAAAAAATTCTTTTGATGAGGAAAAATCTGCAGAGAGGTCTCTGTTGTCCAAATCGTTTCAGTTTCCTACTGCTAGAAAATAGGGGAAAGACCCTTGGATGTCTTTCTCATGGAGAATAATAATCATGGCATTTGTTAAGCACTTATTAAGTGTCAAGAACTGTTCTAAGTCCTGGGGTGGATACAAGTAAATTGGGTTGTTATACACTTAACAAATACCATTAAAAAAAAGAAAGGAAGAAGAACATCTCATTATTTGGGCTTTTAATAGTACTAGTAATATTTGTGGTATGTCTTTTGCACTTTGTGCTAAGTAGTGCTTGACACATAGTAAATGCTTAACAAATAGCATTATTATTATTATCATTATTAGTTGCCAAAGGAGGTACAATACCATCAAATCAGACATGGTCCCTAACCTTCATGGGGCTTGCAGTCCGAGGGAGAGGGAGAACAGGTATTGAATCCCTATTTTACCGATGAGGAAACTGAGGCAAAGAGAGGTTAAGTGATTTACCCAAGGTCATACAGCAAGACTAGTTTTCACTCATTCAGTTAGCTTAAGTGGTTTGAGCACCGGCAGACTATCAATAACTCTTCAGCAAGCTATGAGATATAAAATGAACAGAGCCACAAAAAGATTCAGACATATTTTAAACAAAGTCAGCAAAATTAGAGCACTAAGAAAAGTGGTGAGGAGGAGTAAACTTGATCTCGAGGAATGTAAATCAAAAAAAATGGGGAAAAAAAGGAGATCATGCAATTCTTCGGCTGTTGATTAATTAGTCTGTGCAATGCTGAGCCGGTGTCTGTGTCTCCATTCGCAAGAACGACTACTCCATTTTTCTGCCTAAATTATATGGCCAATGCACAATGTCATTTTATTTCAACAATTCATTACCTACAGATTGGACAGGGGAGGCTGAATGAGTGGGATGGAATCTGGGAATTTCTTTGGTCTTTTAACTGGTACTACCTATAGGAACGTACCTAATTACTGTGTTTTGAGTGGATGCAAATAGAAATGAGAAAATCTTTGATTTTTTTCTATGGATTGGAGGATGGAACCTGCACAGAGGAATTGACTATAGGGAAGCAGCATGCCTTAATGGAAATAACATAAGCTGGGGTCTCAGTGGGCCTGAGTTCTAATATCGGTTCTTTCACTTGCCCGTTGGGTCTAGCCATTGCCGTTGCTTCTAGCTTCTCTAGGCCTCAGTTTCCTTATCTGTAAAATGGGGATTCCTGTCTACAACGTAAGCTCTATGGTACTCTCCCAAGCATGCTCTGCACACGATAAGTGCTTAATAAATGTCGTTGGTTGATTCGATTGTTCTTCTTCCCCCTTAGACTGTGAGCACTGGGTGAGACAGGGAGTGCATCAGACCCGATTGTCGTGTATCTATTTATCTCAGTTCTTAGTGTGGTGCTTGGCACATAGTAAGTGCTTTACAGATGATATTATTATTATTATTTCTTTATTATTATTATTGTTATAGTGCTAGTGGTTTGTGCAGGACCACTCACACTCCCTCATTTCTGCCAATCATATGGCCACTGAGACGTTGAGTGCAACAAGTGTGATATACTGAAGTGAGTCATTAAGACTGACTGAAAGCTCGTTGTAGGGAGGGAACGTGTTTATCAACTCACATTCTACTCGCTCAAGCACTTAGTACAGTGTGCGGTCACAGTAAGTACTCGCTAAATACCACTGCTGAATTGACTGATTAAAGCTTGTGCCTCATTTTTTCTCCAGCCTAGCAAAGCTGTGCACCCATTTTTCGCATCAGTCATTGTTAAATTTTTCCTGCCTGAAATTCTCTCTTACTTCATTTTTGTCTAACTTCATCCTTCCCCACCATCAAGATCCTGCTAAAGATCCATACTCCCTGAAGGCCTCTTCAGTTAACCTTCCCTTCTGGGACATTCCAGTCACTTTTAATGGACTCGACCAAGTGGCTTGCTACCTGGTAGTCTAGGTAGCAGATGGTCTGAAATCTTTTTGTTTTTCTGTTTTAATGGTATGGTTAAGTGCTTACCATGCTAGGCACTTTCTAAGCACTGGGATAGATACAAATTAATGAGGTTGGAAACTGTTCCTTTCCCACATGGATTTCACAGTCTAAATTGGAGGGAGTAGGATTTCATCCTCATTTTACAGATGAGGCAACTGAGGCACCAAGAAGTTAAGTGACTTGCCTAGGGTCACAAAGCAGATACATGGCAGAGCCTAGGATTAGAACCCAGTTCCTCTGACTCCCAGTCCCATGCTGTTTTCGCTAGACCACGCGGTTCTTGAAGTCAGAGCAGTAGTTGCAGATTTTGCTCCAGCAGTATGGAGGCAGATGCTACCAAGTCATCTTCTTATTTTTTTCATGTGCCTCTGGTGTCCAGACTTCCCGGGCGATTGATCTCATGCTTTAAAGAATATTAAATGGACCTTATTCAAGAAGACATTCCTCCCCAAGGCCAGTAAGATTGTTTTTCACTGGGAAAATTCTGTAGAACCAGGTCAGGCTTATTTCATGGTTGTGGAAATGTACTATCAGTTTACAATGGGCAGCCACTCAGATCTCCTTGCAGGGAAAAGCCCTCTATAGCCCCGCTCTTGTCCCGACCATCAGAATCATCCGTCAGTTCTGGGGAAATGTCAGGTGAGGAAGATATGACCTGTTCAAAAGGACTTAACTGCCAGAAACAGTAAAGCTTCTAAATATCTGACAAGCCAATATGAATTTCTTCCATCTGTGTTTTGCTTTCTCTCTGGCATTTTGGAGTTTGGCAGTGTTGCCTGAGGGAGAGATTTTGGGTGAGGTTTCCATAGAAACTCAGAATTTTTCTCCAGCTGTTCATGCAACTAATTGATTTATTAACAGATACACAGATTTTCCCAAATGGTATTTAGGGTTTTTTTTTTTTTCCCTATGCACTGATATGAACGAAACCAAAGACTTCAACCAGCAATCCTCACTTTGTTTCTTGCCTGCCTAGTCTATCCATCCATCCAAACTTCCATTCCAACTACGACTCATAATTCTGAAATGAAGATGGGTCTGGTTTTCCATCACCTCGGTTGATGAAGAACCAGGACTGCTACCTCCATTCTCCTCATCATTCAGTAGTTCATTGTTTTTTTAATAATATTTGTTATGTACTTACTATGTGCCAGGAACTATACTAAGCACTGGGATAGAGTCAAGCTAATCAGGTTGGACATAGTAAGTGCCTCTCATGGGACTCACAGTCTTAATCCCCATTGTACATATAATAATAATATATGATAATATGCATAATAATTGTTGTATTAAGTACTTTGTGCCAGACACTCTACTAAGTGCTGGGGTGGATACAAGCAAATCGAGTTGGACGCAGTCCCTGTTGCACATGGGGCTCACAGTCTTAATCCCCATTTTACAGATGAGATAACTAAGGCACAGGAAAGTGAAGTGACATGCCCAAGGTCAGATAGACAAATGGTGGAGCCTGGGATTAGAACCCAGGTCCTTCTGACTCTCAGGCCTGTGCTCTATGCACTAGGCCATGCTAATTCTCATAAGCTTCAGTCACATAAGATTTAAGATTGGATTCTTTCAAACAACTGCTTCTGCTTCTCTGGTCTTGAGATGTGCCCTGAGCCAGATATGGTTGGCAAAAAGAGGGGTAGGAGGACTTAAAATCAAGATGGTGTGAAAATTCAGTTTCAGAATGAGGTTTTATGTTATTGGATTTACATTTCTCCAAGGCAACAGGAATAGGTCTTCATGTTTCTAAAAGATTAGTGGGAAAATCTGTAAATTTCCATTTAAAGAAATACACATCCAATTTAGCCAAGAGATCAGTGAACGTGAGTTACTTTGTTAAGCTCCAATATGCTTTTCTGCCTCACCGCCATACTGAGCTGTGATGAAGAATCTAGTCCTAAACCATGGATAAAGGGGCCAGATAGGTGAGGTTCTTGGGTGTCATGATACGAGGGGAAAACTACATAGGGATCAGTTGAGCGAGGGACAAATCTCTGCCTGCAAAAATTAGACCAGAAAAATTAGTTCTGGTTTTTCAGTCTGCCCATTTCTAGCAAATATGAAATTCTAGGAATATGGGTTATTAAAAGGTCTGGTTTTTATGTTTTTATTAGGGTTGTAAATATTGTTTAATTTGTACTGGAAGGGATCCTGGGGCACTGAAAAGCCAGCGTCTTTCTTAATGCTTAGTTGAATTTGTTCTGACCTGAATGTTTGAGTGTGACTGTAGAAGGGAGGTTGAGAGGATGGGGGAGGGAAACAAATTAAGGAAAACAAAAAGTCACATAATCAGGAATAATATTCATGTCTTGCCTGATAAGGCAGACACCCTGGAATCCCTTCTGATATGAATTGAGAAGTAGTGTGGCTCAGTGGAAAGAGCAAGGGTTTAGGATTCAGCGGTCATGTGTTCGAATCTCGACTCTGCCACTTGTCAGCTGTGCGACTGTGGGCAAGTCACTTAACTTCTCTGTGCCTCATTTACCTCATCTGTAAAATGGGGATTAAGTGTGAGCCTCACGTGGGACAACCTGATTACCCTGTATCTCCCCCAGTGCTTAGAACAGTGCTCTGCACATAGTAAATGCTTAACAAATACCAACATTATTATTATTATTATTAATTCCAAATTTAAACTGGAATTCTACCCTGCATGCTCACTATGGGCAGGGAATGTGTTTATTTTTATAGTGTACTCTCCCAAGATCTTAGTACAGTGCTCTGCACACAGTAAGCGCTCAATAAATACGAATGACTGACTTAAAAAACACCACAGTAGGAGTGTACTATAAGACCACCTGGGCCAGGATGAGGAAAGTGATCAAAAATGTTAGTTGAGATGAGGAAAAATTCTAGAACATAGGATGGTACCAATAGTGGGCAAAGATTGACTCTATTGTTGAATTGTACTTTCCAACTGCATGGTACAATGCTCTGCACACTGTAAGTGCTCAATAAATATGAATGAATCAATCAATCAATTATCCTCACAGTGATTGGCTGAAGAACCTATCAGGAGAGGTGGAGCTAATGTTTTGGAAAGTACAAGGGGCTGTTTTTTGAGAGTGCAAATGGGTGGGAGAGCTCATCATAGAGACCACAAAGAAAGCTAATATCCTAGATTTAATGCAGAACAATGAACAAGACCTGCAGCAGGAGATAAAAATGGAGCAGCATGACTTCACCAAAAGGGATCCCTTTGATAAACATTAACATTCATGCTCACTAGGAGTGGCCATGTGGAGAGGGAAAGGCCAAAAAAGACCAACATAAGAACATCTGATTGTAGAAAAGATAAAGAAAAAATGCTCTCTGTTGGGAAAAAGGTGACGAAGGATATTTGAAAAGAAAATCAGGTGATGTATAGGAAAGATGTACAGTGCTGTGCAATTAGTGTATCTTTGAAAATAAAATTGCCACAGCCAAAAATCAAATCCACGTTTGTATTATTGGGTCCAGGACATAATGTACATGGTTAAGAGGCAATGGTACCACTTGATAACAATGTGGGCACTTGACAAAATATGTTAATAGCTCAATAAATACCACTGATTCGTTGATATATTATAACAATTATGTCAAGTACATATAGAATTTACATTATATATGTGTGTGTGTGTGTATCTCTGTATATATAGTCACCCTTCATACTGAAGGATACTATTGAGGACCCTACTGCCTAGACTAGAGGACAGAAATAGAAATAGATACAGAAAGGGGAAATGTGTGCTATGGGGCTGACAGTGACATGAATATCAAGTGATTAAAGTGTATACATCCAAGTTCAAAGTTGGTGCAGAAAGTAGAATGAGAGGGGAAATGAGGGTTTAGTATTCATTCACTCAATCATATTTATTGAGCACTTACTGTGCAGAGCACTGTACTAAGCACTTGGGATGTACAATTCGGCAACAGAGACGATCCCTGCCCAGCAACAGGCTCACAGTCTAAAAAGGGGAGACAGAGAGAAAAACAAGTAAAACAAAACAGTAGGGGAAGGCCTCTCGGAGATGTGATTTTAGGATGGCTTTGAAGGTGCAGAGAGTGGTGATCTGTCTGATATGAAGGAGTAGGGAGTTCCAAGCTAGAGAAAAGAGATGGGCTAGGGGTAGGTTGTGAGATAGATGAGATCAGGGTAGAGTAAGTAGGTTGGCATTAGGGGAGCTAACTGCGTGAGCTCAACTGCAGTAGGAAATCAGGGAGGTAAGTAAAGAAGGGGAGAGCTGATCGAATGCCTTAAAGCAGATGGTAAGGACTTTGGTGCAGAGATGGATGGGCAACCACTGGAAATATTCGAGGAGTGGAGAGACATGGGCTGAACTTTTTTTAGGAAATGATTCATGCAGCAGAGTGAAATATGGGCTAGACTAAGAAGAGACAAGAGGAAGGAAAGTCAGTAAGGAGGCTGATTTGCTGTCTTTATTCGGTCCCCCTCCTCCCTCTTTCTCCCCCCTTCCCCAGCACTTACGTACATATCCATAATTTATTAATTTACATTAACGTCTGAAAGCTAGACTGTAAGCTAGTTCTGGGCAGGGAATGTGTCTATCAACTCTGTTATTGTACTCTCCCAAGCTCGTAGTACAGTGTTCTGCCCACAGTAAGTGCTCAATGTATAGGATTGATTGATTCAAAAACAGAAGTAAATACTGCATGCACCATCACCAAGATGGACAGCAGTAAGAAATAGATGCTATAAGGATTTAGATAGAATCATTCCCTAAGTGATGTCATCTGACACCCCTAAAGATAGCTACACATGCGAGCACGCTTGTGCGCACATGCACACACAAACACACACACAGACACACACACACAGATCCCCGCTCTCCCTCCCTCCCCGCTGCACATATTTTGCTTTGGTAATGTACATTTCCTGGGCCTTGTTCTCTGTTCCTTGCGTTCAATTCTTCATTTCTCAGATCTGGCTGCAAATATTGAGCAATCAAGATCCCGCTTTTTCCTCTCCCCATAAAAATGAAATCAAAGTTCAATTGTTAAAAATATTTGCATGAAAACAGAATCTTTGTTTCAGCACTGTTTATCTGCTTTTGCCACTTATTCCCTACCTGTCAGAGTATCCCTATGTTTATCCTGCTCATTTCCACAACAAATGATTTTGACATCACTAACCCAAGATTATGACTTCAGGTAAGGGGCAGTGCTTTGGAACCTATGCAGGCTTGAACAAAGGTTCTGTTTTCATGCAAATCTTCTTGGCCTAAAGAAAGGAGGAAATGAAAGACAGAAAATAGACTGCACAATGCAGTCCAGAAAGGAAATAGATGGTTTCCCAAAGTTTTCAATGAGGTGTCAGCTGATCTTAAACAAAGGCTCTAATCGGATGGAAAGTATTTTAACAAATGATTTCACTTTCCTTTCCGGTTCCTGATCCAGAATGCGGTGAATGGATGCTGTGTAACAAAGAACAGCAGGTTCTTCTGGAAATTTTGCCTTGAATTTAGAACAGCTGAATCCACTGTTGCACATTTATAGAGTAATGATAACTGTGCTGATTGTTAAACACTTACTGTGTGCCGAGCACTGTGCTGAATCCTGGGGCAAGTACGGTACAATCAGGCCTGATACAATCTCTGTCTCATATGGGGCTTCCACTCTGAAGGGAAGGGAGAACAGGTATCTTATGCCCATTTTACAGATGAGGAAACTGAGGCACAGAGAAGTTTGATTTGTCCAAGGTCACACTGTAGGCAAGAGATAGAACCTTTGAATCCTTTGTCTAGACATGAAATAAAGAAGTCCTGTAGTCCATTAAGCTGCATCCAGGAAGCTCTGTTCTTAAAGAAACTTAAATAGTTTCTAGAGATTATCTTTATTCTATTTTCACAATGATTTTTAAGGAAGAGATTTACACGCCTGCTGATGACACTTGTGAGACATTAGTCAATAAGTTCCTTCCTTTACCTAATTTAAATCTCTGCTGTTGCAATTCAATTTACCCTTGCCACATCCTCAGTGAATGCTGATGAGAAGTCACAGTTCTTGGTATAACTAATGTCTTCAAATATGTGAATGGTTAGGTCATCAGTCAAGCTCTGTATTTGTGAGATAGAGAAGTAAAAACAACCCTAGGGTCTCCTACAGACATCCACTGACTGGCTAAACTGAAGACCAGGAGAATAGTAGAATTGGAAGAGGAGAAAGCTAGTAAATTCACATTTTAATATTTCCTTTGTCTTGGTTGCATCTCCTACTAAACACTCAGCAGAAAAAAAAACAGTAAAAAGAAGGTGAATGTTTTAAAATGTGCAGAGAACAGGTATGTCAATGCTTGTTAGGCCAGAGAGAGGCCAGGGAAGGTCAGGCCTCCAAAGGCTGTCTGACAGACCAGCTCAAAAAAGCTCAAAGAGGAGAGGGGGGAAAAACAACAACAACAAAAAAAATTCTAGGTCAGGTGGATAAAGGAATACGTGCATTTGGTATTTGTTGAGCTTTTACTCTCTGTAGAGCATTGTGCTAACTGCCTAGAGAGAGTACAGTACAGGAGATAGACACAAGGAGCCTACAAATTTACAGAAGCTATTTCACCATTTTCTGTAACTCTGACAAAACACTTTTGGTTATCACCGAAAGTAAATTCCCTCTACCTCTTCTCGGGCAAACCAAAAGCTTTATTTAAATTCCTGGGGATGACAGGAAGACTCTTTAGAACTGTGAGTTCCTTGTGGGCAGGGAACTCATCTAACAACTCTATTGTATTGTACTTTCCCAAGTGCTTAGTACAGTGCTCTGCACTGATTGAATGAGTGGGTTAAATTCCAGCATTCAGGTGGAACTCTTCTTACACTTTATATTGCATGGCCTAGTGAAAAGAGCACTCATCTGTTTTCTAAAGTCTGCTCCACCACATACCTGCTGGGTGACCTTGGACAAGTCATTTCACTTCTCAGTGCCTCAGTTTCCACATCCACAAAATGGAGATTCAATACCTGTTCTCCCTTCTACTTAGACTGTTAGCCCTATATGGGACCTGATTATTATGTATCTGGCCCAATGCTTAGTGCAGTGCTGGGTACATAGTAAGTGGTTATTCTTCTTACTATTATTAATGATGGTGGCCAGAGTGACCAGTCTCCACCCCCAGCTGTGCTTTTATTAGCCTTTCTGATTAGAGTGAACCATGGGCACCTGGGCTGAGGTCCTTGGGACAAAGGCAAAGTGGAGAAGCAGAACTCAGAATCACTTTATAAGGCATCAATCTCCACCTTTCCATGAACCCTTAGAAAAGCAGAAACAATTTTGATTAGAAATCTTATCTGATGCACGTATTTTCTCCTGATGGGCAAATTTTACCACTGGGTTTTTCCAGTGGAAAGAGCACAGGCCTGAGAGTCTAGAGACCTGTGTCCTAATTCCAGTCCTGCCACTTGACCGACCTTGGACAACTCATTTAACTTCTCTGGGGCTCAGTTACCTCACCTGTAAAATGGGGATAAAATATGTGTTCTCACTTCCCCTTAGACTGCGATCCCCTTGTGGGACAGGGACTATGTCCAATCTACTTCATTCAGTAGTATTTACTATGTGCAGAACACTGTATTAAGCGCTTGGAATGTACAATTCGGCAACAGAGACAATCCCTGCCCAATAACGGGCTCACAGTCTAAACAGGGGAGACAGACTGCAAAGCAAAACAGAACAAAACAAAACAAGACAACATTGTATTGACTCCAGTGCTTAGTATAGGGTAAATGCTTAAATGCGTTTTTTTAAGTAAATGCTTAAAAAAATACCCCTACTTCTATTGTTATTAGGGCCAAAGCCAAATGAATTCTAAGGTAGGCCTGTCCAAACAGCTTCCTTGTAAACAATGTGGGTCTAACTGTTTGTAATAGAGTTGCTTGATAGTGGCATCAAATTATTGTAGAAATAATTGTGCATGGGGACCCCTCAATGAGAAATTGCAATATTTCCATTTACCTTTTCAGTTGTACAGTAACCTAGAGGCCTCAGGGCAATGGGAGCATTTTGTATAAACAAATAAAAATAAAATCTCAATTTCTGCTGCCTTCAAGATTTTAGAGTTTCAAGACAGGATGAAAGAGCTACAGATAATTTTATGGCAAGTGCTTTTGGAAAACTAGTGCAAACTAGAACACAGTAATGATGTGTCATATAATGTATCTGGCATAATAAATAGAAAAAAAACGGTGTGGGAAATGGATTTTACAAAGAGGCTGCGATGGCAGTGGTGAGAATGGTGGAGTGGGGTGGGGTGGGAGGGTAAAGGAACCAAAGCAATCTCTATCCTTTTTCATTATGGCTATTATTGGAAAATCTCTCATCTGCGTCATGGAGAAATCACACGCACAACATTTCATGAATAGGAGTTGTCGTTTCACGTTAAATTGATGTTATGTATTTTTTAGTTTTTCATGGAGGGTGTTTTTAAAGCATTATGTTTTTTCATATGTTTGCCTGGGTGTCATATAAATGTTAAGAATTATAGGCCAGACAGAGATGCTTCTTTGAGGAGAAAAACAAAAAAAATCCTCAAAGACAGCCAGCCTTGGAGATGAGCTTGGAAAGGTGCAGCACATTTTCTGTTTGTTTACCTTGTGTAAGTAAATGTGAGGTGAGTTTCCGGAGAGGTCATTTGAGTAATTTCATTCTTCCAGACAAGATAGAGACGAATCCTCTTTACATTAGGAATAACCAGTTGTTTGAAAAAAGGATGCCACTTTGTTATTAGATGTCATTGAAGCACCAGTCTTGTTTTCAGTGCCCTGAAAGGAGGAATGCAGTTTTTTTTTATAGCATTTCAGCTTGGTCATAGCAGGCTAGATTTGTGGAGGTGAGGTACCAGTCCATGAGTTTGTGTGTGAACCACCTAAATGGCCAGGAATTTGTCAAGTGATACACAGCTGATGACCCTGTATCCTACCGAATTGATAGTGGGATTGGAAGATGGAATGGGGAGAATCAACTCTTAAAATAGTCCCTACAAATTAGGGCTACATGGTAACTTTGACATTACTGGGGAGGGCTAACGGTGAGTGCCTCCCTATGGAACAGTAGTGTCTGCCCAAACTAAACATCAGCATGACTCTGGGCATCAGGTTTGTCCTAGGCAGAATCATAGTGAAGTGGAAATTTCTCCTGGAAAACTCACATGGGCGTAGTACAAATCCTTGGGGTAGATTCACCCTCAGCTTCCAGATATACTTATTCTATCTACTTTCAAAGTCCCTGCAGAGATTCCGGCAAAATAAAATGGAGAGGAGAGTAAGTATTGAGTGAAACTTTTTAAGGTAGATGCAAGTTTTTGATGATTGAAGAAAAAACAAGCAAAACTTGTTTTCTGCAGTAAAATCTTTGTTCTTGATTCATTTAGATTAATTTCCTCTTCTCTCTACTATCAGAGGAAAGAGAATGGTTTTAGTCATATAGATACCAAGAAGAACAAGTAAACAATCTTAATTCCTTAATTATCAATGGAGACCTAGTGTATAGGGAACCTTGCTATTTTCAGGTTTAAGCTCATTGTGGGAGGGGATCGTCTATATGTACTCTTTTGTATTGTACCCTCGTAAGTGCTTAGCAGAGTGCTCTGCATTGCTCCTCTAGACTGTGAACTCAGCAGGAAATGTGTCTGTTGGTATCTCCCAAGCACTTCATACAGTGCTTTGCACACAGTAAGCACTCAATAAATATGATTGAATGAAGGGCTCAATAAATGCAATTGATTGGGTGCAGGACTGAGCACCTCACTGTAGAAACAACACCACAGAAGAGGAACAAAGTATTTAAACTTTCAGGGGGATGGAGCAGTATCCATATATAGATACATAGAAAAGATCAAGACTCTTCAGTTTACAAAGATGAAATTTCTAATTATAATTTACTTCTATGGCATATGTTAAGGGCTTACTATGTGCTAAGCACTAAAGTAAGTGCTGGGGTAGAAAAAACCTAATCAGGTTGGACACAGTATCAGTGAGCCCCATGTGGGACAACCTGATTACTTTGTATCTACCCCAGCACTTAGAACCGTGTTTGGCATATAGTAAGCGCTTAACAAATACCATTATCATTATTACTCTGGTCAGCACATACCCCTCTAAACATCAATTCATCAGTTAATTATGGTATTTACTGACTGCTTAATATTGGCTTAATGTGAGAGTAGAATATAATAGAGTAGGTAAACAGGATCTCTGTCCACAGGGATCTTTCAATCTATAGGGAGAGATAGACATTCAAATAAATTAAGGATATGTACATAAATGCTGTGGGATAGAAGGTGTGTTGGAATATCAAATGCTTCTAAGTGTATAGGAAAGGGAGTAGGGAAAACCGGGGCTTATTCAGGGAAAGGCTCTTGGAGGTAATGTGATTTTGATAAGGTTTTGATGGTAGGGAGAGGAATGGTAGGCGAAAAACAAACAAAAATAAACTTTTTACCCCATGGTTGGTAGTAAACCCATGGAATTTGTTAGCTCAAAGTTGGGCAGGCTGAAAACATCAGTAAATTCACAGATCAGAAGTCCACAATAGCCTAATAGAGGAAAAGTTTAGATATACAGAAGGTTGCAGGGACAACCATGATGATAAAGATGAGAAAGTCAAGCAAGGCAATCAGTACACTACATCCTGGAGACAGAATACTCGGAGGCAAATCTTTATCCAGGGCTTGGTAATGCAGAAATAAAAGATATCCATAAAACTAAACTATAACCATTAGGCCCAGATTTAACTGCAGGACCATACAGGCTGCAAGTGTGAAAAAAAATGATAGGGAAAGTACACTTCACTAATGCCACAGTACAGTCTTTATGGTTATACACATGAAAATAGTCTCTGCAAAATTAATTGAATTCCTCAGATATTCACTAAAAGAACAAAGTCTCTAGATAGAGATTTCACTAATTCCAACTCTGATTTGCCTGAGGAAGGCTGTGGTTGGGAATGTCACACTTACTTTACTGATAACATTATGGTGGAGCTTGTTCATTTAATCCCCTGGTTTCCCTAAGCATCGTGAACACTTTTGTTCACCATATCCCAAACCTATTTAGATGACTCAGAAGCAAAATACCCCTTCTATATTGTTTCTAAATATTTGAAATCAAATTTGGTGGCCTGTCAATCCAGCAGGCTTTGTAGTTTGCTTAACCTGATTTTCTTTTCTTGATGACAATACAGTTTAGTATTCACTGGTTACATTTGACATCAGGGAATGCTATATTACATTTAGTCAAATAATTTGAAACCTGCTAAGATGGTCCAATATCCCTAAATATGCAAAGTTTTTTTTTCCCTCTTTCATTATACTGAGTCTGTTTTCTAGCCAATTATAGAGTGTATCTACATTTGGAAGCTGTCAAATACAAAACCTCAAAATGGAGTCAATCTACATGTATAAAATAGGTTGAATTAAGGAGGCAGTCTTGTTTTCCTGATTACTAAAGAATGGGAAGTCTTTCTTCCATAGTTTGAGGCATTGTACGGGAATTTAGTAAAACATTGTAACACCTACCGATGTTTCTATGAATGGTTTTAAATTGTTTGATGTCCTGGATAGACCTCTATTTTCAAGTCTTCTTTTGGGCAAATGGCAATTAATTCAATCAATCGTATTTATTGAGCACTTACTATGTGCAGAGCACTGTACTAAGTGCTGGGGCAAGTACAATACAACAATAAGCAGACACATTCTCTGCCCATAAAGAGCTTAAAGTCTAGAGCGTCCATAATGCTAATTTAGTAAGCAGATAACTGACTTCCTAAAATCTTCTTCTTTTCCCACAATTCGACCCATTCATAACAAAGGCAATTCGGATTTGGGTATAGCTACACCGCTTTTGATTTAAAACCACACCACTTTAGATTTAACAAATATCTTTTCAACACACTGACCATCTTCAACATTCTCCTGGTAGTTGGATTTCATCTTCAGAGTTATCCAAGGAGTAGAAAACCAGCCATTTCAGTATAAATCTAGCCTCGATTTTAAGTGGCACAGTGAATGGCACTGAAGGGAGCTAAAAGCTTGGCACAGATTACCCTGGATCCAATTAATAAATCAGTGTAATTTATTGAGTGCTTACTATGTTCAGAACAATTCATTCATTCATATTTATTGAGCGCTTACTGTGTGCAGAGTGCGTTACTAAGCGTTTGAGAGAGTACAGTAAAACAATAAACAGACACATTCCCTGCCTACAATGAGGTTACAGTTTAGATGATGTATTAAGCACTTGGAAAAATACAATACAATAGAGTTGGTAGACATGAGATTGTCTCTGTTGCTGAATTGTACTTTCCAAGCACTTAGTACAGTGTTCTGCACACAGTAAGTTCTCAAATGCAAATAAATGAATGAATGATCCCTGCCAATAAGAGAATTTCAGTCTATAGGAGGAGACAAGCATTGGAATAAATTACTGGTAAGGGAAAATGTATAGTGTAAAGATATTCACAAGTGGAGGCATGAACTTTAGAATTCAGCTTAACCAAAGCTGGCTAATTTTTTTTTGTTTTGTCACCAAGGACTCATGTCACAACAGGTAGTCGTCTAGAAGGCCAAATAATTAGCCAACTACAGTGCAGTGGATTTTCAATGGACTGGAATTGAGTCTACACAGCCCAAAGTGAGATTGAGCCATGGCAATGATCCAATTAATTTGATTGATGAATACAGCCAAACTGGAAAATTGAAATTTGGGGAAAAAAAGGCAGTTGGGAGCCTGAATTCCAATCAGCTCTAAATGGTTGTTTTGAAGAATAAATTCTAATAGCAGGAAATTCAGCAGAGATTTTGGGCAGGCTAGTTTATAGGAATTCAATTCTTAATGGACTTGGAAATCATCACCATTATAATATTTCAATTATTATCTGAAATGGATTGCTAAAAGGAAGCTATATAATTTCCTTCCTTGGAAGACTTTAAGTGGAAGGAAAGGCCCATGTACAGCTGATGGTTTGGTTGTAGGGGGCTAAACTCCAAGGGCCCTCAAGGTCACTTTCCAGTACTCTGTAATAACATTTTTGACCAAGATAAGTAGAGTAGTTCCAACCCTTTCCAAACAGCAGGCAGTGAACCACAGTCAGAAATAAAGATTCCAGTAGCCTTACTAGCATTTCCCTTAACTAGCTTAACTGAAGAAAATCCTCCTGCCTTTTTCAAATGTTCCACTATTCCAAACAAACTTTTTTCTCTCAGTTCTTCATCAAGGGATTTACCTTCTTTTTTCTCTAAACTATAAACTTATTATGAGCACGGACTGTCTCTACCATCTCTGTTACATCATACTCTTCCAAGTCCTTAGTACAGAGCTCTACACAAAATAAGCACTCAATAAATATGATTGATTTTGTTCACCCCAGTTTCAACCTTTGTCTGTGTTCAGGAAATAAAAGGAACACTCACTATCTTTCCTAGAGCACTCGCAAATGCAAAACCGATCAGTCAAGTGGTATTTATTGAGCACTTAGTGTATGAGGAGCCCTGTAGTAAGCACTTGAGAGAGTTCAATATAACAGTTGGTAGACATGTTCCCTGCCCACAGGGGAGCAGAACTGCAAGATCCTAAACTATGATACCTACTCCAACTACCAGCCTCTGCAAAGTTTCCACACCTTGATTTTTATTTGTCAACATTTAAGTTCCAGGTAAGGTAATTAGAGGTGATTGCAGAGGTTGGAAACTGCAGGAACTCTCTCATAAAACCTGATTTGTATTTATGTTTGAGCTGCATCTGATTAGCGATTTCACAACAGAGACAGAGTGAGCCTCCACTGGGACACTTCCCAGTAACTGGAATGTCCCCCCTCCCCCCTCTCCTGCCTAATTTCCATTTGGGGAAAGGCACTGGTTGGCATCATTAACACATGTTCATTTGTTTTAATGGGAAGTTAAGGCTGATTTATATGGTAGCATTAGAATAAAATCATTCCAGCATTAACAAGCATAAGAATGTTTCAGATCCAGCCAATATACCTTCTAAGGAGGATTAATGGGAAGTTCTCCAGCTCTTAAAAATTCACTTTTAGTGGTTCACTAAGTAGGCCCATCAGCTATGGAAGGCAGTAAGAGGTATGTACAGGAATTGAGCTTGTAGTTTTATATTCCCTTTAAGAGACTGATGTGAACTTTCTCCAAGCAGGCCAGAAAGCAGGAAGAGGAGATTGGTCTTCTGGATTATCTCTGAACAGCCTAAAGAATTCTCCTTAATAAGAATAATTCTATCCCTAATTTCATTGGTAACACTCTAAGATAGTTGCCTAATCATTGTTAATTCTGTTAATATGCATCGTTAACAAAGAGCTGATCTAATTTGATGTTAATCTAGAATAGCAATAGGAAAAGGCAGCTTCAATGGGACCCCACATTTTCTAAACCTCAGGCCTCTTTAAATGTAACCTTTTTTCCATCCACCTTCCTCCACCCCCCACTTCCAAAGAGATATCAATCAGTCAGTGGCATTTGTTGAGTGCTTACAATTTGCAGAGCACTGTGCTAAGCACTTGGGAGAGTACACTGCAAGAGAGTTAGTAGACACGTTCCCTGCCCACAACAAACTTACAGTCTAGAGGGAGACAGACATTAAGTATCTAATTTATAGATATGTACATAAGTACTATGGGGCTAAAGGAGAGGTGAATACCAAAAGTCCAAAGCGTACAGATTCCAAGTGCATAGACAATGCAGAAGGGAAATGGAGCTGAGGATGAGGGCTTAGTCGGGAAAGGCCTCTTGGAGGAGTTATGGCCTTAATAAGGTTTTGAAAGTGCAGAGAGTGGTGGTCTGGCTTATATGGGAGGGAGATGTGAGATTCCAGGCCAGAGGGAGGAATGGACAGGGTACATGTCTATCAACTCTGTTATACTGTACTTTTTTCCCAATGCTTAGTACAGTACACTGCACATAGTAAATGCTCAATAAATATGACTGATTGAAGTGGAAAACAGGTCAGTAGTGAGGTAGACAAGATTGGGGCACAGTGCACAAACAATGTAATCAACCAACTTAGTCAACTATAGCCTATTCTCCAATCCCCGATCTACTTCATGGTGAGTCCAAGTTGAAGCTTTCTCCATTACCACTGAAATGAAGCAGGAATTCGTGGTAGATCCAGTCCAGTTCACCCACATATAAGACATCATGCTTAAAGATCCATCGAAAGAGCCAGAAGTTGGAGTTTGTTTCCAGTCCACTGGAAGATGCTTCTAGCGAGTTATGAACATCTCCAGAAGCCTTCAAAATAATCATCCCGGAACTACTAAATGCAGTTAACTGTGCTCTTGAGTTCTGTTCACACTGAAACATTTGGTACAAGGCTATGACTGACAAATAAAGAAAACAAGTTATGTAGCAGCCTATACTGGGAAACCCCCCACACAAGCAGAGGTCCTCAGTGACGACCATCATTTAATGCTGCTACCGACTTTTGTTACATATGCAGCTTAACTATTCACTAACAGTTGGACACTATGGGAGGCAGTGTGGTCTAATGAGAAGACCCCAGAAACTAGGAGTCAGGAGATTTGGATTCTAATCCCAGGCCTTCTAACAATGATAATAATAATGTTGGTATTTGTTAAGCATTTACTATGTGCAGAGCACTGTTCTAAGCGCTGGGGTAGATACAGGATAATCAGGTTGTCCCACGTGAGGCTCACGGTCTTAATCCCCACTTTACAGATGAGGTAACTGAGGCACAGAGAAGTTAAGTGACTTGCCCAGTCACACAACTGACAAGTGCCAGAGCAGGGATTTGAACCCATGACCTCTCACTCCCAAGCCCGTGCTCTTTCCACTGAGCCATGCTGCTTCTCTATGACCTGCTGTGTGACCTTGGGCAAATAATTTAACCCCTCCGAACTCCAGTTCCCTCACCTGTAAATAATAATGATGATGATAAACACTGGGGTGGATACAAGCAGATTGCGTTGTACATGGTCCTTGTCCCACATGAGCCCATTGTTGGGTAGGGATTGTCTCTATTTGCTGCCGAATTGTACTTTCCAAGCACTTAGTACAGTGCTCGGCACACAGTAAGCACTCAATAAATACGATTGAACGAATGAATGAGTGTGGGGCTCACAGTCTCAATCCCACTTTACAGATGAAGTAACTGAGGCACAGAGAAGTGTAGTGACATGCTCAAGGCCACCCAGCAGACAAGTGGGAGAGCCGGGACTAGAACCCATGACCTTCGGGCTCTCAGGCCTGTGCTCTATCCACTAGTCCATGCTGCTTATGATAACCTACCTCTTTCATCTTCTAAAATTGTCATCTCCATATGGAACAGGGATTGGGTCTGAGTATCTGTATCTATTCTAGTGCTTAGCACAGTGCTTCACGTTGTGGGGAGGGCTTAATATACAATTTAATTAAGTAGAAAACAGAATAAAAGGGTAGCTTGTCTTTGAGAAAATTGCATGACGACAAGGCAGCAGGCACTATACCAGGGTGGTCTGCAAAATGTTCAGGTGGCAGAAATGTAGGGCCAGGATCTACCCAGTGCCATCAGTGCTCACATGTCAGGGCAAGATTACCAACACTAATATCCTTCAATAGAATTGCCAGCATTGAGACATTGGGAAGAAGCATGGTCAAGTGAATAGAGCACGGGCCTGGGAGTCAGAAGGACCTGGGTTTTAATACCGGCTCTGCCACTTGTCTGCTGTGCAGCCTTGGATAAGTTACTTCACTTCTCAATATCTCAATTATCTGTAAAATGGGGCATAAGACTGTGAGCCCCACTGGACAGAGATTGTATCCAACCTCGTGATCTTGTAATCCCCAGTGCTTAATACAGTATCCGGCACCTCTTGTCTTATGCAGTTGAGTCTTTCCGACCCATAGCGATACCTCGGACACATCTGTCCCAGAACTCCCTGCTCTCCATCTGCAATCATTCTGGTAGTGGGTCCATAGAGTTTTCTGGGTAAAAATACAGAAGTGGTCTATCATTGCCGCCTTCCTTGCAGTAAACTTGAGTCTCAGCCCTCGACTCTCTCCCATGCCACTGCTGCCCAGCACAGGGGAGTTTTGACTTGTAGCAGATTGCCTTCCACTCTCTAGCCACTGCCCAAGCTAGGAATGGTCTGGGTGCGCATCTGCTTGACACTCCCTCCCATACCCTAGAGTGGTAGAGTACTGGAAACTCTACAGGTGTGACCTGAGAGGAGACCTGACACATAGTAAGCGCATAAATGCCTTAAAAAATTGCTCTCAGTAACACAGGTCCAAGGGTGGAAAAGGAAAGGAGGATGGAGGACTGGAGGACAGTGAAGCAACTGCTGTAAATTAAACTGAAAGAGGGAACAGTAGAAGCCAAGAGGGCCAAATTTAACATCATAGAGAAGAAAATATGCAAACATTGTGACTTAGTCAACTTCAGAGACAGTACTGCAGCAGACAAACCACTGACAGCCAGCAATCAGGAGAAGGTTCTGTGATTACCAATCTAAAAGGAGCTGGCTCAAAACAGACACAAGCCTTACTTACAAGGGACAAATGCAGCAGGACAGCAAGCTGTATTTATGTGCACACAAATCAAAAAGAATGTTGGTCAAGCATTATTTTTTTTAGTCACATTTGTATGCATGGATAGGGCCTCACTGTCAGGAGATTTTGTATTAAGCCTCCAATAGTCCCAGAAGGAGCAGAGTCCAGGATAGGAGGGTAAACTGAAATCATTCAAGGCATCTCCATTTTAGTCATTCTTGAAGGGTTTAGTGAGAAAGGAGATTGAAACGCTTGGCTACAATGAAAATTTCATGAAATTTCTTTCCTACTGCTCTCTCCACCCTCTGTTTAAGGAGAGAGGCTCAAAAGTTGAAGAAGAAAGGTCACTAACTTTCTGAGGTTGATTCAGGTGCAATACTGTCCAGACACAGATTTATAGATTGCTTGACCAATCATTGTCCCTTTTCGGCCCTGGGATCCTAAAATTCTAGTATCACTTTTGCAACATCTGAGCATTTTTCACCTGGAACACTTTCGATGCTCTGCTACTTAACCACTTGCTTTTCTTATTGAATATAATAAGTGCTTACTATATTGTCAGGCACTGTGCTGAGCCTTTGGGTAGTGTGGTGTAGTAGATAGAGCACGGGCCTGGTAGAAGGTCATGGTTTCCAATCCTGGCTTCACCATATGTCTGCTGTATGACCTTGGGCAAGTCACTTCACTTCTCTGGGCCACAGTTATCTCATTTGTAAAATGGGGATTGAGACTGAGAGCCCCATGTGGGACAGCGATCTTGTCCAACCCCATTTGCTTGTATCCACCCCGTTGTTTAGTACATGCCTGGCACATAGTAAGGGCTTAACAAATACCATGATTATTATTATTATTACCTAATTGGATTGGACACAGTCCATGTCCCTCATGAGGATCCCATCTTAATCCCCATGTTAAGGATGAGGTGACTGAGACACAGAGAAGTTAAGTGACTTTCCAAGGTTACACTGCAGACAAGCAATGGAGCTGAAATAAGAATCCATTTCTTTCTAACTCTCAGGCCTGTGCTCTGTCCACTAGACCATGCTGCATATCCATCTTTCCAATTTCTTCTTCCTTCTTCCTGTAAATTGTGTCCAGCTCCCCTGTTGAATTGATAATAATGTTAATAACAGTCATATTTGTTAAGCACTTACTATGTGTCAAGCACTGTGCTAAGCACTGTGGTAAATACACGTTAATCAAGTCGGAAACTGTCCCTGTCCAACACAGGGCTCACAGTCTAAGTACTGTAAGCTCTTTAATGGGAAGGATCCAGTTTTCTACTACTATTGTCCCATATGCTGTGTACACTGCTCTACTCAGAGAAGGTACTCAGTGAATACTATCAATCAATCATATCTATTAAGGGCTTACAGTTTGCGGATCACTATGCTAAGTGCTTAGGAGAGTCCAATAAAACAGAGTAGGTAGACACATTCCTTGCCCACAACGAGCTTACAGTCTAGATGGGGAGACAGACATTAATATAAATCAACTGTGGATCTTCCCGTAAGTGCTATAGGGCTTGGAGGGTGGGGAGGGTGAATGAAGGGACCAAATCAGAGCAACGCAAAGGGAAGGAGAAAAGAGAATATATCTTGTTATTTATATAATTTTTACATACATATATGAACAGCTTCTTATAGATATTGTTGTCCTAGTAGCTCAATGTTTGTGTATTTTTGTTTCATTCTTCCTTATATGTCACCTCTCCCCTCTCCCTTTCCTCATTTTTGAACTGCAAACCACCTTGAGGACCATGACTAATTTTCCCAACGCTTATTATATAAGTATTTAATAAGTGCGCAGCACTTCGAACAGTGCTTGGCACATAGTAAGCACTTAACAAATACCACCATTACTATTATTATTATTAATGATAAATGCCCCTGCTGCTACTACTAGGTCATGGATTGGTGAGCTGATTGCAAAAATTCATCAGGTTTGTCCCCTGAGCAGTGCTTAGAAGCGAGTCTCTCAGAAAACCCCTTTCCCAAATTCTGATCACTTTTAATCAAAACAAATTCCTTGAAAGGAATGGTAGAATTACACTAGCATTATACATAGCATTTGGGGAGGGCACTCTCCAGTGCTCTCTACCATATAGTGACATTTCTCAGGCAATCCATCACTTTACCCTCAGAGAAGAATCTGCTAGGTACAATCTGAAGATTCATATTTGTTTCTGCCCAGCTCGGTAGCCATGGCAACCATGATGCATATCTATACTGTAAATGGTAACTAATCACATCCTGTTAACTCCCTAGGAGTTAATTATGTGTGCATTGGCATAAGCATAAGGAAGAACTCTGTGGTCCCTTGATCATTCTTCTTTTCCTACAGACAACTCGATCTGGAAGGATATTTCATAAGCTCTGACTGTTTAAGGTTATAAAACGCCTGAGATATTTATGCTCTAATGAAATCTTCTTGGCCAGACAGCCATTTCTGTTGACCTACTTCTTTACCACGTGATTCATAGGGCCACTGTTTTGTCCTCTATCACCCACACAAGGGTAAAGATATCTAGTTCCCTAGAATCTCCAACACCTCAACAATAGCTCTGACTCTCATTAATAAAGTACCTACAACGTAATGATACCCACAGAACTACCAGAGGATATTGGAATAGTCAACCACAGCTTCTACTTCAAATCCTAGAAAAGACCTCAAGTTATAAGCAAAACTGATCCTTTTCACTGCTTTGAAACAGTCATAAACTGCTCTTCTGATCTCTCTAAATTAAGAAAGGATTTACATCTGTAGATATCCCCAAACAAGCACTTAATACAGTGTTATGCACAAAGTAAGCACTCAATAAATATGATTGAATAGTTAGTGTGAAGTAGAATTTATTTTCTCCTCTTTCTTTCAGTCTTGCACCATCAGTAATTTCTCATAAGAATCAGTATCATTGTGCTCCTAACTCATCAGGAAAAATAATGGCCCTGCCAACCGAATTTATTTCTTAGTATGTGATTCCTCACACTGAGGGAGATGATATTTGATGCACTGAAGATGGGGAGAAGATGCCAACTGACTTTCATAAATTTAATTGATCCTGCAAAACTGTTGGAATGATTGTTCTCACCGGTTGTGAAACATGGGATTTAATTTGTCTTTTTAAACTTTCTCCATGCTCCTTTCCATCCATCCTTCATCCTTCCAAACTCTGCCTGATCCTTCCAAGAAAGATCAGTACACTTCTAGAAATCTTTTGGTTCCTTCTTAGTAAGAAGAAAGATTCAGAGGGAGTAATCCAAATGGATGCTTTACTATTCACTATTCCAATTCAAGTTGAATTCCTACAGCAATATTTCCAGACAGGCCTTTAGACCTTTTGAGATAATCAAGATAAACTCATGATTCTGGTTATTCTTAAAGAAAACCTATCTCTTGTATAAGATTTAAAGCCAAATAATAAGTAGGAAATATAACGTTTACCTTAATAAAATATCAACAAAGCAAAGAGAGATATTTGAAACACATTCATTGAGATTCTGAAGCTCTCTCTCGGGAACACATCTAGAATATGAAAAAGACAGTTCTAACTTCCGATTCCACTATAAACCAAACTGTGTGCCAATTGTTGAAATTTTAATTCTGTTTTCAAAGATTGGATACACACACACACACTTACACATCCAGCAAAATACATGAAATTCTAAGCAGAGAGAATCTTTAAGATTCTTCAAAACAGAACAGAGAAGACTTCTAACTGCATGTAGGATTAGGAGCAGAAAGTTTAGCCAAAGCATTTCCTACAATATTCTCCCAGGGAGAACTTAGTAAAGTGAAAAAGGGAACAAACCCCAAAAGACAAATTAATGACCATAGAACAGAAATAGAAGGCTTGACTGATAATATAAAAGATCCAGTGGAGAAAAAGGTTTATGACTACAGGATATCAGGGCTAATAGAGGGATCGAATAGATGGAATAAAGACTTATTCACTGATTCACTGTGTTCTCCCTTAGAACTTGTATCTTTGAGTGTTCCCTTCTTTAAGTATAACAACTTTACCTCTTGTAGCCTCATGGTGGATTTGAAGGTAGTCTAAACCAGTGTGTTTCTTGTTTCTTAGAGGTGGTGCTCTCCAAAATGCTTAGTATGGTTCTCGGCCTTCAGTGGGTGCTTGGTAAATATGATTGATTGACTTATGGAGGTCACTGCCAGCAAACAGCTATTCATTGGTTTAACTCCATCTTTCAGCTAGTGGCCAAATTTCACTCTTGGTGAGTTTGTCACCATCCTTTTTTTATGGTACTTGTTAAGCACTTACTATATGCCAGGCACAGAACTAAGTGATGGAGTAGGTACAACATAATCCAGTAGGATACAGTCCCACATGGGGCTCACAGTTTAAGAAAAGAAGGAGGAGAATTTAACCCTCATTTTACAGAGGGTTTATTTGTAACTGAGGCACAGAGAAGTAAAGTGATTTGCCGAAGGTCACACAGCAGGTGAGTGTCAGAGCCAGGATTAAAACCCAGGTCCTCCAACTTTCACACCCATTCTCTGTCCAGTAGGCCACACTGCCTCTTGATCATACAACAGAGTTTCAAGGAATTTGGAGGTGTTAATGTTTCTGTACAGAAACCTACTAGTAAAATCTAACCATCCAAACAGAGAGTAGGTACAGTTGGGCACTTTTGGGTGAAAAGGATACATTAAGGATACAAAACTGTCATCACTCTTCTCATGGTCACATTTTCACCTGTGCACTTTATTTATTCCAAAGTTCTCTGTGGTCTCTGCATGCTCTTGCAATCATATCAGTAACTTCTGTAAAAGTTACCTTCACCGAGCAGTGGCAGTAATGAGGAAATGGAATTGGGGAAAAAAAACCCAGGTGCAAATTGAAGATTGTTAAAAAATGAACACCGTGCTGGGGAAATGACAAAGGATTTGACTTCCTTTTGCATCTCTCATCAGAAGAAAAGACTTGAGTTGAGCAAAGCACAGCCCAAATATGCATTTTAGACTATGCTTGAAATTCTTAAATTTCCTGTCAAACACTGCATTACAGACTCGGCATTTCCTCCATAATGGCTTATTGCAAGTTATCATCTTGAAGTCCAACCATGTGCCCATTATTCCTGAGCAATTTATATGTCACATTAGCATGGTATTTATGGATACATTTTTTTTTATGGTATAAGTACTTACTTTGTGCCGGGCACTGTACTAAGCATTGGAATAGATACAAGCTGATCAAGTTGGACACAGTCCATGCCCCACATGGTATTCACAGTTTTAATCCCAGTTGTACAGATAAGGGAATTGAGGCAGAGAAGTGACATGCTCAAGGTCACACAGCAGACAAGTGGCAGAGCCAGGATTAGAAACCAGATCCTTTTGACTCCCAGTCCTAGGCTATGATATGTGTAATGATAAACCTTTAGATTGCTTTAAAGGTTTTCTTCCTAGAACCCAAAGTACTTTTGCATATCATATTTATTCTCATTTATAACCCTGTGAGGTTAAGATGCTATTACTAGCCCTCTGAAGCCCAGAGAGGGCAGATAATTTACCCCAGGTCACATGGTTAGTCAGAGGCTAAGCTACTCTCAGTTTTGTCCCCTTCACTACACAAAAACTGCCCTCTGAAAGGTCACCAATAATCTCCTTCTTGCCAAATCCAATGACATCCACTCCATCCTAATCCTCCTTGTCCTCTAAGATGACTTTGACACTGTAGACCACCCCCTTGTCCTGGAAACTTTATCCAACCTTGGCTTCACTGACTCTGCCCTCTTGTTCTCCTTGTATCTCTCTGGCCGTTCATTCTCAGTCTCCTTCGCGGGCTCCTCCTCTGCCTCCCACCCCCTAACTGGAGAGGGTGGGGGTGTCCCTCAAGTTTCAATTCTGGGTCCACTTCTATTTTCCATCTAGACCCACTCCCTTGGAGAACTCATTTGCTCCCGTGGCTTCAACTACCATCTCTACGTGGATGATAACCAAATCTACATCTCCAGCCCTGATGTCTCTCCCTCTCTACAGTCTTGTATCTCATTCTGTGTTCAAGACATCCTTACTTGGATGTCCTTCCATCACCTCAAACTTAACCTGTCCAAAACAGAGCTCCTTATCTTCCCACACAAACCCTATTCTCCCCATGACTTTCCCATCACTGAAGATGGCACCACCATCCTTCCTGTCTCAAAAGCCCATAACCTTGGTGTTATCCTTGACTCCTCTCTGTCATTCAACCCACGTATTCAGTCCACCACTAAATCCTGTGAGTGCCACCTCCACAATATTACTCAAATCTGCCCTGCCCTCTCCAGTCAAACTGCTACCCCATCAATACACTCATCCTATCCCACCTGGATTACGGCATCAGCCTCCTTGCTGACCTCCCTGCCTCCTGTCTTTCCCCACTCCAGTCCATACTTCACTCTACTGCCTGGCTCATTTTTCTGCAAAAACATTCAGGACATGTCATCCTGCTTCTCAAAAAACTCCAGTTGTTGCCCATCCACCTCCGCATCAAAAAGATGTTCCTCACCACTGGCTTTAAAGCACTCCACCACCTTGCCCCCTCCTACCTCAGCTTGCTTCTCTCCTACAACCCAACCTGCACACTTCACTCCTCTAGAGCTAACTTTCCCACTGTGTCTCGATCTAGCCCATTTCGCCACCAACACCTAGCCCTCCTCACATTCAACAGAGAATTACTCTCCACCCCTTCAAAGCCTTATTGAAGGCACATTTCCTCCAAGAGGCCTTCCCAAACTAAGCCCCACTTTTCCTCATCTCCCATTCCCTCTGCTTACCCTGACTTGCTCCCTTCTCTCTTCCCCACTCCCAGTCCCACAGTTTATGCACATATCTATAATTTTATTTATTTGTATTGATGTCTGTCTGCCCCCCTCTAGACTGTAAGCGTGTTATGGTCAGGGAATGGGACTGTTTATTGTTGTAAGTAATAATAATAATAATTTTGGTATTTTTTAAGTGCTTACTATGTGCCGAGCACTGTTCTAAGCGCTGGGGTAGACAGAGGGGAATCAGGATGTCCCACGTGGGGCTCACAGTCAATCCCCATTTTCCAGATGAGGTAACTGAGGCACAGAGAAGTGAAGTGACTTGCCCACAGTCACACAGCTGACAAGTGGCAGAGCTGGGATTCGAACTCATGACCTCTGACTCCAAAGCCTGTGCTCTTTCCACTGAGCCACGCTGCTTCTCTGAGTACTCTAAGTACTTCACTAAGTACTCTCCCAAGCACTTAGTACAGTACTCTGCACACAGTAAGTACTCAATAAATACAATTGAATGAATGAATGGATGCCTCCTAATACTCCTCATTCACTACATTACCTTTCTTTTTGTTTTGTTATGCTCTCTCAGACATTTAGTTTGGGGTTCTGCACTTGTCCTTTCTAATTAATACCACCGATTGCTTTTCAGTTCAACTATCGTTTAGAAGCCATTTTCAGGCCGTGTTGGGTCTCATTATTAACTACCAAACTAAGAAGGATTCACCATTTGGGCCAAAGATAGGATTCATCTAAACCCTGGCTAATTGAAATTCCTGACTTTAGCAAGGAACTATGACAACCTCATGGTTTGGTCTACAAACCAACTGAAGGCACAGTCACTTTGCTTGGCATTTATAAGTTTGCAAGAGTGCAAAACTCAAAATAAAACTCCTAAGGTGGAAACTGAAACCAGGACCAAAATTGCATTTGACCCTGAAAGCTCAAATCAGTTCTGAGAGTTGCAGAAAGTTAAGCGACTCTCAAGCCTTAATGAAAGCATCCACGGAATCCTTATCCAGCACTTTGGTTGCAAAGGGAAAGTTCCATAAGGCATGTCTTCAAAGAGAATTTTAAATTAGTAAAATCCAAATGCTCAGAGAACCTATTATGGGGCAATACATTGAAGGGAGAAATCAGAAATCAAAAACTAAGTATCTGAGGATCACATGGTGGAGGCTGGTTGCTCTCCTGGAAATGCCAGTAATTAAGGATTTGAGCCCCTTCACCACCCAGTTCATGGCTTAGAGAAGCAGCATTGCCTAGTGATAGAGCTCGGACCTGGGAGTCAGAAGGACCTGGTTTCTAATCCCGGTTCCACCACTTGTCTGCTGTGTGACCTTGGGCAAGTCACTTCACTTTTCTGTACTTCAGTTACCTCATTTGTAAAATGGGGATTAAGACTGTGAGCCCCATGTGGGACAGGGACTGTATCCAACACGATTTGCTTGTATCGACTCTGGCACAAAGTACAGTGCCTAGCCCATAGTAAGTGCTTAACAAATATCATAATAATAATTACTATTACTAACAAAATTTAAATAATCTAGAAGACTTTGGCAGATCTCTTTTTTTTTCGGAAGATTCTGCTCTAGCATCACACCTCCTCACTCTCCAAGAATGAAACATTGAAAACTCTAAGAATGTGCAGTGTGAAAAAAGCTGTCCATTGCTTAGAGTAAAGATGAGGGAAAGGCACAGAACCAGCCTCTGGGAAGAAAATTAATCTTATTTCTGACTATACTGAATGTATCTAGAAAGTTCAAATGAGCAGAAAATTAAAACCAATATCCTAAAAGAAAAAAAGATGAAAAAATAATTAACCCAAATATTCCAAATGTGTTAACTGTGGTTTTCAAAGGGCTGCAGATAAATGCGGATGAAACAATTAGGTCCTTTCCCCTGAAGCTGGCCAGCCAAATTGACCACTTGGTCAAAAAGTTACAACCGAGAACAAGCTGCCTGATATATGAGAAAGACAAAACTAAGGAGAGACAAACCTACCAACAGAGAAAAGTTGCTTCCTTGCTCCAAGACAGCAGCAATTATGTAAATAGAAAACATAAATCTTAAGTGCTGAAAGATAATTCACCTAATTGTCCCCCAAGGGCACCCCTGCTGCAAATGAAAAAGCAAGACTACTGGGAATTGGGGGAGAATATATTCCTTTTCACAGCGGCAGGGTCTGGGCTCTTGGTTTGATTGTATTGTTGAATAAATGAAAAGAGGAAGTATCCTCGGGGCAATTGTGGCCAATTGATCCTGGGCCACAGACAAAGAAGCACAGACAATGCTCTCCAAAGAGAGCATTAAAATTAACCAGCTATTTCCTTGTGTGGTTTCGTTTATCCCTTCTCTGTCAATGTTTATCCTGTTTTCATCACTTGCATCACTTATGACAGCTTGGTCTTCCTACCCCAGCAAAGAGACTTTGGAGCTGGGCGGGAAAGGGGCAATAGGCAACAAAGTGAAAAACTGCCAGGATCCCAGATTTAATTCCACTTTTTGGTAGCTCTAGGTAGAAGAGGCTTAAGGGACTTCAGATGTAAATCAATTTAAACACTATCTGACAGGATATTCATTCGTTGCTTCAGCCTGAAATCCATAGCCTTGTTGGTAAGATCAATTGTCTTTTGTAAAACTCTCACAAAAAGTTCCCAACTCCCAATAAGATCATAAGATAAAGTAACTAAGCAAATGGAAGAAAGAGTAGTACAAGAGTTAAAGTCATTCTGCTGAACTCTTCTCTTTTGCCCTAGTTACTTGCCATTCTGAGTAGGGCTTCGATCCTTCCTCCTTCTCCAGTATTCATCCTTTCAATTGTCTTGAAGTGGTTCTTAGGAATATGTTTGATTTGGCTACTAATAGTCTATTCCAGTGAGACTATGCCATTAATGCTGAAAAGAGTTCAGTTCATCTCTTGGGGTAGACAGACTCAGCAAAGACTACACACAATCAGGGGAGTTTTCCTCAGAACCACTTGTTCTGAGAAGCAGCATGGTCTAGAGCACGGACCTGGGACTTAGAAGGCCTTTGGTTCTGATCCTGAATCTGCCAAGTGTCTGCTGTGTGATTATGGGCAAGTCAATTCACTTCTCTGTGCTTCAGTAAAATTCTCAGTAAAATGGAGATTAAGACTGTAAGCCCTATGTGGGATGTGGACTGTGTCCAACCTGATTAGCTTGTATCTACTAGTGCAGTGCCTGCATATAGTAAACACATAACAAATACCATAAAAAAAGCCCCTGGTTGGTGGTCTGTGGGATTGTAGCCCAGTGTTGAGACTCTACTGCGCTTACCTAGACATAAATGGGTTTTGTATGTGAAATTCTTGCAAATATCCCTTTCCATCAGTCTGTCAGTCAATCGCATATATTGAGTATTTAGTATTGAGTATTGAGTATTGAGTATTGAGTATATTGATACTCATATATTGAGTATTGAGACACGATCAGGTCTGAGCTCCCCAAAGTCACCCCTCCGCCTCTCCCCTTCCCCCCAGCAACCCCCTCCCCTACTTTCCCATCCTTCCCTGCAGTATCCTCAGAGGAGATCTCCTCCCTCCTCGCAAGTGCCACCCCCTCCACCTGCGCCTCGGACCCCATTCCCTCTCACCTTCTTAAAACCATCGCCCCTGCCCTCCTCCCTTCCTTAACTTCTATTTTTAACCACTCAATCTCCAAGGGCTCCTTCCCCTCTGCCTTCAAACATGCCCACGTCTCCCCCATCCTAAAAAAACCCGCTCTTGACCCCACTTCCCCCTCCAGTTATCGTCCTATCTCCCTACTACCCTTCCTTTCCAAAATCTTAGAATGAGTCATCTACAATCGATGCCTAGAATTCCTTAACTCCCATTCTCTCCTAGACCCCCTCCAATCTGGCTTCCGTCCCCTCCACTCTACCGAGACTGCTCACTCTAAGGTCACCCATGACCTCCTTCTTGCCAAATCCAATGGCTCCTACTCCATTCTGATCCTCCTTGACCTCTCTGCTGCCTTTGACACTGTCGACCATCCCCTCCTTCTCCATACCTTATCTCACCTTGGCTTCACGGACTCTGTCCTCTCCTGGTTCTCCTCTTACCTCTCTGGCCGATCATTCTCGGTCTCCTACGCTGGCGCCTCCTCCCCCTCCCATCCTTTAACTGTTGGAGTTCCTCAAGGGTCAGTTCTTGGCCCTCTTCTGTTCTCCATTTACACTCACTCCCTCGGTGAACTCATCCGCTCTCATGGCTTTGACTACCATCTCTACGCAGATGACACGCAGATCTATATCTCCGCCCCTGTCCTCTCCCCCTCCCTTCAGGCTCGCATCTCCTCCTGCCTCCGGGACGTCTCCACCTGGATGTCGGCCCGCCACCTAAAACTCAACGTGAGCGAGACTGAGCTCCTCATCTTCCCTCCCAAGCCCGGTCCGCTCCCAGACTTCTCCATCACCGTGGATGGCACGACCATCCTTCCCATCCCGCAGGCCCGCAATCTCGGTGTCATCCTTGACTCGTCCCTCTCGTTCACCCCACACATCCTATCCGTTACCAAGACCTGCCGGTTTCACCTCTACAATATCGCCAAGATCCGCCCTTTCCTCTCCACCCAAACGGCTACCTTACTATTACGGGCTCTCGTTATATCCCGGCTAGACTACTGTGTCAGCCTTCTCTCTGACCTCCCTTCCTCCTCTCTCGCCCCGCTCCGGTCTATTCTTCACTCCGCTGCCCGGCTCATCTTCCTGCAGAAACGATCTGGGCATGTCACTCCCCTTCTTAAACAACTCCAGTGGTTGCCTATCGACCTCCGCTCCAAACAAAAACTCCTCACTCTAGGCTTCAAGGCTCTCCATCACCTTGCCCCTTCCTACCTCTCCTCCCTTCTCTCTTTCTACCGCCCACCCCGCACGCTCCGCTCCTCTGCCGCCCACCTCCTCGCCGTCCCTCGGTCTCGCCTATCCCGCCGTCGACCCCTGGGTCACGTCCTCCCGCGGTCCTGGAACGCCCTCCCTCCTCACCTCCGCCAAACTGATTCTCTTTCCCTCTTCAAAACCTTACTTAAAAATCACCTCCTCCAAGAGGCCTTCCCAGACTGAGCTCCTCTTCCCCCTCTACTCCCTCTGCCATCCCCCCTTTACCTCTCCGCAGCTAAAGCCTCATTTTCCCCTTTTCCCTCTGCTCCTCCACCTCTCCCTTCCCATCCCCACAGCACTGTACTTGTCCGCTCAACTGTATATATTTTCGTTACCCTATTTATTTTGTTAATGAATTGTACATCGCCTTGATTCTATTTAGTTGCCATTGTTTTTACGAGATGTTCTTCCCCTTGACGCTGTTTAGTGCTATTGTTCTTGTCTGTCCGTCTCCCCCGATTAGACTGTAAGCCCGTCAAACGGCAGGGACTGTCTCTATCTGTTGCCGACTTGTTCATCCCAAGCGCTTAGTACAGTGCTCTGCACATAGTAAGCGCTCAATAAATACTATTGAATGAATGAATGAATGAGTATTTACTGTGTGCAGAGCACTATACTAAGTGTTGGGGAGAGTAGAATATAACAGACACATTCCCTGCCCACAAGGAGCTTACAGCCTAGAGGGTGAGACATTAATGTAAATAAATGAATTTCAGATATAAGAAATCAATACCAGATATAATTTAGTCATTATTTAGTCTAAATTTATAATTTAATTGAAAAAGTGAGAGTGATGCTGTGCAAATCACATGACTTCACGCCTGGCTTATCCATTGTTTATGACAGAACATAGAGTCCCGTGACTCGGGGTGAAGAGCACAAGTTGAAGAGGAGAAAAAATGATCAAACATAAAGAAAGACTCGTTTAATTTTTTAAAGTTAAATTTAAAAATTCTAGGCACTTGAAAGTAAACTGTAAATGGACATGTACGCTCTCAAGTTTAATTTTCCATCGCATTTTAAAAAGAGGTTATTTGTTAAACATTTTTACTACATGCCAGGCACTGTACTAAGTGCTGGATAGATACAAGCTAATCAGCTTGGAGAAAGGCCATGTTCCACATGAGGTTCCCTGTCTTAATCCCCATTTTACAGGTGACGGCACTGAGGCACAACAAAGTTAGTGACTAGTCTAAGGTCATACAGTAGGGAAGTGGCATAATGGGGATTTGAACCCAGGTCCTCTGCCTCTTGGGTCCATGCTCTATCCATGAGGCCTTGCTGCTTCCCAAGCCCCTTCCTACCTCTCCTCCCTTCTCTCTTTCTACCGCCCACCCCACACGCTCCGCTCCTCCGCCACCCACCTCCTCACCGTCCCTCGGTCTCGCCCATCCCACCGTCGACCCCTGGGCCACGTCCTCCCGCAGTCCTGGAACGCCCTCCCTCCTCACCTCCGCCAAACTGATTCTCTTCCCCTCTTCAAAACCCTACTTAAAACTCACCTCCTCCTAGAGGCCTTCCCAGACTGAGCTCCTCTTCTCCCTCTACTCCCTGTACCACCCCCCCTTCACCTCTCCACAGCTTAACCCTCTTTTCACCCCCATTTCCCTCTGCTCCTCCCCCTCTCCCTTCCCATCCCCTCAGCACTGTACTCGTCTGCTCAACTGTATATATTTTCATTACCCTATTTATTTTGTTAATGAAATGTACATCGCCTCGATTCTATTTAGTTGCCATTGTTTTTACGAGATGTTCTTCCCCTCGACTCTATTGCCATTGTTCTTGTCTGTCCGTCTCCCCCGATTAGACCGTAAGCCTGTCAAACGGCAGGGACTGTCTCTATCTGTTGCCGACTTGTTAATTCCAAGCGCTTAGTACAGTGCTCTGCACATAGTAAGCGCTCAATAAATACTATTGAATGAATGAATGAATTATATTTCATGAAAAACAAAAGCAAGAATTCAGGGTCACACAAATGGAAGTCATACCAATAAAATTTATTGAACTGGGGCAATGCATTGTTTTAAGCACTTGGGAAGAACAAAACCAAGAAGCGGTGTGGCTTAATGGATAGAGCACAGGCCTGGGAGTCAAAAAAACCTGGTTCTAATCCCAGCTCTGCCACTTGTCTACTGTATGACTTTGGGCAAGTAACTTCACTTCTCTGTGTCTCCTTTACCTCATCTATGAAGTGAGGATTAAGACTGTGAACCCCATGTGGGGACAGGCACTATGTCCAACCTGGTTGGCTTATATCTACCCCAGCACTTAGTACACTGCCTGGAACATAGTAAACACCTAACAAATGCCATAAAAAAGGGACAACGTTTCCTGCCCACAAAGAGGTTGCACTCACAGGGAAAAAGCTGGGAGCAGTTGTTTTTGTGCTAATTACCCAGATGAAATAAAGCCACACTGAATTTCCTGGGGACAGCAATAGATTTTAAGTAGCTCATCCAAAGTGATTGTTTCAGAGATCAATATTGGTCTTGAATCTATTTCAAGAACAAGAGCAGAGAGCATACTAGTGCTGACCAAAAACCTTCTCATGTTACATTATTGAAGTCATTCAGTAAACTCTAAAGTTTACTAGCTAATCATTCTAAAACCTGAGAATAAAATGTAGGAAGTACAAAATGGAAATATTTTGGATTCTTCGCCGTTGTTTTCATTATGGACAAATGTCATTCAGTTCTCTTGGATTATAAATTACTTCCTCCTCTTTCTGTATGTCTGCTTCTCCGTTCTCATAATTTAAGCACCATTATATGCACTCGGTTCTTGGAAAAGAAGAACAGTCTTTGAAGCAGCCAGATTCCGCAGCTGATTGGGTGTAATTAAGAGGCATTTTACTCTAAGAATGAATATGAAGTAATCACTCAAGTATGAAACAAAGAATAATAATTGCAGTATTTGTTAGATGCTTACTATGTGCCAGGCTCTGTACTAGGCTGTGTGGTAGGTAGAAGACAGTTATATCAGACACAGTTAGAGCCCACACGGTACTCCTAGTCTGAGTAGGAGTAAATTGAGGCACAGAAGATTTAGGTGATTTGCCCAAGGTCACACAACAAGCAGGTAGGGAAGACAGGATAATAATAGTAATAACAATAGTGGAATTCGTTAAGCACTTACTCTGTGCCAGGCACTGTACTAAAGGACTGGAGTGGATTCAAGCAGATCAGGTTGGACACAGTCCTTGTCCAATGTAGGGCTCCCAATCTCAATCCCCATTTTACAGGTGAGATAACTGAGGCACAGGGAAGTGAAATGACTTGCCCAGGCCACACAGCAGACAAGTGGTGAAGTTAGGATTAAAACCCAGTACCTTCTGACTCCCAGGCCCTTGCTCTAACTATTATGTCATGCTGCTTCTGGCCCGTGCTCTTTCCACAAGGAAGAAACTAAAGTTGATGTCCTTCTGGAGAAAGCTGATTTTTCACCATTTCTCATGTTAAAGACCTCATGACTTGTGTCATGTAATTGATGATTTTAGTTCGAGGTTCCTGGGCTAATTCCTCATTTGAGTGGGACTGTGCCCTCCATAAATATAATGTTTCTGGTTTGACTTGGCAGTAGTTTTCCCCCTTTTTTAAATTAGTTTTCCAAAAGGTAATAAGATGCATGTCTATTAGGTACTTCTCTTTGATTCAATTTTTTTAATCCTTCCTGAAGCAGAGGTGTCAATTACAGTTAGCTGTCCAGCTTCCAGTTTCACATCACCTCCAGCACTTCCATAAGGTTCTTTAAATTATATTTTGGCAATTGTACTCATAATTATGCATGCTGTTTTTTCAGATCTCCCAAACTTGCTTGTAAGTTCCTCAGAGACAGGAACCATGTTTTGCTCTTCCTCTGGAATATCTCTCATAGCCCCTATTTCCATGATCACATCAGATTTCAGTCCTGAGTAATGATCTTCCATGCTATCTTAGGCTGGGTGAGACTTACCCTGAGCTTGGATCACTTTTGATCCCAACAGCTCTCCTGAGAGATCAGAAGAGGCTCCTTTCCAGGATAGTATGTATTGAGAAGTTATTGAAAAGCTGAAGGTGCACAAACAAGACACATAAAACCATGCCAATATCTGGGGCATCAGTGGAACTGCCATGGTGGTGGAGAGGGCAGGTATTTCCATTAGCAATCAGACACATTCATACCACAAGGAGGGAGTCCCTCCAATCATCAGAACTTGCTCTTCCCCTCCCAGACTTTCCAGAAGTGTCTAGGTCAGAGATAGACCTCTGAGAAGCACTACAAAAATGTACTGGCAGTGGAGTCAAGGGGTCTAATATGTGTCCTACCTACAGTTAATATTGAATGTCATGGACAATCCACTCTACAACTTTGAGAATCAGCATGGCCCAGTGGATAGAATATGGACCAGGGAGTCAGAAGGACCTGGATTTTAATCCAGACTCTTCCATTTGTCTGCTGTGTAACCATGGATAAATCACTTAACTTCTCTGTTCCTTAGTCACCTCATCTGTAAAATGAGGAATAAGATTGTGAGCCCCATATGGAACAGGGACTGTGTCCAAGCTCATTACCTTGTACCTACCCCAGCTACCTACAGTACCTGGCACATAGTATGCGCTTAACAGATACCACAATTTTTATTATTATTATGATTATCTGATAATGGAACATTATTATCCATGTGGATGCATGCTGAACATCTCAGTTCGAATGTGACACTAATGAACTATTGTCCTGTAATTAATAATGACTATTTGTAATAATAATAATTATGGTGTTTAAGTACTTACTGTGTTCCAAGCACTGGAGTAGATAAAAGATGAACAGATCGAGCACAATCCCTGTCACACGTGGTGTTTCTATAGGGGTGAGGAAGAGCAGATATTATATCCATTTTTAAAGGTGAAAAAACTGAGGCACAGAAAACACAAGGGACATAGGCTTCAGGTCCGAGAACAGGCAAATGGAAGAGTCGGGATTAGATTAAAGAAGCAGTGTGTCCTAGTGGATAGAGCATGGGTTTGGGAGTCAAAAGGACATGGGTTCTCATCCTGGGTCTTCCACTTGTCTCCTGTCTACCTCAGATATCTCTAAAATGGGGATTAAGATTGTGAGCCCCAGTGTCCAACCTCGTATTTACCCCAGTGCTTAGTACAGTGTCTGGAACAAGGTGAGTACTTAACAAATACCATTAAAAAAAAAGGTCTCCTAATTCCAAGGCTTGGGCTCTTTCCACCAGGCCGTAGTATAGTGCTTGGCACATAGTAAGCACTTAACAAATACCATTACTACTTTCAAGACCAGAAGAAGAAGGGGGCAAACTAGGGGCATTGTTAGGTGGTGAGGTCACAGCCAAACAGTATTCTTTAAAAATCTTTCAAACAGGCCTGACCAAAAGGATGGCAAGGAAAATGCAGGGAAAGAAGGGCAAGTAAAACTACAGACCTGAAGATGTGAAGAGGCTAGTTTTGCCTACACTTCCTAGGAGCCACTGGGACTTTCTGGGAAGAGTTAGGCTTCTCTACATATACTGGTAGAGCTTAACTACCCAGTGGGGAGATCGGAGTTTTTCCTCAGCAGGAGCTAGGAAAAGAATCATCCATTAGTTTTCCTCTGGTGAGCTGTGCTGCTTTGGATCTGCTCCTGGTTGGTAATTTGGTTTGGCCATGATTACTGAGGCCTTCACAGAGCTCTCAACTGGATCTTGGCTGGGACTTCTAATTCCACATCTTGCTTGTATTGCTCCAGTTTGGTGATATATAGCTAGCAATCCCAATCTCAATCTTATAGAGAAAAAATTGGAGTCTGCTAAAACCAGAGCAGTGATTGGCCTGATTGAGTCAGAAAGGGGAAGACTGAAGAGAGTGCTATAGGGCAGAATTGAAGTGGGGAGGGGCAGGGGCACTTGCGCATCAGTTGAGAAGGGTTGCATGAGGAGACTAGGGCAAGGGCAAAGGGGACATGGAGGGAAGGCGAAAGTTGGAACAGGGAATACAGCAGGCTGATGCAACAGTAACTAAAAAATGACACTCTCTTCACTGGGTACTCCATAGCCATTAGGGAGAAACAGTAAAAGAAATAATAATAATAATAATGATGATATTTGTTAAATGCTTACTATGTGCCAAGCACTTTCTAAGTGCTGTGGGAGATACAAGGTAATCAGGTTGGACACAGTCCCAGTCCCACATAGTGCTCACAGTCTTAATCCCCAATTTACATATGAGACAACTGAAGCACAGAGAAGTTAAGTGACTTGCCCAAAGTCACTCAGCTGACAAGTGGTGGAGCTGGGATTAGAACCTACAGCCTCTGACTCCCAAGCCCATGCTCTTTCCACTAAGCCACACTACTTCCAGCATGGCTTCTTATTCATAACTCTGATTTGTTCATATATCTGAGTTGGTCATTCCAAAATGGGGTCACACTGATTCCACACTGTAATGGGGTCATATTTATTATTATTATCAGTAATAATAATAATTCATAATAGTACTTGTTAAGCACTTTCTGCTATACACTATATTAATTGTTGGATTAGATACAAAATAATCAGGTTGGACATAGTCCCTGATCCACATGAAGCTCACATTCTAAATAGGAAGAAGGACAGGAATTGAATCCCCTTTTTACAGATGAAGAAACTGAGGCAGAGAGAAGTGCAAGCCACACAGCAGACAGATGGTGGAGTTGGGATTAGAACCTAAGTCATCTGACTCCGAGGCCCATTCTCTTTCCACTAGGCCATGTTGCTTCCCCCATTTTGCCCCCATTTCTATTGTTTTTCACCAGACAGGCAGCCAGTTAATGGTCAAACATGTTTCTTCTGATATCCTCAAAATGTCATCCCAGAAGGCCAAAAATCAGGGTTTGGAAATCTCTGAAGGAAAGCTAGATTGAAATTCCTGACCTACTCTGGTAAAAGTTCTCATGAGATGTAGTCTACCTCAATTATTAAAAGCAACTTCTAGGAAATAGGTAATTAGCTGTAGAGTAAATTGACAGGTTGACAAGAGCCCCATGAGTCATTTGGTAGCTGGTTTTCCTGACACCATCTTTCCTTTTAGAAGGCAGCTTGTTAGTGATTCACCCAACAAATACCTTCTTCCCACTCCACCCAAAGACCCACAGAACTGTTTCATAATCCTTTTCAGGAACCCCAGTACTAGCACTATTAACTACTGTGACAAAATGTGATATTTTCTAGTAACTGTTACAAGTATCACTTCTTTTTCTCCCTTGTTATCCTGGAGAGCAGTAAAAATGAAGTGTTTTTCATAGCAACAGGGGCAAATCATTATATATGTTTTTAGCAAGAGGCTCTTTGCTTGAATGTGCTGACTGCAAACATTTGCATAGCTGATGCTGAGTGGCAAGTCTCATTTTTAATCAGCTCTTTTAATTGCAGGGGACGATGAAAACAAAATCAAAAATACACAAAATAACCCGCTTTGGATTCCAATTTAAAAGAAAGTTCCACCCATTTTTCCATCTGGTGCAGTAGTCCAACTTTTCACAGCATGAAGCCTATATCAAAACCAGGAAGCCTGAGTCCAAAGTAGGAAGCAGGCTGAGGAATCAATAGCACCATTTGATGATCGTGGAGCAAAAGGCGATTGCTGAGAATCTCAGTGAATTCTCTCCTTCAGTCTTTATTAAGAAAAAGAGCTAGGGAGATAGATTCATTCAGTCAAATTGTTTTCCATGGCAGACGAGTCTGGGGATATGGAATAGATTGTAGTGATGACACAGGATGCTTCTAGACTATACTGATAAATGTAAGCAAATCACTAGGACTGGGTGTAGCCACCCCAGTGTTCTGAGCCTCCAAAGCACAAGGCAGAAAAGCAGGCATGGTCTTTGCAGCAAGTCACATACAGAAACTAATCAGAGAATAATAATGATAATTGTGATATTAAGTGCTTGCAATATACAAAGCAACGGGTTAAACACTGGGGTCGATACATGATAATCAGAACTAGATTTGGATGTTAGACTAAGCTGCTGCTACTGTAGTCCTGGAAGGGGAAATTGTTTAACCTCTGTGGGTTTCTATTTTCCAGTCAGAAAACAAAAATGATAATAGCATTTTCTAAATATAGAGATGGGAGAATAAATTAAAAATATGACAAAATGATTTGGGAGAATTGTGCTATATTAGTTCCATTTAAACCCAAGTTATGTTCTTGCAAAACCCCAGGTTAAGGCAGTCTTCCACTGTGGTACTCACCCATTCCAATGATATAATGGACTCGCCTTGTCAGACAAATATTCCCTATCAACATTCTAGCTAATGTGCACAGTGAAATCATGCATTATGGCAGAATTGAGTATAATATAATTCAGACAAGTGGCGATGATTGGATTTTATTATATTTTAATTTTGTTTTATTTTGAAAACAGCTGGATTCAGAGCAGAAGAATCTAGAAGACAGAGAATCATATCATTCAGAATGATATTACTCCACTGTAGATCTAAAATACAACAAACCAAGAATCCCATCTGCAAAATACTCCTTCCAAGGATGCTGGGCCTGAGGACTTGGCTGTCTGACTTCAGCAGTGCCTTTTGGTAGTCTCGCTGCAAAGCTCAGCACAGAACATCTCCCAAATGTGAAGCTTCCACTTTAAACACCCAAACAACTTCCCCTCATTATCAATCTTTCTTTGCAATATGTGTAACTACAGAGCAAGAGTAACCCTTAACAAGTTTATATGTGAGAAGGATCCCTGAGATATCCTCTAGGGGTTCTCTGAAGTATGTTTTTAGCAACACAGCACAGATTCAGGCCATAAAGTCATTTGGATGAAAGGCACTAAATAAATGTAGCTCATTATCATTATCGTTAAGCGACTGTTCAGATGAAAGTGGCTCCTTTTCAGTCCCCTGCCATCATTTAGCAAATAAAAAAGACAAGAATGGTTCTCCTCGATTACTAACAGAAATAGCTGTAACAGGAAGCAGTGTGGTCTAGTGGAAAGATAATGGGTCTGGGAATCAGAGGACTTGGGTTCCAATCCCAGCTCTGCACCTGCCTGCAGTCACTTAACTTCTCTGTGCCTCAGTTACCACATCTGTAAAATAGAGTTTGAATCCTTCTCCCTCTGATTTAGACTGTGAACCTCATGTGGGGCAGGGACTGTGTCCAAGCCGATTATCTTGTGTCTACCCCAGTGCTTTGTGCAGTGCCAGATACATGGTAGGCACTAAACAAGTACTGTGGGTTTTTTTTAAAGGAATTATTTTGAGGCCTTATTCTTCAGGCTTCCCACGACCTGAGGGCAGAACCTTATTTCTCAAAAATTCCCTGTGACATCAAGGAGCAGAGCATTTATTCAGTTTTCCTCATGCTTGGTATAAAAGGGGTTAAAATATTTCAGCCTGGAGGGAAGAAGCAGTGGGGAAGAGGGAACTAAGGATGAGAGTGGGAATCTGGTGGAAATGGTATTTTAACAGTCTTCAACGTTATCATGTGGAGAAAGAGCAACAGTTGCTCTCCATTTACACTAATGACAGAAAAACAGAAAATGTTATCAGTCACAACAGAAAAAAAGATATCGCCCTGATGAAAGTTATAAGGCACTGGAATAAAGTTTCAGTTCGAGGGCCAGTTTTTTACTGGACAGTTCTGTTTTCAGCTGGTCTGGCCCCTGTCCAGTCCAGATAAAGTACTGGGCACCCCTCTAGATTGTAAACTCATTATGGGCAGGTAACATGTCAACTGATTCTGTTGCATTATACTCTCCCAAGCGCTTAGTAAAGTGCTCTGCACATAGTAAGTGCTCCGTAAATATGATTGATTGATTCAGTGCCCGGCCTCTATCCACCGTGGTGCCTGCCTCCAGGTTTTGTGAAGAAAAAAAGGAGTTCCAGGGATCCCTGAAGCAACACTCTTGAATCGGGCAAATTCATCATGGTACCACAAAATGGCACTAATGGCATCATTACATTGCATTTCATTCAGAGATCTATTCATGCTCTCCGTGCACAGTTGCTGCTTTGATTTCAAAGAACAATGGGCCGGTTTTCTTTAAGATCCAAAGTTGTCCTGAGCCCTGCCTTTGCTAGTGCTCCTCTGGGTTTTTAAAAGAGGCAGATGTTTGGCAAAGCAGGACTGTATTCTACCTTCTGCAAGGTATCCCTGTCCCCTTGGGAACAACTTACGGATATGATCTCAAGAGTGAAAGGGAGTATATATAGTGATGCTCATTAGAAATTATTTACAGTCTTAATATCATTTTTCTATCATTGCATAAAGGGATTCCCTTCTCAGAGAGCACCTCTTCAGTCTTCCCATCAGCAATGACCTTCCTCTTGCTTTTCTTTATCAGATCCATGGTCTGTGCTTACTCGATAAATTCATATGACTCAGGGATATACAAAGCATTAATGGTGGTTTTCTCTGGAGAATGACTTGAGAAACACATCGACGATTGGGAAGCATTTTGCAAATGCTGAAGTTCTCTATAAAAGCAACGCTCCTGACTAGCAGAGGTAAAAGAGTTGGTGAAGGGGAGACAGTGGTTAAACTTGAAAGGATTGCTCAAATTAACATCTAGCTTGCGCACATCTGAAAATGGACCCAACTGGCCAAGGACAGGCTAGCTGTGAGCATTTTTTAGGAGAAGCAGCATGGACTAGTGGATAGAATATGAGCCTGGAAGTCAGAAGGACCTGGATTCTAATCCCAGCTCCACGACTTGTCTGCTGTGTGACCTTGGGCAATCACTTTTCTTCTCTGTATCTCAGTTACCTCATCTGTAAAATGGAGATTAAGTCTTTGAGTCTTATGTGGGACAGGGACTGTATCTGACCCAATTTGCTGGTATCTACACCAGCACTTAGTACAGTACCTGGGACATAATAAGCACTTAACAAATGCCACAGTTATTATTATTATTAGCTTTTTCTTGCTCCAGGAGAAAATTACCTATGTGTTGCCTGTCTTTCCAGTTGTCTGGGGATTAAATCATTCAGTTAATCATTCAGTATTTGTTGAGTCCCTCCTCTGTGCTAAATAGAGGAATAGCACAGTCTATTGGAAAAAGCACAGACCTGGGAGTTAGAGGACCTGGGTTGTAATCCCAACTCTTCCACTTGGCTTCTGTGTGGCCTTGGGCAAGTCACTTAACTTCTCTGTGCTTCAGTTTCCTCATCTGTAAAGTGGTATTTGATAAGCACTTATTATGTGCCAGGCACTGCTCTAAGCGCTGGGGTGGATACAAACAAATCAGATCCTCCCCTGCCCTCAAAATGGGGATTCAGTGCCTGTCCTTCCTCCTACTTAGGCTGGAAACCCCATGTGGGACAGGACTCTGGCTCTGGCCTGTGGTCTTTCCACTAGTCCATTCTGCTAACCTTTTATTTACATCCACTTGTTCTAGTCCACTTTAAATATCTGGCTTTTCATATCTCATCTCGAGTATGTTCAGTGCGTGCTCAGCCCAGGCCTCACAGATTCTCAAGGACTCATCTCAGAATGTTGAGAACCCCATATCCCCCTCCTCATTTTCTATCCCAAATACTGAATTATCCCAGTTTGTCCAAATAATTCTTGGGTTTTATCTAGAAGAGATGAACAGTATTCTCCAATAATCTAATCACCCCCTTCAGGGACACACCTGGAGAATTTCCAGTACCCTACCACTCTTGACCTCAGGAGGGAGAGTCATGCAGAGGCATATCCATTCCATTACTAGCTTGGGCAGTGGCTAGCGAGTGGAAGGCAATCTGCTACAAGTTAAAACTAACCTGTGTTAGGGAGCAGAAGCATGGGAGAGAGTCGAGGGCAGACATTTAAGTTTACTGCACGGAAAGAGGCAATGGTAAACTATTTCCCTATTTTTACCAAGAAAACTCCATGGATACACTAGCAGAACGATTGCAGATGGAGGTAGGGTGTTCTGGGAGAGATGTGTCCATGACGTTGTTATGGATCGGAGACAACTCGAAGGTGTAAAACAATGACTCTTACCACAATATTTTGTAAATTAGATTAGGCTTAGAACTCTGACTTTTAGTTAATCACCAGTGTGTTAGAATCTGACCTGAACTAAACTTTAATTTTTTTTTCTCTGAAAATCACCAGAGCAGGCAGATTGTTGCCCACTTTGAACTTTGAGTAATTGGGACCAGCCTCTGGCTGGAGATTCCAGTGCAGAGAAACCATCACCTCCCTCCTTCCCTTTGACTGCTCCTTTTTCTGTTCTGCTTGAGATGTGTCAACTGGGTTTCAGATCAACAGCCTGTAGCCAAGCAATCTGGGGAGAGGACACTTCACTGCAACCTCAGGCAAGGGAAAGTATGTGAAAAAAATTGCAAAAACAGGGAGAGAGAAAGGGTGAGAACTTGAGAAGCAAAGTTTAAATATTGCATTTGCATTTAGGCTGCCAATGTCAGAGGTTTGGTGTCAGAGCTGTCATGGGGATTTTTTTCCATGAAGCCATGACCTTTTTTTAATGGTATTAGTTAAGCACTTACTATGTGTCAAACATTGTTCTAAGCACTGCGGTAGGTACAAGTTAATTTTCAGACACACAGTCCCTTTCTCGCATGAAGCTCACAGTCTATATAGGAGGGAGAACAGGTCTTGAATCCCCATTTTACAATTGAAGAAACTGGGGTACAGAGAAGTTAAGTGACTTGCCCATGGTCACATAGCAAGTAATTGGCAGAATCAGGATTAGAACCTAGGTCCTCTGACTCCCACTAGGCCCAACAACGTTGTGTGTGTTTGTGTAGGTAGATAGAGCTGGGGTGGGGAGAGAAGCAGCATCAAAGCATAGACGGGAAATAGGTGCAAGAGAGATAGACAAGCACTGACTGAAACTACATAGCATAAAAATAATGTCAGGTTGAAAACCCATTGCTGAGACCAATGTGTCTTAGTAAAATCTTCTTTTTTAGCCAGGCGTGTAGAGGGGGATTCACAATTAGGACTTTTTATTTTGAGTACAAGTCATGCTAAAATTTCCTCCTTTTACAGGCCCCTCTATTGGACAGGGGACTTCCTGATTGATAGCTGTTGTACAAGTCTGCTATCAGCCCTCAACCCCCTTCTAACTCACACCCATGCTAGTATGCTCAGACACTGCACAGCCCTGAGACTGCACAGAAAGATGTGGGAAAGAGGCACAGGACCAGGGGAAGAAAACTGTCATTCTGGTGGCTGTTCTGACTTCAGGGATTTGGGGGTGGTCTCTGGCCAGTGAAGGGCTAAGCCCATAATATAGTGCTCTGCACACAGTAAGCACTCAATAAATACCACTGATGGATTGAGCCGGACTATTAGCCCACGGCATGACAAACAGTAGGCTTAGCTGCAAAGAGTTATCCCTGCCAATAAATCGTTTTGTGTTTTAAGCGAGTGTGTTTATCAAAGATTTGAACCAAAAAGGACATTTTCACATTTAAATTCTTTTTAAAGTGCATTTGACATTGAGTACAAATGATATTGCCTTGTAAAGAGCTTAAAATCAAATTGAGACAGGTTAGTAAGCTGGTGCTATGTTTTGAGAAAACAAGGGGAGCTGATTGTATGCTTTCTGTTTATATAGGGCTAGTGCATTTTAAAATATGTTTTGTCATTGGAGACATCAATTTTTGGACTAATCTGCATTGGGCATGTTTGAGCTGTTCCATGCTGAATTGTGACATAAAGTATCATTAGTTAATCTCCTTATCATTAGCTGGCTAATAAGTGAGATATTACTGCTGCTGTTATAGTACATCAAAAGCTAGAAGGTTTTTTTTAAAAAACTTGTCATGAGATTTGTCTTGTGCTGACATAGTCCCTGCTATATTTTATCTACTGGAAGCCAAACGAGGACAGAAATATGTAGAACCACTACCTTGCCTCCCATACCAGCAATGTATTTTTAAATTATAATTGCTTGGGATGATATTTCATAGGTCACAGATCTGAAATCCTGTGAGATCTTGGTTGCTGTTCCCTTCCAAAAGCCCTGAGGTATCTGGTGGAGAAATACCAGAATATACACTGTGGGTCTTTTTAACATAATGCAGCATGTATTTTGGAAATATCACCTGGTTAATCAGTGGTACTTATTGAGTGCATCCTGTGTGCAGAGCACTGTACTAAGCACTTGGGAGAGAACAATACATGTTAGTAGACATAATTCTTTGTTGAGATTAGGGAATCAGTGTGGCCAAGTCTCCCCCATTTAGACTGTGAGCCGTTGTTGGGCTGGGATTGCCTCCATCTGTTGTCGAATTGTACATTCTAAGCGCTTAGTACAGTGTGCTGCACATAGTAAGTGCTCAATAAATACGATTGAATGAAATAAATGAAGTGGAAAGAGCATGGATCTGGAAGTCAGTCAGAAGACCTGAGTTCCAAATCCAGCCCTGCCACTTGTCTGCTGTGTGTTATCTTGGGCAAGCACTTAATGTCTCTGTGCCTCAGTTATCTCTTCCGTAAAATGGTGGCTAAATCCTACTCTCTCCTACTTAGACTGTGAGCCTCAGGAGGGACTGGGACTGTATCCAACCCAATTAACTTGTATTTGCTCCAGTGTTTAGGACAGTGTTTGCACACGGTAAGCATTTAACAAGTGCTATTAAAAAATTCCTGCCCGGAAAAAGCATTCACAGTAGAGGGGGAGACAGACATTGAAATAAATACAGAGAGGGGAAATGGCAGAGTGTAAGGCTATGTCCATAGGTTCTGTGGGGCAGAGGGTTGAGTGAATATCAAGTGCTTAAAGGGTACAGATCCAAGTGCATAAGAAGAAAGAATAGGGGAAATGAGGGCTTTGTCAGGAAAGGCCTCTTGGAGAAGATGTGATTTTTAAGAGGGCTTTCAAGATGCCAGAGGTGCTGATCTATTGGATATGAAAGGGGAGGAAGTTCCAGGGCAGATGCAGGATGTGGGCAAGAGATTTGTGGCAAGATAGAACAGATCGAGGTATAGTGAGTTGAGTAGGTTGGCATGAGAAGAGCAAAGTGTGTGGGCTGGGTTGTAGTAGGAGATAAGCGAGGTAAGGTAGGAGAAGGAGACTCTCCTTTAAGGAGGCTTTAAAGCCAATGGTAAGGAGTTTGTGTTGGATGCAGAGGTGGATGGGCAACCATCGGAGGCATTTGAGTGTTGGAGAAACATGGGGAGAACTTTTTTCAGGAAATGATCTGAACAGCAGAGAGAATGATGGGCTGGGAGTGGGGAGAGAGAGGAGGCTGATGCAATTGTCAAGTCAGGGGAGCATAAGCATTAGGATCAGCATGGTAGTTTGAAAGAAGAAAGGGTGAATTCTATAAATGTTGTGAAGGTAGAATTGAAAGGATTTTATGATAGATTGAATATGGGTTGAATGAGGGAGATGAATTGAGGATTATGCTATGGTTCTGAGCAGGAGATTGGTGGTGATTCCTACGGTGATGGGAAAGTCAGGGAGTGGGCAGGGTTTGGGTGTGAAGATGAGTAGGCAGACATTCAGGTAGATTTGTCCTGAAGGTAAGAGGAAATATGAGAAAGCCAGAAAGGAGAAAAATCAGGGTTGTAGAAGTTAATGTGCCTGTTATATTGTACTCTCCCAAGTATCAAATTGTACTTTCCAAGTGCTTAGTACACTGCTCTGCACACAGTAAGCGCTCATAAATATTACTGAATGAACTTAGAACTGTGCTCTGCACACAGTAAGTGCTCAATAAATACAATTGACTGACTGACTTATCCATGTAGAGATAGTATTTGAAGCTGAGAGATGGTAGATAACAGTACCGTGGCCTAAAAGAAAGCCTGGGAGGCAGAGGGCCTTGGTTCCAATCCTGACTCCTCCAATTGCCTGCTTTATGACTTTGGGCAAGTCACTTAACTTCTCTGTGTGTCAGTTTCCTCATTTGTAAAAATGGAGATTCAATACCTGTCCTCCCTCCTACTTATACTATGAGCCTCTTGTTGACCAGGGACTCTGTCCTACCTGATTAACTTATATCTACCCCAGTACTTAGAATGATGCTTGATACATAATAAGTGCTTAACAAATGCAATTACTGTTTATAATTATACGTTAATAATAACATTACCATTTTGTGCATAGTTTATTCTATTGTAATTGAATACACTTTTATTCTAGACCAAAAAATAGGTGATTTTCCATTTTTAATATCCCAAAAGTTGTTCTAATTCAAAAGCAGTTCTTGAAACTGAAGATGGAGAGTGGGAAAGACCCCAACTGCAGTGTAGAACACCCAGTCCTCCTATAATGCCCGGGTTGTGCTCTTGGAAAAACATCACACTGAGGAAAATTTGTGTTGTAGTTCTCACCCGTTTTGACACTATGTGCACACATGTTCAGGGAGGCCAAGTAGAAAGGCCATGGAGCTGGGAGTCAGAGAACATGGGTTGTAATGCTGGTTCTACCACTTACATGCTGCGTTACCTTGGTCAAGTCACTTAATTTCTCTGTTCTTTTATTTCCTCATCTCAATCAATCAATCATATTTATTGAGCCTTACTATGTGCAGAGCACTGTACTAACTGCTTGGGAGATCTGTAGAGAAGCAGTGTGGTCTAGTAGTGGACCTGGGTTCTAATCATCGCTCCACTACTTATCTGCTGTGTGACCTTGGGTAAGTCACTTCACTTCTCTGGGACTCAGTTATCACATCTATAAAATGGCGATTCAATACCTGTCCCTCCTCCTGTGTAGATTATGAGCCTTTTGTGGGACAGGGACCTGATTATCTTGTATCTTTCCCAGTGCTTAGAAACAGTACTTGACACATAGTAAGCACTTTAAAAATACCATTATTATTATTATTAGAATTATAGAATGGGGATTAAATGCCTATTCTTCTTTCCCTCTGAGCCCCATGCAGGACAGGGACTGTGTCCAACTTATTTACTTTGTATCTACCCTAGCCCTCAGTCCTTGGCAGATAGTAAATGTTTAACAGATATTACAGATATTATTGTTATGTGAGAAGCAGCATGGCCTAGTGGCAAGAGCACGGGCTCGGGAATCAGAGGATGTAGGTTCTAAGCCGAGCTCAGCCACCTGTCTCCTGTGTGGCCTTGAGCAAGACACCTAACTTCTCTGTGCCTGTTACCTCATCTGTAAAATAAGGATTAAAACTGTGAGCCCCATGTGGGACAACCTGATAACCTTGCATCTATCCCAGGTTAGAACAATGCTTGGCACATAGTAAGTGCTTAACAAATACCATCGTTATTATTACTCTTATGAAGCAGTATAGCATAGTAGAAAGAGCCAGGGCCTGGGGATCAGAGGATCTGGGTTTTAATCCCGGCTCTGCAATGTGTCAGCCGTATGACCTTGAACAACTCTCTTAACTTCTCGGTGCCTTATCTGATCAAGTTGTATCTACCCCAGTGCTTAGAACAGTGTTTGGCACATAGTAAGCGCTTAACAACTACCATAAAATATTACTCTCACACAATACAATGAACCCAGACAGGCTCATGTTATAGGAAGAAGTTCTCAGATTTCTTAATCATGTTCTCATAAGAACACATATTGAAAACTTACTTTATGGTCAAATTATACTTTCCCTATTTAGAAATGAAGCTGAGTTGGGGAAAATATAGTGGAGTAGGGGAAAATATAGTGGAGTAGGAGATCCTAACCTTTCCCCCCTTTCTTCTTTCTCTATAATCATCCTCTCTCGGTCAAATTCCCCCCCAATTGTCTTTATCTAAATGCGTTAGCACTCAACTGCAACAGGGAGAAATCTCTAATGAAAAGGTTTCAGTTCAGCAAACTCAGTGCCCTTGGCAGATTTTTCAGCAGTTTAATGAACGTGCTGTTCAGTGAAGGTTCAAGGGCTTTCCATTTGGTGATGGGAAAGGTTTTGCTGGAAGGAACTGCCAGAGTCAATCTCTCGACCATCTGCAGATATTTAACACTGAAATCTTTAAAGAACATGTAAGGCATTGGGTTTTTCAAATTTTGCAAACCATTTCCCCTGCTACTGTTACCTTCAGAGACCTAGGCAGACAGTTCCTCCAAAAAGCACTCCTTCTTTTAAGCTCCTTCTTAGTTATATCATCCTATCAGCCACCTGAACTCCTATGTGCATAGTCTCTTTATCCAACTATCTTCATTTTCCAACTATCTTCATTTTTATCATTTGTATCTCTTACTCTTTGACTAATTTTATGTGTACTCATTTATGTCTGCTTGCTTCCCCCATTGGACTGTAAACTTTTTGAGGATGGAAACAGAATCATTTACTTCTACTGTAGGTTCCTTAGTGCCAATAATAAGGTTCCTAGATTGTGAGCCCTTGGTGGGACAGGGACTGTATCTGTCTGGGTGCTCCTATAATACCTCAGTTTGCTACAACGCTTGGCTGAGGGTAGGTACTTAAAAGCATTCCATATCTAAGTAATTCTATAGACAGTTGTTGCTTAATACATGCTTCTGGTGACACTAAAGCTGCCCGAGGTTCCACAGATCCACAATTTAGTGCTCAACTCACTTCAGAGCTCTGTGAGAGCCAGGGCATCTTTTTGTCCGAGTTGACAGAATCTTTCTTTGAGAGGTCTTCTCAGGAAGCATTATGGTTTAGGCCTATTGCCTCCTGGGAATAAGAATGGATAGCTGGAGAAAGTGGGAACGGGTATGAACATTTGGTCAGCTTGACTCAAAAGCCTCAGAGGTTTTCTAAATTCCTCCTGTTCTTTTCCCTGTTAGAGCCACAGGAGGAGGTTCCTTGTGAACTAAAAGAGAAATGAAGGCACAGAACATCTGTTTTCAAGGCGGGAAAATATTGGGGCTTCTATTGCTTCAGGGCTCCACCCTGCATTCATATAAAGGGAGGAGGCAAGTAAATCACTCTTTCCAATTTGTGGATTTGAGAACTATTAGACTTTGTCCTCATCAAACTTAGAGTTTTGGGGTTTTTTTGGGAGGGGAAGGGAGGGAATAGAGACTCTAGCTTTATTGTGTCTTTAGAATGATCTCCAATTCTCATTTAGAACACAAAGAATCTTCAAATTTGTGCCTCCTAGTCCCTTTCTTAGCTCCATCTTTCCAAATCAGGAGTCTCCTCAGAGCTGTCAGAGCCACCAGCCAATGCTAATCCTTTTGTGGTTGACTTGTGAAAAATGTGGCTTCCCCATCTGTGTGGTCGATTATCTCCTGGTTCCACGTTGGTTGCAAAGTTCACCATGGCTAAAATGTTCATGTGCCCAAAGTGTCAAGGCAAGCCAGGTGGCTAATTAGCCAACAACTTCATTTGCTCTTGCACTTTCAGCTGAGAGAGAACAATCAAGAGATAGGACTTAGCTCTGAAAATAAACACATCTGTGAAAGATGGACATGCAATTTGAGAGAGCTGACTGAGGTCTGTCTCTAAATATGACCTCACAAAGTTTGGAAATGATTACGGTGAAGACTCTACACAACAGCTCTTACAATCTGGAAAGCAATGAATCAAGACCATTGATTCCTTTCCCTCACAACACAGCTGCTGTGACCCCAGCAGTCACACTTAGCATTAATACATCTATCAATTTTTTTCCATTTATTGAGTCATTTATTCATTTTATTTATTTTATTCATTTATTTTAGTCATTTATTTATTCATTTTCCTATACCTTTTCTATTTTATCTCTTCCCAGATATGTCTGCCTGTATCCCCCTAGAGGTCGTATGTTCCTCCAGGGTAGGGGAAATAATTTCTATTTCTTTAGGGCTCTGAGAACAGTAGGTGCTCAATAATGGCTAATGAAAGAGTGTATGGAAACAAGGGAGAGAAAGACCTCTTGGATTTGTTTTCCTCTTTCATTTCAGTAACCTGTGAAGCAAGATAGGATTTTTTGAATCAGTCTATTCAGGGATGTTAAATCATGCTGCATCTTTGGGGTTGTTGTTGCTGGGTTCAAGTGTTCCTTTTACAAAAGATAATCACAGAACATTACTAATGTAGATCGCAACCTTCCTCTGCCTCACACTGACTGTTTCCCCTTCTGTCTCAGTGGTGTTTAGAAGAAGGAGCAGAATAGGGAGTCAGGCTTCTTGTCAACCCCCCCAGTTTAATTCAGGTGAACAGCTCATTTAGCAGGGCAAGTTAACTGACAACTCAGTGATTTCAAGAAAACGTGGCATCGCTAAAGCAAACCACTGAGAGGGAGATGAAGTACTGAAGCAAGGTTATCAAATTAGAACTCAGAAAGAGTCACACCTGAGCCCTTCCAAAGAGTAAAACTTATTAATTTTAAGGGCCAGTTGAGCTTTCTAAACAAAATTATTATTCCCCTAAAGTGGACAGAGTGATAGAATAGTAAATGATGTGCCTTGGGACCCCCATAAAGCTTATCGATTTTTTTTTTCATTTTGTTATAGTATTCCTTTTGAAATGTTGTGTTGAGAGGGTTCATCACAAAATCAAAATGGAAACTGACAGTCAAAATGAGAAAGTGGGGTTGAGGTGGGGAAAACAAACCTGGATACATAGCCTGTAAAGTCTCATAGTTTAAAGCAAAGAGTCACATTTATATACCGAGATTTGAAAAGAAAAATCACACTTTCACAGCCCCTTTTGTTAGATGAACTTTTTCCAAGTTCCTCTCAGTACATTATTAGACAACACTGGGCTCTGCATTCCTTTTTTCATTCCTGTGACATTCCTGGGGTGGCTACAGGAAAATGAAATGAGACATTTCACCTCTCTCCACTCAGAAGCAGCAGTTCCTCCCACAACTCAGGTATTTTTGTTACCATCTGTACCTTCTGCTACCCCCAGGGCCATTGTTTCCAGAACTTGTGCCCTTGCCCCTTTAACTGAGGTATGGATGGGCAAGCAAGAGTGAAGAGGTCAAGAAATGGGGCCAGATGATGAGCCCCAAACCCCCATATTATGTGTATGCTGGAACTGTCAATTTCTATGCTCTGAGGTAATTGGAATGTGAAGAGTAGAAGATTCTGTGTTCCTCTAAAAACTTTGGGAGGGGAAGAGAGGATGACTCTGCCTCTCTCTCTCTCTCTAGAGGCACCTGAAGAGGGAATAGTCCCCAAACTTTATTTTATTCCAAATTGAAAAGCAGCATGACCTAGTGAAAAGAGTATGGGCCTAGAAGTCAGAGGACCTGGGTTCTAATCTAGGACCTGGGTTCTAATCCAGCCTCAGCCACTTGTCTGATGCGTGACCTCGGGCAAGTCACTTAGTAATAATAGTATTTGTTAAGGACTTACTATGGGTCCAGCATTGTATAATGCTGGGGTAGATACAGGTTATTCATGTTGGGCACGGTCCCTGTCCCACAGAAGGCTCACAGTCTAAGTAGGAGGGGGAAGGATTGAATCCCCATTTTACAGATGAGGTAACTGAGGCACAGCGGTAAGTGAATTGCCCAAGATGACACACTTCTCTGTTCCTCAGTTACCTCATCTATAAAATAGGGATTAAAACTGTAAACCCTGTGTAGGACGTGGACTGTGTCCAGCTTGATTATCTTGGATCTATTCCAGTGCCTGGCACATAGTAAGTGCTTATCAAACACCAACAAACTCATATTGTCTCCTCATCCAGACTTTACCAACTTTCACTTATTTCTAAGCCTTCCGTTCTGCACAATCTTTCATTTTCCTTCCCTTTTCTGAATTTCCTTTCATTTGAATCCAATAGCCTGCTCAGTCCTAGGGCTCCTGGTTCACCATTATTTAATGAACCAGTGCTCAATTCAGTTTAGGAAGTTATAACAGATTTTCCCCAGGACCTTGTTCATTGTTCCAAAAGGAGAAGTCCAAGGGATATTCTGTGCTTCATATCCTGACAGAACCTTAAGGATGACCAGATTCCAAAGGGAAATCAAGGAGTTGGGAACTGGGTCAGTAAAAAAGCTAGACATGTCAGTAGTGGCAGTTGGAAAACATGAATTTAGCTCTTCAAGGGAGGGAAGAGGGTATGAAGTGTGTGAAAATGATTCAGAGTGGGCAGGGCTCTAAAAATTAGGCTGAAAGATTAGAATGGGGCAGAATAATGTGTTTTTCCTTAGTAATTATTAAATGCCAGAAAGGAATGCCTCTTCTCTGGCTCTTCTTATCTAGAACTACTTGGTGGGCCTCGGGGGGAGGTGTCAAGTGAATATTTCTTATTTCTTCTTTTACGTCTCCACAGCATCTGTAGGACAGGGTTCTCCATACAGAAGTTGTTCAGCAAATATTGAGCCTGATTGAAAAAGATAGTCCTAGGTTTGAGAAGTCCAGAAAAACCTAGCATTTTCCAGTTCTCAAAACAAGCCCATATCTGTTGGAGGGCAAATTGAGAAAAGCATATTCCCAACTCCTGGACCTTTTATATTCCCTTTTCCCGCTAGTTTTCACTTGTATTTGGCCTGCCCGTCTTCATTTTTTGTCAATAAATACTCTTGCATGCAGTGATTGAAATGGACTCAGTGCAGATTCATGACAGTGTGACCAACTTAGCAGGGATTTTTCCTATTAAAGGAATGAACCGTGCACAATTAAAATACAATGAAAAGAAAACATGACTAGCTACATTACTAATGGCATTGGCATGGTGCCCAGACTTCTTAAGGAAGCTGTACCAAGGATAGCTTTGAAAGAAAGTCCATCTCGCTCAGGAAATGGTCATTTTACAGAGGCTTTTGCACCCTTTGCAATGATATGTATGACATCCCAAATAGCAAAAATAGTTTTTTTAGATATTCGAGTCACAAATTAGTCCATATTCTGATGCAACAATATTGCCATTGGTTATCTCAACTAGGGAATCAAAGTAGGCTCTCACCATAATGGTTGTCATTTTCTGTGATGCTTAAAATTCATTCAACTGCAAAATCTATTCCATTTCTGGGCTCCCTGACATGCTTGAAACGTGTCCACTTTGCATATTGAATGAGTTCATTTTAAAGCAAAATGATCGACAAACTAATCATGTAGATGAGACATTGCCATTCCTTGCTTCAAACCGTGCAAGGTCTCTTCTAAAATATAGTATAAAAGGTCTCTTCTAAAATGGGCGTTTATTTTTCCCAGGAATCAAAAACTCTAAAATTCCCATTAAAGTCAATCAGTAGGTAAGGGGCCAAGACAATTGTGTTCCAAAGATTCCTCACTCTTGACTGGTAACCCTCTTGCATCTAGACCTCAGAATGGCAGAATGAATTTACTCTCTCCCAAAACACAGACATCTTATTCCAAATGTGCAGGGTGTGGCTGTAATATCTAGTTCTAAGAGGCCAGGAAGACATGACATTGAATGATGGTTTAAAAATATTTTTAGACTTTCTAGGGTCTTTAGACCCTGCTCTTTCATCTTTCCTCAGATGTTGCTGCCATTTTCCATACAGAACTGTCTTTTGAGAATTTCCCCGTTAGGTCCTGAAACAGACTAAGGAGAATGCATAGGAAAGACCTTTGAGCAGTTGGCATGTAAGGATTTCAACATCTTCCTCTGCCTTCCACATCTTCCTCTCTATCCCTTGATCCACCAAAATCTTTGTTCAAAGAGAGCAGTGCCTCTCCTAATTGTACTACAGTTTTGGAGTATCCCATGTCAGTAGAGTTATGTTAACTCTCCATACTTTCTTACAGTGGCTACCAGCATAGGAGAAGCTACATCACTTAGAACAGCACAGGTCTAGGAATAAGAAAGATACTGGTTCTAATCCCAACACTGGGGAAGTCACTTAAACTCTCTGTGCCTCAGTTACCTTATCTGTAAAATGAGGATTAAGACTGTGAGCCCCATGTGGGACAGGGACTGTGTCCAACCTGATTTAATTTGTTTCTACCCCAGTGCTTACAACAGTGTTTTGCACATAGTAAGCACTTAAGAAGTACCATTATTATTTTTATTATTATTACCTGCCACATATATCTTACGTATTATATATCATATTCTCTAGTCTTGGTCCTTGATCAATGATCTTTGTCTGTGACAAAGACGGGGGCCCAATTCTGGATAGATTTTTTTTTTCCTGAGGACTCAAATTGCCATTGCATCTTACTTTTTGGGGTTGGCTGAGAAAACTTTTCCCAATTTATCTGAGCTTTTGCTTTTAGTAAATGTCTGGAATACACCATACTAGTAAGAAATTTCATGGACTATAGAATGGCAAAACTACTTCTTCTTCTAGAAGAATTAGATTATCCTCCCGACCTTCAGGAAACAATTCAGTGATTCCATTAAATTATAATTGTCCAATGCCAGGAGTTCAGGTGGGCTAGTCTATAAGTTAGCTGTTTGAATAGGGAAGGAATGAAGCACAAGGGGAAAAATATCTCTCTAATAATATACAATAATCTTGACAGCACTTCATTTGTCAGGCATTTGCAAAAAAAACACTTTTTTCTCTTCAGAAAAATATGTGTGGGTTGGGGAGGAGGGGGGCTATTTATCAGATGTGTTGGGCGGTTTTCGACAGTCTATTGATGATTTGCCTGGGGCTCTGCTTCTATGACACTGGATCAGATAAATATAATAATGACTACAGCATCATGTAAAATTATGCTCTCTGAAAGGCTAGTGAAGGCATTATCTCTGCCTCCTCTGGATAATTGGAAAGTCTGTCTCAAAAGCTACCAGTTGTTAACGCCTGATAAGATTCAAAAAGGGCAAATCATGCGGCCCCAGTTGGAAGCCTCATGGTTTGAAGCTCCTGCAGAACTGATGGCAGTGTCTCCTCCTATAATCAGAGCAATAGAATTGAGAGGGCTGGACACGAAGATGACTTTGAGAGGTCATTCCTTCTCTACCTTTACCTCCAAGCAGAACCGCAGTTAAACCATCCTGGATGTTTTAGACTATCTGGAGGAGGGAGATCTTATCTGGTAGCCTCCTTCACTGATTAGAACCGGCATTTAGCAGTTGGGACAGTCAGAAAAGTCCTCCTTTCAGATATGCATATTACATATGTTAAAATCCTCAAGTTGCTTATGTTCCAGAAAATCAGTTGAATGGGGAGTCCAGTGAAAGGCATAAATGATGGTAGCTTTGACCAAGGGAAAATGTGCTCATATGCAGACAAAGCAATGTGCACAGACAGTATATGACAATAAATTTTTCCTATAAATCAATCAATCACTCATCTATTGAGCACTTACTGTGTGAAGAGCACTGTACTAAAGTGCTTGGGAGAGCACAGAATTAGAGTTGGAAGATATGTTCCCTACCCACAACGAGCTTACAGTCTACAGTCTGTTGATCTGGATCTGTCTAGAGGTGGGAATAACATTATATAAATAAATAGATTGTGGAAGCTTACATAAGTGCTGTGGGGCTGAGAGTGGGGTGAATAAAGGGTACAAATCCAATTGCAATGGTGATGCGGAAGGGAGAAGGATTAGAGGAAATGAGGGTTTAGTTGGGGAAGGCCTCTTGGAGGAGATGTGATTGTAATGGGGCCCTCCAAATGTCTGTCCTGGGCAGTGGGGGCAGATTGGGTGGGAATCTAACCTTTTCAGATGACCTTCTCCTCCCTCTTCCTCCACAGCTACTCTACACTGTCATCCTAACATCTCCAAATTTGAGAGAATGGATAATCTGTCTGGTTTTGTCTACTGCTTCCAGGTGACATTTGGAGGGGGTTTGTTCTGGAACCAGTGACTTTTTAGAGATGCAGCAGACCACTAATCCTGGAAGTTTTATAAGGCATTTGATAAGTGCTTGCCCTGTGCCAGGCACTGTACTAAGTGCTGAGGTAGATAAAATAACTGGGTTGAACATAGATCCTGTCCCACATAGGGCTCACAGTTTTAATCCCCATTTAACAGAGGGGTAACTGAGGCACAGAGGAGAAAAATAACTTTCCCAAGGTTACACAGTAGACCATTGGCAGAGTTGGGATTAGAACTCAGGTCCTGTGAGTCCCAGGCCTTTTCTCTTCCCACAGACCATGCTGGTTTTCTTAGAAGCAGTTAGAACGGTGTCACCTGTTCGTTCCATGGCACTTGATGAGAACTTGATTTGGCTAACTGGGATATGGATATGGGGTCAGGAATCTTGCATTGTGTGAGAGAATACTGAATATCAGACCTTGCACTGTGCCACTCAAGAAGAACTGGCAGGACCTCCAAAATCCCTGCTTCTGACTCAGAAGGCAACCTGCTCTACTCTCCACCTTTGCTACTCTGCTGGGAGCTGTGGAGCTACTTGTTACAGTTCCTGGCATAGCTGACACAAGGTTAGAGCACGGACCTGGGAGTCAGAAGGACCTGGGTGCTAATCCTGGCTCTTCTACCTCTCTGCTGTGTATGACATTGGGCAAGTCATTTTACTTTTCTGTGTCTGTGTCTAGAACACAGGATCTTGGGCAAGTCACTTTTCGGTCCCTCAGTTACCTCATCTGTAAAATGAGGATTAAGATTGTGAGCCCGATGTGGAACAGGAACTGTGTCCAACCTGATTATCTTGTATCTACCCCAGCGCTTAGCACAGTGCCTGGCACATAGTAAGTACTTGACAATACCATAAGCCCTGAGGTCTAAAACTGTGGGAAATGGTAGCTTTAGTTTAGATCAGGACTGCCGAGTTCCGAGTAGGAGTCTTTAGTGGGTTAACTTGTGGTAACTGTTTGTCTGACAGTCAGTCAAACTTACTGAGCGCTTACTGTGTGCAGAGCACTGTACTAAGCACTTGGAAAAGAACAGTTCAAAGTGTGAGTAGACATGTTCTCTGTCTGCAACAAGCTTAAAGTCTAAAGTCTGTTGATCTGAATCTATGTCTTTCTGCCTCTCTCTGTCTCTAGCCCTGTTCCATTTGCCTGTTGCTGCCATGGTTACTGATGGAGCAGAAGGATGAGGGTTCTCTGATTTTGAGTGTGTCTTTGCCCTTCCTGTTTCTTTCTGATTATTTCTCTGCCTTTGCATCTCTCTACTACTTTGCCTTTCTCTCTTTGCCTCTCTCTTTTTTGTGTGTTATTTGTTAAGTGCCTATTATGTTACATGAACTGCATTAAGTGCTGGGGTAGATACAAACATCAGTTTGGACACAGTCCTTGTCCTTCATGGGGCTCACAGTCTTAATCCCCATTTTACAGTTGAGGTAACTGAGGCACAGAGGAAGTGAAATGACTTGCCCAAGGTCACATGGCAGACAAATGGTGGAGCCAGGATTAGAACCCAGGTCACTCTGACTCTCCTTGCTCTCTATCCACTTGACCATGCTGCTTCTCTCTTTTCCTGATCATACTTGTCTTTGAAGGCCCAGCATCTTCTAACTGTAATCCTACAGCTTTGAGCTGAAGAAAACATGTTCACTAGTGAAGAATAGTGAAATTCACCTGTCAAAAATCATACTGTAAAACTATAATTTCTTATGAGGGGAAAAACATGAGATTTAGATTTCATGGATTGGCTCAAATTTTATCCTGGTAGTGTCTCCTCATGAATATTCGACTGGCAAATAAGTTAAAGGAAAATGAAGACACTTCCTCATTTGTAGGGCTAACAGTATCGGCTGCTCTCAGTCTCCAAATTATGGACTCAATTGCCCCACCTGAAATTCCACCTGAAACATGAGACCTTGTTCATTGAGTGTACTCAAGTTCTCATTTCAATATAAAGTGCGTTCCAACAGATCAAAAGAGATGAAATATTTAATAAAGCTCCAAGCTGAAATCACATATTCTGAAAATACAGAGGGGAGACAAATGGGACAAAACAAATTCAAAGAGTTCTTCTCAGAAGCTGCCAAAATGAACAGTTTTTAATATATCAACAAGATGAACAATTCATTCATATTCAGTGGGGGATAATGATTCTGGCTGAAGAACCAAGGGGCTTCTAGACTGTAAGCTAGCTGTAGTTATGGGACTTTCTACCAACTCTGTCATATTGTACTCTCCCAAGTGCTTAGTACTGTGCTCTGCACATAGTAATTACTCATTAAATACTAAATGATTTCAAACAATGCAATAATCCATGGCATTTGTAATAATAATGATGTTAATTGTTAAGTCCTTACTTTGTGCCAAGCACTGTTCTCAGCTCTGGGTAGATGCAAGTTAATCGTGTTGGACATAGTTTCTGTCCCACATGGTAACAGGCGTAGAGAAGTTAAGTGACTGGCCCACGGTCACACAGCAGACATGTGGCAGAGCTGGGATTAGAACCCAGGTCCTCTGACTGCTTGGCCTGTACTCTATCCACTAGGCCATGCTGCTTTGAGAGTTTACTGAGTGCAGGGCACAGTACTAAGTTCTTGGAAGAGTGAGGGCAGTAGCAAGACATATGTTCTTGGCTCCAAAGGAAGTTTCACTTTACTGAGGGAGACAGATAATAATTACTTTCAAACAGCGAAAAGGGGAGGAACATGAACAAGTATGAAATAAGCTTCCTGGTGTACTGTTCCCTTCTGCCCTTTCTACTCCTACCACTACTAGTGTTTTGCCCTAACTATTGACAGTGTCTCTGAGTTAGGGTTAGAAGTGCCTTTTCCCTTCTCTTGCCACTTCCTGCTTAGAAATGGTAGAGTAGAACTAAATAAGAAGAGTCATTTGGATTTTCTTTCAAAATATTTAGATCACTTTCACATCTATTATCTCAATTTAGTGCCTAAATATCCTTTGGTATGAAAAATATCCTACTTCCAATTTTGCCAGTGGAAAAACTGAAGTCAGAGAGGTTGAGAAACATTTGTTAAGTCAAACAGTGAGTCAGTGTCAGAGCAGAATCTAGGAACTAAGTCTTCTGAATCTAAGACCCTTCACTGAATAGGACCGGGCAGGCCAGAGAAGCAGTGTGGCCTATTGAGAAGCAGCATGATCTAGTGGAAAGGACATGGGTTTGGGAGTCGGGGGACCTGGGTTCTAATTCCAGCTCTGCCACCTGTTTGTGGTGTGACTTTGAACAAGCCACTTAACTTCTCTGTGCTTCAGTTCTCCAGTTTTTCCTAATTAAATAAATTTGGTATTTGTTAAGCGCTTACTATGTGCCGAGCACTGTTCTAAGCGCTGGGGTAGACACAAGGGAATCAGGTTGTCCCACGTGGGGCTCACATTCTTAATCCCCATTTTACAGATGAGGTCACTGAGGCACAGAGAAGTTAAGTGACTTGCCCAAAGTCACACAGCTGACAAGTGGGAGAGCCGGGATTAGTCAATGAGGCTCCTGCGGTGCAAGAACAGTGTCCAACCTAATTAACTTGTACCTACTCCAGTAATTAGAACTGTGTTTGACACTTAGTAAGCACTTAATTAAAATACACCCCCCCCCAAAAAAAAATTTAAAAGGCACTAGGAAAATTCTGGAGGGCCAATAGTCTTTTGGGTCATTTTGGGCCAGTCTGAGCCAAGTTTGTCTCTAAATGGTTCTTTATGGGCTTGAAGACAGGGGCAAGCAAGGACCTGCTCAGAACCAGATAGGAGAGCAGCAGAAACAAATAGAAGAGGGGGCAGATAGAATTCCTTCACACCCCCACCTTTTCCCATGTACTCCACATACTGGGATTTCTGGGTAATGATTCTGGAACCACTTCAGCTCCCATCCTGGGGGCTCTGGAAGGAAAATTCAAGATGAAGGATATTAAAGCAACACCCTGAAAGTTTTTTGTTTTCTTCAAACAAGAACTCTGAATCTAAGATATTCACACATCATGTTCCACTACCCAGAGTGCATATGTAGCCACAATATTTCAATACTCCCTCATGTATTTGGGTTCTGGGTGCTTTAAAGGGCTAACTAAAAATTGAAAAACAGCATGCTGTAGTGATAGATCACGGGCGTAGGAGTTGGAAGGTCATGGGCTCTATTCCTGGCTCTGTCACTTGTCTGCTGTGTGACCTTGGGCAAGTCTCTTCACTACTCTGGGCCTCAGTTACCTCATCTGTAAATTGGGGATTGAGACTGTGAGCTCCATATGGGATGGGAACTGTGTCCAAGTCGATTAGCTTGTATCCACCCCAGCTACTATATAATAATATAATTACTGCAATAATAATGATGGTATTTATTATTATGGTATTTGTTAAGTGCTTACTATGTGCCAAGCACTGTTCTAAGCGCTGGGGTGATTGCAAGGTAATCAGGTTGTCCCACGTGAGGCTCACAGTCTTAAGCCTCATTTTACAGATGAAGTAACTGAGGCACAGAGAAGTTAAGTGGCTTGCCCAAGGTCACACAGCAGACAAGTGATGGAGACAGGATTAGAACCCACATCCTCTGATTCCCAAACCCATGCTTTTGCCACTGAGCCACGCTGCTTCTCCCATTTATTAGGCTTTTACTATATACCAAGCATTGTTCTAAAGCACTGGGGTCAATAAGAGTTTATCAGATCCCACATGGGGTTCACAGTCTAAATAGGAGAGAGAGAAGGTATTGAATCCTCATTTTGCAGATGAGGAAACTGAAGCACAGAGAATTGAAGTGACTTGCCCAAGTTCACCCAGCAGGGACATGGAGGAGCTGGGTTTAGAACCCAGATCCTCTGACTCCCAGGCCCACAGCAGGGTAACTACACAGCCTCCAATCAAGCTTCAGCAAGATGGTTCTAATAAGGATAGAAGCTCCTCTAAATGGAATTCCCAACACTTTAGCTACTGCAGTCTTCAGTGGCAATCAAAAAAATGGCATACTTACAGTCCCCAATGGATACTCCATTTATAATTTAGCTGAAAAGTTAAAATTGAGCAAAGAATATGACAAATGGTCAAAAGTCACAGCAGATCCACTCCCCAAAGATCAGACAGGGATATTATGATGGCAATTATATTTCATTTGAAACTAAGAGGTCCTTTATTTTCACAGAAATTATTATCCTTAAACCCCTTCATCAAAATTTGAAGAATGACACTGTTTTAGGATCGGATTCCCGTCACAAATAGCTGAGTTGACTCTGATGCGCTGACCAAGCAAAAGTTATTCTTTGGTGTCTAACTTGAGACATTTTTTGTGTGTTTTTTTCAGCATCACTCTAGCTGTCCAAAATGTCTTTGTTCCAATAGAATAATAATCAAATTCTTAGTTCAACAGCTGTGTGCTATGAATATTAAAAAGAACATTTTGAATTACTCTCCATTTCCATTTTTTTCTATTCCACACGGCTTTTCAAAGTTGATGCCATCAAAACTGAACAGGGGGAGTGGAGAGAAAGCACTGGAATGAACAGAACAAGAAGAAATTCTCTTGGGAGACTATATTTGGATTTGAGGATTAACTCTTTCCCTTGCGAGTAGCAGTTCAACCTATTGAAAGCTTTCACACGAGACTGCAGGTTTCACTAACCCCCCCTGACCTTTTAATTTGGCTCCAACCCTGTCCCTTTTAAAGTGCACTGGCTTTGCCTGAGCTTGAAGCTATTGATTCTAAGAGTATTTCTCAAAAGACTCTGTCATTCAGTAGCAATTTCTCAAAATGTATCAGCTGCTTGGGCATGGCAATCAATAGATCAATTCCCCCTATTATTCAATCAATCTGCCTAGTGGAAATGAACATGTAGACAAACATGCAGGCCTTTATGCACTCAGTAGACATAGTTCATTCACAACCTTGAATAATCAAACTTACTTTTTTAGAAATGAGATTATAAACCACACTGCTCTGCTCTCCTCAACTGTCTTTGAAAAGAGCCATGGGAGATCATTTCCATTTGGATAGCCACCAGAGCTGAGCGCAACGTAAGCTTTGTTCATATTTATCTTGGAGATGATATTTATCACACCGTTTTCCATGGCAGGTGACACGGCAAAATAACAGCCCTATTTAAAAGAACAATCTGTTGACTTTGCTTTTTCAATAGGATTTTACCTAATTGATATTTGGAAAATGTCAAGTGAATAGCAAATAGATAAACATTGTTTGATCTTCCGAACTATGGAACTGGGAAAGACAGGTCATGTAGAAGAACCAAGATTTAGGAAATAGAATAACAGTAGTAGTAAGAGTCGGAGTAGTTGTAATGAAAATATTTTTTGAGCACCCACTAGGTTCAGGGTTCAATGTATACTAATCCACTGGAAAGTACAAAACACTAGGGGCTTTTACTCTAAGGACACAGATAAGCAAACCATATTATTTTGATGAAAATAGTCACTGGGAAGATCATCCCACGCTTATATGACAAATCCTCTTGATGATTCTGAGACTAAGGTCTCTATTCTCCAAATCTCAGAATGCTATCAAACCTAAACTGAACATATGTTGAATGTGTTCAAGGTTGTAAGTGGAAGGTCAAGACTCTAAGGTAAATAGCAACTGTATATTGGTGTAGAGCAGGCTAGCCAGTTTAGCCAAGGGGGCGAGGCTGAATTTGGAACAATAATCATTCTTTTTTCCAAAATCACTTAGGACAGTTGATAAAAATCCACAATTGACCTCTCCCAAACAGGACATACGATAAGCCTTTCTGTAAGGTTCATACCTAGGCTTGTGGGAGTTATGTATGTAAAGAGACAGAAATCTCTTTATTTTAAGGCCATTCCTATTCACAATTAATGCAAAAAGATGATTTAGTTAATATTTTAACATTATTGGTACTGTCCATCAGCTCCAGTATTCTAGTTGAATGAGATGTTTTAGAACATGATGCAGTAACTATTTGGGAAATGCAGCTATGTATAGCAGAACACTCTCTTTATAAACCTTCATTTGTCCTTTGCACATTTTCTTCTATTAGGACATTTTTGAAATGGTATTTGTTAAACACTTACTCTGTGTCAAGCACTATTCTAAGTGCTGAGGTAGACACGAGTTAATCAGGTTGGACACGGTCCCCATCCCAAATGGGGCTCACAGTCTACATATTGAATCCCCATTTTACATTTGAGAGAACTGAGGCACAGAAGAGTTAAGTGACTTGCTCAAAGTCATGCTGCAAGCAAGTGACAGAGCTGGGATTAGAATCCAAGCCTTGTGACTCCTAGGCCCAGGCTTTTCCCACTAGGCCATGCTGCTTCCCTTGGATGCTCTTGTGTGTTGTTCCTGTCCAGGAGCTGGAAATAGTTAGCCAAACCACATTCAGACACTTGTTTGCTCCAGAAGCATCAAAAAAGATTCCAGTTCCATCCATGAGCTTTTTAGTTCTGGTTGGCATAGGTATGACACAAGACTTCTCTGGGGGAGTCTATTCCAACAAGCAGGGGAACTCAGAGTCTTAAACAAGTCTGAGCACTCCTGACCCTGAGACTTGACTCGCTCTCAACAAGAACCACTAAAATACAAGCTGGCAGCACCATGAAGGAAAGGATGCTCTGTAGCTTTAGATGGATTTTCACAGTAAGCATGTATTCAAATCTTGAATTTAGGAGCCAGAGAAAAGTACCTACTATGTTTTCCATTATCCTTCCATTCTTAGTGAATCAGAGGAAAAGGGAAATCAAGAAGATGGTCTTGAAATGCCTGGGAAGTACTGATTAAAAAAACAAAAATCAGAGGGTAAACCCAAATGGAAGTGCATCTTATATATTTATTCTCTTTGATTTTCCTCTCAACCCAGCAGGTTTTACTTTTGAAAATAGGGACAGTATTTCTTTTTTCTGCAATCCTTTTTCACACAATTTCCTTTGAACTGAACCGAAGTTGCTTTCACACAAAATCTTTTTCTAAAGCAACTTGTCATGGCATCTGCATAACACAGCTAAGGACTGATTAATCAGCTCACCACTACAGGGACTTGAATCTCCAGAAGTCCAAATTTAAGCTCTTTTAAAAAAATCCTAAGAGGAAAAATTCCTGAAATGATGAGGGTTACCTTTCATCAGCAAAAATAAAATAATCTACTATTTTATTTTCAAGATACTGCCTTTTCGATGTCAGTAAATTGCAGGTAAGTGTAAGAATCATTCTTTAGGCTTTACTTGAAATGGGAGTCTCCTGTAAGAGGAAGGATTGATGAGAGGTAGGAAGAGAGTGTATGCAGGGATTCTGAGATATATTTGGTATCACAGTTTAGACAAGCTAGGGGTTATCGTTCTTGCATTACAAGTGTCATTAGTAATTCTGTACCACCAAAGGAGAATGTACGGCACATTTTTGCCTCCTATCGAGTTCCCAGAAAAGCCAATAATTTCATTTGGAGATGGAAATAATTGAAGGTTATTGTATTTAATCTACATTGCTATGATGTTAGTAGTCAGGTAAAAGCCTTTATTATAACATGGAAGCCTGCTGAGAAAACTAGAATTTTATTGTTCTAGGGTTTTAGCGTTTTATTATGATTATATGAGAAAATAGGTCTACTCTTATCCATAACCCAATTGTCAATTGAGTTTTTGGTTTGTTCAACTTCCCTTAACTGTCTGTAGACTAGTGTTCTCTTGTTTCTCTCTCTATTGAATTTGGGACTGCAAAATTCAAATGGATGAATGGGAAAATGTTGACAGTACTGGTTAGCTGTGATGCAGACCTCTAAGAAGCAGCATGGCCTAGCAGAGGGAACATGGGCCTTGAAGTCAGAAGGACCTGGGTCCTAATCCTGGCTCCGCCACTTGTCTGCTGCATGTCACTTAACTTTTCTGTGCCTCAATTACCTCATCTGTAAAATGTTGATTAAGACTGGGAGCCCCATGTGGGACAGGGACTGTGTTCAACCTGATTAACTTGTATCTACCCCAGTGCTTATTACAGAGTCTGGCACATAGTAAGTGTCTAACAAATTCCATAAAAAAATAAAATTGACATATCTGCTTGGAATGAATCTCATGTTGTCCTTCTGCAGATGGAAGGATGGACTCACTGACAGCCCTAGCACTCTTGAGAGTCTTTCTGGCCTTATAGCTGCTGAGGGTGCATAAAATATAAATGAATTCACAGCGGGAGAGATACTTCTTAAGAGGAGAATGTTTTCTTGGGTGATTGACATGAGTGAAGGTTTTAAAATGTGAGCTTAATATTCAGGAAAGCCACATGCCATAGGAGAAACTTGCTTTGAAACCCCTGTGAGTTCAATCCCAGAAATTCAATTATTCCTTAGCCTTTAAATCTGTGAATGATCACATTATATACATTCTAAGAGTTAAGCATCAAGCTGGTTTCCTTCTCCATTTGGCCTCATACAATAGGAAAGGCTTTAGAGAGGATTTAGGCTGGACAGAGGAAAACTGTCTGACAATGGAGGGTAGTTAAAGGCAGTAATACTATTTTATTAAGAATCTATTGTTTGCAAAGGACAGTATTAAGTGCTGTATTAAGTACATGGATGAAAATTAGACTTGGTTCCTGGCCCCTAAAGGGCTCACAATCTAAGAACAAGGAAAAAAGTTGGCGATGGACATATAAGGAAAAGAGAAACAATAAAAAACTGAAAAACAGTATAAAAGGACAGGGACAAAAAGGGGCAACAAGTGTAGTGCGCTGCCTACAGTAAGCACTCAGTAAATACCACTGATTCATTGACTGATTGATTGAAATATCAGGGCTGTTCAGAGTCTCACAGTCACCAGAGACACAGGCACGACCACCCCAACCCCAGTGTTCTAAAAGTTCTGAAGTACTCATGCTGCTGCTTCATCCCCACCCTACTGTAGTGAAGAGAGCAGGATGTGAGGCTTGATGTAGAAGGGAAATGGCAGCTCTAAGATGTTTTCCGGGAGGTCAGGCCCTATGTTGTCATTTGTTCTCCCAGGTAATTAGAAAAGAAGAATGAGTTGACTGGGATATGGGATAATCTCCCCGCCTGGCAAAACAGTGTAGCCTAGAGCATAAAGAAGCAGCATAGCCTAGTGGAGTGAGCACAGGCCTTGGAATCAGAAGACCTGGTTTTTAATCCCGACTGTACCAAATGCTGGCTGTGTGACCTTGGGCAAGTCACTTAACTTCTCTGTGCCCCAGTTTCCTCAACTATAAAAGGGTGATTAAGTACCTCTCCTCCCTTCTACCTAGACTGTGTGCCCCATGTGTGACAGGGACTGTATCCAACTTGATTAACTTGTAACTACCCCCGCATTTAAAATAGTCCTTGACACATAGTAAGTGCTTAACAAATAAGAAGAAGAAGAAGGAGAAGGAACAGTTTTACAAATACAGCAGAAGATTTGGGAGAATCATCTAGAACTCGGGAGTTGCATTCTTGTAAAATCCTGAATTAAGGGAAATTTGTGATGGAGGAATCACTCGTGTCAAACACCACACTCACTCACCCAGACTGTTTTTTCCCACACTGGGCCACTGAATCTGAATTTGGTTTACAGTATCCTAGACAAAATGTGAGTGAAGAGTCACAATATGGCAGGACTAAGTGTATTAAATCTGGTGGTGTAATTTCTTCTGAGACCAGAGATCCATATTGAATAGCATCTTGTGATTCAGGCCTAAATCAGGTTGTCATCATTCCTCCTGTAATCCGCATTTTCCTTGACAAAATAAAACCCAGTGTTTACTCCCTGGAGTAAACTGGCTAATTTCCCCAGTTAAGAGCTTCCTTTTCAATTCCATAGGGTGGTCTTATTCGTTAGTGGAACAAGATTTTAGTTTTCTGCCTAAAGTAAACTGCCTTTCATCTTCACCAAAATTTGAAGTAGGAACAAAAATGGTTTATGTTTTATTTACCAATTTCTCTGGCAGGGAGTTATTTTGATGTTAGCTTAGATTCTATTTCTCACATCATGCAGGCTGAAATCTAAAGCCATAATGCTATAATTTATTTCCTGCACAGGAGTCTCTTATGGCTATATCATTCTTTCCCATTTCCAATGATTCCAAAGCAATAAGCCTTTTTTTTAATAGATAGGCAGGAAAACTAATGATTGAGATTCTTGCTTAGTGTATCAAATGCCCCCCTCTCCCTCTTCTGCCTATGTCTTATGAAGCAGGGAGGGTAACTCCAGGAAGAAGCAGCATGGCATAGTGGATAGGGCAAGGGCCTGGGAGTCAGATGATTTGGGTTCTAATTTTGGCTCTGGCACTTGTCTGCTGTGTGATCTTGGGCAAGTCACTTAACTTCTCTGTGCCTCAGTTTTCTCATCTGTAAAATGGGGATTAGAACTATGAACCCCGTGTGGGACAGGGACTGTGTCCAACCTGATTATTTCTTATCTACCCCAGCACTTAGAACAGTGCCTACACAGAGTAAATAATAAATACCACAATTTTTGTAATTGTTACCTCCAGAAGCATTACAATTTGGAGGCCGGGGTGCAGGGAGAGAATCATTTCTCCCACCTAAACGTAGGTGTGATTCTGGGCTTCGTTGCACATTCTCTCACAGACATTAAGTCATGCATCTGGCCCAGGGAGGAGAGGGCAAAGATGATTCTGCAGATTTTGGCTTTTGCTCCTCTAAGCTCCCTCAATTAGGAAGAACTCATCTCCAGATGTCCAGGTGGTATAGAGGCCCTGGTCTCCAGCTGCAGCACCTCCTCCAGTTTAGCCCAGGCTGACTCATGGAGATAAACTATGACAAGATGCAAGGATTCACCTCTAGATGTCCAGGAGGAGTAGGAGACCTGCTCTCCAACAGTCATAGAGTCCTCCAGTCCAGCTGTGCTAACCCAAAGAGATGGTAGACCATGACAGGGTCCAAGGACTCACCTCCAGATGTGTAGGTGGCGTAGAAGGCTTGCTCTCCAGCAGTCATAGAGATGGAGCATGTTCCCTATCCTGCCTGTGCTGACCTATGGGGGTTGGTGGATCATGACAAGGTACAAGAACTCACCTCCAGATATTAATAATTTTTATAGTAATAATAATGTTTTTTGTTAGGCATTTACTATGTGCCAAGCACTGTATTAAGCACTGGGGTAGATATAAGCAAATAGGGCTGCACCCAGTTCCTTCCCCACTGTGGGGCTCGTAGACCCAATCCCCATTTCACATATGAAGTAACTGAGGCCCAGAGAAATGAAATGACTTGCCCAAGATCACACAGCTAATATGTGGCAGAGTCAGAATTAGAACCCAAGACCTTCTGACTCCCAGGACCAGGTTCTGTCCACTGCACCATGTATAGGAGCCCTGCTTTCCAGCATTCATAGAGCTGGAACATGTCCTCCAGTCTAGCCTGTGCTAACCTGTGGAAATGGTGGCCCATAACCGCTGTCCAGATATCCAGGTGGTGTAAGAGCCTTGCTCTCCAGCAGTCACAGAGGTGGAATATGTCCTTCAGTCCAACCTGTGTTGACCCATGGAAATGGGGATCTGTGACAACGAGAAGCGGCGTGGTAGAGTGGAAAGAGCATGGGCTTGGGAATCAGAAGACCTGGGTTCTAATCCCAGCTCTGCCACTCAAATTTCTGTGCTTCAGTTACTTCATCTGTAAAATGGGAATTAAGAATGTGAACCTTTTGTGGGACAGGAACTTTGTCCAACTGACTTTCTTGTGGTCTACCCTAGTGCATAGAACAGTGTCTGACACATAGTAAGTGTCTAACAAATACCATTTAAAGAAAAGTGCAAAAAAAAGATGCTTCCTCCTTTCTGTGCATGGAAGGCACATGATAGATCCATTCTATGCCAAATGAGGGTTAGAAATCCTGATGTTGAAGCAAAGTGCAATGTGAATCTCATCTTCTCACAACTTCTTAGGCACTCATTTCCTACTTACTGTATTCTCCTGCTTAAAAAGATTGGCTTAATATTTGTAAAATGTTCACCATATTTAGAACTACCCACACATACAAAAATCATTTTCTTCAAGATTGAAATGTGTCCATGTTTGATTGTAGTGCAGCAGCTGTTTAGCAGTATACAGAAACACTCTTAAACAGTTGGGATATTATTCTATAATAGGGGAGAGGGCACGTGCTGGAACAAACATTATGTGAAACTCTCGTGAATCAATTCAACGATTTTATTTTTGATGGGATGTACAGGGCCTGAGCTACAATAATCAACATGAAATCATTTTTTAAAAAACAGATGGTGTTAAAAAAATAGTTCCCATTTATTTGAATATGCACAATGAAAATGAATATTCTGATGACTGAATTGTAGAGTTACCATATTATCATCGTCATTGCTTTAAGGTCATTTCAGAGCTGCCAAATTTATGAGGCTTCAGATGGGCTTCCAAATGATTTAGGGTAAGCATCAAAAAAACCTCTTGCAAATGGCTTATCAGCCATTAATAACACTGAAAAGCATGTTGGGTAAAATGTACACTTGATACTTGTTTGCCCAGAAAACATGAATTTAATGAATCCCAGGAAATGGTTCTTCTTTTCCTTTTCTGTATAAGCAAATACTCTAGCCAATTCAGGATCCAAAATACACATTGACTAGAATTATCCAGATCATTTGCTGATAGAGACCCAGTCTAAAAGGAATTCAAAGAAACAGCATTTACAATTGTAATTTCTTTAACCTTGCACATTGCTTGCATATCTGATTAGGAATCTGAAAAATCCATCGACCTTTACTTTAGAACTTTAAAATAAATGTTTAATGTGATCATGTCTGAGAATAAGATTAGAATACTCTGCAATCGTGGGAGTTTTTTGCAAAAATTACAATTTATCATTTGATGAAGCCACTCAGCTGAATTTTCTGAAGTATTACTTACTTTTCTTGGGAGGGCAAACCAACTCTGAAGTATTCCAACTACCTTTCACGGGTGTACCTATAGATTTAAATAGGTATCTTCCTGAGAAACATGCTCAGCAGAAAAGAAAATCAAAAGTTGAATGTTTCCTTGTCCAAAGGTGAGGTGTCACAAGAGAAGTCCTTTAAGGGGAGACCTCTTCTTCTTCTGGGTGTTTCAGGAGTCATAGTTATAGTATTAATTAGACTGTAAGCCTGTCAAAGGGCAGGGACTGTCTCTATCTGTTACCGATTTGTACATTCCAAGTTCTTAGTACAGTGCTCCGCACATAGTAAGCACTCAATAAATACTATTGAATGAAGGAATATTAACTGAGTGCCCACTGGGGAGGACACTCAGAAAAATACAAGAAGTTCATGAGGATCATTTTCTGCCCTCAAGGTGCTCCATCTCATTCAGTCAATCAATAAACCATATTTATTGAGAACTTCCCGTGTGCAGAGCCCTGTAAGTGCTTGTGAGAGTACAATGTAACAAAGAGAGTAGGCATGTTTCTGTCCCACAAGGAGCTTGGAATCTAGTGGGGGAAAGAGACATAAATAATTATTACAGATATGAACGTAAGTGCTGTGGGGCCAAAGGTGTGGTGAATAAAGTGCACAGATTCAAGTGTAAGGTGATGTAGAAAGGAGAGGGACCTGTTTAAGAAGGGTGGTTTCCAGCACTTTCTAAAGGAAGCTTCAGGGACATATCAGATGGACGGAAGATTGGGAGTTGCAGAATTTTCTAACTCCAAAGTCCTTTTCTTTCAGGATGTCCACAACAGACTACTGTGCCTTTGTCTCCTCACATGATAGCCGGCATTTGGAGAGAAGAGAGAGTACAGGTCACAATTCAGGTGCATTGGCAAAGCCCCATAAAGAGAGCTTGAATAGAACCTGCTCACTGTGAGTCCTATTCTACTGAAAATACCTTTGACGTGGGGCTTCAGCCACTGCAATAAGTTTTTCATTGTCAGGAACACTAATTTTGTCACAAAAACTGAATCAGCGTTACCAGTTAAACCGTGGCTACAGGGAGTCCTCTGAACTGAATCTATTCCTCAGATGAAAAGAGCTTCGAATATGAACAGAATTTAAAAAATAAGTTTTTATATTCATGAGGGACACGAGCTCTGGAGGCCACAGTAATAGGTTAGGATCACAGCTCTGATTGATTTGAAAGTGAATATTTTGAGCAATTGGACAGACCAATCCTAGGGAGGAAGAGAAATAAAAGAATTGGGCTCTGAACAGAGAACATTTAGTATTTTCTTTTTAACCTAACCATGAAATTAAACAGCTCCCCAGGGTCTGAATGCCACTTTTGAAAATCGAGAGGAAGGGTGGAAGCAAACAGTTCAAGATGTTTGTCCATTTTGAATCTGGCTTAGGATTGGGGGTGGGAGAGGACCCTCCAAGAAGGAGAACTACCCCTCGATGATCTGTTCAGTCAGTCAAGGGAGTATTTAATCAACTTCCCAGGGTGCCGAGCGCAGCAGGGGTTCTTTCTGTTTGAGTGAAATATCATCCGATTTCCCCTATGCTGCAGGCAAAGGGAACAAGGTCTTCCCATACAGTTCAGGCAGTAGGATGCTAAGTGACCCCTGGCCTAGCCAATCATGTGTGCTGTTGTCTCTTCCGGCTCCTGCCTCCCCCACCACCCTGCAAAGAGCTGGGCACTAGGGTTCATGCCAGGCCACTAAGATATGGAGCATTGTGGATGGACTGTAAGTGGGGAAAAATTCACCCCACTTGAATTTGTGATTTTGTGAATCTTTCCCCCTCTCCTTTCAATCTGTGCTGATGTGCTGGCACATATGTGTCTGTGTTTGCTTTGCCTCTCAAAGCAGGAGGTTTGGGTGAAATCAACATGCATAATTCCTGGCATAGGAAGGGACCACAGGAGTCCATGTACTCCAGTCTCCTTCCCCCAGGAGGGTGAAAGACTAAACCACCCAGGACTGGTTTCTTTTTATTCTTATTTTAGAGTTGGAAAATCTTCTGCTCGAACCCTATCCCACCTTAGTGGCCTTTGACCCCGAGTCAAAAATTTCTAATGCCTAACCAAAATCCTCTCCCACTGAATTCCATGTCCATTTCTCCTTGTTTGATTATCATGGACAGGAACAGCCAGCTAGTAAACCCTGCACCCCCTTAAAAATCTGTATTTCTTCCTGGAAGTTTCTTTGGACTATATCAGATTCAAGAGCCTGGGGGACACTGATCAGATTGTTGTAAGAATGTAGGCCATTAAATTTTTTTTCACCCCATAAGAGGCGATTAAATGCTCTGAGACTGGTTCTCTTCTTTCAGCTTCAGTTAAATATAGCTAAGGCCCAGCTAAGCAACCCTTGACACCACACAGCCTTGCTGTGGCATTTCCTGAGCCTGGCCCGGAATCAGGAAAACATCTGGCACACCTCAGGATCTCAGGCAGTGAGAGCATTCTTTGTTCCCTATGTGCCCTCTAAAAGTGCTTCTAAAGACTCACCATCCAACCAGGAATCCCCAAATTTCCAAGAAAGGAAAGAGGAAGTGACTATTCTACCGAACTACTCCCACCCCTTGAGAGCCTTGGATACTCTGTTTTTGTCAGGGATTCAGGTCCCAAAAGAGAAAGGTACCAGAGTCTTTTCAACACTATTTTTTGGGCACTGGGTCATGTGGTCTGCCCATTCCTCCCACTTCACTGACTGTGGGTTCAGAAAGACTCACCTGGGGATGGCTCCACCCCCTTCCCCGGTGCTGCCCTCATCCAGGGGGTTTCCAGAGGGTTGTTGTTGATGAGGAGAGGAGCCACAGCAGAAGGGTGAGAGAAACGGAGGGAGTGAGAATGACACAGGAGAGAATTTTAAAACTCCTTTTCAAAAGGAAAGTGAAGAGAGGGAGAGCTGGGGACAAGGGAGGAAGGGGAGGAAAAAAGTGGAGAGGGAAGATTGGGAAGGAGAAAACAGGGGAGGATGAGAAGGCCTGTAGAGATCCCTGTGGTTATGGGATTTTTTAGCTTGTTTTCTTTTTAAATGATATTTATTAAGTGCTTACTATGTGCCAGGGACTGTACTGGGGTAGCTACAAGACAATGAAATTGAGGACATTCCATGTCCCACATGGAACTCAAAGTCTAATCCACAGTTTACAGATGAAATAACTGAGGCACAAAGAAGTTAAGTGACTTGCTAAAGGTCACACAGCAGTGACTGTTGAACTCTAAGCCATGAGGAGCCTGAAATTCCCCTCCTCTAGCTGTAATACCCTACTTTTCTTTGTTTTCATTTCATGCCTCTTTATATTAGGAAGCAGCGTGGCTCAGTGGAAAAGAGCCTGGGCTTCAGAGTCAGAGGTCATGAGTTTGACTTCTAGCTCTGCCACTTAGCTGTGTGACTGTGGGAAAGTCACTTAACTTCTCTGTGCCTCAGTTACCTCATCTGTAAAACGGGGATTAACTGTGAGCCTCACGTGGGACAACCCGATGACCCTGTATCTACCCCAGCACTTAGAACAGTGCTCTGCACATAGTAAGCACTTAACAAATACCATTATTATTATTATTATTATATTATTGTAGAGGTTTTTTTTCTCTCCACAGGTGTCTTTTGTTATTATTCTCTCCCCCATTATTTTTTTAGATTATTATTAATTCATTCATTCAATAGTATTTATTGAGCACTTACTATGTGCAGAGCACTGTACTAGGCGCTTGGAATGAACAAGTCGGCAACAGATAGAGACAGTCCCTGCCGTTTGACGGGCTTACAGTCTAATCAGGGGAGACAGACAGACAAGAACAATGGCAATAGAGTCAAGGAGAAGAACATCTCGTAAAAACAATGGCAACGAAATAGAATCAAGGCGATGTGCATTTCATTAATAAAATAAATAGGGTAATGAAAATATATACAGTTGAGCAGACAAGTACAGTGCTGAGGGAATGGGAAGGGAGAGGGGAAGGAGCAGAGGGAAATGGGGGGAAAAGAGGGTTAAGCTGTGGAGAGGTGAAGGGGGGGCGGTAGAGGGAGTAGAGAGAGAAGGGGAGCTCAGTCTGGGAAGGCCTCTTGGAGGAGGTGAGTTTTAAGTAGGGTTTTGAAGCGGGGAAGAGAATTAATTTGGCGGAGGTGAGGAGGGAGGGCGTTCCAGGACCATGGGAGGATGTGGCCCAGGGGTCGACGGCGGGATAGGCGAGACTGAGGGACGGTGAGGAGGTGGGCGGTGGAGGAGCGGAGCGTGCGGGGTAGGCGGTAGAAAGAGAGAAGGGAGGAGAGGTAGGAAGGGGCAAGGTGATGTAGAACCTTGACGCCTAGAGTGAGGAGTTTTTGTTTGGAGCGGAGGTTGATAGGCAACCACTGGAGGTGCTTAAGAAGGGGAGTGAAATGCTCAGATCGTTTCTGCAGGAAGATGAGCCGGGCAGCAGAGTGAAGAATAGACTGAAGCGGAGTGAGAGAGGAGGAAGGGAGATCAAAAAGAAGGCTGACACAGTAGTCTAGCCAGGATATAACAAGAGCCTGTAGCAGTAAGGTAGCCGTTTGGGTGGAGAGGAAAGGGCGGATCTTGGCGATATTGTAAAGGTGAAACCGGCAGGTCTTGGTAACGGATAGGATGTGTGGGGTGAACGAGAGAGACGAGTCAAAGATGACACCGAGATTGCGGGCCTGAAAGACGGGAAGGATGGTCACGCTATCGACGGTGATAGGGAAGTCTGGGAGAGGACCGGGTTTGGGAGGGAAGATGACGAGCTCAGTCTTGGTCATGTTGAGTTTTAGATGGCGGGCCGACATCCAGGTGGAGACATCCTGGAGGCAGGAGGAGATGCGAGCCTGAAGTTGGGGGAGAGGACAGGGGCAGAGATGTAGATCTGTGTGTCATCTGCATAGAGATGGTAGTCAAAGCCGTGAGAGCGAATGAGTTCACCAAAGGAGTGAGTGTAAATGGAGAACAGAAGAGGGCCAAGAACTGACCCTTGAGAAACTCCAACAGTTAAAGGATGGGAGGGGGAGGAGGCGCCTGCGAAGGAGCTGGAGAATGACTGGCCAGAGAGATAAGAGGAGAACCGGGAGAGGACGGAGTCCGTGAAGCCAAGGTGAGATAAGGTGTGGAGGAGGAGGGGATGGTCGACAGTGTCAAAGGCAGCAGAGAGGTCAAGGAGGATCAGAATGGAGTAGGAGCCATTGGATTTGGCAAGAAGGAGGTCATGGGTGACCTTAGAGAGAGCAGTCTCGGTAGAGTGGAGGGGACGGAAGCCAGATTGGAGGGGGTCCAGGAGAGAATGGGAGTTAAGGAATTCTAAGCAGCGATTGTAGATGACTCGTTCTAGGATTTTGGAAAGGAAGGGTAGTAGGGAGATAGGGCGATAAATGGAAGGGGAAGGGGGGTCGAGAGCGGGTTTTTTTAGGATGGGGGAGAGGTGGGCATGTTTGAAGGCAGAGGGGAAGGAGCCATTGGAGATTGAGTGGTTAAAAATAGAAGTTAAGGAAGGGAGGAGGGCAGGGGCGATGTTTTTAATAAGGTGAGAGGGAATGGGGTCCGAGGCGCAGGTGGAGGGGGTGGCACTTGCGAGGAGGGAGGAGATCTCCTCTGAGGATACTGCAGGGAAAGATGGAAAACTAGGGGAGAGGGTTGGTGAGGGGCAGGGGAGAGGCGGAGGGGTGACTTTGGGGAGCTCAGACCTGATAGTGTTGATTTTTGTGATGAAGTAGGTGGCCAGATGATTATTAGCCCCCTGAGAGACAGGGACCATGTCTAATTTGCACTTGTGTGTTCTTTTCCAGGGCTTAGAATGGTGCTCCGAACACAGTGAGTGGTTAGTAAATTATATTACTACCACACTTACAGGGCCTGCTAAGAAGGGTTTGTGTAGGAAGGTAATGGCCTCCTGTCACCTTGTCCTGGTCCAGTCCCTGGTGATATTTGCGAGCACACTGGACCAAAAAATAGAATGGGCACCACTGTACCCAACCTTAAACAGAAGAAGGTATTCTCTGTTGTTGTCTGGAGCTCCCACTAACCAAGAGGAGAAAGGGGTTCACAAGGGAAGGTATTCTGGAAGCTCATCTTGCAGTAATTTGCCTCATCTGCTCCAAACTTTTGCAAGTGTGCAGAATTACCCACACACATGTAGAAAACCTAAGTCTACAAAAACAAAGCAGTATATTAAAATCAAATTACACTGTGATTAGTCCTTCTTTAGCTAGGAAGTGATAGTCACTTCTTTTTCATCATGCATCTTGTGCATCATTGCAAATTAACACAATTAACAATGAAATAAGCAACCAATCTGTTGAATAATTACCTCTCGACAGCTAAATTCACTAATTAAAGTTCATGTTCAGAGGTATTGCTGTAGCAGCGTCTTCCAAGCTGTCATATCCCTACGCTTCACCCTGTAAGGCTTTTCACACTTTAGGGTTGTGTTTCATGAGGCTTGGGGCTATTATCTGAAATATTCTCTTGAATTGCCCTTTGCCTCTTTGGATTTTCATTCACCTCATCTTTAGCAGTGGGTGGACTGAATCTCAGAGAGGCCAAAAGACTCGCTTGAGCCCTAGAGTGGACACGGTTATGCTTGTAAATTGATCAGATAATTAAAGCTTCAAAATACATTGTGGCCTTAGTTATATGAACAGTTCAGAAAACTACTCAAATTATAGGCATCACCTTGCAAGCCCTTGCCTGGAGCAACCTCGCCTCTTTCCCCCGACCTTGCCGCAGAGCAGACTCTGTCTCCAGTAGGAACAGTAGGCAAAGGAAAAAAAAAACTTTTTAGAGCTTTTGGAATAACTAGAAACATGAGAAAGTGGTGGAACTCCATAGTTCCTGGAGGTATGTCAGGAATGCCTCCTCCAAGTACTGTTTATCTTCCTATCTTAATTCTTAATTTTGGATGCTTGTATTTTTCTTTATGCATCCATTCTCTAATATGTAATCACTAATTCATTTTTCTTTTCTAGGTGACTGCCCTTCCCTACATAGATTGTGAGCCCCTTGTGAGGCATGGAGTGGGTCTGAATGTTTATCCTCTCTCTACCCTGACAATTGGCAGAGTGCTTGGCAAATGGTAAGTGCTTAATAAGTAACAAACTAATGTATAAGTAGCTATCAAGAAACAATGTTATCAGTAGAGGGTAGGAATTTAAATTCAAGGCTTAACTCTTACTACAAGATGGTTAAAATGTGAACATTTCCATTTAAATCTATAGAGTTGCCTTCGTAGTGCCCTTGAAGGGGGATGGGTGTGAGTGTGTGGAATCCACAGTCAGCATTTTAACCATACAAAAAGGTTGTCTCTTATTGTATTGCTATATTTAGTGTTGGTTGCTCCTGTTGATGTTTTCTCCTTTGCCTCCTTACCTCTCTTGTCCAAATATATGTGAGGATCACAAAAGTTTCTGATTTTTTATAGTGATTATTCAGTCATTTCTGCCATAATGCTGGTTTTCCTTATGCTTTTCAGAAGGGCACTATTAGAGATTCAGCGGATGTTCTTCTGATAGCCCAGACTTTGTGGACTCAACGGGCTGCACTTTGGCAGGAAACTACTTGGTCACAGGTGCTTGGCAGTGGAACAGGTGAGTACTATAGTAACTGTTTATGTTAATCTGAGGCTTTGGAAGAATGAATCTCATATCTTTCAGGAGAATTATAAATAATTGTGGTTTTTGTTTCTGAAGTGCTTAATATGATGATGGTGGTATTTGTTAAGCACTTACTATGTGTCAAGCAGTGTTCTAAATGTTGGGGTCAATACAAGTCCCTATCCCACATGGGGCTCAGATTCTTAATCCCCATTTTACAGATGAAAGGCACAAAGAAGTGAAGTGTCTTACCTCAGGTCATATGGCAGACAAGTGACCAGAGTAGGATTAGCACCCAGGTCCTTCTGTCTCCCAAGCCCATGCTCTTTCTGTTCTAAGAACTGGGTTAGATATAAGGTTCTCAATTTGAACACAGTCCCTGTCCACAATGGGCTCACAGTTTAGGTTGGAGGGAGTAGGATTTAACCTCCACTTTACAGATGAGTAAACTGAGGCACAAATATGTATTGGTACTTACTATGAGTGCAATGCTGAATTTGGGGTTGCATACTTTACAAAATAATGAGCACCAACAATGGGATGTGCTATAAGAAGAACCTGGAGAGACAGGACATCTATAGCAGAACTGGAATCCATGAAGATCTGCACTATGCATAAAGGTTGAGAGGAGCATAGAAAATGCTTTAGAGAATGGAGTAAATCATAGTGTCCCATGATAATCGATGGAAATTTTGGCCAGAATTACTAAATTATCCAGTAAGGGGTCAGAGCAAATTAAAAAAGAAGAAAAGAGAGGAATCCAGGCAAAATGGGTCAAAGTCTTCCTGCCGGGAGAAAGTGCAGAAACAAACTCCAGTCTGGACTGTGGGATAGTCCATGATCCACCTTAATTTGAATGTTGTCTTTGTATTAAACCATCAGTAATTAAATTATGCCCTGACACACGGTTACTAAAAATGAATGGATTATAAAATAGCTTTACTGGTTAGTAAATTCTTTAGTGGCCTGGGATTTTCCTACCATGCTGATAAGCTTTTTCCCAGTACTTCACTCTCCCCTCATGGTTTATTAAATATGAAGCTGATTCATGTTGGTTCCATCTCACAGTTTACAGCATTAATATAACAGAAGAGCATTTGAGAGGCCCTGGATAAACTAAAGCAGTGTTTTACCAAATTGGAGGCCTGCTATTTAATTCCCCACCTAACTTCTATTCCAAAAATCAAATTGGAACTCAGAGGAGAGGTCGGCAGCCTTGTATCTTCAAGATGGCTCTCTCTGGGAAATCTCAGATGTGTCTGGGGTGTCCTCATATCCCAGTTCCCAAAATCTTCTCATTTCAGACAGCCAGACCCTGCTAAGAGAAAATTATTACAAGGTGGGGTTTTTTTCCCCCTTTCTAAATTGAACGGTGGGAGGTAGCGTGTGCTGAACTAGTACATTTCTAAAGACAAAACCCCTAATGTTTTCAGGCATCTTTTTTCCTCTCCATTATCATGTTGCCAAGCAACATTTTTACAGTATCAGCAGCTGGATAGCTAAAACCTGAATGTCTGTAAGCAAAATCAAAGGGAAAAAGAAAGGATGTTTATCATCCATTTTATTGCCTTCTTTTTGGCATTTGAGAGGGAATAATCTTCTCACAGATGTTAAAGCAGGGTTCATCCTGCAACTACCTCTCAATTTATTTGACAAGAATTTTAGCATTATTACTGTTTCTTTTCTCCTGGATTGTATTCATTAGTGGAAACTTTCTGTGAGCTTTGAGCCCAAGAGTCCAACCTCTCCTCCCTGCTTCTCCCCTCCCCTGCTCAAATCTCTCCACGTGAAAATCTTTGGATGGTCCAGAGGGATCCTCTCCTAGAGATTTAATGCCTTCTCTCTCAATGGGAAGCAGTGTGGTCTAATGAAAAGAGCATGGGCCTGTGAGTCAGAGGACCTAGGTTCTAATCCCAGCTCTGCTACTTGCTTGTCATGTGACCTTGAACAAGTCACTTAACTTCTTTCTGCCTCAGTTACCTCATCTGTAATATGTGGGCTAATCCCTCCTCTCTCCAACATGGACTGTGAGTCCCATGTGGAACAGGGACTGTGTCCAACCTGATTATCTTCTATTTTCCTCAGTGCTTAGTACAGTGTCAGACACATAGAAAATGCTTAGTAAGTGCAATAAAAGTATCTAAAGCATCCTCAATTCTAAAGTCTCAATTTCATGAGGAGTTACAGTAGACTAAACTGACTAAAGGTCCCAATCTATTTGTCAAGTGCACAAACATAATGATCAGAGAGTCATGCCTTTTGGCCATTAGGGAGCTATCTATACCTGACAAAAACAGGCCACGGTTTCCACCTTCATTCAGGATCACAGAGGCATGTGACAAGATTCACAATCTTGCAAGATTTTCATCCATCACCAGGTTGTTGGAGTTTTCTATTGGGCACAGGGGTAGAGCCTCAGTCCTGATTGCTTCAGGAGAAAGAATCTACACCAAGGAATTGATCACAGTGCTTGTGAGTTGCATCCTGCCACTCACGTACCCTCACACACTGCCAGTTATGTTCCCACTGGGCAGGGAGTAGAAGGGGAGAGGTACAGCACATTGTTAAGGGTTTTTACATGCAGGACCCATGTATGGCCATAATGGCTACATCATAACACTAGTGGCACAGGGAACTTCTGGTAGTTCTTTTAATTTCCTATCATAGGCTCTAATTGGCTACATTACATATCCATGAATGAAAATTAACAGACTCCAGTTTTAGACACTATCTTTTCTTCTGCTGCATTTTATGCTTCCCACACCACAAAAGCGCTTGGAATGTTCAGCAGCTTTAGTGTATGTGAAACAGCTTCGATTCCAGACCAACAAAGGAGGGATTTGCAGTCATTTCCTCTATTGTAGTTACCCTGTATTGACGAAAAGCTGTTCGTTTGATCCTCTGTGGATGTGGATATTGTTTGATCTTCTGTGGATATGAACTCATGTTCATGGTCAGGAGCACCTCCTAATTGACCCGGAATCAGTCTGATTGACAACTGCATGGAAGAGAGGCTTTGCACTTCTTCCTTCACCCTGTTGGTAGCCTACATGGATCTCAAGGAAGGCAGTGAAATCTCTCTAGGGATGCAGTAAGGTCAGGGGTCAGGACTGGGATATGGAAAAAGCATGGATGGACTTGGGCCTCAAAGTATGATAAAACAGGTCTGGTCCTCCCTCCACATTCCACTCTCCATAACCACTCTGCAGATAGAGCTTGGGCCTTGGAGTTAGGAAGTCATGGATTCTAATCCCTGTTCCACCACCCCTCTGCTGTGTGAACTGGTTCACATCACTTCACTTCTCTGTCCCACAGTTACCTCTTCTGTAAAATGGGGATTAAGATTGTGAGTCTCATGATGGACAAGGACTACTTTCCAACCTATTTGCTTGTATCAAACCCAGCATTTAGTACAGTGGCTGGCATTTAATAAGTGCTTTACAAATATCACACTTCTTACCTAGCCCTGCTCCCTGCAATGAAACTTTCCATTCTGGCGACCAAGCCTTTCTTTTACTCATAGCAACATGGTAGGGAAAATTAGCCAGAAAGATGCTTCCCACACAAGCCCCACCCATTCCACCTAGTATCTAAACACTAAAAGCCTGCTCTAATCAGCATCATTTCGGTCAAACTGCTAAACTTGAAAAAGGAACTAAATTCACCGCAAAAATGGGTCAGCGCCTGGTGCTTGTGCATGCACCTTCAGATAAAATTCTTCACTCCTTTTGGCGGAGAAGCACCCAGTCCTCCCCCAAAATCTGAGCACAGTGTTTTGCACACATTGAATGGTCAATAAATAGGATTGGTTAATCAGCTGTTTGCAGAAGGTCCATGCCATTATATGCATTGCATGCAATTGGATAGTATGGATAAGGGTGGGATTTTAGAATCATTTTAGGTCTGGAGGTGCATTACAAGTGAGCACAGAGAACTCTCCTTAGGGGAAAGCATGAAATGTTATTTGTCTATAGTCAGATGCACTAATATCATGGCTCATGAGGCAGACTCTTGGGAGGGATTCACTAGTGCTTCTCAGATATCATCTCTGTCAGTCTCATACTCTCCCAGAAAACACTATTATGGATCCAAACTTTAGAGTTGGCCTATGTCAACTGTTCAGAGATATCTTCTTTAGAGAAAAAAAATCTCAAAAATCACCCACCCCATACAGATTTGGACAGAGACTTGTTTAGAGATATTCTTGAGCCACAGATGTCCAAAAGTGAACTACTTATCTTCCCACCCCAAAGCTGTCCTCCTCATGTCTTTCTCATCACTGTGGATAATACTCCCTGTCTCATAAGCCCGGAACATTGGCATTGTCCTTGACTTATCTCTCTTGTTCTACTCACATATTCAATCTGTCACCAAATCCTGTCAGTTCTATCTTCCCAACATTGCTAAAATCTGCCTTTTCCTCTCCATCCAGACTGCCACCCTGCTGATTCAAACACTTATCCTATCCTGCCTTGACTACTGCATCTGCCTCCTCACTGAACTCCCTGTCTCTTGTCTCTCCCCACTCCAAGGCATACCTAATAATAATAATTTTGGTATTTGTTAAGCACTTACTGTGCTCCAGACACTGTTCTAAGCACTGTGGTAGATATGAGATAATCAGGTTGGACACAGAAGGCTCACAGAGGGCTCACAGTCTTAATCCCCATTTTACAGACGAGAACACTGAGGCACAGAGAACTTACATGACTTTCCTAAACATGACTGCTGTGTCTTGTCACATAGCAGACAAGAGGCAGAGTCAGGATTAAAACCCAGGCCCTTTTGACTCCCAGGCCCATGCTCTATCCACTAGGCCTTGCTGCTTCTCTTGAAACTCCCTCCTTTCTCACATCCAACAGTCGATGGCCACCCCCTCCCCTCCTAGAATCCCACCTCCTCCAACAAGATATCCCTGATTAATTTCCCTGAGCCACATCATCCCTTTAGCCAACCTTAGCGTTTATGAACTCACTTACATCCTCCTTAGCACTCATGCACATATTTCCACTTCATTTATTTTTGACTACTCTAGCTGTAAATATTTTTTTACATCTGTCTCCTTGTGGGCAGGGAGTGTGTATCACTTTGTTATTCTGTACTTTACAACTGTCTCATTCAGTTCATCCATTCATTCAATTCATTCAATTGTATCTTTTGAGTGCTTTCTGTGTGCAGAACACTGTACTAATTGCTTGGAAAGTACAATTCAGCAATAGGGACAATCCCTGCAAGTGAGAGCTCAATAAATTTAATTACTACTGCTATTACTATTACTACTAAAGGCATTCTATTCAAGATTATTTGGGGTGTGTCACCCCAACATTAGGGAAGCAGCATGGTCTAATGGAAGTCAGAAGTTAGACCAACTGGGGAGTTAAAAGGACCTGGGTTCTAATTCCACCTCTGCCACCTGTCTGCTATGTATGAATTTGGGCAAGTCACTTCACTTATCTATGCCTCAGTTACCTCATCTGTAAAATAATAATGTTGATATTTGTTAAGCACTTACTATGTGCAAAGCACTGTTCTAAGCAGTGGGGTAGATACAGGGTAATCAGGTTGTCCCACATGACGTTCACAGTCTTCATCCCCATTTTACAGATGAGGTAACTGAGGCACAGGGAAGTTAAGTGACTTGCCCACAGTCACACAGCTGCCAAGTGGCAGAGCTGGCATTCGAACCCATGACCTCTGACTCCCAAGCCCGTGCTCTTTCCACTGAGCCATACTGCTTCCCATGGGGAAGATGGGATTAAAATGGGGATTAAGGCTTTGGGCCCTATGTGGGTCATGGATTGTGTCCAACCTAATTAGCTTTTTTCTTTCCCAGCCTCGTGTACAGTGCTTGGCACATAGTAAGATCTTAACAAATACCATTAAAAGAAAAGATTAAATGAAAACATGAATTTTTCCAATAAATCAAGGATCCAGGATTGGAAGGACATTATCCTTCCTCAGTAAACTGCTGAAAAGTTTTCAAATTGCATCTGATGGTATTTGACAAATTATCCCTCCAGGTAGCAAATAGGATGAATCGAAACACTGATTCCAGAGAAGAGTTTGAATAACATCCTGTTTGAAAATGGCACATAGATGATTGTACATAGCTCATTGTTGCTGCAAAGAGTTAAGATGATGGAAATAAAGCTAAGGGATCACTGCCATTCAATGAGCTATATTAAGATTCAGTTAAACAAAAGAACCTTAATTTAACCATATGAATGGACTCAGTGTATCACGCCTTTTGGTTTGTGGAAAAAGGGATACATTTAGTCCTCATAGAAGTTTCAGTCAGGTGCAGGGGCTCTGTCTTTGTAAAGACTCAAAAGCTCAGCTTTTCTTTCCATCTAGTGCATCTGTACATAAGTGCTGTGGTGCTGAGAGTGCCTCAGGCTTCCTTCCTCATCTGTGAGGGTTCAGTATCTGTTCTCTCTCATACTTAGGCTGTGAGTCTCATGTGGCACAGGGACTGTGTCCAACCTGATTATCTTGAATTTACCCCAGGGCTTATTCCAGTGCTTAGCACAGAGTAAACAATCAACAAATACAGTAATTAGATTCATTATTATTGAAGCTATTTGGGGGGGGGCGGTAACAAATTTAGGGGGGCCAGAAATTGCCAACAGCCACCATCTGTGAACCCCATTTCCAATTTCAGAAGTTCAGTAGTTAAGAATTAGGCTAGGTTTATCTAGTATGCTGAATAAGAAAATTTCAAATAGAGATATGTTTATGTAGAAGGAAGAAAATGTCAGAGAGGCCCTGGTGTAATATGTAACTAGGGGGTGGGAGGCTGAAGGTGCTGCTTGGTTAACAACAGAACTCTCCTGAGACATGTTACCTGTTGCCCCTGAAACATCTATGTGGTGATTAGACTCCATTGTCTGGCATTCAGTCTTGTGCTCACCCTTCACTGTCTCATTAATGTTTTCAAGTCGAGTCCCATAAATATCTCAAATGTATAAATCCCACAGAAACGCTAATAGCACTGAGTCACTTCTCCAACCTGCTGTGAGTTCCATTCACAGCTCTTGGTTTTGCCATATGACAGAGAGCACAGCAACATGGTTTAACCCCCTGCATTCCATAATGTCAAATAGGGTTTCCTTTGGTAGTAGACAATCAGAATAGCAAGTCAAATCTATGTGTGTGGTGGCCATTTTGAGCTATATCTTCACTCTCTAAATGCAGGGGGCATATTTGGAAAGATCATTCAAATCACTAGCTTCAAAAAAGATGTAATTTAGTTTGAATTTTGTATTTACTTGATTAACTGTCCCAATTTTTGCCTTAATTTTGGTAACGTCAAAATAGGGGAGGGGCTACTACATGGGGAATTAGGTCTAGTACTAAAGAAAACAAGAGGAAAAAGAGAAGAAAAGGAAGAGGAGGTAAGGAGGGGAAAAGGAAGAGAAAGGTAAGGGGATCCTGGAGACTATCTCTTCTACTACAAAACCAAGAGGGGGGAGTACATAATCAATTATGCAAGTGAATGTGATATAAGGCATGAGGAAGGCCAAAGAAGTTCCCACTATTCACTACAAGGAAGATAATAATAATTACTAATAATGATGGTATTTTTTAAGTACTTTCTATGTTCTAAGCACTGTTCTATGCCCTGGGGTAGATACAAGGTTATCAGTTTGGACACAGGTCCTGTCCCACATGGCACTCAGAGTCTAGGTAAGATTTATTCCCCATTTTTACAGATGAGAAAAGTGAGGCACAAAGAAGTTAAATGACTTGCCCATGGTCACACAGCAGACAGTGGTGGAACCGGGATTAGAACTCGGGTTCTCTGTCTCCCAGGCTCATGCTCTTTTTGCTAGACCCCCCCCACGGTTTCTATTAGCCTCTCTAAAGTTAAGAAACTCAACTGCTCCAAAGCCATGCATCTGACTATATTTTTCTAATAGGAGAATTTATTTTCAGTGATTTGTGTTTAAGGATCTGGAGAACATTTGACAGGAGAGGGCAACGAGGACCGGAGTGGGTGTCAGGGTGGTGCTAAGGAGAAGAAAGGTGCAGGCTCTAGGTAGAAGGAGCATGGTGACTAATCTTAAAGGCACAGCAAAGACCCTTTTTGAAATCTGATTTAAAGGAGATTTGGGCTCGTCGTCCCGCATTCTTTAAGGCAGTCCCAAGAAATCCCAAGAAGACAGAAAACCCAAAAGGTAGGGTGGGATATCTGATTACTTGATGAAATTTGTAATTTCTTTCACCCTTTACTCACTCTTCAGAAACATACATTTCAGAGAAGCAGCATGGGTTAGGTGGGTATAGAGCACAGGCTTGGGAGTCTGAAGGACCTGGGTTCTAATCTCAGCGCTGCTATTTGTTTGCTGTGTGACCTTATTGCTGTGTGACCTGTGTGACCAAGTCAATTATCTTCTCTATGCTTCAGTTATCTCACCTGTAAAATGAGGATTAAGACTGTGGGCCCTGCATGGGACAGGGATGATTGTGTCCATCCTTATTAACCCCAGCTCTTAGAACAGTGCCTGGCAAATAGTAAACACTTAGAAAATATCATCATTTTATTGTTGTTGTCATTTTTCAAATCCATCCTTATTAAAGCAAATAATTTGAAACTTCTTATCTGGGACCCTGAATGCCATGTTATTCTGTAGTTTGAGAATTTCCTAAACAGTCATGATTTCATTGGTATGATTCAATATCTACTGGTGCTGGGACTGTGATGGGATCCAGAAGGAGAAAGTATGAAGTTTACATTTGATATTAGTACTGATTTATCCACAAGAAAAATAATTTTATGCTGTATTGCGCACAAAATCAATCACCCTATGCTCACAAGAAACTGAAGCTGGTGCTGAGTAGCAAAGTCATGATGGGATTTTATGTTTGTACACTCTAATACCCTCTTCTTTGGAGAGATAAACAATATGGAAACCAATAAGATCCTGGTCTTCAAGACTAGATTTGCCATGTAAAAATTGTTCCCTATTAATATGGTGATGATGGGTACAGTGTAGATTTTGATTTTATTTTCTGATTTCCAAGGGACACTGTGCCGCACAAAACATCTTTTTTGGGCAAAAGTATAAAGCACCCAGAAGGTAACAAGAGTGGAGGAAAGTGGGGACAGTAATTTATTTGAATTCCTAATCCCAAGATCCCTAAAAATGAATCAGAAAACAAGAACCAACCAGTTTAAGAAGGAAACCAAATTCAGAGTCAGCCTCTAAAGTCCTGACTGTAATCGTAGTTTTTTAAAAGATTGCAGATCAGCAGCAAGCAGACATCCAACTCAATTATGGAACCAAGAGGCAGAGAACCCTACCGTGCTGAAGCATACAAACTGGCTGCTGTCACTCATGAAGCAGATTAAGTGCCATATGTGGCCATGAACTGAGAGCCCTGAGAGCTTGGAGTTCAATCCATGAAGGGTGGGCATCACAATCTGTTCAGATTCCACGCTGGCAGCTGTCTTTGAAAAAAGCCCCAACTGATAGGAGCCATCAGTCTCCACGGCCCTTTTGTTTTCCTGACAGGTGAGTGGACCATTCAAGTCTGGTCAAATCCAACTGACAAACCCACAGACAGAGTTGAGGGCTGGAATCCCTTCCAGAATGATTCAGCGCTGACACTCCAGTGCTAATCACTAGACTGCTTCACAGGAGAGCAGCAAGGAAGTGTCAGCAAGGGGGAGGTCATTAAACAGATGACCCACTGAGAGTGGGCCTTTGTTGAACGGACTCCAGGCAGGAGCAGGTATTTGGGGGATTGCATGAGCTCCCAATGGTTCCACCCAAGCTGCAGTGTAACAGCATTGGAATCAGCTGGAATATTTTCTGACCCTTCCTTCTGAGATCTACTATTCCTGTTCTGACCTATGAGAATCTCGAAAGAAAAGATCAAGTGTGACCTGGTTTTTGATGCTTTGGAAGGAGGTGGAGGGAAGGGGGAGAGTTCAGCTCCCACTCTCAGGCTTGATTCTTTTGCCTATTCTCATTAATTGGGCTAAGAAAACCTAACATTGAATTTCACTGCCTCACAGTAGAGAAGCCTTTAAATTCATATTTGACTTGTCGTGTCTAATAGGTTCAGAGTGGCATGGGAAATTATTAGTGCTCTGATCTGTGGAGAGGAGATTTAGGTGGAATAAGAATTGCAAAATCGGGACACAAACAGTTAGGGCAGGTCCAGGATGGTCCAGGGCCAGGATGAGTATGACTGAATGAGCCTTTGTCCGGGGTCTCCTTCAAGTCCTCCATGGACCTCACATGCAAACACGCACCCACCTGCAGCTCCCCCCAAAGTGGCACTGCCTTGCTTTAAGCTGTGTATGGGGCAGTGGCCCTGAGACCCCAGAAGCCAGTGGTTTCATCAGGTCTGGGCTCTGAAGAAAATGCCATGTAGCATAGCCCAGGCTTTCTCCCACAGTCTCTTCCTCCCTTCCAGTGTGGCGGCTCAAGAACTGAGCTAGCAGGACCCCAGATGACTGTGAAATCGGAGCACAGCCGCCTTGGGATGTTATCCAGATTGACATTCAATCAGTGGTATTTGTTGAACACTTACTGTGTGCAGAGCACTGTACTAATCAGCTGGGAGAGAACAACAGCATTGGTAGGCATGCTTCCTGCCCATGATGAGTTACAATCTAGAGGAGCTTAAGGTCTAGATATCACCTGGCAGATATGGATCACCTGATCAATCAATCAACCTAAAATTAAACAACCAAGTTCTCCTTTAAAGCAAGTGTTGCATATTTGGAGAACTAAGCAATAAGGAAAACTTGTATGCCAGGAGTTCCCTGTGTCTAGCTCATCATGGGCAGGGAATGTGTCTATCAACTCTTTTATATAGTACTTTTCCAAGCACTTAGTACAGTTTTCTACACACAATGAGGTGCTCAATAAGCACAGTTGGTTGATTGATTTCAATCTTCCAACACCAAGTTGAGTGGTCTTCAGGCAGGCAAGCAATGTTGGAAGAGCATTACCTAATCCTGTGATTACTTTTTATTTCTTTTTATTCAAAATGCTTAGAGGAAACACACATTCTGTCAGAACTCACTGTATCTTGGGAAAAACAAACACAAATGCCGGTTGAGAAAAAACTGGCAGAAATTCAGCAGATAAAGAACTGGGAGTCACTGCTGACCAGAAGCTGAGTATAATTCAGAAATGCAGAGCTGTTTTGTAGAAAGCTGCCACAGAACTGAGAAAGAGTAACAGAAGGAAGACAAGCAGTATTAAGGAAGTGATTTTTCCCCAAGTTTCCATACCAGCAGACCCTTATTATAGTATTATTAGTGTGCTCAAGATGCAGAGTAACTATGGAAATTAATCAATAAATAGTATTTATTGAGCTTCTCCTGAGTGGAGAGCCCTATATTAACCATTTGGCCAAGTATAAAAGGCATGATCTCTGCCCTTGATAAGTTTATAAGCAATTAGGGGCCTAAATAAAAGATCCCAAGAGGAAAAGTTATAGGAATTGGGTTATTTAGCCTATAAAAGGATAAAAAGTGTCTTAATCACTGCTTTCAAATCTTAGGAGAGGTTTCCTGGGGACCACTTGTTCTATGTATCCCTTGAAATAGGGTAGGGGAAATTGAATTAAAGCAGGAGAAATTTTGGCTGAAGAGAAGGATTGTCAGGGTAATAATACACTACAATAGGCTCCAAGGGAAATGCACAGACTATTTCCACTCATTCATTTCCTCCACAGATTCTGAGCTCCTCCAATAGCCTTGAGGGCTGGGATCATGACTACCAACTCTATATTACTGTACTCTCCCATGAGCTTAGTACATTGTTTTGCACACAGTACTACTGATTGATTAATTTGATAATTATTATTGAGCACTTGCTGAGTGCAGAGCACTGTACTAAGCATTGAGGAAGAGCACAGTGGAGTATAAATTGGACATGGTCCCTGGCCCATCCATAGGTGAAGAATCAAAGAATAAGAGAGCAACAGTGGAGAGAGGGCAAAGATGATGGCAAATGTTGAAAACAACATCCTAAGAAAACCCAACAATAATATAAACAAGAAGAGAATGTAAGCTGTGGAAAAAAGTCCTTTTCAGGCTCAATAATAATAATGATTATGGTATTGGACAAGCGCTTAACATGTGCCAGGCACTGTACTAAATACTAGATTGGATACAAGCAAACTGAGTTGGACAAAGTCCCTGTCCCATGGGGGGCTCACAGTCTCTGTCCCCATTTTGCAGATGAGGTAACTGAGGCACAGAGAAACAAAGTGACTTGCTCAAGGTCACACAGCAAATAAGTGGCAAAGCCAGATTAGAACTTGTGACCTTTTGACTCCCAGGCCTGTGCTCTATCCACTATTATAGGCTTCTCAGTGTTACAAGAGACCAGTCTAAAGTCCAACAGTTAATGATTTCCACCACGTTCCAAATGTTTGTGCGGACTACAGCAGCCTCTGCTAGGTCCTGCCTGGACAGGAGAGGCCTCTGATGATGATAGTAGTCAAAGTAGGAGTTGCAGTATTTACTGAGTGCCCACTTGATGCAGTGCACTGAATGAGATACTTGAGAAGCACACAATAACTAAGTGACTGGTCATTTAATTCTCAGTCTTTTGACTTGATTTTTTGATTCTTATTCCTATGATGCTCAAGTAATTTCACTCTCGGTCTTAATTCCTGATAAGTGAAGCCTATAAAGAATATATGAAGCAGCATTGCCTAGTGTAAAGAACCCGGGCCTGGGAGTCAGAGGACCTAGGTTCTAATCCCAGCTCTGCCTTGGGCAAGTCACTTAATTTCTCTGAGCCTCAGTTTCCTCATCTGTAAAAAGGGGATAAAGAGAGCGAACCCCACATGGGACAGGGACTCTGTCCCTGTGTCCAACTAGATTTGCTCGTATTCACCCCAGCGCTTAGTGCCTGGCACATAGTAAGTACTTAACAAATACCACAATTATTAATAATTATTATTATCGTTATTCTCTGTGGACAACTTCCCTATCTGTAAGGAATTTACAGTCTAATAGGGAAGGTGAACCTACAATTATTTATAACTTGGGTGAAAATAATAAACAAAATTGAATGAAGGGAGGCTTCACAGACTTCTAGGACCTCAACAGGCTGTGTGCTTTGCTAGAGGGACCTCGGCTTTGCTTGCTGAGTTCAGATAGTGATTGTTAAGAAAAGACTAGGAAATAATTTGAGACCTTCCTGGAGCCTGGGAGCTGGACCAGATGACCCTTGAAGCACCTTCCAGTTCCAGGATTCTAGGGTTCTATGATATGCCCATGGATCCTGTATTCTTAAACCTCACTCACCCTCCCCAATCTCCTGTTTTCACTGTAGCCATCCTGAATTGAAGACACTTCCTAAGACTGCCACTATTTCAGATATCCCTTCAGATATCCCTTCAGATCTTAAGAGCTCCACCATCTAAAATTAGGACAGCCCTCTAAAATATAGCACACTAATGATAACATTACGCCCTTCTCATTTCCCCATAAACCAGTGACTTCCAACCCCTTTTCAAAGAAGAGCTGAATTCATGTCCATGTTTCCAAGTGGAAGAAATAGTCACAGCACAGCCCTCTTAGTTAAGCTTGCCCCACACCATCTGTTAAAGTGAAGCCAAAGAAATCATTCCTTGTTCCCACCTCCCAAGTTCACACCCTGTGTGGGATGTAGCTGTTTCCAGTACATATGGATGGTTCTGGCCAGGCGAGCAGAGTCCCACTTAGGAAGACCAGTGTTAGGGTGGAGCTAGGAAAGTAGCAATCAGAAGGGAGAGAGTAGCAAAGACGGTTTTGAAGAAATCTCTACTACTCAGGACAAAAATATTCCTCCTCCATCTAGGTTACAGGGCAGATGTTTTAGCAACTATAGCGACATATGCAATTAGATATAATTATAATGCATACGTATGTTGATGATGATGGTGGTATTTAAGTGCTTACTATGTACCAGGCACCATACTAAGTAAGCGCTGGGGTAGATACAAGCAAATCAAGTTGGACACGGTCCCTGTCCCTTGTAGGGCTCAAAATCTCAATCCCCGTTTTGCAGATGAGATAAATGAGGCATGGAGAAGTGAAGTGACCTGCCCCACGTTGCACAGCAGACAAGTGGTAGAGCGGAATTAGAACTCAGGTCCTCCTGACTCCCAGGCCCATGTTGTATCCACTACGCCTTGCTGCTTCTAGATATAAAATATCTGTAAAGATACAAACACATTAGGATCTGAAATAGCAAAAGCAGAGTGTCTTGGCCATCTAAAAGCAAAATTTCCTATTCTTTCATTCATTCATTCAATCATATTTATTGAGCGCGTACTGTGCAGAGCACTGAACTAAGTGTTTGGAAAGTACAATTCAGCAACAAATAGAGAAAATACCTACCCAACAATTGGCTCACAGTCTAGAAGGGGGGAGACAGACAACAAAACAAAACAAAAGTAGACAGGCATCAATAGTATCATATAAATAAATAGAATTATAGATAAATACACATTAATAAAATAAATAGAATAATAAATATGTACATGTATACACTGTGCTGTGGGGCGGGTAGGGTGTTAGAGCAGAGGGAGGGAGTAGGGGCTACGGGGAGGGGAGGAGGAACAGAGGAAAAGGGGAGCTCAATCTGGGAATGCCTCCTGGAGGAGGTGAGCTTTCCCATGACAGTGAACATCTGCTGACTTGATTCGTTATAAAAACTTTCATTTTTTTCATCAGATTGGTCATTGTGGGGCATGTGCTTTGATGATGGTAGCAAAGAGCTCTTAATTTTAAAAGTCAATCAACATTTGGTCATTCATACTCCTGAGCCTATTTGGAAGGCCTGAAAGTAGCTGTTGTGAAAAGGGAAGAGAACCCCAGAGCATAGGGCAGAAATTGTCCCTTTGAGCTGTCTTTCATCAGGAAGTCTAGTTTAGCAGTGGCTCAATGGCAGGAGCCCGGGCTTGGGAGTCAGAGGTCATGGGTTCTAATCCTGGCTCCCACCACTTATCAGCCGTGTGACTTTGGGCAAGTCACTTCACTTCTCCGTGCCTCATTTCCCTCATCTGTAAAATGGGGATTAAGACTGTGAGCCCCATATGGGACAACCTGATTGCCTTGTATCCCCCCCAGCACTTAGAACAGTGCTTGCACATAGTAAGCACTTAACAAATACCATCATTATTATTATTATTATGACAACTCAATATATGGTCAGTTAAGTCATAACTGCCCTTCTTTTGGGGGGCAACTGTCCTCTTCGATACATAGTGTTCTGATGTTCCATGTTATGCTATTTTTTTTTCTTATTGTTTCATTAATCTCTGTATGTTTTGGAACCTCAAGAGTAAGATGTTGACCTTTCTGGGCCTTGGGCAAGCCCATTTTGGTTTTGGTGACTCAGGTATTTTTAGGACACCTTCTCAAGGCCCATTCCCCATATAGAGGGAGAAGCAGTGTGGCCTAGTGGAAAGAACTTGGGCCTGAGAGGCAGAGGATCTGCGTTTTAATTCCGGCTCTGCCACCTATCTGCTGTGTGACCTTGGGAAAGTCATTTAATCTCTCTGTGCTTCAGTTGCCTCATCTGTAAAATGGGGTTTTAAGCTGTGAACCCCATATGAGCTGATGATCTCTTACCTACCATAGCGCTTATTACAGTGCCTGGTACATAGTAAGCAGTTAACAAATATTATGGAAAAAAAGAGAGAGTGGGAAATTCCTAAAGAGGCTACTCAGAGAACCAGAGCACTACCAAGTGGTGCTGTGTCTTCAGTAATGACCTGGCATCAACATTATGGCCTTCTTAATAATAATGTTGGTATTTGTTAAGCACTTACTATGTGCCGAGCACTGTTCTAAGTGCTGGGGTAGACACAGGGGAATCAGGTTCTCCCACGTGGGGCTCACAATCTTAATCCCCATTTTATAGATGAGGTAATTGAGGCACCGAGAAGTTAAGTGACTTGCCCAAAGTCACACAGCTGACAAGTGGCCGAGCCGGGATTTGAGCACATGACCTCTGACTCCAAAGCCCGTGCTCTTTCCACTGAGCCACGCTGCTTCTCTTAGTTCTGATTAAAGAATCACAACATCAGCAGGGTATGTGTTTCTAATAGTGGTAGGAGTTGTGCTGAGATACCCAAATAATTACAATAATAATAATGATAATAATAATAATATAGTAATGATGAGGCACAGAGAAGTTGAATAACCTGTCCAAGATCACACAGAGACAAGTTTCAGAATCAGGATTTACCCAGGTCCTCTGACCCCCCAGGCCCATACTCCTTCCAGTAGGCCAGGCTACTTCCCTGCTTCCCATCAATCAATTAATCACCCCAACCTGCACCCCAAAAACACCTAGGTATATATCCTTATTCTCTGTTACTTCCCTTAAGGACCATTTCCCCCAGCTTGACTGCAAACTCCTTAAATGGCAAGAATCATTCATTCATTCATTCATTCATTCAATAGTATTTATTGAGCGCTTACTATGTGCAGAGCACTGTACTAAGCGCTTGGGATGAACAAGTCGGCAACAGATAGAGACAGTCCCTGCCGTTTGACGGGCTTACAGTCTAATCGGGGGAGACGGACAGACAAGAACAATGGCAATAAACAGAGTCAAGGGGAAGAACATCTCGTAAAAACAATGGCAACTAAATAGAATCAAGGCGATGTACAATTCATTAACAAAATAAATAGGGTAACGAAAATATATACAGTTGAGCGGACGAGTACAGTGCTGTGGGGATGGGAAGGGAGAGGTGGAGGAGCAGAGGGAAAAGGGGAAAATGAGGCTTTAGCTGCGGAGAGGTAAAGGGGGGATGGCAGAGGGAGTAGAGGGGGAAGAGGAGCTCAGTCTGGGAACGCCTCTTGGAGGAGGTGATTTTTAAGTAGGGTTTTGAAGAGGGAAAGAGAATCAGTTTGGCGGAGGTGAGGAGGGAGGGCGTTCCAGGACCGTGGGAGGACGTGACCCAGGGGTCGACGGCGGGATGGGTGAGACCGAGGGACGGTGAGGAGGTGGGCGGCGGAGGAGCAGAGCGTGCGGGGTGGGCGGTAGAAAGAGAGAAGGGAGGAGAGGTAGGAAGGGGCAAGGTGATGGAGAGCCTTGAAGCCTAGAGTGAGGAGTTTTTGTTTGGAGCGGAGGTCGATAGGCAACCCCTGGAGTTGTTTAAGAAGGGGAGTGACATGCCCAGATCGTTTCTGCAGGAAGATGAGCCGGGCAGCGGAGTGAAGAATAGACCGGAGCGGGGCGAGAGAGGAGGAAGGGAGGTCAGAGAGAAGGCTGACACAGTAGTCTAGCCGGGATATAACGAGAGCCCGTAATAGTAAGGTAGCCGTTTGGGTGGAGAGGAAAGGGCGGATCTTGGCGATATTGTAGAGGCCATCAGGAAGCGGGTCGGCCGACAGCGTCCAGGCAGAGGAGGGTCTAGAGCTCTGGGCAGCCCGGGCTGCCAGGCGGGGGTAGGACCCGCTCCTCGCTGCTCCCGGCTCACGGAGGACACCCTCAGAGAGGTCGCGCCAGAGACTAAGTCCCACCAAAAAACGCGTCGCCGAAAATCTCCGCACACATTTCTGACCCTTGGTGTGAAAAAACTGCCACCCGCCTCGGCAGCGGGGACACACGACAGGTGGAGGCCGGGTCCGCGGAACGCCACCCCGGCGCCTGGGACCCGACCTGGACCCCTCAGCCGAGGGAGGGACCGGAGACGCGTCGGGGGGCGGCCCGCGCGCACCGGCCCAAACGCCCCAGCGGGTCCTTCGAGCGGGCAAGGCCGCGAAGCGACTAGGTCCCGCGGGGGAGAGAGGTGGGGCGGCGGGGGCAGGGGTGGTGGTGGTGGTGGTGGGGAAGCCGGCTCGCGCTGGGACGAACGGGTCACAGGCCCACACACACACACACACACAGCCACCTACCCCGCACACTCCCCCCCGGCCACTCTCCGCCCCGGCGGGGACCTCCGACACCCTAGGCCATCAGGAAGCGGGTCGGCCGACAGCGTCCAGGCAGAGGAGGGTCTAGAGCTCTGGGCAGCCCGGGCTGCCAGGCGGGGGTAGGACCCGCTCCTCGCTGCTCCCGGCTCACGGAGGACACCCTCAGAGAGGTCGCGCCAGAGACTAAGTGCCACCAAAAAACGCGTCGCCGAAAATCTCCGCACACATTTCTGACCCTTGGTGTGAAAAAACTGCCACCCGCCCCGGCAGCGGGGACACACGACAGGTGGAGGCCGGGTCCGCGGAACGCCACCCCGGCGCCTGGGACCCGACCTGGACCCCTCAGCCGAGGGAGGGACCGGAGACGCGTCGGGGGGCGGCCCGCGCGCACCGGCCCAAACGCCCCAGCGGGTCCTTCGAGCGGGCAAGGCCGCGAAGCGACTAGGTCCCGCGGGGGATTCTACCCCAGGTGCTTAGTACAGAGTTCTGCATAGAGTAAGCATTTAGTAAATCCCATTGATTGGTAGAGTGATAAAATACAAGAGCACATTACAAATTTTCTGAGCTAAAATCTTGCATATAAAGGAGCAGACAGAAAAATACTTATAAAATAGTGGAAGAGTAATTTCTCTTCTTCTCTTCCTCCAGAGTCTTCCATTCTGAACAGTAGCATCTGTCCATGATTTGATTGGTTGGGCTAAGAGTGCAGAGACTGAGTGGGAAGAAAAATAACAGGGCGAATCCACATCATTTCAGGCCCAGAAAGAAAAGAAAAGGAGAAACACCTGCTGTTTTCTTGTTATTCCCAAATGCCTGCCCAACACCAAACAGCCTGAGGCTCTTCAACCTGGTCTTGTCCCCAGTGAATATTGGTTTGGGGGCATCTATGATTCTAAATCATACCCTTAAGCAGAAGTCTGCCTTGTTCTGTTGCAGTCCTTTTTATTTACTAATGGAATCTATCCTTTCTGGAGCTAAGTCACTCCTTGGTAATGGGTTTGGTGCCTAGGGAGATCCATTTGTTCTTTTTGGCCAAACATATGCCATTTAGGGCCCTGGAGCAGTATTGTAGGAGTGTAGGTTTTGGAACCATTTGCTTCAGGTATACAGGCCTTAAATCCAGTAGGTCATCAATGAAAATTCTATGCTTCCTCCTTCTCACTCTCTGATACTAGTTACAATCAGTTTTCCAGAGCAACTAGCAGGTATGTACAGGGAGATGGACTGCTATTTTCTATGCTATTTGTTATGCATTTATTATTTGCCAGGTATTGTACTAAGCACTGAGATAGATGCAAGTTAATCAGGTTGGACGCAGTGCCTGGCCCACAAAAAGTTTACAGTCTTATTCCCCATTTTACAGATTAGGGAAATGAGGCACAGAGAAATTAAATAGCTTGTCCAAGGTCACACAGTAGACAAGTGGTAGAGCCAGAATTAGAACCTATGACCTTGTGACTCCGAGGCCCATGAACTATCTACAAGGCCAAGCTGCTTCTCTATTAAACTTATTAAATTACATCAAACCCATTGGATGACAGCCTGCTTGTTGCCTTATTAGAATGAATCATTTAAAGTTTCACAATGCCACAGTACCAAGATGATCTAAAATATTGCTTCTCCACAGAGTTTTTAACATTCACTGACTAACCTCCCTTAGTTGCTTGATCATATTTAGAGGATGCATTTGGAGGATGTTCTTTGCCCAGTCTCTGCTGTTATGTAACTACCTTCAATTTTTCAACTTTTCTAGAATTTTTTTTCACAATGGGGATTTTACAGAGATCCCTCATCATCTAGGATTGTCTCAGTCCACTCACCTTCAAGAAGCTTTAAAAACCACACAGAGTCCCCATGCTGAAGAGCACAAACATATGGAGTGAGGAGCTAAATGATTGCCACAATTGCTTCTTGAATTTGTCCTAGTGTCTCTGGACACCAAAATCTATCTGAAATACCATGAGCTGACTCTCCAAGTAAGTATTGAAATAGAAATCATTAGGGCTGGTTTCCTCTAAGTTCTCTTGATGTATTTCTCCTCAGCTACCCTGGCCTGGAAATGGATTAAGCCCCCACCAGTGTTTAAAGGAGCCATTAAACCTCCACTTCACTGCAAGAGGAGAAACTTTCCCAAGAGACAAGCCTAGAAAACAAGACAACTATAATCTGCAGGTATGTGATAGGAGCTGGAAATTAATCCCGGTAATTTGTGTTAAGAGAAACCAAAGTATGTTGGAAAGCCCTGCACTGGATATGTAGGAGAGAGGTTCTTTAGTCAGAGTAGTAGCTAAATTCCTTATCTTTGTTCTTTCTCTGGCTCCCACTATTTATAAACAGTGTTTGTCTGCCACCTCCATTAGACTGGAAACTTTTTGAGAGCAGAGAGCATCTGTTTTACTTCCACTGTACTCACCCAAGCACTTAGGAGGGTGATTTGCACTCAGGAGGTACCACTGATGATGATGCTAAAAGGAATGTGTAATATGTGCATATATATAGGATGCTATGAAGCTAATAGATGGAGGGGTGCGCTGTACAGTGAATGATACAAAAGGAATTGAAATTACAGGTACTGATCCATCAAGGAGTTAACTAGGTAAAGTTGAACGTATTAAATAGAATATCTTCAGAATGAAAATGAGGATCCTTCCTCCCAACTTCCCACCCCTCCGTGAGTGCTGTAGCCTGTTTTTTATTACAAACTTTGTCTATAGTATGATGGCAGAATTAGGGAACATTCTTCTCCCAACAGAAGGCCATTCTGGTTTGAGGCAATTCACAGTTGGCATGAGTAGATTAGGTGGAGGATGTGACCCTGGGTAAGTCATTTACCTTCTTTGTGCCTTAGATTCTTCTTCTGTAAAATGGAGATTCAACACTTGTTCTTCCTTCTATTAAGACTGTGAGGTCCAGACAAATAGGGGAAATAAGAGAAGCATTGTGACCTAATGAGGAGCAATGTGGCCTCACAGAAGGATCGTGGCCTTGGAAGTCAGAGGAGCTGGGTTCTAATCCTGATTGTACATGTCTGTGAACCACAAGGGCAAATCACTTCACTTCTCTGAGCCTCAGTTTGTCTCATCTGTAAAATTGAGATTAAACCTATCTCACTCTGATTTAGACTGTGAGCCCCAAGTAGGGCAGGGTCTTTGTCCAACCTGGTTATGGTGTATCTACCTCAGTGCTTAGTACGGCATTTGGCACGTAGTAAGAACCTAACAAGGACTATAATTACTACTTATTAAATAGGGTGGTGAAATGAGAGATTAATTAGGGAAGACCTAGAAGAGATATGATATCAGAAAGGCTCTGCATATGGATTTAAGTAATAAGGTATATAAAAATGTATATAAGTACCAAGAGAGATTGAGTGCTTAAGTCTTTAGGTGTTGCAGAAGTGCTGATATAGCAGTAGGACAGTGATAAACTAAAGAGAGATTCAGAAGGGCTTGGAATCTAGGAAGAGCTCTCAGGAGTTCCAAGCAGAGAGGAGGGTGTGAGATTAGATCGAGAGGAAGGAAGAATGTGAATTGGGGTGAGGTGGGAGAAGAGAATGCATAATTCACTGCTCTTTATTAATTTGTATTCATTAACCAGAGGGAGAGTGCCTTAAACCAATGCTTCAGAGTTTCTGCTTGATCCTGGAGGAACGACACCATTTGAGGCATCTCAGGAGTGGGAAGTTGTGTAGAATGATACTCTTAGTGGTTAAGAACATTCTTTTCTTTCACCATCTTACCTAGTCCCTTTGGGTTAATGAATCTCTCTATTCTCACTATTTTTTCTGGGACCCTCTGGCAGAAATTAGCTCTTTTCCCTGGATTTCCAAGACATTTTTGCCACCATCAGGTTTTTTTTAATAAGCCTCAAGGTTATGTGTTCCTTTTCTTATTTGGATGTTTAGAAAGAATGATAAATGAGACTGGCCCAGTTATTTACATATACCAAGACCTGGGCCTCATTTATCTAGCACATACAATAATCCCTTTCATCATGACTGACCCCAAAGAGCAGTTAGAGATATGGAGCTGATGCTGCAGTCTTTTCCTGAAGAAAGTCTATGGAATTTCCAAGCTTTTATTCAGATTTCAGAGGAAAAGATGACATGAACAGTCTGAGGAGTTATATCTGATTTTCCCCATGACATTTCTCCCCTTTGAGAGGTTCCCAGGTCTCTATTTTTCAAGATCCTACATACCAGGAGGAGAGAAACTGAAGATTATGGATGGAATTTTAGGTGGGTAAAATGCAATTATTGAGAGGGTATGAGAATGCTTGAATGCCCACTAAAGTTTATCAGAATTTCAATGAATCTCCAAATGGACTGAAATTTTAGTTAACTGTGGATTGTGGGTGGCATTTGAGGGCCAATCTCTGTCAGCCTGAGTCTATTTATTTCAAGTAGTTCCTGTTCCCCTCGTTGGTTTGTATTAGTTAATCAGCTTCCTTGAAATGGACTGATCCAGGTCCTATAGAAAGCAAATGAATCACAGACTCTGCCCAACAGAAATGGCTATCCAACACAGACCATTACACCAACTTGGGCAGACATAGGATAAATGGGAAAATGATATTCTTCCAAAGACAGTAGCATTCTAAGAGAAAAATAAATAAAGGCCCAGAAGAAATAATTATTTAAACTGCTTAGTTTGAACAGAGAACTTATTTACTAGATCTGTCGTACTACCCAAGTGCTTAGTACAGTACTGGGCATGTAGTAAGTGCTCATTTAAGACTGTTGTTTGATTGATTCTATATCACTTCTGGGGTGTGTGCTCTTGGTTTTTATAGACCCAAAGTGCTGTACGTTTACATGCCCTTTAAGGTGAGTCCAAGTTGGTTTAGAGATATAGCTTCACTGACAGTTTCCTATCCGTCACTCTCAAGCCTGTTGCTGGCAATGATCATTGAAATTTGTAAGAGTGGGGTAGAACATACTGTCTGCCTTCCAAGAGAGGACATCTCAAATGGCCTTGAAACAACCTTTTTGTTTGTTTTTGTTGGTGGTGGCGTTTTTTTTTAATTACATTGGTTTTTTTTTTCCCTTGCAGCACTTGGTCCTTTCCTTAAATTCTCTACTCCACCTTTTTGGTCAAACATAGTTTGCTTATTTTATGAGATCCAAGAAGATCACAAACTGATAGAGCTGGAACTTATTAATATTTTCCACTTTACTTTGCAAAGGCTTTAATGATTTGCTTGTATTTTTTTTCATTTCTTGGAGAACTTGATTTGTAAGCCATTTTGCCTTTCTTTAAGCTTAATCTCACTTGCATCTCGAAGCAGTTCAGTATACAGTAGACACATGTTACTTAACTAGCTGAAGGTTTATATGCTTTTTTTCCTGCACTATAAAACCCCAAACTTCCCTAGGAAAACATTAAAGTGCAATTATGATCATAAAAGAGGCTCTGCAAAAATGGTATCCTAGTGTTTCATATTTATTCTCTCTTCTTGCATTCCACTTGAAATTGGTTTTGTCTTCATAGGTTCCAACCCATTATTTTTCCCTAATTGCTGGATCTGCACATGCAAAATCCAATCTGACAATTCCAAAGTAAGACTTCTCCCCTTCATATCTTTCCAGTCATATTTAGATTATTGAATGAGAAATTCAGACATCAGGTCTGTGGAAAATGGTTCCTGATTGGTCCAGGAGAATTCACAATGGGATATTAGGTTCTGAGGGGAATTTGGACAAGTTACGTCACTTTTTTGTGACTCAAATTCCTTAGGAAAGAAAATAGCATCTTCCATTCCAACATCTCCATGAATTGTTGAAGGGACAGTTGAGATCATTCGGCTGAAAGTGCTTTAATGAAAGGACATACTTTTTAAAATTCAAGGTGTAATCGTATTATTTTTGTTAATGTCCGCAGCATGTGTTTTCCAACAAAAATGGAATCCCAAGGTCACAACAGAGATATTCAGGCAGGATGGTGTGGGAAACTGGCTATTTCTAAATGAGATGCTAAGATCATTAATTCAGCATTGTTTTTCAGTAGTTGGTTTGCTTGAAAATCAAATTTTCTAACAAAAAGTCCAACTAACTTCACTGTTTAATGACACTGCTTCCAGTGAAATAAGGTGTACAGTTCTCTTGAAGTTATTTGGGATTTTTGAGACTTCAAAAAAAATACAGAGAGAAGCCTGTATTTGTGAACAGGAGAAGCTTATTAATAGTTGCTTAGGTGAATGATCTTGCTTTGTTCTTTTCTAAATCTGGTGAATATTCTTTGTCAGCATTTAATTATGTGCTATACTTTGAAAAATACATATTAAAGAAATATTAGCTTTCATGATGGATATGTTGCATTCTAAAAAAATGGTTTTGAGCTCGTCTACTGCAGTCTGGAAAAGCAAATGAACAAACAGATAATTTTTCAATTGAAAATCATACATACCACGATACAGTGGTGTATTTAAAGCCAACTGTTGTCTAAAAGTGCAAGTAGGCAAACGTATGACATATGTATACTCATAAAGTTAAAACTCTGCACTAGATTATGGAGGAAATCTAAATACAGGTTCTTTTGGAGTAAGAGTTTCATAAGCAATAGCAGACAAGAAGAAAACTCAGTAAACAGCTCAAAGCCCTGCAGACATCAAACAAGGCAACACAACAGTGGACAGATTTTTTATGCACAGGATGTGTCTAGGATTGTGTCCCACCTTGGCCTTTCCATTCACATGCCCTCATAAGTGAGTTTCGCTGTTGCCAGCCTCTTCTTTGAATACAAAGGCCACGTATACAATGTTCACTGTACACAGTGACAATACGTGAGAGATTTATTTGAAGTTAGCAGTAATAGATTTGGTAGTAGCACTGCATTGGTAGTAGCATTGGTATTCAACTAAGCACTTACTGTGTGCAGAGCACTATGTTCACCACTGAGGAAGAAGATACACAGGTAAAAATTAGAAATGGTCCATGTCCAGGTAAGGGGCTCAGAAATCTAAGAATAAGGGAGAGGAGAGGATTCAGGCAGCAGACACGTAAGGAAGGATAAAGCAGTAATCCCAGCTCCGCCACCTGTCTGCAGTGTGACCTTGGGTAAGTCACTTAACCTCTCTGTGCCTCAGTTCCCTCATTTGTAAAATGGGGATTAAGACTGGGAGTCCCATGTGGGGCAACCTGATTTCCTTCTATCTACCCCAGTGCTTAGAAGAGTGCTTTGCACATAGTAAGCGCTTAACAAATATCATCATCATCATCATCACAAAAGATAATGAAAGACCAAGACGATAAGAACAATAAATAGGATTGACTATTGTGACTTAAAGGAGCAGCTTTTCAGGCTCCTTGCAGCTCATTCAGCAGTTTCTGCCACGGCTGCAGTCACAGTCATGGTAGCAGGCACAGCCTTCCCAACATTCTGAATCTTAAGAAGACTTTTTGCTGCCTCTGCTTTCTCCCCTTCCTTCCAAACCAAGCTTTAGAATATAAGGGACCCAAACATTATCCAACCTTGGCTTCATAGACACTGCCTTCTCCTGGTTCTCTTTTTATCTCTCTGACCTCTCATTCCTAGTCTCATTTGGGGGCTCCTCTTCTGCCTCCCACTCCTTAAGTAGGTTGGGGGTGGTTCCTCATTGTGCAGTTCTGGTTCTCTTTATATTCTCCATCCACACCCATTGTCTTGGAGAACTCATTCGCTCCCATGGCTTCAACTTCCATCTCTATGGGATGATACCCAAATCTATATCTCCAGCTCTGATCTCTCTCCCTTTCTGCAGTCTCACATTTCCACCTGCCTTCAAAACATCTCTACTTGGATGTCCTCCCATCTCCTCAAGCTTAACAAATCCAAAACAGAACTCCTGATCTTCCCACCCAGACCCTGTCCTCCCCATGACTTTCCTATCACTGTAGATGGCATCACCATCCTTCCTGTCTCACAAGCCCATAACCTTGGTGTAATCCTTGACTCCTCTCTCTCATTTAATGCACATATTCAATCCATCAGTAAATCCTGTCAGTCCCATCTACACGACATTGCTAAAATTTGCCCCTTCCTCTTCATCCAAACTGCTACTACATTAAAACAATCATTAGTCCTATACCTCCTGGAATACTGCATCAGCCACTCTGCCAAATACCCAGCCTTCTCCATCCGGTTTCGTATTTCTTGGGGTCGTGTACTGACTAGGTATCCAGATTGCATGCTGGCTTTAAGTTGTGTATTATTCTTACACATCTTTGGATGTTGTAGGGTTCCCATAGCAAGCTGCTAGGTAGCCCCCAGTCCATTTCACATGCTATCTCTGCAGAGAGATTCATGATCAGCTATAAGTTTTCTTAAAAATATGCCTCAAGAGCGTAACATTGACATCCATTGGCAGTTCCTGGGTGATTGTCTCATAGTCTCTCAGTTGCTCTTAGCCTGTTGTGTTGGAAGTTTCCAAACATCAAAAGGCTAACTTATTTCCCAGTGGTATAATTAGGCTGCAAAGCAATTTCTAAACACACCATCATCCTCATCATCATTATTAGATACAATTTATTGAACAGTCACAGTCGACTCTTGTTGCTGTTGCCTTTGAAATATGAATTAGATACTTCTCCCACTGGGCTGCTCCGTGGTAGCATCATTAGAAACAAATGATCATCATCTAATACACTAACCCTATCCAAGGAGATCTAATGCTGTGCTGCAACTAGCACTTACTTTTAGACCCGCTACTGGCTTGAGGCTTTTTGTGCTCACCAAGTCATTATTGAGATTAGCCACCTGCTCTAGGAAGTATGATTGCTGGAGAGAGTAAAAATGCTTAGTAAATAATAAGTAAAAATTATTTTTAAGAGTGTAACCAAAATAGCATTTGATTGTGGGGATTTCTAGTGGGCAGCTCTTTCACTTAAAATCAGGGGAAATATTCAATTCATTCAATAGTATTTATTGAGCGCTTACTATGTGCAGAGCACTGTACTAAGCACTTGGAATGTACAAATTGGCAACAGATAGAGACAGTACCTGCCCTTGATGGGCTTACGGTCTAATCAGGGGAGACAGAAATATCTGATCTGGAGGTTAACTTCTGACATCAGAATCTGGTCAACTGCCCATTCCCACCATTAATCTCACCCATATATAGTTGTCATTTGTTTTTGAAGACAATAGTACTGGCGGTGACTTTGGGGGTAAATAGTGTGGCCTAGTGGAAAAGAGCACAGGTCTTGAAGTCAGAGGGCCTCACTTCTCTGACTCAGCCATTTGCCTGCTGTGGGATCCTGGGCAAGTCACTTAACTTTTCTGTGTCTCAATTTTCTCCTCTATAATATGGGGGTCAAATACCTGTTCTTCTTTCTATTCAGACTGTGAGCCCCATGTGAGACAGGGACTGTATCCAAACTGATTAATATTTATCTCCCCCAGTAATTGGCATATAGTAAGCACTAAACAAATGCCATAATTTTTTTATTCCTATGGATGCGACTGTGACTGAAAATGCTAGTACCGAACTGACAGCTCTAATAACCACTTTTTTATCCTATGGTAAGAGGGTGACTGAAAATGGCAGTGCCAACCTACAGCCCCAAGCACATATACGCACGTAGATTGCCCCTCACTTGTGCTGGCATGTTTGCTGTCATCCCCGTCTGGTGCTGTTTTCACATTTGCCTTATCTTCTTATGATCCTCTCAGAGTTTCTGCGTAAAAGAGGTACCTTTTCTAGATTGCAGTGTGCCACACTTTCAGCTAGTAATACAGCACTTCCAGTAAATCACCCTCACCCGGCCCTGGCTATGAGGAGCTACTAAGATGAGGGAAGCAAGAACTAGGTCTGAGCAGACATGGTACAAGGATAGGATAAGAAACAGTCAGTGCCTCCCAGCTTCAACGACCACAGGTAGAGAAGATGCCTGGGCGTTTTATATCTGGCAAAAAGAGAGTCAGTCAGCTCTCTGCCCACTCACCTCTCATACTTGGGGGTCTCACTGTAGCATTTTTACATTGTAAGAGCAAAGAACAGAACAAGGGAACCTCTTGCCTTCTGATCGGGTAGCCTGACCAGAATATTTAGTGGTCGGTGGACTTTATGCCTAAAACGTTCAAGCTCCGCTGATGGTTTGCCATTTCACTCGGGATTCACAGAGGCTATGTCTCATCTCCTATGATAAGCCACTTGGACCCTCTTTCTCTGGATAAGAAAAGGTCTCTGAGTCATGCTTTCTTGAGTTTGATACCTTTCTCTGCCGATCTCACTTCCTCTTCAGAAGCAGCTGTCGGTGTAGGCACTATGGGCTTTGGGTCTGATGAAGAGGACATTGGCACCTCATCTCACAGATGGAGAGGCACCCTGAGAAACATCTGAATTGGCCTCAGCAGAGTGATATGCCGAAACCGTGTCTTTTACCCAAATCCATACTAACAGTTGGTATTTTTCTACAGCTGATGGAGAGCTTCCAGAAAACACAAGACGGACTAAAATAAACTCTTTTACTGGGCCAGTACATTCAGATTAAAATCTAGGCAGAAAATTCAGTTCTACTACTAAAGAGCAGAAATAGAGTTGGATCACTAAGGCTGATTATTGATGCAGATTCTCTTGCTGATTGTACAATCCCAAACACTTAATACAGTGCTCCACCCACAATAGGAACTCAATAAGTACTATTGATTATGACCTTATGGGATACACTGGAATAGACACAGGGTAGAGCCTAAGGGATTACAGAATGCAAAGGTGGTTCTTTAATGACATAGAAAACTGGGTGATTTCTTGGTAATTTTGGAAATGGTCCCCTAACAACAGCAGTCCCCTAACCCCTATGGCCCTGGAGGCAAGGAAGGTTTTAGGACGAGGGGAAGCTCAGTGGGAAGTTGGTACTGGTGATGTCAGTGGAGGTTAGCAAGTAGGCTTTCTGTGGCAGATGAGGGGTTGGATCTTTCCGGGGGGAGGGGGGAGCATATGTATCTATCTTTTTGTAAAAGCAGTGTTTTGATAATAATAAAAATAATAATTATGGCATTTGTTAGGACTTTAAGCCAGACACTACACTAAGCTCTGGGGTGGATACAAGCAAATCATATTGGAAACAGTCCCTGCCTCACGTGAGGCTCACATGCTCAATTCCCATTTTAAAGATGAGCCACAGGAACCTACAGCTTTCATTTTATTTTGGTATTTATCCATGACCTCAACTTTTATTTAGACTGTATGTTTTTATTGCTTTTATTCTTTCCTTAGATGGTCATCATTTGTCTCTTTTCCCCCTTTAGACTTAGATTGTGATTCCCCTGGATGGCCAGGGACTCTAATTCTCACTCATTAATTCATTCCCATAACTTAGTTCATTGGTTGGCACAGAGTCCTTAATAAATACTCCTCCTACTACAGAATACTCCATTTCATTCCCCAACCTGTAATGTATTTTAATGTCTTCCTCCCTGGCTGTAATTTAAGCTCCTTCAGGATAGGAATCATGTCTCCTGACTCTATAGCACTTTCCCAAGCGCTTAGTAAGTGGTCAATAAATAGTATTAACTGATTGATAGGGGAACTGATTGATAGGGGAACGAAGAAAACATGGAACCTGCAGCCCAGGGACTCCAGTGGAGTGAAATGGGAGAGACAGTTCCATCCAGGTTCAACCTACTTTCATGATTGGTTCTTTTGGAGGTCTGTTGTGCCTGCAATAGGTCACTCTCCTTCCCTGGGAGATTTTAAATGCTTCAGGCTACTGTCAGTCAACTGCATCTATCGAGTGCCCTGTGAGCACCTTTTGTGCCGAGAGGGGTTTCAGAGGAGTAACTCTTCTTGAGGGATCTCAATTTAATAGGGAAGATAGTTCAGACAAATAAACAAACATACACTTAGACGTAAAGTGCAAGTGACAGAAGAAAAGAACATAAAGATACCTGACTATAAAAGAACATGACTAAATTAACAGGAGCAGATTCCCAGCTACGAGAGAAATGTAAAGGTGCTGGGCATAGCTAGAGTGATGGAAATGACCAGAGTCGGGTGGGGTTAATTTGAGGTTAATGTTTCCTTCTTGTTGAATATTTAATGTGCATCCATAATGTCCTAAGCACTTCTGCATTACATAGGTAAGTAGATATCAAAACAGCACATCCAACAAATACCTGACAGCAGAATGTATCGTACCTTGTATTGTACGTCTCGGGGTTCACGAGGAGTAGGGGAGAGACCCCCCTGCAAATGAGCTGAAACCACAGGTGCCACATTTGCCCAATAGCAGTTGTACTACAAAGTTTATCTAACTGCTCATTACCACCTGGGATTTCCAGGGGAGTAGGAGAGAGATGTCCAGCCAGGCCCTGAAGAGACAGGGTTCAGGTTGCTGGTGACCGCAGACACAGAAATAATAATGGTAATGATGGTACTTGTCAAGGGCTTACTATGTGCCAAGCGCTGTTATAAGCACTGTGGTAGATGCAGGTCAATCAGGTTGGACAATTCCTGCGGGGCTCACCCATTTTACATATGAGGTGACTGAGGCCCAGAGAAGTCAAGTGACTTGCCCAAGGTCACACAGCAGACAAGTGGCCAAGCCAGGATTAGAATCCAGGTCCTTGTGACTCTCAGGCTCGTGCTCTATCCACTGAGCCTCTATCTACTGAGCCACATTGCTTTCCTAGACTAGGATAAATGGTCCATATGGGGATCAAGCCTATGACCTTGGCACAATTAGCACCACACTCCATCCAGCTGAGATAACCAGTTGACCCAGGATGTGGGGCAGGGCCACGGCCTATCGCTGAAGCTTCCCCCCATCCGCCCCACCGTGGGTCTGGGTTCTATAGATTGCCAATAGGCAAAACTGAGAACAAAAATCCTTGAATACCAAGGAGTTACCATAATTGTATTTTGGGCAATCACAGTTTCAACCTCTGGGTGACTGCAAATCTAAAATAAGAAAATATAAATCCACATTTTATTCATAGACTTCCTTCTTGCTGGTGAACCATCAAAGGGGAAATAAACTCAGGGGACACACCCACACACACCACACACACCACACACCCGTCTGTAAAAGCCATAATTCAACTGACCTAGAACCATGGAAAAACAAAAGTCATATTTCCTTTGGGGGTTAGGTTAAAAGCCTCTGGAGTCTGCATTCACTCTTTCATACTGCCAGGCTACCAATCGAGAAGATACCAGTTCAGTGTCCCCAATAGAACAGCCCCCTTCCCTCCCGGGCCCGGTACCCAGTAAGCAATGCCATTCGGCTTCCCGAGCTAATGTCTAATGTTCTCTTATGGAGCAGATTAGGCCGTGGGAGAATCTGGCTCTTGATTTGAGCTGAAATGTCCTGGGATTCAGTTCAATAATACATATTCAGGCAAGAACAAAATCCATCAAATACATAGTTGTCTGAGAGGAGAAATAGTGCAGGGTTTCAGCAAATAAAAAAATTGTTTTAGGAAACAGAAGCCCTGGCTTTTGCATCACTTGTAGTTAATGTACATTGATTGGATTAAAATGTGTCATTAAAATAAAAAATAACTTGGTTATAAAATGAAACTCCATCGGTTTCAGTGACAGAGGGAGCATATGTATGCAGGGAGGGAATTAGTTTTGCTTAATATGCTCTGGGCTGAGTAAGGTAAGGGCATTGATTTTAGCTATTTCCCTGAAAATACATTAAGAAAATGCAGTTTTCAAGTTAAACACATTTCACTTGAGAAGTTTGGAAATATGTATCTTCTAAGCTTGTGTATCGGTCCATGTGTGCCTCAATTAATTTTAAAATAGCGTTTAACTAAAAACAATTTTTTTATGGTGGCGGTCTATCTGATAGAAATTAAAATGTGTATTCATTTGTACAAGTGGCTATACTGTTGGGAGGTAATATGCTTTAGTTGCTGTAGTAATAAATTACGATCATTGTCACTTTCAAAGCATTGGTGCTTGGGTCTGCCTTATTCGAGGAATGTAGGTGGTGAAATATCTTTTTTTCCATTCTATTTCTGTGCTCAGTCATGTCTAGCAGGCATAGCCCGAGCCTTATGGAAAATGCAGGGTTTTGTCGACATGGCTCAGGATTTGAGGTAGCTTCAGAACTAAATGAGAAACACGGTTGACTACCAAATAGACAAGCTCATATGATCATGAAAATCCTGTTGTCAGGTTAAAAAAGACAGAGACACCATACGCTAAGTAAACATCCTGCCAGCGCCAGGGATCGGATAAACATACACTTTCAAAAGAAATTCTGCTTGGTTGTTTGTTGTTTTTTTCTAATTATGTAAATATGTATTTCTCCGTTACCTTTTCTTCTCCCCGACGCTGGCAGGCTTTGCACTACTGATGGTATGTTTTATTCAAGAGAACAAAACAGGAAACCCAGACTTTAGTGAATAATAAATTGATTTTGACTTGGCCTTTTAGCTCATTATGAATCTTTTAAACGCTGAATGTGCCTTCCTTCATTCCCTCCCCAGCACTCCACTGTCACATAATGGACTTAGAGGAAGTTGGGAAGAGAGAGAAAGAAAGGGTCTTTCTGTTTAGAATCCGGAGAACCAATGGAATGACAATGGAGCTGTCCACTTAAGGAGGATTGAGCTTTCCTCCCTTCTTTGGGTCACAGAAAGCTCAATCCTGGCTACCTGCCCCAAGGAATAAAAATGACTTCGAGCATCTGAAAATTCCACAGTCACTTGGCATGGCTTTCCAAGTCCTAGCTGAAAAGTGTTGCCAGAAAATGCTTGGTGAAAAAGAAAAGGACTTACAGCTAGTTGTGAATGTTTTTTTCTGAAGCACAAGTGTGGTAGCATTTCTTCCCCGTGGACTCAACCCAAAAATGATCTTTTGAGGTTCCCTGTGTGGTACGCATTCCCTAGACACTTTTAAAGTGGCCTCTGGGACATTCCCCTTTCTGTCCGTCTTCCACTCTTTCTCTCATCTGTTTATGTGTACATTTCTTTCAAGAAAATCTTTATAACAAAATCAAACTGATTGAAATAGGTGCTTGAATCTAGGTCTTCTGCTCATCTCTCTGTCCATCAGCTATTGTGATTATCTATTTGGAACCCAGGTTTTTCCTTCACATTTTGGGTCAAGGAAATGATTGCAAGAAGTACCCCTATGAGAAGCTTGCATTAAGAGTCTCATTGTTAACCTTCCTGTCATTTTTTCTCATGTCTAACTTTATCTAGGACTTCTTCAGAAATCATAAGCTTATCTAGAAATTGGAGAAATCACTACTGGTTGGTTAGTGCTAAAGAGTACTAACTTTTTCTTTCTTTTTCTCCCTGTCTACTTCCTGTTTGGGAGGGTGTGCTGGGAAATCTTAGTGGGGTGGTAAGTTTTGGTGTGTTTTTTTCCCAAGCCTGAGTTCATGCAGTGGGCATGTGGAAAGGGAACATGCCTAACCAACCAATTAATGGTATTCATTGAGCATATACTATGTGCCAGAGCACTGAACCGATGTATCATACTCTCCTAAGTGCTTAGTACATTGGTCTGTTATTATTATTATTATTATTATGCACACTGTAAGCATTCACTAATACCACTGATTGATAAACATAGTCAACAATTGATAAACATAGCCAAGAAATTCATAGAAACGTGTGAATCAGACATGTTCTTCACACAAGGTGGATGTCCCTACGTGCCACCAGCAAACAGAGCCAATGTTCTCTTCACATTCTCCCATCCCTCACCTTCCTGAAAACTTTAAATGAATACCACAAATCTCAATTTTGAGTAAATAACTTTCAGCTTAGTTCCACAGTACCTCTTTGCTTAGAGTCTATGCAGTGTTAGAACTTAACATCTCAGAATAAATATACTCTCCCAATTTATAGCAACACTACAGTAAGGTGGATGTTGGGTTACTTATGGTCTGTACCTTTTTCATCAAATTCTCAGTTGGGCTCTTTTTAGATGATTTCCAGCCCCCTGAGTTTTTTCTTGATGTAGTCATTAAGATCTCTAAATAGGAGTAACTAAAAGCTTTAATTTCTCTGCCTCCATATTCAATTGTAGGCTCCAGTGAGCACCACTGAAGAACAACAGCGGGAAAATGGTTTTCACCCTGATGATAACCCCCAAAAAAAAACCACCATCTGCTGAGCAATGCCACATCCAGCATCAGCCTTACCTCTACTGTTTCTCTAATCGTCTTGCTCCACGTGGCCAATTAGAACAAATAATTAGCCCAAAGGAGGTCAGTAGGGGCTCATTCCATTTTCCACACTGTGTGTTTTCATCTGGGACAACTGCTTATGCCATCCGTTAGGGAAGTATGCAACAGCCCTGGAGAGTTTGGCGTTCTCTGGAATAGCTCCTGGAAAATGTTCCAGTGAACTCTGGCTTTTTCTATCATTCCCAAGCATCCCATATTTTCCCCAGCAGGAGATGGTATGTGCAATTACTTACAAAGCCGAGCAATTTGTCGCTGGCTTTCCAACAGCTGAGTAAGTGGATTCAGGAAGAAACGAAAGAGAGGAAAGAGAACCATTCCGAAATAACTTTCTTTGTAATTATGCCCTGCGTGACCACACGTTTGGTTTATTCACAGATGTTTAATTTTTTAGAACATTCCTTTTCCTGTTCTTCAGTTTGCTATTGATGCTTATTGAATTTAGCTTCTCGGCACGCCTCTAGTTGCAATGGTGAAATCCCAGCATCAGTCACTTGGAAGTCTTTTTTGCCTCAGCAGTGTTAGCCAGGATGCCTCCAAAAATGGAGCTCATGGTCAAAGTCATTAAACTGTTGTAATCTATAAGCCCAGGTCTGGAGGAAAGGAAAGGAGAAAGGCAGACTATTTTCAGGCTATGAGATGGAAAAGACAATAACGAGGACCCTTTGGTGGTAGACAAGAGTTAAACTTAGTGGCAGATCCCATTTCCCTCAGGTGCTGCATGACAATATTTTAGACCATAGTGTTCCTTCTATAAATGCTGCCCCATAATTAGGATCTAGAAAGAGGGACCATTGACCATCTGACAGCAATCTGAGTCTTTCTTTCAGGATGGAAAGATATCTGTCACGTAAGTGAAGTGAAATTATCAGTGTGGGCTGGGAAGTTGGAAAGGCACATATGGCTCTTTGCCCTGACTCCTATTGCAACCACACTCCCATGACCATTGTTACATACAGATTTTCTGGGCAGAGCTACAACAACTTGAGGGGAACCCAGGGGAGGTATAGAAAGTTAAAGATGCGTGGATACAGCCATGCGTTCTTTCGCTCTGCTTCCTCCCATCTTTGGCCTGCTCCACAAGACACACCCATTCTAGGTTTGTAGACCTGGATATCAGAGCTATTCTGTCTGGTCAGAATAGAGTCTCCATGGTTTTGGGGAGGTGCTTAATACAAAAGTTAAAGGAGCTATTTGCCTGACATTCTGTACACATATTTTGGTAGTATGAGCTGGTGTCAGGTACCAGAAACAATCCCCACCACCCTTTTTTGTTTGAAAATTGGTTCATTTTCTATCTCTGCTTTGGTTTATTACTTTTTGGGGGAAGATTTTGGTGATAGATTTTCACCTGTCTGTTTATTGCTATATTGTAGTTTTCCAAGCTCTTAGTACAGTGCTTTGCATACAGTAAGTGCTCAATAAGTACAACTGAATGAATGGCACTATCCTTCTAGTTAATTAGGGTCTTCCAGTATTCTGAGAGCAGCAGGAAGAGAATCCACTGGAGAAGATCAAACTGACTGCTGCGGAAAAAAAAACACCAATCAATGGTATTTTCTGTGTGCAAATCACTGTACTAAAGCACTTGGGTATTTGAGTTCTAGTATCTCTCCAAGTGTGTGAGTGCAATGGTGGGGAAGGCTACAGTGAGGGTAAATAATATTCTTTCGGTGTTCCTATGCTATGCCACATCAGGCAGACCCACATTGTGCAACCTGGATAGAAGCATAAATAAGGAAGAACCAGTGGTAGAATAACTTTCAAGGCTAAGGCTTGATTTTAAGCTCTTTGAAAGCAGGGATCAAGACATCTAGCTCTATTGTCCTCTTACTACAAGCGCTTAGTACAGGGCCGGGCATGGAGTAAGCACTCAATAACTACTACCTATTTAAAGAACAAATAGCTCCTCCTCAAAGTGGGAAAGATTTTTGAGAATTCATACAGGAGGAGCACCCCAATCCCTAAGAATACCTGGGCTGCTTGGAGGGTCCTAGAACCAAAGCACTTACTACATGCTCTGCATACAGTAAGCACTCAGTAAATGCCATTGATCAATTGACTAATTGGTTGATAGAAGTGGGGAGGATGGAGAAGGGAGGGCTAATGCTCCACATACTAAGCCCAGTAGTGTGCTTAGCTTTCATTTTCATTGTCAACACAGAGCTGGAGCCACACTTCCCCCCTTCCTTTTAACTTCTCCCTCCTCTTCCCCACTGGGAGAAATTACCATTTCTCATCCTTGGGTTCTGCTTGGGAAACAGATTCATACATGAGATGAGCTTGACTGAAGGTAAAAGGTGTATTCTTTGCTGACCTGTGCCTTGTCCCTGAAAATCCACTAAGAGAGGCACATGTTCTCCGTTAGGACCATTTAGTGTATTTTGACTGAGAGTCGGGGAATTTGGGTTCAAATCCTTGCTCTGCCCTGAAGATCAGTGGAATTGGGGTCAAATCATAGCAGTTAAAATACTATATATTTTATGGGTCTGAAAGGGTAAGCATACCTATGTGAGCACCTATCAGGGAGGGAATGAGCCCCGGAGAGAATCTGATTCAATGTACATAGTGTCAAAGAGGAGCTGACCCAAAACACCAGAGAGCCTGTTCAGTTCAGACCTGGGTATTTTTCTTATTGCCCTTTGATGAAATCAAAGTGGACGCTGTTCTGAATTCTTCTTAAAGGGCTCCTGATGCCATTTTTCAGGCCGACATGCCCTTTCCCTAAATGACAACTTTATTCTAATGGGCCTTCATTCTGGAATTTTAAAACACAACCAGCTATTCTGGCAAATGGATTCTCTTGTGCTCCAGCATTATTTTCATTGTCTCCTCTGTAATGTCTTTTAATCCCCTGGAACCCCAAGGGTCATAGAATGGTCATTCCATTTCCATTTGAATCAGCCTCACATGGCATGGGGCCCTTTTGGTACCATTTAGTTGGTGGTGCATCTGATGGCAGTGGTTAATGAGCAAATGTGGACATATATTTTTCTACGATATTAATGATGGGCTAAACTATATAATAAGAATGAGAATAAAATACTAATATTAATAATAATTGTGGTATTTGTTAAGTGCTTACTATATGCCAAACTGAACACTAGGGTAGATACAAGATTAGCAGGTCCCATATGAGGCTCACAATCTAAGTAGGAAGGGGAAGAGGTACTCAATCCCCATTTCACAGATGAGGGAACAGAGCTCAGAGAAGTTAAGAGACTTGCCCAAGGCCATAGAGCAGGTACCTGGCAGAGTCGGCATTAGAACCCAAGCCCTCTGACTCCCAGGCCTGTGCTCTCTCCACGAGACCATGCAACTTCTCTGGAATGGTAGCAATCAGGTAACAAAAGAAAAAACAAAAATACAAATAAATGGTGGTAGATGTGTGTTTGACTCACCAAAATTGAATATGCCTACTCCAAACAATGATCAGCACTGAGCAGATGAAAAAAGGTGACAGGTGACTCTTAGCCAGAGGCACCACACTGATAGCATGACACTCATTTCTTTTGTTCCGAGATGGATGCTTCCCTCAAGGTAACTTGGGCAGTTTAACTCCCAAAGCTAGAGAGGGGCAATATGTGAACAAATGAAAAAAATATACAAATAAATCAGCGGGTACAAGGTACACGACAGTTAACTTCCTTCCCTCATTTAGATTGATTCTAATTACCAGCAAGTCAGTCGGTTGTGTTCAGATTTTATTTATGATCAGATCTGATTATATAAATTATGACAAATGAGAATTAGGTTGTAAATAGCCGTAGGCAATAAGCTCCATGTTGCTAGGTAACAAGCCAACACAATTTTCAACCGCCTAAGCAACAGGGAATAAGTGAAATAACTGCACTATCAGTGTGTCTCTTCACCCATTTGGTGGATTCTGCTGTTTGAAACTTGTCGAATTTCCATCAGGGTTTCTCAGCCTCATCGAAAATGGGGGTCCACTGGGAGAGTCTGTGCTGTCAGCCACAAGAGCAGCCTAGTAGGTACAGATGGTAGAATATTAGAAAGCCCTGTCACTTCACTGTATTCACATGGATGAGTCTGCTCTTATATTGGACTCCTAACAAAAGCCAATTATAGGGGAAGGCTTCCCCCTTGGACACCAGGGTTCAAATCCGAGACAGAATTAAGTACCTGCAAATAAGACAGCTTCAAATCTGAGACAGAATTAAGTACCCGCAAATAGGACAGCCTTAGTTCTGTGTCCCAGGAGTCATCTTGTCAGACCCCCCAAGCTGCTGTAAGCAACAAAGTAATGGCTTAGAGAGGAGGTGAGGGATGGGTCCTGTGGGACAGGGAATTTCATTGCTGGAGTTCTTTCTCTCATTCTAACAAGTCATTAAGTGAAGTTGATGATGATGATGGTATTGGTTAAGCGTGTCTCAGCTGCCTGTGACACTGTCGAGCATCCCCTTCTCCTCAACACACTATCCAACCTTGGCTTCGCGGACTCCATCCTCTCCTGGTTCTCCACTTTTCTCTCTGACCATTCATTCTCAGTCTTCTTTGCGGGCTCCTTATCCCCCTCCCATACCCTAACTGTAAGAGTTCCTCAACGATAAGTTCATGGTCCCCTTCTGCTCTCCATCAATACTTTACTACCTTGGTGAACTCATTCGTTCCCATGGCTTCAACGATCATCTGTACGCAGATGACACCTCTGTATACATCTCCTCCCCTGTTCTCTCTCCCTCCCTCCAGGCTCATTTCTCCTCCTGCCTTCAGGACATCTCCACCTGTATATCCACCCGCCACCTAAAACTCAACATGTCCAAGACTGAGCTCCTTATCTTCCCTCTCAAACCCTGTCCTCTCCCTGATTTTCCCGTCACTGTGGACAGCATTACCATCCTCCTGTCTTACAAACCCACAAACTTAGTGTCATCCTTCACTCCGCTCTCTCACTCACCCCATAAATCCAATCCGTCACCCAAACCTGCCGGTCTCACCTTCACAACATCACCAAGATCTGCCCTTTCCTCTCCATCCAAACCACTACCTAGTCGGTATAATCGCTCATCATATCCCAACTGGACTACTGCATCAATCTCTTTTCTGATCTTCCATCCTCCTGTCTCTCCCCACTTCAGTCTATACTTCACTCTGCTGCCCAGATTATCTTTCTACAGAAACACTCTGGGCATGTCACTGCCCTCCTTAAAAATCTCCAGTGGTTGCCTATCAACCTCCATATCAAGCAAAAACTACTCATTATTGACTTCAAAGTTCTCCATCACCTTGCCCCCCCCCCCCCAACCTCACCTCCCTTCTCTCCTTCTACTGCCCAGCCCACACACTCCGCTCCTCTGCCGCTAACCTCCTCACCGTGCCTTGTTCTCACCTGTCTTGCCGTCAACGCCTGAACCACGTCTTACCTCTGGCCTGGAGTGTCCTCCTCCTCACATCCACCAAACTAGCTCTCTTCCCCACTTCAAATCCCTACTGAAAGCTCACCTCCTCTAGGAAGCCTTCCCAGACTAAGCTCTCCTTTTCCTCTGCTCCTTCTCCCCTCCCTATGACCCCTATTCCCTCCCACTGCTCTACCGCCTTCCCTGCCCCACAGCACTTGTGTATATTTGTACATATTTATTACTCTATTTTATTAATGATGTGTATATAGCTATAATTCTATTTATCTATTTTGATGCTATTTATGCCCGTCTACTTGTTTTATTTTGCTGTCTGTCTCCCCCTTCTAGACTGAGCCCGTTGTTGGGTAGAGATTGTCTCTATCTGTTGCCGAATTGTACTTTCCAATCACTTAGTACAGTGCTCTGTGATAAATCGATAAATTCAATTGAATGAATGAATGCCAAGCACCATTCTAAGCACTGGGGTAGATACAAGGTAATCAGGTTGCCCCACATGGGGCTCAGAGTCTTAGTCCCCATTTTACAGATGAGATAACTGAGGCACAGAAAAGTTAAGTGACTTGCCAAAGGTCACACAACTGATGAGTGGTGAAACTGGGATTAGAACCCACAGCCTCTGACTCCCAAGCCTGTGCTCTTTCCACTAAGCCACGCTGCTTCTCTTGATCCCCTCAGGTCTCCAAACCTAAGTCTACTAATTTTTTAAACATGGATTTTCCCAAATGCTTCCTCAGGGATGTGTTGGGAGGTCATGTCCTAAGCCTCTTGAGAGGAGTGAGGTATGAATGTCCAGTATTCGCAACCATTAGTGGCTAAGGCAGAGGAGAACTTTGCCATGGAAACTCTCACGGTGTCTGTTGGTACTGGCTATCCAGAAAAGCTCCTCTTGATACAGGGAACAATGGTCAGGAGGGTTTGGCCCAGCTCTGAGTATAAAGTGAGTGTCTGTGGATGCAGAGGTTGGGAGACAGCCCCCGCCTCCTCCTTCAGAAGAGGCATCGGGTCCCAGCCAGAGTCAGAACCATGCCAGGCGATGCTCAGAAAAAGATGGGCGAAACGGCATTTAATCAATCTGAAAATAGGCTGAACAGGACACCAAAGTATTTTCACTTTGAAGAGATGTCAGGAACACTTTCAATCTTTTATCTCCCCCTGAACAGCAGGAGAATTGTCACTGGAGTAAGCCCTGTAATTTCTACTCTGTAATTATACCTGTCACCATTTCCGACAGAGCAGATATAAATAGCCAATGTTATCTTACTTTTTGGTATTTTTTTAAAAACATATACTTCTGCCTTGGATGTGAGCACTGGCGTGAGATGTGTAAAATAAATGAAGCATTCCAAGTTATGCATTTCTCCAGAATTCCTAAATGCACATTACTTGTAAAAACAGCAGATTTAGTGCAATTTCATTTGTTTCATGGAGACTGCAAGATTTATGATTCTTTTTTTTCATATTTATTAACCACTTACCATGTGCAGAACACTCTACTAAGCATTTGGGAGTGTGCAATACAATAGAGTTGATAGAAATGTTTCCTGCTCACAGGGACCTTACACTCTAGAGGGGGAGACAGGCTTTAAAATTAATTACAAATATAATTTATGATTTGTGATGAGGTCAGGGGCATATGGAGACCAAAGAAAGGACTTTTGCTTATTATTTTGGTTTGCATCAATGTATAGGTGGTTTTTTTTGTTGTTTTCTTTGGGCTGGATTGTAGGAGGAGAGGAGTGAGATGAGGTGGAGGGGCGCAAGGCGATTGAGAGCATTAAAGTTGATGGAAAAGAGTTTTTGTTTAATGAGGACATGGATGGGCAACCACTGGAGGTTCGTGAGAAGTGGGGAAACACGGACTGAACTTTTTGTAGAAAACTGATTTGGGCAGCTGAGTGAAGTATTAATTGGAGTGGGAAGAGACTGAGACAGGGAGGTCAGCAAGGAGGCTGATCCAGTAATCAAGGCAGGATAGGATAAAAGCTTGGATTAACATGGTAGCAGTTTGGATGGAGAGAAAAGGGCAGGCTTTAGTGATGTTATGAAGGTTGAGCCAACAAGATTTAGTGATAGATTGAATGTGTAGGTTGAAAGAGAGAGAGGAATCAAGGATAACACCAAGGTTACAGGCTTGCAAAACCGGAATGCTGTCTACAGTGATGGAAAAGTGATTGGGGAGAACAGGGTTTGGGTGAAAAGATAAGGTGTTCTGTTTTGGATATATTAGATTTGAGGTGACAATAAGACATCCGAGTAGAGTTGTCTTGTAAGTAGGAGGAAATGCAAGACCGAAGAGAGGGAGGGAGATCAGGGCCGGAGATGTAGATTTGGGAATCATTCACAAAGCAGTAGTAGTTGAAGTCATGGGAATGAAAGAGTTCTCCAAAGGAGTGGGTGTAGATGGAGAATAGAAGGGATAAATATCATTTTGACTGATTCTTTCTTCCCAGTTCTTAAAGACTACTGTCAAGCAGAGGTGGAAACAAACTGCAGGTGAGTGTATGTGGGAAGGGGGATGCTGTGGGAATGGGACACTGAAACATGTAAGTGAACACTGAGGTACTCAGGGAAGCAGAATGGTTCACTCCTTGTTTACTGAGCCAGATACCACGCCAAGGAGAAGTATTTCCTGAAGTGAGACAGGTGAGGAAGTGGGTGCAGCTGCCAGTTTTTTCCTCAGTGATCGATTATCTAGGGTGAAATCTCTGGCTTTATTACAGTCCCAAGTGAGGCCCAAGCTATATTAAGTCTGCAGAATTGCACAAATAACTCTTGGCTGTTGCAGAGCTATCATTAACCAACTCCTAATTTGATGTGAAACATAGCTAAATTTTCTACATAAAAAATGGTTCCATAATATAGAAAATAACAATTTGTTTTCCTCAGAAAGATTCCTTTTGTAAAGAAAGATGGTGTTCAGGCAGAGGACAGCTAAGTGATACATATGGTTCTGTATTCATTCTCCTGCAAGCCTTCTCAATCTCATTCTTGTGCCAATAGGCCATGCTGCTGTCATACTTTACTAAGTGCTTAGTACAGTGTGTTGTACTGGAGTGCTCAGGAAATACCATTACTACTATTTCCCACTGCACAGTGTCACAGCAGGAGGGAGGCTGCCCTCTCCCTGATTGACTGAAGTCACAGTCATAGTAGACAATTTGGTGATATTTCTTCCTAAACAGTGAGAGAAAAGGAAATAAAAACTTAATCATGGAAGGGCTCCTGGAAGAGATGTGCCTTCAATAAGCCTTCGAGGGTGGGGACTAGAAGCTCCCGTGTCTAGAATTTGGGGGCTGGGTCCTCCAGAGGCTGGAATCCCCAGGACACCAGAAACTCTGAGCCAGAGACCCCGGGAACCTAGGACCTCAATGATCTGGAACCTCAGGATTCTAGAACCCCTGGAGCTTAGAGCTTCGTGAGTCTGGAGTCTAAGAGCTGAGGACCCCAGGAGCCTCAACAATCTAGAGCATCATGAGTCGGGAGCCCCCAAGAGAGTGGAAACTCAGGAGCCAGGGCCACTCGAAACCTGGAACCTCAGCGATCCAGAACCTCAGCTATATAGAACTCCACAAGTCTAGAACCTCAATGATTTAGAACCTCAGTGATCTGGAACCTCATGAGTCTAGAACCTCAATGATCTAGAAGCTCACAAGTCTAGAACCTCAGCGATCTAGGACCTCACGAGTCCTAGGTTCTGAGGGGCCCTGGTTTCTGAGTTTCCACATCCTTGGGGGCTCCAGACTCATGATGATCTAGATTATTGACGCTCCTGGGGTCCACAGCTCCTATACTCCAGGCTCATGTGGCTCTAGCTAGACTGCTGAGGTTCTAGATTTGTGAGGTTCTAGATCACTGAGGGTGGGGTTCTGAGGGGGCCCTGGTTCCTGAGTTTCCACTTCCTTGGGTGCTCCAGACTCATGTTGATCTAGATTCCTGGAGTCCCCTGCTCCTACACTCTAGACTCATGTGGCTCTAGCTAGACTCCTGATGAACCTCACGAGTTCTAGGTTCCGAGGGGCCTTGGTTCCTGAGTTTCCACATCCTTGGGGGGGGCTCCAGACTCATGATGATCTAGATTCCTGGGGTCCCTAGCTCCTACACTCTAGACTCACGAGGCTCTAAGCTCCAGGGGTTCTAGAATCCCGAGGTTCTAGACCATTGGGGTCCTAGGATCCTGGGGTCTCTGGCTCCAGAGTTTCCGGTCTCCTGGGGGTTCCATCCTTTGGAGGATGGAGCCCCAATTTCTCGACTTGTGAGGTTACTCTCTTGGGGGCTCCAGACTCATGACATACGAGATTGTTGAGGTTCCTGGGGTCCCCAGCTCCTAGAGAGTGGAAACTCAGGATCCAGGACCCCTCAGAACCCAAACCCTCAGTGATTTAGAACCTCATGAATCTAGAACCTCAGGAGTCTAGCTAGAACCACCTGAGTCTAGAGTGTAAGAGCTGGGGACCCCAAGGGGTCTCAAGAATCCAGATCATCATGAGTTTGGAGCCCCCAAGGATGGGATGGTATAAAAACCAGAATCTTCTGAACCCCAAATTAAAGAATGATGGAACTGTGGAACATCCGGGGTACTATGGGTCAAAGTGAAGCACTTTCCCAGTAAAGAGAATGGCACTTTGCTTCTTGGAGTTAGATAAATTGGAATCTACATAATTCAGTGCTCTAGGTGATACGAGCTCACAAACTAAGAGTATGGAAAGGGCAAGCAGAAAATGATTGTTCACAAAATCCTTCAACACCAGGACAAAGGGTTGTCCACTGAAGCTTGGAAGGGGTAGATTTAAAACATACAGTGAGAGCTATACATATGGAACTCATTACCACACAAATTGTGTGGGCTGAAATGTTGATAGGTTAAAAAGGTTTTGGATAAATTACTCAAGGAGAGATCCATAATTGTTCCTAATGTGATAGTTTTTGGCTTTAAAGGAAAAAGTGCTGACTATTAGGTGGGCTATCTCTAGCCATTAGGATAGATAGAAAAAAGGAAACCATCACATGGTTTCTATTACCAGTCTGTTCATTCATTCAATAGTATTGAGCGCTTACTATGTGCAGAGCACTGTACTAAGCGCTTGGAATGAACAAGTCGGCAACAGATAGAGACAGTCCCTGCCGTTTGACAGGCTTACAGTCTAATCAGGGGAGACAGACAGACAAGAACAGTGGCAATAAATAGAGTCAAGGAGAAGAACATCTCGTAAAAACAATGGCAATGAAATAGAATCAAGGCGATGTGCATTTCATTAATAAAATAAATAGGGTAATGAAAATATATACAGTTGAGCAGACAAGTACAGTGCTGAGGGGATGGGAAGGGAGAGGGGGAGGAGCAGAGGGAAATGGGGGGAAAAGAGGGTTAAGCTCCAGAGAGGTGAAGGGGGGAGGTAGAGGGAGTAGAGGGAGAAGGGGAGCTCAGTCTGGGAAGGCCTCTTGGAGGAGGTGAGTTTTAAGTAGGGTTTTGAAGCGGGGAAGAGAATTAGTTTGGCGGAGGTGAGGAGGGAGGGCGTTCCAGGACCGCGGGAGGACGTGGCGCAGGGGTCGATGGCGGGATAGGCGAGACCGAGGGACGGTGAGGAGATGAGCGGCAGAGGAGCAGAGCGTGCGGGGTGGGCGGTAGAAAGAGAGAAGGGAGGAGAGGTAGGAAGAGGCAAGGTGATGTAGAACCTTGAAGCCTAGAGTGAGGAGTTTTTGTTTGGAGCGGAGGTTGATAGGCAACCACTGGAGGTTTTTAAGAAGGGGAGTGACATGCCCAGATCGTTTCTGCAGGAAGATGAGCCGGGCAGCGGAGTGAAGAATAGACTGGAGCGGGGCAGCTGTTGGCTTTGAAGTGAATGGACCATTGGTCTGACTTAGTAATTACATTTATATTGTTCTTATCATTTAGCTTTTCAGTCTCATTCACTCCAGTTATTTTTCTCCTTTCAGGATCACCATCTATGTGTGATTTGAAATCTATTAAATCCAACTTGTCGTCTAACTCAGCACTGCGATCTTTCTTCTCAATAATAGCATTTCTGAAGTGAATTTATACTAGGTATTAATAGTATTTCTGGTTTAAGGGAAGGTGTGTGGTCATCAGCCCTCTTGGGGTCATATCTGGAGAGTTTCCGGTACTCTACCAGTCTCGGCTATGCGAGGGAGAGTCAAGCAGAAGCATACTCATTCCATTCCTAGCTGGGGCAGTGGCTAACGAGCGGAAGGCAATTTTCTCCAAGTCAAAATTCACCTATGGTGGGCCGCAGCACCATGGGAGAAAGTTGAGGGGTAGAGTCTCAGGTTTTCTGCACAGAAGAAGGCAACGGTAAACCACTTCCATATTTTTACCAAGAAAACTCTATGGATACGCTACCAGAACGGTTGCAGATGGAGGTGGGGCTTTCTGGGGGAGAAGTGTCCTCACCAATCTTCACTAGTGCATTGGGTCATGACTGGAATATTTGAAATGAGCTAGAAGTCTGGGGTGACCGTACCTATGAGTCTTCACCCAGGGTGAAAGACTTCTAAAGAAGGTGTATATGGCACTTCTTTATCTGACATTTTCCGTGGCTCAGTGGAAAGAGCCCGGGCTTGGGAGTCAGAGGTCATGGGTTCGAATCCCGGGTCTGCCGCTTGTCAGCTGTGACTGTGGGCAAGTCACTTAACTTCTCTGTGCCCCAGTTACCTCATCTGTAAAATGGGGATTAAGATTGTGAGCCTCACGTGGGACAATCTGATTACCCTGTATCTTCCCCAGTGCTTAGAACAGTGCTCAGCACATAGTAAGCGCTTAACAAATACCAACATTATTATTATAAACCTCTCACGGACAACCTGATTACCTTGTAAAACCCAACGCTTAGAACAGTACATAGTAAGTGCTTAACAAATACCCTAATATCATTACTCTATAAAATTATATTATTTTTAAATATTATATTTATATTTTATATATCCCAAAATATTCTTTGACCTCAGTTATTCAGAAAATTGTTAGGCCTGATCCAGAAAGAAACCTGGGTTCCGTAGGAGGTTGTGGGAATAAGGGATTCTTTTCCTTTAGGAAGAAACAGAGGAAAATGGCTCCCAGCTGGTAACAGAGATGATAAAACCAGGAGAATATATGAAGTCATAGAGGTGGCTTAATATAAAAAGGTGCTTGCATATAGACAGGAAAGTCTATTTGAGAAACCCCCCCATTCCCCAATTGATACATTCATAGTTTAAGTGCTGGGTATGTCCCCAAATTTTCCTATTTTCCTTCTAAATAACTTTACCCATGAAGAAATGGTGAGTAGCTAACCTCTAGAAAGAAACATCAAGAAATTATTAATAGATTGATATATCCAGGGCAGCTATTTCCTCCAAACATATGTTCACATTTATTTTTACCTTGCAACTCAGATCCTATTACCCTAAATGTGGGATTGACTAAAGCATTTTTGTGTTTGCCTCTTTCTTAAAATGAATATCAACTTTTGGGATGAACTGCAGTTGGGATGGATGACTCGACCATCAGCTCCCAGCCTTACTTTGCCCTCCATGTTCCTGGAGTTAGCCGCTTTGACTTGATGGTCCAAGTTTTCCCTGGGGAATCCTATAAAAACTTTCCAGATAGCTTCTAGTTCCTAAGCTGGGAAAAACAAGCTAGTCTGTTCAAGTGTCATGATAGAGTCATTCTCAAAATGTATCAGGAAATGTCTTACCGTAACATTCCAGTTCCATTTTCAAAGGAATAGTGAAAACAGCAGTCATTAAACCAAGCTTTCATCTCCATAAGAACGTGATGCTCCAACTCTCGCTAACCAACATGGCAGATGTCAGGCTAAAGCCCCCTAACTCTCTGAGCATTGTTAATCTCTTCTGTTATTCTCAGATAATCATGAGCATTCATTCAATAGTATTGAGCGCTTACTGTGTGCAGAGCACTGTACTAAGCACTTGGAATGTACAGTTCGGCAACACGTAGAGACAATCCCTGCCCAACAACGGGCTCACGGTCTAAAAGTAGGGTTTGAAGTTTGATTCTGCTGAATAGCTGAGTACCTAAAAGCTTATTAAGGGAATCAAGGTAACATTTGTCATACTATATAGAATACTAAGCAGAAAGACAACAGGGAACAGTGCACAGAACTTCAATTAGGCCTCTTGGTAAGCCATCCAAAAGTGCAACTTCACTAAACAAAATTGGCTCTGCAATGGAATGAATAATGAGTGATGCCGTGTCCACAGCCATAGAAGGAGCAAAGGGGAAGAGTTTTTGCAGCGCCCAATGTTCCAAATCTTAGGTATCACCACATGGTCATGCTGTAACAGCACCAACGGCTGGGTCGCAATTTAACATTAATGTCTACATTGCATATTTTGGTTAATGTTATTTTATTGTAAAGTGATGAGTGTGCCTTAATTAATCTCTACCTCCAACTGAACTGGTAATATGAAAGGAACATCATTCAGTGAATCCATATTTTTCTAACCACAACATATAACTGCTTACTTTTAAGGTGATTCCTATTCCTTAGTGCTTTCCTCAATTACATATGTCCAGGAACATAGGACTGTGTACGTGTCAGGCATAGTATTGCCAAATTGTCAAGTTTATGAATTCTAACACGGAAAGGTTTAGGAAATGTGAAAATGAAGGTTCTGACGTTTGCTGATTTGGAGGGAACTAGAATCTGTTATTGCACGTGGACTTGAATTCCCTTCCATTTCACTTCTAATTTTGTATCTGGACAAACTGGAAAGCTCACAGCTCATTTGGGGCAAACAACTTTAATTTGTTGAGCTACAGTTCTGTTCCTCCAAGAGTGCCGGGAGTTGGAACTTCCTGCTGGGTTGTGTCAATATTATCCAGAGTCACAAATAGCATTCAATGCTCTGGAAGCCTTTCCATTTTGAAAGGTGTATTGCAAATTGTATTACTTCCCACCTGGGGAGAACAGTTGGCAAATCCCATCCTGGCAACTTATTTTTGAAACTCTAGACTTCAAGGGATGGGGAACATGGAAACCCATAACTTAGGAACGCTTCACAATAGAAGTTAGACCTGTTAGATGTCTTTGGGAATCCGGCAGCAGCTGGTTTTGTTGGGATAAGGACTTTCAGGAAATGAGAATAGGAAAGAAGACATGGATTCTCAATGAATACACTGTCATGTATAATTAAACTCTCCCATTTGTAAAGCTGTATTTCTCTTTATAAATACCGTATATCCCCCTGCTGGTCTCCTTCCAAAACAACAATATGAGCAAAGCCGGTTGGAAATGTTGAACAGATTCGATTATTTTTCTTCCTCTTGTGGGGTGGGGAATCTCAGAGGATCGCAGTGGGGTGAGGCGGAGCGAGAAAGGGGCTCCTATTCCCAGCCTGCCCACCTTCCCCAGTAATGCCACTTCCTACTGGATCGGAGAACAAATGACTGACCATTCTTCCCAGTTCCTGGACAGCAACCTTCATTCCACTCCCACAAAGAACCATGTGAAAAGTTAGGTCAATTCCTCCTCCTTTGTGCAGTTGTCCTCTGCTAACAGGTTAGAGTCTAGAATTCTAACACTGGGAGTAGTTAATTTAGGGAAATGTAGATTGGAAAAAAAACTTTTCTCATCTTTTCCATTGCTTCACCTTCTTCAGACACTTCCTTCTCTCCTCCTTGCTTTCCTCATTGCTTTCCCCGGTGACGTCCTCTCTCCCTTCTCCTCCAGAACCCCAAAATGTAAAACAGATGAAGAAGGCTAAAAAAATGATTGGCAACATGATAGCAGTAGAATACTCATGGATAATTTTTGACAGCTAATAAAATGCCTGTTTGGGTTTTGATTTTATCTCCTTTACAGATCATTAACTCCTGTTGCAGGGGGACCACACATCCAATTGACTGAATCTGAGTTTATCCTTGGGATCAAAACAGGCTCTCATACCCTTCCAAGCACTTAGTATAGTGTTCAGGATAGAGTATGCACAAAATAAATACCCCTGAATAATTGGTTGAATGATGGGCCCATAAGGAAAATGTTAAATGAAGTCTTGGCTATAAATGTTTCTGGGCTGGCTTTGTGTAAATGCAGGGGAGACAGATTATATGAATGCTGGAGGTTGCTTTCTGTCCTTCAACTTGTAACAGCAATAGATAATATAGAAAAATAATAGCTGCTCCTTTGACCATTTTACAAGCCCCGGTGCTCTAACAGAGACCATGACATTTGAGTTGAACCTATGTCACCTATGTCAAGCCTTTAATTTCTACCCCCTTCCCTTTGTCTTCATTTTTGCCTTCCATCCCTAGTTTCCTCTGAAACATTTTAGAATGATAATCTTTTCTTTCCCCAATCCATTTTTGAGCATGAATAACCATACTGATTTACTCAAGGTGAAAGTGAGCTTAAGAATTCATTATGGATTTTTTAGCCCTGCAGCAATCCCACAAGGCATCGATTGACACGAATATCACCATTTTTTGGCAGCAGCTGATGGACACTGTTCCATTAAAAGGTGAAGAAGCTGAACAATCCAACATAGTAAATCTAATGACAATCATGAGGGGGTCTGAAGAAAGGGCCTCTAAAGAGAGGGTTTAAATAGAAGCAAAAGAAGTGAAGGATCCTTAGAGAACTCCTCTCCTTGACTGCAAACAGAGAATAACAATGTACCATCTCCACAGGGGTAGGCATTGGATCTCAGATGGAAGAAAGATTTGGAGGATCACTTAGTCAATAAACCTTCATGAAGGAGGAAGTAGAGATAATTAGAACCCTGTGTATTCTCCCTTGCACTTAGTACAGTGCCAAGCATTTAGTAAATTCCCAATAAATCAGATTGATAATAATAATATTGGTATTTGTTCTAAGCACTGGGATAGATACAGGGTAGTCAGGTTGTCCCACATGAGGCTCACAGTCTTAATCCCCATTTTACAGATGAGGTAACTGAGGCATTGAGAAGTGAAGTGACTTGCCCAAAGTCACAGAGCTGACAGGTGGCAGAGCCAGTATTAGAACCCATGACCTCCGACTCCTAAGCCTGTGCTCTGTCCACTGAGCCACACTGCGTCTCTATCATAGTGTCCTGAATGGACAGATGAGCTTATATTGAGTGCGAGAAGTAGTTGTAAGAGAATCCTTTCCAGGAATGAAAGTTTGAACGCTACTGAGTAGGGAGGGCAGTCCTCTAGACTATAAGCTTGTTGTGGGCAAGGAATGTGTCTGCTTTATTGTTATATTGTCCTCTTCCAAGCACTCAGTACAGTGCTCTATACTAGTAAGTGCTCAATAAATATGATCGACTGACTGAGCAACAAAAAAGGAAGGAGGAGGAGAATGGAGCCACCAAATCCATGAACTGGTTAATAAGCCCCTGTGCGGACTGTTCACTCCCTTTGATATTGAGTTCAATTCATAGAGCAGCCAGAGGATTTTCCCCTCTGCCTTCGTTCTTCATATCCTGACAGTCCAGGCTCTCCTCTCCTCCTCAGTGATGTGGTTCCTACTTTCCCTTGAGGGGAAATGGAGTTCTTTTTACAGATTTCTGACAGTTTTCACTCTCGGGAAATTTTCTCTATCCCCAACCTAGCAATTTCGTAAAATGCATGCCATTACTTTCAGGGACACAATCTTCCCCGAGCAGTCACTCTTCTCCTGGAGGAGTCACAATTTTCTTACACTAATAACAAAGTCAATCAAATTTATTGAGTGCTTACTGCATGCAGAGCACTGTACTAAGTGCTTGGGAGAGGACAGTACAACAGAGTGGATAGACATGTTCCCTGGCAACTAGGAGGTCACAGACTAGAGGGGCTGCTGTGAATTCCTCACCACCCAGATTTAGCTACTTTTACCTTTCCTCTTCGGTCGCTTCAGGCCCTACATTTGTTTGAATTGACTTAGCTATAAATTCCTTCTCATTTTGGTATATTTTTTCTAACCAAAAGTGACATTCCAAATAGGCTCATGCCAGGGCCAGTGAAGGACATAGGTAGTTATGTCAATGGCTTCCAATGCTCTCATGGGTTTTCATCTTGAGAGCAAAGTCATTTCCTCTCCGCCCTCAGACACCATCATCATGGGCAGGATTTACTGCCTTGTGCCTCCCAGTCACCTGATAAGCCCTGAGAGCTTTCCAGTAGGTCTGAAAAGACACCTAAATCAGCATTTAAAGCCTATCTACCATTCCAAGCCCCATCCCTCTGGCACACCACCTTTTCAATATCACCCTCATCGCAAAACCTGTATCAGAGAAAGGAGACCAGTTTGACCACATAGTTCCCTCCTCTGTAAAATGGGGGTTAAAACAGCTGTTCTCCCACCTACTGAGACTGTGAGTCCAATGAAGGAAAGGGACTGTGTCCAACCTGAATACCTTATATCTACCCCGTACTTAGTTCAGTGCTCGGCACATAGAAAGTCTTTTTTATGGTATTAGTTAAGCACTTACGATTTGCGAAGCACTGTACTATTAATTCACTCGGATTTATTGAGCATGTACTGTGTGCAGAGCAGTGTACTAAGTGCTTGGAAAGTACTATGTGCTAGGGTAGATACAAGTTAATCAGGTTGGACACAGTTCACATCCCATATGGTGACCACAGCTTTAATTCCCATTTTACAGATGAGGTAACTCAGGTACAGAGAAGTTAGGTAACTTGCCCAAGCAGACAAGTGGCAGAGCCAGGATTAGAACTCAGGTCCTCTGACTCCTAGACCCTTGCTCTTTCCACTCACCCATGTTGCTTCTCCAAATGCAAGATATATATATATATGTAGATAGATATTTTCATATGTTCCAACTCTTGGAAAAACCTTCTTTCTCACTGAAGGTGCCATGATGGGACCTGAGTTAATTTTTGAGGTTCAGCAGCAGCTTGGAGCTTCTAACATCTGGGCACACATCACATCACCAAAAACATCCTCTTTGAACCACGTAAGACCTCTGATAAAAGTTGACCAGTAAACATGTCCCCTGAGCAGCCTGAAAGAGAACCAAAGAACAGATTTATTATCGAGGAAAAATTAAGGCTGTTTAAACCTTCACTTTCCTGCTCCTTTTTCTGTTCAACAGCAGCAGACTCTCCCCACTCTTCCCAAAGGCCCTTCGATTTCCTCAGCTGCCCCCGTCTCTGTCTCTGTAGTGTTCACTTTTAAAAGAAGCAAAAACTGGCCCAGTGTGGAAGGAGAGGGAGTTTTAAAGGGCCAGAAGCTCTGCCCTGGGCTACATCACTGCTTCATTCTCCAAAGCAGTATGGTTTTCCATGCAGAGTATTAGACTGAAAGGAAAATGTTCACACTCCTGCAGTGATTGAAAGTATTAACCTCGGTATGACTCTAGCTGTGGGCCATGCCTGAACAGATAGAAAAGGAATTTCTTCTGGAAAATTCATTTTTCAACTTATTAGTTGATTAGTCAGCAAGCTAGTTAATTATGGTGTTCATTAAACACTTACTTTATGCCAGGCTCTGTGCTAAAAACCCTGCAACTGATTAAGAGATAAACAGTCCCTATCCCTTGCGTTATGCTGTCGAGTCGTCTCCGATCCGTAGAAACTCCATGGACTCATCTCTTCCAGAGTGACCCACTCTCCATCGACAATCATTCTGGTAGTGTATCCATAGAGTCTTTTTGGTGAAAACACAGAAGTGGTTTACCATTGCCTTCTTCCATACAGTAAACCCGAGTCTCTGCCCTCAACTCTCTCCTATCCTGCTGCTGCCTAGCACAGGTGAGTTTTGACTCGTAGCAGATTGCCTTCCACTCACTAGCCATTGCTCTGGCTAGGAATGGAATGGGTATTCCTCTGTTTGAGTCTACCTGACAGCGTGGCTCAGTGGAAAGAGCGCGGGCTTGGGAGTTAGAGGTCATGGGTTCTAATCCCGACTCTGCCACTTAGCAGCTCTATGACTTTGGGCAAGTCACTTCACTTCTCTGGGCCTCAATTCCCTCATCTGTAAAATGGGGATGAAGACTGTGAGCCCCACGTAGGACAACCTGATGACCTTGTATGCCTCCCACCCCACCACCCCCAGCACTTAGAACAGTGCTGGGCACATATTAAGCACTTAACACATCCTACCATTATTGTTATTTTCATTATTATAGCCGTGACTGGTAGAATACTGGAAACTCTCCAGGTGTGATCCTGAGAAGGGCCCTCTATATCCCTTAGGGGACTTAAAATACAGATAGGAGAGGGCAGATGTGTAGAAAAGATAAGTAACAGAGGATGGGACCATTTTAAGATAAAGGAATAGAAGATAAATGGTCAACACAGATAGATGAACAGTACCAGGAGTGAGTGGTACTGATCTTTCTCAGTCCTCATATACCATTCTATCAATTGGTAAGGCAGTTGTTTATGGTCCCTGGCTCCCCATGTGGAGGTGGGAAAGTGTGAGGAAAAGAGAAGGAAGGCTGCTGGAGTCCTGTGGTGGTATATGAGAGGTGAGAGAGTGCTTTGAAATCACAGTGACTTGGGGACTCCAAGCACCTGGCTTCTGGTCCCATCTGCTTTTGGCTCTCAGCTCCTCATATAGAGGTAGCTAGATTTTTTTTTGCTGGAATCTTATTAGGCAAGTCCTGTACAATTCTGTACACTGAGATAATATTAGCATTGATTTCCCCATATAGAGAGGATTACTACATAGGAAGGAGTAACATGATTAGCCTGGCTTCTCTTTCTTCTAGTATTCACTCCTGCCATCACTCACTTCAGATTCACAGTTCAAATTTCTGGATTTTCTAGCTCCTAGTCTTGCCCCTACCAAATCTGTCAGGGGAAATTGACTCAGGTTGGCAATGGACTGAGGCACAGATTCATCAGAATGCCCATGAAATAGCTGTCACTCAACAGAAGTCCTGGGGCAGCCAGGGTGAGTGCATTAGGACACAATCTTACTGCTGCCCAAAGCACATCAGTGGTTGCTTTGGAGCTGAGTTGCATCAAAAAACACTGATTTGAAATCCCCCTGATGGTGATTTTGTTAACACCGAAGATAGCATCAGTTTTAAAAAAAAGTGGGATCTGTAAAAATCTTTTAACCTGCTTTGATTTGTCCTACGTATAATCTGTCATCAACATTTAGACAAGGTTCATTTAACACCTATAGAAACTTATTCCAGGCACTGTTCTTTATTGCATTACTATTTATTTTGTCTTCAAAAATTACAAGGTTCTCAGTGACAGGAATAGGGTCTTCTAAATAATTTCTATAACCCTTCACAGAATATGTAAGTTCAAAATATACAAATAGATCATGAAGATGATGATAGTAATGCTTTCTAATTTTCTTTCATTCACTATATTGGGTTTTAAATAATCTGGCCCCAAATGACTATTAATTTTCTTGAGCTAAATATTTCTTTTTTTAAAATGTTTGTAACCTAATTTTGTCCATTTACATTATTTCTGATTATTATTAATGTTTGAAGCACCTTCTACTTTAATACTATCTGCCAATTTAATTAATGGTTATTTACTCCTGTTATCAGATCATTTTAAAAAATGTTAAATAAGCCCAATCCTCTCTTATATTTTCTTCCCAAGAATATAATTGTAAATATGTTCAAAGACAATGCAAAGAGAAGCAGTGTGGTCTAGTGGATAGAGTATGGCCCTGGAAGTCATAAGGAGCTGGGTTCTAAATCCTTGCTCTTAAACTCTTAATCCTTAAACTCTTTGTTTAAAACATGCCCATAGCTGTCCTTCAGGATTTGATGATGAGGCTCCTGGGATTGAAATTTTACTATTATGTGTCAATGGAGCTAATAACCACTCAATCCATTCATCAATAGCATTTATTGATTTTTTTAAAATTTATATTTGTTAAGCATTTACTATATGCTAGCACTGTACTAAGCACTGGAATAGATACAGGTTTATCAGGTTGGACACTGTCCATGTCCCAGATGGGACTCACAGTATTTATTTCCATTTTACAGATGGGGTAGCTGAGACAAAGAGGAGTAAAATGACTTGTTGAAGGTCACCCAGCAGAAAAGTGGCAGAGTAAGGATTAGAACTCAAATCCTTCTGATTTCCAGACCCGTGTTCTATCCACTAGGCCATGCTGCTACTCCACACCCACTGTTCACAACATGATACCAAACATTTGGGAGAGTGCGTTTGAATTAGTAATAATAATAATAATAATGATGGCATTTGTTTTTTATTTTTTAATTTATTTTATTTATTTATTAATGAGCTGTATATCTCCGTGATTCTATTTATCTTGTTGATGTTGTCTTGTTTTGTTTTGTTCTGTTTTGCTTTGCTGTTTGTCTCCCCCGTTTAGACTATGAGCCTGTTATTGGGCAGGGATTGTCTCTCTCTGTTGCCAAAGTGTACGTTCCAAGCACTTAGTACAGTGCTCTGCACATAGTAAGCGTTCAATAAATACTACTGAATGAATGAATATTTGTTAGGCACTTACAGTGTTCCAGGCACTGTTCTAAGCACTGGGGTGGTTACAAGCAAATTGGGTTTGACACAGTCTCTGACCCACATGGGGCTCACAGTCTCAATCTCCATTTTCCGGATGAGGTAACTGAGGCACAGTGAATCAGCTTGCCCAAGGTCACACAGACAAGTGGCAGATCTGAAATTAGAACCCACGACCATTTGATTCCCAGGTCCCTGTTCTATCCACTATGCCATGCTAAGGCCTGCTCTCAATATGCTTACAGTCTAGCAAGGAAGTAAGACACAAATAAATTTTAAGAGGAAGCAGTAGCTATGAAGATAGGGGGAGGATTTGAATTTCAATACTGTATTAAGTACAAATTACTTTGTAATCCTTTCTTATCTCCTCCACACCCCTGACCTCTCTCTGCCCCTAGATGCTTTTAGGGTCAGCTTTTTCAGTTCCCCTCCTCTAAAAGATGAGTTGTGCTTTCCTACCCAGGGGATTACCGAACAATGGAACAAGCTCTGCATTTGGTGTTAGCTCTATGTTCTGTGTTCCCACTCAAAATTTCTGCCGGTGTGTTTTCTTCAAATTAATTGTCAGACTGTAGCCTTGCAGTGAATCCGCAAAGCAATTCATAATCACATGCCTTCCTGTAAATGTGTCTTTCTCTCAGGCACCAATTTATAGCAGTGTCTGAACCAAAATCTCAAAGACATTTGAAGTTGCCCAGCTGGAAGAGTTTCCCCAGTGGATCGGGAGTAGATCCTGACTCCAGCTGGAGATCGTTCAAGCATGGCACACAGCCCTGCTTCCCTCTGACAGTGACGAAGAAAAGGAAAGACAGGATTCCCACAACGCTGACTTGACCATTGAGGCGGTCAGCCCCATGCCCTCTTTCCCTCTCCCTTTCCCATCCTGAGCCAGGGAGCTGCTGTTCAGAGTCAGACTGCACATGGAAAACCATTAGAGGAAGGGAAGCATCACAGTGATGATGATAATGGTATTTTTTTAGCACTTACTATGTGCTAGGCACTGTAAGTGCAGGGGTAGATACAAGCTAATCAGATTGGACAGAGTCCACTTCCCACGTGGGGCTCACAACATTAATCCCTATTTTTCAGATGAGGTACCTGAGGCACAGAGAAGTGAAGTGACTTGCCCAAGATCACACAGCTGTGAAGTGGTGGAGCCGGGATTAGAACACTTGACCTTCTGACTCCCAGGCCCATGCTGTGTCCATACACCATGCTGCTTCTCTGTACACATGCTATACTGAGTCTTCCAAGCACTCAGGAGAGTCAACAGAAAAGCACTTCATATTGCCCCTGCCCTTCAGTAATTTCCCGTCTAATGGGATGGACTGAAAAACAAAAAAAAAATTCATAAATAGTGGGGCAGGAGGAAAAACCAGTATGAAACAGGAAGGAGTTCAACCATATCCTGGTCTAAGAGGACTGCTATGATATAGCTGTTAAGCTTCTGGCAAATGTCTTCATTTTCCAAGGATGAACATTCAAGCCATCTTTTTTCTTTTAATGGTATTTGTTAAGTGCTTACTATGTGCCTGGCACTGTAATCAGCACCGGAATAGACACAAGATAATCAGGTTGGACACAGTCTATGTGCCACTTAGGACTCAAAGTCATAATCCCTATTTCAAAGGCACAATCTCCCTAAAATCTCCCCTGCTTCTTTCCAGTTCTTCCCTTCTCCTGTCCCTTCGTCAAGTCTCCCATCTTTCTCAGCACTATCTCAAAAGGAGATCTCCTGCCTTCTCCCCAGATTCATTCGTTCATTCATTCAATCGTATTTATTGAGTGCTTCCCCACCCTTTGACCTGCACATCTGACCCCATCCCTTTGCACCTTTTCTAAACACTTTCCCCCTCTCTTCTTCCCTCCCTAACTGTCATTTTTGACTGTTCTCTCTCCAGGGGCTTCTTCATCACTGCTTTCAAACATGTTCATGTCTCTCCTATCCTAAAAAAACCTTCCTAGACCTCACGGCTCCCTTAAATTATCACCCCATCTCCCTCCTATCATTCCTGCCCAAGCTCTTTGAGTGAGTTGTCTACACCCACTATTTCCAATTCCTCTCCTTCAATTCTCTCCTTGACCCCTTCCAATCCGATTTCCATCCCCTTCATTCCACAGAAATCACCCTCTCAAAGGTCACCAGTGATCTCCTTCTTGCCACATCCAAAAGCCTCTACTCCATCCTAATCCTCCTCAACCTCTCACTGCCTTCGACACTGTCGACCACTCCCTTCTCCTGGAAACATTATCCAATCATTGACACTGTCTTCTCCTGGTACTCCTACTATATCTCTAGTCTCTCATTCTCTGTCTCTTTCATGGCCTTCTCCCACCCTAACTGCCTCCCATCCCCTAACTGTGGGTGTCCTTCAAGGTTTAGTTCTGGATCCCCTTCTAATCTCCGTTTATATCCACTTCCTTGCAGAACTCACTCACTCCCATGGCTTCAACTACCTCCTCTATGCAGATGATTCCCAAATCTTCATCTCTCTCCCTCTCTGCAGTCTCATATTTCCTCCTGCTTTCAAGATATCCCCCTCTAGATTGTAAGCTCTTTGTGGGCAGGGGATGTTTCTTTTATATTGTTGTGTGGTACTCTCCCAAGCCCTTAGTACCGTGCTGTGCTCACAGAAAGCACTCAAATAATATGAATGATTAATTAGTTGAATGTCCTACCATCACTTCAAACATGACATGTTCAAAACCGAACTCCTTATCTTCTCACCCAAACCCTGTCCTCCCCTTGACTTTCCCATCACTATAGACAGCACCAAAAATCCTTCCTCTCTCACAAGCCAAAAACCTGGGCATTAACCATGACTCCTCTCTCTCGTCAACCCACATATTCAATCTATCACAGAATCCTGTTGATTCAATCTTCACAACCTTGCTAAAATCCATCCTCTCCTCTCCATCTAAACTGCTACCACATTAATCAAAGCACTTATCCTATACCATCTTGATTACTTGTATCAGACTCCTTCCTGACCTCCTGGTCTTCTCTCTCTCCCCTCTCTAGTCCATACTTCAAACTGATGCTCAGATAATTTTTTTAATAAAAATGTTCAGTCCATGTTTCCCCACTCCTCAAGAACCTCCAGTGATTGCCCATGCCCCTCTGTATCAGACAGAAACACATTATCATTAGCCTTAAAGCAGTCACTTTGCCACCTCCTATTCACCTTCTAAACCAGCCTTCACATGTCTGTCTCTCCACCAATTTATCACACCCATGTCCTGCTTCTGGCATTGAATCCTCTCCCTTTCCTATCAAATGGACAATCGCTCTCCTTTCCTTCAAAGCCTTATTTTAGGTACTTCTCCAAGAAGCTTTCCCTAAGCTCTCATTTCCTCTTTTCCTACTCTCATCTTTGTCACCCTGACTTGCTCTCTATTCACCATCCTCACCACAGCCCTGCAACACTTATGTACACATTCATAATTTATTTAGACTGTGAGCTCACTGTGGGCAGTGAATATGTCTGTTATATTGCTGTGTGGTAATCTCCCAAGCTCTTAGGATAGTGCCCTGCAAACAGTAAGCACTCAATAAATATTTTTGATTGATGATTTAACTGAGGCATGGAGAAATTACTCAAGATCACACAGCAGACATCAGTGATAATAATAATGATAGCAATAATAATAATAATAAAAATAATTGGCAGAGCTGGGATTAGAGCCGGGTACTCTGACTCCCAGGCCCAGGCTCTTTCCACTAAGTCATGCTCTTTTTCAACTATTTGATTTGCATGCCACTTTCAATCCCTTGCTTTCATCATTAGTGAAAATTTGGAACAAAGCATGCAGCCACCAGGCTACCAATTTAAACCCTTCCCCATAGTGGTAATCTGAACATTCTTCAGGTCTTGTTGTCAGACAATGTTTTAGTAAATAAGGTGCCATCTGTTTACATTTCAGATACATCCAAGATGCCTTGCTCTTGTTCAATCAGCAGAAAATTATGTTGGTGATGGAACAGACTACGTGTTGCTTCTAAAAACCTTTATATTTCATTTATTCATTCAATAGTATTTATTGAGCGCTTACTATGTGCAGAACACTGTACTAAGCACTTGTAATGTACACATTGGTACCCAAGGCAGATACTATTTGTCACAGTTGGCAGTTCATGTAAAGATTCTATACTTGCAAAAACTCCCATGTTCCAAAACATTACTAGTTCATATGGGAAAGAATACAGACTAAAGACACTTATTGTGCATCAGTCAGTCAATCATATTTATTGAGCACTTCCTGTGTGCCGAGCACTGTACTAAGCACTTGGAAGAGTACAATATAACAATCATTTGAACAAGATTTTATCACTCTTAAAAATTGCTATTTGACTTGCCATTCCTGTTTGTAATGACTTACCATTAGGACTTTTTTCTTTCATTCATTTATTTAGTTGTATATATTGAGCACTTACAATGTGCAGAGCACTGTACTAAGTGCTGGGAGAGTACAATACAACACAAATCCCTGTTCTCTCTCCTTGACTTCAAAACCCTGACTACACAAAGTAAAATCATAAGATCCAAAACATTATCAGCTACTTGAAGTTAGCTCGCATCTTGTGGATTATTTTAGGTCAATTTGGTTTCAGGTTCTCATATTTGTTAAATTTGCTGTTTGTCTTTTCTTCACCTGAAATGTGAGTTACATGAACCAGCTTCGATCCTGAGAAATTCCTGTTCTAACTATGACGCCAGAGCCTCACTGCTCGCATTCTGCTCATACACTTAGAGTGCTCAAAGAAGCAGCATGGCCTAGTGGAAAAAGCAAGGGGCTGGGAGTCAGAGAACCTGGATTCTAATCCTTGCTCTGCCACTTGCTTGGTCTGTGATCTTGGGCATATCACGTCACTTCTCTGTGCCTCAGTTTTCTTATCCATAAAATGAGGATTCAATACTTTTTCAACCAGTTACTGGATCTTAAATCTATCCCAGAGCTTAATGCAGGGAATGGCACATAGTAAATGAATAATAAATACCACATTTACTATCATTACTAAAGATTAGGCAGGTGAATTAAGTTAGGAAGTGATTGTGGGTTAGCAAAGTAAGAGGGAAAACAGGCATGCCAAATACTGGAAGCAGCACAAGTGTGGTCTAGTGGTAAGAGCAGGGACCTGGGAGTTAGAGGACCTAGGTTCTAATTCCATTCCGCTACTTGTCTGCTTTCTGAACTTGGATAAGTCACTTAACGTTTCTGTGCCTCCATCATGTCATCTATCAAATGGGGATTAAGACTGTGGAGCCCTGCATGGGGGGCTGTGTCCCACCTGATTACCCTGTATCTACCTCAGCGTTTGGTATAGTGCCTAGCACATAGTAAGTATTTGACAAATACCATTTTAAAAAAAGTTTAGTGATTTTGATTGTCTTTGGTGTTTGGTGACTCTCTTTGGTCTTTAGCACTTGTGATGTTACTGCTAGTGAATTTTTTTATGGTGTGAGAGTGTGGCTGGTTAGACCAGTGCGTGACTGAGTACATGCATTTGAAGATTATTTCCTTCTGCTCTTTAACATTTGCTATACTTAGAGTCTGGTGCCATTTTCATTGAAGTGATGATTTTCTCAGAACTCCATTTTCATTCCTTTTTTCATCTCTGCCTGCCATATTTTGGTCTGTCTTCCACTGTGGCTTCCAACTATCTACAGCATTATTTGAAGCTTGCGCTCCACTGGGTCTTTAAAACATTTCTTCTGTCCTCTTTTGTTATGGTTTCCCACTTCAGCTTAAAATGTCTTCAGGTGAGACTGGAAGGGAGACACAGAAGCCCTAAATGTCTTTTTGAAGAACTGGGTATATATTGCCTATGGCTAGTCAGTAACTTCAAGAAACAGATAGGAATCAGAGTAAATATCAACAAGATGACAGAATATTTAAAACTAAGTATTCAGTCAGAACCAGTAAAAATTTCTAACTAGGATATAAGAAATTTCAATAGTGAGCGCTTACTATGTGCAGAGCACTGTACTAAGCACTTGGAATGCACAATTCGGCAACAGATAGAGACAATCCCTGCCCAATGACGGGCTAACTAGGATATGGGAAACTACAGAAATTGGGGAACAAACTATATAGAAATGTGAGAAAGGAGAGAGCAAGCACCCAAACAAACATGTAGAATCCTAATTGCATAATATTTAAGAGAACTGAAAATGATGAGCGTATGTGGAAAAATAAACTAAACTAAACAGATAAGCATTTAAGGTGATGAGCGACAGATTGATTCATACAGGAACATTCATATTTACCCTGGCTCAATTTTAATGACAGAAGGGACAATATATTTCTCTTATTACTTCCTTTGTAATTTTTCTAAATAGTTATGATATCAATCAGTCAATGGTATTGAGTATTTACTGTGTGGAGAACACTGTACTAAGCATTTGGGAGAATACCATAAAATAGAGTTGGTAGACAAAATTCCTCCCCTCAAGAAGCTTTCAATCTAGTATGTGAGACCAACATTAAAAGAAATTAGGGATAAAAGAAGCAGCAGAGTCTAAGGGTAGGAACATAAGTTCTGTAGGGCAGGAGGTGGGATGAGTATCAAAGTGTTTGAGGGGTACAGATGCACCCACATAAATAGACAAACCAGATGGGAGGGCAAATAGGGTGGGGGATGAGAGAGGCGTCAACGAAGGCCTCTTAGAGGAGATGTGATTTTAGTAGGGCTTAGAAGAGTGGTCAGCTGTCAGATACGAAGCAGGAGGGAGTTCCAGGCCAGAGGGAAGCTGCGAGCAAGACACCAGTGATTAGAGAAGTTGTTACCAAGACAGTGAATAGGTTGGCATTAGGGGAGCAAAGTGTGCAGGCTGGACTATAGAAGCAATCAGTGAAGTAAGATAGGAGGGGGAGAGCTGATTACCTTACCTTAAAGCCACTGGTAAGGAGTTTCTATTTGAAGCAGGATGGAAGGACAACCACTGAAGCTTTATGAGGAGTAAGGAGATATGAAATCAACAGTTTATTTTAATAAACTGATCCGGACAGCAGAGTGGCATTTGGAGTCAAGGAAGTCAGCTGATATAATAGTTAAGGTGGGATATGATCAATACTTGGACCAGTGTGGTAATGGAGAGGAAGAGGTGGATTCTAGAGTTGTTGGGAAGATAGAACTGATAAGATTTGGTGAGAGACTGAATATGCAGGTTGAACGAGAGAAATGTGTTGAGGAAAATGCCGAACTTATGGGTTGTGAGTCAGGGAGGGTGATGATGTCTACAGTGATGAGAGAGTGGAAGGTGAGAGAGGGGAAAGAGTTTGGGTGGAAAGGGGAGGAGTTCAGATTTGGACATGTTAAATTTGAAATGTTGGTGGGACATCCAAATAGTGATGTTCTGAAGGCAGGCCAGATTGAGAAGCAGGAGTGGGTTCAGGGTGTGGAGGTAGATTTGGGAATCATCCATGTAGTTATGGCTGTTGAGACCATGGGAATGAATAAGTTTATCAGGGGAGCGGGTGAAGAGAGAGAATAGAAGGGGACCAAGAAATGAGCCTTGAGGTACACCCACAATTAGGGAGTGGGAGTGAGAGGAAGAACTGGGCAGAAGAACTGAGAAGGAGTGACCAGATTGATAAGAGAGGAACCAGAAGACAGATTAGGCATAGCCAAAGTTAGAAATTGTTTCCACAAGAAATGGGTGGTCCACAATATACTTTGCAGCTTTTTGGGGCGGGGGATGTGTCTGTTGTTATATAGAACTCTCCCAAGCATTTAGTACAGTGCTCTGCACTCAGTAAGCCCTTAATATATACAATTGATTGATTGCTCTAGGCTTTCGAAGTGGTCAAGTCTTGCACTGCTTTTTGGTCTCACCATCTGTTTACTGCTGACCTTTCTGCGTCTTGGCCCCTGCTTTATCCCTGCCCTGGGCAGCCTCGACCACCTGCTGGGCTGAGGAACTAGGTCTGGACACCTTCAACTACTGCCATGTAAATCCAGCCACAGGCTACGGAGGTCAAGCCCTTCCATTAGCTCCAAGGAATACACTGTAATAATACACTGTAAGCCATCTACAGATGGTCTTAACAGGCAAGCATCTAGGCAAAGGAGGCCCATTGTAATATGCTAATGTAGCAAAACGGCTGCACAAGGCTGTCATTAGCTTACATTGTTCTAGAGGAGTGTGAGCAATCAGGAGATGCAAATTCTACTAATTATATCAAGCAGCAAAACAAATGACTGTAGATGTATTCTATTATTCGGTTGGTAAGGTGCCCCTGGAACTGTTGAATTCCCTGTGGTTTGAGGGGAAGAAATGAAAAAGGCACTGCAGGCTGTGCTAATGAGGTCTTAGTGTTTGCTACAGGAAGATTGGGAAGAAGGGTTGGCCAGGAAAATGCCAATCCCAGAAGGAGTCACTCCACCAATGTTGTGTAAAGGCTGCCGGGGACGGCTGGGGGTTTGCTCCCTGCCTAAAGAGAGGTAAGTCAGTCTGCCTCAAAGCCAGTTCTGTTTAAAAGCAGCCAGCTCAGGGGATTAGAGCTAATAAAAGAATCCCCAGCAGCTCCAGAGGAAATGGCAAGTCTGAGGTTTGGCTTCCCTTCAGGAATCCCATATGTCTCACGCTCTAAGTCCCACTGTGATTGAGTGTATAACTCCATTTCTCAAGCGCTGCTCAGCCGGTCCCCCTGCCCTCCTTCACCTCCTCCACCATTTTGATTTTCAACCCTCTCATTCCTCTCCGTCTTATCCCTCTGTGTTACAGGCACTAACCAACACTGAAGCTCCTCCCGTGTAGTGGCTCAGAATCGTTGAAATGGATCTTAGTTTTGGGGGAGATGGTATGAGAGAACGTGCTCATCTATTTCCTTATGATGGAATTTGCTCCCATGAACAAGCTAGAATGTAGGGTCCAAATCATACTTGTAACTGAGCAGTGTGATGGTGTGTGTGTTAGTGAGAATAATTGTTGGACTGGGTAGTTGGTTTTGGAGCAGATTAGACCCAAGTTGGCATTTTTGCTTTTGGGAAAGAGCAGAGTCAAATACATATAATAGCCATGACCCTGGTGTTTGTAAAGTGCTTATTGTATGTTAAGCACTGTGTTAAACATTGGGGTGGATACAATCTAGTCAGACCAGGTACAGGCCCTGTCCTACATGGGACATGAATTTCTCCTTCAAAACAACGAACAATTTTCAGTTGGGAGAATTGTGAGCTTGTAGCATTTTCTTTGTTATATTCATAACCAAAAAGCACTTTTACTTTTTGACCAGATTTTTAAATTTTGCCACAACTGCTTTGAGCTTTATTCCACTTATTCAATTGCTTATTCAATTACAAGATGATGCTGAATAGAGATTCTGGGAAAGATTCATTCAAGACCTCAGCAATAACCTCATAGTATATCAGGCTATATCTGATCATTTCAACAGCATCCTCTTTTTATGTGATTTAAACTGCTTACAAACATCTTCAGTCTTCAGAACCAGGATGGGCAAAAAGGAGGCAAAAAGGAAAGGGTGTTACCTCTAGCCGAGAAGCAGCATTGTGGAGTGGTTAGAGCATGGGCCTGGGAGTCAGAAGGTAATGGGTTCTATTCCCAGTTCTGCCACTTGTTGCTGTGTGACCTTGGGCAAGTAAGTCACTTCAATTCTCTGGGCCTCAGTTACCTCATCTGTAAAATGGGGATTGAGACCGTGAGTCCCATGAGACAGGGAGTAGGTCCAACCCAATTTGCTCGTACCCACTTCAGTGCTTAGTACAGTGCTTGGTACATAGTTAAACACTTAACGCCATTATTGTTATTGTTATATAGAGTTAGGGACAGAATTAGGGAACTCTGTAAACTCACTGTGGGCAGCAGATATGCCTACTAACTCTGTTATATTGTACTTTCCCAAGTGCTTATTATTATTAATGATAATAATAATAATGTTACTATATGCCAAGCACTGTACAGTGCTCTGCAAACAGTGAGTGCTCAATAAATAAAATTGATTGATTGCTCTTTCCACTCAATCAGATTAAGTGGAAGACTAGGTGGGAAGAATTTCCACCCTTTGAATTTGATTCTGCACTGTGCAATATGATATAAATTAAGAAAGGGTTAATCGCGTATGCCTGATTGAGTGATATGGATAAGGAACCTGAAAAGGCCAATCTGGAAAAAAAAATCAATTGTTTGGCCTTCACAATGAAGATGTAAATAACACTTCAGCATGGAGGCTGCAAAGCCTTGTACATTTTATGTAGAAATAGATTATTTTCCAAGTGCACCCAGCATTTATAACAATAATTATACCATTATTCACATCAGAGTCTTTGAATGATCAAACATGCATGCACTTAAAATGTAGATTTACAGAACATCATTCCATAAATCTCTCAGAAGAGTTTTAATAGGGGAAAACCCTGCTAACTTCGAGGTTGCTCCGGGTTTTTTCAGGTTAATAGACACCAGAGAGAAATTGGCCCAAGAGGTAATTCTATACCTGACACACCACCTGTACTTATAAAATGATACGCTAATGGAAGTCAAGAGAGAGTGCAGATTACTTAGTCTGAAAATGATTTTTTCTTGCTACCGCCTTCCCTTATGAGTTGATTAATTAGATTTGGGTTAAGAGAGGTCATTAAGAGAAGGGGAGAAATAAACAGAAGGCACTGATAATGGCAAGAAAAGGAACAGACTGTGTGGGAAAGGTTAATGTGCTAAAAAAAAATAACGATTGATCATCCTATTCCTCCACTCTCTTTTTTTGTTGCATCAGTCCTTTATTTATAGAAGCACATTTGTCTCCTGCCTTGTTTCTTAATCATACAAGACAAACACAGGGAATCTAAGTTGATCATTTGATAAACCTGGTTGCTCAGTAAATGAGTTACTCCATTCAATAATCCTTTTTAAGGAAATTCCTAAACATTGACAATCCGCACCTACCTGAAGTTGCATGATGGCTTTTCAGAAAGAGTTGCAGTTATTATAGAAATCCAAAAATAATGCTTCTTTATTGGAGAGGCTGCTCTTAATTGGGGATGGAGACTCCTACACTCCTCTTACTGATTTTAAGAGAGTAAAAGTGATCTGAATTGTCATTTCTTTCAGAGAGTTTACTATATATTTTTAAGCCCAGTTGATCACAGTTTTGAAGGAGCAATCAATTTCTCTGGGATTGTCTAGGGCAAAGGTGGTGCAAACACACCCCAATCAACTCTATGATACTTCTGTCCTGCCCAACCCTACATATGATAATTGCATGCCTTTCAGTAAGGGCAAGCCAAGCTCATCTGATTACTATTCACTTATTTGATATGATAGGGAACAAATATGATTTAGGAATTTCACCATTGACAGCTTCCACTGAGGTAGTGGCTATGATAAGCAAAGAGTACCCATGTTGGAAAGTGCCTGCAAAGTGTTTTTGTAAATTCTTTTAATGCCTAAGATGTACCGAGGCACCACAAGACAAACATGTGGCTGCCTCGGTAGCCTCTACAGAGTGTACTGTTCTTGTGAGCCATTGATTTTCAGGATTCCTGCAAAGCCTGTTCACCACACCAGAAGCTATAGGTGGTTCTTTGTTGAGAAACCTTCACTACTGTTGGTATAGCTCCATCAGTCATTCCACTTTTTCTAGCAGCTTTGTCTTCACACCACACCTTTGCTGAAGGGTGAGCAAGACTTTCATTGAGAATCAGCATTGCCTTTTGGAAGGAGCACGAGTCAAGGAGTCAGATGATTGGGGTTCTAATTCCACTCTGCCGCTTGCCTGTATTTTGACCTTGGGCAGGAATCTTGGCTTCTTTGTGCTTCAGTTTCCTCATCTGTTAGCCCTCCTATTTATACTGTGAGTCCCATGTAGGACAGGGACTGTGTCCAATCCAGTGGGCTTAATAATAATAATAATAATAATAATAATTGTGGTATTTGATTCATTCAGTCATGTTGATTGAATGCTTATTGTGTGCCAGGCACTGTACTAAATGCTGGGGTAGTTACAAAGTATTCAGGTTGGATTCAGTACCTGTCCCACATTGGGCTCACAGCCTTAATCCCCATTTTATAGTTGAGGGAACTGAGGCACAGAGAAGTGACTTGCCCATGGTCACACAGCAGACAAGTGGCAGCACTGGGATTGGAACCCAGAATGTTCCGACTCCTAGGCCCGAGCTCTACTGTATCTAATCCAGTACTTAGAACAGTGCTTGAAACATAGTAAACAATAAATGCCACAGTCGTAGTAATAATTGGAGGCAGGGAGAGAGATGAGTTGTTATTCATAAAAAAACAAACAGCTCTCCAAACTTGTTGTTAGATAGGCTATCAAAGGGAAAACTGATGAGGTTCCCCTGGAGTTCATACTTGAAGGATGAGCAAGTAGAGATACTGTCATGGACAATGAGGAAGTACAGAATGGTAATGGAAGATGATGAGTTTTATTTTTGCCAAAGTAAAGGTCTGATCACTATCAGGTCCCAGATGATATCCAGACACATGGTTAAAGAGTCCTAATGGCTCCTGCTTTCTGCGTAGAGAATGTTTACCATGTTTTAAAGGGGGATTAGCAGCGAGTATCTTTTGTTGTAATTGAGACTGATTTGACTGGCAGAATTTAGGCTAGGTTCAAGGAATCACAGCAGAAGTCCATGATAGTCACTTCCTTATTCTCTCTAGGCTTCAGTTCCCTCATCTGTAAAATGGGGCTTGAGAGGGTGACCCCCATATGGGACAGGATCTGTGTCCGTCCTGATTTGCTTGTGTCCACCCCAGGGCTTAGTACACAGTATTAATAATAAGTATAATAATAATATTATTATTATTGTTATGCCTTCCCCTTGACTGGTCCATGAGTCTATAGGATGGCCAGGTCAGGTAAGGTGGTGCTTGGAGCTCCTTGCCTCCCACAAGCTTGCCTGAAGTCTGAAAACTGTTTCAGGAATTGAGGCGTCAGCAGCCAGTAGTGAAACCTATATGAGGAATAGGTGGTTGGAGGAAAGGGCTGAAAGTTGGAATCAAACAATTAATCATTAGTATTTTTTGAATGTTTACCGTTTGCAAAGTACTGTACCTATGGCTTGGGAGAGTACAACAGAGTTGGTAGTTATGTTCTCTGCCCACAACAAGCTTACAGTCTAAAGTGAATGACAATCAGTACACTGTGCAAATATCGGAGTTATTAGGATGGGTTTGGGGGGGCAGCTCCTTGTACCTCCTTGTGCTGCTGAGAAGCAGCGTGGCTCAGTGGAAGGAGCACGGGCTTGGGAGTCAGAGGTCATGGGTTCGAATCCTGGTTCTGCCACTTGTCAGCTGCGTGACTGTGGGCAAGTCACTTAACTTCTCTGTGCCTCAGTTCCCTCATCTGTGAAATGGAGATTAAGACTGTGAGCCTCACAAGGGACAATGTGATTACCCTGTATATACCCCAGCGCTTAGAACAGTGCTCTGCACATAGTAAGTGCTTAACAAATACTAACATTATTATTATTACCTCTAGACTGTAAGTTTGTCGTAGACAGAGATCATGTCTGCTAATTCTGTTACACTGAACTCTCCCAAGTGCTTAGTACAATCCTCTCCATACAGTAAACACTCAGAAAATACCACTGATTGATTGATTGCCACATGCCTTCATTCATTCATTCAATAGCATTTATTGAGCACTTACTATGTGCAGAGCACTGTACTAAGCGCTTGGAATGTACAATCCCTAATGGAACACTGGGTGGTGTTTTTGGTGTTTAGCACTCTATACTAAGTGTTGGGGAAGATATAAAATGATCAGGTCAAACACAGTCTCTGTCTCAGATGGGGCTCACAATCTCCAAAGCTCCCATACCACAATATAATCATTAGTTAGTTGTACAGTGTCAGGCTTGTTCCATAAACAATCAAAGCTAACCTGAAAGGTTCACTAGTGAATGTGTTATGTTCTAGCATGGGCACAGTGATTTCAGCCATTTGTCTTCAGGTTGAATCCACCTGTCAGTCACTTAACACTTGTTCCATAAGTCTGTTAATAACCGGGGGGGGGGGGGGCGGAGGGGGGGGCATACAATTAGCATCTTTGTCTCAGTCTATCAGAAAAGAGTTGAAAAGTAAGGTTTGGCCTCACCAAAAGGGCAGTTGTAGCATAGTAGTCCCTGATTAAGGCCTCTTCCCAAGTTTGCTTTTCCTTCTGTAGCATCGAGGTACTTAGATCTGTGGCTTTGGGCATTTGATATCTGTCCCAGCCCCATTTATGCATTTATTTACATATCTTTAAATTACATATTATAAATTATTTAATGTCTGTCTCCCTCTCTAGACCATAAACTCGTGGTGGGCAGGGAATGGGTTTGCTAATTCTGTTCTAGGTACTCTCCCAAGCGCTTAGTACAGAGCTCTGCACATAGTAAATGCTCAATAAATACCATCAATTGATAGGATTTCATCGCTGTGTGTCCTTAATTGTACCTAGAGTCTGCCCAATTGGCTGCTGCTGCTAGGTACTGCTAGGGATCATGCCTCCTCTCCTCCCCCAACCTGGTTGGACTCCAGAAGCTGCCCTGTGGGTCACTCAGGGCAATTGACCAATTAAATGTCAGTCAATCAGACAATTATGATAACCTCAGAGGTCCTGAGATGAGGTAAAAAACCCAGTGCCAGTCCCACCGATTTTAAGGATGTACTTTAGGCTGGTCTCAGACGGACTGGAAACAAAAGGAATTGCTCTATTGCAAATCCTCTTCCCACACAATCCGGCCCAATGCTAACATGTCTGACAAGTGAGTGACGTTAACCTGTACTAAGGGGAAGTGGTTAATGAAGTTGAATACAGCCCAACTTCCCTGGAACATTTTATTCAGCCCAGCTCCTGCCTTCAGTGTCCTCCCGTCACCTCAAACTTAACATGTCCAAAACAGAACTCCTTAACTCCGCACGCAAACCCTGTCCTCCCTCTGACTTTCCCATCACTGTAGACGACACCACCATTCTTTCTGACTCCCAAGCTCGTAACCTTGGAGTTATCTGTGACTCCTCTCTGTCATTAGGCCACATATTCAATCCATCAATAAATGCTGTCGGTTCATGCTTCACAATATCGCTAAAATCCGCCATTTCCTCTCCATCCAAACTGCTACCACATTAATACAATCACTCATCCTATCCCACCTGGATTACTACATCAGCCTCCTTGCTGTCCTCCCAGCCTCCTGTCTCTCCCCACTTCAGTCCACACTTCACTCTGTTGCCAGGATCATTTTTCTACAAAAACATTCAGGACATGTCACCCCCCTGCCCTCACAAAAATCTCCAGCAGTTGCCCATCCACCTCCACATCAAATAAAAATGTGTCACCGTTGGCTTTAAAGCACTCCATCACCTTGCCCCCTCCTACCTCACCTCAGGTACTACAATCCAGCCTGCACACCTGGCTCCCCTAGTGCTAATCTTCTCACTGTGACTCAGTCTCTTCTGTCGCATGGCCGACCCCTGACACACATCCTGCCCCTAGCCTGGAACGCACTCCCTCCTCAAATCCACTCTTCCCACCTTCAAAGCCTTATTGAAAGCACATCTCTTCCAAGAAGCCTTCCCAGACTAAGCTCTACTTTTTCTCATCTCCCACTTCCTCCTGTGTCACCCCGACCTGCTCCCTTTTCTCCTCCCCCCTCCCAGTTCCATAGCATTTATGTACATATCTGTCATTTTATTTATTTGTATAGATGTCTGTCTCCCCCAACTTAGACTGTAAGCTAGTTGTGGGCAAGGAATGTGACTGTTTTTGCATTGTACTCTCCCAAGCACTTAGTACAGTGCTCTGCACACAGTAAGCACTCAATAAATACAACTGAATAAGTGAATGAATATAAGCACCGAGTCTGTTAAATGAGGGGTAAGCAAGAGCTGATGGAGAAATAGCTCTTGGGTACAGTCTTAAATGAAAATCAGAACTCAAGACTTGACCTTGATGAGGAGTGATGGTGCAATCCAAGCCTTAGAGGAGGCAACCATATTTAAAGTGGCTTCCTTCAGGCAAGGCACTAAATGGAGATTTCATCTGATCAAGTCTATCAGCATACCCCCGTTAAAGTCAAAGGTCCCCTGGTGCTTTTCAAGAAAGAGTAGGATGTTAGCTTCTCTCTCCCATTCCCTACAAAGTAGATTTTGATTTCCATAGCTGTAATCACAATCGCAGTATTTGTTAAATAACAGTAATTATGGTGTTAAATACTGTATCATCCACTGTACTAAGCACTGTACTAAGTTAATCAGGTCTCACATGGAGCTAAGAGTCCAAGTACGAAGGAGAACAGGTATTGAATCCCTATTTTGCAGATGAGGGAACCAAGGCACAGAGAAGTGAAGTGATTTGCCTAAAGTCACACTGCAGATAACTAAGAGAGCCGGATGAGAATGTGGTTCCTCTGACTCCCAACCCTGTGTTCTTTCCACCTGGCCACATGGCTTCTCTTAGTGCTTACTCTGTGCCAAGCACTAGGTCAGATACAAGATAATCAGGTCAGACACAGCCCCGTCTCACATGGGTCTCCCAGTCCAAGTGGGAGAGAGAACAGTTATTAAATCCCCATTTTACAGATGAGGAAATGGTGGCACAGAGAAGTAAAGTGGCTTGCCCCAGGTCACACAGCAGGCAATTGGTGGAGCTAGGATTAGAACCAAATCCTCTGACTCTTATCCTCTGACAGTGATTCCCCACAGGATCTAATTCATTGCTTAAATCAGCTCTTTAAAATGTTACTGGGTAAAAAAGCATCATTACTTAACACCATAAGGAGGATGGTTGATTCAGCAGCAGGAAAAACAATCTAAAGTGAACCACTACTCTTTATAAGCAATTCAAGTTTTGGAAATCATTATAACTCAAATGAGTTGACTGAGTTATGGCAAGAGAAACAATGTAAAAAAAAGAGGAATCCTTATTTTCCTTTAAACAATAAAGAATGATACCAATTTCCTCTCTTCATGCAATCTGGTTTGCCTTTCTAAACCTTTTCCCCTTAGGAAGGAAAATATTTTAAAGAGGTTTTTTTTTACTTAATGGAAAAGTGTTTTCTTAATATAATTGAAGCTTTATAAAATGCTTTATGTATTTTTAAAGTGTCAAAACACTTTAATTCTTTCTTTTAATGGTATTTGTTAAGTGCTTGCTATGTTCCAGGCACTCCATTAAGTGCTGGGGTAAATAAAAGTTGATCAGGTTGGACACAGTCCATGTGCCACGTGGCACTCATAGTCTTAATCCCCATTTTACAGATGGGGTTACTGAGTCACAGAGAAGTTAATTGACTGGCCCAAAGTTACACAGAAGACAAGTGGTGGTTTCAGGATTAAAACCCAGATCCTCTAGTTGCCAGGCTCATGCTCTATCCACTAGGAAACACTGCTTTCCATAACCCTTTGAGTTGTAACCTCTCAGAACAGCTTGGGTTTTTATCTGATCTGAAATAAATGCCCCAGATCTTCCACTCATTGTAAACGGTAATATTTTTTTTACCAGATCCCATCATCAGATTGTTATCTCTGAAACCTATCACCTTTCACAGTAGCAGTATTCCTGCTATTTATCCAACTGTTGTAAACAGGTACAGAAAGATATTCATTCAATAGTATTTATTGAGCGTTTACTGTGTGCAGATCACTGTACTAAGTGCTTGGATTGTACAATGGGCAACAGATAGAGACAATCCCTGCCCATCAATGAGCTCAAAGTCTAAAAGGGTTCAGTGGCATCCGGGCTCAGTGGCATTTGCCTCTTCATTCTGGATGCTGAAATGATGAGTTCTATTAAGAAAACCGTGGTGGGCACTTCTTTCATAGTGAAGCAGTGCAAACGTTGTAACCTAGTGACATTTTTGCTGGGCTATAGGTTCAAACCACTGTCGTCCAGTGTGGTTTTGTTTATTTTCTTAAAGAATCATTTTCTCTAAAAGAAATATATTTACGTTCAACCTGATCTGTCACGGTGGCTAAGTCCCACCCTGGGAGTGAGGCAGGCACTGAGGACTGCTCATTGAGTTTTCCAGGCCGCAAGAGCTATTTGGCACATCACTGCAGCAGCAGCCATGTTTTCACTGAAGAACTAGTGGCCTGAAATGATGAATGTCCCTCCCTAAACACCTCCTGGCTCCCAGGGAGGCACTTGCAGGGTGGAGAGACTGTAAACAGAGTCTAATTCTGCTCAGTAAACTGGGGTGTAGGATCCAAAAATTTAGGGATAATTGGATGAAATTGGGTGTGCTTAAAGGTGAAGCAGCTTCAGAGGGCTCTAATCCCAGCTTCAACACTTGATTGCTTGTGTGATCTTGGCAAGTCTCTTAATTTCTTTGTGCCACAGCTTTCTTTCCTGCAAAATGAGATTTAAATATCCATTTTCCCTACCCCTTAGACTGTATGCCTCATGTGAGACAGGCATTTTGTCATTTCTAATTTTATCTACTCCAGCTCTTACTACAGTGCTTGGCACATAGTAAGTCCTTAACAAATGCTATTATTATTTTTATTATTCAAATGGCTAGTCATCTTGTAGGATGTGGTCTTTCTGGGAGGACTCCAAGGTAGAATCAAGTCAATTGTGGGTTAGGGTAAGCAATATCATTATCCTCCCTGTCTCACAAGCCCATAACCTTGGTGATATCCCATATTCAACTCTCTCATTCAACTCTCATATTCATTCTGTAACCAAATCCTTTTGCTCTACATTCATACCCTTGCTAAAATTCACCCTTTCCTCTCCATACAAACTGCTACTATGTTGATGATAATAATAATAATTGTGGTATTTGTTAAGCACTATGTGTCAGGCACCCTACTAAGCACTGGAGTGAATGCAAGCAAATCAGGTTGGATGCAGTCCCTGTCACATATGGGGCTCACAGTCTTAATCCCCATTTTACAGATGAGGTAACTGAGGCACAGCAGTTAAGTGACTTGCCCAAGATCACACACAGCAGATAAATGGCAGAGCCAGGATTAGAATTTAAGCATTAATCATATCCTGCCTTGACTACTCCATCAGCCTTCTTGCTGACTTCCCTGCCTCCTCTCTCTCCTCACTCCAATCCTTGCTTCACACTGCTAACTGGATCATCTTTCCAAAAACCATTAAGTTCACATTTCCCCACTTCTCTGAAACCTTCAGTGGTTGCCCATCCATTTCTGTATCAAACAGAAACTTCTCTCTATTGACTTTAAAACACTCAATCAGCTCCTTCCCTCCTACCTTACCTCACTGATTTCCTACTATAATTCAGCATGCTCACTGTGCCTCAATCTCATCTATCTCACTGCCAACCCCATTTCCCAAATCCTCCCTCTAACCTGGAACTCTTTTCCCCTCCATATATGAAAGACCACCACTCTCCACACCTTCGTAGCCTTATTTAAATCACCTCTCCTCCAAAAAGCCTTCTTTAATTAAACTATCATTACCCCTCCTCCCTCTGTGTCACCTATGCATTTAAAACTGATCATTAAGTACCTGATATTCCCCCATCCTCTGTCCCACAGCACTTATTTACAGATCTGTAATATATTTAGTTGTATTAATAGCTATCTCCCCCTCTAGACTGTAAGATTCTTTGTGCAGAGAACAGATCTATCAACTCTGTTGTATTGTACTCTCCCATACACTTAGTACAGTGCCCTGTACATGGTAAGCACTCAATAAATACCATGAGAGGAAAAAGGGAAATGGAAGAGCATGAATGTAATCCTTTCTCTCTATCTGCAGATGGGCAGGAGATGGGTGGGGCCAGGGTCTGGGATATTATTTGGGGATCACACGATTTTCTCAAATCATGGCCAGACTGTCCCACTCACCCCTTTGGGTAAGATTTGTATCTGTCGGGAAGTGAGTGCTTGTGGTGCAGCAGATTTTGTGGGAGAGAATCAGCCTCCCTTGCAAAATTTGTCCCATCACCTGAACAGACAATTTTATGAATAATGATCACTGTGGTATTTATTTAAACACTTACTATATGCCAAGCACTGTTCTAAGACCTGGGGTAGTTACCAGATAATCTGGTCAGATAGTGTTCCTGTCCCACATGGGTCTCACAGTCTAAATAGGATGGAGAACAGGTATGTAATCACCATTTTACAGATGAGGGAGCTGAGGCACAGAGAAGTAAAGTGAAATGCCTAAGGTCACGTAATAGGTAAGTGGGAGAGCCAGGATTAGAACCTAGTTTCTTGGAAGAGCCAGGTTTAGAACCTAGGTTCTCTGATTTCCAGGTCCATGTTCTTTTCATTAGGCCATGAATCATTAATAAAACTAAGCAGAGCCAGAACAATGACAGAATTAATATGCAAAACTTCTCAGAAGGATGGCATCTTAGAAGAGATAGAAGGTTCCAGACCCTACCCCAGCAGCCTTGTAGCATTTCACATTTATTCTGTGTTAACTGAAGGCTTGCAGTTACCAGGGAAAAGAAAAGACTTGGATGATTGAATTCTAGTTCCTTTTTTTGGGTGCGTGTAACAACAAGTCCATGAACAAATGCATTGGCTGTTAGTTTTCACGTCTGATGATAACTCTTAAAGTTCACCTCTTCAATCAAGGTGAGGGTGTTTTGATTTTGTGAAGTCAGATGATAAAGTCCATTAAAAATGGGAGAAGAATGTGACAATCTTTCTTAGAGCAGCTGTCGGCTCTATCAGTCTGTAAAGTCCACGTATTGTAAGGCTTCCTTGAGTTAATCTCATCTTCAAAGAGAAAGATGTTAGCCTAAGATTTACTCATTTTTGAAAGGGAGTGTCTTCTTTTGAGGGAGGGAAGAAGAGGAAATAAGAGAGAAAGTCAAAATATTAATTCTGCTCTGAATTGCCTACATCCTCGCAGTAGATACGATAGCAAAAAATGGACAAAATCCATTTGTTCACTTTGCTCTGTAATTAAGTAGTAGCCTTAATCAGTCAATCAATGGTATTTATTGAACACTTAGGATGTGTAAAGCACTGTACTAAGCACTTGGGAGAGTACAATACAACAGAGTTAGCAGACATGTTTCCATGGTAAAATGTTACCCCATAGGGATCTTTGTCACTCAGCATTACCAAACTGTGATATTTGTCAGATTTGTATTACAGTCACTACAATTGCAAATTCATTTTGTGATCCTGCATTGTACTTGAATTTATTGTTAATTCTCTCCACTGCCTTCATAAGTACATGAGCAGTTTAAAGCAATTCCTCAGATTAAAAAAAAGATTCTTCTACGTTCCTCTGAAAATACCATGCCCTCCTTTCCATCCTGTGGCTGTCAAGCTATGATGCCAGATTTCTCTACACTAACTGAAAGATTGAAATTAGCTGCTGATGCTGAAGAATGCCTTGACTAAACAGTGAAAAGGAGAATCCAGTTCTGCATCAGTGCAGCACGAGGCCTTTGAGTGAAAACCAGGCCCAGCCCAGCTTGAAACCTGCTCTGACCCCCAAGGAGTACCTAATGTTTGGCTTGGATTTCTCAAGGGTCCTCTGGTTCACTATGTCCCCTACAGTGGTCTACCCACACTGGCAAGGAGCTATAGGGGGAGCCAACTAAATTAGTTGGCTATCCAGCCAACTAATTTAGCAGTCTACCACTGGCAGATTGGAGCAACAAAAGTATCCTGGTGCATTTTTATCACGTTTCGAACACACCTTTCTAAATGTATCACCAGGGAGCATTTTAGGTGTGAAGTTTAATGTGGATAATTTCTTAAAGGAAATCTAGTAAGAGTTTTTTAAATGATATTTGTTTAGCACTATGTGTTAAGCACTGTAATATGCCCTGGGGTAGATGCAAGATAATTGGGTTGGACACAGTCCCTGTCCCACACAGAGCTCATAATCTTAATCCCCATTTTACGGATGAAGTAACTGAGACACTGAGAAGTTAAGTGAGTTTCCAAGGTCACACAACAGACTAATGGCAGAGCTGGGATTAGAACCTAGTCCGTCTGAATCCCAGGTCCACACTCCTTCTACTAAGCCATGCTCCTTCACCAACTGAGATTTGTCTGTGGTTCTGTAAATCCATGGTTCTCTTGACCGTAAGCTAGTTGTGGGCAGGGAATGCCATATACCAACTCTATTGGATTATGCTCTCCCAAGCTCTTAGTACAGTGCTCTGCACACAGTAAGCACCCAATAAATACCACTGATTGATTCTGATTTCACTGCCCTTTACCTAGGGAGAAAGCAAAAATAACTCAAATTCTGATACATTGAAAAAAGAATGGATCCAACAAAAAACTTTCTACCCCATTCATTCATTCATTCAATTTTATTTATTGAGCGCTTATTGTATACAGAGCACTGTACTAATTGCTTGGAAAATACAATCCGGTAACAGAGACAATCCCTACCCAGCAATGGGCTCACAGTCTAGAAGAGGAGACAGACAACAAAAAAACCCAAGTAGACTATGAAAGTACGAGAGAATCTGCTCAATCTGCTTTCTATTTTCTTCAGGAAGCAAAAGCTACTATAAATAAAAAAAGAAGAAAAATTGCCTTAAAGTCACAACTCTGTGGCCAATATGTACCTAAAGAAACAACCTAATCTATAACAATCCAGGAATCTAGAGAAGTTCACAAGGGTAGAGAAGAAAACATGAGCAATCTTCAGACCTGCATGCTCTGCATCTGGCAATGGCTTGGTAAATACATTAGGAAAGAAGTGCTTTTTGCGAATGGGAAAAACAGCAAAGAAAAGCATAAAACAATATCTCCTTTAGAATTAGGAATGAAATTAATCCCAATAAAGACACCTCCTGTTGACTTCCAGGGTTATGATGCATTTTTACTTGGCTGAATTGACCTGTGAATAACATTAGAGGCGTTAGTAAGTTTGTTTCCCTCAAGCTTATGGTGATGAGCTCCTGCTTAACTCCTGATCCCGTGATTTTTTTTCCATTAGGCCTCACTACCTTCCTCTTTTAAAACAAAATCTGTCAAGGATCATATATGATCAGAAGCTGAATCAGTATCCATCAAACTAAAGGTTGATAATGCCCTGTGAATTGATGCCGTAATCAGTCAGTGGTATTTATTGAGCGCTTTCTGTGTGCAGTTCACCGCATTAAGCACTTGACACTGTACAGACAATCCTTTCTGATCATTTAACTCTTAATTCTGCTTTAGAGCCTGAATTATCTAAAATGATGGCATACACCTCCCTAACTCCACTGGTAATTACTAGCCCTATATGGCACTGTAGCTTTGTGGGATGGAAGCAGAAGAGGACTCCAACAATAATTATGAACCTGTACCCCTATTAACAACATCAATTGGAAAAGAAATTTCCCTTGGGTGAAGTTATCATTTATCCATGTCCATATTTGAAAGACTAATATGTACTGCCATAGCTTTCGGGAAGATCTAGAGGAAAAACCATCCCTAAACTGCAAGCATTAGACAGACTATAATCCCAAGAGATATGACTCATAGAAGGTACCCTGAAAGGTCAATTGATCAATTCTCCTATCTCCAGGCAGATGAATGACTAAATCATCCAGAACAAGTAGCTGTCAATTATTTCCTTGTAGATCTTCAAGCTTGAGTAATTCTTTACCTCCTTGGTAACTCCTTCCAGCTATTTAGTCACCCCAATAGTCACATAGCCTCTTCTGTTTCCTCCGGCTTTATCACCAGGTATTTTGTCTCTATCTTCTCAATAAACACTCCTTCAGAAGCATCAAGTCAGATTCCAAGTCTATTAGAAACACCAAGGCCTAGTGGAAAGAGCACCAACCTAGAAATTAGAAGACCTGGATTTGAATCCCAGCTCTGCCACTTTTCTGTTGGGTGGCCTTGTGCAAGTCACTTAGTCAATCAATCAATCTTATTTATTCAATGTTTACTATGTGCAGAGCACTGTACTAAACATTTGGGACAGTTCACTACAACAGAATTAGCAGATAGGTTCCCTGACCGTAATGAGTTTACTGTCTAGAGGGGGAAACAGATGTTAATATGAACAAATATTTTATGATAAATCATTTAAAGATATACATGTATCTTCATATATCTATATACGTGTGCAGTGGATTTGGGGATAGGGTGTCCAAAAGTCACGGATTGAATTGCTAGAATTCAAAAGGGAGAGCGTGTCAGGGAAAAGAAAAAGAGGGCTTAACTGGGCAAAGTCTCTTGAAGAAGATGTGACCTTAATAATGTCATGAAGATGGAGAGAGTGGTGGTCTGGCATATATGGAGGGGGACAGAGTTCCAGGCTAGGGGGAGGATGTGGGAAAAGGTTCAGCAGTGTGATAGGTAATCGAGACAAAATTTGGGCACCTTGAACTTTGCTTCTCTGTACCTCAATTCCCTTAAAAGCAAAAATAGAGATTAAAGAACTGTTCTTCCTCCTATTTAGCCTGAGAGCCCAATGCAATACAGAGACTGTGTCCAACCTGATTAAACTGTATCTACCCCAGCACTTAGAACAGTGCTTGAAGCATAGTAAGCATTCAATAAATGTCATTATTATTATTATTTTTGTAAGTCATCCCTTAAGTTTTTCTTCCCTAAGCTAGACAACTTCAATTACTTTACATTCCCCGAGGACATACTTTCCAACAATTTAATCATTCTTATCATTCCTCCCTGGATGTGGTCCAAATTTTTTAATCCCTGTTTTTTTCCTAAGTGTGGTGTCCAAAACAGGTCCTAGTTCTCTAGTAAATGTCTGATCAATGTAAAATTACTACCTGGTGATCTAATGTCATACTCTTGTGAACACATTCCAGAACCTTATTGGCAATTTGAAAACAATATGAAAGTACTGGTTCAGATTCCACTTCAGATCAAATGTGATCCTCATGTCTTTTTTTGAAGGGGGGTAATATAGCCTAGTGGAAAAGAGCATGGGATTAGAAGTCACGAGTCTTGTGTTCTAATTCTATTTATGCCACTAACCAGTGAATTAACCTCTACATGACTCAGTTTCTTCATTTGTAAATGATCTGTGTTATCCCTACATATTAGATGGAAAGCCACATGTGGGATAGGGAGAATGCCCGTTCTGATCATCTTGTAACTACTCCAGCACTTAACACAATGATTGGCCCATAGTAAATATTTAATGTTTCATTTTGCATTTTCTATGCCATTATTTTGTACTTGTCTCTTTTGGAGATCTCCCTGTTTTGATAGGATCATTTTTCCAGTTGCCCCCAGTCTTTATGGATACCATCCCCATCTTCTGAATTGTGAGCCCCTCTGCATACTCTCACATCATCTTCAAATTTGATGGTCCTGGCCATCTCATAAAGGTGATCAAAAGGATATTGATTAGAGTCACTCCCAGAACCAGTTTGTGTGACATCACTCAATATGTCCCCACAAATTGACGCTGACCCAGTGATGAATAGCCTTTTAGCATGAGACCCCTGAGATACCTGTGGACCTGCCTAGCAGGAATATGATCAAGATCATATTATTCCCAGTTTGTCAATGAATATGTTATGTAGAATGGAATTAAAAGCCTAGATAGATTATGCTTCTCCCATATCCATCCCTCTTTTCTACCATAAGAGGAGATTAAATGTGTCTGGCATAATTTGATCTTCACAGAGTGAATCAATCACTTGATCATTTATTTGAATATCTTCTGTGGGATTAGTGTTAAACCAGTTCTTATTCTTAGGGACTTCCCTGTTCCCTTTGTAGGTAATGGGTGCACTTGCCTTTTACCAAGCTTCGAGGACTTCTTATCCTCCATAACTTGTAAAAAAAAAAAGCTAATAGCTCTGCAATAGCATTCTTTAATTCCTTAAGTACTCCTCTGATCTCAATACATCCAGGTTTCTAATTGCCTTTTAACAGATTTTTCCTCTGGTTCAGTTTGACTTCCCATCCATCTATCCCAAGTAGAGATCATCAATTTGATTCCTTTCAAAAAGAAATCAATCAAACAAAATATAAAGAGCCCTCTTGTTTTTCAGTCATTTGTTCTCACCTTTCATTTCCTGTCCACTAGGGGAGGAACTCTTTTCCTTGGTTCTCTTCCTTTAGCCTAACGTAACAGCTTGATTTTTGTTACCATCTGTTGTTAGCTTTGTCTCGTGGTAGTTCCATCACCTTTTCAGTTTTCAAAATTACATTTTTGCCTATAACTATATATGTAGGAGAGGAGAGGCAAATATGTATATTTGCCTGTATATATATTACATAGGTGTGCAATATTTATGCAATTTATTTTTGAACTTCTTTAGTCATCAGGTTTAATTTTTCACCATTAAAAAAAAATTGTTTTTTTTTTTACATATGCCTTCAGATCTGCCAAGATAATTGGTTTAATGGAATTATCTTATTTCTTTTCTTTCTTTCTTTCTTTCCTCTCCGTTAGATTGCAAGCTCCCCCACTAGACTATAAAATCTTGAGGACACAGATTGTGTCTTCTCTATTGTACTCTCACAAGTGTTTAGTACAGTGCACTGAAGCCAGTTGGTGCTCAATACATACCATTGGTTAGTTGATTGATTGACTGAATGACTGATTTTCTTGGGCCAATTTTGTTCCTGAACCTGCAGAACCATCTTAGGCTTGATGGAAATACAGGGCTAAGCAGTTATCCTGTAAACTGGATAGTCTATTGACCAATGTGGTTAAGATGAATTTTTACCTTGAATTTAACTGCTTAGGCTATCTAGGTAGTTGCTCAAGTTTTCTTTTTTCTTTGGCCATATAGATGCAGAATCTGTGCTAGGAAAGGTTAATCCCCTCTGGGAACCCTGTGTTGCATTCATTTCATTCATTAATTCATTAAATAGTATGTTTTGAATGCCACTGAGCACTGTACTAAATACTGGAGAAGAATACAATGGAGCTAAATTTAGACATGGTCCTGGCCCTCACTGGAGCTCAAAATTTAAGAATAAAGGGGGTGGGGGCAGGGGTATAACAGATATATAAGGAAAGACTGAAAGAACCAAATACCGTAATCAGGCATCAGGGACCATGAAAATAATTAGAGCAAGTGTAAGCTACCAATAAGGGAGCTGTTTTCAGACTTGGCATTGTTGCATCAGGGAAGACAGGAGGTTGTACTTTCTTGGCATTTCAAATGTTACAGTTTCTCCTTGGACAGGACAAGCCCCTGTTGAGTTAGTAGGAAGAGAGGGGAGGCTGTATATCTTCTATACCTCTTATGCCTATACAAAATGAAAGTAGTATCATATCTTGTCTCTGTGGCTTCAGTGATGATGTGTTAAGGATAACTAAAGACATACTCAGTTGAAGAAATACTTATCGCAACCCAGTTATTATCATTGCTCATTCAGCTCTGTGGATGTACACAGAGCTTTGTAATCTAGCACTTAGTATGCACTTAAATCAGATCCTGGCTGATGATCTAAACTGTGTATTTTCTTTCCACTGCAAAATGCCCATAAGTGAAAAGGGTGGGGGAGTTGGGTAATTTGGGCACAGCACTCGGATGAGACACATTCAGCATCAATGTTCCAATCAAACGTTTGGCTCCACTCCTTTGGATGCTATTTGTTCTCCTCCCACTGCTGAATGTCAGCATAGGAAAGCCTGTTCTTAAAGAGAAGAGAGATAAAGATCATAGAGATAAACAGGGAAGGCAGAATCACTCCTAGATTAGCTTACTGTCACTCAAACAGTCAATCGCAGTGACTTCATTAATTGTGCACATTAGTCATAACATTTCTGTAATTGCTACTTTTGTGTGTGCTTCACTCAGACCTGGAACTTGCAGAGAGGGAGAAGTGATTGAATCATTCAATCGATCAGTCAAATCAATCGATTGTATTTTTTGAGCACCTAGTGTGTGCAGAGTGCTGCAATCAATCAATAAATCATAATTATTGAGCTCTTACTGTGCAGAGCACTGTACTATGTGCTTTGGAAAGTACAATATGACAGTTGGTAGAAAATTTCCTGCCCATAATGAGTTTACAGTGTAGGCAGAGAGACAGACATATTAATATAAATAAATTGGGGCTATGTACATAAGTACTGTGGGGCTGAGGGAGGGGTGAATATAGGGTGCAAATCCAAGTGCAAGGGAAAAGCAGAAGGTATTTATTAAATGCTTACTACGTGCTGTATTGAGCTGTCAGTAGATTTAAGCTAATCAGATTGGACACAGTCCATGTCCCACATAAGGCTCACGGTCTTAATCCTCATTTTACAAATGAGGTAACTGAGGTGTAGAGTGAAGTGACTTGCCCAGGATCACAAAGCAGAGAAGCTCAGTGTCGGCAGGGAATGTGTTTATTGTTATACTGTACTCTCCCAAGCACTTAGTTTGGTGCTTTGCACACAGGAAGTTCTCCATAAATACGATTAAATGAATGAAGTGGAAGAGAACCCAGGTCCATCTCACTCCCAGGCCTGTGCTCTATCTACCAGGCCATGCCCCTTCTCTCCTCACAGCTCTGAAGATCTTGGTCAACATTCAAGATCCACATTTGAACCCTGCATTTAAGCATGTCCCAAATCTTTTGTCCCTTTCCCCTCAACTCTGCTGAAGTCCTGTCAACTGTGCTATTTATGGCTCAAGATCCAGCCCACTGCACTGCCTTTGGCCTGATCCCAACCAAACATCTCCAGTCATTTTTCCCTGTGCAACTACAGAGGGGAAGCATCTTGCAAAACATGGTCCCTTAGAAGGAAGTCAGACAAGATGCTATTCTCTCTGCTCTTCAGAGTATTCCAGAGGACTCCTGGTTGGTGATAGATCTCAAATCTTCAATCAATCAACCAGTCAGTGAGATTTTTTGAGTGTTTTCTATTAACAGAGCACTGTACTAAGTGCCTTGAAGAGTACAATACAGTAGAATTGGTAGACACAATCCCTGTCCATAAGGAGTTACAGACTAGAAAGGGAGACAGATATTGAAATAAGGTACACCTTGAGGAAATGGCTGGATAAAACGATAAGTGCTCTTGGTGAGGGTAGGGTGAATATTAAGTGATTAATCAATCCATCAGTAGTATATATTGAGTGCTTAGTACGTTCAGAGCACTATACTAAGTGCTTTGAAGAGTACAGTATGACAAAATTAGCAGACATGTTCCCTGCCCATAATGAGCTTTCAGTCTATTCATTGCTTCACTCAATCATATTTATTGAGTGCTACTGTGGGCATAGCACTGTACTAAGCACTTGGAAAGTACAAAACAACAATAAAGAGAGACAATCCCTACCCATACAGGGCTTAGAGTCTAGAAGGCAGGAGACAGACATCAGTGCAAGTAAACAGGCAAGCAATAATAATAATTATGATACTTGTTAAACACTTCCTATGTGTCAAGCACTGTTCTAAGCACCAGAGTAGACACAAGGTAATCAGGTTGTCCCATGTGGGGCTCACAGTCCTAATCTCTATTGTACAAATGAGGTAACTGAGGCACAGAGAAGTGCCTTGCCTGAGGTCACACAGGAGACAAGTGGTGGAGCCAGGATTAGAACCCGCATCCTCTGACTCCCAAGCACTGCTCTTGCTTCTAGGCCATGCTGCTTCGGGAATGCAGAAGGGAGAGAAATTAGGGAAAATAAGGTCTTAATTGGGGAAGGCCTCTTGGAGGAGATGTGATTTTAGTAAGGCTTTGAAAGTGGGGAGAGTGGTGGTCTGTCATATTTGAATGGGGAAGTAGTCCCAGATTAGAGGGAGGTCATGGGCAAGGGGTTGGCAGCAATAATAATAATAATGAAGATGATGGTATTTGTTAAGCTTTTACTATGTGCCAAGCACTATTCTATGCTCTGGGGTAGATACTAGGTAATCATTTTGCCCCACATGGGGCTCACAGTCTTCATCCCCTTTTAACAAATGGGGTAACTGAGGTACAGACAAGTTAAGTGAATTGCCCAAAGTCACACAGCTGACAAGTGGCAGAGCTGGGTTTTGAACCCATGACCTCTGACTCCCAAGCCCATGCTCTTCTCACTAAGCCATTCTTCTTCTAAATAGACAAGATCAAGGTACAGTGAGTAGGTTGGCATTATAGGAGCAAAATGTGAAGGTTCGGTTGTAGTAGATCAGCAAGATAAGGTATGAGGGGGAGAACTGATTGAGTGCCTTAAAGCCAATGGTCAGGAGTTTCCGTTTGACCCTGAAGTGGATGGGCAACCATTGGAGGTTTTCAAGGAATAGGGAGACAAGGATTGAATCTTTATTGGAGACAGTGCATTTCTATAATTTATTTTAATGTCTTTCTCCCTCTCTAGTCTATAAGTTCCCTGTGGGCCGAGAACATGTCTAGTAACTCTATTGTATTGTACTCTCCAAGTGCTTAATGCCCTCACTTCCACCAAACTGATTCTCTTCCCCTCTTCAAATCCCTACTTAAAACTCATCTCCTCCAAGAGGCCTTCCCAGACTGAGCTCCCCTTCTCCCTCTACTCCCTCTACTGCCCCCCCCTTCACCTCTCCGCAGCTAAACCCTCTTTTCCCCCCATTTCCCTCTGCTCCTCCCCCCTCCCTTCCCATCCCCTCAGCACTCTACTCGTCTGCTCAATTGTATATATTTTCTTTACCCTGTTTATTTTGTTAATGAAATGTACATCACCTTGATTCTATTTAGTTGCCATTGTTTTTACGAGATGTTCTTCCCCTTGAATCTATTTATTGCCACTGTGTTCGTCTGCCTATCTCCCCCGATTAGACTGTAAGCCCATCAAACGGCAGGGACCGTCTCTATCTGTTGCCGACTTGTTCATTCCAAACACTTAGTACAGTGCTCTGCACATAGTAAGTGCTCAATAAATACTATTGAATAATAAATACCATTAACTGATCTTTTGCATCATATTTGTTAAACGTTTACTATGTTCCAGGTACTGTACTAAGCACTGGGGTGGATGTAAGCTAATCCAGCTGGACACAGTCCCAGTTCCATGTGGGGTTCACAGTCTCAATCCCCATTTTACAGATGAGCTAATTGAGGCCCAGAGAAGTTAAGTGACTTGCCCAAGGTCACACACCCAAATTGTGGTGGAGGCAGGATTAGACCCACGTCCTTCTGACTCCCAGGCTGTTCTAGCTACTAGGTGATGCTGCTTCTCTAGATTGACTGACGATCTATGCATCTAGCTATTAACATGTGGACAGGGACTTAATTGTTGTTTCTATTCATTTCTTCATGGCCTGCTGGGTTTGAGTTTCAGGCTAAGATAAGCATGGATTTTTTTTTTTTTGCTTGTAGCAAAACTTGGACCATCCTCCCTTCTCTCTCCCAAATCTACCTGGAAACTTCAGGAACCCCATACAATAACTCACAAGGGAGCACTCCCACCAGCACATTGAATGAATGGTGTGCAGGCCATTCACAGTGAGCAGGGAACGATGGCAATGCTGGGAACTCAGCAGGGTTGCTTAGGCCTTTTGCAGACTTCAGCAGAGAATAACAAAAGTGCATAAGTAAGGCTGGCTTTGCTCTTTTCTATTGTTCACCCCATTCAACTAGGGACCATTATTTCCAGATTCTTAGGCTCTCTCCAGGCCTCTCTGGAGGATGGGAATTAGCTTCCCTGAAATGGGAAGATTCCTTTTCTAAGGGCCACAAGAAAAAGTGAGAACGTGAAAGTTGCAGCTGGGACTTCGCATAGTTAAAAGATGTTATTGGACAAGGTGACTGTACTCTCCTAAAAACCCGTCAAAATATCTGTCACCTGTAACAACACTGGAGAAGAAAGGGCCCCTCGTTATCAGAGATGCAGAGAAAAGGAAAGGGTTAAATGAAGTAAAAACAATTGCACTTCAAGTCAAAAGGGCAAATTCTAATTTCATTTATACCTCCATGTTTTGCCATGACTTTTAACAGGTGAAGGTATTATTTAATAGAAAATATTTGGGACTTTTGATGCTATATGAAGACTTGCAGATAAATCAGCTTTACAGTAGCACGCGGAATGTTTAAGCCCCACAGTCATCTTTTTATGGTACCAATATTGCACCCTGAACAGAATGTTTTCTGCTGGTATTTTTAATAAATGTTGGTGGTGTAATATGCGCTTTGGATATTTGCTGCATTCCCTGAGGAATTGCTCAAATATCTAAAGCTAGTGAAGAGACAGTAATACTAGAATTGATTTGTAATGGTCCAAACCATACGCAGTAAACTGGATAATTGAATTGTTCACATTCTAAACATTCATCTTAACCCCTCGGGGAGAGGATAATAATAGTTTAAATTTTTAAACTTCATAAAAAAATATCTAATCAAGGGGGAAGCAATAACTAGTTAACATCAGCAATTGGGAAACCCATCGCAAACAGTCCTCAAAAGAAAAAAAGAAGGCAGATTGTTCAGTTCTTGCTTCTACTGAGACAAAAACATGTTCACTGTTTACCAGATAGTATTATATTTTTCCCAACATCCGGTCTCCATTTCTCTATATTTCCCTCTTGCTTTCCTGCTTTCTTTCTTTCAATTTTCTAAAAATCTGCTAGGGTAAAAACTTAATTCCAAGCTAAAGAGGCTGCAAAAAAATAATTGGGAGTGAAATCTGGTAACTATGAGACGTATATTGACATTTTTAATTGTTGAGGCCATGTAATTGGTGCTTTATCTTTTCTCAAATAATAGCTTTGGTAATAGTCCTCACACCCAAAGCACTATTGTTCATTGTGGGAAGGAAACATGTCTACCAACTTGGTGGTACTGTACTCCCCAAGCAGTATTGCACTCTCCCAAGCACTTATTTATACAGTGCTCTAAGCCAAGTAAGCACTCAATAAATACCATTGATGATGATTGATGATTTCCAGAGAGGGTACAGTGTTCTCTGCTGAATAATTTGATCTAAGCACTTAAAATGAGTGAAGTGTTCTGTGAATACAGTAAAATCTGAGAGAAAGCTAGAGAGAAAGTGTGTGAACAGCTGGTCCAGCACTTATCTGTTACAGTGCTTAGAACAGTGCTTGACACATGCTAAGTATGTAACAAATACCATAAAACTATGACTGATAGTATATTATGTAATGAAAGCAGAAAAATCATCCAATTTTTGCGCCCATATGTAGATTGTCCTTTGAAATGCTAATGTTTACCATCTACAAAGGCTGTCATCATTTTCTTACCTCTACATTGCTATCCAACTTTCCTTTTTCTGCATGCCAGATTGATCTGTCTATGCAATTGTTTCCCACAGTCCACTCCTATAACGTATTAGTTGAGAGCATATTTCACTCTGTCTTTAAAAATGATTGCTCTGCTCTCCTGGCTTGCATGTACCCTATTTAAGCTTCCCACAGCAACTACTTTGATATAGTGCTGTCATCCTTTCTCACATTTCTCATCTAGCAAATCTATGTTATGATGTGTGTTTTCTTAAGGCTAATAGATGGATTGTGTTCCAAGACCTCGATGTTGGTGATCCTCTGTTGCCATTTGATAGTGTCTGTGATTTCTAGGTGACTCTAATGGAAATGCTAAAGAAATCATATGAGCCTTCTGTGGTAGTCCTGGTCTCACACCTCTACAGAAGTGTGGCCACTACAACTTTGTAGAACTTAAAAGACCCTTAGTATCATATGATCATATCTAATTCTGGCTTTGCCACTTCTCTGCTGTGTGACTTTGGGCAAGTCACTAAACATCTCTGTGCCTCAGTTACCTCATCTGTAAAATGGGGATTAAGACCATGAGCTCCACTTGGACAACCCGATTACCTTGTTTCTACCCCAGGGCTTAGAACAGTGCTTGGCTCATAGTAAGTGCTTAACAAATACCATCATCATTATTATTGTTACATGAAGGTTCAAGCTTTATTATCAGAAGACATGCCTTTCATTTTAATTGATTTTCTACTTGTCCAACCATACACTGCTGTAAAGTCAACCTACTGGAAGCAGAAATTGGTGACAGTGCCCCTCCTAGTTTGTCAATGGAATAATTTGATTATCTGCATGGTTTTCCCGGTGCTCCCTGCTACATAACCACCCCTTTTTACCTGTTCATGGCACTGGGTTGACTCTGCAAATCAATTGATTGTCTTCACATCTTCTGGCATGAAAAATGCCTCCAGAGCCAAGCCACCAAAATCGAACAATTCCTCAATGACTGACTCAAAGATTTTGTATGATGGTCCCAGAGTTGAAATAGTTTCATCTGGATTGAAAGTGCATTATTGCACTTGCTTCTATTAAGACTGTGAGCCCCATGTAGGACAGGGACTGTGTTCAATCTGATTACCTTGTGTCTACCCCAGAGCTTAGAGCACTGCTTTGCACTTGGAAAATGCTTAACAAATACCACAATTATTATTATTATTATTGCTATTAGGTTCTATGTCACATCCTCAGGCAATGCAGCACAGAGAAGATTAGCTAGGACTGGACATTCTCAATCATGGTTTTCTCCATTGATGTGAGGAAGAGGTCAGACAGGACAACTTCTACTCTGTTTCTTGAAGGCAGATACCATAACTTCTTTTTAAATTGTATTTTTCCAAGTGCAAAATACAGTTTTCCACACAATGGGTGTTCAGTAACTACTGATGATGATGATAAAATCATACAGTCACACACAAAAGAATGGCTTTGATAGCCATCAGTTTGAATTTTTGCAAGAGAAGAAAACTGTTCTATTTAGCAGATTTAGATGGTTATGCCTATGCAATAGCAGGGTCTAGGGAGAGGGATGGATTTTGTAGCACTCCAGGATTCAAGAGGAACATGACTGACAGGGACAAGGGTTCTTTTGTGCAGATTCTTGGCCCTGAAATCTTAGCATTAAGGCTCATCCACTATTCAAAATGGGAAACTCCATCACCTGAGTGGGAATATGAGAACTGAATAGCTGCATAAGCTTTCTGGGCAGGAAAGTTCTGGAAGCATTAGAAGAGATTTCTGAAGGATATTTGGTTATCTGTTTGGGGAGCTTTTTTCTTTGAATGTGTATGACTTTTTTTAAGTTTTCCAAAGCTCTTTTACATCACTTATCACACCAATATCAATGCTCACAACATCCCTATAAGGTATGGAGAAGCAGGCATTCTAATGTCCAGTTTACAATGAAGACCCTGGGACATAATCAAGTGATCAATCAATGATATTTATTGAGTGCTTACTAAGAGCAGAGCATTATACTAAGCACTATGGAGAGTTCAGTACAACAGAGTAGACTCTTCCAACAAGTGTAGAATCAGCGTGGTGCAGTGGAAAGACCCCGGGCTTGGGAGTCAGAGGTCATGGGTTCGAATCCCAGCTCTTCCACTTGTCAGCTGTGTGACTGTGGGCAAGTCCCTTAACTTCTCTGTGCCTCAGTTACCTCATCTGTAAAATGGGGGTTAAGACTGTGAGCCTCATGTGGGACAACCAGATTACCCTGTATCTACTCCAGCACTTAGAACAGTGCTCTGCACATAGTAAGCGCTTAATAAATACAAACATTAAATCTAGAGATGAAAACAGGCATTTATATGAATAAATAAATTACAGATATGTATGTAAGAGCTGTGGGGTGAATATCAAGAGCTCAAAGAGTACAGATCCAAGGGCATAGATGATATAGAAGGGAGAGGAAGTTAGGGAAAAGAGGGTTTAATCAGGGAAGGCCTCTTGGAGGCGATGTGACCTTAATGAGGCTTTGAAGGTGCAGAAGGTATGGTAGAGGGCAGGGAGTTCCAGGCCAGGGGGAATGTGGGAAAGGTGTTGGCAGTGAGATAGATGAAATCAGGGCACAGTGAGCAAGCTAGTGCTAGAGGAGTGAAATGTGAGAACTGGGCTGTAGTGAGAAATCAGTGAGGTAAGGTAGGAGGGGGATAATGGAGTGAGTGCTTTGAAGCCAAGGGTAAGGAGATTCTGTTTTGTGCTGAGGTGGGTGGGCTACTACTGAAGGTTCTTGAATGAGGAGATGTAGACTAAGTGTTTTTTTAGGAAAATGATCCAGGCAGCAGCATGAAATATAGACTGGTGTTGAGAGAGACAGGAGGCAGGGAAGTCAGGCAGGAGGTAGATGCAGTAGTCAAGGCAAGTTCAGTCATACAAGAGGTCAGAGGTCATGCTAGGTCAGTGGCAGTTCCAGGACTAGGACACAGAGCTCCTGATTCTCCTTCCCCTAGACTACACTATCTTCCTATATAAAATTTGCTTAATAAAAGAGCGGAAACTTCACTATTACGACCAATTTAAACAGCTCTGCTGAGACTCGAACAGATCATTTCCAAATCTTCTGATCATCCCTTGCACATTCAATTTCAGCACATGGCAGGAGGAGATTCCCAACAATGAACCCTTGGAAAAGCAGTCAGGTCACCTGCATTGAGGCAATGGTGGTCTCACAAATGCACCACAGCTGGTTAGGTTATGTGAGAAGAATGAAGAGTAGCAAGGGTTCCCAAGCAACAGCTGCTGAAATACAAATTGGAAGGACAAAATAAAGGTTTTAAAAACCCACGAGGTACAGTTTCAAACAATGTGATAAAACGGTGGACTGCTGGGAGACAACAGCAGACAGATCAGTGCGGCAGATAGAAATCAGAAGAATCAGTGATATTTATCGATCATTTGCTCCATGGTGAGCACTTGGAAGAGCAAAATAGAGTGAGAATAATAGAGTAATGATTGCTCTCCTTGAGCAGAGGCTTCAGGAAGATCCCCCAAGGATCAAATGGAATGCCTTTACTTTTTGTATACTAGATCCAGTCCCTTTGACTGGGCACTCCACATTGGCACAGAAGCCTGGTATCCCCAGGCATAGAGAAGCAGCGTGACTTAGTGGAAAGAGCAGGCTTGGGAGTCAGAGGACATGGGTTCTAATCCCAGCTCTGCCACTTGTCTGCTATGAGACCTTGGGTAAGCCACTTAACTTCTCTGGGCCTCAGTTAACTCATCTGTAAAATGGGGATGAAGACTGTGAGCCCCACATGGGACAACCTGATTACCTTGTAACTACCCCCAGAATTTAGAGCAGTGCTTGGCACATAGTAAGTGCTTAACATATATCACAATTATTATTATTGTTGTTACACTGGCCTGTTAGCTAGGAGCAGACTTGGTCCTTCTCTATCCCTAGTCTGAGATCACGGTTTGGGAGCAGGAAGTGAGTCAACCCCAGTAGTTTTATCAGATACTTCTGCTGTCATAACTTAAGGAGGGGCTCAGAGTTCACTCTGGGGTCAGAGGAAAAGCAAAAGAGAAGACAAGAGAAGCAGTGTGGCCTAATGGATAGAGCACATGCCTGGAGGCAGAAGGACCTGGGTTCTAATTCTGGCTCTACTGCTTGACCTTGGGCAAGCCACCTCACTCATCCGTGCCTCAGTTTCCCATCTGTAAAATGTGAGCCCCATGTGGGCCATGGTCTGTGTCCAACCTGATTAGCTGGAATCTAACCCAGTGCTTAGTACAGTAACAAACACCATACAAAAATTTACATGCCTATTTCCAGAGGAACAGTTTTCTATTTCCAACCAATAAAAGAACTATATCTGAAATGGCAAGAGAAATATAGAGAGCCTCATTTAATATGAATTATCATTTCCTTCCACAGTACTTTTCAATATGATGTTTTTGCAATGAAGCAAGATATTTCCAAAGTTGTGCAAGCTCATAGCTTTTGGAAACTGAATATTTCAGTATCAACAAAATAACACTTCTATGAGAAAAATAAGAAACTTCAACTTTGGGTCAAGAAATTCAAAACTTGTGGTAGGCCAAATATCCGGAAGCAAAATGAGTAGAGAATGAACACAGTAATTGGCTAATTTCAGGCTTATATTAACTTGAAAAAAATTATCTTATTATTGAAAAGTGGAATTATTTTGCTTGAGTTTTGCTAGAAAAATCTCCACTCTACCTTGTTAGCATAGATGTGGCTTTGGAGACTTGATAATTATTCTTATTACTAGGACAAAATTCTAGCACTTTGTGTTACAATTTCCTTTTTTTTCTTTTTTTTAAAAATCGATGCTGTTTTAAACCTATCACTGAAAAGAATAGATGTTTAATTATAGGTTCTCTCTTATCTCTCGCCTTTGGTTCTTGTGAAATATGAAATTAATTGATCCCAGAAGCCCAGTAATTGGAGAATGATGACTTTTCATCATTTCAAACCACCACTGACAGAATAATTTTGGGGGTGAGCAATTTAATTCTCCTATTCTCTTACCTTACCAGTAGTTCATTCTTCTTGATGCCCATCTAGAAACAGAATGAAATTACTTTGTACTTTTGTCCATTTAGAAGGGTATCATTGTTGTTATGTAAGGGGCCAGAATTGAAGGCAAGTCAAGCAAAGAATCCAAGGTGGAAAGTTTCCCTAAGGAAAGTATTATCTGCTGATTGAAACCTCTTAGACTGGAGCTCTTCGGGTACAGGGAAGTGAATTTGATCAACAAGGACAAATAATCCAAAAATAGCATTTTGGCCAGAATATTCCAGATAATTGCTTCTGTGATATGACTCAAAGTGATAATTGTAATAATAATTTATTAAGCACTTACTATGTGCCAGGAACTGCACTAAACCCTGGGGTAGGCAGAAGCTAATCAGGTTGGACACATTCCCTATCCCAAGTGGGACTCACGGTCCTACTTTCCATTTTACAAATGGGGTAACTGAGGCACAGAGAAGTGAAGTGACTTGTCCAAAGTCACACAGCAGATAAGAGACGAGGCCCGAATTAGAACCCATGACCTTTGGAGTCCCAGGCCCTTGGTCTACCCATTATGCCATACTGCTTCCCCATGTGACTGGTTAGATGAGTAGCCCATAAGGAATTAAGACTATTTCTACCACAGCCCCAAATTGGGTTTGCGTGGAGCGTTAATGTTTTTCTTCAGTAGAAAGAATGGGGCAACATGGGGCAACCAAACCTTCAGCTTCTAACTATAGGAAAGGATGTTCAGTTAGATGCAGCCAACTCTAGACTCTAGACTGTAAGCTCACTTTGGGCAGGCAATGTGTCTATTGTGTACTCTCCCAAGTGCTTAGTACAGTGCTCTGCACACAGTAAGCACTCAATAAATAAGACTGACTGACTGACAACACTGGCAGACAAGTATTTCTCTAGCAGCTCACTTTAGGAATCCTTATGTCAGCATATTGACCTAACAAAAAAGCAAATCCCTCAAGACTGTAAGCTTGTCTTTAGACTATAAGCTCATCTCTAGACTGTAAGCTCAATGTGGGTATGGAATGTGTCTTTTTATTGTTCATTCATTCAATCATATTTATTGAGCACTTAGTGTATGCAGAGCACTGTACTAAGCGCTTGGGAAAATACAACACAACAATAAGCAGTGACATTCCCTGCCCACAACAAGTTTACAGTCTAGAGGGCAGGGATTGTTATAATGTACTCTCCCAAGTGCTTAGTACAGTGTTCTGCATGCAGTAAGCACTCAATAAATGCAATTGAATGAATGAAAATCCCTCCATCCCAGACCCTTTATCCCTCAGCCAGTCTCTGTCCTCAGACTTCACTGTGGTGGGATTGACTCTATAAAGCAGAACCTTAGACAATCTCTGAATCAACTGTCAATCAGGGTCAGTCTCAGACCAATGAATATCTATATCACGACTCTGCTGCCTTGTCTCACCAAGCCAAAACTAATGTTCTTGGGACCAAGAACACTTAAGTAGAGCTTAATTTGGGCCCCAAGTCCCCAGGTTCCACTCTTTTTGTTAGATTGATATTTACAGGCTTCAAGAGAAGATAAGCTCTACTAAGATTCTTTATATTTGTCCACAAGCATAATATACATTTGTATATATATATTTTCTACCAAAGCAGAGCAGCATTCTCAAAGATCAACTGTGTTAATTAAGCAAGAAAAAGCACTGTGTTCTGTTCTTCCTAAAACTTCACAGTCTATCCTCATAGCTTAGCCCAATGTGGTGCTCATTTAATACTTTTGATTGCCACCCTTGTCAATCAAGTATTTTATTTTATTCCTTTGATCAGCACTTTTACATATATACATACATTTGTTTTATTTTTATTTGGATTTTATTTTGTAAATTCAAATACTTATTCCATTATTTTGTCTGGAGACGCTTAAGCTACTTCCTGTTATATTCTTCCATACACACTATTTATAAATCATTTTTATCTCTCTGTCTCCCATTTAGATTGTATACTCTTAGAAAGAGGGAACATGTGTCATCCAACTTCTGTAGTCTTTTCCCAAGAACTTAGTATAGTTCTTCATATTCAGTAGGTGCTGGACAAATACCACTAATTGACTGATTTATTAATTAGTGACTGAGTCTGCACAAGCAAGGCATAGTTTTGAAAAAACTTTTTCCCCCCAGTTTTGGTTATTGACAAGAAAGCACACTGTGCAAATCTATCCCTCGGGCCCAGATAAACTTCTGGGTGCGGACAGGGATAGTATTATTATTAGTAGTAGGAGGAGTAGAATTCGTTAAGTGCTTACTTGCTATGTGGTAAAAACACTGTAGTAAACACTGGGGTAGAATTGAGATAATCAGATCCCACATGGGACTCAAGAATCCAAGTAAAAGGGAGACCAGGTATTGAATCCCCATTTTGCAGATGAGAGAGATGAGGCCCAGAGAGGTTAAGTGACTTGCTCAAGATCACACAGCCCTCAAAATGGCAGAGGCAGGATTAGAACCCAGGTCTTCTGACTCCCAGGCCCGTGCTCTTTCCACAAAGCCACACTGCTGCCCTAACATCGTTTGTGAGCAGAAATAGCATGTGTGGAACCATTTTCCTTTAATGCTGCCTCAGAACCCACCAATTACACAGAAAATCCAAATCATAGCCCTGTGGGGTTGCCACCAACTGATAGTTTCTGAGCCTGCCTTGAGGCTACAGAAGGCACTAACCAAGTGGGGTCCAGATCGAGGGAGTTTACTTCTGAGTTTTTTAAGTTAATTTTTTTAACAATCCACAGAGATCAAATACTTAAACATGCCATCCAATCATCTGAGCTGCTACACTGAAATGATGACAAAGGACTGGAGAAATAAATATCAATAATCATTCTATTTCTGTGACTCCCTGGTTCCTCTATGACTCCAGCTACCATCATAGGCTACTTTTCCCAGCAGGAATTTCCCTCTATATCACCTTTCTCCTCCACCCTTGTCTCCATGAAAGGTTGATCAAGTCAATGTTCCTATTTTCGGGATAAATTCATCAACGAACGAAATATGAAATGACTGGCTCAGAGCCTAGAGGAAGTTAGTGATAGTGACAGGAATGAAAGCCAGGAGTCTGTTAACTAGTTATTGATTGGAGTAATGGAACTTTGTCCTTCTCTTGGCTCGGGAATTATCTGGCATTGTCCAAGACTGCAGAGGCCATGTGAATTTTGAATAGGAATTTTTTAGTAGCCCAAATGTATTTGGAAATCTGATACTGGAGTTTCCTTCTTGCATTTGCACAACCTGGGCTGTGATGATGGATCCTGTTCTAGGTCTTTCATCTTGTGGCAAAGAACTCTAAAAAGTATGATTGACCTAAAGGTACTTGCCTGGTCTTCTTGGCTTTGTAGCCAATCAATGGCATTTACTGAGTAATTATTGTGTGCAGAACACTTTACTAAGACCAAGGAGAGGTACAAAAGAGCAGATAGACTTGAACTCTGTTTTCCTGAAGCTTACAACCTAGCTGAGAGAACTTACCCAATTGGGCCCCCAGTAAATGTTTTGACACTATATACTGTCCCAAACTCTTCATAGAGTGCTCTGCACTCATTAGAACCTCAATAAATACAACTGATTGATTGATCAGACCCTCTCACATGACAGTAAAGCTGAAACTGGTTCATTTAGAAACCCATTTGAGAAGAAGGATGGCATAATGGAAAGAATACGGGCCCAGGAGTCAGACAACCTGAGTTCTAAATCCGGCTCCACCACTTACCTGTTTCGTAACCATGGGTAAGTCAATTAACTTCTCTCTGCCACATTTTCCTCATCTGTAAAATGGGAATTCAATTATCTGGCTTAGCCAGAGAGAATAACAGGACTAGAGATCCCTCTTCTGTAAAATGGAAGTTGTAAAAGGATTTTACTGCATTTTGTGATCTTATCCAATACTATCTTGGATACTCTCCAGTACTATAACTGATTGATGCTATTATTCATGTGAGTCCTATGTGGAACAGGGATTGTAACCAAACTAATAAGCTTGGATCTACCCCAGTGCTTAAAGCAATGCTTGACACATAGTAATCACTTGGCAAACAACATAAAATGAACAAATAAGGCAACGGAAAAGAGAACTAGATGGAATAGGCTTGTAGGGGACAGCAATTCCAAAATGACCCAGGAGATTGAAATACAAAAGGGAAAGGAAACCAAAAATAAGCTTCTGAGACAAATCAAGAGTGGCAGGTGTTCTGGGACCTCTTCTGACAAACTCTGAACAACATCAGCAATAAGGAAGATCTAACGACTACAGAAAACAGTCTGTAACTGAATTACAGCCTGGGTGTGCCAATGCAAAGCACACTTGCTAACAGTAAAAGACCCATTTTTATGAATATCAGTTACTGGTTAGATTTATGCACAATAAAATTCTGCCTTTGACAGGTCTTTAGTACTTTGCATTTTAGTTTGCACAGGAACCTGATAATTCTTCTCAATAGTCTATTCTGCTACCAGTGCTTTTAATCAGCAATAACAAAACCCTATGTGTCAGCATTTATTGTCCTTGTTTCCTTATATATATTTAAAATGAATTGTGCATTAGTGAAAGGAATCGGCTTGACAGCCCTTCTGCAAGCTCTTGGTTTGTGCCTGAACAGATGCCTTTAGTTTGCTCCACTGAAGTTGTCTAGTTAACCATTCTTTCTAAAAGCAAGCTCCAAAGCCATTCCACCATTAGAAAACCATCATTGCTGTCTCATCTATAAGTGTTTATTCAACTTTCTCACTACATAAATGGTATTTGGAAGGTGGGGAAAAACATGGGCCCAAGTGTATAGAGTCCCTTTGAATGACAACATCTTTCTGTCCTTATCTTTAATGTTCCTTGCCCCGAGCTCCATATTATGTAGCCTGGACCAGAGCATTTCTCCCCTTCTACCTGATCCATCTAGGACCAACCTTATGCTACCAAATACCTCATCTAACAGTTATCCCACTTACATTTTTATTGCCTAAAAGTGGATCTTGGAAGGACTTTCTCCACTTTGCTTAGGTCAATGCTTAGCACACAGTAAATACTGTCAAAACAAATATAGCCAAGAGCATCCCTACTGGAGAGAGTTGATACAGTTCCCGAACAAAGGGCTGAATAACATTTCCATTTTTTTAAGTGGTATTTGTTAAGCGCTTACTGTGTCCAAGGAACTGTACTAAGCCCTGGGGTAGATACCAGCTAATCCAGTTGGACACAGTCCATGTCCCACATAAGGCTCACAGTCTTAATCCCCATTTTACAGATGAGGTATCTGAGGCAGAGAAGTTAAGAGACTAAGGTCACTCAACATACAAGTGGTGGAGCTGAATTAGAACCCATGTCTTTCTGATTACAAGGCCTGTGCTCTATCCTCTAGGCCATGCTGCAGTTGTGCTCAACAGGGGCAGAATAGCCCTGTTTTTTCCCCTCTCCCCCTGGGAATTAGAGGGTTAGTTAGTAATGTGAACTTGAACTGAGGACTAACCCAGTGAAGTCCAATGGTCAGAGCTGCCCCATGCCACAATCACCTGCAGCCCACGAGGCCTCCCTGTTCCCCTTAGCACTGGACCCCAACATCTACTCTTCACAGGAGCAGAGTGAGGACAAAGTGTCAGTGGCTTCTGAATTGTTGAGCATGCGACTGTAGGATTTGAGGCAGTGGCTGTTGTTACCTCTGGGCCCTGAGCAGCTCTGCCTGGATGGTGAGAGAAATGAAACTAACTCTTAGGGAACTTATTCTCATCTTTGTCTTTTTCCATTATTTTCAGTTTTCGAATGTTTCACCTTTCCTTGTGAATCTGTTAATTCCCCTCCCCCTCTTCTGAGCTCCTTGAGGGCCAGGGACCTTGTCTAATTTGCATCCACATCAATTTTGCCCCACACTTTGCATCTAGAGGGCACTTAATAAACACTGTCACTAGTACTAGTCATTCAATCATTCAATAGTATTTATTGAGCGCTATGTGCAAAGCACTGTGCTAAGCACTTGGAATGTACAACTAGGCAATACTACACTTCTATTACTACTGTTCCACAGAGATGTGGAGAACAGAACCTCCATTAGTTGTCAATCCACCTCTGCATCAAGAGAAACTCAGGGAAGGCCTCTTGGAGATGTGTCTTCAGTAAGGCTTTGAAGTTGGGGAGAGCAATTGCTTGACAGACAAGAAGAGAGAGGATGTTCCAGGATAGAGGGAGGTCATGGGCAAGAGGTCAGTAGATGAGATTGAGGTACAGTGAGTAGGTTGGCTTTAGAGGAACGAAATGTATGGGCTGGGTTGTAGTAGTAGAACAGTGAGGTGAGGTAGGAGAAACAAAGTGATTGAGTGCTTGGAAGCGATGGTAAGGAGGTTCTGTTTGATGCAGAGGTGGATAGGCAACCACTGGAGTTTCTTGAGGAGTGGGGAAATATGGCCTGAATGTTTCTGTAGAAAAATGATCCGGGCAGCAGAGTAAAGTATACACTGGAGTGGGCAAAGACAGGGGTCAGGGAGGTCGGCACAGAGTCTGATACCATAATCAAGCAGTCTAGGATAAGTGCTGAATTAACATGATAGAAGTTTGGATAGAGAGGAAAGGGTGGATTTTAATGATGTTCTGAAGATCGAACCAACACGATTCAGTGATAAATTGAATATGTGGGTTGAATGAGAGGCATCAAGGATAACGCCAAGGTTATGGGCCTGTGAGATAAGACAAATGGTGGTGCTGTCTACAGTGATGGGAAAGTCAGGGTGAGGACATGGTTTAGGTGTGAAGATAAGGAATTCTGTTTGGGACATGTTAAGTTTGAGGAGTCCGTGGGACATCCAAGTAAAGATGTCTTAAAGCCAGGAGAAAATAACGAGACTGCAGAGAGGGAGAGAGATCAGGCCAGGAGATGTGGATTTGAGAATCATCTGCATAGAGATGGTAGTCGAAGTCATAGGAGCAAATGATTTCTCCAAGGGAGTTAGTGTAGGTAGAGAGTAGAAGGGGACCCAGAAATGAACCCTGAAGGATTCCTATAGTTAGGGAGTGGGAGGCAGAGGAGAAGTCCACAACAGAGAGTGAAAATAAGCGGCCATAGAGAAGAGAGGAGAATCAGGAGAGGACAATGTCAGTGAAACTGAGTGTTGGCATCACAATGTTCTTGTGCCTTTGCCCAGTCATCTCTCCATTAAAACAACCAGCCAGGCATTACTGACTGTCCCTCACAGTTGTTCTTCTTGGAATCCCAGCAGGTTTCATAGTCAGGAAGGGGTGGAGGCAAGGGAGGATCTTGAGAGGGAGGAGAGGCTGATTCAACTGATGGTGCTCTGACCATCATCTACCCAGAAGAGTTGCTTAGGTCTTTGCAGAACTTGGCCCCTTGATCCTCTCAAAATCCTCAGTTTGACAAGCTGACAACATCTGGTCTAGGACCAGATTATTCCAGTAGGTTTGTATCTTATACTGGCAGCACAAACTATTTGTATGTCCTTGCAAATACCTACTTGCCCACTCAAGCTAATAAAATGGTTGTAAATCTAGGCAATTTGAGTTAGTATATTTGGGTCACTAAGATCTGCCCTAGGGAACTCTTCAAGGAATAGTTCCACTGGTAAATAGCTGTTTTATTAAACCGTAGATCAGTGGCAGCACTACCAAATCTACACTTAATTTAGCTTTAATTTATTTTATCTTTAAACATGTAATTGATTATCGAAAAGTATTGCAGATTAGCAACCATGTAATAGATTTGCATAACTTACACGTTGTTATTCCTCAGCTAATATTCTTTTTTTTAATCAATTGGTATTTAACCAACGATGACTGCCTTTTGAAATCTTAATGAAAAGCCTGTTTTGAGAACTGTAACTTGAAATGCAGCGTGTTTTCCGGCTGCACGGGGTGGTGCTGCTGCATATCAGCAGCTTCAAAAGGAATTTTTCCATATTCATCTTCATAGACACCGTTCTTTGAAAGGAAACTAAAAATCTGGGTTTTTTTTCCAAATATAATGATATATTCCTCCTCAAAAAGGAAGTGGAATAACTGAGCCCTCATTCAGCCAGTGAATTGAAGAAACCATTGGCCAGATGCTGAGAAAACTTAAGGGAAATTATGAGGTCCCACTTTTCCCAACCCCTCTCCTCTTCCAACAATGCCACAGCTTCCCCAAATGAATAGGGAATGTCAGCATGGCACTTTTCACTGTGGAAAAGTCCCCTAAGGCCCCTGGTGTTTCCTGCAGGGCCTCCTACCTCTGAAAGCCACCTGCTAATCCTCAGTCATTTCATTAATGAAAGTAGGGTAATTGGGATCTCTCCATTAGATTTCATTAGATTTCAGTCTCGTTGTGGGGATTTTTCTTTCTTCTAACCAGATCTTCACATTCAGGGGAAGAATCAGGTATAAAAAGAGCCTTTCCCACTGACAACATAACTACTTTTCATTCCCAAAGCATACATAATTACTTAGACAGCAGCAGGTGGATTTTTTTAAAAAAATGAATGCTCTAGGTATTTTAGCCAATATTTTCTGCAGTGTTTATGACCCTTCTCCAGCTCACTGGGTCACAGCGGAGGAACAGTGATATGTACTTTAATAAAAGTCCATTTTTTTGCCTAAGAGCTTGCTTCAATTTTAATTTTCACTAGAAAATCACTGGAATTTCCTATCGCCTAGCTCTTCTGTTGAAATGGAATCTGAAATCATAGGTTCCTATTTATATGGTAACTTAACTCCAAAGTCCCCACAGTGTTAGTGATTAATCTTGTTCAATATATTGTTATTGGCCAAAATTCTGAAACACAGAGAAGCTGAACAACTGAGTGATGGCAGAGAGCAGACCAGAAGTCAGGACTCCATCACATTTATCTGTTTGTTTGGAGGGAGATAGTCTTGACCATGACTCCAAGCCCTGTTTTCTTTGGATGTGCTTCCATTTCTTTACGTCACCTCCAATTTCTTTACATCACCATTGTTAAATATGCCATATTGTAACCTGAACAAAATCCTGCCAAGAAACCCTAAAGGGAAAATTAGAGATCAATTCTCAGTAATCTGTGCAACTCTGAGGGATGCACAAAACATGAATCAGTCTCTGACATCCCCAGGGATAATGCAAAATCTCAAGGTAACTACCAATTCTAATGCCCAACAACGATGACTGTAATGATGGCATTGATTTCAGAACTTATGATGTGCCAAACACTGTGCTAAGTGACAGGGTTGATGCAAGGTAATCAGATCAGATAAGGAAGGTACCTAGACCATATACAAGGTAACCAGACTCCCAAGGAGCCCAAAATCTGAAAGGTAAAGAGAGCAGGTATCTTTTCCCCATTTTACAGAGATGGAAACTGAGGCACAGAAAAATGAAGTGATGAAGTGACTTGCCCAAGGTCACCCAGTGGGCAGAGCTGGGGCTAGAATCTGGTCATCCTGACTCCCATACTCATGTTTCTAAATCTTACAGGCAGCTAATAAGTCGATCTGTTCCCCTCTTCTCCTGCCTCCATCCCAAGGTTGAAAGCAAAACAGAAACAATAAAAAACAACCCATCTAGCTATATTCCCATGACGTAAGCTATGCTGGACATGCAACCTAATTTTATGATGTCAAAGGGATGGGCAAGAGAAGAGGCATCGCAGCCTGTTCCTGGCCTCCAACTGTCAGGCAGGGGATGGAAGTCCTGAAATGTAAGCTCCTTGTGGGCAGGGAATGTGTCACTTAATACTACTACTATCACTCCAATAGCAACTATTATTATTACTATTACTATTGCTACTACTGACATTATTATTATTAAGTGCTATTTGTTAAGTGCTAATTATGTGCTAAACACTGTTGAAACCTAGGGTAAATGAACTCAGATCAGACACAGGGCCTGTCCCATACAGAGCTCACAGCCTAAGGGGGAGCAGGGCAAAACAAGTATTTAATCCCCATTCTGCAGTTGAGGACACTGAGGCACAGAGAAGTCAAGTGACTTACCCAAAGTCAAATAGCCTGGACTAGAATCTAGAATCTAGGTCTCCTGACTCCCAGGGTGGTGAACTTTTTTGTACTTTCCAAGGAGTTAGTATCTTGCATTGTATCCAGTGGATGCTCAATAAACACTATTACTATTATTTAGGAAGAGGGGCCTGTCTCATTCTCCACTGATTCCTGCTCTCTGCTGAGAGGTTCTTCCTTCAGTTGGGCAGGGGGATGCAGAAGCCTGGAGGTCAGGTTGCACCCATGTTATAGGGTTGGACAAGCCCCCTCCTCCCTCATGGACCTGTGGTCTCCCTCCTCCTGCTGATGCCCCCACTGGTCCAATCACCGCCTTCCAGGACCCTTTCCCCGGCTCCTGGACTGGGCACCCCAGTGACCGGAAGGCAGATGAACCAGATGTAATATGAAGAGGATAGGCCATTGTGGTTTCTTTTGCCCTGGAAGGTGTACATTGAGTGGATTGGGTAGTGGCAATGGGTGACTTCCCCTCCTCCTGCCTCTCCCCACTTCAGGCCATACTTCACTCTGCTGCCCAGATAATTTTTTTACAAAAATGATAAGGACATTTCACCCCACTCCTGAAAAAACTCCAGTGATTGCCCATCCACTTCCACACCAAACAAAAATTCCTCACCATTGACTTTAAAGCACACCATCACTTTGTCCCTTCCTATCTCACCTTGCTACTCTCCTACTGCAACCCAGTCCACACACTTTACTCCCCTAATGCTAACCTTCTCAATGTGCCTCAATCCCACCTATCTTGCTGCTGACCCCTCACTCACACCCTGCCTCTGACCTGGGACACTCTTCCTCCTCAAACCCGACAGTTACTCTACAAGCCCTTCAAAGCCTTATTGAAGACACCTCTCCTCCAGGAGGTCTTCCCTGACTAAGCCTCCCCTTTGCTCTTCTCCCACTCCCTTCTGCATTACCCTGACTTGCTCCCTTTGATCTACCCCCCTCCAAGCCCCACTGCACTTATGTACATATCTGTAATTTATTTTTTTGTGTATGTATTAATGTCTGGTCCCACATACCCCCCCCCCAAGACTGTAAGCTCGTTGTGGACAGGGAATGTGTCTGTTTATTGTTGTATTGTACTCTCCCAAACAGTACAGTGCTCTGCACACAGTAAGCGCTCAATAAATACCATTGAATGGATGAATGACCAGCTACACAACGGACTAAAGGCTTTAAGGGGCCAGGCTAGGCATCCCATGCTGGGTAGGCATTGCACTGCAGAATTTGTGCTGGGCAGACCCTCCACAGAGACACTCACTGATGAGGAAGGTAGGCAAAGGCATAGTTAGTCGGTCAATTGTATTTATTAAGCACTTACTGTGTGCAGAGCACTCTACTAAGCCCTTGGGAGAGTACAATATAGCAAGGAACAGATACATTCCCTGCCCACAATGAGCTTACAGTTTAGAGGACTATAGCCATCAAGCTGCAAGACCATGCTGTGTAGCTCCTCTCCAGCGCAATCTCGTTCAGCCAGTGCAGCCACTAAGCCAACATCTCAGAATTCACCCCCGGACCCAGGCCAGGGCCTCCTCCCCCTTCTCGGACGTTCTGTTCCCCTCCCAGCTCTGTGGAAGCTGGTACCACCTAGCCTGAACCCTGGTACAGCCTGCTCTTATTTTCTCATCGGAGCCCTGTTTCAGTGCATTTTGATTGCCTTCCACGCCCCACAACTCCACCTCCCCGCCCCCTTCCCTAGTCAGAAAATGACTTCTTCAGTGCCTCAGTGTCCTTAAAATGTTAAGGCACTCCCACAGGCTCGGACTTGCTCACCTTGAGAACTCCGAGGTAGGTGATCTGTGCTAGGATTTCCATTCTATAGACCTGGAAACTGAGTAATGCAAAGTCAGTGACATGTCCACCCAATATGTGCCTGTGTACAGATCATCATACTCATAGGCATACATGAAAAAGAACATGTGAAAGCTCAAAAGAATTTTCCTTTTTTAATTTAAGGCTTAACTCAAAATCAGTTTCTTACTAACTAGGGATTCCTCTCTTTGATCTTAGTCTCTCTCTTCTCAAGTTGAGAGCACAGAGCACCAGAGCCGCTGGTTCTCTGGGCAGGGGAGGCACGAAAGCTACTCTCCCACACCTCCCTTCTTCCTCAGGCTTGACCCAAGGATTAGCTTCCCAGGGAATTGTTATTTCTAAATCACAAATGGGTAGATGGTGTTTCTACTGGCTGTGAGATGCCAACTGGGAAGAGGGGAAGAGGAGGGCAGAGGGAAGGAAGACAGGTGGTATTATAGGAGGGTTTAGGAGTAACTGATAGGTGAATATGATGGTGAAGTGTTGTTTTCTACACGGATTTCAATGCTATAGCAAATCTTGCCAATATACTGCATCAACCTCTGCTGACCTCCCTGCCTATGGCCTCTTCCCTTTCTATTTGCATACATCACTCTATTGCCTTGATTTTTTTCCTAAAGAATCACTCTACACATACATCCCCACTCCTCAAAAACTTCCAATGTTTGTCCATCAAACCGCATTAAATGGATACTCCTTACCCTCAGCTTTATGGCATTCAATCAGCTCTCTCTTCTACATAGCCTTGCTCCTTTCCAACTGCAACCCAGTGTACACACTTCTCTCCTCAAGCATCATGCTCAGTACAGTGCCTGGCACATAGTAAGTGCTTAACAAATACCATTATAATTATTATTATTACTTACTGTGCCTCAAGCTCATCTTCTTCTTCCTCCTACTTGGAAGCCCCTCCCCTTTATATCCAACAGGTAACCATCACCCCATCTTCAAAGCCCTACAAAATTCATACCTCCTCCAGGAAGCTTACCCTCATTTCCCCTATTCAGTCTCAATCTAACCTGTCATTTCCCTCCTCTCTGCATCACCTATCCCCTTGGCTCTGAATTCCCTGATCACTTTAATACACACCTCTCCCCTGCACCCACAGCACTTATGTAAATATCCTGATTCCCTTTTGCTTCCCTTATCTGTAGTTTATTTTAATGTCTGTCTCCCCCATTAGATAGTAAGCTCATTAAGGGCAAGGTCATTTCCACCCACTCTATTGTATTCTCTCAAGTGCTTAGCACAGTGTTCTGCTGTGCACCTGGAAAACAGTCAGTAAATACCACTGACTGATTGGCCAAGGGAGCCTGCACACTGATTACTTCAGTTGCAGTAAGCCAGTATATTTCTTCTGCCACGAAATCTGCTAATATATTTAAGCCACTGTATAAGAGACAGTTCAACTGTCAATTCTGCCATAATGCAAGTTTTCATTATAGTTTTGGATAGAACCTATTGAAGAATCAGGAAATGGTCTTCACACAACCACTGGGTTGGATACAACCCGATCCAGTCCTGGAAGAAACTCTGTGCTCATTTATGTGTCATTAGTCAAGTCGTGAGTACCATAATGCAATTTTTTCTTTCCATTTGGTTCTTTAAGGGCACAAATACTGCAAAACAGGAGAAATGACTATCCTACTGCCACCAGGCTATAGGCAGTAAAAGCAGGGTAACCATTATTTGAACATCATATCCCATGCAGGTAGAGGAATCTAAATCACCACTTTCAACTCACATTTATTGTGCACCTAGAGCAAAAGTTGTCTGTCCAGAGAGTTGTTTGTTTTTTTTCCAGAGTATGACTTTGATAGGTCTGTGTCCTCAAGGGTTTTACTATTTAATGAGGAAATCAAGAGGAGATGGGGTGTTCCCACTAACTGACCAAAAAGGCTTCTGAAAAAGATCCATGGAAAATTGATCCTTGGGCTTTCTCTCCATGTCATGCAATTGGTAACAAATTCTAAACCACCCCAAACAAATCCATTAGTAGAGTGCCTTATCAATTCCAAAGGACTAGATGTTTTCTTGGGCAAAGAAGGTCTTTGGAGCCCAAGCAAGCCAGCTGGCTGTCTGCGCATGGAACCAATCACCCCGTATGTGTATATTATCATTTGTTAAATTAGCCTGGGACATCTATGGAAAAAAGATGAGCAACCCACGTAAATAGCAATTGCTTTGATCAATGGTTCCTGGATGAATACTAAATGATAGGGCTTTGGACACCATCTTCGTTTACCTAGTTCTAATTGGAAAGCATTGGAGAAGAGAGGGTATGTTAATAATATCACAGTTCCTTAGCGCTGGAAAGGATTTCCAGAGGTCCTTTATCCCACCCCCAGCTCCCACACTCATAGACAGATCTAACAGCTTTAAAACTTTCAACAAGGTAAGAGTGCACAGCCATCTACTAAGAAGGGAGCCTTCATTCTGAGAGGAGAGCTAGAATGTACAGAATAGGTATTTACTGAACATTTACTTTGTGCACAGCACTGGAATGAGCATTTGGGAGAATATGATAGAGTTAATAGATGCTCCATTATCAGGAGAAGTTCCAGAAGTTTCTATTCAACCTCCAGGTGAGAGGAAATCAGTCAACCAATGGTCTTAATTGAATCTTGTATTAAGCACTTGGAAAAGGACAGTGCCACAGAGTTGGTAGACACATTCCCTACCCACAAGGGGCTTAGAGCCAAGAGATGGAGAGTTATATTAAAATGAATTGTACAAAGATATGTACATAAGTGCTGTGGGGCTTAGGGTGAGGTGGATATCAAGTGCATCGGATGTTCGGATCCAAGTGCATAGATGACCCAGAAAGGAGAGGGAGTAGGTGAAATGAGGGTTTACTCTGGTAAGGCCTCTTGGAAGAGATGTGATTTTAATTTTAATCCCCATTTTACAGATGAGGTAACTAAGGCACAGAGAAGAGAAGTGACTTGCCCAAGATCACACAGCAGACAAGTAGAGCCAGGATTGGCACCCAGGTCCTTCTGATTCCCAGGTGCTCCTTCCCCTAGCCCACACTGCTTCCCAAATTCTTGATTCTTTTTTTTTTGGTCATCTATTAAGACTACCTTTGAGAGGTGAAAGCCTCTAAGACAGACCTGGGGGAGTGAGGGATGGGACACTGTCTTTCACTTTCCTCTCTCTAGCCTGGTCCATTCCAGCAACTAGATATTCTGGCCCTAAGTGGAAAATGAAGCCGGGAATTTCCTAGAATACAGTACTAGTACTCAGTCCCTAGTACATAGGAAACAGGACTGGAAGTCAGGAGGCTTGGATTCTAATCCTAGGCTATGCCATCCGTTTTAGACAAGTCACCTAACTTCTCTGTGCCTCAGTTTCTTCATCTGTAAAACAGGGATAATATACCTGTTCCTCCATCCACCAATTAGATTGTGAGCCCCATTTGAGATAGGGACTGTGCCTTGCCCAGGCCTTAGCACAGTGCTTGGCACATAAATGCTTAACTAATCAATGGTATTTATTGAATGCACTGAGACTGTGAGTCCGATGTGGGACAGGGACTGTGTCCAATCTGATTAGCTCCTTGGAGTGTAATAAGCCCTTAACAAATACCGTAATTATTATTACTATTACTGTGTCCTGAGCACTATACTAATGACTTGGGAGAGTACAGTGTCTTCTGCTATGCACCCTCTAGGGCTTAAACATCTCACCCATCTACCAATATTCCATGAGCTGGAGATGAGTGGATTCCAGAAGATTCCTGCTCAGGCTTACTACCAGTAATAATGATAATTCTGGCATTTGTTTAGCGCTTAATAATAATAATAATGATAATGTTGGTATTTGTTAAGCACTTACTATGTGCAGAGCACTGTTTTAAGCACTGGGGTAGATATAGGGTAATCAGGTTGTCCCACGTGAGGCTCACAGTTAATCTCCATTTTACAGATGAGGTAACTGAGGCACAGAGAAGTTAAGTGACTTGCCCACAGTCACACAGCTGACAAGTGGCAGAGCTGGAATTCAAACCCATGACCTCTGACTCCGAAGCCCAGGCTCTTTCCACTGAGCCAAGCTGCTTCTCTACTATATGCCAGACACTCTACTAAGCGCTGTGATGGATACAAACAAATTGGTTTGGACACAGTCCTTGTTCCACATGGGACTTACAGTTTCAATCCCCATTTTATAGATGAGGTAACTGAGGCACAGAGAAATGAAGTGACTTGCTCAAGGACACACAACAGACAAGTGGCGGAACCTGGATTAGAACCCATGATCTTCTGACTCCCAAGTCTGTGCTTTATCCACTATGCAATGGTTCATGAAACCTACCTGTGAAGGAGCAGACTTGGATTTAAAAAAAAAAAAGACTTTCCGAATAAAGAAACAGAATTTGAACTTTGTAGTATTTTTCATTTGTAGATGCTGTAGATAAGCAGCCACTTATCTGCTGTCTGACCTTGGGCAAGTCACTTCATTTCTCTGTGCCTCAGTTCCCTCATCTATAAAGTGGGGATTGACTGTGAGACCCATGTGTGACATGGACTCTGTCCAACCTCATTATCTTGTATCTACCCCAGCTGTGTGACCTTGGGCAAGCCACTTAACTTCTCTGTGTCTCAGTTACCTCATCTGTAAAATGGGGATTAAGATAGTAACTGGCATATAGTAAGTGCTTAACAAATATCATGCATAACAACATAATGCTGAGTCACTGGCACAAGAACTGTAAAAAAAATCTCGAGTGTGTTGTATAAAATATAGGAAACTAAGTGCTTATGCAGTCTACATGAGGCCTGCTGAGTTAGATGACTCTACCCTGAACAAAGAAACAAAAACATGGAAGAAAGTGAGGGTTGATAAGCAGCACTGAACTCAATGCCTGCTTGCAACAGTGCTCCAAGTTACCAAATTAGCATGGACAACTGTGTGTTCATTCTGTTGGAAGCCTGGAAACTCAATTAGCAGCATTGTCACTCTAACGGGAACATTGTAAACCTACTGGAAAATTATAACTCCGTTTCGGAAACACATAGCTTGACTGATAATGCTGCAGAACCGTCAGCGGGAGGGTAGAGGATTAAGCAGCAACCACATGGAAATCACTTGGATAGTTCCAGAGAAGACATTACTTCAACTGGGGTGTATGGGGATTTGGAGCGTGTGGTCCTCTCTGGAAACAGCTGCAGGGAAAGGAAGAAGTGTGGCCTATTGGAAAGAACATGGGCCTGGGAGTCAGAGGACCTGAGTTCTATTACCAACTGTGCCACTTGTCTTCTGGGTGACCTTGGGCAAGTTGCTAAACTTCTCTGTACCTCAGTTCCCTCATCTGCAAAAATGGGGATTCAATATCTGTTCACCTTCCTACTTAGACTGTGAGCCCCCTATGTGGCCTATGGGCCACAATCTCTGTCCCACATAATCTAAGAGGTAAGGAAGTCAGGTATTTTGCAGATGAGGAAAAGGAAATACAAAGAGGTTAAGTGATATGCCCAAGGTCACACACTGCCTATGGACAGAGCTGGGATTAGACCCATCCTCTTTCCAGTAGTTCTTGGTTCCCTCCCTAAAAAATAAATCCCAGTGGAATTAGTTTCTTAATGGAAAAAATGGTTTAGCCATTGGGACATAGATATTGGGGGATTTGGACTGAGTGTTTGGCCACAGTTTTTAAAGCTCAGCTAGAAATTGCCTTTTTGAGGTCATAAAAAGAGATGTTTTAGGCTGGCAAACTGTGTTCTCATGGGTATTTTCTGATTGGTCTGAGTAGAGCCCAGGCTTGGGAATCAGAAGGATATGGGTTTTAATCCCTATTCTACTGCTTGTCTGCTGTGTGACCCTGGGCAAGTCACTTCATCTCTCTGATCCTCAGGTCCCTTAACTGTAAAATGGGATTCAGACAGTTAGCTCCATATGGGATAGGGACTGTGTCCAACCTGATTAGCTTTTATCTACCCCAGTGCTTAGTACAGTGTCTGGAACATAGTAAATGCTTACAAATGCCACAGTCATCGTAATCATCATCACCCAGTTGACTGATGCTGTCTGGGTTTCTTAATCCTCCCTGCCCACCCTCCCCCCACTGCCAGCTTCCTTGGATCCTGGGGGCAGCCTTGTTCTGCTCCCCCGATATTCTAAAATATCACCATCATAGGGAGCCTAGGATTGTGAGCTGAAAAATTCCAAGGCATCAGATATCCATGCTAAATTTTGGGTATCCAGGGAAGGAAGTTGGAGCCCAGATTAGTGCCATATGTTTCCCAAACCATCCTCTGTGTACCTGGCTCTGCCTCTGTATGTGTCTCTGAATGGTTTGTTTTGTATTATGCGGATTCTGATCAAACATGCATGTTTCCAATTAAAAACTTGTTAAAAAAAATACCTCTAACCAGTGGTGACAACATTTTCTCCCCAACAAAATTTTCCAGATAATCAAGACTCAAAAAATACAGTTTGGTCCTAACGATCATGATTTTTGACTTTTTTTCAAAGTTAACTGGACTTGTCATAGAATTGAGGCCAAAAGGAACATCATAGGAGCTGAATGATCTTGATAATTCACTAGGTCAGGCTGACCCTGCACCTAAATAAGCAAAGTGAAATGGAGAATTGAGCAATTTTCCAGGTAACACCATTAGTGGGGACAAACAACGTGGTTGATTTAGGCCCAAACTCTCTTGGCCTTAATACCGGGTTGTTGTTTCTTGGGGGGATATCTAGATAATTGTGTCCATCATCCTTTATACTTTACCTCTAGAGGCATGATCCTTAATGAGAGGATTGGGGGATTCGTTAAGAAGTTTTCAATTAGTCCTCCTGAAATGCTGCCACTTTCAAGAGGCACACCCTGAAATGATATCTGCTTTCCTAGGCATGGCATCCCAACAACTACCTTAGTACTCATGGGTATCCTATTATTTTTTCTGTTTTGGGTATTTTTTTGTATTTGTTAAGCACTTACTGTACTGTACTGCACACTGGGGTAGATACAAGCTAGTAAAGTTGGACACACTCCACTTCCCACATGGGGCCCTAGTGGATATATGTAGCACAGGCCTGGGAGTCAGAAGGACCTGGGTTCTAATCCTGGCTCTACCACTTGTCTGCTGTGTGACCTTGAGCAAGTCATTTAACTTCTCTGTGCCTCAGTTCCCTCATCTATAAAATGGGGGTAAAGATTGTGAGCCCTACATGGGACAGGGACTATGTACAACCTGATCACCTTGCATCTGCCCACTATAGTTCCTGGCACATAGTAAGTACTTAAAAAATACCATAATCATTACTATTATTACTCGGTAACTGGGGCACTGAGAAGTTACGTGATTTGCCCTGGGTCACACAGCAGATAAGTGGTGAAGCCTATTAGAACCCAGGTCCTTCTGACTCCCTATCCATGCTCTATCCACTAGATCACACTGCTTCTCTACTCCCCTATTTAATTATTTATGTTTGTTTTTTATCATTTGCCTCTATGCTCTTACTCTTTCACTTTTGTATGCTTAGAAGTTTGTGTCCACTTGTGTCCTCCATTAAAGGGCAGGGACTGCTTTTTTTTTTTAATTCCCTCATATGTTTGCAAGCACCGACGGTGCACAGAAGGATCCTGATAAAAGCAGTTTGTCTGGATTTTTTTTTTGTGTGTGTGTGTGTGTACATTCATTCCTTCCCACACTGGTCCTATAGTACCCATAGGAATGGCAGAAGATCTTAAAGCACCACCATCTGGGAGCAATGTTAAGTTCAAAGATGAAGTCAGGGCACTATGTCACTACATTTCCTGGAGGAGCACCATTTATTTTCCCACAGTAGTGCTTTCAGTTTCAAGGACAAACTGTTCTAAAGGGAGCGGAGCCGGGTGTGCTGAAGTGAGAGCTGACCAATTGAAAGTAGTAAAAAATCAAGAGCTTTTGGGAACATATTTTGTTTTGCAAAGTTGCCTTTCCTGACCCTGAGTCTTAGCAGCCAAACTCCCGTCAGAAAACATTATGGATTCAAGACCAGAGACCTAAAGAGAATTCTCCCAGCCTCCACCTGCAGATGGGAATAGGATGAGGCTGGTGTCACTTCTGCTGTTCATTTCATTTATGTCTCAGGCTGGCAATTCCTACGGAAACCAGCTTGTATCCTGCATGATGGTTTTTTTTCTTCTGTCATGAATGTCTCACTGTTAGAGTCTTTAAAATTAGCTTTCCCCATTTTCTTCACTTCCCTGCATCCTCTGGCCCTTTTCCTCCCCTATTGCTTTATTCACCGAATTTAAATAAAAATAAGCAACACAAAAGTGAAAAACCAGGAACTCTTTCTCTACTTACATCTGCGGCTATGTTACTTCACCTAGAAGGTAAATTGGTTGCAGAAAATAAAATGAGTGTTGTTACCCAATGAATAGCAAATAATATACAGCTAGTACCAAAACAGGGTTGTGATATGAAAAATGCCAACTATCAAAAATCAGAACATTCTGACAGCCGTATAATCTTTGCAAAAAAAAAATGTTGGTTATAATTTAAATAATTTTCACTATCATGAAAGCATAGATGTTTTGTATAAATGTTTCTACCCTCCCTTTGGATACCATTTTCTATTGGAGGTACTTGCATGAGATGTGAAAAAAAATCAACAACTTTATACTGGGAAAAAAAAAAGCGTTGATAAAAACTTTTTGATTAAATTGTAAATATTTTTATGACCAGAGGCATATACCTAAGTATGCACATTTGTCTCTATTGTTTGACAGTGATGGTAGCTGGTGATGAAATTTTATACATGTGAGCAGAAAAGGACATAGAAAGCCTCTTTGCATCTGATATAAGCTCGTTATATGGGCAGGGAACGTGTCTGCTAATTCAGTTGTATTCATTCATTCAGTCAGTCATATTTATTGAGTGCTTACTGCGTGCAGAGCACTGTACTAAGCGCTTGGAAAGTACAATACAGCAATAAAGACAGACAATTCCTGCATGCATTACAGGGCTCTACACATAGTAAGCACTCAATAAAAATGATTGATTGACTGATAAGCCATTCCACACTGGATGCCCATGAAGGTTACCCTTTTCCACCCCGATGTGTTGGCCACCTGTAATATTTATTGTTATTTTTAAACAATAAAATTAGCATGCCACAATTTAAGATATCAAAGTCTTCTCAAAGCTTCTGCTCAGGGATCAATCAATCAATGTTATTTATTGGGTGCTTACTGTAGGCAGAGCACTGTGCTAAGGGCTTGGGAGAGTACAAAATAGCAGAGTTGGTAGACATGTGCCCTGCCCACAAGGAATTTATAGTCTAGAAGAGGGTTATGTCTACCTTGATGATCTTGTGAGTCTGTTGTGCCAATAATTGATCACTGTAACACGTTGAGACTGTGCTACCTTGTGACCATTCACTAATGAGAAGCCCACTAGAGTTAACCATTCATCAGCATCTTGATTATCCTGCAATCATTCGTTGTCAAGAAAAATCTCAAGAGGATGTGGTCAGGTTCAACCTTGCTCTTCTGTGGGCCTATCTTTCGGACCATAGCCCTGTGGTGATGATTCAGTGAATAATTTCTTGTGTGTCTTCTTCTGACTCAACCTGTCTTCTTGGGCATGTGCCTCCAGGGCACAAGTGTCAGCTTTGACACTCTATCTCAAAGACTTTCAATGATGCTGTTAACTTGGATTGGGTGAGATTATTGGTGGATTGAAAATGAATTTTGATATCATCTTAAAGACCCTTTGCCTCCTACTCAATTGTAGGAGCATAGGTTGAAACACGCCTGGATCTAGTACACAGCTCTGCTGTGTCTAGTGATCGATCAGTCAATCAATCAATCAATGGTATGTATTGAATGCTTATTGTGTGCAGAGCACTGTATTAAGTGCTTGGGTGATTACATATAACAAAACTGCTAAATGTGTTCCCTGCCCATAAGGAGTTTACAGTTTAGAGGGAAAATTTTGAGGTTCCACCGAGATGAAAATTTGGATCACTGGATTCAGAGTCCAGATGCTAACCATGAGAAGGAAGTGACATACAAGGTACTTTTAATTCTGTCATGACGAGTCCTCCCATTATGGAGTAGCCTCAAATATTGTTGTACTTCTCTGGTGCACCACATTTGTTCACTAGTCGCCAGGGCCCAATTTCATGATGGGGTAAAATGATTTTGTAATAGTGTACATACTTCCATCTCTCAATCTACATGTATGTGAGATATGTTTTCTGTCTAATGTTTTGGTCTGAAGCCATATTGAAATTCAAGGGGTGAATGAATTATTATATTCTTCAGTAGCCACTCCAAAAATGCTCTAGCAAATTTCCTTCCAGCTTTAGAAAACAGTGAGAAATCTCACAAGGTTCCCCATGTCATATCTTTCATTTTTCATCTTGATTTTAGTGATAACCTTGAAGAAACAATTCTTCAGGATTCAATTTGTCGAGGAAAATATGTACAAAATTGGGCATTAAAGTTGTGTCTTAGTGTTTTGACTGTTCTCCATATGCTTCTTAGGGCCTCCTTCAGGCACTTCCAAAAGGTTATCTCTGAAGTGTTGTTGCCATTTCTGCCAGATTCCTACCTTGTGTCTGAGGAAGGAGGCACCATCTGTACCCTTCAGTAATGCCGTAGGAGTGTGATTGGGACCTTATAGTTTCTTAGTGACAGAGCAAAGTCCTCAGTCTGAGAGTGACCAATATGGCCCTGGATGTTCTCAGTCTTAGCATTTCATTATGGGTGATGATGACGAGAGAGTCTTCTCTCAATAGAACAGAGATCCTGGGCAAAGGAATTGACCATCATGTTAGTGACACATTCTCACGCTGGTTTGTCTCCGTTCACAGGGCAATGGGGGCAACGAGCAAGAATATGGGCAGAGGTGCAGCCCACTGCAAAGGGTACACAAGAATTTTATGATCACTGACCACTAAAGAGATCACAGCACAGTGCTCATACTGTGCTGTGGTAGCAAAGACTAACAGCTGATTTCCAGGGAAGGCATTTTGGATGCTGCCTCGGTAGTTTATCAATGGTAGTTTTTCAGTGGCCTTCACCATTGATGGCCTTGTCTTCGAAAGACATCCTCTTAATTCTGGCTGTCTCGCCCCACCACTGCAGGGAAATATGAGGTGAACTTTGGAGAGGGGAGTAATGTTTTCTTTAGTTCAGTGTGCACATCACAGACCCTAGGAGAACTTCTCAGTCAGTCAAAGTTTGTCATCATAATAATTGTGGTGGTATTTGTTAAGCCCTTAATATGTACTGAGCACTGTACTAAGCCCTGGGGTAGCTACAAGATAATTAGGTCCTACATGGGGCCCACAGTTTGAGTAGGAGGGGGAACAGGTATTGTATCCCTATTTTGCAGATGAGGAAACTGAGGCATAAAGAGGTTCAGTGACTTGCCCAAAATCACACAGCAGACTAGTGGCAGAGACAGGATTAGAACACAGGTCCTCTGACTCCTACTCTCGTGCTCTTTCTACTATGCCTGAATGCTTCTCCGATCATCATCATCAGTAATATTTTTTGAGCATTTAATCTGTTCACAGTACTGAACTAACAGTCTGGAGTGCTTAGTAGAGTAGGAAGACACTGTCTACTTAAATAATAATAAAAATGATGGTATTTGTTAAGTGCTTACCTTGTGCAAAGCACTGTTCTAAGCACTGGGAGGGATACAAGGTGATCAGGTTGTCCCACTTGTGCTCACAGTCTTAATCCCCATTTTACAGATGAGGTAAATGAGGCACAGAGAAGTGAAGTGACTTGCCCAAAGTCACATGACTGACAAGTGGCAGAGCTGGGATTAGGACCCAAGACCTCTGACTCCTAAACCCAGGTTCTTTCCACAGAGCCATGTAACAGGGAGGCTTTCCCGGTTCCCTATCTGCCAATATAACAAATACTTTTTAAACTGTATAAATATAGTGTAGCTGTCTAGGTGTTGCTCTATAGTAGTAGTAGAGTAGGAATAATATTTATTAAGTACCATGTGCTCTGCACTGTACTAAATGCTGGGATAGAATACACTAGAGCATTTTTCCTGTATCAAAGATCATATTTTCTGAGTTTCATTTCAGTCTGAAGGTACATTGAGATTCAGAGCATGAAATGGTGAACAATAATATTCAATAGCCTGACCTATAGGTCTGGCACCAGGATGTGACACCAGGAAAAGGCCATTTTAAATTTGGATGAATTCCATAGATTCTGTTTGGTGATACGTTTTAAAGGGACAGAGAAAAATGGAACAAACTAAAAATGCAGAAAACACAATATAGTGTCTTTCAGTATAATATTTGGAACAGAGAGAATCAGACAGTTAATCACTCATTATGGTATTTATTTAGTGCTCATTATGTGCAAAGCACTGAACTAAGCACTTGGGGGAGTACAATACACCAGAGATGGCAAACTGACTAGCTAAGACCTTCACAACATTGCCAAGATCCACCCTTTCCTCTCCAACCACACCGCTACCTTGTTAGTTCAATCACTCATCCTATCCCAACTGGATTACTACATCAGCATCCTTTCTGACCTTCCAACCTCCTGTCTCTCCTCCCTTCAATCTATACTTTACTCTTCTGCCCGGATTATCTTTCTACAGAAACATTCACTGTGCTTTGTTCTCGACTGTCCCACTGAGAACCCCTGGCCCACATCCTACTCTGTCCTGGAATACCCTCCCTCCTCAAATCCACCAATCACACTTCCCCCCCTTCAAAGGCCTACTAAAGGCTCACCTCCTCCAGGAAGTCTTTCCAGACAAAAACCCCTTTTCCTCAGCTTTCCCCCGCTCCCCATTACCCTGACTCGTTCCCTTTGTTCTACCTCCCCTCTTTGCCCCACAGCACTTATGTACATATGTACGTATCTATAATTCTATGTATTTACATTAATGCCTATTTATTTGTTTTATATATATATCTATTATTCCATTTATTTATATTGGTGCTATTGATGCCTGTTTACTTGCTTTGATGTCTGCCTCCCCCCTTCTAGATTGTAAATCCACTGTGGATGGGGATTGTCTCTATTGCTGAATTGTACTTTCTAAGCACTTAGTAAAGTGCTCTGCAAACAGTTTGTGCTCAATAAATTCGATTGAATGAATGAATGAAGACCTGATTACATGCCAGAAAAGGGAAAAAACAAAAGGCAAGAGTTGTAGGAAAGAAGAAACTCAGAGAAATGAAGGATGGGAAGAAGAGAGAATTTCAAAGAGGGGGAACAGCACTTACAGAACCAAGTCATTTTGTGTTCTCTCTGTGAACAAATTTGATCTTTGCTGTATTTGATCCTTCATTTCCATCAGCCATTTCCTCTCAGAGGGGAAAAAAAGACAGAAATTTAATCTCTGCCTTTTTGATTCCCTGAATGTTTTAAGTCAATCCGAAACTTTCAGGAAATACTTTTTGAAGGCAAGGCCAATACTCTACCCCCACCCCTCCCAATCACCCACATCATCTTCAACTTTACACCTTTCTGGTGGCTGCAAAGAGATCATTAGCCTGGCATTCAATTCTATTTCTTTGGAACCATCTATAAATATAATATAAATTTGCTATATCTCTGGATCTGTTCCAGTGCAGAGAATGTGAGCATTGTGGAAAAGGGAATGTGAGAGAACATTCCGTGGCAAAATAGAAAGAGTTTGGGCCTGGGAGTGAGAGGACCTGGATTCTAATCCCAATCTGTCAGTTGCCTGCTTTTTGGCCTTGGGCAAATCACTTCAGTTCTATGTGATTCAGTTACTTCTTCTGTAAAATGAGGATTCAACATTTGTTCTCCCTCCCTCTTAGACGATGAGCCCCATGTGTGACACAGATTGTGTCGGATCTGATTGTATTGTATCTACACCGGCTCTTATTATGGTGCTTGGCACATAATAAGCACTTAATAAATACAATTCTTCTTCTTTTTTCCTTCCTCCTTTTTTTATTCTTTATTATTATTATTGTTATTATTATTACTGCTGACTCCTGGAGTTCTCAAAGTGGACAAGAACTCAGCAAGCTGAGAACTTGCAGTGGTGTGGCTGTAGTGAAAAGACCAATGATAATTGACAACCTATTCCTCACTGCGTCCTTTCCTGTCCTCTAACATTCCCGGCATCTATCACTCTTGTAATAGTATCTCCATCATCCCAGAGAAAATATAATTCAACTTCACCTAGCAAAATAATCTAACTTGAAACAGTAAAACAAGTCAGTGAATTTTAAGACAGACACTGTCATATTCTGGGCAGAGAACGTGTCTACCAACTCTGTTATATTGTACTCTCCCTAGCTGTTAGCACAGTGTTCTGACACAGTAAGCGCTCAGTAAATACGAATGCTTGATCGATTGGTGGTACTCACCTTGGACCCACTGAAGAGTTCTATCATGCACTGAGGTAATCATTTAAGGCCTTTTGATTCAGCTGAAACCAAGAGAATCAGACAAAATGATGGTTCTAATTGACTGTTTAATAACTGGCTATTGATTCATAGTAATTGCACAGTTCTGCTCTCCTCCATACCGCAGGTCTTGCTAGAAATATTATGTGATCTTTAAGAAATCTATCATGGATTGCTTCTGCCCCAGACAGCATAATGAAATCCACTTCTTGAAAAGCACCACCAATTTTGAGATGCCACACCTTTAGGCTTGGACCTTTCTGTTCTTCTTCACTATGATCCTAGAAGTGGCTCCAGGGGAAGAATCTCTAGGAAGAGTGTTTAAATATGACAAAAATAGTGTAAGGTTTCCTCTGAAAACTAGCTGAAATCCTTAGTAAGGTGTCAAGGCTTGCCACATCATGAAACAGGGGATCTGTATCTCTCCTGAAGAATTGCAGGTGTTGCCTTGGCTCTCTGTCTGGGTTCTGCAGGATAGCAAACCAGACATCTTTGGTGCCAATCCGACAAGCCCATTAGACAATGAAAAGAGGCAGTTCTTCCATCCTGATCTCACATGGACCTATTCCAGGAGTAATTTCTGTTCCTGCCCAAGCCTTAGAAAAGATGTGGTCATCCCTCAGTGCTTCTCGGGACAGGAGGACGGAGTGGGGTAAAAGCAACTCAATCCATTAAAAATGATGCCATTGTGGCCTTTGTTGTCAAAGAATCATACAACTACAGGTTTGGAAGAAATCTTGGTAAATCAGTTTTCCAGTCCACCCTACTCTGCCTCCAGGAGAATTCCCATCCATTAGACTTAAACTTCTCTACAGCCTGTAATCAGGGGGTTGTAATCATTCTTATCTATTTCATGTGAAACTATTTCAACCTATTGAGCTCTCCAAAGGACTTTTTTTTTCCACTCCAAAGGATTAAATATTGGCTTCCTGCTAATATCCTTGATGTGCCTTTCAGTCACAGTCTCCTGAGGCTTTTCAACTTTAGTTTATCTGTGGTCATGTGACTCAGACTCAGCCAATTGTAATAAACCAGATCCCAGAGCTGCAGCAACCTCAGGATGAATGTACTACAAGCAACAATTGTTCCAAATTTTGGTTTCTTCCATTCATTTGAAACCTTATATATTTTTTTAAACTCATAAAATTGCTAAGCCTCTAACTGGTGCCCTTGGGGCCAATGAAGCCCAGGTTGCTTATTTACTTTTATTTTTATACCATTTTCCTTCTTCCATATTATATTGGCTCCCTAAGGTGTGTCAGAAACGCATAGCAAGTGACATAAAAAATAAAAATGTGTGCCCTAGATGCTGTATTTACTGTGAAATAAGTTAAAATGTTTTCAGCACAGGGTCTGACACTCATTCTTGCATCCTGAAAAGCATGTAATGCTAAAATGTTTCTTTCCTCTGTAAGCAGGGTCACATAGCACTAAATTGGGAATGATCGGTCTGTCAATAGCTTAAAACAGAGAGTCCTTTTTAGGTATTAAAGAAAGTATGGGAACTTGATTCCAAAGACTTTGATCTGGAAAATTCTCCTCCAAATAGCAGAAACAGTGTTGGAATTCAAGGTGAAATGAAGGGTAATATCAGTTTGGATTTTAGGACTCTACAACTGTGCATACATGGGAATATTCTTGTTCGGTGTGGCCTACTGAAAAAAGAATGGCCCTGGGAGCGCGAGAATCAGGGTACTAGTCTTGGTCCCGCCACTTATCCTCTGAGAAGTCATGTGACTCTCCCAAAGTCTCAGAGCAGGTGAGTGGCAAAGCTGGGATTAGAATCCAGATCCCCTGCTCTATATATTTTATGATATAATGCCAATAAGATAAGCATCAATTTCTGATAAATAATTATATATGGCCACATATGCAGACAATATGATTTTTAAGAATAGTTATTGTACGATGAACATTTTTTGATTTGTAGTGTAGATTTAATGAGACCTATGTACAGTAATGGAAAATACCATTATGCATTAAGCATTTATAATACATTGAACATTGATAATATGTTTTTAACAATTAATTCATTTTTACTTTCCATCTCATTATGATGTTTTAGGTTTTGAATACCTAAGTTTGTTCCCACAGACATCATCTAAATCAGTTTACTAAGGATAAAAAGATTTTTGATTTCAATATAGAAATGGTACATTGAGTTACCACTTGTTCAATAGTAGCACAAACTTTCATGTTTAACCAAGTGGTATGTTTGCCAACCAGAGATGTAAGATGTCTCACACCCTGAAACACCGAGGATTAGCCTTGCTCAGAACAGAGGGACCATTCTGTTATTTCCTATTATTTTGCATTCGTGTTCCTTTGTTCACAGTAAGGGCCCCTTATAAGTAATTCATAAATATATGATGTTCTCCTAGTTGTAGTAGTTTATGTGTTGCAGTCTGGCAATTATGAATCATTTCCTTTCGTATTTAGTGTTTTGGGAGTTGGAAGTTGCCATCAGGGCCTGCCCATCCAAGGCCTGCTAGTGTATAAAACCATTTAAGGAATAAATTGTTTTGCTTGTGCTGCCGCGTAAAGATATTAAACTTGGTACCCTGGCCAAAGTCCAATCTAGGTAATTAAATTCCGCTGACCTACATTCCCTTTGACACTGGGACACTGAACTTAACTCCTGCCGAATGGGCATAAAAGAACCCCATGGGGCCAGGGTCCTGTCTTCTTGTAAAGGCCAGATTTAAATGGTAATAATGAAGGCACCAGCTCCATCCTTTAGCCAGCTTGGGGTGGGAAGGGGGTCATTGCCCAGGTCAAGATCCCCACACTTTTAAAGTTCTGATTTTAAAAACAAAAGCTAGTGGAGCTGACGTTCCCCTGAATTCCTCAGTGCTGAAGAGGCTGGAGAGTGACTTGATTACTGTGGTCCAGTCAGTGAAGAATGAGGCTGGTGGCCAACTATCCTTCAAAACAAAGAAATGAACTGAAATTGTAGTAAAATGGTATGGGATCAGGCACTTGGAAGAGACATGTGACTGACAATGAAATCTAGGGAAATACAGTCATGGATTTGACTGGAAGTCATTTAATCAAATTTCAAGATAAGACCAGTTTACCTAGATGTCTCCTACTACAAAACATCCCACACATTTCACTCCTCTAAAGCCAAATTACTCACTATACCTTGTTCTCATCTACTTCGCCACCAAATTCTTGCCCAAGTCCTGCCCCTGGCCTGGAACACCCTCCTTCTTCATATCTGACAATCACTCCACAAACTTTCAGTCTTATTTTGAAGGCACATCTCAACCAAGAGGTCTTCTCTGACTAATCTCCCATTTCCTCTTCTACTCCCTTCTGTGTTGCCCTTGCACTTGAATTTGCTCTCTTGATTCATGGTTCCCTCAGCCCTTAGGTATATAGTCATAATTTTTTTATTCATCTTAATGTCTGTCTCAAGATTTTGAGCTCACTGTGTCCAGGAACATGTCTTCCAACTCTATTGTACTCTCCCAAGCGCTTAGTACAGTGCTCTGCACACAGTAAGTGCTCAGTAAATACAATTGATTGATAAATGTGTTTAGACTGCCACTGTATTATTTTGCCTCTTCATCAGTGACAAGGGAGTTCTGGTAGTAATTATGAGTTATATAGCTTCTTTAGTGATAAATAAAAAAGTTCTCAGAGTGGTGGCCATCACTACAGTCTACAGAACTCTCTGGCTTTGGCATACTACCACTGGCTATGAGTGTTTCTTAACTTGACTTGCCAGTTCCTTCACAGGTTTTAGTAGGCCTCCATTTTGATAAAATTCAGAACTATAATGATAATAATAATGATAATAATTGTTAAATGTGTACTATATGCCAAGCACTGTGCTAAGCACTGGAGCAGATAGAGGATAACTCAGTTGGACACAGTCTGTAATATGATGATGCTAAAAGAAGGTTTTAAATCTGAGTCATTTTCTTCAGATGAGTCTTGGTGTTGTCTCCTTGCCGTACGTGTAGACTTGGTGGTTGTCTGGTAGAAAGCGTTTTGGAGAAGGGCCCACTTGTCTTTCATATTGGGATCTACAGCTGGAGTTACTTTTTTTTGTTTATTTTTTGATGGAATTTGTTAAGTGCTTACTATGTACCAGGCACTGTACTAAGCACTGGGGTAGATACAAGCTAATCGGATTGGACACAGTCCACATGAGGCTTACGGTCTTAATTGCCATTTTACAGATGAGGTAACTGGGACACAGAGAAGTGAAGTGACTGGCCCAAGGTCACACAGCAAAAAAGTGGCAGAACCAGAATTAGAATCCAGGTCCCTCAGACTCCCAGGCCCTTGCTCTAGTTGGTTGTTCTAATAGGGTCACTGTGAAATCCCCAAGTGCCTTGCAGGTTTAGAGCTTGATATTTAGCCGATATAATAATATAATGTCTTTATTCTGAAGAGTTCAAGGAACTAACCTCAGTGATAATTATTTCACATTTGACATCCAAGAATTACGCAGTTGAGGAATCAGATACCGAGAGGTTAAATCAAACAATATGTGGCATAAATGACATTAGAACACAGATCTCTTGGTTCCCAACCCAGGGCTTTTACTAACAGATGACTCTGCCTGCCTCTCACTCTCATATTGGTTTTATTCATTTGGTTTTTTTCTAAAAAAAGGCTCAGCCCGTGTTTCCCTGTTCTTCAAAAACCTCCAGTGGTTGCCCACCCACCTCCTCATCAAACAGAAACTCCTTACCATTGGCTTTAAAGCACTCAATCTACTTATCCCTTTCTATGTTACCTTGCAGATTTCCTACTACAACCCAAAACATTCACTTTTCTCCTCAACACCAGCCTACTCATTGTACCTTATTGTCATCTATCACCTCACCAACTCCTCGCCCACACCCTGGCTCTGGCCTTATTAAAATCACATCTGCTCCAAGAGGCATTCCCCAACTAAGCCACCATTTCTAGTACTCTCCTCCCTTCTGTGTCACCCTTGGACTTGGATCGCAACACTTTATTCACCCAACCCTCAGCCCCACAGTACCATGGTACATATCCATATTTTTTTAAATGTCTGTCTCCTTTTCCAGACTCCTATGGTCAGGGAACATATCTACCAACTCTACCAATGCTGTACTTTCCCAGATCCTTAGTACCATGCTCTGCATACAGTAAAGTGCTCAGCAAATAGGATTGATTAGTTATCCTCACATTAATTCAACTTTGACCATCTTCTTCTGAACACATTGTTTATAGCTTCCCCATTCCAGCGTGTCATGGAATAACTGTTTGGGAATCCTGATTTTAACCATCCTCTGATGACCTTGCTCAAAGATAGTTCAGTACAGGTGTTTATATTCTGGGGTTTCCTTGCTGTGGTCCCATCTTGCACATAGGTAGGAGAGGCTGCTTTAAATTTTAGATGTGGTGCCTGTGGTAGGTTCACACAAGGAGGTTGGGCTCTAAAATCAGTTAGCTCCCAACATTGGTTTCATCCATTTATATCAGTATGATCTAGTGGATAGAGCACAGGCCTGGGAGTCAGAATGACCAGGTTGCTAATCCCGGCTCTGCTGCTTACCTGCTGTATGACTTTGAGCAAATCATTTAACTTCTCTGTGCCTCTGTTACCTCATCTGTTAATGAAGATTAAGACTGTCTACCCCATGTGGTATTGGAACTGTGTCTAATCTGATTAGCTTGTATCTATCCCACCTGGTAGTACAGTGCCTGGTATATAATAACCGCTTATAGAGAAGCAGCGCGGCTCAGTGGAAAGAGCCTGGACTTGGGAGTCAGAGGTCATGGGTCCTAATCCCTGCTCTGCCACTTGCCAGCTGTGTGACTTGGGGCAAGTCACTTAACTTCTCTGTGCCTCAGTTACCTCATCTGTAAAATGGGGATTAAAACTGTGAGCCCCACGTGGGACAACGTGATCACCTAGTATCCCCCAGCGCTTAGAACAGTGCTTTGCACATAGTAAGTGCTTAACAAATGCTGCTATTTATTTATTTATTTATTTATTTATTTTTATCTTAAAAAATTAGACTTTCAATCTGGTCTGAAGTTCGATGTTTTGTTGTTGCCACATTCTGCCAGTCTCTCGAAGGTCATGGTCACCTTCTTGTCTGTGGTACTTAACAAACATCCACATGTAAATGACATTCTGCTCCAAGGCACTGTCAAAATGAAAAAGATGGTCAATGGAGTAGCTTGGATCACCTCCAAAGATCTTTCCTAGCTCTACAATCATGTAGACCATTGAAAAAAAGCACCAGTGCTTACGGTGGAAATGGGTACAAAGTAGGAGTTCAGGAAAACTGCTGCATAGACAGCGTATCCTAGGTGATCTGTCTTTAAGTTATTATCCAAAATGAGGAAAAACGCAAGAGTTTGGTGGTTCATATTTACTGTCAAATCAATAATCCCACTACCCACTAAACATCATTTTCTTGTATTTAATAACAAGCAAACTTACTGTCTTTTCCCCATTTCTTTGATTTACTAAGCTAATCTAGTGCTGATTTTTCCTGTTAAACAAGGGATTTGCAAACAACTGCACACCTAAAAATGAATGGAGAGATTAATGGAAAATGTGTTTTGTTTTGTTTTTAATAGCTTCATTCTGTAACTGCAATTACTCATCGCCAAGCTGGATTGCAGAAATCACAAGAGAGTGGAAGGTTGAGAAAAGAAATGATTACAAAAGAATTGCTTGAATGAAGATGACAAAAAATGCTCTTTTCAGCAGTTAGCAGTCCAGGAGAGCATCTGATTGACATGGGTGGTGGGGAGTCCTAATGAGAAAGGCAACAGAAACAGTTGGCCTGATGTATGGTATTTATTAGATTGAGTGATTCCCTCTCTAGACTGTAAGCTCTATGTGGGGAAGAAATGTGTCTACCAACTCTGTTGTGTTGTACTCCTCCAAGTGCTTAGTACAATGCTCTGCACATGGTAAGCAGTCAATAAATGCCATTGATTGACTGACTGACTGAAGATAGGAGAAAGGACATCTTCTCTTTTAGCAGTGGAGAGGTAGACTGGTTTGATGAGGATGGCTCGGGGGGGGGGTGCTGGATGCATCTTGCTTTGGGGGTGTTTTCAGTTCAACTCAGGAAGGTGTGGTGTGATTGCATGGGCAATTTTGAGGGTTTGGCCATCCAAATCTGGTTAGAGGTAGGCATGACTGCCTAGTAATACTACACTACCCGCTGAAACAATCATTCTGTACTGCATGTGTGTTACTTTAATGCTCTTGTCATTATTTGGATTTGATCTGTGTGAAAGGCAGTGTATTTTTTGTTGTTGTTGCTGTCATTGTCATTTCTTGTCGTTGCTTTTCCCCTGCACCCCTGACGAATGCTAAGCTACAAGTATCATAGTCAAAGATGACTTGTAAAATGGGTGAGGACACAGTGTGGACTTCTGCTGTTGAGGTCTCAGAGATCTTCTGCTTTTGGACACCAGACTGCATCCACTCTTCGTACCATCCACCTCACAGGGCATGTCACTGGGCAGACAGAACCAAGTGACACAGTGTGGATGGTAAAGTACAAACCATCACCTCTATAGACCATCCAGGAGCACATCCAGCTGACACTGAAACATGTGTTTTCTGCACTGAACTGTGGGTTTTATGTTTAGTTTTTTGTGTGTTTTTAAAATGTATTTATTAAGTGCTTACTATGTACCAGGCACTGTACTAAGTGCTGGGGTGGACACAAGCAAATCGGATTGGACACGGTCCCTGTGTAAACATGGGGCTCACAGTCTGAATCTCCATTGTACAGATGAGGTAACTGAGACACATAGAAACTAAGTGATTTGCCCAAGGTCTCACAGCAGACAAGTGGCAGAGTCAGGATTAGAGCCCATGTCCTGTGACTCCTAGGCCCAAAGACTTTCCATCAGGCAACACTGTTTCTCTGCTTATTCAAGCAGAATTTTCAGTTGGAACAACTAGTGCATAGGATACAAGTGAAATAATCTCCCATACTTCTGATGAGTGTTAGTAGGACTGAGGAGAATAGGCAGGGAGGCCTGGAAAAGATCTGGTGCTAAAGGGTAGTTATGAACACTTGAGTGCTTTAGGTGGCATATATTTTCTCAAGTGGCATCTGTGGAAGATTTCAACAGGGAGATTAAAAGTTAATAAAGGAAGATCTCCAGTAGGAGGTAAGATTTCAAAAAGACTTTGAAAATGGGGAGACCTGTAAACTGACAGATTTGAAGGGAGAGGGAGTTTCAGGCAGTTGTGAAGATATGAGCATGGTCAGTGGCAGGAAAGATGAGAATGAGGTTAACTTTAGAGGAGCAAAGAGTGAGAGCTGGCATGTACTGGGAGAATAGAGTGGATAGCTGTGTGACTTTGGACAAGTCACTTAACGTCTCTGTGCCTCAGTTACCTCATCTGTAAAATGGGGATTAAGACTGTGAACCCCACATGGGACAACCTGATTACCTTCTATCTGAGAAGCAGTGCAACTCAGTGGAAAGAGCCCGGGCTTGGAAGTTAGAGGTCATGGGTTCTAATTCCGGCTCTGCCGCTTGTCAGCTGGGTGACCTTGGGCAAGTCACAACTTTTCTATGCCGCAGTTACCTCATCTGTAAAATGAGGATTAAGACTGTGAGCCTCACGAGGGACACCCTAATTACCTTGTATCTACCCCAGTGCTTAGAACAGTGCTTGGCACATAGTAAGTGCTTAGCAAATACCAACGTATTTATTATTTATTACCCCAGCACTTAGAACAGTTCTTGGCACATAGTAAATGCTTAACAAATACCATCATCATCATCATACCTAGGAAGGAGAGTGAGAAATTGAGTGCTTTCAAACTGAAGGTCAGAAATTTATGCTAGAAGCAGAGAAGAATGGGTAAACATCTGAAGTTTTTGAGAAGCAGGGGGATGAGTGCATTTGGAAAAATGATCGGTGCAACACACTGAAGTATGGACTGGAGGTGGGCAGACTGGAGGCAGGGAGACCAGTGTAGAGGCTGATGCGATAGTAAAGCTGGGCTATGACCAATGTTAGGACCAGTAAGGTAGTCAATTGGATGGAGAATAAGAGGGAGTTCCCGGTTTGACAACTAGTGCTCTGCCCAAATTAGGTCATCAATTATCTAAGCACTTAGATACAATTGAATGAATAAACTATCATCAAAGGTATTTTTAGAACATTTACTGTGTGCAAAGCACTGTACTAAATCCTTGGAAGAGTACACTATAACAGAGTTGGTAGACAGATTCCCTGCCCACAGTGATTTACAATCTCAAGGGCAAGCTTAGGACCTGGAAGACAAGCTTACAGTTTAGAGGCTGTTCAATAAACATTGCTGGGGAAAAAAGACAATCAACTAAGGTACTGATCCAGTTTTTCCCAGAGGTGTCATTGCTCCTTGGGTAGGTAGACCCATTTCAAGCTACTAAAGCACTGGTAGTACCTATTTTCATCAAAGAACCAATAGCACAGTGACCTGAAAGAGTTAATGCAACTTTCTTAGAGGCTTACCTTATATTCAGGAAGTAGCTTAAGCTCACAAAACATCTGGTTCATTATTAATTAGTAAACATTGAAGCCTCATTATGTCATTCCTATGTCTAATATTTTCCCATGTAAACACTCAACCCTGAATGTTTTTCTGCATGTTCTACCAGCACAATATTTCTTGCTTTGACAATTTTCCTAATTATAATACCTCCTCTCAGTGGATACATGGGTCTTAAATGAGATAGGAACTGGTGATGTATTAAAAAGGCCTGGAGGAGAGATGGGGTGAGGAAAGCTGTATTTATGGAAGTGGGCCTCAGGAATCTAGGCCTTAAGGGAATATGGATTTTCCTTTCTTGTACTTCTATAGTGTGTGCTGTTGCAGTTGCTTTTGCTGCTGTCTCTGCTGCTGCTTGCACCAGTAGAGCTCAAACAAGAACAGAGAGCTTACTGTTGCTTTGTTTTTGCCTTCCCACTGTGTTTCTACCTCTCCACATCTCTCCTTGGTGTCAGTAAGTGCTAATACTGGTAACTCACTCCTCTACCCCTAAATCCCAAATTTCCCTCTATGCTTCCCTTCAGAAAGGTACAGTAATGATAGTAATAGCAATTAATATTATAATAGTATTCATTAAAATATAATAAATTATATTATTATTAAGTGCTTGTTAAGCGCTTACTATGTGTTAAGCACTGATCTAAGCGCTGAGGGAGATACAAGATAATCCGGTCCCATCTGGGGCTCACTGTCTAAGTAGGATGAAGAACACGTATTGAATCCCCGTTTTGAGGTTGAGGGAACTGAGACAGAGAGTTCAATGACTTGCCCAAGGTCACACAGCAGGTACGTGGTAAAGGTCAGATTAGAACCCAGGTCCTCTATCTCCCAAGCCGGTGCTTTTTCCACTAGGCCACACTGCATCTCAGAAATTTAGAAAAATTTAACTTCAATGGTGCCCATGACCCAGGCTTCCTGGAGGTTTGAGATTGACCAAGAAATGAGCTAGAACTTGATGGAGGAAATTAGCCAAGCATTGACTGGTTCAGCCAAAATCTGTATACAATTTGCTTACAGCCATTTCCGTAGGTGGTATTTACTCTCTGCATGGCACATGCATCCCAAGGATGGCCACGAGGCACATTTTCCTGGAAAACTGGTTCATAGGAGTTCACTGCAGGCCAGTATTCATTCAATACCAAATAGGTTTAGGGCTTGTGGATTCACATGGTTTGAAAGAACCAAGGGAGAATTTGTAATTCCACTTAACAAATTCAAATAACTGGGTCTCTGTAGTCTTTGAATGAACTGTAAAAAGTTCCCAAAAGAGCAAGGTGGAGATCTTGGCCAGAATCTTTCTCTAAGATTATTCCCTCATGTTATCACAGAGTTAATCCAGTACAGATGCATTCTCATTGCTGAGTAATGCTGCACATCAATTGGATACTAGGGATATAAATGATATGGAGAGAAAAATTGAAAAAAGCTAACATTCTGGGTTGTATTTTTCTTGGTCCATAGTCCAGCTCTCTTCAGATCATATTCATACTCTTAGTTGCTCTATCCAACTGATGCAATTCATAATTTTAATATTATGGAGGTAATAATAATAATAATGTTGGTATTTGTTAAGCGCTTACTACGTGCCGAGCGCTGTTCTAAGCGGTGGGGTAGATGCAAGGTAATTAGGTGGTCCCACATGAGGCTCACAGTCTTAATCCCCATTTTACAGATGAGGTAACTGAGGCACCGAGAAGTTGTGACTTGCCCAACGTCACACAGCTGACAAGTGGCGGAGCTGGGATTAGAACCCATGACCTCTGACTCCTAAGCCCGTGCTCTTTCCACTGAGCCACCATCTAAGGTTCATGAGAATCTATATACTGAGAGGCAAACTCAGAAATAGAGGCAGGCTCTTCAGAATGCAATCAAATTAACATGGCAAAGACCTATCTTTATGGACAAACAATGCAGACTCACTTTCAGTAGTGCCAACTTTGAAAACTAAACCTGCATACATGTACCCGAGGTTATATAAATCATTTGATTAAAATCACATTATCAACCTGTGGAAACACTCCAGTGATAGAGGTCCAGTTGGAAGATTTTAGGGTTATGTTCTATAGCTTTGGGAACCTGTCAGGGGGCTCGTGTGGGCTATACACCCCTGAGGATTAATAGCCATGGGACAGAAGGATGGCTCTATCCCACACAGAAGAGAGTTATCCACTTGTAATATATGATGTCATTTTTTCTTCTTTCTGTCTTCTCTCCTCATGGGCCAAACACCATTCCAATTACTGACCGCTAGACTCGGACTCTTAGACTCACATCATTTTGCACCTTCATTATACACGGTGCAGAGGGTTTGGGGAAAACTAATCTTGATCTACTCTTGATGCATAATGAGGTCTTCCATTAAGACCGATGGAGCCTCAGCCTTGAAATTTCAGGACAGAGAATCTGCCCTTGTAGACACCCAGTGTGGTCAAGGCCTGTAGGGAGATTCCATCTGTCTCTTCTTAATGCCAAACATGGTGCTTCTAGCTAAACTTTATGACCCCACCCCCATCAAGAAGCTGTGTGACATAGTGGAAAGACCAATGGGCCTTGGAAGTCAGAGGGCCTGGGTTCCATTTCTGGCTCTGCCAATTGCTTGCTATGTGACCTTGGGACCATTGATTGATAAGGTTACTGTTTCTTCATGGAAAATGATTTACAATTTGAAAGATTTAGATTAGGTATGAAAAAGCAAAACTATGTCTTGTTTTGTTTCCACAGTCTGACTTGCAGCCATCTGAAGGCCATAGTAGCTCTTTTGATTCTGTTTCCAATCGCTTTATCTATCCATGCATTGTTGGACATTGTACTGCCTAGATCAGAGACTGCTTTCTTTGGTTTATTTCGAAACTACTGCTTGTGTGTTGTGTTTCCAAGGAATAGCCTGGAACACATCTTCTATTGCTTCAGACCTCTTGTCAGACCACAGCACTGTGATGAATCTGCACTGCATATCTGCATGTATGTGCCTTTAGAGCATGGTCATTGAAATTTAGGAGTTATGAACCACAGACTTAAAAACTTTTGATGATGCTCACAACCTGTTGAGTTGGAAATGTTTGCCAGTGGATCAGAAGTGTCTTCTGCCTCCAGTTGAAGATCTCTCGTATCTTCAAGCATAGCAGCATAGAGTATATTGGGCAAGCAGCATGGCCTAGAGGAAAGAGCATGGGCTTGGGAGCCAGGGACCTGGGTTCTAATCCTAGCTCCACCAATTGCTTGCTTTTTGTCTTTGGATAAGTCAAGTCATAACTTCTCAGTTCATCAGTTCTCCTGTTCTCCCTCCTACTTAGTCTGTGAGGCCCATGCAGGACAGGGACTATAACTAAATAACTGGTATCTACTCCAGTGGTTAGAATAGTGTTTAACACATAGTGCTTAACAAACACCTAAAAGAAAGGGGGGAGTAAATCTCACACAGAGCCTTTTTTCGCTCTAACAGCCAAGGGGAAAGGGTCAGATAGGGTTCTTCAAACATTGGCATGATTAAACATTTCATCTTGGAATAGCCTAAGAATCTCAATTGATTTCTCAGGGCAGTTGAGTCCTGGTCAAATGCATTTGTAAGGCTAATGAACACAGTATAAAGGTCTTGGTGTTGTTCTCTGCCCTCTTCCTATCTCTCTTGCACTGCAAAGGAAATATCTGCTGCACTGTGCTGTAGTCTGAAACCCAAATTGTGACTCAGGTAGCGCAACTGACTATATTTTTCAGTAGCCTGTTCAAGCGGTCCTTGGCTAGAATCACGCATGTAATGGGAAGCAGGGAGTTTCTCCTATACTTTCCATAGTCACCTCTCTCTTCTTTCTTCTTGAAGAAGGTGAAGTTGGTAGCCTCTATGAATTCTAGTGACATGTCTTCAATATTCCGTATGTTGAGGAGAAGGTTGTACAGACATCCAAGAATTTGGTACCTTCCTTGCTTTTAGATTTTGGGAGGGATACCATTAACTTGGGTGCTTTTTTGTTTTTCTTGACTTTGACTTCAAGGTTCACCCTCTCAAGCTTGCGGCTGAGTATGTCTCCACATCCTGATGATTTTCTAAGCCCTGAAAGGTCTCCTTCTCACCGATGGAAGATATGTTCAGGAATTTATTATCATGTTCTTGCCATCTGAGTAAGATTACCGCTTTGCCCGTGAGAGATTCAGGGTAGTCAGGGATATGTAGCCCTTTTCATGGTCAGTAAAAGTGTTATGTAAAATGCCTCTTTTTTCCTAGATCTCTTCAGCTTTGGTTCCCTACTTCTGGTCATGCATAGTTCATAGCCCAATCTATATATCCCACTGCCAAGTTTTGAGGGCTAATATTTTGTTCTGATTTCGGAGAGCTGAAAGGTAGTAGAAAAGTATTTCCTGTTTTGTGCACATATCTTTTAAATCTCTGAGTCCTTCCCCTTCTTTCCACTCCCTCCTGCCCCCGGCCCCCACACTTCATCAGAAAGGCCTGAGTGTAAGTTGTTTTTCCAGTAGTGGTTATGGTTTGCTCTAAGTCATCCTCACACTCTTATGCCGTGCCACCATGCCCAGCAGGATGCATTGTGAGGCAGTTGACTGGGGCTAAGGACACCAACTGTGCCCATGGGATGGAATATCTCTTTATACCTTTTACTCTCATCCTTTCTTTTCACCATGGTTGAGTGTAGTCCCCAAATCCACTGGACAAACTTCTGCAGTCCTTCTTATTTATTTTAATTATCTGTACCTCAGTTTCCTCATCTGTAAAATGGGGATTCAATTTCTGTTCTCCCTCTGACTTAAATTGTGAGTCCTATGTGGTCAGGAACAATATTCGACCTGATCATTTTATACCTACCCCAAGGCTTAGCACAGTGCTTGACACAAAGTCAGTACTTAAATGCTACAGTTGTTATTACTATTCATAATACTATATTATTTTCTGAATTACTTAAGAAATGATTTGGGGCACATGGGCTATTAAAGTGGTTTTTTTTTTGTTTAATTCATGGGCAAAGTAGGGAGGTGGAATTGTTTAATATCTGACCTTTCAGTTTAAATATGATGCTACCTACTATGAGGCTGAAAAGGCCAAGATGTAACTGGCATTCTTTTCCTGGTTTTGTGTACATGAAGCTTGCCATAAAGATTTATTGAACAATGGAAAGGCTGCTGAAACAGGTGATGGAATTTTCTTCCCCAGAGAAGTCTGAGAATAGTTGAAATTCTTCCACATCAGAGTGTTTGGAGGCAGAAGACTATATGAGATATTTTTCAGGAGGTCTTTCAGCTCACTGATTAATGAAGTATAAAGTTCACGCCTTCCAAACCTCACACTCAGTCAATCTGTAAGCATCTCTAAATTCGTCGTGGCCAGGGAATATGTCTGTTTATTGTCATATTGTACTCTCTCAGTCACTTAGAATAGTGCTCTACACACATTAAGTGCTCAATAAATATGAGTGACTGACTTCCATAAGCTCTTGCTATGTGCAAAGCACTGCACTAACTGCCTGATAATAATAATAAAAATGATGATGATGACTGTGGTATTTGTTAAGTGCTTATTATGTGCCAAGATAATTAGCTCATCACAGGCCCTCCCACATGGGCATCACAGTCTTGGGAGAGTACGGTACAATAGAGTAAGTAGATATCCCTGCTAAAATGGATTTTACGGAGTGGAGGGGAAGATATACATTAAAATGAATTATGGATATGTACATAAATGCTGTGGAGTTGGAGGAGGGATGAATATCAAAAGTGCCTAAGGGGTGCTGCCCCAAGTTCATAGGTGATTCATTCATTCATTCAATTGTATTTATTGAGCACTTACTGTGTGCAGAGCACTGTACTGCAGAAGGAGGGCTTATTCAGGGAAATGAGGGCTTAGTCAGGGGAGGCATTTTGGGAAGAGATATTATCTTCATAAGACTTTGAATATCGGAGAATGGTAATCTGTTGGCTATGAAGGAGGAGGGAGTTACAGGCCAGAGGGAGGATATGAGCAAGGTACTGGCAGAAATGAAAGATTGTGGTGCGGTAGGTAGGTTGGCATTAGAGGAGCCAGGTGTGTGGGTTGGATTGTAGTAGGAAATCAGCAAGGTAAGGGTAAGAGGGGCAGAGCTGATTGAGTGATTTAAATCTAGTGGTAAGGAGTTTCTGTTTGATACTCCAAACTGTAAATTCACTGAAGGCAGGGAAAGTATTCACCAACTATGCTGTATTGTACTCTCCTAAGTGCTTAGTACAGCAATCTGCATACAGTAAGTGCTCAATAAATACCACTGATTTGTTGATATGGAGATGGGTGCAATCTCACTGTGGACAGGGCTAGTGTCTGCCAACTCTGTTGTGTTGTACTCTCTGAAGTGCTTAAAACAGCACTCTGCACATAGTTAGCACTCAAAAAATGCTGCTGCTGCTGCTGCTGATGATGATGATGAGATGTAGTATGTCCTAGTGGAAAGAGAATAAGCCAAGAAGTCAGAGAACCTGGCTTCTAATCTCAGCACTGCCATTTGTCTGCTCTGTGACGTTGAGCAAGTCACAACTTCTCTGTGCCTCAATTACATCATCTGAAAAATAGGGATTAAATCTTACTCCCTCTTTCTTAGACTGTGAACCACATGTGGGACAGGGGTTGTGTCCAACCTGATCAGGGGAGTGCTGGAACATAGTAAGCAATTAACAATTACCATAGCCATTAATTATTGTTAAGAGAAACCTTTGTGGGGGCGGTGCATGGAGGCGTGGTGTCTGAGAAGAGGGGAGACATGGACTGAACAGGGTTTTTTTTAGAAAAAATTACCTGGACAGCAGAGTGAAGTATGGGCTGGAGAAGGGAGAAACAAGAGGCGGGGAGGTCACTGAGAAGGCAAATGATTAGTGATTGGACCAGCATGGTAGCAGCTTGGGTGGAGAAGAAGAGGAGGATTCTAGATGCTGAGAAGGTAAAACTTAAGAGAATTTCATGACAAAGTGGGAGAGTTGAATGAGGGAGCTGAGTTGAAGATAATGCCAAGGTTACAAGCTTATGAGACAGGGAAGATAGTGATATTGCCTACAGTTATGGGAAAGTCAAGTGGGGAGCACAGGGCTTGGGTGGGAAGATGAGTTTCTGGTTTTGAGCATGTTAAGTGTGAGGTGTTAGTGGGACATCTAAGTAGAGGTGACTTGAAGGCAGGGGAACTGCAGACTGCAGAGGAGAGAAGTAGGGAATGGAGAGATGATTTGGGGAATCAACCTTGTGGTAGTTGAACTGTAGAAGCAAATGAGTTCTCCAAAGGAGTGGCTATACCATAGAGGATAGTAGGAGGTTCAGAACTGAAACTTGAGGTACTCCCACAGTTTGAGGGTGGGAATACAGAGAGGGAGCCCGTGAAATACACTAAGAAATGAGTGACCAGAGACAAAGAACCTGGGAAGGACAGTGTCAGTGGAAGCCAAGCTTAGATAATGTTTCCAGGGGGAAAGGATGATTTATAGTGTTGAAGGCACTCTTCCCTGAACCCCAACTGTGAGTCACATTCATGATACAATACAAGACCACTGTAAAAGTGGAAATAAGTGTTAATGGCATAGCAATTCTCCTACAGACATGATAGATTTCACCCCAGTGGAGAGAAAAAAAATACTAGGTTCTGAGAAACTTGAGGCAGACCCTTACTTTTCCACATGCAGTCCACACTAAAGCCCCTGTGCCCTGATCAATGGACAAGAACGCTGAGTTCTCTCACCCATTTAACCTTTCTGGATTGTAATCCTGATTGCAGTTTTCAGCTTCACTGGCAGCCCACAGCTAGCGGAATTCAAAGGGACACAACCCCAGCATCATCCCCATTCTAATTAGCCTCATCACCATAGCAACCTTCAGGGGATTATATTAGCAACAGCATGGCAAACTAATTGAACTGGTACAACTTAATTTTGCAGCTGGGAATGTAAAAGTGAATCTTACATTTAATCATGCTTACAGCATTGACATTCAAATCAGAAGGCTTTGTTAGAGGTCCCGGAAAATAAGCGTCATTTCTCAAAACACAATGCTTCACTTAGAGGGAAAAACCACTTTGAACATTAAGTGAATGCTAAAATCAAAAAGACTACCGGGGGGTGACGAGGGGTGGAGGGAAACAAATTGTGGAAAAAAGCGAAAAAACCGTTGATAAATAAAAACCAACATTCAAGGCAATGGCTGCTGGATGGGAATTCGTTCTCATGTCGGAGTGCTGGTGATTTTAAGCTACTAGATTTCATTACAAGGTACCTCCAAGGGTCTGGCATCTTCACCTGCAGACACTAAATAATACTTTTTGATTGACTGATTGACAGCACTGATATTCTCCTACAGGGGATCAATAGCATGGTTTCCATAAAGAAAGCTTTCTTGACTGTTCAATAAGGCAAGTGAGAGTTTCTCTTGAAATTAGGGTGCCTCATTATTGTTCATATTTATTAAGAGTTTACTCTGTGCCAAGCACTGTACTATGCACTGGGATGAATACAAAATAGATCAGACCCAATCCCATTGACAAAAAGCACAGCTGACTAGAAATATTCAAGACCTGGAGCCAGGAGGATTGGCCTCTGACTCTGCCACTTGCTTACTTTGTGAGCTTGGGCAAGACATTTAACCTCTCAGTGCCTCACTTTCCTCATCTTTAAAACAGGGATAAAATATCCGTCTTCCTCCTTAGACTGTGAGCCCTAGATGGCTCAAGGAACTTGCCCAAACTGATTATATCTATTCCAGTGTTTTGTATGATTTGGCACATAGTAAGCACTTACTTAATGCCATCTCACTCTGGGGGTTCATTGGTGTTGTTCCTCCTGCCTAAGGCAGCACACGATTGAGATTCATGTCTTGAAGGACACACTTTTCCATAACCTGAGTGAGGTTTTTTATAAAGCTGTCTCTTGCAGTTGAGTAAATTCTGCTTTCCTCTAGGATTGGACAGCAGTTAATCAACAATGTGGCCTTTTGGAAAGAGCACGGTCCTGGGAGTCAGACTTCTAATACTTGCTCTGTCACCTGCTTGCTGAGTGACCTTGGGCAAGTCACTTAACTTCTCTACACCTCAGTTTCCTCATCTGTAAAAAAGGGAATTGAAAACCTATTATCCCTTCTAGACTGTAAGACCCATGAGGGACAGGGACAATATCCAATATGATTATGTATCCCAGCTCTTACTACAATGTTTGACATAAATACTATTATTAGTTTCATTATTATTAACAGTATTTATTGAGCACTGCTGCTGACTACAGGGCATTGTACCTGGCACTCAGCATGTCCTCAGTCAGTCATTTTATAATCCATCCATTCTACAAGCATCAAAACCCCACCAAAGCCAATATAGGAAAATGAAAATTTACCAATTCATTTTTGAAAAATATTTGGAAAAGGTGAATCCCCAGCCACCTTATGCTTGGAAATGGCAAAATAGGAGGTGGAAATGTTGTGGAAGTCCTCCATGGTTTTATTTTCCACATAACCTCAGTCCCAGTGCTTAAATAGAAGAGAGAGAAAGATCTTTGTCCCTTTTACCTTTTCCCCAGTGATCAATGATCTTATTCTAGGCTGTGTCTAACCAGATTAAAATGATAGAGGGTAAAGGTAGGAGGAAATACTAACAGATTATCTGTAAGAACTGTCCACCCCACAGACAGAAAGCAATTACCTATTTTAGACCTGTGAAGATGATTTCTCTTCTCTTTTCACTATTCATATCTCTCACCCCTCACTTCTTGGTCCTTTATTCAAAACCTTCCCAAAAAGTTTACAGGGAAAGAAAATAACAGGCTTTCCTTTGAGAGAGTGAAATGTAACCTATTTATGTCTCCAGTAATTGGTGAAAAGGGTATCTGATGGGTGATAAATGCAAAGATAGTCAAGGAAATAGCAGACACGGGGTGTTTATATCAATCTGCCATTGGAGAAGCTTTACAAAAGCTAATGTCAGACTTGGGCAAGGAGTCGGTTATTAACTCTGGAAGAAAGGTAACAGATGGAGAGAGAGGACCAAAGTTAGATGCTCCTGGCAAGCAGGATCAGTGCCCATTTCTTATCATCAGATGGCAGCAATAAGAAGCTGAAGAAGGTTAGCAGTTGGAAGATGATCTTCATTCCATCTCCTTCCCACCAAAGGCATAGTGTTCTGCCTCACTAGAAAGCCTGAAATTTTAGTTTGCCAAGGGGAAACCTGAGCTTTAAACCTTAAGCTTTTTCAGAAAAGCAAAATTTATATTAGGGGGACAAATACACAGCTAGCTCTCAGATTTGGTAGCAAATTATTCCTTCTTCCAAGGCAAAACCCATCCACCCCCAATTAATTTCACTTACACACTCACTCAATTTCTTGAACTTTAAACTGCTGTGGGCAGGGATTAGGTGGGTTTGCCGTCCATGTCTCCCCACTTCTCAAGAATCTCCAATGGCTGCCCACCCACCTCCACAACAAAGAGGATAACATCCTTATCATGTGTTTTAAAGCTCTCAATCAGCTAGCCCCATTGTACCTCACTTCACTAATCCAACTACAGTGCAACCCAGGTTCTCAGCTCCTCTGGCGCCAGTTTACTCACTGTGCCTCTTTCCCACATCCTCCCCATAACCCGCAACTCCCTCTATATATATGCCAGACCACCATTGTCTTCACCTGCAAAGTACAATTAAGATCACATCTTTTCCAGGAGGCCTTCCCTGATTAAGCTCTCTTTTCCCCAACTAGCTCTTTTTTCTGCATTATTTATGTACTTGGATCTGTGACCTTTGGACTTTTGTGACCCCCAGTCCCACAGCACTTATGTACACATCTTTAAATTATTTATTATAAACTACTTCTTTATTCACATTAATGTCTCTCTTCTTCTCTAGACTGTAAGTTCATTAAGGGCAGCTAATTCTGTTTTATCGTACTGTCCCAAGAACTTAGAACAGTGCTCTGCACCTAGTAAGTACTCAATAAATACTACTGATTGGTTGACTTGATGTCTGCTGAAGCCATGTACATAAAGATGCCTAACATTACTTTAGAATTATGATCTTGAGTTTCTCCTAAGGCCTTCAGTCTAGATTCTGGCAGGTGGGTTATATAGAATACCACATTGTAAGGTTCTAAAATAATAGTCAGGATCCATTTTCTATTCTTGATCACTCTTTGGTTTATTTGACCAGTCAGGATTTCAGAAAGACTTTCTGGCATTGTGATTGGCACTGAACTTTACCTGAGGTCCAGCTAATAGAGTTGCCAACTATGTTGAACCCTGAAATTAGGCAATAATGTGCCAGGATATTATTACCTTCTGACACCTTCTCCAAAATCAAAAATGTGTTTAGGTTTGTTTCTTTTTTTGCAATACCCCAATGAAGCAGATAGGAGAAAATATCATGCTATATTGGCCAAAATAGCCAATATAAGCTTAAAATGTAACATTTATTAAGAAATCTCAAGAGTCCATTTACAGGCCTCAGAGTAACGCCTTGGAATACTCAGAGTTCTTGTGTCCATTATTTATGCTTGAGTTTTTCCTTTTTTTTGTTGACTGACACTGAACAACAAGAAACAAAGTTCTCTGGGTATTCTAAGGGTCTGGACTTTTTCTCTGTTCCTCCCTCCTTCACCTTCCCCAAGGGAAATTGAAATCTCAATGGCTTTGCCATCTGGAGAAATGTCAAGAACATTGCCTCCAGCTCATGCTGGGCTGTTTCCCCTTCTATTCCACACTTCCTAAAAAGGAACATTTCAATGTTCTTGGCTCCAATGGTCATTTAACTCATACTACCCAGACCTGTGGTCTAGAAGAAAGAACCTGTCTTCCTCCTTTTACTCGTGAAAGAGCGGTAGGTTAGAGCTGCTTAGAGAAGCAGTTTGGCCCAGTGGATAGAGCACAGGTGTGGGTCAGAAGGACTTGAGTTATAATCCTGGCTCTGCCACTTGTCTGCTGCTTGGCTTTGGGCAAGTCATTTCACTTCTTTGTGACTTAGTTACAAAGTTTATGTGCTTAGCAGAGAAGCAGCGTGGCTCAGTGGAAAGAGCCTGGGCTTGGGAGTCAGAGGTCATGGGTTTGAATTCTGGCTCTGCCACTTGTCCAGCTGTGTGACTGTGGGCAAGTCACTTAACTTCTCTGTGCCTCAGTTACCTCATCTGTAAAATGGGGATTAACTCTGAGCCTCACGTGGGACAACCTGATACCCTGTATCTACCCCAGCGCTTAGAACAGTGCTGTGCACATAGTAAGTGCTTAACAAATACCAACATCATCACTTAGTTACCTCATCTGAAAATGGGGATTAAGACTGTGAGCCCCATCTGGAACGGGACTGTGTCCAACCTGATTAGCTTAGTATCTATCCCAGTGCTTATACAGTGCCTGGGACATAGTCCTCAACAAATGCCATAAAAAAATGAGTCCAACCCAAGTATCCCATCCTCTCTCAGAGTTGGACCCGGCGAGTTTCCAGTACTCTACCAGTCTCGCTTAGGGAGGGAAAGTCAAGCAGAGGCCTATCCATTCCTTTCCTAGCTTGGGTAATGCTAGCGAGTGGGAAGACAATCATTAGAAGTCAAACTCACCTGTGCTGGGCAGCAGCAGCATGGGAGAGAATTGAGGGTGGCGACACAAGTTAACTGCATGGAAGGATGCAATGGTAAACCACTTCCATATTTTTACAGAAAATTATGCTATATACTACCAGAATGATTGCAGATGGTGGTGGGGCATTCTGGGTGAGATTTGGCATTCTAGGTGAGATTTGTCTATGACGTCACTATGGGTCTGAGATGACTCGACAGCCTAAGACAAGTATCCCATCTTGGTATTCATCCCTGCTGGAGATTCTCATCAAGAATGAGATAAGCTTAAGGCCTGGGACTTCCAAACCAATGAAAGAATTGATGAAAGAATTGATTATGGTAATAGTGGTTTGCTCAGTGCCACTCACATGCTCATCTCTGTCAGTAGTGCTTACTAGGTGCCAAGCATGGCACTAAATACTTGGGTAGATATGAGATAATTAGGTTGGATTCAGTCCCTGACCCACTTGGGGTACAGTCTAAATACAAGAAGGGAGTGGGATTTAATCCCCATTTACAAATCAATTAACTGAGGATCAGAAAAGTTAAAATGACTTGCCCAAGGTCACACAGAAGGCATGTGGCAGTCAGGATTAGAATGCAGGTCCTCTGATTCCCAGGCAGTTTCTCACAGAATACAATGAGAGAGTGGGCAGTTAGGGTGCAGGTTAGGTGCATATCAAAAGTTTAGGCACAAAACCCATATTTAATCAAAACTTCCTGCAGCATAGACGATCAGGAGGCTGCCTTGATATCCACTGAGGCCTGTTCCACTCATATTCACCAGCTCTTTTCCAGATGCCCCCTGGGCCTGTTCCCTTCCCAAACTGCTCAGGTGATTCTTCAGCAAGCCTTCCCCTCATCTAGTCGTTTTACTCCTTATCCCTCTGCCACAGGTTGGGGATGGGTATTCACCCAAAAGTCTGTGCAGTTGAACCCAACAAGGTTGTAAATTGGGAAGAGCTGACGAGAAATCAGGAAATGAGAAGATTGCCAAAATTCATTATTTGTTATTTCCCAAGAGTAGACATGGCACTTGGCATCCTTCAGAAAGGCAACGTCCTTCCCTAGGGAACATAGAAGCTGTTGGAAGATATGTCATAATAACAACTTGTAGACATGATGGGATCGCAATGCTACAAATTGTGAAAGACTATCAAGGGGAGGTTAAGGGCATTCAAGCCAGCAATTTTTTTATATTGGGGGCAGAGGTGTCTGATCCCAAAATAAGAGAAGTGTCAAGAACTGACCTATCAACACCAGTATTGTCATCATTAAGAATCACTTTCCATTAAAAGCAATATTGCTATTGTTTATCCCAATCTCCCAGTGCATTTTGAAGCACTGTGGCCTAGTGGATAGAGCACAGGCCCTAGAGTCAGAAGGACTTGGGTTCTAATCCCAGCTCCACCACTTGCCAGCTGTGTGACCTTGATCAAGTCACTTAACTTTGGTGTGCCTCACTTGCCTCATCTGTAAAATGAGGATTAAGATTATGAGCTCCATGTGGGACATGGACTGTGTCCAACCTGTTTACTTTGTATCTGTCCCTGTGCTTAGAACAGTGCCTGGAACATAATAAGCACTTAATAAATACCATTAAAAAAATATTCCATTCATGTGAAAGCACATCCTGGATTATATGCATGCAGACCCAACTACTTTGTGTGTGCACTGAGCTATGTGCTGCTGCTAAAGTGCTCCTGTCACTGATCTCTTTTCCTGACTACAGAATTCCACAGCTCTACGCCCTTCTAACCCTCTGCCCCAGGTATGCCAGTCGGGTATGCCAGTCTACCCCAGCGTGTGGCAGAAGAGTGGCATCAGGTGTCTGACCGAGCTGAAAGGCTAGAGAATTTCCAGTTGTCTAATTTTCTGTATGGGGTGACATCTGGGAGTCTCAGAGATGCCAAAATGGACTCCCTGCATCCGGATTACCAAACCAAGTCTTGGAAAGACATCAGCCTATTAGCATTGAAACGACATTCACCTCAGGAGAGTTGGAATATGTGAGGAGAATAGTTGAGGCTAGAATACCCAAACATCTGCTTCATGGTGAGCTGAAACTGGTCAACAAAATGAAGGGACAGTGCAAACATTTTAATGATTCATTAGTAGTAACGGTATTAATTGACCATTGGGTGCAATGCACTGGACTAAGCAGATGGGAAAGTAGAATTAAAATACTAGATGTGGTCCCTGACCAGAGGGAGTTTACACTCCAACAGCAATGTAGGAAAGTTGGGACTTAGAAATGATAGCATCTGAGCCGAAAACTGAAAGATGACTTGTGCAGCCTGACCGATGAGGTGCGCTGCCATCAATAAAGCAGTGGTTACTTTTAATTGGAAGTTGCAGGAGGATTATGATACAGGGGAAGAGAAAAGGAAAATAGTACAAGGACTGGCAAACGACAACAGGGCAGAACAATAAAGAGCCATCTTTGTGAGTGTGTGGTGCTACGTATGAGTCTTCATATTCTTCTTTATATATGACAGATGATCACTCTCCCCCATCTTCAAAACCTTATTAAGAGCACATCTCCTACAAGAGGCCTTCCCTGACTTTCCTCTTCTCCATTCCCTTTTTGCGTCACTCTTGCACTTAGATTTTCACCCTTTAGTCATCTCTCCCTCAGCCCACAGCCCTGATTCACTTGTCTGTAATTTATTTATTTATATTAATTTCTGTCTCCCCCTCTAGACTGTAAGCTCGTTGAGGGCAGAGAACATTTTCTACCAATGCTGCTGTATGCTGTACTGGTATTTTGCCAAATGTAGAGCTCAATGAATATGATTGATTGATTTACTGGGTTGGTTTCCCATCTTGAACCTACCAACCATGTGTCTGTTAAACAAGGTGAGTCACTGTTCACCGTCTCTGTCACTGAAAAATAAATCAGAAATAGAGTGGAATTTTTAAATACAAAATTAATCTAGGATAAGGCACTTTCTGAAACAATAATACACATTAGCTTTGGGACTCATCTACCCATTATCAAAACAGATTGCTCCTGAGAGACATTTTTTTCCTGTATTCTTTTTCCACTGCCTTTCAGAAAATACACTCTCCCTGCTAAAGACTCCCTCTTGATAAACAAAACTGCTACACGTGAGTCTGCAGATTTCCTCACTGAGGTAATTGTCAGAAGATAGAAATTGAAAGAGACAGCCTTGACCCCATGCAGAAGCCCTGAGAAGACAATGAACTCCGCTTTGCTAGATTCAAAGCAAAAGAGCTGCATGACAGTATCAAGTTCAGAGTCAGCTCTGCCCTTCATGATGCCGAAGGAAATATGATAGAAAACAGAAAGCTACCACTTAGTTTCTTCAAACCAAAGAGTCTACCGTCCTGTTTTATCCCCCAGAAAGCAGAAGGAAGTATCTGTTAGTCTCATATAAACATAGATCATTTACATTGTATTAGGAGATAACACTGTTGTAATCACTCTCCATGTGGTTTGTATGTGGTTCAGTAAAGTCCAATATGCATCCTACAAAAGTTGCATATTGTAGGAATCTTAAAACTCATTTGATTTGTGGCTGTGGACACTGGGATGTTTGGTGCAGGTTGAGAGACAGACTTTCCTGTGCATTTGCTTTAAAAATACCCTTCCCTTCCATTATTTAGTTGGTTTCCTTGAATTATCATTCTCCTCCTCCTCATCATCGGTATTTATTTAGCATTTACTAGGTGCACAGCACTATACTAAGTGTTGGGGAGAGTACAACAGAGTTGGTAGACATCTTCCCTGCCCACATGAGCTTACAGTCCAGAGAGGGAGACACATCAATACCCACAACATTTCCCAAAAGAGTGAGAAAAAAATCATGCCATTGCTGGGGAGAATGCTCTGCCTTTGTTTTAAAGCTCTTCTTTTAGTGGGATGCTCCTTTGATCTGAGAAGGTGTATTATATCAAACCTTTAAAACCTTAAATGTGCAATGCCATTTTAAAGCACTCAGCTTTTCTGTGACATTACTAGTGTTAATGTTGTTACCCAGAAATGTTAATAACAAATGGGAAGCATTCTTATCTGGTGGTACTTTTAAGACTCCCTAGCATTACTTAGATTCTTCCTGCACAGATTCCAATTTTCTTGCATATTTAAAGCCCCAAATTCTCAGGAAACTGCCATGGTTTGAAAGCACTAGATTTGAGTCCTAGATATTAGGTATTGTGGGGCTATTTTGAACATGAGCAATTATGTGTTCTTTTAGAGAAGATTGTCTAGGTATTGTTTCTGATTTCATCTTCATGGTTGTTTTCCCTTATACTGTTTACAATGATCAGTGATGTATGCAGATATTTCTTTCTTCCCCCACCTTCTTTCTTTCTCCACTCTAATTTGAGTGTTAGGGTGAAGCCAATTTTATAGTTTTTTAAGCTGCTAAGTTGATTTCTGCAAGCCTTCTTGAGCCTTCCATAGGTGCTCACTTCATGGGGCTTTTAAGGTGATCCCTCACAGCTGGGTGGGGACTTCCACACTTAACCCCAGGTCTCTGACAAGGCCTGAAAGTTTCCCCATCTGGGCTGGAAGAGATGCAGAATAGTGGCTTTTTGTTTTCTTATCTTTTTGAAGCCTATCACCTTCAAGTCTTTATCCTCACTAAATTCCTTGCCCTCCTGGCTCCCCACCCTCAGACTGAAATGTTAGCAACCTAACTCTACTTTTTTCTATATGATATTGGACTCACTTTTCATCAATTAGCATTGCATGCCTTTATTTCGGGATCAATCCATCAATAATGTTTACTGAGTGATTACTATATGCAGGGCACTGTAGTAAATAATGGGAGAGTACAACAGAGAAAGCCCTCACAGTTCTTATGGCCTGGTGGAGGAGACAACAGAATGCAGCCCAAGTGTAAAATGAGGGAGACTTGGGCTCATTTTAATCCTATTCCTCTGAAAGTATTTTTTTCCTCACTAACAAAGTAAAACAGTGTTACACAATAGATTCAATCTTACTAACCCTCTATTTCTGCCCACAGCCTATGGCAGAGGACACAACAAAAGACCCCAGAATTGCTGACAGAAGATGCTTCCCATCTTTCAGGAAACTTCTCTAGCTCAATAAGCTTAGAGCAACAGCAAAATTTTAATAGTCATGATAATGATAATTGAGGTATTTGTTAATGCTTACTACATATGAAGCACTGTACTAAGCGCTGGGGTAGATACAAGATAATCAGGTCAGACCCAGTCCCTGTCCTAATGGGGCCCACAGTCTGACAGGGAGGGCAAACAGGTCCTTAAAGTTAAGGAAAGTAGGGCATAGAGTAGCTAAATGACTTGCCCAAGGCTGCACAGCAGGAAGAATCTGTATTAGAACCCAAGTCCTCAACTCTCAGTCCCATGTTCTTTCCTTTAGGCCACAATGCTTCATTCAAGAGCTCCTATAGATTGATAAAAGTACACCAAAATGCATGCAAATGATTATGAATTGTTTTGCAGAATCAGCAAAGCTTGATGGGCTATCAGTAAATTTTAAGAACAAAGCTATGTGTCATTATTTTCCTAAGATTTCCTGTACACATACACTGGCTAAGCAGAGCTGAAAGCTACTACTCAATTCTGATGAGAAGCAGCATGGCTCAGTGGAAAGAGCACGGTCTTGGGAGTCAGAGGTCATGAGTTCAAATCCTGGTTCTGCCACTTGTCAGCTGTGTGACTGTGGGCAAGTCACTGAATTTCTCTGTGCCTCAGTTACCTCATCTGTAAAATGGGGATTAACTGTGAGCCTCACGTGGGACAACCTGATTACCCTGTATCTCCCCCAGCACTTAGAACAGTGCTCGGCACATAGTAAGCTCTTAACAAATGCCAACATTATTATTATAATTATGTGTCCTTAGCATACAAACCAATAATACATCAATAGTCAAGAGATAGAAAAGCAAATTTAAAATGCCAGCATTTCCTTTGGGACACTCATAGAGTTTGGTAATAAGATGGCATCAACCCTCAGACCACACTGAAATTGTCAGAAGTTGTAGAGTCCAGCCCCCTAGCTGGCACTGAGACTTGTTCACATCGAGTCTGATCATTTCTCAGCACTACCAAATGATCAGTGGTATTTCTCAAGTGCTTACTGAGTGCAGAGCTAAGTACTAAGCGCTTAGCAGAGTTGGTTGACATGTTCCCTGCCCACGTGGAACTTATAGCCTAGGGGGCATGACTGATATTAATAAAAACAAATAAATTACAGATATGTACTTAAGTGCTGTGGGACTGGGGCAGGTGACTATCAAGTGCTTAAAGGGTATGGATCTATATGCATAAGCAACGCAGAGGGGAGAGGGAGTAGGGGAAAAGAGGGCTTGGTTGGGGAAGTCCTCTTGGAGGAGATATGATTTTAATAAGGTTTTGAAGGAGGGGAGACTGATGGTCTGTCATATTTGGAGGGGGAGGGAGTTTCAGGTCAGAAAGAGGACATGGGCGAGGGATCCATGGCAAGATAGGTGAAACTTAGGTACAGTGAGCAAGTTGGCATTAGAGGAGTGAAGTGTGCAGATTGGGTTGTTGTACAAAATCAGTGAGGTAAGGTAGAATTGGGTGAGCTAAATGTTCCATTTGGAATCAATGATATTTATTGAGTGCCTACAGTGTGCGGAGCATTCTACTAAGCACCTGGGAGACTATGAATCAATAGAGTAGGTAGACATGATCCCTGTTGTAAGGGGGCTTAAGGACTAGAGGGAGAGGCACACAATGAAATATCCATATATGCCATACAAGTGGGATGATAATCAAAATGCTTAAGGGGTACGGAAGTGCATAGGTGATACTGAAGGGAGAACAAAGAGAAGTGAGGTTCTAGTCAGGGAAGACCTCTTGGAGGAGATGTGATTTTAGGAGGACATTGAAGATTGGGAGAATGGCATTCCATCAGATATGAAGGGGGTGGGAGTCCCAGGCCAGAGGAATGATATGGGCGAAGGGCTAGAGGTGAGAAAGGAGAGATTGATTAGGTTTCAGCTTCAAATGTCAAGACAAACTTCTCTTGGCAATCAGGTAAGGAATGACTTTTTATGATATTTTAAAACACTTACTAGGTGTCTGGCACTGTTCTAAGTGCTAGGGTTTGTACAAAATGATCAGGATGGACCCAGTCCCTGTCCCAGATGGGACTCTCCGTCTTAAACCCCATTTTACAGATGAGGGAACTGAGGCATGGAGAAGTGAAGTGACTTACCTAAGGTGACACAGCAGGCAAACTGGTGGAGCTGGAATTAGAACCCAGGTCCTTCTGATTCCCTTCTGCTTAGTGTGATGGGGCTCTTTTAGAATAAATTGTGACTTTGGGAAGGTCATGATCTATTGAGAGAGTGAGAAACAGATTGTGAAGTTGAGGGAGGAAGGGTTGTGAAAATTAATTAGCCAATAGGCTAATTGCTCTTTGACAGGCACAAACCTAAAGGATGAGGGTGAGTCCCAGCTTCACCTAGTGGTGAAGAGAATTCAGGGTGATTTTTTCTGTTTGAATAATTTCAGGATTGCCTCCTACAGCCTGTCTTTTTTTTGCCTGGGAAACTAATATTCACAAGGCAGTGAATAAGTTGTTCACTCTTTTAACCAAACCGTCCAAAGAATTCTTCTTTTCCCCTTGGCAAACAAGTGAGAAAGAAGAAGTAGAGGCCAAGCTGCAAAATCCACATTGTTCCTTTTCCAAGCGGTGTAACCTAGTAGAACGAGCATGGACCTGGGAGTCAGAGGACCTGAGTTTTAATCCCTACTCTGCCAATTGCTTTTTGTGTGACCTCGGGCAAGTCACTTAACTTCTCTGTGCCTCAGTTTCCTCAGTTGTAAAATGGCAACTAAATCCAACTCCCTTCTACTTAGACTGTGAGTCCCATGTGGGATAGGGACTGTGTCCAACTTGTATCTACCCCAGCACTTAGAACTGTGCTTGACACATAGTAAGCACTTTATAAATACCATAAAAACCATGCCCTTAAAGGAGGCAAAGAGAACTGGTGTTAACCAGATGATTCAGGCAAAAATCTTCTGCAACTTTCCAGAAAAAAAAAAGAAGTGAGTTGAGGATCAGAAGGTGCACATTAATCACACCCAGGGAATAATAGATTACCTCTCCACTTTGTTTTGCCTGTTCACACAAACCTCGAATCTGTGGTGATCAAAGCTTTAGGCATTTATTTCCACTGCCCAGAACTGAGAAACTGTAATTCCCAGCATTTCACAAGCACAGAAAATCTGAGTTTGAAAGTGTATTTAAGAATGAGTCAGATCTCATGATGAGCTCAGAGAAACCAGAAACTTTCCTTTAATCCCCTGATACTCTTCAGATGACCTTGGCCATCTCTTTTGTACTTCAACTTCTGCCATCTTTAAAATAGAGCTAGTACCCCTTATTGGTGAGGTTATTGGAGACCCCAAGAAGAGAGATGCCTATATAAAGGCAGTGTGGTGTTATTTATTTGTAACAGATGGTGGTTAGAACTCCAGCTTTCTATCTCTGAATACTACTGCAGGAGAGTTTCCTGGAGACCACTGAAGTGAGGAGAGAATCTCTGCTACATTAGCCCTGAACGGTCTTTGATGTGAAGATTGTGTTAAAGGCATATAGTCCCATTTTAAAATAGTAGCCATACTACCATAAATCTACCTCTATAGGTAGATGGTGTTACTGTATTGAAGATGACAGAACTATACCTTTAAGGAAAATTCATCGGATGTGCTATAATCCATTGTAAGTTTAGCTGCCGCATTTCATAACTGAGGAAATGAAGATATGGAGGGACCCATCCCCAGTAGAAATGATTGTATCTACTCTGGAAAATAATGTTTTCCTTGGTTAATATTTCAGTAGAAAACCCCATTGTAAACCTACTGTCCCATGTGGTTTAAGCCTTAAAACTCAATGCCTAAGTAACACTAAAAGAGAAGCAGTAGAGGCTAATGGAAAGCGTACGGGTCTGGGAGTCAGGGTTCTAATCCTGTCTCTGATAATTTTCTGCTTTGTGATCTTGTATAAGTAGCTTAACTTCTCTGGGCCTCAGTTTCTTTTGTAAAGTGATAATCCAGTATCTCTTCTTTCCTTCCCTTAGACTGTGAGCCCAGTGTGGAATAGGGACTGTGTCCAGATTGATTACCTTTGTCTACCCCAGCGCTTAGTACAGTGCTTGGCATGTAATAAATGCTTAACGAGTACCACAATCATGGAAAGAGCCTGGTCATGGGAGTCAGAGGTCCTGGGTTCTAACCCTAACTCCACCACTTATCTGCTGTGTGACTTGGTCAAGTCATTTAACTTCTCTGTACCTCAGTTCCCTCATCTGTAAAATGGAGATTAAGACTGTGAGCTCCATGTGGGCTAACGTGATTACCTTGTATCTACCCCAGCGCTTAGAACAGTGCTTGGCATATGGTAAGTGCTTAACAAATGCCATCATCATCATTATTATCAATATTATTATTATCAGTAAAAGTTGCTGGGCCATGTAAATGTAGCAAACATTAGTACAAAGCATCAGTCCAGCTGTTGGGTCCACTTCAGGATATTTATTTCAATGAATTGCCTTGATTGACCAAGGCCATCCTTTGATTTTCTACTCAATGTTTCTGACCCCCAGCTCTGAGGCCGGACTGAGTAATTCCAAAAATCATGGTTTAACTAAGTGAGTAGGAAAGTGAAGAGAGGACATGGATACCACTCCCCTTGAGGACCAGTGGTCAATCTTTTATATTTACAGACTGACTGGAGGGTCTCTAGAGGAAACTGTACAATAACCTGGGCTTTAATCAATCTGTGCAGAGCACTGTACTAAGCTCTTGGAAGAGTACAAAGCATTATTTTATATTTATTTCTGCAAGCTGCATCCTAGCAGTGAATTAGGCTCCATTTCAGAACAGGATAGCAGCTTTCAAGCCATTTTATATTGGATTGAAAATAAGGCCAGCACCTTGGAGGCTGTTAAGCAGCAGGCAAAATTCTTTCATAGTTTTTAAGTGTTTTCATTCATTCATTCAATAATATTTACTGAGTGCTTACTATGTGCAGAGCCCTGTACTCAAACTGCTCTGTAGTTTTTCCATTGTAGATGCAATAAATGAGACAGGGGCAAGGATAGTGCTCAAGAGATGCTCATACTCAGTTCTGAGTGTAAACCTCAGGATGATATATCCAACTATCACAGGTGTTGGGGGATTTCATTGCTTTGATAAAGATAATGGGAGTGGCTTTTATTCAAGAAGCCACCTTCATTGTGGAGAACTTGACCAAGGAAATCTTCTCATGGCCTGGTCTCCCCAGAAAATTATCCAGAGATTTGAGGCCAGCAGTAAGTTTGGCTTCAATAATCAGGAATGTTAAGAAAAAACAGATATTTGGTCTAAATTATGGAGGTAATTGCCTCAGTTATCTATTTCCCTTTAGGTGTAGAGACAATAGTCTGTGGAATAATGGTTCACCCTGAAGAAGTCTCTGAGCAATCACTCTAATGTGATTTGAGTTTTAATCACCAAATCTACCTTCATCACTGGAGCATTAAGGGCATCGTTGCCACCAACAGCTCTTTACCTTTAATTCAACTTGAAAACTGTTCTGGGAAATGGGGAAAAAAAGAAGATCAAGGACAGACTAGGGTGAAGAGAATTAATTTCAGTTGGATGATCTTTTAGGCCATCAATCAGTTGATCAATAGCACTTATTTAGCACCCACTCTGTGCAGAACACTGTACTGTCAACACTGTACTGTCAATCAACCAATCAATCAATGATATTTATAGAATGCTTACTGTGTGCAGAGTCCCTCTAGACTGTAAGATAATTGTGGGCAGGAAATGTATGTACTAACTCTGCCATATTGTACTCTCCTGCGTGTTTAGTATAATGCTCTACACAAAGTAAGTGCTCAATAAATACCAGTGATTGATTGAATGTACTAAGTGCCTAGCAGAGTACAGTGCAGTAGATTTTAGTAGGCACAATTCCTGCCCCCAGGAATTTACAGTCTGGTACTAAGCTCTTTGGAGAGTACAATAAAGTTAGTAGACACCATCACTGCCCTCAACGAGATTATAATCTAGAGGGGAAGAGCCTGTGAACCAACACTTTATCAACTCCATCTCCCTCTCATCCTTCCCACTGCCCATTTAGGATTTCCAGACTCAGGTGAAGGTTCTTCTTGTGTTTCTGTTTGTGGTTGTTACCTTGAATGACAAACTGTATCTTTCACGGAGACTCCCTCTGGGATAGTATTCTTGAGTAGAAACCCTAATTAACAGGTGTTATTAAGGAATTTTATAATTCAGTAATCAGAAGGGAACCCTAGGCTATAGAATCACAGATACCCCTTTACCATCTTGGTTGTTTCTCCTTAGCTCTATGTCACATCCAGTTCATTCATTTATTCATTCATTCATATTTATTGAGCACTTACTGTGTGCAGAGCACTGTACTAAGTACTTGGGCGTTCTTTCGAAAGCACCATCCAGCCAAGAGGTGTTGGAGTTAAATGAAACCAAACCCATAAAAAAGACCACAGATTGGGGGGGGGGGGGGTCGATTTAATTCATGGTGAGAGTTGAAGGTCTAATCCTTAAACCATCTTTAGCATTTTGTTTTGTTTAATTCTATTGTTAAATGAATTCATTCCTCTCTTTCTCAACCAATATATCTAATCATCGCTATTAATCAATCCAACAACTACCTATCAATCAGTGGTATTTAATGAGCAATTTCTGTGTACAAATCACTGTACTAAATGCTTATAGCTTCTTCTAATCCTTATGTATTTACTTATACTAACCCCAGAACTCTGTATATTCCATTCATTCTGATTCCCCTCCTTGTAGAAATTTGCATGTCTATTTTCCCCATTAAAGTTTAAACACCTAGTGGGCAGGGAATATGTCTTGTGCTTATGTTGTACCTAGGTGCTTAGTATACTGCTCAGTAAATATCATTATTCATTCATTCAGTCATATTAGTTGAGCTCTTACTATGTGCAGGGCACTGTACTAAGTGCTTGGAAGAGTATGATACAACAATAAAGTCACATTCCTTGCCTACAGTGAGCTTACGGTCTGGTGGAGGGAAGGCAGGGCAGAAGACTGACATCAATACAAATAAATAAAATAAAATTACAGATATGTATATAGGTGCTATGGGACTGGGAGGGGGAAAGAGCAAAGGAAACAAGTCAGGGTGATGCTGAAGGGAGTGGGAGATGAAGAAAAGTGGGATTTAGCCTGGGTAGGCCTCTTGGAGGAGATGTGACTTCATTAAGGCCTTGAAGGGCAGAGAGAGTAATTGTCTGTAGGATTTGAGGAGGGAAGGTGTTCCAGGCCAGAGGCAGGATGTGGGCTAGGTGACAGCGGCTAGACAGGTGAGATTGAGGCACAGTGAGAAGGTTAACACTCGAGGAGCGAAGTGTCTAGCTGGGTTGTTGGGGACGGTGTGGTGAGACGAGGGTGAGGATGATTGGGTCGAGGAGAGTAGTAAGGTAAATAAGAGGGGCAAGGTGATTGAGTTCGAAGTGTCTAGGCTGGGTTGTTGTGAGAGAGTAGTAAGGTAAGATAAGAGGGGGCAGGGTGATTGAGTGCTTTAAAGCCAATGGTGAGGAGTTTTTGTTTGATGAGGAGGTGGATGGGCAACCACTAGAGTTTTTGAGGAGCAGGGTGACATGTCCTAAATGTTTTTGTAGAAAAATGATCCAGGCAGCAGAGTGAAGCATGGGTTGGAGTGGGGAGAGACAGGAGGCTGCAAGGTCAGCAAAGAGGCTGATGCAGTAATCCAGATGGATAGGATGAGTGATTGTATTAATGTGGTAGCACTACTACTTCTAATGTTAGCTCTATTGACTTGCTCATTTCTAGGCTGGTTCCTGACATCTGGAGAGGAAACCACTGCCCTGTGAAGACTTCAAAGTCTAGAACTACATTCGGTATGTACTGTATTCTCTACCTATTGCATTAGGTTTGTTTGTGGGGCTTGCACCTTCCTATGTGAGTGCAAGGCTGAAGTACTAGCTCGGATTTTTGGTTTACTAGACTAGAGGAGACGTAAAAAGAGACAGATGGAAGGAATGAGGATCCCCTAAAAAGAATGTAACAACTAAAATTAGTTGTTAAACTGAGTAGGGAAACAGAGCAATTTGGAGAAAATTGGAGGATCATAGGAAAAATGAAAATAGCTCTTCAACAGACAAGTTGAGAAACTTAGCCACTTCCAGAAGGTATTAATTGCACAAAAGAGTGACAAAAGCATTGGAAATCAGTTTCCACATCTTTAAAATAGGGACTAAATGCCTGTACTGCCTCTACTTAGACTGTGACCCCCATGTGGGACAGGAACGGTATCTGACCAGATTATGTTCTATCTACCCCAGGGCTTAGTACAGAGGTTATGATTTTACTATTATTATTATGCCAAAGATTTGTTTACTTATTTGGGGGCTTCCTTACTTTCTTCTCCAAGTAAGTAATCAGGGAATTAATCCTTACAGAGTATTTGTAAGGAGGGAAAATTGACATCTCTCATTCCTCATTCAGTTCCTCTTATTCAGAGCTTTGATTGCTGTTACTATTAGAAAGTCCTTCTCAAAGCAGACCATGTGCATGTTTTTCTTGGTTGCTAGCAAGGCAGTATGGGAAGAGCCAAACAGATGGTATCTTTGCAAGTCTGCTTGAATTGTAGAAATTGCTACTGTTCCTGTGTGTGTGCATGCACGTGCGCTTGTGTGTGTGTGTGTCTTTCATTCCCATTTGCATCCTTTTATCTTTTTCATTTCATGTTTGTTTTCTGCTCTGGCTGGTTCTGATGCTGGGAATTAAAAACAAGAGCTGAATCATCTATCAGCGCTATTTCACATAATCATCTCAATCTGAATGTGATTTCACACAAAGTGTTCCAACTGAGTAACTTTGTATGAGTATGACTTTAAGCGTTAGCCAAATGGAACTATTGATAATGACATTGAGAAGCAGCAAAGCCTAATGGATAGAACATGGGCCTGGGAGTCAATAGGACCTGAGTTCTAATTCCAGCTCGGCCACTTGTCTGCTGTGTGAGCTTGGGCAAGTCACTGAACTTCCCACAAGCACTCCCTGGCCTGTATCTCCCTCTCCATCCATATTCACCAGTCCACCACTCTCCCTATGTTCAAAGCCTTATTAAGGTCACAACTTGTTACTATCTGTTGCCGAATTGTACATTCCAAGTGCTTAGTACAGTGCTCTGCACATAGTAAGTGCTCAGTAAATACTATTGATTGAATGAATGAACTTTCCTGGGCCTCAGTTACCTCATCTATAAAGTGAAGATTAAAACTCTGAGGCCCCATGTGGGACAAGGACTGTGTTCAACCTGATTAGTTTTTATCTACTCCAGTGCTTAGTAGAGTTCCTGGCACATACTTGAGTGCTTAACAAATACTACTAAAGAAAATCAGAGTACAAACTTTCTGTGCCCACTATTGAAGAAGACACAATTCCCTTGAGCATAGCAATGACTTTTTTACTTAAATATACTATCCCAAAATAATATTTTACTAGCAATCTTCAAGCTATGGAGACCAAATTTTGATTGGAAGTGCTTAAACAGTAAAATCTGTTCTTCTAGTAAAGTTTAAAGCAAAGGAAAATAGGGAATGGAATATTAATCTATTAGTCAATCAATCAGTGGAATTATTGAGCTCTTAGTGTGTGCAGAATACTATACTAAGCTCTTGGGAGGGTACAGTCCATTAGTGTTAGTTGCCCACAAGGAGCTTACAGTTCAGAAGGACAGACAAAATAAATTACAGAGAAGGGAAATATCGAGTGGTTAAGGGTTTGGATGTTTGGGAGAGCAAGAGGTGTTTTCTTCCTCCATATCCAGTATTTTTGAGTCCTGCCATGGTCACCTTAAATGTGTACATCTGTATTTTACATATATATTGGTCATATAGAGAACTCTTATGATCCAAAGTGACTTCGCATTCTTACCTCATTTTTACCCTCAAAACACCCCTGTGAGCTAAGGAGAGGCCACTTTCAATATCTTCATTTTACAGGTGGGGAAAATGAAGTATAGAGAGGTTAAGTGACTTGTCCAAGATCATTCAGCAGGTTAGTGGCAGAGCTTGAACTAGAACTCAGATAATATGATTCCCAGGCCTGTGCTCTTTACACTATACTAAGGTCCTTCCCAAAAAGTATGACCACTTTTTTACCTGACCACACCAAACAACCTCATCCAAGAACATTTCCTAGCTTTGATCCTGTCTAATAATTACTATAGTGCTTATTATAACTTAGAACTAAACACTGTTCTAAGAGCTGGAGTAGATACAAGCTAATCATTTTGGACACAGTCTCTGTCCAACATGGGGCTTCCAGTCTATGTTGGAGAGAAAACAGGTATTGAATCTCCATTTTACAGTTGGGATAACTGAGGCACAGAGGAGTTAAGTCACTTAAGGTCACCCAACAGGCAAGTGGTGGATCCAGGATTAGAACCCAGGTCCTATTCCCAGGCTCGTACTCTTCAATGCTGCCACACTACTGTCTACTCTGGCCAACAGCCACACTCCCAAAACCTAAAAGAAATCAAGCTAGGCCAACTGGAAAACAGAAGGGGTGCCACCAATGAGAAATTGGACATATTTGGACTCTCCTTTTTTATTTGGATTTCTTGGACAAGTATGTCTTTGGGGACATTTGGCATAGGCAGGAACTCATTCTAAAACCGTCCAGGGCAATTGACATTAAGAGTGCATCAGAGAAGTGAGGAGGGGCGGCACTGGGAATTGTCATTGGAACCAATAGAAATGTTAACTTCCAATAAAACTCGTATTGGCCTAATGGATTTTGACTCAATTTTCAAAGCTGGCCTGAGCTAAAAAAATCTTTCAGGTGTTTCTGTAATTCTCTAAGTTATTGGCAGCATTCTAACTCTGGAGATTTTGTTGGCTTCCAGGAAAATTGGAGAAAACAGATATTCAGGGGAAGCTTTTGAGGAAATCATCCTAGAAAGTCTTAAGACCATTCCAGATTACCCAACTGGGAATTTTTGTTCACTAAAGCCACAGAAGGGTTTTTTTTTCCCACTTAGCATGGCCTAGTGGAAAGAGCTCTGGCCTTGGAATCAAAAGACCTGAGTTCTAGTCCCAGCTCTGCCACTTTGCCTTCTCTGTGACCTTGGGCAAATCACTTAACTTCTCTTTGCCTCAGTTAACTCATCTGTAAAATGGGATTTTATCCTACTCCTTTCTACTTAGATTGTGAGTCCCATGTGGGACAGAGACTGTACCAAACCTCATTATCTTATATCATCCCCAGCTCTTAGTTCAGTGTCTGGAACACAGTAAGCACTTAACAAGTACTATTTAAAAAACAAACAACAAAAAAGGATCCCTAGTGACTAATGACACTCAAGCAATTTTCCACCTTGGGCAGTACCTCTTTTTGTTTTCTCATCTGGGGATGAATTTTTTCAGAATCCAGACTGTTTTTTTTCCACCCTTCTTTAGATGGAGCCCAATATAATTACAGGATGAGCAGCCTATGTTCAGTGCAATTGTTCCTCCCCATCTCACCAGATGACCTTGGGAGCAGGGTCAAAAGGAGATTGTTCACATATCTTTCTCCCTACATCCTCTGCAAAATCAGAGTCTCTTATGTGCCACACTGCTACCTTTGATTTTGCCATCCATGAGTCAGATTACTCCAGAATTTAGAAACAAACCACATGTTTCGTCACCCTTGCTGAAATCAGTGAGGTTGGAGTCCTGAACTTCTAGGGACATATTTTCAGGTGGAATGGATGCACACTGAAAGAAACCTACTGGCATAGGCATATATTTGACAGATATTTGAAAGATAGGGATAGATAGATAGATTGACAGGCTGTCTAGATAGATATAGTAGAGCCTTTTGAACTTGAAGGCAACATTACCAATGGTGAAGTTCCAATGGGTGCATCTGTGGACGAAAAGGTCAGTGCAGGACTACAGCCCAAACTACACTGTACACACAAAGAGAGGGTTGTGCTGCTATATTTTTGATAGCTCTTCTGTTACAATTTTTACTTTTGTCTTTTTGCTTCATGATTCTTTCAGACCTCCTGATTTAAAAGACCTTCTCCTTTCTTAAGTAGTCTGTCAATCATAGTATGCATTTCATACCAACTGTAGGCAGAGCACTGTTAAGCACTAGGAGAATAGAAAAAAATTATTACACAGATCCCTGTCCTCGAGGATCTTACAATCAAGCAATCAATGGTATTTATTGAATGCCTACAGGATGCAGAGCAATATACTAAGCACAAGAATGGTTAGACATGTTCCCTGCCCACATAGAGCTTACAGTTTTACAACACTTATTGATTCTTATTTATTAACATGTATTTTTAGCACACAAATTTTCATGCCATTGTTTTGGGTATCATATAAGCAAACAAGTAAAATACAGACTGGTATCTGACACATAACAGCTTGCCATTTAAGCCAGGGTATACTGAAATGAATAACATCATGACAAAGTGAATAAAAAATCAAAAGAGAATGCATCAGTCAAAACCTGACATATGACACTGTTGTAATCTCCCAAGTGTTTAGTACAGTGCTCCGTACTAAATAAAAACCACTGATTGATTGAGAAGTCCTTTTGAATATGCAATGAATTATAGATAATATATTATGGAAAGGGGTTATGCATCATATAAAAATTGCATAATCTTCCTCCCATCCTGAGATTTAGCACTGCTGCTTCCATGATTGTGTTTCATTCATTTCCTCAACTTTAGTTACAAAATAAGTGTAGTTCATTTGTGCCAATCAATTTGAAGTGAATTTAAGTGAATCCTTAAGCCTGTCTCTTTTTGAGATGAATTAAAATAGTAGTAGAGGTATTGCTAGTTGTTAGAATGAAAATCAACACAAATAATATACTTAAATGACATAATCTTTATTAAGTAGATCCTCCTCAGTAAGACAATACTTATGATCTCAAAGATCTTTTCCCTGCAAAATGAATGAAAGCCTTGTTCAGAAGTCACTCTAATGCATTGCCATGAAAAGATAGCTCTCTCCACAATCCTGCTTCCATGATCTATTGTTCTGGTCCAAGGTAAATTAGAATAATTTATTTATGAGTTTTTTGGATTATAGCCTGAGCCAAACCTGGCCCAGCTAGGTTTTATTTTGATATGAAGTATCTACAGTTCCCCAGATCATACGCTGAGGTGAACCCCTTGAGAACTCTATTTCTTTAGGAATATTCTCAGCATCAATGTCACCTAACTCAGACTGAAGTCTCCTGTGTCTTGGCTGATACAGCACCCAACACAAAAAAATGTGTTGGACACCAGTTTTTAAAGATGACTTGTTCTCTAAGATTAAGACCCATTTTTTAAGACAGAAGTTCATTGACTATTGGATCTCCCTTTTCGTTTCAAACTAAATGGAAGAGAAACTTCAGCTCTTTCTCTATCTCCCTTGGAAGGAGTAGATTGAATCATGTCCTATGGATGAGGAATCCATGCCATTCTCCCAGTGGAGACATCCTCCTGCCATGCCCAGATGGCAATTCTTGGAGCCAAATCATATGGCACTCCTGTTTTAGCTCTGGAACGTCAAAGTGTAAAACAGGAAGAATAATTATCTGATCAGTATTTATAAATTATGACCTCCCTCATCAGCCAGGCGGTAGCTCAGATTTTGAAACTGCCAAAGACATGGGACAGACTTATGCTAGTTCACAAGAAAACACTCTACTGCATTTTCACCTCCAAGCAATAACACAGGAAACCTGTTTCTGAAGTCTTCACTTTCGAACAACAAGATCCCCTCCCTGATATTTGTTTTGTTCAATGGAATTATAGTCTAAGTAATGGGAGAGGGAGACCCTGGTATTCTTTTGATAGAGAACATTTTTTTTCTAATATTGAGACAGTGGGATCTAATAGGAAGGTGTAAAATCTGAGGGCATCAGGGAACTTGAGGTTTAAACCCCAACTCTACTACTGATTCACTGTGTGAACATGGACAATCCACTTAATCATTCAGTCAGTCAGGTGTACTTATGAGCACTTACTATGTGCAAAGCACTGTACTAACTATTTGGGCGAGTACAATACAACAGAATTAGCAGATTCATTTCCTGCCCATAACAAGCTTACAGACTAGAGGGGAGAGATAGACATAATATAAATAAATGATTTATTGGGGGTGGGAGGAATATCAAATATGAATAAGGGAGATTAAGACCCAGAGAGGTCTTGGAAATACTGTTTTTATGGTATTTGTTAAGGGTTTACTATGTGCCAGGCACTGTACTAGGAGCTGTGATAGATACCAAAGATGTCAGGTGAGACTTAATCTCTCAGTGCCGTCAATATCCCTATCTCTAAAATGGATCATTTCTCTTCCCTACCTCAGCAGGGTCATGTGAGGACACAGCAAGATAATTGATTTTAAACTCCTTAAATTAAAGTATCCTATAAATGTAATCATTAATAGCCTGTTTACCAGGGCTATTCACTTAATAATAATTGTTGTATTCATTAAGGGCTTAATCTGTTGCCAGGCACTACTCCGCACTGGGGTGGATTCAGGACACAGGAATTGGACACAGTCCCTTGTCCCTCATGGGCCTCACAGTCTCAATCTCCATTTACAGATGAAGTAACTGAGGCCACAGAGAAGTGAAACAACTTACCCAAAATCACACAGCAGACAAGTGGAGGAGCTAGGATTAGAACACATGACCTTCTGTTTCCCAGGCCCATGCTCTATCTACTACGCTATCCTGCTTCTCAAACTTAACCTAACCTAAACTAACATCTAACCAAGCTTTTCCTTTCTCCTAGAAAACCAAAGAGTCTGCATTAAAACACAACAGATTAGATCAAAAAGTATTGGAGTCCCAGAAAACATTTTACTAGTCCACAGATTTTTTTTTCCCACTGGGCCCTTCCCATGCTTTTTGAGCTGGTTAAAGTGATCATCAAACACTTAGTTCTGTTAATGGAATGGGTAGGAAGTTTTAAATGTACTAAAAATATCAGTATGTGCCCCTGGCCTAATTTATTTCAGGCCCTATGCCTGTTGGCCAGGGATAATTTGCAGAACTGAATTGCCATCACTCCTTAATTAGCCACACTTAAGTGGGAGAGATCTGTGGATAACACAAAACTAAAGATGTAAACCAATCAGTCAGCCAGTCATATTTATTGAGCACTTACTGTGTGCAGAGTAGTGTACTAAGCACTTGGGAGAGTACAATACAGACCTATTCTCTGCCCACAAAGAGTTTACAGTTTAGAGGACCAGGGAAGATGACTTCAGTCCTGGCTGTGCATCACTGAGAGACAGTCTCAATGTCAGTTTAGATTAAATGGGAAAGTAGAGCCCTTGAGTTCCACTCTTGTGGTTTATGGAGAAAAGGTTAGATGGAAGGCAGAACTTGCAAAAGAACGGGCTTAAAATCTACCTCAGAAATAAGCAGGAATTAGGTGGTCCGCTCAGTGATAGTTAAGAGCTGAGTGAACTGAATGGAGGCATGCAGTGCTCTGTAGCACTATTTAAAACGTTAAATCTGAAAACTACCAAGACCGTGACCTTTAGGTGTGGCCTGGCTGTCCCAGTCATGACTGCAGCTCCCCCTTGCTACAGAGTGGGGTCCCTGGGCCTCTTCTGTGAAAATCACCAGCTAGCTGCTCCTGCCTTCCTTAAGGTGAGAAGCAGTGTGGCTTAGTGGAAGGAGCGTGGGCCTGGGAGTCAGGGGATCTAGTTTTGAAGCCTGTCACTGTTACTTGTCTGCTGTGTGACCTTGGGCAAATCGCTTCTTTGTGCCTCCCTTCTCTTGTTGTCCCCTCTTACTATAGGACTAGGAGCCCCATGCGGGACAGGGACTGTGTCCAACTTAATTAACATGCATCTACCCCAGCACTTAGAACAGTGTTTGACACAGTAAGCATTTAACAAATACCATAAAAAGAGGGGGGCATAAAGTGTGATGGGGTGGGCAAAAAAGACAGAAAGATAGCCAGAAATGGACAGATAGAAAAAACAAAAACAAAACCTGAGTGGAGGAATAGAAAAACAGGATTGGAGAAATGAGGGACAAATAGAGGGGAACTGGAAGGGTTAGAGAGAAGGGTACAAGAAGCACAGAAGAGATTAGAGGATAGTGAGGAAAATGGAAACACAGGGGCAGAGGCAATAGAATTGCATAGCTACACCACCCAGTGACACAGAGACGCAGCTCAGGACCTCTTCCAGGAATCTGCCTGCACACTTCGAAGCTGCTGCCCAGGGCTCCTCACTGCCACTGAAGCTCTGATCTGCCAGAGGGAACCCTGGGGCTGTGTTCCAGCAGAGTTCCTGCTGCTACTTTTACCACCTCCATCCCCAGGCTCTCCCACTGGACCCAGACAGTGGTGGCAGCAGGAAATCTTTTATTGCCATGAAGGAGTGAGGGAGTACCTCTAAACGATAATCTCACTGTGGCAGGGTAGGTGGCTTACCGACTCTGTCATGTTATTATATTGTACTCTCCTGAGCATTTAGTACAGTGCTCTGCACACAGTAAGTGTTCAATAAATAATGATTGATAGCTGATTGTCAGCAACAATCCCTATGATTACCTAGCTACCTAGCTGCTCCAAAAACTGGTCCTTCCAGACTGGAGGTGGGATCAATTGATATTTTTCAGGACACGCCAGAAACTCTACTCCTTGCCCAGAAAGACCAATTCAGCCTGGGAGGAACTGACAGTAGCACATGTACTTGGTGCCCATCGGTAATGCTCTGGTGAAAGGGAATTCCTTAATGAGTCTCTTCTTTGGACTGCCTGGTGGGCAGGGCAGAATCCCCAAAATCATGACCATCTATCTCCATTCTACAGCAGGCATCTGGTCACCTTATTACACTGGTCCAAGGTATTTGAGGAGTTTCCAAAACCATTGCTGGCCTGTGTTCTGGATGGGCTCCTGGACTCATAGTGTCCTGAAACAGAGGAGAGGTAGAGGAAGTTGAAAAGAGCGATGAGATTCGATCCTTAAAGCCCCTTCAGAGGATGGAGAGCCATCAAGGTCGCTGGACCAGGCTGGGGACAAAAATGTATTGGTAAGGTCAGAATGCCGGGTCCAGGGCATGTCGAGGCGGAAGGACAAAGGCAAAATCCTGGGCCCTCAGAGTGGGGGTCATGCATAGTCATTTGGGGCTACATCTGGGGCCTGTTTCTGCAAAAGAGAGCAGAATGTGAATCAAGGCACTTGGGCTTTGCAAGAAGAGATAAGTCAGACCATCCCTAGACCCGATGGATGGTGTGTATCCAGGGCTCATAGTGGCCTTCAAAGAAGCAGAGCAGGCCAAACCAAGGAAAAGGTGGACCAGAGCTAACGTAAGATCATTGATTTTGATAGTTGCTGCCATCTAGCATCAGGATGAAAAACTGCATATAAAGCATGAAGGGAGACAGGAGTCCAGCCTTTTTTTCTTATACAAACACAGTAAGATATTGCAAGACATACGAAAGAGAACTCTAGATAAATCCAAAGAAGAGATTTGACTTTCCTTCTCTTGTTTTTTCTGTCTCTTTCAGCCGCTCAGCTCAGTCTGTGAAATTGTTCAAGTGAATTCGGCAGAAATGGGGAAGTTTGGATAAATCAGGAAAGAAGAAGTGGTCAAATTTGGGGTGTTTTCCTAAAATCAGTCTCCCCTTGGAGCCCCTGTAGGTTCTTCTTTTCTCAGGAAAATCTGCCATTATCAAGGCGGCATTATTATTTTCAAGGCAGTTGGGTTAAGTTAATAATTAAGTAGCAATGGAATGCCCCTTTTCCTATTCACTTCGTGGTGAGTCCATTGAATAGGGAACTTCCCACAAGCGAATTAGGTGCCTTTCTAAGCTCCATTAGGACATTCTAACTCTCCAGAGGACAGAACGGAAGCCACCATTTATTATATGTTTCCCTTAGATCCCAGGTGCTTTTTTCACACGGAGCTAACTGGCTGCCAGAGAGTACGTAATTACTGGGAGTCATTGTCTGCTCTTCCCGAGCTCTATAATAATTAATATTTATATTAGTGGTAATAATAAGTATATTTATTAAGTGCATACTTTGTGTCTAGCACTCTACAAAGTGCCTCAGTTTTCAGAAAAATGTCACCTCCCAAGCCACACTGATTGGAAAATTGAGGCAATTATCAGGGTGATCCCTGATAACTTAATTCCCAGTACCTTACGTTAGGTCAGCCAGAAAGCCATCCTCAGCAGTTCTGCATTTATGTATATTCAATTGTGTACATTCAATAATTTTTTCCTGATTTATTTATACAATTAACTACTTTGCCTTGTTCTACCTTCTGCTGTATAGATTGTAAGCTCCCCAAGGATAGAAAACTTGGTTTTGATTTCTGAAATACCCTTCCAACTGCTTAGTACAGTGTTCTGCACTGAATGGGTGTTCTGTAATGACCACTGATTGATAGTGATTCAAGTAAAAATGAGTTGATTGCCTGATTTAGGGGAATAGTGTTCCATTCTCCATCTAGTTTGGACAAAGCACTCCCATTTGATTCCATATTCTGTTGTTAGTTCTATTGTCTGGGACAATGAATAGCAGACGTTTTAAAGAATCAGTTTCATGAAGAGGTCAGCTATCTTTTTTATTTGCTTAGGTAACCTCTCCTGAGTACTGTGGAAACAGTGTCACTGAAATAGTTCCAGTGGTGCTGTAGGGTGGAAGGTGTAAGGTGTTGTTATTCTCTAGTTAGGGAAGATTACTCTGGCCCTCAGAGTTCTCAGGACCAGTCTCTGAGAAGGCTACTGATAGGCTGGGGGTCACGATAGACCCAGATTTTAATCCTAGGCTCTGTCAGTTGCTTGCAGTGGGACCTGGGACAAGAAAATTTAAGCCTCTCTGTGCCTTAGTTCCCATGATCTGGTAAAGTGGGAAATAACATCCTAGTCTCCTCTCCTCTTAGTGCTTAGCAAATGATAAGCACTTATCATTATTATTATTTGCCTACAAATTCACTTAGCTCAAAACTAGTGTGCTATTTCGAAGATGAAAACCAATCCAAATAAGTTTTCTGAATCATGCAAAGTCAATTCCAAGTGTTTGACCAGGTGTGTGATTGTGGAATTAGAAATAGACACAGCCCCTGCTTTCTAGGAATTTCTGGTAAATTAAAACTAATAACCCAAAAGGACATCATAGAGCTTACAGCAGATGCCAGGCAGTCACCGACAAGATAATGAACTCAAATGTGGAAACTAGGGAAGCCAAGCGACCTAGTAGAAAGATCACAAGCTTGGGAGTCAGGCCACCTGGTTTCCAATTCGATATCTGCCCCTTACCTGCTGTGTGACCTTGGGCAAATCACTTAACTGTGCTGTGCCTCAATTTCCTCATCTAAATAATGGGATTCAATACCTGCTCTCTCTATCTTCCTTAGACTGTGAGCCCCATGTGGGGCAGGGACTGTGTCCAACCTGATTTTCCTATCCTCCCCAGTGTTTAATACAGTACTTAGTACATAATAAGCACTTAAATATCATATTATTATTATTGGGGGTTTTTTAGATGGTATTTGTTAAGCTCTTACTATGTGTCAAACACTGTTCTAAGAGATGGGGTCTTGTCTTATCTCATGCTTTCGTGGTCTCCAACCCATAGTGACTCCATGGACACATCTCTACCAGAATGCCCCATCTCCATCTGAAATCTTTCTGGTAGTGTGTCTATAGAGTTTTCTTGGTAAAAATAAGGAAGTGGTTTATCATTGACTTCTTCCGCACAGTAAACTTGAGTCTCCACCCTCGACTCTCTCCCATGCCACTGCTGCCCAGCACAGTTGAGTTTTGACTTGTAGCAGTTTGCCTTCCACTCGCAAGCCACTGCCCAAACTAGGAATGGAATGGATATGTCTCTGCTTAACTCTCCCTCCCTTAGTCGAGACCGGTAGGCTACTGGAAACTCTCCAGGTGTGATCCTGAGACGGTAAGAGCTAGAGTAAGTACAAGTTTATCAGGTTGGACCTGGCCCTTTTCCCACATGGGGTTCACAGTCTAAATCAGAGGGAGGAGGACATAATCCCCATTTTACAGATGAGGGCTCTTTTATATGATAACCTTTAGTGCAAGACCATAACCACAAATGCACCTTTACCCTTCCTAGACATTTGATTACACCTGCCATTAGAACTCAAGGGTTTGAAGCAGAGTCCTGCTGAGCGCTGTCAGGATCATCTGTTCCCCAGAGAGGACGATTGCACACTCTAATCTGATGAGATTGTCCGATCAATTTCACAAACATTGTCCCTATTTCATGCGTGTGTAATAGTGCTGAACCAACAGAGAAATTGATTAAAAACCTTGTCATTACACAGCACCCGGAAGATGCATTTCCGATTGGGATGATAAAGCTGGGTGCACGGTTACAGGCATGACATTGCTTGACCATGTCTGGGTTTGTTCCTGGCCTAGAGGAGTTGCTATCCATCCACGTGGATGTTTCACCTCTCAGTTTCACCTCTGAACCATTCGAAAGGGTTGCGTGAGAGTCAACCATCTGGCCAATCCTGATTGGGCATCATTTTATATTTCATCACTACCTCTCTCTCCCCTGCACAACACTTTGCCTCTCTTTTTCTCTCTTGCAGGCTTGTTTGAACCAAAATAATGAAAAAGGGGTGAGGCACAGGGCGAAGCCCATGTCTGGAATTATGACAGACAAATACCATTTGTTTATTTGGAGGCTCTGTCAAAAATGATTAAATTCTGCTTGGGGGGGGGGGGTTCACTTAATCATTATAATTACTTGATGTCCTTTATTAAAGAGAGGCTGTCCCAGATGGAAATGAAAATTTCTGGCAAGCAAAAAGAGCCACTGCTTCATTCTCTGCTTTGAAGTTACCCAGATTCTGACTGCAAAACATAACCCATGCCCTCCTTCAGGGTCAGTTGATTCAGATGGCAAGTGACTACAGCAATTACCATCAATGTGCAACCTCAGTGTGGTTGGCCCTGTGGTGAGGGTGGACTATGGTAGTTAAAATATAAAGGACCCACCCCATGGTAGCAAGCCTGTGTGTGAACAGAGCTCAGAGGGGAATGCACTGGCTCTGGAGCAAGAATGAGGAAGGTAAAGGAACTCCCCCCCCACACACATAGAAGTGCTCTAGGTTCGGAGGTTCAGCAGGGGGGCATGATGTGGTGGGGAAGAGTGCCGGTCTCAGAGCCGGAGGGCCTGAGTTTGAGTGTGTGCTCTGCCACCAGCCTGCTGTGTGACCTTGGGCAAGTCATTTGGCCTGTCTGTACCTCAGTTTCTTCATCTGTAAAATGGAGGCTAATAATACCTACTTTTCTTCCTACCTCATTAGGGTTGTCATTGAGGGCAAAAATAATATGAGTGCTTTGGGAATGAAAATTCCATACAAAAACCAGAAGGGGACAGAATTAAATGGACTTCCATTTGACATCATCACTCCATACTGCGTGAGCACACAGGACAGGGTGGTTTTATATGGAACGGGTGGGAGTAGGTGGATTAGTCCAAGCTGGGAACTCAATCCTTCTTTTTCTGACATTTTTCTTTCCTCATTTCATCAGTTAATTAAAGGAATTAGGGAGTTTTTTGTTTTTAGGAATGATCTGGCTCTAAATTCTTCCCTCCCTTGATGCTTCATCTTTCAGCTGTGAGTCCAGGAGGTTCTCAACAGTGGCGCAATCAACTTGCTCCATAAAGGACCTGGGATTTCAAATTTGGAAGGAATATTCATTCATTCACTTGTATTTATTGAGCACTTACTGTGTACAGAGCACTGTAGTAAGCATTTGGAAAGTACAATAGAGCCAATAACAAGAGATAATCCCCTGCCCACAGTGGGCTCACAGTATAGAGGTAGCGTGTCTGAATATCAGATCTGAATCAGAATATCTGAAGTGGATAATCTGAAGCAGGGTATTTTCAGCCATTTGTGGAAACTTTATATCTGTGGGTCAGGGTTTCAACAAAGTGACCCACCCTGTCACATCTCACAACCAGCCCCTTTTCTGAACCCAGAGCTGGAGGTGAGGAAATGAATAATTTAGATTATGGACCTCATGTGGAACAGGGCCTGTGTCGGATTTGATTAACTAGTATCTACCTCAGGGCTTAGCACAGTGCTTGACACATAATAAACACCATGAACAGCTGAGAAGCAGTGTGGTCTAGTGGAAGGAGCACGGTCTTGGAGTCAGAGGATCTGGGTTCTAATCCCAGCTCTGCCAGTTGCTTGCCGTTGTGACCTGGACAAATCACTTAACTTCTCTGTGCCTCAGTTTCTTCCACTGTAAAATGGGGATTAAACCTGTTTTCACTCCTACTTAGATTGTGAGGTCCATGTGGATCAGGGTCTGTGTCTGACATAATTAACTTGTGCCTCCTCCAAGCTTAGAAACAGTGTTTGACACATAGTAAACACTTAACAAATGCCCAGTAACAAACAAACAAAAAACTGTTCCAAGCAATATAAAGATTGCACATTTGGGGATCCCAGGGCTCTTCCTGTTTCTGGAAGTGGAAGATCTGGGGATCTGTCAACAGCAACACTTCCCTTTCTCTCCTCCTCCTCCTCCCACTGTTTGCTTTGTGTTGGGCTCTCTGGAGCTCTTACAGACTCAGGGAGCCCCACAAAAAACCACTCACATGCTGCCAATTCTAAGATGCCAGTTCTAAGATGAAAAGCAGCATGGCCTAGTGGATGGAGCACGGACCTGGAAGTCAGAAGGACCTGGGTTCTAATCCTGGCTCTGCGACTTGTGTGCTGCATGACCTTGGGCAAGTCACTTCTCTCTGCATCAGTTACCGCATCTGTAAAATTGGGATTAAGACTCGGAGCCCCATGTGGGACATGGTCTGTGTCCAACCTGATTACCTGTATCTATCCCAGTGCTTAGAACAGTGCCTGATACATAAGAAGCACTTAACAAATACCATTTGTCTTGTCTTATGCTGTCGAGTTGTCTCCCTGACCCATAGAGACACCATGGACACATCTCTTCCGGAACACCCCACCTCCATCTGCAATATTCTGGTAGTGTATCCATAGACTTTTCTTAATAAAAATATGCAAGGAATTTACCATTGCCTACTTCTGTACAGTAAACTTCATTCAATATTCAATAGTATTTATTGAGCGCTTACTATGTGCAGAGCACTGTACTAAGCGCTTGGGATGAACAAGTCGGCAACAGATAGAGACAGTCCCTGCCGTTTGACGGGCTTACAGTCTAATCGAGTCTCTGCCCTCGACTCTCTCCCATGCCACTGTTCCCCAGCACAGGTGAGTTTTGATTTGTAGCAGATTGCCTTCCACTTGCTAGCCACTGCCCATGCTAGGCATGGAAGGGGTAGGCCTCTGCTTGATGCTCCCTCCCATAGTTGAGATTGGTAGAGTCCTGGAAACTCTCCAGATGCAACGCTGAGAGGGGAACAAATATCATAAAAAAATTAAAATCAAAGATACTCTAAAATACTATGACACTGGATGAAAAGCTCTGTGAAGAATGTAGGAGTCAATAACTTCTTATCCCAAAAGGACCAGAGTAGTTACTCATCTTTCACTTGTCACCCCAAAATTGAGGCTTAATGTCAGGAGAACCTCTGGAAAGTTTGGTGATGTTCTGCCAGCAGCTGCCTTGGCCCCTGCTATGTATTCCTGGGATCTCCTCTGAGGGAAAAGAGCTGAGTGCACAAGGGGCAATTCTAGCAAATGGATCCTTAACTCCTGACCCTAATTAAGAGTTTTCATTCATTTAGCCAGTAATGCCCATTAACTGGGGGGGTGGGGAGGGTTCAGGTCTGCCACTTTAAACTTCCCTCAAGCCGTGTCCATTTCAGAGGGCCTCTCCAAAACTCATCCCGTTCCCTAATTGCTATGTGATGTTGAGGCTTATGAAACGCCACAAACTGTGTGGGTTTGGGAGAAGGAAAAAGAATGAAGAATACTGTTTATACTGGCAAAACTCCAACATGGTAATTTCATTCTTAGGGTGGTGATCCCAACTGTACAGTCTGTGAAGTATTCTGGTATCCTTCTGTAGGAAATGTGGTGGAAAAATGTAAAGTATTATAATTATTATTTTTACATCTCTTGGGTCATTTCAAAGCTTCAGAGGTTCCTCTCCTTCTGTTGCATTCTCTGCAAATTGTCATTGATCCATGATTGGCTTCCAGATCTTAAAAGAAACCATCTCACTCCCATTTGGTGAACAGAGCAGGATCCTGTAAAAATGTTTCAGGAATTGATTCCAATAATGGAGCAGCAAATGCTTAAGCCCAATCAATCAATGGTATTTATTGAGCACTTACTATGTACAGAACACTGTACTAAGCACTTGGGAGAGTACTGTACAACAGAATTATTAATTCAATTGTGTTTATTGAGCACTCGTTTGTAGAGCACTATACAAGTGCTTAGGAGAGTACAATATATCAATAAATAGACACATTTTCTGCCCACAACGAGCTTACAGTCTAGACGGACCCCACAAAATTAACAAACAAGTTCCCTGGCCACAGTGAACTTGCAGTCTAGAGGGACCCCGCAGAAGAAACAGGATGGGAGCCTTACGGAGATAAGTGGTGAGAAGGGGAAAAGGGAGCTACCGACAGGATTGGAAGCAAGGATCATAATAATAATAATGTCGGTATTTGTTAAGTGCTTACTATGTGCAGAGCACTGTTCTAAGCGCTGGGGGAGATACAGGGTAATCAGGTTGTCCCACGTGAGGCTCACAGTCAATCCTCATTTTACAGATGAGGTAACTGAGGCACAGAGAAGTTAAGTGACTTGCCCACAGTCAGCTGACAAGTGGCTGAGCTGGGATTCGAACCCATGACCTCTGACTCCCAAGCATGGAAGTGAATCCGATGGCATTAGCAGCCACTTCTCAGGTGCACCTCCTGAAGTGAGGAGGGTGGTTTTCGCTTTAACCTATCTTGCTAGCTCCCAGTTAGACGATGTCTATAAATGTACTTTTCCACTTCTGGGCTGGACAGGAACTTCTTTGCTTTCATCGGAATTTAAAAGCAAATCAGATTCTGGTTTTGAAGTACACATGGAGAGGGATGTGGCAGCACAGGGATTCAATCACTGCCCATCAGACTGTGTGGTCCTACAATGTTCTGTATTTCAAAAGAATTCAAGAGCTAGCTGTGCCATCTCATCCTTCTTTGCCACATCACTGAGGACTAGATCGGAAGCTGAGATTGCTACCTCCATTTAAAGAGGCAAAGAAACTGAGGACCCTAGTGACCCTAGGTCAATGTCGAGAGACAGAATCTAGAACCTGGACTATGTCTGTTTGGTAGAAATCTTCTTTTGGGAATACTTTTTTCATTAGTAAAATTAATATGAGACCCCTTGTACCTAGAACAAACCTTACCTTAAATGGAGACCTAACTTGAATTGGGAGAGAGAGAGTGTGTCTGTGTGTTTGTGTGCACACATGCATGTATGCTCGCTCCAGGACTGCCATAATAATAATAATAATAATGATTTTAGTATTTGTTAAGCACTTATTATGTGCTAAACACTGTTCTAAAGCACTGGGGTAGATACAGGGTAATCAGGTTGTCCCATGTGAGGTTCACAGTCTTAATCCTCATTTTTCAGATGAGGTGACTGAGGCACAGAGAAGTTAAGTCACTTGCCCAAGGTCACAAACAGACAAGTGACAGAGGCAGGATTAGAACCCATGACCTCTGACTCCTAAGCCCGTGCTCTTTCCACTGAGCCACGTTTCTTCTTATGGTTTGGGCAATGACATCACTGATGGTGAAATCCTATCCACGTATGCAGGTATGGCTGAAAAGACACATCTGATCAGTACTTTTGCCCATGTTGTGTACATTTAAGTGAAGGTACTGAAGGTGTGTGCCTCATTCTGGGCCTGCCTCTGTTTTTGACCCCGCGTCCTGGAATTCTCATTTCTGTAAACTGCCATTCAAGGATGGCGACCTCTTTCCCGACTGCTGGGTTGCACCACAGAGACAGTACTGACTTTCGGAGCCGCAAACTGTTTCTGTGCTGAGTTTCTATGGCCAAAGCTAGTATAAAAATCCTCCCAACTAGAATAAGCGGCTGGTTAACCTGTTTGAGTGGTTCCACGCTGATGTGGCATTTCCCAGCCTTGTACTCTCCCTAAATGGAAACGTAACTGGCAGGGACAAGATAGTGACAGTGGCACTAGACCAACTCCTAGCGTAATAATCAATTCCTATGTATAGCTTTTCGGTCTTGCAATCTCTGGATGCAGCCCCTTCCATCGTCCTTGGCAGAACACCCCATCATCATTATCATGATCATCATCACTCTATCCACAGAACCTGACTTTTTGAGAAGCAGCGGGACCTAGTGGAAAGAGTACGGGCGTTGGGGAGTCGGGGTATCTAGGTTCGAATGCCACCACTTGCCTTCTGTGTGACCTATGGCAAGTCACCTAACCTCTCTGAGTCTTGGATTCCTCATCTGTAAAATGGAAATTCATTCCTTCATTCAGTCGTATTTATTGAGCACATACTGTGGGTGCAGAGCACTGTACTAAGTGCTTGGAAAAGTACAATACAGCAATAAAGAGAGACAATCCCATTTCTCCCATCCCCTTAGATTGTGATTGTCTTGTATTCATTCATTCATTCATATTTATTGAGCCCTTACTGAGTGCAGAGCAGCGTGGCTCAGTGGAAAGAGCACGGGCTTTGGAGTCAGGGCTCATGAGTTCGAATCCCAGCTCTGCCACTTGTCAGCTGTGTGACTGTGGGCAAGTCACTTAACTTCTCTGTGCCTCAGTTCCCTCATCTGTAAAATGGGGATTAAGACTGTGAGCCCCATGTGGGACAACCTGATTCCCCTATGTCTACCCCAGCGCTTAGAACAGTGCTCGGCACATAGTAAGCGCTTAACAAATACCAACATTATTATTACTAAGTGCTTGGAAAGTACAATTCGGCAACAGAGACAATCCCTACCCAACAATGGGCTCACAGTCTAGAATCGAATCCAGTACTAACGAACAGTGCTTGGCACAAAGTGCTTAACAAGTAGTGTTATTATTATCTCTGTGAGAATGCTTGGGTACCTGTATAAGCTTTCATTCATTCATTCAATTGTATTTATTGAGCGCTTACTCTGTGCAGAACACTGTACAACGATAAAAAATCACATTCCCTGCCCTCCATAAGCTTACAATCTAGAGGAGGGGAGCCAGTCATCAATATAAATAAATAAAATTACAGATATGTACATAAGTGCTGTGGGGCTGGGAGAGGGGAAGAGCAGCAAAGGAAGCAGGTTAGGGCAACACAGAAGGGAGTGGGAGATGAGGAAAACTGGGGCTTGGCTTTTTGGAGGAGATGTGTCTTCAATAAGGCTTTGAGATGGGGAGAGTAATTGTCAGATTTGAGGAGGGAGGGCATTTCCGGCCAGAGTCAGGACATGGGCTAGGGGTTGGCAGTGAGACAGGTGAGATCGAAAAAAAGTGAGAAGGCTAGCACTAGCGTAGCAAAGTGTGCGACTGGGTTGTAGAAGGAGAGAAGTGAGGTGAGGTAGGAGGGGGCAAGGTGATGGAGTGCTTTAAAGCCAATGGTGACGAGTTTTTGTTTGATGTGGAGGTGGAGGGGCAACTGCTGGAGATTTGGGGGGGGGCAGGGGAGTGACATCTCCTGAATGTTTTTGTAGAAAAATCATCTGGGCAACAGAGTGAAGTGTGAACTGAAGTGGGGAGAGATAGGAGGCTGGGAGGACAGCAAGGAGGCTGATGTAGTAATCCAGGTGAGATAGGATGAGTGATTGTATTAATATGGTAGCAGTTTAGATGGAGAGGAAAGGGCGGATTTTAGCTACGTTGTGAAGGTGGCATTTTCAAACAGTCAATCGTATTTATTGAGAGCTTATCTGTCCAGAGCACTGTATTAAGTGCTTGGAAGAATACAACAGAATTAGCATACATATTCTCTGCCCATAACAAACTTAACAGTCTAGAGGAGGGAGGTCATATCTTCTTCTCCAAGAGGCCTTCCTCTATCAAGCCCTCTTTTCCCCAGCCCGTTCTCCCTTCTGTATTGTCTATACACTTGGATCTGTGACCTTTAGACATCTGATATTTACCCCACTCCCACCCCCACAGCACTTATGTATGTATCTTTAAATTTTATATTATAAATTACTTGTTCATATTAATGTGTCTCCCCCTCTAGACTGCAAGCTTGTTATGAGCAGGGAACGTGTCTGCTAATTCTGATGTACTCTCCCAAGCGCTTAGTACAGTACTCTGCACATTGTAAACACTCAGTAAGTACCGTTGGTTGATTGAATGAATGAGGTGATGGTGCACATTTTGCAATAATATTACTATGTAGCCTAGCCAGGAATCCTGAATGTGCCTCCTATTGGCTCTATATGACTTGGGTAAAGTAATTTAACCTCTTATGCCTCCTTTTTGCCCTTTTATAAAATAAGTGGAAAAACATCTTACCTTCACCATATCTTGCAAGAGGTGTCTAATTAATACTTCTAAGGGGCACTGAGATCTTTCTGTGGAAGGTGACACAAGTATGAAGTCTGCAGTGACAATATAATTATTATTATTACCCTTCACAGAGCAGGTTATGCAGAGATAATGGAAAGATTCCCCAGGAACATTCCTGCAGGAATAAGACGGTAACTCCCTGTAAGCTGGAGTATGACTGCCTCCTTGTCTAACTCTGAGAACATTTCAATTCCCATGAAAACCTCTTCACTCCCCTCCCCTCTAAAGGCAATCAATCAATCAATCAATCAGTTGTATTTATTGAACTTTTACTAAGTTCAGAGCACTGTACTAAGCACTTGGAAGAGTACAATATAACAGGATTAGCAGATGTGTTCCCTGTCCAAAATGAACCTACAATCTAGAGGGAGACTGATAGTCATAAGAATAAATGTTATTTAAAATTTAAAGGTATGTACCTTAATGCTGTGGAGCTGGGGTAAGTTGTCCCTTTGCTCATGTCCAATTAGCCTAATGCCTTACTGTCCCTAGAGGCTTGGCAGTTCACCCCCAGAAGTCACAGATGGGGGAGCAGACCCCCTGGATCCCCTCCCTAATTCTAACTCCTGCTTCAGTGGAAGGATTACTAGATAGGCAACGTGCCCATATTTCCACTCTGCTGAGGTCCCTAATATTAATAATATTATTTGTTAAGCGCTTACTATGTGCCAAGCACTGTACTAAGGACTGGGGTAGATAGAAAATAATTCAAGATCACATAACAGACAACAGGTTTAATAAATTCATTTAATAAATTTGTTCAATTTTCTGATTGATCTGTGTGCCCTTTATATTCCCATCTGCAGTGGAAAAGACCTGGGAGTCAGAGGGTCTGGGTTCTAATCCTGACTGCTCCATTTATCTGATGAATGACCTTTGGGTAAGTCACTTCACTGCTCTTTGCTTCAGTTCCTTCATCTGCAAAATGGGGATTCAATACCTGTTCTCCCTTCTACTTAGACTGTGAGGTCCACATAGGACCTGATTATCTTGTATTTATCCCAGCACTTAGTACAGTACTTGGCATATCTTAAGCGCTTAAAAAATACCATTATTTTAAAAAAGGCCACCATAGTAACATAAATGTTAGTAGATCTAATACCACACCTAGCTAATTTGATTCTTCTACATAGGACACACGAATTGCATTGTATTTCAATAGTTTTTAAAAACTGTGGAATCCTTTCAAAAAACAGTGACCATCTGATTCTATCTTGTTGCTGGCAGATAGTCTAAATTACCTCTCCAAGTCCCTGGTAATAATAATAATAATAATAATAGTGGTATTTAAGTGCTTTCTATATGCCAAACACTGTTCTAAGCGCTGGGGTAGATACAGGGTATTCAGGTTGTCCCACGTGAGGCTCACAGTCTTAATCCCCATTTTCCAGATGCGGTAACTGAGGCACTGAGAAGTTAACTGACTTGCCCAAAGTCACACAGCTGACAGGTGGCAGAGCCAGGATTAGAACCCATGACCTCTGACTGCTAAGCCCGTGCTCTTTCCACTGCACCACGCTGCTTCTCCCTGCTATCAATCAATCAATGGTATTTATTGTGGGTTTGCTGTTGCAGAACACTGTACTAAGTGCTTGGGAAAGTACAACACAACAGATTTGCTAGACACATGCCCTGCCTACAAGAGGCTTAGTATGATTCTGAATTGATTTTTATAGCAGGTACATAAATATTTCGCACTTGAAATATCAAATTTAGGAAGTAATACAGTCTAAAGAGAATAAAATAGGATGAAGAGAGACAGGAAATTTGCAGCAAACCTTATCATGCTGTGTTCTCCTTGAGCGAAGCACTTAACTTCTCTGAGATTCAGGAAAAATAGGGATTCATTCCCCTACCTCCTCTCCCCTGCCCCCACACTACAATCGAGATATTGCAATGTAAAATAAGTCAGTGCTTTGAGTTCTTAGGAAGAAAGGACTATTGAAATACAAATCTCCTATTATATCCCAGGCCACACTTTCCTCCCTTAATGCCAACCTACTCATGTACCTTGATCTCATCTGTCTTGTCACCTACCCTTTTCCCACATCCTCCCTCTGACCTAGAACTTCCCCCCCACCCACCTTCACATGACAGATGACCATGCTCCCCTCCTTGAAAGCCTTATTAAAATCACATCTCCTCCAAGAGGCCTTCCCCAACCGAGCCCTCATTTCCCCTTCTCTCTATGGTCACCCTTGTATTTGGCTCCGTATATCCTTTAAACACGTGATAGTCACCGACCCTCAGTCCCACAGGAGTATTTACAGAGCATGAATTAATTTTAATATCTGACTATCCCCCAGACTTGTAAGCTCTTTGGAGATAGGAAGTGCATCTACCAACTCTGTTGTACTGCACTTTCCCAAACGCTTAGTACAGTGGTTTGTATTCAGTAAGTGTTCAATAAATACCATTGATTGATTACAAAATATTATGATTAAATTTCACATTGTTAGAATATTTGTCATAATGAAAGATGAAGTAAACTAGATTTCAATATTCTATTTCTGGCTCCTCTGGCTCCTCCTGTCCTCTTCTAATCTGATGTTTCTTAGACATTTAACCCAGCTGTCTGCCAACCACAAGCTTTCTCTCACTAGCAGTTATGCTCTCTCTCTCTCTTTTTGGTATTTAAATGTTTACCATGTGCCATCTACCTATTAAGATAGGTACAAGTTAATCAGGTTGGACACAGTCCCTGTCCCACGTAGGGCTCACAGTCTTAATCCCCATTTTCCTGTGGCAGTAACTAAGGGCCAGAGAAGTGAAGTAACCTGACCATGGTCATATAGCAGACAAGTGGTGGAGCCAGTATTAGAACCTAGGTTCTTCTGAATCATTCACTTAGTCAATCGAATTTATTGAGCACTTTCTGTGCGCAGAGCACTGAACTATGCACTTGGGAGAGTACAATATAGCAATAAACAGACACATCCCCTGCCCACCACAAGCTTCCAGCCTAGAGGAGACTCCCAGGTCTGTGCTCTATCCACTAGACCACGCTACTGCTCCCTCCACATAATTCTAATCAACGTCCAAAGAGCACTTATCTGGAGGGCCAACCCCAGATACCACGTGGTCACATTTTCAGGGGAAGAGAAATGGCTTTCAGCTCATTTTTTGTTTAAATACCACATTTCTTCTCCAAGATGGTCTTGAAGAAAGAGCAAGGGACTGAGATTCAGGAACCCAGGTTCTAGTCCTAAGTCTGCAACTGACCTGCAGTGACCCACTGCTTAATCTCTTTGGGCCTCAATTTCCTCATCTATAAAATGGGAATAATAATATCTGCTTCTCCTTACTTCACAGGGATGCTGTGAGGAGAAAAGTGATACAAGTACAGTAAACTCCCATATAAAATGGGGGCTATGTTCTTGATGAATTCCATGTTAAGGTAAACCCATGCTGTGGTACACATGCCTTGACCAACACTATGTGCATGTACGCAGCTTGTTTTTTTCCACATCACATCAAAATGCATGGTGTTGAAAGAGTTCCCTGATACACTAATAGTACTCTATCCAAAAAGTGTAGTGACAACATATGTTATGAAAGACCTGAAACATGAAACTACTTTAAAAAATAAAAACCATTATAAAAATTCAAAGTATTATTTAATTTGCCAATTTTCCCCAGGGAATGCTTTTGTAAGGGGAAACCCACAAGAAGCATTTTAAAATTTACTAACCCCCCCCCAAAAAGTCATTTCTGCCCCCTCCCCCCACCCCAGATCTCCTATTCCCAGAAAACCCAGAGTTCAAGTCACTTCTCCTTTAGCAACAAATTGTCAGGGTTCCCACGCTTTGTGCCTGAATCCCTGTCTTTCTAAATCTGACTTCCATTGTACAGCGAACGCATGGGAGGTAATAGCAAAATAGCCGGAATCCTCAATCCTTTCACTAAAATCACTGCAAAATGACTCATATAATTGCTCCATGTAAAATATCCGTTGGTCTTCCGAGCACACCCACATGATTCAGCTGCTGTGGACTTCTTCAGAATGAGGACAAGGGGTAAAGACATACCTAATTTAAAATGGGACCACAGAGAATGGGTCAACTGTGGGCCGGCATGGGACAAGCCGGGATTTTCATCCTATTGCCCGTCTTTCCACCTGTCACTCTTCCCGTCCACTAAAAGACCGCAACCAACAACACCCCCCCCCGCTTTCATTTGAGGGATTTTTGAGGCGCTGGATTGTTCTGCTAATTTGGGCAGAGTAGTGATCCAGGTGTCTCAAATCCCACCTGTTCTCCAAGCGCAAAGTGACCTAGAACGGGAAGGGTTGGCTCTGAGACCAAGTGGAGAGCCGGGCTGGTGATTTTTGCCTGGTATTGCCTCTCAGTGGGATCCACAGACTTGCAGCTTCGGTTTAGGGAGCAGAAAGAGGTGGAGGAGGAGGAGGTGGTGGTTTTAGAGCCGGATTGTCCTCAGAGGACAAAGGCAGGCTTCCCTCCCTGCCAACCCCACCCCCTTGCCCCCCAGTTAGAGTCAGAACAGCAGGTGGAGGAGGTGATTGTAAGCCCCGCGGTGGAACTCTAAAGGAGAGGGACATTAACATGATGGAAATGCAGAGTGCGTGCGTATGTGGGGTGTGTGTGTGTGGTGTGCGAGTGAGTCTATGTGTGTGTGAGTGAGAGAGACAGAGAGCTAGAGAGCGTGGAAGAGGAAGGCTTTCTCTCTCTCTCTCAGGGCTCAGTTAATCCTGCCGTCAGTTGGTGCTAGGGCAGCAGTTTAAGTGCTGGATTCCAGGAGAAACAGATACACTGTACAGAAGGAACAGCAGAAGGGAGGAGAGAGAGAGAGCAAAAAAGAAAGGAAAAAAACACAAATCTATGGTTGGAACTGGGCTTCTTTTTCGCCAATGCAAAAGGGAATATGCAGCACATTTTTGCCTTCTTCTGCACCGGTTTTCTAGGGGCAGTACTAGGGGCTAATTTCCCCAACAATATCCAGATAGGTGAGTTTGAGAGGCTGGGTGTGTTGTGAGTGACTTTCTCTGGCCAGGCGGCTACCGGGGGTGGAGGGGGAGGCTTTCTCCCGCTTGATGCATTGGAGCCTCGGGCTTGCAAAAAAAAAAAAAAAAAAAAAAGGATGTGGGCATTGTACGAGGCAGAGGCCATGCATCCGACCGGGGGTGCTGCTAGGGCCGTTATGGGGTTGCTGGGGGATGGTGGAGGGGTAGGGGGCTTGGGGGTTTGGGAGGGGGGAGATGGAAAGAGAAGATGCTCTATGTACACACAGGAGGCTTGTGGAATGGAGGAAGCAATGTTTTGCAAAAAGCAAATCGTTGACTGTGTGTGTGTGTGTGGATGGAGGGTGTGGGAGGGGGTGAGAAAGGCATGCAGGGGCATTTGTCGAGTAAAAGAAACCATCTTTAAAAAATTGTGATGTTGATGTTTTGGGGCAGAGATCTCCCAGGCCGATGGGAGGAAGACTCCCAGAATGGGGGGAGCAGGAGAGCGAGGTTCTGTTGTTTTCCCAGAATTGCAGGCAACCTTAAGAAGCTTTTCTATAGCTTGTTTCTCTTCTTCCCTCGCTGCCTCACTACAGTGATCACTCTCTCCCTAGTCAGTAACTTCCCCGTGCACTTCCCTCCCCCGCTTCTCCCATTCCCTTTCATTTCGGTTTCCCAGATCCCTAATGTGCCCCTTGCCCTCACCTTCCTCGCTCTTCCCTTTGAGCTGCTCCTCCGATTAAGTTAAAGGGACTTCGGGCATCAGATGGCACCATCAGTGCTTTAATGACTGTTGGTGACTCCCTTACCACCTCCTTTCCCTCTCCACTCTTTAAACGCCAAATCTGACCCCGATCGTGGAGAATCAATCATTTTCTAATTTTTTTTTATGTAGCAAACATGTGCCTTTAAAAGAAACTGGGGAAAAAAAGTCCAAATCCGAAAATCCCGAGGAGATCGGGTCTATATTCCATCTATACTGGATGCTGGCTGTGCTATGGAGCGAGCGCACTGCTCTGTTTGCTTCTGGCAGATTCATTTTTCTCTTGCCGTGGGTGGACTCCGTTGGGAGAGTTTAAGGTGTCAAAGGGTCTGGGTTGGAGGAGGAGAACGGTGCTCTTTGAAGGTTTTGTTCAGGTCAGGGTGAGGTACACGTTGTTATTGTTCTGAAATTCTAGGGCTTATTTTAATGTCCTGCCAATCAGCTCTGAGCAAGCCACATCGTGGTCAGATTGTTTAACTTGTTCTGTTCACTGCCACCTGTTAAGCAGTATCCTGGTGGTGTGTGTGGTTGTTTTTTTTTGGCAGGGGGGAGGTTGTTGTTGCTTTCGGTACAGCAAACTTCATGCCTCTATTTCCAGGTCCCTTCTGTCTTTCCAAAATGCCAAGCTCTCGGTTTTGTCTTAACTGCCTCTCTGTTAGCAACAGCATTTATCATTCTTTTCCCCCTTCTGTAACATTCACTGAAAGGCGGGGTGGTTGAGGGAGGTTCTGTTTGGGATAAGAACTGGCCAGGTAGTTTTCAAAGACAGGATGGGAGATCCTTAAAATATAATGGGGAAAGGTGTGTTTGTGTGTGTGTGATGCCCAGGGTTAATGGAGGGGAGAGAAACATACACATACTTTCTATCCCCTCCCCCCCTTCCCATTCTGTGACCTGAGCCCACCTCAGCTACAGCCAATGAAAGCCAATTGTTTGGGATAGGGAGGTGTGGGAGGCTAGAGTTACATAATGCGGGTTATAAAGAAAAGCCAGGCACAATGGCTAATCGGAGTTTAACTGAACTCTTACCCTTGGGGACGAGTCTTCGTGGAAGTGGTGGTTTGTGCCAAAGTTTAGCAGCAGGTGACACAGCTAAGATTAATCACAGACATCTACAAGGTTTGGTGAACAGTTGTGTTCTATCAGTGGAATGTGTTAACAATGAGCCTTGCAGAACGATGCATTTAAGACCTGTGTGTTTTTTTGTTTTTTTTCCCTTAGGGGGATTATTTCCTAATCAGCAAGCACAAGAACATGCGGCTTTTAGGTTTGCATTGTCGCAATTCACAGACCCCCCTAAACTGCTTCCCCAGATTGATATTGTGAACATTAGCGACAGCTTTGAAATGACATACACCTGTAAGTAATGGTTTTCCATTCTCTCTATTCTCGGTTTGTTTCTCTGATTACTACCTGGGTTTGCAGCTCAAAAGAGAAATGTGTGTAGGTGTTGTTGCAAGCAAATTGAAACAGGCTCTTCATCAGTGTTTATGTAAGATGCACTTTGAAGAGAAATTTTCCAGTCCTTTTGATTTATTCCAGTAGTTGTTGCTTCTGATCCCAGCAATTCCTCCCAGAATGGGTTTCTCTTGACCGACTTTAAACACTGGACCAACAATTTTTTTTTTAACCACTGCCATCTATTTTATTCTCAACTCTGGGAAACTCAATTTGGTATTTCAGTGTGCACATGTTCAGAAGTAGGGTAGCAGCTACCCATCAAAGGAGTAAGAAATATAGGCATCAGAAACCAAGCAGCTTAATGGAGAAGTAATTAATCTAAACAACCCAATCTGTGTTCCCAATAGGGAAAGTCTTTCTAGAATCAAAATCTGGAACAGAAATTTCCTTCCCTCCTCCCTCCTAATGAGGGGCAGGTGAGAAGTTGCAAATTACATCTGGTTCCACATCCTGTTGAAATTACAGCTGTAATCAAAGCCATTCAAGTGTCTGAATAGGAAGTGCCAGGGCAGTTAGTTACACTGCCTTTTAGAAGACTCGATGCTGCTATTTCTTATCACTGAGATTATTCTGGAGAAGACATACTGTGAAGTTGGGCAGGTAATGGAAATATTCACACTCACATAAAAATGGAGGTGTCAGTGTACCCCAGGGTTGTTCCTCTAAGGACCTGAGATTCCCAAAGTTGGTTTAATGTTGATTCTGTGGTAGTGGGTTACTTCATTTGGGCATTTTCTGTGTAGCATGTGGCTTAAAGCTTTGCGGAAGGAATGGCAAGAGTGCCAAGAGGGTTTATAGAACACTTTTGGGGCTCTTGGGCATTACCCTTGCTGAAAATCTGTGTTATTCTTTCAATTGCCTGGTAGTACCTTCTCTATCTGCAGCTATGTCAGGTGGATGGTATGATTGGGATGGATATAAGATGCTAACTTATGCTTAGGAAATGTTTAGGCAGGAGAATATCCCCTGGAGGAAAAATGAGATGTCTGGGGGCATTCCCTCCTTGGTATTTTGCATTCTAGAAAATCTTGAGCAGGGAAAATTGAGTTGGAACCAAACTCTAATTACAATGTTTTCTATCTTTCAAATGTCTGTCTTCAGAGCTCCATGATTTTTTGGCTTTGGAACATTCCATTAGAGCTAGTTTGAGATGCAACATGATTTGCTGACAACTACCTCTCAAGTCTTGATTTCAGTTACCTTCTCTTCATTCACTCCTCTTCATTAGAAGCAGCAGGACTAGTGGAAAGAGTATAGGCTTAGGACTTAGACCCGGGTTCTCATTCTGGCTCTACTCTTTGTCGTACAACCTTGGGCAAATCACTGAGGCACAGAAAAATCAAGTTACTTCATCTGTAAAATAGGTTAGCTACAGTCTGAATCCCTATCTTGTATCTACCCCCTCTAAACTGTAAGTTCACTATAGGAAGGGAACATGTCTGCTAATTCTGTTGTATCATACTCTCCCAAGTGCTTAGTAGAGTGCTCTGCACATAGCACCCAAATACCTCTGATTTACCCCAGTGCTTAGTACAGTGCCTGAGACAGTGAATGCTTAAGTAGTACCATAAAAAAGTCCCCAGTCACCAACTCACAATGATCTCAATAGTATTAGGACATTCTCTAGTATCCCTCCAGATGAGAAGTGGCTACAGTTTCCGTAGCCTGCTGCCCTTGTAGTCAGGAATGGAGTTAAACTTTCCTTGGGTTCTTATTCTTATTACCAGATAATGAGGAGAAAATGAACTGTGTTCACTACGACTGTTGTTCCAACAACAATGAAAAATAATGACTTACCTAGTTTTTTTTGTTTCCATTGTCTTCAATCACTTTACTGTGCCTCCCCTTTAGTATGGTGCTTGGCACAAAGTAAGTGCTCAATAAATACTATTATTTATCCAGCCTTAGAGCAAATCCTTTGGACTCTTGCTGAAAAATAAATAATCCTTTTGGCATTCTAGCACAAGATAAATGATTCCTGATGTGGAATCCTTCCAAGCACTTAGTACAGTGCTCTGCACATAGTAAGCTCTCAATAAATACGACTGAGTGAATTCCTTAAACCTCTGGCTTCCCCTCCACCTCAGTGGAGTATCTTGGGGTCATTTTACTGCTTATTAGCTTTTCCATTAGTCAGTGGGGGAAGGGGAAGGTGAGGAGGCCAGGTGAGAAGTATTTCCTTAATACAGACCAAATAAGTCTGCTACTTGTTGACAGCTCTAGTGGAAAGTTTTAATGGAAAAGGTGATTGAACCTACTAGCTAAAAAAGCAGCTAGATATTATTTATGGAATTCAATTATGTATGCCATCTCTGTCTCCTTTGGCACAGACAACTGAGAGTTTGCTATACAAGGAACTTTAAATCTTGTAATCCAAGAAACTCTCACCAGCTCTTCACTACTGAACCTGGCCCAGGGAAGTGGATGGAGAAAAACTTGGGTTTCCTCAGGTGCATTTGTTTTGACTTGATTTGCTGGTTTCAAATGCCTAACCTCCCAGGCAGTGGGTGGAACAGATGCAGAAGCTTACAATTTTTTTTCCTTATATTGCTGGAGATTTGAGAAGTAACAGGTCTATCCTCAAAACATTAGAGATAAAATCATCTCTATGGGAGAACCTGGTGTTGCTCTTGTCTAGCATTTAGCTCTGGGTGGCAAGTGATCAAAATCAAACAAGCAAGCACTATACTGAATTCCTAGTGAAAGTCCTAGGAACCCATCTCTCTTGTGCTTCCATGGAGTAGCAAAGGGCAGAAGCCCAGAAGTTTTCTCTAATCCCCTTGGCCTTAGGTCAGGTATGTATAATATTATTATGGTACTTGTTAAGTGCTTATGATGTGCAAAGCACTGTTCTAAGTGCTGGGGTAGATTCAAATTAATCAGGTTGGATACAGTCCCTGTCCCACATGGGGCTCACACCCTTAATCCCCATTTTACAGATGAGGTAACTAAGGCCCAGAGAAGTGAAGTGGCTTGCCCAAGGTCACACAGTAGACATGTGGCAGAGCTGGAATTAGAACCCAGATCCTTCTGATGCCCAGGCCTGTGTTCTATCCATTAAACTATGCTGCTTCCCCAGATCATGCTTTGGAATAAGCCCTAACGTCACAGGCTGGTATTGAAAATGATATTGTGAAACAGAGCAAGTCTTCCAATAATAATAATTGTGGTATTTAAGGATTTATCATGTGCATAAGCATTGCTGTAGATGAAAGACAATCAGATCAGACGCAGTCCCTGTTCTGCTAGGTTCTCATAGCCTAAAGGGAACGGAGAATGGTATTCAGTTCCCCATTTTGTTGAGACACTGAAGCACAGAGCAGTTAAGTGACTTGCTTAAGTCACACAGCAGGCAAGTGGTAGCTCTGGGATTAGAACCCAGGTCTTCTTCCTCATACTTCTCTGCTCTTTCCATGAGGAAAGAGGCCACACTGTTTCTTTTTCTTGAAGTTCAGGAGCTGGAGGAAAATGAGTGGGAATATATTGTGGTAGGGGTTGCTGTCCTCTCAAGGATTGTGTGAAATGGCAAATAGTGATGAGCAGAGGGAAAGAGTGATCACCAAATGACAAAATCTAAAGTGACGGATAATTCCCTTAATACAGGTAGATGGCAGCTGAGGTAATCTTAATAAATTTGTTTAGGCCCCTGGTAAATATGTAATAATTAATACTTCTGAGGGGGTTTCCATCTGTAAATCTTAAAGTGCCATATAAATTAGTTTTCCTAATTCCTCACTCCTCTCCAGGTGGTGCTGAAATGGGGTTCTTATTTTTTTAGATGGGGAAAATGGGAACTGGGTAGTCTGACTTAAATCAGCAGCTGGGCCCAATTAATAAACGCCTACATTTTAGAAAATACTCCTTTTCTTATTAAAGCAAACCCAAATCTTGCATTGTAGAATACATTCTGCCCCTAAAATACTAATTTTACTAATAAGCTCCTTTTTTTTTTCCCCCAGTTAGGGACGGTTGCGCTCAGAGCTTCTGACTCCTGCAATGCTACTCAAACCCTAAACCAAGGGAACCTAATTTATAGGTTCAATGTGGCTCAGAATAGATGACTTCCATTCTTGTAACTATTAATGTCATTAATAATAATAAGCATTTATGAGGCACTTTGCATATGGGAAGTGCTTTCTAGACACTTCTGGTCATCATTCTTTACAAAACCCCTACCAGGGTGGTGGTGTTATTACTGTATTGGGGGCAAATTGTAATGATTCCATGCAGTTGGTAATGATGGAGTTCCTGAAGAAGCTTGAATTGTTGCAAGGCACACTGTTTATAAAGCTAATAAACCTGACGGGTGGCAGGGTTTGCACTAGGGAACATGCCTTGGATTAATAAGAGGGAAAATCAAAACAGTTTCTGTTCTTATCTTGTCTAAAATGTAAGGTTGTAATAAGCCTACTTGAGTTCAAATGCAGATGGCATCTTTTGTCAGAACTCCCTGTTTTATTATCGTTTATCATTTGTCTTGTATACACTATTATAAGTTCGAATGCTGTAACGTCTCCATTTCACATTTGGAAAAGCTCAAGGTAAATGACTTCAAGAGCAGAAGAGTGAGGCATCCGGGATGTCGGATTGGGATTTATCCAACAATTGCTTGATTTTTTTTTTAAATTGTACATTGCTGCTTGGTTAATGTCAGCATTTGGAACATTAGATAGGGACACATGAAGAGAACCTAGAAGGCATGTTTTTTGATTCTGCTGTTTGGGGTCTTGAGCCCAATTGTCCCCACTGCTTCTGACCTGTCTATATGAGTAACTGTGGGTTAGGTCTCCGCTTGGATTACATCCTGTGGGTAGGTTGGTGGGTTCTATTTGTAATTTCAGGTCAAGCCCTGTGGATTCTTCTTGCTCCTTATGGAGTGTGTACCTTGGGGCATCTTGAGGCAAGTGAATAATATCTGAGGCATTTGTAAAGGTATTACTTTGTGCCAAGTACAGTATTAAGCACTAGGCTCCTTTACCACTTATTTCAAACATGTCTGTGTCTCACCATCCTAAAAAAACCCCACAAAAAACCCTTCTCTTGACCCCATACCTCCTTCCAGTTATTGCTCCATCTCCCTCCTACCGATTCTGTCCAAACTCCCTGAGTAACTTGTCCACACTCTCAGCCTCAACTTTGTCTCCTCCAACTCTCTCTTTGACCCTCTGCAATCTGGCTTCCTCCCCATTCACTGCTTGGAAACAACCCTCTCTAAAGTCATCAGTGACCTCCTTCTCTCCAGATCTAATGGTCTTCATTCAATCTTTCTCCATCTTGACATATCTGCTTCTTTTGACACCATAGACCACCCCTTTCTCCTGGAAACAGTAGCTAATTTTGGCTTGACTGACAGTGTCTTTTCCTGGTTCTCCACCTCTCTGGCCACACCTTTTCAGTCACTTTAAAAATGGTGGTATTTAAGCACTTATTACGAATGAAGCACTATACTAAGCACTGGAGTTGATACAAGATAAGCTTGTTCATCACAGCCCCTGTCCTACACAGGACATACAATTTAAGTAGGAGGAAGAAAAGGAATTGAACCTCCATTTTACTGATGAGGAAACTGAGACAGTGAGCCTTTCAAGGTCACACAAATGAGCTGGGATTAAAATTCAGATCCTCTGATTCCTAGGTTCATGCTCTTTCCATTGCGCTGACTCCCCCTCTGCCTCCCACCCTCTAACTGAGAGCACCCATCAGGGTTCATTCTGGCTCCCCTTCTATTCCCCAACTACATCCACTCCCATAAAAAGCTTAGTAACTCCTACAACTTCTACTTCATCTCTAGGAAAATTATTCCAAATCTGCCTTTCCAGTCTTGACCTCTCTCCTTACCTGCAGTCTCACATTTTCTCCTGCCTTCAGGACATCTCTACTTGGATGTCTCACTGACACCTCCAACTTAACTTGTCCAAAACAGAACTCATCTTCCTACCTAAAACCTGTCTGCCCCTTGACTTTCCCATCACTATAGACAGCCCCACCACCCTCTCTGTCTCACAAGCCCATAACCATGACATCTCTCTTTCAACCCACACATTCAATCTGTCATGAAATTCTTTCTGTTTTAGCTTTACCTCACAAAAAATCCATCCTTTTCTCCCCATTCAAACTGCTTCCAAGTTCATTGAAACCCTTATCCTATCCCACCTTGATTATTGCATCAGCCTCCTCTCTGACCTCCCTGCTTCCTTTCTCTCCCTTCTCCAGTCCATACTTCATTCTGCTGCCCAGATCATTTTTCTGAAAACATATTCAGTCCATGTCTCCCCACTCCTCAAGAACCTCCAATGGTTGCCACATCAAACAGAAACTCCTTTCCATTGGCTTTAAGGCCCTCAATCAGCTCTGTCCCTCCTTCTTTACCGCATTGATCTCCTACAACCTAATATGCACACTTGTTCCTTTCATGCCCAACTGTGATCTGTGCCTCAATCTCATCTCATCTATCCTACTGCCATCCCCTTTCCCATATCCTCCCTCTGCTGTGGAATTACCTACCCCTTTACCTAAAATAGTCAATCACTCTCCCCACTACAAAACTCTCCTAAAACAAAATCTCCAAGAAGAGGCGTTCCCTAACTAAGCTCTCAATCATCCTATCCTCCCTCCCCTCTGTATCAACTATGCACTTGGCTGTGTACCCTTTAAGCACTTTGTTGCTCATCCTACCTCCATATTCCCTTATGTACATATCCTTATATTCTACTCTTCCCCCATCTGTAATTTATTTTAATGTATGTCCTCCCCCCTGTATATTGTAAACTCTTTATGGGCATGGATCATGTTTACCAACTCGGTTGTTTCTCAGTCAATCTTATTTATCGAGGGATTACCATAGGCAAAACACTGTACTAAGCACTTGGGAGAGTACACTATAACAGAGTTAGTAGACACGTTCACTGTCCACAACAAGCTTGCAATGTTTTATGGGGAGGCAGACATTAAATTATGTTTATGTACGTGAGTGCTGGGAGGCTGAGGGTGAAGTGAATATCAAATACTTAGAGGGTACAGATCCAAGTGATGCGAAAGGGAGAGGAAGTAGGGGGAATTGAGAGCTTAGTTGGGGAAGGCCTCCTGGAGGAGATGTGATTTTAATTAGGCTTTGAAGAAGGGGAGAGTGGTAGTCTGTCGTAAGTGAAGGGGGAGGGAGTTTCAGGCCAGAGAGAGAATATGGGCAAGGGTTGGGTGGTGAGATACAAGTATGTACATATAAATCTGTGTATTTTACTGTCTTGGTTGAAGCCTGCTCAGTATATGCTCAATTTTGCTGTCACAGCACTTGAGGACTTGAATCCCAGAAAACTCACTGATTTTTTTTTTAACCCACACTTCTTCCTCATTATTGCCCACCTTTAATATTTGAGAGTTTGGAAGGAAAGATACACACATCTAGGAGGGTAAGCCAATGTCTATCTTTTCCACCAAAATAAAATAGCCAGCCTAGAAGTGGACCACATAAACACAATTTATTTACTCCTTGGAGTAGGTAAAGCCGCATGGCCTGGGGAAAGTGCACGAATCTGGAGGTCAGAGGACTTGGGTTCTAATTCTGAATTTGCCACTTGCCTGCTGTGTAACCTTGGGCAAATCGCTTAACTTGCCTGAATCTCTTTCCTCACCTGTAAAATGAGGTTTAAATACCTCTTCTCCCTCACACTTAACTGCAAGTCTGATATAGGGGAGGGACTGTATCTACCCCATTGCTCAGTACAATGCTTGGGACATAGTAAGCACTTAACTACCATTATTATTTTGTTATTTAAATTATTATTATGTGACAGGTAGAACTATCTCCATTTTTGAGAGGGGAAACTACAACAAAGAGACCAACTGGGCAAGCAGTAGATGAGTGATCCCCTGACTCATGAACCAGTCATATATTCACTTGGTCAGTTTCCTTCACTGAGTAGATTTCTTAAAATTGCATCAGGGAACTCCATCTGCTGTGTGTGATTTTCCTAACACCACTTAAGATTCTATCTTGTACAGAAAGTCTTGTAAGCACCAGATGAAACCAAATCTTTATGCCTAAATTCAATTCAAATTTATTAAGGATTCTAAAGAGTGCCCAATACTCTACTAGGTGTGGTGATGTCAGAGAATCGGACAATAAAAAAAAATCTAGACCTCAAGGTGCTGTACATCTTACCTTGGCAATTAGTTGGGAAGCACCCATGGTGAAAATGACTCAGAACTGGGCAGGATGCTGAGGTCAACTGATCCAACTCCCTGTCTCCAGGGAAGGTCGCACTTAATCATACCAGGCAAATGAGAATCCATCTTTTGAAAGAAGATTGCTGGAGAAAGATTCCCAACTTTTCTTCAAGAACTCATTCAAATGTTTGATAGCCTTGTCAGGGCCCGCAGAGGAACAAAATCCTTCCAAGTTAACTTAAATCCTTCATGATACAGTTTAAGCTGATGTCCTTTTGTTCTATATTCAGTGGGGATGAAGAACTGACACTCTCCTCTGTACAAGAGCTCTCCACATACAGTGACCTTTATTAAACTGTCCAGCAGCCGTCTTGTCTGCCTGCTATAAAAAACAGGCATAGGTCTTACAGCTCAAACCTTTCTTGGTGGCTCTTCTCATGCTCAGTTCTCCACATCCTTTGTTTAAATTGTGGAGTTCAGAATTCAATCTGAAGGAATAATTATTATTATAGGTTTTGCATCCTGACAGACTAAGGATTAGAATGGTTTAGGTGGTGGTTCAGTGGCCGTACATCTTCCTGTTGAGTGAGGAAAAGTTGAGGGATGGATGGAAGTACCTTTCCTGAGATGTCTGTGAAATAGCAGATCCTTGCCTGTCTATATCAGGCTTTTCTCGGCTATATTCTAACGTTCCGTTAAATGATGATGAAGACACTGGAAGTGATTAGTGAGTAGGAATTATGGACTTGTATGAAGTTTATTTAAAGCCTATGCCAAATCTGAACTGAGCACTGATTGTTTACTGTGCTATGAATAACCATTATTACTGTAATTTTGAAGCTATACAGCACACCCAGATGACAGCCACCACTTCAATTAGCTAAAAATGATCCTTCTCTCCGCCGTTTAACACATTTCTTTAGTGTAATACACACTTCTTGAATTGTGGCAGCTGCAGTCCTACTTCCTTGCATGTACATAAATTAAAAAGGATTCTACCCATAACCATCTAACTCTCTATCACACAGCATCTCAAAATGGAATATTCCTCCACTATAACACATGTACTCTAGGTGTGAAATTATGCTAATTTGTTATGGGAAAGTATTTTTGAAGCATAGACTGCTATGGTTAAACCTCTGATTGTTGACTGATTTGGTAGATGTTCACAGTATAGTAAGAGGCCCTCTTTTAATAACTGTGGTTTTTATTGAGCACTTACTATGTGCCAAGCCTAGTAGCGGGCGCTGGGGTAGGTACAAGATAATTAGGTTAGACACAGTCCCCATTCCACTGGGGCTAGCTGTCTTTTGAATTCTAGTGTTTTGTTTTAATGGCATTTCTTAAGTGCTTACAATGTGCCAAGTACTGAAGTGCTAGAGTAGATAGGTTGGACACAGTTCATGTTCCACGTAGGGCTTACAGTCTTAATCTCCATTTTATAAAATGACATAACTGAGGCACAGAGAAGTTAAGTAACTTGCCTAAGATCACAAAGACAAGTGGTAGAGCTGGGACTAGAACCCAGGTCCTTCTGACTCCCAGGCCCGTGTTCTATCTGCTAATTCATGCTTACCAAGGGACAGGGACTGGTCTGATTCCCAACTGTGTATTTTGATCTTTGTTGACCTACCAATAGCTTTAGTTCATCAGTAAAGACCTAGCAAATAGGACACAAAAATTTCCAGGCTAGATGACGTTACTCAACCATCAGTCATGAGGGGTGAGACCCAGACCTGGTAGATACTGGTGTTCCTTCTGTTAATAACATGGTGAGTGGAGAGGGATGAAAATTTCGCAGCTAATAATTGTGAAATTTGTTGAGCATTTACTATGGGCCAACTCTTTGCTAAGTGCTGTAGAAGATGAATCTATGGTATTTCCTGAGTGCTTACTGTATGCAGAGCACTGTTTTAAGTGGTTGGGAGAGTGCAGTACAACAAAGTTGGTAGACTCGTTCACTGCCCAAAATGAGTTTACAGTCTAGAGGGAGAGACAGACAATATAATTAAATAATATATAGATATGTTCTTAAGTGTTGTAGGGTGAATACAAAATGCCTAAGGAGTTCAGATCCAAGTGTATGGATGATGTTGAAGGGAGAGGGAGTCAGAGAGAAGAGGGCTATTTGGGCAAGACCCCTAGGAGGAGATGAGACTCTAATAAGGGGTTGAAGGTGGGAAAAGTGGTGGTCTGCTGTATATGGAGGGGGTGGGCATTCCAGGCCAGAAGGAGGATGAGGGAAAGGGGTCGGCAGTGAGATAGATGGGATTGGGCCATAGTGAGCAAGCTGGCACTAGAAGAGTAAAGTGTGTGCCCTGGGTTGTAGTAGAAGATCAGTGAGAAAAAGTAGGAGACAGGGCAAGCTGATTGCCTACTCTAAAGATGGTGACAAGGAGTTTCTGTTTGATGCAGAGTTGGATGAGCAACCCCTGGAGGTACTTGAGGAGTGGGGAGATGTGGACTAAAAATGCTTTCTTGTTTTGGGTTTTTTCTAACAGTGAACCTGGCAGCAGAGGGGAATATGTACTGGAATGGGGAGGAAGGAAGGTCTGCAAAGAGGCAGATGCACTAGTCAAGGTGGGTTAGGATAAATGCTTGAATCAGTATAGTAACAGTTTGGATGGAGAGCAAATGTTGGATTTTAGTGATGTGAAGAAAGAATCAATGGGATTTGGTGACAGATTGAATATGTGGGTGGTAGAGAGAGAAGTTGAGTACAATGCCAAGGTTATGGACTTGTCAGATAGGGAGGATAGTGATGTTGTTTACAGTGATGGAAAAGACAGGGGGAGTAGATACAGTTAATACAGACTTTGTTCCACCTGAGGCTCACAGTCTAAGGGGCTTGGGGGAGATGGGAGAGAACAGGTATTTAATTCCCATTTGACAAATGGGGAAAACAGCACAGAGAAGTCAAATGACTTGCCTAGTGCCACTCAGCAGGCAAGTAGCAGAGTAGGGATTAGAATCTAGGTTTCCTAATGCCCAAGTTCGTTCTCTTTCCACTAGGCCTTGCTGTCTACTGATGCATGAAAACCATTTGTTTAAATGGGCAGTAGTATTCCCATTATATACCTCCAGTGGTAGTAAGTCTACCTGCTTCCCACTCACTTCCCCAGCCGAGTCTGATTTGAGTCTGCTTTTTCTTCAGCAGTGTAATGTGATCTCTGGACTTGTTCCATCCACTAATTCACATTTTACTATTTATGGTGCTATGTTTATTTTTCTCAGACCAGCTATACAGGCTGGTGTTAATCCTGGAAAGGAGAATCCAAAGGAGCTTTCAAGCCTGAATGCAAATAAGTGGATGGGAGGGAGCTAAAAGGCTAGCCATTTATTAAAGGGAAGTATAGAACTTTTCTTAACATTTGCTAAGCACTGTTTTATGCTATCTAATTGTTGCCAACCCATAGCCACTCCATGGACATATCTCTCCCAGTTCATCCCACCTCCATCTGCAACCATTCTGGTAATGGAACCATAGAATTTTCTTGGTAAAAATATGCAAGTGGTTTACCATTGCTGTTTTCCATGCAGTAAACTTGAGTCTCTGCCCTCAACTTTCTCCCATGCAGTTGCTGCCAGCACACATGAGATTTGACTTGTAGCATATTGCCTTCCACTCTCTAGCAACTGCTAAGCTAGGAATAGGTAGGCCTCAGCTTGATTCTCCCTCCCATAGTCGAGACCGGTAGAGTCCTGGAAACTCTACCAGTAGAGGTAGATACAATACAGCTCGACCAGACACAGTCCTTCCAGGTGATCTTAAGAAACCAGCTGGTCATGTTAAAGTGATACCACCCAAGTAGGAAAAGTTGCTTCAGTGGCTAAAGGTTATATTTTAATGGTATTTATTAAGTACTTACTATGTACAAGACACTGTAATAAGCACTGAGGTAGATACAAGTCCGATGCAGTTCATGTCCCACATGGGACTCACAGTCTTAATCCCCATTTTACAGATGAGGTAACTGAGTAACAAAGAAGTTAAGTGACTTGTCCAAGGTCACACATCAGACAAGTGGCAGAGTTAGGATTAGAACCCAGATTGTTTTGACTTCCAGGCCTTTGGCCTATCCATTCTCTCCCCTTAAGGTCTAAAATGCTTTTTCATCAGGGAGGAAAATAGTCCTTAAAATTATTAAATCACAAAAAAAACTGTTCCTTCTAGTCCTTTAGTGATGATTTGCCCTGCATAGAGAAATGTTTGAATTCCAATGAAGAGAGAGAATGGAGAGAAGTTTGGAGATGAAATGATTTAGTCTATCCAGATGAGACTAGAAGGTAGAGGGGATAGAGAGGCAGCAAGAAGTTCTATAAGGAAGAACTATTGCAGAAAAATGACAAGATTTTATCCTTTCAGACCCAAAGCTCATTTTCTTAAAAAAAAAAAAAAAAAAAAGTGGAGCAAGAGGGGTGGTTATTGAAATCCCTTCTTCTAGCAGTAATAATAATACTAACTGTGGTATTTAAGTCGTTACTATGTCCCAAACACTGTACTAAGCCCTGGAGTAGATACAGAATAGTCAGGTTGGAGAGAGTTTCTGTACCACATGGTGCTCATAATCTAATGGGGAGAAAGAACAGATATGAGTTAGAAAAAATGAGGAAAGCAAGACACAGAGATTTTAAGTGACTCCCACAAGGTCAAACAGCCGGATAGTAGCCAAGATGGGGCTACAACCCAGATTCTAGCCTCTACCCAAATAATGATAGTACTTGTATTATTAGTATTAGTAGTAGTAGTAGAAGCAGCATGGCTCAGTGGAAAGAGCCCGGGCTTTGGAGTCAGAGGTCATGGGTTCGAATCCTGGCTCTGCCACTTGTCAGCTGTATGACTGTGGGCAAGTCACTTCACTTCTCTGTGCCTCAGTTGCCTCATCTGTAAAATGGGGATTAAAACTGTGAGCCCCACGTGGGACAACCTGATTACTCTGTATCTCCCCCAGCACTTAGAACAGTGCTCTGCACATAGTAAGTGCCTAACAAATACCAACATTATTATTAATTGCATTTGAGTGTAAACACACTATACTAAGTACAAAATAAGTAAACTGGGAGGCTGGGTGGGCTACTGGAAAGAGCATGGGCATGGGAGTCAGAGGTCCTGGGTTCTAATTACCACTCTGCCACTTGTCTGTTGTGTGACTTTGGGCCAATCACTTAACTTCTCTGTGCCTCGGTTACCTAATCAGTAAAATAGGGTTTAAGACTATGGGACATGGGACATGGACTATGTGAGAGAGAGAGAGTGAGTGTGTGTATGTGTGTGTGTCTCCATCCAGACTGGAAAATTGGGGTACAGTCAGGTAAACCTAGGAGGAGTAGACCTTGAAGCCAATTATTGGGAGTTTTTTCTTGATGGGAAATTTTTGAGGAATGAAGAAATTTCAAGAAGATGATTCAGATAGGGGAGTGGAATATGACCTGAGGAAGGGAGACCAGTAAGGAAGCTGATCACACTGTGACCATGGTAAAGTGAGTACTTGAACTAGGGGAAGTGGCTTTTTTGGTGGAAAGGAAGAAATGTTTTGGATGAAAAATTGGCAGCTGTTGATTGAAATAGAGAACTGAAAGGCAGGAGCCAAAGATGACACCCTGGTTATGCACTTCCTGAATGAGGTGGATAACGGTATTATTGGCAGATAGGGGAGTATGAGGAGGAGGGGAGATGAAAAGCTCAATTTGAACCATGCTAAATTTAAGGTGCTGGTCGGTCTTTTAAGTGGAGATATCCTTGAGGCAAAAGGAAATGTCAGATTAAAGAGAGGAAGCTATGAGATTGAGAGAGAATACCAGAACGTGCAGAGGAACGGCGATGAGGTGCCAGAACGTGGAAGGGAAAATGTGAGTTCAATAGAACTGAATCAATTGACACAATTGGAATTAGGTTTTCTGGCTGCTGTAAGCTCAGTTGAAGACCAGCCTTATTCTGAAGTACACAAGAAGCTTTCATTAGTATATTTGTGAAGCATCCAGGATTTGGGTTGGACTGTGGCCCTCCGAGAATAAAGATGCTTTGTAAAGAATATCATAATTTAGTTAAGAAGGAAAACTGCTCATCAAAAGAGTCTTTGATCTGAAAGGAAACCAAAAAATAGGGACACTTTGCTACCCATCTCCTTTCTCCATCTGTCAAGATGAATCTTTCAGCTCTCTTGATCCTCTTGTAGTTACCAGCTGCTATTTTATCGCATTCCATATTTACTGCCATGGTGAGCTGGGAGGTGAAATATATAGTTAATTGGAATTGGAGTGAAATAATTAGGCAAATTGTTTTTTATTAAAAAGGGATCAAAGAAGGAGCTGGGGGGAAACGGCAGACCTGTAAATGTAATTGTTGCAGTTGCTTCTTACATAGCTGCTATCTTCATCCACTACTCCCCAGCTGGCATTGTTCCAAAGCTAGGTTCCTTCTTGGACCTCTGCTCTTCATTCTCCTGCCTCCAAAACATTGCTAATTCCATCCTCTCAGCCAGAGATGCCCTTCCCCCTTTAACTCCTCTGGCCCACAGTTCTCCTGAAAGCCCATCTCCTCCAAGAGACCATCTCCAAATAGACTCCTCCTTTCCCACTCTTAGCATTTATGTATGTATTTTTTTTAAATCATATTGTGTTCAGAGCATTGTACTAAGTGCTTGGGAAAGTGCAATATGACAGACTTAGAAGTGTTCCTTCCCCACAAGGAGCTTACAGGCTTTTATTTTTCTATATTATTGTTACCAGGTGTATCTATACCTTGAATAAGAATAGTAATTGTGGTATTTAAGTTCTTATTGTGTGCCAAGCACTTTACTAAGCACTGGGGTGTGTGTGTGTGTGTGATGCCCTCAAGTCATCACCGACCCATAGCGACACCATGGACACATCTCTCCCAGAATGCCCCACCTCCATCTGCAATTGTTCTGGTAGTATATCTATAGAGTTTTCTTGGTAAAAATACAGAAGTGGCTTACCATTGACTCCTTCTGCATGGTAAACTTGAGTCTCCACCCTCAACTCTCTCCCATGCTGCTGCTGCTGCCTAGCACACGTGAGTTGTGACTTGTAGCAGACTGTCTTCCATTTGCTAGCCACTCCCCAAGCTAGGACTGGAAATGTTTCTGCTTGATTTTCCTTCCCATAGTCAAGACTGGTAGAGTACTGGAAACTGTCCAGGTACAATCCTGAGAGGGGACGCCCTGGGATAGGTACAAGATAATCAGTTCCCACATGGGTCTCAAAATCTAAGTAGGTGAAAGAACAGTAGGTGAATTCCCATTTTGCAGATGAGGGAATTGAGGCATAAAGATGTTAAGTAATTTGCCAAAGGTTACACAGCAAGTAAATGGTGGCATGAGGATTAGAACCCAGATCCTCCGACTCCCAAACCCATGCACTTTCCATTAAGCTGCACTGGTTCTCTTTCCTCTGTCTCCCACTGAATGAGCCTGATTTATGTCTACATGCCATCCCCCCACTGGAGTGAAAGCTCCTTAAGATCCTGCAGAGAATGTCTCTTTCCTTTATACTATACTCTCACAGCACCTAATAGTTCAGTGATCTGCACACAGTAGGTGCTCAGAAAGTACTACTGAAGTAGTAAGTGAATGAAAGATTTGAGGATGCAATTGTGAGAAGTTGGTGAGATGACATGGATGAAAACTGAGTTAAAGAGGACTGACTGGCTTAGCAGCCTCTCCATTTGATCAGTTCTCTGTGTGGAGATCCTTACCCCTCTACACTCACCTTGGTTTTTCTCTCTTTAAAAGGGTCACGCAGACTTTGGTAATTAAAGCCAGAGATTGGAACTGCTAGTTTAGTCTGAAGAAAGTAAGGTGGATTCTTTTTATTTGTTTGTTTTTTAAATCCAGAGTTCAAGTTGGGAGTGAGGAGAGTTGATTGGAAAAATTTTACATCTTCTTAGGTCTGAGATCTTGTGAGGAGGGAGTATGTAAGGTTGCAGGTTGTAAACTCCTTAAAGGAAGGGATTGCATCTTCTGCCCCTGCTGGATTCTCCCAAGTGCACAGGAGGGAGTCAATACTATTGATTGATCGGTAGAAATATGACCTCTTAATCGTTAGGCCTGGTGGTTCTGGCCCCAACCTTTCCTACTGAAGTATGGTTTTAAATCAAATCTAATGTGAACAGTGTTTTGTGATTCAAATCACGCAGAATTCTCCTACACACTAATCCTGGATGTGAATTACAAGGAAGCAGAAGGTGCAGATAGTTCTCATTAATTAAGGATCCTTGTCTGTGAAACACACAGGTCTTCTGTGGATCTCAACAGAGACCTGAATTGATCAATTTCCTCTTCCCCCACCCCTGGACAGTACTTCAAGGAAGTCACCATAGTGTTCCCTCTAATTTGAACTCATTTTAATTGATGTTGCCATTTTATATTTTTTCTAACTCTTACGTTTTTATCTTTCTTTTTGTGCTCCAAAGGTAGCTTGGGGACGAGATTGGACAATTTTAGGAACAAATTTTAAAGTTCAAATTGTTATTTTATTCCATCATCTTATACACACTATTTGAAGTGCCAACTAACACTGCACAAGGATGAGAGAACCAGGTGGTGAACGTGACAATGAATCTAAGTGAAATTGACTGGTTTTGTTGTACTACCTAAACTGGGTGAAATGCATAGTGAACAGACAGTTGAAGGATGAAAAATATACTAGACTGAAAAAAAGGGATTTTAATCAGTAATCTACATGATCATTAATAGTATGGAAAGGAGCTTTTTTTAAGTATGTGATTTTTATGTTTTCCTGTATCCCTTTAAAAAGAAATCAGTTTCTTTCAGACCAACAGTATGGCTTAATATTTTCACATTCATCACATGACATGAAAAACATGCATCTCATAGTAATCCTTGGACTAAATTCTCTGTGTAACAGTTTTCTCAGTGTGGAGCTTCTAATGGCATCAGAGGGTACTGGCATGCACAGCAGAAAGTTTAGGCAAATCTGGAATGATTCTAGCTGAGCCATTATACTTATATCCCCATGGAAACCTACTCCTTTGGTCATCTCTGTGATGCTGTTGCTGTCTGATCTACCTTTAAGTGATCCTACCAGAAGTATCTTTCAGCCCCACTAGAGTCGATATAAGACTAGGAATTCAAGGCCATTTGCATCTAAGTTACCGAGGATGAAGCTGAACAGATCTGGTTACAGCACAAAACTGGGAGAGAACAAATGGCAGCAAACTAGTGCAACTCCCAACACCCTTAAAAAAACACTTTCTGCCAAAATGCTTGTTTGCTGTGTCCCATGTGAATTGGTCGTGCCCATAAGGACTACTGACTCCCTCTTATGCCCCACTTTTCTAAGAAAGTGGATACAAGCTTCCCCTGCAGTGAGCACCTTCATTGTTTTTTCCTGCTCCCCCAACAGAGAGTCCCATGGACAGAGGGACAGAGCATGAGTCAGGAGCCCTGGGTTCTAATGGCAACTCTGTCAGTTGCCTGCTTTGTGACCTTGGGTAAGTCACTTAACTTTGCTGTGCCTGTTTCCTCACCTGTAAATTGGGGATTCATATCTGTTTTCCCTCCCTGCTAAACTGTGAGCCCGATGTGGGAAAAGGACTTTCTCCATTCTGATTTTCTTCTATCTATTATATATTGAGTCTGTTCTCATTTTCATGGCTAAGAAATCTGCCCAGGGTCTAAGGAGTTTTTCAGTAATTGTGGTAGTTAAGCGCTTAGTATGTACTAAATACTGGGTCAGATACAAGATATGCACAGCAGACACAGTCCCTATCCCACATGGACTTGCCATTTAAGCTAGGGGAGAACAGGTATTGAATCCCCATTTTACAGATGAAGAAACTGGCTTAGAGAAGTTTATGGGACTTGTCCAAGATCACATAGGTAAGTGGCAGAGTCGGAATTGGAACCTAGGTCTTCTGACCCCCAAGCCTGTCCTCTTTCAACTAGGCCAGGCTGGCACATTTTGGTACAGAAACTAGATGAGAATATGTTGTAGAAAATATGCTATGGTTTTAAACAGTATACTATCAATGACCAAATTCTCCTTTGAAAAAATCAAGTTCTAGGAAATGAGTTCTGCTTGAGACCTAGGAACCTTGGTAAACGGAGACTGATTAAGTAGAAGGCAGATGTCTGGAAGCATACAGGGGGCATTGGGGTCAGGACTGTTCTTATTCACGAAATCCATCAATGGCTTGGTGGAAGAAAAACTCTGTAACTAAGGAGATTGTTTGTAAGGGGAAGTTGTCCCTACAGATACATGTTCTTCCCCCTCCAACCCGTAGGAAGCTTAAACGAGCAAAAGACAATCTCTTTCTCTTAATATTCAGCTAAATTTGTTTTCTGTTGCCTGCCAGCTAGCAGCACATCCAGTATCCCCAGAGCTCTGAACCTGGTTTATTTTCTATTCACTGCCTGCTGAATAGTAGCAACACTAATGCACCCCAGAAGGCTCTCCTGCTGTCAATCACAAGGGGAATGAAGCTCAAAGCCTTCTGGGATGTATCACCATCATTGCAGGTGGGTGGCCAGAGGCTCGTATAAAGAATCAGGTGGCTCTTGGGAAGGGTTGGGAGGCTTGCTGGCTAGGAGTCTGGGAAGGGATTGAATTGGGAAGGAAAGGGAGATCAGATGCTCTGTCATGGGCTCGCTCAGCAGGGGAGGCAGCTACTGTAGATGTGGGTTCAAGCCCCTGAGACGGATGCAGCTGCCTAAAAGCTGCACATAATGCTGGCATACTAAAAGGGGTTGAGGGATTAGGATTGTGACTCTGTGGAAACTGTGCCGTTTTGACTGCAGAAGGTTTATCAGTTCAGGGCCCTGCTAGTCTTTGCTGTCTCTGCCCTCTCCAGGTAACCTCTTAAATCCTCTTTGTAAATAGATCTTTCAGAAGGCCCCAGAAAGGTGTTCCAGCCATTTTAGAGCCTTTAAAACATGAATGCAAATTGTTTAGATCTAAGAAGGGTTCTAGATCTGAGATCCCCAAAATCCCCCTCTGGTTTGAGCCCTGGGCAGAAGTTAAAAAACTCAGTGGGTTCTGACCTATGTGTGTCTGGTAACTTGACACCAAAAATGTCAGATCCTGGGGGAAACCCCATCAAATGGCCTTTATGAGGTGTTCGCAAACTGGGGAGGTCATCCGAGCAGGGCAGCAGGTGAGACACAACTGATCCTGCTTCAATAGCCTCCAGGCCACGGAGCTGGGAAAGGGTACCAGGGCTGGGATTGAAAGCCATCAGCTCGGCTCCCAGCCTCCATGTGGGTTAACAGCCTAACAACAATGCAACAATGAAGAACAAATGAGATGGTATCATTAAGGCAGCATGGAAAGGGCTGGACTGATAAGGTGAACTGAGGTGAAGAATGAGGCCCGGCCTTTAGAGATCCAAGGAGGAATTCGTCAAGCCGAGTAGATTAATGTGCAGGGTGAACTCTTAAAGGCAGCAGGGGTGGAAGCAGGGACAGTGCCTGTGTTTCCCTGAACACATCTGAGGCTGGAAGACAGACACTAACCGGCTCCCAGGATGAGACGTGGCTTCATGCAGTAGGTCAGTAAGGTTGGGCAGGCCCCGTGATGCCTTTGTGCTATAAGGCATGATAAGGAGACCATGGACACTAAATAGAAATTAAATGCATGCTTAAGTGCACTTAGTGCATTTAATTTGGGTTAATGTGGTTTCCATGCTGGCCTAGTTTCTGGGGCTTTTCTTATTAGGTATTGCCAACTCGGGCCCTTTTAGCTGCAGCAGCTTGGTCAGTGATCGGAAATGCATCCCTTCCACCCTCCCTTACCAGAGATCTGGCAGGAATCAGTTTACATATCTCCCACAAGCCCTTGGGGCAAAGAGTTCTTCATGAGAGCTGCTGGGGAATGGGAAGGGGTCACTCAAGGAATTGATTGCTGCACTGCAGAACTTTTTCCCAAGCCGAATCAGGTTCAAACTGACAGAAGGCATCCCCACCGGGATTTCTCTCTGCTGGAATGTTATGTAGAGTGAGTCAGTCTTCTGTGCCCCATTCCTATTGGGCATGTTCTAATGCCAGTGCTGCAATAGCCGCAGTATTGTCGGCTTACGAAGCTGTCCGGGCATCCTATGAATTCTACCAATCCCAAGGAAAGGAGGCTTAATTATGGTCCCAAAGGGCGCTATTTCCCCCTCCCCCATTTGTGGTGCAATCCAGATGCCACCTTAGCGCTCACTCCTTGGTCTCCTCACTACCTCTCGCAGTCACCCACAATCTAGCTATGTCCCAAGTAGGGGAAGGCCTTTGGACTCTGTCTTTCACGGGGCAGGATGGAAGTGGGGTGGTTTGTGAGTTAGGCTGGGATAATGGAGGCCAGAAGAAGGGAGGCAGAGAAGAGAATGAATGCCTTCTCCTGTTTTACTCAGTGTAAAACAGGCAGAGAACAGGCAGAGAAACGGGGAGGGGCAGACAGGTTTTTTGCTTTTTGGCTTTGTTTTTTTCAGATCTGTTCATTATTCTTACCATCCCCTCTCACGCCTGATCTTGATTTGCATTTCGCCTCTCCGAATGGAGTTGTTGCCTTTAAGCACTTGATATTCACGCCTCCCCCCCTCGGCACTTATTCATATATCTATAATGTATTTCAGTGTCCGTCTCCCTCATTAAACAGACTCCTGGTGGGCAGGGAACTAGGTCTACCAACTCAACTGTGTTGTACTGTAGTTTCCCAAGCACTTAGTAAAGTGCTGTTCAATTATCAAGTGCTCAATAAATAAAACTTCACCTAGACACAAGGCCCTTCAGATTCAGAAGTCTAAGTGACTTTGATTTTACATTCCATTCCGATTATTACTACTTGAATACTTTGTGGACCTGTATCCCTGATCCTTCTTCAGTTCCCTATTTATTCTTTCAACTACCTGGAGAAAGAGCATCCAGAAGCTTATATTTAATACATTACAGTATCTCACAGCCCTTTCAGAGAGGAAATTCTTCATAAAAGCCTAGCCTAAATCACTCCAGCTGCTAAACCTTACATTCCTTGGTGAAGAGGAAGAATGACTTGGTACCACTATTAATCACCGACTAGTTCCATAATGGTTAATTCCGACAACTTGACCAGTTTCCAAGAAGGGAGAAAATAATTATAATAGTGAAAAAAATTGCTTTAGTACCATTCATCTTGCAGCTGGCTAGTTACTGTTTTGAAAATGCCCTCTCTGTTGGCCCTTGTTTCTCAGCCTTTACCAGCTGGGGAATTAAGAGCAAATGTACCGTATAAAGTTCTGAGCCCAGCACAAAAAGAAACATTCCAATAATCATTTAGTCCTGTTTTTTCTCTCACCAAGGCTCTGTTTGTCTGGTAAAACATTTTGAAATGAATCCCATTCTTATTTAAACTGTGGATCTCTTTTCAGAGATAAGGGTCTCTCACTACTGGATTCTGACTGTCTTCTCCATCATGCAGGGCCAACAGTCCACTCAGAGAACACAGCACTGTACAGAATATTCCAGATGTATATTAAAAGATCTCCTACCTGACCTCAAAGAGCTTTAATATAAATCTGACCCAGATGTCATTAACACTAAGCACTACTTGTGGGGAAAAGAATATCAAGAAATAGGAATTGCAATTGTTTGTTGCTAGGAAGGTTGTTAAGAAGAAAGGACAGTTATTTTACCAATGAACAACTGAAGCACAGAGAAGTAGACTTGCCCAAGGTAACCCAACAGTCCAGTGGCAAAGCTGGGTTCGCCTGACTTCATCCTATGCTCTTTTCACTAGGCCACACTGTCTCTGGGTTATGTCTCCTATGGGAGAAAGATGAGTGAGATGTGGCATTGCAGTAACTTGGTGGATTGATATGCAAATCCTGTTTTACCATTTGTCATTTAGAATATTTCAGAGAGAGAAGGGAACTGTCTGATAAATAACATTTATCCAGGGACTTGGGGCAACTTTAAAGATGCAACTCCTGTTGAGGATGATGCCAGGGTTGGGAAGGAGCCCTGATCCTCAGCTGAAGGAAGTGGGAGGAAACAGCATCACTCATGGCCTCATCCACTTGTTTTATTAATCCAGCAAGCAAGGAAGAAGTATGCAAAACGGGGCTGTGGTGACTTGTGCTCCTCAGTCTGCCAAGAGGAAACAGATGCTGTCAGCAGGGAGAGGGATTTGACTTTTAAGCATTTAGCAAGGTGGCAAGGAAAATGGAGACCAACCAAACTGTCAGTTTCTCCAAGGTGCTTAGGTAGGAGGCAGGCAACTGACTCGCCCAGCTACTGTTCCTGCTTGCATGATTTCATCGCTCTATCTTGCAGGAATTCACTACTTAGATCCAAGATCCTCCACAGTGGGAGTGTGACTCTGTGTAGTAGCAGTAGTATTTAATAAGTGCTTACTTTGTACAGGGCACTGTACTAAGCATTGAGAAAGAATATAAAGGCGGGAATTAGTCACAGACCTTGCTGTGGAAGGACTCACAATTTGTGAATATAGAAGTAGGGGGAGGAGTGGACAGATAGACCAGGAGCAATGAAGCATTAAAAGGGCATCAAGGACAAATGCACAGTTCAGAAAATATAAACAGAAGTCAGTAGGAAGCAGTGGTTGGAGGAGCAGAATTTCTTTTGATGATTCAGTGACTTGAGATGAACACCAACTGCAAGGTATTCCTGGGCACCGTTCAGGGTAGGGGCTCAGAGAGAGTGGCTAGGGAAAGCTGGGCAGAGGGCCGGTCCAGTGGGGTAAAACTGCCTCCTTCCCCTCTTAGAAGGGGATAAAGCATTAGCACTCCATCCACCCTACTGCCAATAAATACCTCAGGGCAATGCTGCCGGCTGCTGTCCAATCCCGATACTATGGTATGGCACTTGGCCTGGGTGTGGTCTTGGATTTATGAAATGGAAACACTGCTGGAGCATTTCTCAGTGGGTGGTTGTTGCTTTTTCAAATAAAAAAATTTATTTTTTCTTGGATAAACAGAGGAGGAGCCAAGAAATTCACTCTTAGTGAGCCTGATAGGGAGTGAACTCCTGTAATTTCCTTTTCATCATCACAAGAAGGCATGTTTAGAGTTCCCTGGATGAGGACTGTAGGTGTCTAAGGGGCCGTAGCATAGAAGTGGAGGAAAATGAAGCCTCTGCTCTTGTCAAGTTTGCAATGTCTCTGCTGTGTTGCTATCCTACTGTGTGACCTCGGTCTGATCATTTAGTCTCTCTGTGCCCCAATTTTGCCATCTGTAATGGGGGTAGTAATATCTGAGCCTACTTAACCTGTAAGGGTGAATGACATGATTGGTATTTAAACACTTCCAAAATAAAAACCCTAAATACTTCAAAGATTTATTCCAGACTAACAGGATGATCAACAGACAGACTTTAATTGGTGAACATATACACTCGATCAGGTGCACAAATTGATCCACCCAACACATCACAGATGTGTATATAGAGGGACTCCTGATGAATATTCATTCATTCATTCATTCAATAGTATTTATTGAGTGCTTACTATGTGCAGAGCACTGTACTAAGCGCTTGGGATGAACAAGTCGGCAACAGATAGAGACAGTCCCTGCCGTTTGACGGGCTTACAGTCTAATCGGGGGAGACGGACAGACAAGAACAATGGCAATAAACAGCGTCAAGGGGAAGAACATCTCGTAAAAACAATGGCAACTAAATAGAATCAAGGCGATGTACAATTCATTAACAAAATAAATAGGGTAACGAAAATATATACAGTTGAGCGGACGAGTACAGTGCTGTGGGGATGGGAAGGGAGAGGTGGAGGAGCAGAGGGAAAAGGGGAAAATGAGGCTTTAGCTGCGGAGAGGTAAAGGGGGGATGGCAGAGGGAGTAGAGGGGGAAGAGGAGCTCAGTCTGGGAACGCCTCTTGGAGGAGGTGATTTTTAAGTAGGGTTTTGAAGAGGGAAAGAGAATCAGTTTGGCGGAGGTGAGGAGGGAGGGCGTTCCAGGACCGTGGGAGGACGTGACCCAGGGGTCGACGGCGGGATGGGTGAGACCGAGGGACGGTGAGGAGGTGGGCGGCGGAGGAGCAGAGCGTGCGGGGTGGGCGGTAGAAAGAGAGAAGGGAGGAGAGGTAGGAAGGGGCAAGGTGATGGAGAGCCTTGAAGCCTAGAGTGAGGAGTTTTTGTTTGGAGCGGAGGTCGATAGGCAACCCCTGGAGTTGTTTAAGAAGGGGAGTGACATGCCCAGATCGTTTCTGCAGGAAGATGAGCCGGGCAGTGGAGTGAAGAATAGACCGGAGCGGGGCGAGAGAGGAGGAAGGGAGGTCAGAGAGAAGGCTGACACGGTAGTCTAGCCGGGATATAACGAGAGTGCCGGGATATAACGAGAGCATGTTAGTGTAGAGGCTTTTCCCCAGAGTTTGGCCACTGGCTGTGGGCCTTTTGCTTGCACCATACATGCTGCTCACAGGAACTCTGAATCGTCCTTCTTAGAATATCACTAGTTTGCTCTAGAAATTTTGTAAAGATGGTTACAGAACTTGACACTAAATAACCTTTCCACTGAAGGCAAGGGAGGACCAGAGAACTACAACATGCTCACTTCTGGTCCTGCCTCTTTTTTTGGCATTATGAAAACGAGAAGCAGCTGTGAGCCCTCAAATCACAAATGGAATTGTGAGTGTCGCTACCTCTAACAACTAATTTATTACCAGGCAGCAGACAGCTTCCGCTGTGCTGCTACAATCTATTTTGCTTAAAGGTGCTGCATGGAATCAAAAACAATTTGCTTTAAGATTTGGCAGCAAGGTCGGGATGAATTTTTGCATGCAGACAGCTCACTCCCTCGCCACCTGGTGATCCCCACACAAGCATAGGATTTGTCCATGCTCCCACCTGCCCACCTGCTCCTGGGCAGGGGTGTTAGCGGGCTGTGCCGGCATGTCTGGAGGCAGCCGGAAAATCCTTCTCTTTCCCCACACCTTCCCCGTGGGAATTGAAGCCACTTCAAACTAGCTAGTGATGTCTCCCTGAAGCCCATTGCTGCTGTTGGGATCGAAAAGGTAACGCAACTGGCAGGTGGTTGGACAGAATAAGCAACCTGTACTCACGGATTCTTTTCTCTGGGACTCTACTCCACTCATTTCAGGGAACAGTAGGTCTGTGGGGAAACCCGGCAGGTTAGACCCTATCAGTGGTGCAAACCCTTAATGTTTCTATTGTTCTCATTCTCTGTGCTGAGATTGAGTATTGCTGATAGTTTTCTTTGAGGTAGTGCCAGAATAGAGGATGGGAAGATTTGCATTTTGAACAGCAGAGAGAGGGAATAAGCTAACCTTACCACTTACCTGTTCCTTAACTTTCTTTCCTCTGTTTTTCCAGCTGACAATAGGGAGTTGACATGCAGTGGGTGTTGTTAGGGCTCAAGAACGAATCTAGGGCTCAAGAACGAATCTCTGGTTCCGCAAGAGTGGTTTATCTGGGTCCTGGGTTTCTCTTCCTTTTCCTCTGACTGTTCATTTTTTGGACATCTGAATGTCCAAAATCCTGCTAACTGAAAATATTAAGTACTGCAGTTTTGCTCGTATTCACGTGAGGAAAAGGAAAATGCCAGTGATACTATAGACACCTTCATACTCTAGGGAATGGGTGTCTACAGGATAACAGTTAAAACAGATTTGGACTTTCCTTGGCTAAAAGGGTCAGAGCAACATGGTTAGGGGCTTTGCCACTGATTATAGCTTAAGGAAAGTGGATGGAGAGAAGACCCAGGCAAGGGTACAGAGTGGAGGGAGGCAGAGGGAGTGGAAGAGGAAGACACGGTCTTACTTTTTCTTTTATTTTTTTCCCCCCAAATTGCCCTTTTGCGTGGGTAAGGCTGTGTACCACACTTCCCTCCTCTCAAGTTCTTCGCTAAGTGCTGTTGACTGCTGAACTCCCTGCTCTCTGCACCTGTGAGATTGGAAGTACAGCCTGTTCCTGCTGCCTCCATCACAAGTTCAGCTGTTTCCCTTGTTTGGACCATGTTGCTAATCCAACCTGTTTTCTGTTTGAGCTGGTGACTCATGGATACACAGAGAAAACTGAAGCTTCCTGGCTAATGGAGTGCTTGAACCCATGGCAGAAAGCCCCTCTGCCATCCATTCACCATGTGGAATGTTTGGTTTCTTTACAGCAAGGGGTTTTGAGCAGCTGCAGAGCCAATGTGTACTTTTGCACTATGGCTAGTCAGAACTCGCTTCTTCCCATGCTTTAAATGGTCATGCACCTATTCATCCAGAGAAACTCTGGCCCCCATATTTGGGACCACAAAGAGGATACTTAAGCAAAATGTCCCATGGACGCCATCACGTTATGCTGGATGGCCAGCAAGACGCAGGCTGTCACATGCATTTCCATTTCTAGGTTTGTAAGGGCTGCCCGTGGCCATTCAAATCGTAGGGCTAGGAAGGATCAGCAGAGGTCATGTGTTCCATTCCCCTCTTTTCAAACAGGATGGTACATAGATCACCATCTGTCTCAGACCAATGAGTCAGCGTTTATGTTAACAAGCCTCCAAAGTGGGAAGCTCATCCTCCAACCTTAGTCACCGGACTCGATCGTTTAAAGCAAATTGCTTGATATGGTCACATGTTTCAGCTTGGCTCCGTGGAAAGAGCACGATCTTGGGAGTCAGAGGTCATGGGTTCAAATCCTGGATCCGCCTCTTGTCAGCTGTGTGACTTTGGGCAAGTCACTTCACTTCTCTGTGCCTCTGTTACCTCATCTGTAAAATGGGAATTAAGACTGTGAGTCCCACGTGGTACAACTTGATCAGCTTGTATCCTCCCCAGCGCTTAAAACACATAGTAAGCGCTTAACAAATGCCACCGTTATTATTACATTTCAGTTTCAGCCAACTTGCATTGACTCAGTAACTGATTATCCGATTGGTGCGTCACCTAGGCTGTGACTTCCTTCTCCCTATTTGTTTGTCTGGGTTGTGGCTGCCTCTAGGATCTCCATCACCTTCAGGGTACAGTTCTGTTATATTGTATTGTAGTCTCCCAAGGACTTGGTACAGTGCTGTGCACACAGTAAGCATTCAATCAATGCAATTGTTTGAGTGGCTGGTCTAGGGCAGGATAAGGATGTGATGTCCAAATTGTCAGCTCAATCCTGCTACTTGTCAGCAGGTCTGGTGAGAGTCTAGTGCATCTGAGGCTGTGGACATCAACTAAAAGAGAATATTTGGTTACCTGGGGATTTCAATGGTATTTTCTTTCTGCTTTTGACCCTCATGATTACAAAAACGGAAATTGTTTTGGGTTCCATGGGCAATCTTTAATTGGCTGGATTCAGATTTTTTAAAAATACTTCCAAATCCTCTTGAAAGTGTGTGTATGTTTGCCCCCCTTTTGAAATTTGAAGAAAAAGTGGAGAAAGGCTGCCAACCAAGACACTGTTTTGAGCCTGGGCATATCACCCACCTCCTCAAAAATCTCCACTGGTTGCCTATTAACCTTTGCATGAAGCCAAAACTCCTCACTATTGGCTTCAAAGCTCTCCATCACATTGCCCCCTCTTACCTCACCTCCCTTCTCTCCTTCTACAGCTCACTCAGCTCCTCTGCCACTATCCTCACTGTGCCTCGTTCTTGCCTGTCCTACTGTCAACCCATGGGTCACCTCTTGCCTGGAATGCTGTCCCTTCTCACATCTGACAAAGTAGCTCTCTTCCCCCCTTCAAAGCCCTATTGAGCCCACCTCCTCCAGGAGGCCTTCCCAGACTGAGCCCCCTTTTCCTTTGCTCCTACTCCCTCCCTCTACTCTACACCCTTTCCTGCCCCACTTTACTTGTATATATTTGTACATATTTTTCTCTTTATTTTATTAATGATGTATATATCTATAATTCTGTTTATTCTGATGCTATTGATGCTACTTGTTTTGTTTGGTTGTCTCCCCCTTCCACACTGTGAGCCCATTGTTCTGTAGGGATTGCCTCTATCTGTTCCCGAATTGTACTTTCCAAGTGCTTAGTACAGTGCTCTGCACACAGTAAGCACTCAATAAATATGACTGAATGAATGGGCCCGTGTGCAGATGGAGAGGGAGTGGAATGTACTAAGAGTCCTATGGGGGCTTCTTAACTTCTGGAGAAGCTCTGACGTGTTTGCACAGCCGGTTGCAAAAGGGAAACACCTGCTAACCTGTTTGCCAGTGCCAAGCCCATGAACAGATGAAGAGAGGCAGATACAGAAATGTGAGAGGGTGGTGGTGGGGAACTGTTGGAGGACAGGAAAACTGCTTGTTTTCCTCCTCTCTGCCTGCAGAATGTAGGCTTATCCAGGGGGAGGAGTTCATGGGAAATGATATATCTTGGGAGGACTTTCCTTTTCTTTAAGGAGATCTGTAAGCATAACTCTCTCCCCTTCCCTCAGTTGGCTGCCTTCTTCTAATACCAAGACTTAGGGAAGAAGGGAAAGGAACTCCAGTCTCTTATGCCACCCCCTCTCCTCCACAGAGAAGTAGTGTGACCTAATGTATAGAGCATGGCACTGAGAGTCAGGAGGACCCGAGTTCTAATTCTGATCCGCGTCTTATCTGCTGTGTGACTTTGGGCATGTCACATAATCTCTCTGGGCCTCAGTTACCTCATCTGTAAAATGAGAAGTAAGACTACGAACCCACTGTGGGACAGTGACTGTGACCAACCTGATAGCTTGTATCTACCCAGAGTTTAATACAATGCCTGGCACATAGTAAGTGCTTAAATATCATAAAAAATGACATTAAAGAGAAAGCGCAGTTTGCATGCTTTCCTCTCCCTCCATCTCTTCCCCAGACTGGCACTAGTGTTTGAGCCACATGGCTGATATGTTGGTACAATATTGGATTTGCTCACCTGGAAGTGCAATCAAAATAAAGTCTGAATGAGGCTGGCAGGTGAATTCTTTCTGGGTTTTTTGAAGGAGAAATGCATCCAAAGCACCCTGTTCCTGTGGATTACTTCTGCAGATTCCTTGTGAATTAAATAAATGACTGGGATCTAATATTACCACATCGACTAAAATGATTATTTCAAGGCTATGAGGACTTTTTAATCTCATAAAGGAATCTACAGTTTTGCCGATAGGTAGATAGCAGAGATGAGCAACGCCATTTTACAAGTGTAATAGCAAGGCACAGAGATGTTAAGTAACTCGTCAATTGTCTCACACTTGAAGAGCAACAGAGAAGGGAATCGGGATGCCAAAACTCTCAGTTTAGTGTTCTACTCCCTCTGCCGTGAGGACTAGCTGTTTGTTTTCCAAAAATATGGATGGTCACAACATTCGCAGAACATTTCTCATTGTCAGACGCTGCGTGATCAAATGTAATTGGAAATATTGGAACAGATGCCATGTGGTGGCTTTAAAAATATGCTTCCCAGGGTTTTCCTGGGAATGAGGCTGCAAGGTACATGCATTTCTCACAGTTCTATGGACTTAACGCATCCACACACAGAACTGCAGCTGCTTTCAAATCCTCAATTCGATGGTCAGACTCTACTGTCCCGAGTCTAGTTCGGCTACCAGCATTTGACTATTTCTGGTAATGGTTCAATGGAGCAGTGTTGCCTAGTGAAAAGAGCACAGGTCTGGCAGCCAAAGGATCTGGAATCTAATCCTGGCTCTGCCACGTGCCTGCTGTGTGACCTTGGGCAAGTTGCTTAACTTCTCTCTGCCTATTACCTCATCTGCAAAATGGGGATTCAATACCTGTTTTCATTACTTAGACTGTGATCCCTGGGTGGGCCAGGAACTCTCTCTGAATGGATCATCCTGTATCTTCCCCCAGCACTTAGAATAGTGCTTGACACATAGTAAATGCTTGACAATTATTATGATAGTTGCTTGCCCAGTATGCTCTCTACGTTGTTGAATCTCTGGAGATTGTTGAACTGTTGACAGGAAGACTTGTGATGGCAGTTGGAAGGAGTAGGAGGGAGGATGAGGAGAGACTAAATTGCAGTTTATCAAACCTGTTTAAAGTTAGGGCATTAGAAAACAAAAAACCCCATCACATGAATTTTCATTGAGGTGCCTGAGAGAAAAGTAGACATTGAAAATGAGGATGTCTCCCTTGGCATCACCATTTGAGGGAGATAAACTTCACAGGTTTTCCTACCTATTTTAATTGTTATGACTTTGATGCTTAGTTTGAGCATTGCTGCAGAGGGCCCAAAGCTTGGCATTTCCAAGAGTCTTGTCCAAGCATAACAAGCCTTAAAGCACCTGGAACAGTGCACCACCTCAGGTGGGTGCTCAGTAATCGCTATTTACTGCTACTTCTACCATTCCATCATCAGCACCCTGTCTTTATCCATAGAAGGAGTTTAGACCAAAGAACATCAAGCTAACTGTGGTAAATTTGTAGTAAGTTTTGTCTGCTTTGGCCAGGAATTTTTTTGCAAGGAATTTTCCTGTAGATAAGCTTCTTGATCCAGGCTTTATGGGGACAACTGTGATGGTCAGTACCTAGCAGTAGCAGGGGTTGTGTCCATTTTGGGAACAACATTCTGTTAACCCAATCATTGGGCCCATTCTAGAATCCTGATATCTGAATGTCAGATAATACCTTGGCTTTTCCTTTTCTTCTGCCTGCTCCCCCTCCCCTCAGCCCCCCAGCCTGGGGTCCCTCCCAGAAATGCCCAGCATCCGCCAGGTAAGGAGCAGAGTAGGGAAGTAGTCAGCTCAGAGTGCCCTATCGACGGGAAGCATCTTTAGCTTCTCAGACAGTGCTGGCTAATCAAATTTCATGCGGGTGAATTCTTAGGAGGACAATAACAAGATGAACCTGGAATAATCTGAGTCTTGAAGAGCTGAAGTTCTACAAACAATCATTAACAAACCCTCCTAGCATTAACTGGCCAAAATGTGAGATAGGATTAGGGTTATTAAGAAGCACACAAATAACATACCACGGTTTCAACCTGCTCTGTTCCAACAGGCATAATGTGGGCTTTGATGAGTCTGTTTTCAAGGGGACTCCCAGGACTCCTATCCCCTCTAGCTCCAAGTAGCGTGCTCATAAAAAATGTAGAGTTTCCATCCTCTTGTACTTTCCATGCATCTAGCTCTTTCCCATCTTGCTATCTCCCTTCTTTTGCTGGTCTCCAGTATATTAGCTCTTTTCCAAGGTGAATGACTAGACCATTACTGAATTCACTGTGCCTATCCCTTCCGTTTTTCCAGTCTAAAGAGTAACTTGCAAATTGGTGTGGGTCTGATTTGGCTATGCTGCACAAAGCAGCACATAAATGTCAGGGGAAAATGGAAATCATACTGTAGAAAATGAGAAATCAATATCTCCCTTTCTGTCCACCCCCGATCTCCTCTATGCAGCCTGTTTTGTGCATGCACCCCATATTGCGCCATCCTGTTTTCTCAAAGTTAAAGCTTCCTCGTGAAACAAGCACTATGTAGAGGAAGGTTTTGGAACCTCAGTTTCCTGTCTGGAAAGAACAAAGACAGTGTAATTACCTGGAAATAAGCAGCAACAGGAGGAGTGAGTAGAAGTTTGGTGACTCTTGGATCATGTGGAGTGATGCTTAAAAATTTGACACTACATTCCACCTCAATTACTCAGAATGTCCTATATCAATTATAGAGGGGTAGTGTAGCCAGTTAATGCATTTATTCATCCCAAATCTCAATGTTGTATAGTCAATTTGTGTGCATTTAATATATCTTAATTATTTATGAATATTGGTATTTTTGCCACCCAATTAAAGTGTAAGCTCCCTGTGGACAGAGAAGGGTGCTGCTGTTGTACTCCCCCAAGTGCTTGGTACAATGCATTGCACTTAGGTGCTTAATAAATGCCATTATTACTACTGTTATTACCCATACAACTTTCAGCTCTCTCTAAACACACAAGGGTAGAAACTTCCCCAAAACCCTTCACTCTTCAAATATGGATTGTGAAGTCCATTGAATGTCAGCCAATTGAGTAATGCACGCAGAAGTTAGTTCTGCCGTCAGCTGTGTGACTGTGGGCAAGTCACTTCACTTCTCTGGGCCTCAGTTCCCTCATCTGTAAAATGGGATGAAGACTGTGAGCCTCACGTGGGACAACCTGATTACCCTGTATCTACCCCAGCGCTTAGAACAGTGCTCTGCACATAGTAAGCACTTAACAAATACCAACATTATTATTATTTTCCTTTTTTTCCAAATATATCTGCTAGCACAGAGGTGATTTTTGTCTGCTAGCACAGAGGTGATTTTTCCTTACTAAAGGAGTGGCAGGAGACAAGGAGGAATGCATGTCAAATGCCCAAGGGATTGTTTTGCCCCTCCATTCCCTGCTAGGTCTCAGATCTGAGGTCAAGCTGCCAGGGATACTTATCAGTTAGTAAACACTGTCTGATGTCCAGTTAGGGTTGTTAAAACTCCTTGGAATTGAAAGCAGAAAGGTGCTTTAGCTGCAAAGATTACTGAAGAGTGCCCTTATGGGGGTGGGGGAGAAACAAAGGAATTTGGTGCACTTATTGGGTGATTTTTCAGAAATTCTTGAACATTTCATCTGAAAGATGAAGCGCTATCATTCGGTAAAATGTGCAGCTAAGTTGAGATGGAAGCTTCCATATACCATCTTGGTAGTGGCTTTCTTGAAATCTTTTATACTGTATTTCATAAAATTCTTAAGTAAAAGTCTCTCATCCAGAAGGATACAAGCCTGCTTAGCTATTTGAGATTTGGAAGGTAGGAGAACTGTGACTAGCCTGAGCCCATTGTGGGCAGGGATTGTCTCTATTTGTTGCTGAATTGTGCTTTCCAAGCTCTTAGTACAGTGCTCTGCATACAGTAAGCACTCAAATACGATTGAATAATGAGAAGGTTTTAATGTGGATGCCTCTGCAGGCTGAAGATTCAATTTGGTCTTGGAGCAGGTGTCCTTTTTTTAATCTCCGCAGGCAGCTTACACCAGTTGGAAGCTAATGGCCATTACGTAAGAAGAAAACAAAAACACCCCAGCTTGGGAGCTCAAGTTAGAGGGTGACCCAAGATATTTGCCTTTGTGGTCTCCCAACACTAGGCTGCTTCAGCTCTCTCTTACGTGGTCAGAAGGTTTCCACCCCAACAGCCTGAACGGAAGGGAGAAGGTATTGATTTGGGCCGATATATCTCCCTCTCTCCCCACCAGACTTCTGGCAATGGGGGAGAGATGGGTGGAAGGGAAGTGAAGTTTACAAATGTGCTCTTAATTTGGCAGTTGGTGTTAGTAAGCTTGGCATCCCAAGATTCCAAATCAATGGCCAAACTCACTGCTTCCTAAAGCGAATTCATGATGTGCCACCACGGGAGAAAAAGCCTATACTCTATTCTGCAGAACACGTGTTTCTCCCCATGTGTTCTGACTAGAACATGACAACGGCATTGGAGACATTCATCAGAGAACGTGAGTGTGTTTGGATACAGCGTGACACCATGTTGGAAGAAATGGTTGTTTGCAAGAATGCAACGTCAAAAACTGTGAGAATGTAGCATAAAAATCAGTGTACTCCAGTGTAAGATTTTCTTAATGCGGGTTTCTGTGATAATGCCACTGCATTCTAGGAAAGCTAGAAGTGTTTTTATTGTATTTTTAAGTTCTTACTATGTGTCAGATACTTTAAGCTTTAGGATAGATAAGTTAATTAGGTTGGGCACAGTCCCTGTTCCACATGAGGCTCACGGCCTAAGAAGGAGGGAGAAAGGTATTGAATTCCCGTCCTACACTTGAGGAAATTGAGGCACAGAAGTTAAATTGCCCAAGTTCACACAGCTGGCAAGTGGTGGAGATAGGATTAGAACCCAGGTCTTCTGATTTTCAGACCTCTTTCCACTAGGCCATGCTACTTCTCATTAAAAAAAAAAAAATTAAAATGCGAGTCCTATTTTATTTACTACATCTCTGTCAGTGCAGTTACTTAGACCATGAGCGTAATGTGGAACTGGGACCGTGACTAAACTGATTAGCTTCTATCCCAGTGCTTAAGAGTGTTTGGCTGTAATAAGCATGTAAGTACTTTAACAAGTACCATAATTATTATTTTTATTATCAGTTTTCCTATAACAGGGCTATGTTCTTGATAAACTCACATTAAGGAAAACTTGCATTGTTACTCCATGTCCAACATGGCACATGTGTGCACAACAGTTTCTTCCAATATTTCATCCTGCTCTATCCAGATAATAATGATAATTAAGTGTGGTATTTGGGAAATGATTATGTGTCAACCACCACTAAACTCTGGGGTCTTGTCTTATGCCATCGAGTTGTCTCCGACCCATAGAGATACCAAGGATACATCTCTCCCAGAACACCCCACCTCCATCTGCAGTCATTCTGGTAGTGGATCCATAGTTTCCTTGGTAAAAATCCAGAAGTGGTTTACTGTTGCCTCCTTCCATGCAGTAAACTTGAGTCTCTGCCTTCGACTCTCTCCCGTGCCACTCCTACCCAACACAGGTGTAGGTTCAAGATAATCAGGGTCCACTTGGGGCTCACAGTTCAAGTAAGAGAGAGAATAGATATTGAATCCTAGTTTTGCAGATGAGGGAACTGAGTCATAGAGACATTATGTGATTTCCCCAAGGTTTCATAATAAGTGGTGGGCCGGCAATAGAATACAAGTCAGAGGATTTGGAGACCTATGCTCTTTCTAGTAGGTCATGCTGCCTCTCACGCATTGTTAACAGCATGAGAAGCACTCTCCCTAATTACCCAACAATGTTCTGGAAAAACTGTGCAATAAGAAGCAGTGTGGTCTAATGGATAGATCACAGGCCTGGGAATCAGAAGGTCTTGGGTTCTAAACCAGCTTCACCATTTATATGCTGAGTGACTTGGGGCAGAAGACTTCTCTGTGCCTCAGTTACCTCATCTGTAAAATGGGGGTTAAGACTGAACCCCTTGTTGGATATGGAATGTGTCCAACCTGCTTAGCTTGTATTCCTGAATTTGGAAATTCTGTCAGCTCTGCAGACTTTCCTGTTACCTCCAGTCTCAACCTTCCACTCTAATCCAGGAGATGCTTCCAATATATTGTAGTATTGTCTACCATAGTAATTTCTTTCTGTGGCCTTGGATTTTTCCATTGAAGAGGCATTTTCTGTGATTAGAGGGGAAGGTGATTTACAGAAATAAAATGCATTGTGTTTAAGGTCTGTGGCTGCCTACCTTAATAATAACCTCTTCAAGGAACTTCATAATGGCTGAAGAGCAATGATGTCAAAATCAGGCACATCAGTGGCTCTGAGATAAATACAGAAATCAAATTTACATACAGTGCCCAAATTCTCCAGTCTGGCTAAGAATGTGGTCTCAGGCAGGAAGAACCAGACAAGCCTCAAAGGCCATTTTTTTCCTCCCACTTTCCTGCTATAAATCAATTGAAGACCAAATGAAAAAGGAAAAAGGCAGGTCTTATTTCAGATAAATGATCTACCCTCAATTTACTTTACTCCTAACAGACCAGTGATACCATTTTAAGAGAAGATGTTTTCATTCTTATGTGAATTACAAGAGAAAGGTCCAGAATGGGAAGTAGAACTAGAGAGAGATGGAGTCTCAGGTATGCAAAGTTGTTGGTGGATAATTAAATACAGGCTAATTTTGTCTTTGCATCCTATTTAGGGGAATGTCTTATGTTACAAAGCGGGATGATCAGAGGGATGATGAGAGCTTTCAGTTCTAATTATTGAACTTTGTACTTATGAAAGCCCTTTGATCTAGACTTCTCCCAAAGCTCCTGCTTTATAGATGGGTGAAATCTAGTTAAAGCCTACCAATCTTTTTTTTTAATGTTATTTGTTTAGTGCTTACTATGTGCCAGGCATTGTTCTAACCACTGAGGTAGATACATTGTAAACAGGTGGGACACAGTCCGTGCCCCATGTGGAGCTCACAGTCTTCATTCCCCTTTTATACATGAGATAACTGAGGCCCAGAGAAGTGAAGTGATTTGCCCAAGGTCACACAGCAGACAAGTGGCAGAGCTGGGATTAGAACTCAGGTTCTTCTGACTCCCATGCCTGTGCTCTATCCACTAGGCTGTGCTGCTTCTCTGAGTCCTCCCTTGCCCGGGTGCCCTAAGGTATCGCCATTTCCCTATTACATCAGAAATTTTTAATACATAACCTAATTCTCCCACCCCTATCCTCCACTGCATTGGAGCGTCTCATTAGGAAGAGGATGTTTTTGGACCCAAATGTAAATCACAGGTTCCGACTGATGTGGCACTTCCAACCTCTGGACAGTCTCCCGAGGGCAGTGGAACATATTTCCATTAGCAAATTGTGAATATTTAAATTCATTAAACTAGCTCAGTCATAACAAACTCAGCCCTTTTGTACCAGATTATCAATATGCAATTATACACAGACTGAGAAATAGCTGTTGGGGTGGGAGAAGGAACTGGGAACTGATTTATTATAGTTGACAAGACAGAAAAAGTTATTATGGGACAGAACTGACAAAAGGAGCTCAAAGATTGAACATGAGCAATAGGAAGTGGTTGTTTTTATACACCCCCAAATTCCTGTCATAGAGGCTTCTTGTACAGTCCATTTTAGGTGCTCATTAGCTCTTGGGCAATGTCTCTATGGAGCCTCCAGGTCCCTCAAGCAGTTGTGAATATTCAACACTGTGCAGAGCACTGTACTAGGAGCTTGGGAGAGTATAATATAATCGAATTGACAGACATGTTCCCTGCCCATAATGAGCTTACAGTCTAGAATGGGTAGACAGATATTAAAATAAATTACACAAGTGTATGCTGTTATAAATGCTGTTGTCCTGAGAGTGGGGTGAATAGAGGGTACAAATCCAGCTGCAAGGGTGACACAGAAGGGAGAAGGAGTAGGGGAAATGAGGGCTTAATTGAGAAAGGCCTCATGGAGATGTGATTTTAATAAGGCTTTAGTCCTCTAGAGTCAAACTCAATTGATAGCAGAAGCAACCCCTTATAGTTTTTTCTCTTTTCCCTAGTCTCTCTTGGGAACTGCTCTCTCCTCCGTGATAATGCTGAACTTCCAGAAACACAGACATTTTGAACTCTCAGCAGTTAGTGCTTACTTGCTTCTCCACCAATTCTAGATTCTAGCTCAAACTCACACCCTCCAGCTGTCCTTCCCCAAAACATTGGAAGTAACTCTGCTGAAGTCCTGCCTGTTGTGGCTTCTTGCTTCTCCCTGCCATCATCCAGTGTGGAGGAGTTGAAGAGGAATGTTCTTAGGGGGCAGCAGCACATCTAGACCACAACTATAAGGAGAGTGAGCCAAGAAAAGTAAAACTTGAATCAAGAGACACATCATTTGTCTTCTGATCCATTACCAGGGGGTTTTGACTAATATAAAAGAGCAGTTGCCCATGATGATTATGGAGAGTCTTTAACCTACAAACCCAGGCAAGGTAGTTAGCAGGTCCTTTATAATGGAGGCAGAGGAGAGAATGTTGTTGGCAAGGAAGGACAGGTGCAAGGTTACCTTGTAAAGAGAAGCAAATTCCTAAGGAGATCTGGTGAGAAGTGGCTTGTTGATAGATATTTAAGAAAAGTCACCCTGTGGTGGAAGCTGCACGTGACTTGCAGGAAGAGAGAGGAGTCAAGAATAATCCCAAATTTACAGGCTTTAGAGTTGGGGAGGATGGTTGTGTTGTCAACAGTGATAAGAGGCTGAGGTTTGGAATTTTCTTCTCTGTTCCTGTTCTTCTGGTTTGGAGTACTTAGTCTACTCCCCCGGGCACAAAACGACAGTTTCAGGAAGGAAGCTCTTCAGATCACAGCCTTGCTGGGAATGGTCCTTACCCAGCCCAAGGCCACCAGATATTCTGCCTTATCTTGGAGAATCTACTGTGCTGGTTTTTTTGGCCAAGCTTTTCTCTATTGCCCTCCAAAGCCTATCTCAGAAATATGCAAATTAATTTTATAAAATGATCAGGTGTAAAATTTTGCTGAATTTGTACTTCCTAGTGACCCATTTTAAGGATCCCCTCATTTAGTAGTACTTACCTCCTTCAGCTCTATAGTCCAGGATACTTGGGTGGTAAATTTCTTGAGGGGAAGGACAGTGGGTGGTCAATAAGACTGTGGGAGTTCAAGACATGTAGTAACTAAAGAAATCCCCTGTGGCCAACATCAGGAGTATCCAAATCCTGGATCAACAGGATTTGGTGGGAATTCTGCTTCTGCCTGAGTATAGTAAACTGACCACAGTAGGCCATTGGGGTTCATTGTTTCTGATGTTCTTTATCTCTTCATTTGACAGAGTAACAGTGTGGTCTAGTGGAAAGAGCACAGGCTCGAGAGCCATAGGGCCTGGTTCTAATCCCAGCTCTGCCACTGTGTGATCTTGAGCAAGTCACTTAAATTTTCTGTGCCTCAGTTACCACATGTGTAAAAGGGGGTTTAAGATTGTGATCCATATGTGGGGACAGGGACTACATCCAACCTGATTCTCTTGAATCTACCCCAGTGCTTAGTACAGTGCCGGACACATTGTTATAAGCAGTTAAATGCCATTAAAAAAATGATATGCATTGCTAGCTCTTACATCCTCGAGTTTAGGAATCACAACTGTTTTTTCCCTAGCAGTCACAGGTTGACTGCCTCACTTGTTTGAATTTTATAAATTGCTCACCATGCTCCAATCTCTGGAGCTCTCCCACTCGGCTCCTCTCTTTGAGTTTCAGTGGAAGGATTGACTCTGGCTCTAGTCAAATAGCTCATCTGTTAATTTGGGACCATCTGGCTATTTGAATGGCTGCTGGGAGGGGAAGCTATGCTATAGCACTTAGACCTGATAGTAAAAATTCTCATAGACATTAATTATGGTGGTGTATTTGTGTGGAAAGTACGGTGGGGGGGTGACAAAAGGGGAAAAGAGGCAGGGGCATTTTGACAGATAGCGTCTTGGAATTTGGATTAATAGTACTGAGTAAAGCCCAGTGGGGCTGGACAAAGGATTCTGATCTTTCAGGATTCTTGAGGGGTGGTCAGGGAACAGAGGGAGAATAACATCTTACAATATGTGTTATGTGAATAGAGGCTCTTTTTCACAGTACTCCATAGAATCTCATTTAGATGGAATTAGGCAATGAAGAGACAGAGACCACTATACAAAATGCATTCAGTGCCACAGAGGTGGGAAAAGACACCTGCTCTTCACATAGGGGTGCTCAACAAATACTGACATGGAGGAAAAGAAGCTGTCAACTGTAACCTAAAAGATGGTCATATGCCAACTGGACTGAGCATCTGCACATCCCTTTCTCATAGTGAGGATTTAGTGCAAAAGCTATCAATTCCAGGTTGTGGCATCACTGTTCTTCTAACATTAAGCCCCTCTCACCTTTTGCCATTCCATCCCATTTGAGAGCAGAAGCACCTGCTACTGCGGTCCTGGGCAAATAGGCCCAGCTGTGAATACCCATCAGCAATCTGACCTACAGCACCTCATAGCCCTACAGACACATTATTCTTCCACCTAGCTGGGGGCCCATCTGGCTTGGCATGCCATACCACCTGGTTTGTGAGTATTGGACTCAAATTCAGCTCAGTCACAGGCATTTAGGCTTGACCTGCAAGTCTCATTCCAATGTATTCTGCTCCTGAGCAGCAGCTTTGCACTTTTTGAACAGCCACAACACATGGGGCCCCTTTACAAAGGCATATCGAGAGCTGGACAGGTGCCTATGGCTGACTGATTAGAAACTGGACAAATCACATTCGCTCATGAATGAGGCAGTGTTCAAAAACTGGTGGGAATGGTAAAGTAGTAATGGTTGATGATGCTAAATTACCCAGTGCTCTTTAGGAAACCCGATGTACAAAGATCTGTGTTGAGTGCTATGAAAGATCCATAGAATATAATTCAGATATGGTGCTTGGTTCACTAGGGGCTCACAGTCTAAAGAAGGGTAAGCTCCTTGTAGGCAGAGAATGTGTCTACCCACTCTGTTGTATTCTCCCAAGTTCTGAATACAGTACTCCCACACAGTATACACTCAGTAAATAACATTCACTGATAGGAGGCCAACATCCAGGAAAAAGAACAGGAAGCTAAATTAAACTGGCCCCCTTTCTCTGATCAGAGTTTGAAAATTCCTGTATGGTTTCAAGATTTGCAAGTGCCTACCAGCCAGCATAACCAGACTACCAGGCTCTAATTCATTTTGAATAAAACCATCATCTTTGGGTGTGACTCACCACTACTTGGTAACAAGAGACGATAGTTGCCTTTTGATTATCTGTGACAGTTTTCATGATCTTCCTAGGTGAAATCCTGCCTTTTCCTGGATGCCCAAGCCACCTCTTGATTTTGGATTACTGCTATTTAGTGTTTTCTGTACCATGTGAGATACTCTGGAGAGAAGCCAGAGAAGGGGACTCAATTGAGTTTCTGAATCAATCACATTTATAAAGTGTTAACTGTGTGCAGAGCACTTTACTAAGCACTTGGAAGAGTAAAATATAGCAGGTGTGGTAGACAAGCTCTCTGCAGCGTTATGCAGTATATGGACAGGATGAACATGAAAATGTTGTCCATCAAATCCTACACCCTTTGATGCTTTAAAGTGATGTTATTCACATAGTAAGGGGTAAAGATAGAAAGGTATAAATAATTTGTTACCATAGAAAGTTGTTTGGGGCAAAATGTTCAGTAAGTTGTAAAATGGATTGGATAAATTTGCAGAAGAGAAGCCCCGGGTGGGTTACTAGAAGAGTTAATGGGTGTTAAGGAGGCCAAATGGTCGATCCCTAATCAAGAGGACAGAAGTTAGGTGGGCACTCCTCATCCGATTCCTCCAAGCATCTTGATGTCAGAGTCAGAGACAGAATACTGGGTTGGATGGAAGACTGATTTGAGTTAGTATGGCATTTCTGTTGTTGCTCAGTGTCCCCTAAAATTAGGGGGTTGGGATTGTCACACTGCTCTTATAGATTTGTTCTGTAAGCATAAAAAGCTTCCCCTTCGAGTAGGACCCCGTCTGCCAGAGAATTGCCCAAGTGTTTCAATGCCAGCTATATAAAACAAGCACTGTTAGAAGAGTTAGGTGCCTACACACAGCTGAGACCAAGGCCTGGGGAAAGTAATTCAAGACACGTAGATGGAAACCCAGACAACGCTGAGAGAGGAAAATCAAGTTGAAGGAGAATTCAGTTCATTGAAAACATAAGAGAAATGTCAAAGGGGCATGACTTATGTGTTGCTTCTGATTGGAACAGTACAGAGTCAAGTTCAATTCCTCTCCCTATCACATTATCTGCCATTGCTATTGCAGCTCGAAGTCAGGATGTAGCTTTGTATCTTGGAAATTGGGTCCGTTATCCTGACAGTGTGTTCTGGCAGCAATCAGCAACAGACTGGAAAAATGCTGGCTTGTAATTGCTGCTTGGCTGTTGATTTGTTGTATGATTTTGGACAGGTCACTTGATCTTGTTACTCCGCAATCAAGTCAGCTGGAAAACTAGAAAAAAGAGAGAATTTCCCCATCATATGGGGGAGGGTTATCATAGCAGGGCTCAACAGAGTGTGGGTAATGGGCTCAATGCTGTTTATTTAATACCTCCGTAATGATCTGGAAGAGGAAGAAAATAGTGTATTCATCAAATTCACAGATGATGCCAATTAGGAAAGATAGCAAGCACTGGGGAGTAAAACCAAAGAAACCTCTGAGTAGTCTCAAAAGCTATGTAGACTAGGTAAATGGCTAAGTATGATATTTAATTTAGATAAACTTAAGGCAGTACACATAAGGAATGATAATGCCTGGTGAAAGTTGAGAAAACTGGCTAGATGTAACTTCTATAAAGAAAGACTCTGGGGATGGTGGTGATGGCATCACGAGAATGATGCTGTTCCACTGACCAGGAACTATGAGGTATTGTGTAAAATGACAAGCAATCTTGTATTTTCTGTTTGAGCTTGGAAAGGCCTGAAAAATATTTTTAAAAACTGTAAAAGACATTGACAAATATCAGAGAAAGCAGAAAAGGGTGACAAGCATGATAATAAGATCAGAAGACATAACTTCCAAAGAGAGCTTTAAGGTGTGAAGAGGAGAGGTAGGATAACAAATGGACCTCCATCCATAGGGCTAACAGCTTTTTAGGGGTTATAACAGAAGGAAAGAGGAAAATGTATTTAAAGTGGATAAGGGAAATATAACAGAGAATGAAGACCTGAAACTAAAGAAGAGAAAGTATAGACGTTAAGAACACCTTCATTAATGAATTGATTATAGAGTGGAGCAATCTGATATGACACTGAGGCTGCATTACTGGAGGTGATGAAGGGGAATGGATAAAATCTTCAAAGATTTAGGCTTAGAGTCCTTCTTGTTTCTAACATGAAGACTGGATTTTGGGGAAACTATCAGGGGAAGTGTCCTGAGTTGCTAATGGTTGTCAACAGATGTCTTTGACCATGTTGCCAAACAGGGTGGCTTGCCCCTTTTGATTTGTAACGAGCCCATTAGGATAGAACATGGGCCTGGGAGTCAGAGGACCTAGATTCTGATCCCAGCTCTGCCACATGCCTGTGTGACCTTGGCAAATCACTTGACTTCTCTGTACCTCAGTTACCTCATCTGTGGAATGGGAATTCAGTGCCTGTTCTGCTTCCTACTTAGACTGTGAACCCCATGTGGCACAGGAACTGTGTCTGACCTTAATATCTTCTATTTACCCCAGTATTTACTATATGTGGCACTTAGTAAGAGCTTAACAAATGTCATAATTATTATTATTTGGACAAGGGTTTCCGAGCCTTTTTTAAAATTGGCATTTGTTAAGCACTATGTGCCAGGTACGCTACTAAACACTGAGGTAGATACAAGATTATCAGGTTGGACACAGTCCATGTCCCACATGGGGCTCACAGTCTTAATCCTTATTTTACAGATGAGGTAACTGAGGCTCAGAGAATTTAAGTTATTTGCCCAAGGTCACACAACAGACAAGTGGCAAAGCCAGAATTAAAATCCAGCTTCTCTGACTCCCAGGCCAGTGTTCTTTACAATAAACCACACTGCTTCCTCAAATATTTTCAATATCTGTGAAGGGAAAAGTGGATACCTCTACTTTTCCAACATGAATTGACTTTTTGCTCCTGGCTACCAGTCTATCAACTCTGAAAGGGACTATTTTTTAGCTAGATTTCCTAAGACATGGATGGAAGTCACAGGTGTATACAATGCAGAGACTAGGCCTGCAGTCATTTTTCATTTCTCTTGGACTAATGGCTGGACCTTTCAGTAGGACATTCCCTACTAGCTTGAAGCTTGACTCTATGGCTTACCAGTTCTCCTCTCTCTGCTGAAGTTTGATCTTCCAGTGCCCATCTTCCTGTTCCCAGGGTTCCAAGCAACCACAGGTGGCACAGGGCTTTGATTAGTATGTTTTGTGGCTCCAGAGGCTGAAATAATCTCTATTTAAGAAGAGAGATGTCTCGAGTGTCACCTGTCTCTGGCATTAGAACTGGAGAAAACACTTTCAGAGAGTTCCTTCTCCCAAAAGGAGTGCCATTGCATTATTCGTGCCAACTATTTCTATAGTAAATACTCATCTTATGAAGATGAGAGCAGCCATGCTTTCTTTTTCCCTCCTTTCTCTTAGTTCTTTGGCTTTTTTGTTTCCTGTTTCCTTACAAATATGAAGGATCGTCTTTTTGAACTTCTTCCAAGAGAAGCATTCTGTTATTTGAGATGCCTAAGAATACCAACACCCCATCTCTGCCTTATCTAATGATCATGGAAGTCTCCTCAATTCTCCGAGAATGACTCGATCATTTTAAAGCCCTTGGAAATATGCTAGAAAATAGTTTGTGTCTTGGTCAGGAGGAGTTATGGTTATAATGTTTTTGTATTCTTGTACAATTATTAGTCAGTGATATTTTTGAACACTTTGTGAAAAAACACTGTACTGAGCACTTGGAAGAGTACATCATAGTTGACAGACATGAACCCTGTATCTGTCATTCTTATATGTTCTAAAGTATTTAAAGTAATAGCATGAAATAGATCTTAAAGGAATGTTACAGCAAGTAATTACCTTTGCAATTGCTTTTGTAATCATAGAGATTCTGTCACTTTGATTTATATTGAGCCAGATTATCCCAATTCCTGCTTGTCTTTTTTGAAAGTTGGGTTAACTTTCATTCATTCAATCGTATTTATTGAGCATTTTCTATGTGCAGAGCACTGTATTAAACGCTAAACTTTGTAAGTACACTTGAGTCCTAGCCACCTCATTGCACTAGACAGTACCCAAGAAGTCTGATAGTGTTAATCGAGCTTCTGAAAAAGTAACCCTGACCAGAAATATCTGGTCAATTCAAGTCCAAATATATTTTGGGGGATTAAATAATCAATGTAATGTGATATGTAGACCCAGCCTCAATCTGCATGAGAAACAGACAGATTTTCTTAACCGAATGCCAAGGGGAGAGACATATTTAGTTACCACTATTTGGTGAGTTCAGAAGTGAGCTACCTGTGTGGTGTGGGAAGATAATGCGTGGCTCAGTGGAAAGAGCATGGGCTTTGGAGTCAGAGGTCATGGGTTCGAATCCCAGATCCACCACTTGTCAGCATGTGACTGTGGGCAAGTCACTTCTCTGTGCCTCAGTTACCTCATCTGTAAAATGGGGATTAAGACTGTGAGCCCCACGTGGGACAACCTGATTCCCTTGTGTCTACCCCAGCGCTTAGAACAGTGCTCTGCACATAGTAAGCGCTTAACAAATACCAACATCATTATTATTATTATAATCACAGATTAAAAGCAAAATCGATATGCACTCATTGGAATAGGCAGTTTCCACTTAGGCTTTGTGGAGAACAGCACCACATCCTCTCCTCTTCTGCTAATACATGGGCACCAACAAGTCTGCAAGGCATGGAAATGCCCAGCTATCAGCCCTGATGCCGTCATTTTGCCAGCGTGAGGATTACATTGTAGGAATAATCAAAGTTGTCATTTCCCAAAATTGGGAGCATTTCCAGGAGTACCATCTTTTCATTAATCTTATCCACAGGAAAGCAGTATATGGTTGGGCCACATTCTGGATTCCTTTCTATCAGAACCAGAGAACTGGGAGAAATTTGTAATAGTGGTAGTAGTATTTATTAAGCACTTACTGTGTGCAGAGCACTTTACCAAGAGCTGGGAAGGTGCACTGTGGGAATTAGACACGAGCTCTGCTCCAAGAAGGGCTCACACACTCTGAGGTTGTGTAAATCAACATTAGATTTACAGTTCTCATTGACCCACAGGGTTCCCATTTCCTCACACTTTATTGAGAAGAGAGTTATCCCTAAATCGTCTTGAGGGAGAAAATGTCAGATTATTTCACTGAACTTCCACTGTGAACAGATCATCAAATGTTATTAGGGTTACAAAGGAAAAATGAGAAATAATCCTTGCCCTTGAAAAAATATATGATCTAGTGGGGGAAGGCAGAATATAGCCAATGTCACAAGCAAATGTAGCATCCCGAGAAAATAAAATGAATGCAACACATGACACACACATGCACATATGACACAAAACCCACAAATCCAGATCCACATAAATATTACTTTAGAAACTGACCAAAGAGCTGAGGATTATTGGCATTTCTGATATGACTATGATGCCTATAATATGTGACCAATACAGATATTAGGACTGGGAATGAAATCAGAGACTGTCATGACATGCTGGAGCACTTCTGGAAGCCTTTTCCCCATATCATGAGAGTCAAAGCCAAGGTTCAGAGACTGGCAAAAAAAAAAAAAAAGGAAGCACAGAGCCAGAAATCCCTCCTGAAGGAGCCTGTTGCTAAGGAAAGCCTTCAGCAGCAGGAATTGATTAGCCTTCATGTGCAGATATTAATATAGACTTTTATGTGATGGACTCTATCCTTACAGCCTAAAGAAGGAGCCAATCAGTACTTCTGCTGACAGCACTGCCCCCCGGCCCCAAGCCCACCATCATTTAGAATGCATCCTATGCCTCTCCTTGACTATATAGCAAATGATTTGATAGAAAGGAAAAGAACATGAAATAGCCCAGTCTTTCTTCAGAAACCACAGCCATGCTTCATTGGTAGGAAGAGCCTCTGGCACATGGGTCAAAGTTGTTGAATAGTTTGAAGAGGGAAGGGAGGGATTTATTTTGTTTCTGCTGCTACCACTGACTTGTCTCTGTAACCTTTGTCCTTATTCTTGTCCCAAATTGTCCACCACTATGGAAGGCACTACAGTAATGGAGGAATATTAGGGATTGAGGGATGTAACTACAGCATGAAGACCTTCAGGTTATTGGAAGCCTGACACTGTGTTGAATTAGGAGAGGAAATGTGGTCTCCGGTAAAACTGTGGCACCTTCTACTTGACCTATGGGGAAGGAAATTAACTAAAGTATAAATTTTTCATGTACAGATCCTTCAATAACCAGTTCTGTGCCTTCCTACCAGGGAACAGGCAAAGAAACAGGTAAGGTTGCTCAAAGAATGGCACTCTCTTAGGACCTCCTTTTTAACTGATGCTTCTTAAAACGGAGAAATTTGGGGCACAACCGAAAGATCTTTGGGTCCCTAAGGGTCTACTGGTTTATATTAGATTGTGAGCCCCATGAGAAACAAGGGATTGTATTTTCTCTCTGTGCTTAGTAGAGTGCTCTGCACACTGTGAAAACTTAATAAATATTATTACTATTATATTAAAAGTCCTATAAACTGAGATGAAAAGGAAGCTGTAGCATAATTAAACCAAAATGGAACAATAAAGATCCATCTGTTTTTATGGATCAGGAAACACACTATTGTTATTACTATTATTGTTAATATTACAGCTTGTTGTGAGCAGGGATTGTCTCTCTTTATTGCTGTATTTTCCTTCCCCAAGCACTTAGTACAGTACCCGGCACACAGTAGGTACTCAATAAATACAATTGAATGAATGAATTTAACCATCAAGACCATCCTCTGCAAAGCAAATAGGAAATATTTGTGGCCTAAAAAAGCAACTTTTTTTGGCTGGTGGGTTCATTTCTGTGACTCAGTACTCTCTAAAGGATGGCCCATTTCTTTTCAAAACAAACATACACACACACGCACAGTGTGTAGCTGTTCACCCAACAGGTACCTAAGAAGTATGGTCAGGGACACAGCATGAGAATCACGTGCACTTTATTGATTGGTTAGGATAGGGTGAATGCAGGTGTGTTTAAGTGCAGAGCAGAGGACCACAAAGACTAGGACTGGGGTGAGGAAACTGGCACTGGAGTGAATGCAGATAGATAATAGAGGTTGCATACTGAATTCTAACATAAAAAATACTAGCCCTCTTCAGAGGGATCCATAGTACAAATGTTTCTCCAACGGTTTTAAAGAACCGTTTTTTCTCTAGTCCCAAACTCCAGAGGCCATAGTTTCCATGAGATATTTTTCTGTCCTGATTCTTGAAGTTGTAGGTTTACCAACCTTTCACCCTATTCCAGTTTGGTATCATTTTCACTGGACTATTTAACCAAGTGACTCTGGTATAGAAATATTCATGGAGAACAGTTTTGTGAATCTGATGTGATGGACCTAATGGTGGGCATAGTCTAGTATAAACATTTATGTTATGTGTATACACGGTTTTTGTTGCCTTTGGAATTTGGGAATGCTGGTTCCTGAGATCCTGAGAGTGTGATGGGCAGATAATGTGCCTGTTTGTTGTAGTCTCCCAAGTGCTTAGTACAGTTCTCTGTACACAGTAAGCTCTCAATAAACACAATGAACTGACTGACTTCACCTTTGAGCACTTCAGTAGCATTCATAATTTTGGAAACTGGTCAATTCTGAAGTTTAGGATTTGGAATCCTATTACTTTGTGAGGTGATTTGCCCTCTACTTTTAAAGGAAGTCACATTGGGAATCTAAGCATTTGGAAAACTGTTCTTGGGAAGTGATTTTATGGCCCATAAGCCATGCTCTCCTTCTGTCTTTAGATAATGGAGGACTTATTTCCTAGCTTGCCCAGAAATGAACGGTAGCAATTGTTTTCTGCTCAGCACAGTACAGGCAACTAGTGTTTTTTGTTTCCCTTTACTGTGTACTCATGTCTTATACCAAGCTCTATTGGGAGGAGGGAATGAGCAAGATATTTGTTTACTTAGGTGCATATGAAGCTTGAATGGGTGGAAGAAAATAAGTAATGTATTAAACTATAACACCTAATTCTTCCTACCAGTCACCATTCTGTCCACGAGGATTTCCATCAAATATGTGTGATATTGGTGGAGGATCAGATTCAAATAGTCTTGTTCTGAAGGATTTGCAACCAGTGCAGTAAATCCTTCAGAGAGCACAGAGTATCAAAGGGAATCTGAACATCCCATCAATGCCCCCTTTGATGTCTATCATTAGAGGTGATAGGCTTTTAGTTGAATGATGGCAATGGTAAATTTTAACCTTAATTTGGCAGCTTCCCCAGCTCCATCAGTATTGTTGGTGGTCCTGGCCCAGAACAAAGAAACGAAGACTTCTACATTGGAAAATAATAATAAAATCTGTTTTCTTGACCATCTGTCCTTATTCTGTTTTTCTCAATATCTACTAGAGGTAGAAGTAGGGCAGGAATTATCATCCCAATTGTAGAGATGAAGAAACTGTGGCTTGGACAGAGCTGGTTAGCCTAGAAAGACCAGCCCTGCGTTTGTTCTGGAGGTTGGGCAGTCCTAGAAGAGTTGTTGATTTCTTCCAAACCTGTGATTGCCAGTGGAGAAAGATGAACATCATCAGGGATGTATCTGGGGAAGAATAGGAGGGGACAGGAGAGGCTCCCGCCCCAGGTGAGACAGTCCTTTCACCACCCAATTTTGCCTCAGTTGAGACACTTAAGAAATGGACAGTGAGTGCACACAAGCTGGTGAAAATGTTCCAGGTGTGAAATTGGGATGGTCCATTCCTGATTATTATTATCAGTGGGATTCCCTGACTAGACAGTCAGTGAAAAGTGTGCAAAGTCCTATGAGAAGCAACTGGTGATATTTACAATAGGGAATCTTTGGATAAAATTATCTGCCATAGCAGGTGACTTCTGAATTTTCTCCCCTCTTGGCACTGAGGAATGGGACTTAGTCTTGGCCTACATCACCTCTGCCTCAGGTCTGCAAGTCTTTAACTTTCATGAAGAAAAGCATTAAAATAAATATGGATCAGAAAGAGGCCATCTCTAGGGGTGTTTTTGGTGCTGGATAGCAAACAGGAATAACAGTGAGGGAATATCTGAGGCAGACCAATATGTAATCTACTGGGTGTGGGTTCCTATTGAAATGAAGGCTAATTGCACGTTGTTGTCACTGTTAGTGGGGATGGGTCTCTACCTTGCAAGTTGTGAAGATCCTAAAAGTCATGAATCACAATAGCCATTTTTCAGATAATTTGTCTCTTCTAAGAGGCAGGTGCTCCAGTTCAGCAATTATGTAAATACCATTGTTCCTTGAGTCAACAAAGGGTAAACCCGGCATGGATCTGCTGGGTGGCAGGTGCTGGATGCTTTTCAGATTTACAGCCCAAATTAAAAGGGTTTTTTTGTTTGTTTGTTTTAAAGAAAAAGAACCAGTGTGGCTTGGTCCGAGGAACATTGTGGCCTAGCGGAAAGAGTACAGGCCTGGGAGACAGGAGACCTGGATTCTAATCCTGGCTCTGCTTTATGACCTTGGACAAGTCTTGCAATGATAATAATGATAATGTTATTTGTTAAGCACTTACTACACTCCAGGCACTGTTCTACATGCTGTGGTGAATGCAAGCATGTCGGGTAGAACACGCTCCCTCTCCCATATAGAGCTCACAGTCTTAATCCCCATTTTACAGATAAGGGAACTGAGGCCCAGAGAAGTTAAGTGACTTGCCTAAGGTCACACAGCAGACTAGTAGCAGAGCTGGGATTAGAAACCATGACCTTCTGACTCCCAGGCCCGTGCTCTATCCACATGCCATGTGGCTTCTTCTATGAGGAATGAATACTTCTCCTTCTTCCTTCTTAGACTGTCACCCTATATGGAACAGAGATTGTGTCCAACCTGATTGTCTTGTATCTACCCTAACAGTTAGGACAGTGTTTGCACTTAACAAATACCATTATTATTATTATTATCAGTAGGAGTATTAGTATTATCTGGAAATCAGGACTCCTGGGTTCCATGCCCAATTCCCCTCCAAATCAGTATTGAAGCAAAAAAAAAATTTAATCACAAGTGGAGGTGATTAAGCATTCCAGTGGGTGGAGGGTGGTGACCAGTTGGCTACTAAAGACAGAAGAGGGCCCAAAGTCCAGGACCTTGGGATGGAGCAAAATAGGTGAGATAGGGCTGCGGCAGGCAGAGAAAGGCAGTCGGGGCTGGGGCAGGGCAAGGTGCACCCCGATACCAGCTGCCCCCCAAACACTCATTTCCAGACTTTTCTTATATCAGAATGGAGTTCCAGCCTTTTGCGGCTTACTTTCAGCACTGCTCCGAGCAGACCTTGTGTGACATAGGCCTAGCTGCCTAAGCCGTCCATGCTGTGCCTAGTTATAACTGCAAAAAATTGATAGCAACACTAGCCACTAATGTTGGTAAGCCATTTGACACTCTCCTTCTGCATATCTCAGTATGTTGCCTCTGTCCATGTAATTTTGCTAATATACTCTATACACAGTTAAATTACTTATTATAAATTGTCTTGAAAGACTGTTTTAGCGAGAGTGGCTCTGGCTCCCAAATAGACTAATCTTATCATGGTCTGTCTGGTTTCCTAAAACGATATTGCTGCTAGATGGAATTTCCATCCTGACACAGCTTGCAGAAATCTTGTGCTTGAGTACACAGATGTGCGATATCTTTTTGAAATCCATGCAGGGCTTTTCTTTCCTGCTGGGCTTCATTTCAGCATCCGGCCATGTTATTAAGAAAAACAACAACACGAATCTATTTGCTTTTCCATGCATGATAGAATCGGCCCCTCGGAGAATATCTTTCAGATTCCTAAGGCTCCTGGACTCTGACCTAGTACCACCCTTTGTATGTGAGAAAGAGATAACAAACCACACCACTTACCCAAATATGTTTCTCTCCTATAAACACATTTGCACTGGTGAGTCTGAGTAAGAAGGATGGGGATAACTTTCACACTGATGTCCCTGTGACTCATCCTACCAATCACTCTAATAATGATATCAACCTGACTAGCTCATCACTGGGATGGGATGAAGATAAATTAGTTATGGATTGCGAGGCACTGGAAGGAAAAATGTCATGTGCTGTAAATGCAAAGTACTATTGCTTGTCTGTTAAGTGAATAATTTGTGGTAAGCAGTATCAGGGAGACAAAGGGTTTTTCTTTTTTCTTGTTTACCACATCTTGGTGGCCATCTTTACTAACCTTATATTTGTTAGAGGATGGAGCAACTTGGCCAGTTGCTCTTTATGATCCCATAGACTTAGAGCACTCTTCACAAATAAGGCTGTACTATTTAGTACGGTCATGCAAATAATGATGGGTACAGGCCTATTGAAATTAAAGACCGAAAAATCTTTCCTATTAGTGGTATTTATTAAGCACTTAGTGTGTGCGGAGCACTCTGCAGGGCGAATGCAATGCAACAGTTGGTAGGTAGACATGATATCTGCCCATGAGGAGCTTACAATCTACACTGGGAGACACATTAAAATAAATTGTTGGAAAATAAAGTGTAAGGAAAGATTCTGGTATAGTAGGGTGGGGCTCCGGTGTGAATTAAAGTGTTAAGGGGTACACTGCTAAGTGCACAGTTGATGCAGAGGGGAGGATGCATAAGGGAAATGAGGTTTAGTCAATCAAGGGCTCTTGGAGATGGGATTTTAGGACAATTTTGAATTGGGGAGAGTGGTAGACTCTTGGATATGAAATTCCGTTCTAGCCAGAGAAACTTGAGACCACCTTCAAGTCTCCCTCTAATTCATTATAGGATCTGTCTTCCCCACTAGAGCGTAAACTTCTGGAGGGTAGGGATTGCGTCTACTAACTCTATTGTATTATCCTAACAACTTAGTATACTGCTCTGCACAGAACAGTGCACGATAAATAGTGTTGATTTACTGACTTGCGTATTGTCAACTCTGTGGTAATGAGATTTCCTGTTGGATGTATTTCCTCAATAGAAGGACTGTGAGTCTCCCCACTTAGATCCATGAGGCCTGGCACTGTGCCCTTCTGTTGTACTCTCCCACATGCTTAGTATGGTACCCTGCACATAGTGAACGCTCAAATGCTATTTATTGGTAGGATGATGGGAGAGTTATTGTCCCAAACTCTGAAAGATTTTTGCTCCCTCTAGACTGTAAGTTCATTGTGGGCACGAAATGTGTCTGTATTATTGTAGTGTGGTACTCTCCTAAGGTACTGTGCTCTGCACACAGTAAGTACTCAATATATGCAATTGATTGATTTTTTATAAATGTCATCTCTCTGCATGGACCAATCTTTTCCCTCACTAATTTTGACAGAGGTCTTCTGTGATAGAGAACATTGGAGAAAACCAGGAGAATTTAGTGATGCTCTGAAGGGTATTTGAATGCTGCATGTAATGTTGTAGGTCTGTGATGAGGTGTGTGTGGTGTGGTGTGTGGCATTCCGGCTATCCTCAGAGCCTCTCGTTAAAAGGACAGTCAACCCAACAAACCTACCCCAGAGAGCTCTACCTTGAAATAAAAACAACATGGGGAGAGAGGGTCTAAAAACAACTGAAAAATAAGGCCATTTTGAGTGACAGACCAAATAATAATAATGTTTATATTTGTTAAGTACTTACTATGTGTAGAGCACTGTTCTAAGCACTGGGGTAGATACAGGGTAATCAGGTGGTCCCACGTGAGGCTCACGTCTTCATCCCCATTTTACAGATGAGGGAACTGAGGCACTGAGAAGTTGTGACATGCCCACAGTCACACAGCTGACAAGTGGCAGAGCCGGGATTCGAACCCATGACATCTGACTCCCAAGCCCGGTCTCTTTCCACTGAGCCATGCTGCTTCTCTATTAAATAACCAAATCCATGCCCAGCTTACCTGTCAGTTCTTCCCTGAAACAGAAGTGTCCCTTCTATAACTATGGATGTGTGGTTATTGTTATTATTATTATTTATATGTGTGTCCAGGCTGGGGAAAGAGCTTCGCTGACAGGAAGCAGAGATGATCGGGGAAGAACGGGGCAGATGGAGACGATGCATTGAGATAGAATTCAGTGGAATTCAGCAGACATGTGAACCTGATGTTAGTAAAGACAAAAAAACAGGTTGCTACTCTGCAGAGACCCAAGTTTCACCTCTTGATTGGGGGGTGTTTAATGTGGGATGCGTCTAATCAAGAAGGGTGCTCCCACTTGAGACCTGTATACCCCCGATTTATCTGGCTTTTGATTTTATGCAGCAGGAAAGACTAGGTCATTAGTGATAGGTGTTGATATGGGAAAGTTCAGCAATGGGACTGAATAGGCACTGGCACTATCACCCTGTTTGAGTCTACACCACAGTCCGTGTCTTATTCATTCAATCTTATTTATTGAGCACTTATTGTGTGCAGAGCACTGCATTTATTGATCACCTTCTTGGTGGGGGGGGCACTGTACCAGGTACTTGGGAAGTACAGAATAACCAAGTGATTCTGTCCCCAGATGCATCTCAGAGAAACCCCATTAATAGGCAAGAAGGGAATGTTTTGACCTTTTCTTATCCTTAGAAGAATGTTTTGGCTCAGGAAATAATGAGAACCCCTCTTCCACACAGCCGAAGGCTCCTGTGGGATGGAGGGATGTCTTTTGAGGTGTTTCCTGATTCCTCCAGTAGCTCTCTGCCTGGTAGGGTCTATGCTTAACCCAGAGGTTGTTTGTTGCAGCTGCTGGCTGGCTGGCATTGTACATGTGTTTCTCTTTTGTTGTGGAATACCTTTTACTGCAGACTTGATAAATGTGAATGAATAATATTTATAGCTGTGTTAAATATTACATTTAAATAATTCATTAAATGATGCAATTGCTAATTTTAATTTAAAATGTGTGCTATAACCATCTCCGTGCCTGAATTGGATCCTACAGTGAGTCTAATATATTCTCTTGGTTCAAGAACCTAAATATGATTATGCTAGGTACTGTTGAGGGGGGGAAATAAGCCAAGGGTTTATAATGATTAGATTTATTGAATTCCCTAAGGGAACAATTCCACCAGTTCAGCAGAGAAGGGGTCTGGCAACAAAATCAGAAGGGAAACAAACCCATAAAGCACTGATTCCAATTAAATAGAGAAGCATTTTGATTTAGGGAGTTGGCAGCTCAAACTCCTAAATTAAAATGAGCCTCTGTTTAATCTAGTGCTGCTCTATTGTTCCTTATCTTGCTTAGGTTCCTATGAGCTGAACACTCAGCTTCCCTTTGAAGTCAAGACGAGACAGATGGCCAGTAAGGAATAGGATTTAAGCAAATCACAGGGCTGCTTCTCCCGGCAAGTCATGACATCATATATTAACACTAGCATTTTCCATAGGACTCCGGGAATATGAAGAGATGATGGTGAATCTGTGGTTTAAATTTGAACATGTATAAAAGAAAGGCTGTTGTGGTGACCGTCCTTTTATTTATTGTAAGCTCCCTGGCGGCAGGGGTCATGTCTATCTAAAGTACTCTATCAAGAGCTTAGAACAGTGCTCCATAAGTGCTCTACAAATACCTCTGAGTGAATATATCTGCCGCAGATAATTACTAAATACTGGATACTCTCCTCAACCATCCTTTTTTTTTTCCAGAACTGCTTCCAGGAGTAAAATTGACTGATTTGGGACTTTCCTTCTCTCTCCTTCTGCCTCACTCTGGTGGGTGACTGAAACAGTCAACTCTCCCAAAATGTTGTCCACAGAAAGGAGAAGATGTTAGAAAAGCAAGCATGGCTGATTCCCAAACTGGTTAGAAGCTCATCAGTGGTAAAAAGACCTTGGTCTTTGTGCCATTTTGATTCTGACTGGGAATCTGGTTTGTTCCACTCCATTCTTATACAGTTGCTGTATTTATTGAGCACCTACTTGTGCTAAGCCCTTGGAAAGTACAAAGCAAAGAGGTGGCCCACAAATAGGGGGAGACAGACCTAAAAATGGACAAATGGAGTGTTCTCTATAAGTAATCAACTGTGTGACATACACTGACTAGACATAAAGCTTCTTGTGAAAACCAAGAACCCATTTATTTCATTTTTCTTCTGACATAAATTCCTTTGTCTGCCTGGAGCTCTCTGAGCTTACTCCTCCATACCAACTATTCCCAAGCAACCAATCCTTCCATCCTTCTGTCAACACTGCTGTCTCTTGCCTTTTCCCCCTTTTCCCCGGCTCGCTCTCCCTCTGCATTGTCTGTGCACTTCAATCTGTGACCTTTGGACACTTGATTTTCATCCCAATCCCACAGCACTTATGTGCATATCTTTAAATAATATATTATAATTATTTCTTCATATTAATGTCTGTCTCCCCATCTGAACTGTAAGCCCATTATAGGAAGGGATGTGTCTGCTAACTCTGTTGCATTATATTTTCCCAAGTGCTTAGTACAATGCTTTGCACATAGTAAGTGCTCAATAAATATGATTGGTTGAAGGATGTGATAGGGTAGCTGGGCTCTGAATTCCCATGTAGTCCGAGTAGTGATTTTTTTTTCTTTCCCCAGAGATAGACCTGGGCCATTCTGTGCAGAGAGTTCTAATGGCTCAAACAGATTCTGGCCACTCATAGACCCATCAAATGTGGCCTATATTATATGCAAGAGGGAGCCTCGCCCCTAAAGGAAGTACATGCTCATTCCCTTTTCCAAAACTGACTGATCCCTAGGCCACTCTCCAATGTGAAGGAGCCTGGCCCTGTGGATAGAGCACAGGCCTGGCAGTCAGAAGACCCTGGGTTCTAATCCTGTCTCCTCCACTTGTCTGCTTTGTGACTCTGGGCAAATCACTTCACTTCCCTGTGCCTAAGTTGCCTCATCTCTAAAATAGGGATTAAGACGGTCAGCCCCATGTGGGACAGGGACTGTGTCTAAACTGATTACTTGGTATCTATCCCAGAGTTTAGGATAGTGCCTGGCATGTTGTAAACACTTAACAAATGCCATAAAGAATGCTATATTAGAACTGTACAAATTGTCCCGTCATGCAGGAATGGGTTAAAAATTTGACAAGACAGATTGAATTTTAGAAGGGCTGGTTGACCTTGGTAATAGCAGATCTTTAAACATTCACAAATACAACATTCTGTTAGGAGATTGTTTCTAAAGGTTCTGCTCCCTCACAGCTTGACTTGGGCAGGGAAACTGTAACAGTGAAAGCACTCTTCAGGCAAACTCAATTCCAAGTGTTTCTTTTGGGTCACTCTCATTTTAATTATTATATCAGCCCATTGGTACAATTCATTCTCCTCATTTTCCCAATGTTTACTCAATGGATTTCTGAAATTGTTTCCTTGGGGCAGTTAAAAAAAAATACATTTTACAACAAGAAATTTCAATAACTAGGTCAAGAGACACACTTGAGACTTGAGATCTTGCTTTTTAATTTAAAAAAATTAAAAACTCGCCTAAGGAAATTTTTGAAAGAAGACTGAACAGTTCCCTCATTTTGCACCATCAAGTATCCCAAGAAACTGTAGAGTTCCTTCACCATTAGGTGCCAAGGCATATGAAGAAAGCTAAAGTGAAATTTTTAAAGTGGATAAGAGAAGATTGAGGGGCAACTTCTCTGGATAAGAGAAGATTGAGGTACAACTCAACCTTAATCTTTCAGCAATGAAGAGGGCTGTTGTTCAGAAGATGCTGACTTGTTATTCATCTGCTTCAAAAGCTTGAAGAAAGGGTGGTTAAAGTGCACCATGAACAACTTAAATTAGATATAAGGAAGACCATTTGGACCATGGAGGATTTTGGGCACTAAAATAGAGCCTTAATTGTCTGGGATGGTTTAGGTGTGATGCTGCCCCCTAAAGTCAGGGAATAAGTTGCGATAGATCTCGGGGTTCCTTTCCAACCTCTCTAAAAATCTAGAAACTGACTGGGACAAGAAGAGCCATTCAGTGTGTGACTGCAGTAAGATGGTGGAGAAAACATACATGATGTCTCTCTTTCTCTTCACTGCGCTGATATGATTTACTGGACTCCTTTCCTATGCTGATACCCCAATATAATTCTGTTTTATTGTAACAATAATAATTGTGGTATTTGGTGAGCACTTACCATGTGCTAAGCACTCTTCTAAGTGCTGGGCACAAGATAATCAGGTTGGCCAGAGTCCCTATCCATTGACCCAGTGGCATGGTGAAATAATAAGCATGACATTTATTAAGTATTAAGTCTGTACCAAGTAGTGGGATAGATACAAGGTTATGAGATTAGGCACAGTTCACTATGATTTCTCCCCAGGTTAAGTGCTTAGTACAGTGTTCTGAACACAGTAAGCGCTCAATCAATATGATTGAATGAATATCCCTCCAAATATATCCACTTCAGATTTGAAAAGCAGAATGGCTTAGTGGATAGAGCAGGGCCTGGGAGTCAGAGAACCTGGGTCCTAATCTTGGCGCTGCAACTTGTGTGCTATTCGACTTGAGCAAGTCACTTCACTTCCCTGTGCCTCAGTTACCTCATCTGTAAAATGGGGATTGAGTGTGAGCCCCATTTGGGACAGGGACTATCCAACCTGATTAAAACAGCGTTTGGCACATAACGTTATAGCTATTATTATTTCAGCTCCATCTGAACATTTTGAGTTCACAAGTACGTATCTCATGTTCACATTCACTCATGAATATACCTCTTTTACCTTAACAGTTAAGCACTAATTCATGTGAATATCTGCTTTTCCTTCTTCCTCTTAACTGAAATTTCTTTTGGTGTCTGTTTTCCCTGTTACAACGTCTATTGTACCCTTCCAAGTTCTATTGTATCCTCCTCTGCACATAGCTACTCAATAATTACTGTTGCTTGATTGGCACTGAAATTCTTGCCACAAGGATTTCTGGAGGAGAAAAATCACCCACTTCTTCTCCTGGTAAATCATGAGAGCAGAAACTCAGATATGCCACATGGCAGCCTGTTGAATAGTCCAGTGCTACAGGTTTCTCATGGGATTTTTCCATCCTGGACCTTATGAGATCTTTACAGAGGAATCTTGAACTGCAGAGTTGTGCTCTGAGACACGTCCTGTCGATGAGAAGTCGAGCTAATCTGACTGACTGTCTGCCAAGTCATTCCTTTGTCTCAGCCTATTTTCCATCCTTTATCCTCCATGGAGAACCCTCTATTTATTTACATCTGTCCTGACTGTGAGATGTCTGTCTTAATTACACGGACATAAATTTGATCCACCGTAAAATAATGAGCCTACTCAGTTGAGCTATACTCATTTTTTGACTCCTTTTTCTCCTTGTTTACAACTACAACGTCCTCTCTGTAGAGCAACTCTGGAACATCTGAACACCCAGTGATTGATTCAAATAAAATATTTGAAGTATAGTCTATTGACTCTCACCCCCAGAGTTGGGTCCTCTCTCCAGTGGACAGTGGAGGGTGGATGGGGAAAAGACCGGCAGCAGTAGCCCAGAGTATAGGAGTAATGGGAGGTATCAGGGCTCTTTCCTGCCCCTTTCTCTACCACTTTCCACAGTCAGCAAGGAGTTATTTTCTAAGCATCCATGATGCACTGAAGTTGGGAAACTTGCAGAGATGTACAACTTCTGCCCTCAAGGAGGCGAAGTGCATAGGAAATGCAATCATAATGAGGTATTTTTAATAATAAAAGATAAGGGCAGATTTGGATGTTGCCCAATGTTACCCTTAACAGGCGAATTCCCTCCATGTGTAACTCAAGTACTGTATTTAACCCCTGAGTGGTGAAGTACACTTGAATTTCGCTGATGCACTGTGACCCTGATTCTACTGCTAGTCTGCAGAGCTGTTTCAGTGGGAAGGTACTGGATGATTGCAAATCTTGTTCAACCTTTGGAGAGAGGCTGCTGCAAAACTAACCATGATTTTTAGGTCAGGCAATTTATTTCCAATATTGTTTGCTCTGGTTCTTCACAGTCTACTGTATAAACTCTGCTCCCTGATTAGATTTCTCTCAGGAAGCTCCTTCTGATTTTCATTTTAGGATTTTTCCAACTCCGTTTCCCCCACCCACCCACCATGCACTCACACATTTTCTCAGAGTGTAGACACAGTTTTCATGCCAGCGAGTATTCCCTTTGTTTTTGTCCATTCATATCAGTGCCTCATACCTGGGACTGTGAAATTGCTTCTTACCAGGAAGTTTCCTTTCACACATTGACCTAGAAGGTTCAGAAAATTCCTTTGTCATCTTTTGTGTTTGGTTGTAAAGCAGATTTGTTGGAAGGGGAATTCAGAAGGTTTTTGTTAAAGGCAGATGTTTAGACTAGTGGTGTGGGAGTTACGGAGAGAGTTGGTGTCTGGGAGAGTGAGTCAGTGTGGGTTTAGTGGAAATAGCACTAGTCTGAGGCCGGGAGAACTGAGTTCTGTCCCCATTGTGGTGAGCCCACAGTAAGCAGCCTTACCAGTGACTGCTTGTGATCCAGTGGACAACAACAAGGAAGGGACTTTGCAGAGGCACTGATGGGCTCTACCTGGGACAGTTGATTGCTGGACTGTGGGGGCGGAGCATGGAGGGAGATGTGGCCTTCTCTCCCTGTTCTACTTGGTAACAAGCCTGGAGCAATCAATGACTGCCACATAGAGCCACAGCTGCAATGCCCAAGGCAGTTTGTTGTGGGCTCACCACACCCATGTCTACCAAAAGGCCAGTCTATTGAAGACTCTGAGCCGCAGTTTCTTCATCTCTAAAATGGAGCTAATAATTCTTCCTACCTCAAAGGAATATTGTGAGGACAAATGGAATAAGTAATGTCAAAATGCTTTGGAAAATCTGGGCGTCAGAAGGACATGGGTTCTAATTCCAGTTCCACCACTTGTCTGCCGTATGAACTTGGGCAAGTCACTTCCCTTCTCTGTGCCTCAATTCCCTCTTTTGTAAAATGGGGATTGTGTGGGAGCCCTATGTAGGACAGGGACTGTATCCAACCCGATCATCTTGTGTCTAGAACAGTGCTTGGCACATAGTGCTTAACAAATATTGTTCTAGAAAATACAGATATATGAGTCTGGCTTGGTTGAAAGTACATTTGATGAGTGGTGAAAACTTTTGTGGGGCTAAAGTCCTCTTGATTCTAAGGTTTAAGTTATCAAGGGTCAGATCTGGCTGAGGTGAGGGAAATGAAATACATCTGGGGATTTGAATTAGTCTGAGTCCAACTTAGTGTGCACCATGCGAACATACAGTGATTATCTTTTGAAGTAGGTTTAACTATTTCAGTCCCTTGTGCTTTCACTTAAAAAACTAGAACTGCATTTTCTTCAGTTATGTCTGTGAATGCCTTCTATAATAATTACACAATTTGTTCAGTTCTTACTTTGTGCCAAGAGCTGTACTAAGCACTAAGCAGATACAGTGTAAGCAGGTTGAACACAGTCCCATTCCTATGTGGGGCTGATGGTCTAAGGTGAAGGACAACAGGTATTTTATCATTTATGAATCCCCTTTGCTGCAGACAGAGCCCCTTGAAATATAAATAAATTGGGTCAGAGATAGAGCTAATGAGCCTCAAGAGGACTGAAGGAAAACACCAAGTCTAATGTTTTCTGGGATGGTGGGTAATTATCAAAAGAATATGAATCACCTGCATGGACAAAATGAATCGCTTACCTTCCTTACTTGGGCAGGGGCCTGAATTATTCCACACCCAATCTGGGCAGGGGCCTGAATTATTCCACACCCAATCTTGAATATGATCAAGGATTTTAGGAGAGTGAAAAGAGTGTCCCCTACACAAACCACATGTAGTGAGAAGTAAATTTTAAATAATTTTAATAAAGTGGCAAAGAGAGCCATCCATTGGACTAGTGGGGCATTGCTCTATTCCTCCTTCCCTTCTCTTCTTTATTCAACAGGGGAATTGCCTATGGCAGTTTGAAAGAAATACCATAACAGAAATGTGAGCTGATACCACTGTACTATTCCCAGGCTCCTCCTTCCAATCTATCAATGGTATTCACTGAGTGCTTACTATGTGCAGAGCACTCTACTAAGCACTGGGGAGAATACAATACAACAGAATTAGCAGACATGTTCCTTGCCCACAGCAAGCTTAGAGCCTAGAACAGGTGTCCGGGGACCATGGTAGTGCAAACTCATTTTTTTTGCCCAATTGTGCATATTTTACCTGAGAATAGAACATGGAGCTCTTAAAGATAGGACATCTGATACTTCTTAATGTGCTTCCTTTATTCCTCCCAAGGTAACCTTCTGACTGATTCCATGACCTTCGCCCCCAACTCACACCGCTCCCTCAGCTCAGAACTCCTTCCTTCCCCCAATCAGTAGCATTTACAGAGAGTCCACTGTCAAATCGATAGTCAGACATCTACTTTTTTAATAATAATGGTGTATTTGTTAAGCGCTTACTATGTGCAGATCACTGTTCTAAGCGCTGGGGGATACAAGGTGATCAGGTCATCCCACGTGGGGCACACGGTTTTTCAATCCCCATTTGACAGATGAGGGAACTGAGGTACAGAGAAGTGAAGTGACTTGCCCAAGGTCACACAGCTGACTAGTGGCACAGTCAGGATTCGAACCCGCTCCCAAGCCCACGCTCTTTCCACTGAGCCGTTAAGCGCTTACTAAGTACCAGCTTTGATACATTCTAATCAGATTGAAAACAGTCCGTGTCCCACACAGGACTCAGGGTCTTAATCCATATTTTACAGTTGAGGTAATTGAGGCACAGAGAAGGTAAGTGACTTCCCCAAGGTCACATCAGGCAAGTGGCAGAGCTCCCTGGGTCCTCTTTCAAGACTTGACTGGTTTGGGGCAACAGAGATCAGGAAAATGGGAACAGGTTGTTATGTGTCGATATGTATTCCTGGGCTAGGATCAGAGGTCAGATTAACTGTGCATGCCTTTACCTGTATTGGTTACATCTCTCCTGCCCCAAATTCATAAATATTCATTGTTCTCTGAGCATTGGACATTCCAAAGGTGAAGCCATAATCAAAACAGACTTCCTACTAAAAGGTTTAGTTTGACTCAACCTTAGGTCTTTATGTTCCTCCAATTAATTGATTTGAGATTCAGGCTGTCAGCACAGGCAAAGAGAAGTGGAGAGGTGAGTTTGATCAATTAGATAGCCACACTGAATGACTCAGCTCTGAAAACAAATCAGGCAATCAGTAAATCAGTGATATTTATTGAGCACTTTTTGTGTGCGGAGCATTGTACAAAGCACTTGGGAGAAAAGAATGCACCATAATTAGTAGACATGTTCTCTGCCCACAGTGAAGCAGCGTGTCTTAGTGATAGAGCATGAGCCTGAGAATCAGAAGGACCTGGGTTCTGTTTGCTGTCTGACCTTGGGCAAATCACTTAACTCAGTTACCTCCTCTGTAAAATGGGGATTAAAACTGTGAGTCCCGTATGGGTCATGGATGGTGTCCAACCTGATTATCTTGTATCTATCCCAGTGCTTAGTATAGTGCCTGGCACATAATAGGCACTTAAAAAATACCATAAAAAACAAAAAAAAATCCAAACAAAAAGCTTACAGTATAGCGGGGGAGGCAGACAGTAATGTAAATAAATATCTGAAGTGTTGTAGGACTGAGGGTGGGATGCATACTAGATTGCCAAGACAACAATGAAGTTGAGAGAGAGTTGGGAAAGAGGGGTTAATCAAGGAAGGCTCCTTGGAGGAGGTGTGATTTTAATAAGGCTTTGAAGGTAGGGAGAGTGGTTTTCTGGTATATATAGAGGGGGAGGCAGTTCCAGGACATAGGGAGGACAATATATTCCCTTTCTTAACAGCAGGTTTTTTATGGTTTGCTAAAATACATAGTTAACTCTCCCACCTTTCCAATCTCTTTGCCCATATAGACAGTGCCTTAGTGAACTTGGGTTTGCTGAGACCTTTCTATTTCATTTTGTTCAGTTTTCAAATGGGGAAGCTTGAGATATACTCACCATGCCTGGTGTGTGTAAGTTAGTGTTCTCATACCCTACAAGGTAAGCCAGTTGTCAGAAACCAAATGGTGAGGTATTAGTCAATGGGAATTGGAAGGGCTGGGAAAAATATGGGGAGCAAAAGACTGTCTGGTCCTTTCTGGAAAATTAAGTTGTGCCAACATTGCTGGAGGTAGAGACCCTGTTAAAACTGATGTCTGGCTCTCACTGTCTTTTTGAGTTCAGTGCCCCTCACCCCAGTGCCAAGTTTAGGCATTAGGCAAGGAACATGACTAAGGAGCTCAGTGGGACTTCTGGGAATTTGGCTGCTGTTAGTGAGCAGAATGGTTTGTCTCAAGAGGAGCTGTGGTTTGAATTCTGTGGAAAAAGAATGTAGGAGTAATCTGTTAGCATCATGTTTCTCCCATCGCCCCATAAATATCCCAGTAGTTGTCTCTCTACCTTGGAATTATTGCTCAGGTAAAACACCACTGCCTTTGCTGCAGATGTCAACATTCTAATAGGATTGCAGCTAAGGTGCCCTGCCTGTTTTGAAGATGTCTTTTGACAGGTTTGGCTGAGAGATGTTTCAGCAGATAACCCTTTAAAAATTACAAAGAGAACGGATGTATTTCAACTGGAAGCACAAAGGCTCAGCTGTCAGTTATGCTGTACAGTGGATCCTCCTGCATTTCGAAAGCACAGACAGTTCTGTACTCTGCTATTGTATGGTACCATCAATGTACCTCTTGTAATTGCCTTAGAATTTGTTGTATCATGAGCTCACTCTCCTTGCTAATGCGAGTAGTGGAGAGGCACAAGGAAAGCCGAAACCACTTTACTACAGAGTTTTGAAGTTATTTAGCTTGCTTTGCCCACCTCTTCTGAACACCTATATTCGAAGAGAACAGCTATCTTTAGTCCACCTAGGAGCATGAATGCAATCTAATTGTGGGCAAGGAACATGTCTGTCAATTCAGTTGTATGGACTCTTCCAAGAGCTTAGGTCAGTGATCTGCACACAATAAGCTCTCAGTTAACACCACTGATTGATCAATCTACTTGGGAGAGCACGGAAATACTAAGAGAGACATGTCTCTTCCCTAAAGAAGTTTATCATCTAAAGAGGGAGCCATTTAGAAATAAATTGTATACCTATAGTGGCAGGAGAAGTCAAAAATAGATGAAATTGGTAGTAGTAAGAATATGGAAAAAAGGAGCAGTGAATAAATGGAATATATAAAACAAAATTTAGTGGTATTTAAACATTTGTTGTGTGCCAATCAATTTTAGACTAAGAGCTGTTAGTATGACCTGATGATGGAGGTGAGGAGGAGCATGGTTGGCAGAATCGAGTGCAGAGAAGGTGATTAAAGGGTCAAAGAAGGGAGAGTTGAGCAAGAAGCACAGTGAGGAAATTATCAGGAGAGGAGTGAGAAATGTGAACTGAAGTGTAGAGGCAGAATAGAGCAGAAAAGAGATACCTAGTGGAGGGTCTTGAGAATGGATGGGCAAATGACATTTATTAATACAAAAAAAATGAACAGAGCATTTTTGTCTGTCAGGAACCAGAGTCGTGAGGTGTTAATGGAGGCTGGTGAACAGAACAAAGGGCAAGGCCAACCAAAGGAGGAACCAGAGAGGCAGAGAGGCAGAAATCCAGCTCAGCTGCAGACGAAGCAGGCTGGCCTACCCGAGGGAAGTACCAGGACAGAAAATAGGCAAAATAAGTTAATCGACTATAAGTTGGACTCAGTAGTCAAGCAGGAATTAGTTGAAGGGTTTAGACTCAGGAGAGAGCATCTGTCATGGCTTAGAGAGCAGGAACGAGAAGCCTTTTATAAGGCTGTAATAAAGGTGGTCTGTGCCTTTTATGTGTGGGGGGGGAGGGGGGAAATGTTAATCAGGTGGTGAATGCTAATGCTTGGAGCAGGTACTAAATTAAATCCATGCAACACTGAATCATGGAGCTGGAAGGAACCTTGGGATCATCTGATCCTGTCCTTTACATTCAAACAGAACTGTAACTAAGTTAGCAGGCTGAACACTCGCTTGTCTCTGTACAGATTCTAAGGACTTCCAACTCCACCTTCCAAAAATCTAATAATGGACTGCCAAATTTCCAGGATCATTAACAATATAGGAATGAGGCATAAGATGACTGACTTCATTGTTTTTTCTTATGAAGATTGCCGTCCTATCACCTGTGATAGAATGTCCTAGATTGGGTCATAATGTAGGTTCTGGGAAAGAGAAAATGTTAAATTCTGTGGCCCATCCCTGTGGCTGTTCCCCAGGGGATATACTTTAAATCTTGCAGGTGTCTCTAATCTAGCTCTGATAAAATCTGCCAGATCTGCCAATCCTAGTCCCCTCTGTTTCTAGCAAAGCAGATCCACTTAAAAGTTTTGAACCCCAGAGTAAGCAAATCTAAAGGATTTAATCTATTATTAATCAGCCAATGCCCAAAATGATAGGACTCGTGGAGGGGAGGGGGGGAGAGCTGAGGAAGACATCAATATTTATGGAGTCCTTAGTGTATCTTTTTTTTTTGAGGCAACAGCAAGGAATATGAAACTGGTTTATGCATCATATCATTGTACAAAGCTGCAATGTCATGTTTTAGGATAAAGAGACTCAGGAGGCAACATTTAATGATCACTTATGATATTGATTGTCACTGCCTGGCACCCTTGTTTTGCTGAAATGTCTAACCCCTAATGAGGTCAGAAATTAATCCAAGCTGGCTGAGAGGTGAGGACTTTTTGACATTCCTGATTGGATTAGCAAAACCAACTGGGCTTTACTACAATGACAAGAAAGTCAGATGGGGGTTAGATTACCTAGGGGAGTCTTCCTGAAATTTCAGGACTGAAGATCTGATAATGCACTCATTCCCTTCCTTCTGACCTCAGTGTCCTCACTTCTGCCCTCCATAATATGTGGTCTGCCATCCTGTATGGGGAATGCTCTAAAATGAAAAATGTGAACTTTGCCCTTGAGGATCTTACAGCCAAAATGGGAGGTGACAGTCACAGATTACCAAATACAACCTAGGTAATAAATGAGAAAATAATGCTACGAACATAAGCAAAGAAATAAATGCATGAATAATTTGATAGGCGAGTGCAGGCTTGACTGGCTAGCATCAATCAATTATGTTTATTGAGCACTTATTGTGTGCACAGCACTATACTAAATGCTTGAGAGGGTACAATGGAACAGAGTTAGTAGACAGTCTAGAAAGATTAGGCATGATAAGGAAGGTGTGGGAACCACTGATCTCTTGATAATTTAGTTTTCAATGTTTATATTTATGAATAAATTGATTTTAGCCTCTTTATTTTCCTGGAAGTGGTCAACACTAAATAGTATCTCAAGAACCAGAAAGAGCAAGGTATATTAAAAGTGAAACTTTGATTCTCTTCTCCTCTGCAAGAATTAAACCCTACCCTTGTTCTTGCATTTTTTGATAGATGGGTAAATTATCTATAAAAATATGACCACTAATTATATCTGCAATGAGTATGAATTTACTTGTCCTCAAAATTTATTTTCAATTTACTGTGGCTATAAATGTTTGTTTTTAATCAGCATGAATGCAGTAGTTAGGACACCCTGTACATCTTAGTTGTTCCATAATTTTTACTTTACTAGGATGACAAAAATATTTGTGATTGTGTTAAATGGTCTAAAGATGGCAGCTTTACAGCACATTGCATTAATTGTGTTCTGTGAGTCTGTGAACTCTTATTTGGTTGCTGTGGTATCCAAATTTGTTGGATTTTGTTACCCCTCAAAGAAGCAGCATGGCTCTGTGGAAAGAGCAAGGGCTTGGGAGTCAGAGGTCATAGGTTTGAATCCCGGCTCTGCCACTTGTCAGCTATATGACTGTGGGCAAGTCACTTAACTCCTCAGTGCCTCAGTTAACTCAACTGTAAAATGGGGATTAAGACTGTGAGCCTCACGTGGGACAACCTGATTACCCTGTAACTACCCCAGCGCTTAGAACAGTGCTCTGCACATAGTAAGCGCTTAACAAATATCAGCATTATTATTATAAATGTGCCACCAAAGCCCTCTCTCTCACTCGTGTGAAATCTCTAATAAGGGCTTCACTAATGAAACATAATATTAGCAAAAACTGTAATGAAATTAAGGCTCAGGAAATAGCATTACTATCACTCCTTCTCCTCGTCTCATTAGACCTGGACCCTAGTACTTAGGCCCGCAGAAAACCTATGATTAACTAGATTGGTCAAGTGGTTCTCTGCTCTCATTAAAAGGCACTGTTCTTCAACTCTTCAGAATCTATATCAAACCAGATTTATTTCTGGTTATCTTATCTTCAGTAATGAGAAGTAGCATGGCCTATTGGAAAGAGCACAGGACTGGGAATCAGAAAACCTGGGTTCTAATTCTGGCTCTGCCAGTTGCTTGCACTGTGACTTTGGGCAAGTAACTTCTCTGTGCCTCTGTTTCCTCAACTGTGAAATGAGGATTAAACCCATGTCTTCCCCTATTTAGATTGGGAGCCCCATATGGGACAAGGACTCTGCCCAACCTGATCAACTTGTTTGTACTCTAGCACTTAGAGCAGTGCTTGACACATAGCAGGTGCTTAACAAATACTGTAATAATGAAAAATTACCTTCCCTCCTTTAAAACTTCAATCAAAGAGGTTACCTGGGGAGAGAGGGGAGTGCTCTCACTTTATAAGATGAGTCATAAGATCATCATTAGATGATGAACCTAATGAAAATGTCAGCAAAGAAATTTAATATACATCGGCTCTCTTGCTCCATTTTTCATTTGATTCTTCTCTGAATGTGTGTTAATAGAGGACCACTTAGTGAGCTTGCTGCAGGCAGATATTTTTGATCTCTTCATTGTCCTCATCTCTTTGTCCTACTCCTCATATCTCCAGGCTAAGAGGGCATAGAAGGGGCCAAGATCTAAGGATGTGAGCTCTTTGTGGGAAAGGGTCTCTCTGATCTGATTATTTTGTATCTACACCAGCACTTAGCACAATGCTATAGCACATAATAAGTGCTGAATCGATGCCATAATTATTGTAAAAAAAAGCCAGGTCATATTTTCTAGAGAGTGCCACAGAGATGATCAGAAGGTTCAGGAGGTTTCTGTATAAAGGGTAGACAGAAAAGGTTAGAACTCCCAGGCTGGCAAGCCACAGAATGAGTAAGGGGGACAAGGCTGAAGTTCACAAAATCATGAAGGGTAAGGGCAAAGCCGACAAGGAATTTTTTGTTCACTAAAAATTCCAAACCATTGAGATAGGGCACACCTATTGAATCTGGAACATGGTTTCTACAAAATGAATAAAATTAAAAAGAAAAACTTATTCATACAGCAGATCGTTAGCTTATGGAGTTTTCCACAGAAGTTGTGTGGGCCAGAATTTATCTGCAGGTTCAACTAGGGTTTGGTTAAATCCAAAGATGAGAAGGTAACTATTAGCAACTGTTGGGAGCATTAGAAATTTCAAAGGGAAAGTTAAGGATGCTATCTGGTTCATCCTTAACCTTACAAGCTAACCTCCTTAACTTTAGGGTCATGTCAACGAGGATAACATCCAAGTATTTTTCTCACTGCCTGAAACTGAATATTGGTCAAGGTAGACCATGAGCAGTCTTCACTACTGATTTTCAAGGCTGGAGGCAAAACTTAGGAAGTTCTCAGAACTCATCTCAAGTTCATTGTTTTTCTGTATTTACATATGGATACGTTTCTATTATGCTATTGCTTTACCATTTACAGCCCCAGAGTAATGTTATTTATTACAATTAGAAACAAATATTTCACCCCTCCTTGCAGTCAAAGGCATCTCTCCTAGTGGACAGGCTATCTCTATCTATGAGTGAGGTTGAAAAGGCCAATGAATAACATGGACCTCATTCCCCCTTTCCACACAGAGAAAGCTGTATATACTCACTGTTGATGAGGGGCATATAGTTTCTTTAGGGATCATTGGATGAAAGAATCAGGAGTCTTAAATTCATTTTTAGGTCTAACAGCTGGCAAGCTGCATAGTGTGGGGCATAATTAATATGTGTAACCTTATTTATTTGAGATAATAATACTTGCCGCTTCCCTCCCTCCAGAATGTAAGGCGAATGGGAAAATATGTGTGAGGTGTTTGGAGTTCTCCTTGCAAATGCTTAAATATTAGCAGTGGGAGCACCACACACTGTTGAACATACAAAATTCTTGGAGTGTGAGGGAGAGCAGTTACATATTATCACATGAAGGTTTCTGACCAGAGTAAAATACCATCCTCAACCTGCTAACCCTAATTCATATAAAAGGTGAAGCAGCATGGCCTGGTTGAAAGCACTGGGGAGTTGGAGGACCTGGGTTCTAATCCCAGTTCCTCCACTTCCTTGCTGGGTGACCTTGGGCAAGCGACTTTACTTCTCTGGGCTTCCGTTACTTTATCTGTAATGATGGACATAAAATAGCTGTTCTACCTTCTTCTTAGACTGTGAGGGCCCCTATGGACAGGGACTGAATCCCATCTGCTTACTAACCCCAGCATTTAGTACATAGAGTAAGCTCTTAACAAATACTAACAGTTATTATTTACTGACTGGGGGTATTGATGATCGTATTCACAACATGGTGGGATTTGGAATTCAAGGAAATCTGAAGATAATCACTCACATCTCAGGCTCTAATGGAATAGAGGAATAGTAGAAAAAATTCCTTTGGAAAGCTAGTTCTGAGATGAGGGATTTCAAGAATCTCCACTGTTGTTGTTGATGATAATGATAATAATGGAACTAAGTGCTTACTATGTGCCAAGCATTATAATAAGCTTGGGGTTTTTACAAGATAATCAGATTGGACCAGTCCCTATCCCACATGAAGCTCCCAGTCTCAATGAGATGGAAGAGGAATTTTATTCCCATTTTACAGATGCTGAAACTGAGGTATAGAGAAGTTAAAAGATTTGTCCAAGCAAGCTAGTGGCAGAGCCAGGACCAAAACCTAGTTCTCCTGATTCCCAGTGCCATGATCCAAGAGGCAGACAATTCTCAGGGCCCAAGAAAAACTGATGTCTATATTTCATAGTGTTAAGGGAATGTAGAAGTCAGGCCAGTGGAAAGCAATTCAAGTGAGAGTCTCACCTAAGGAAATATAAATTATGAGCACTCAGAAATAACTTATTTTTGTGATATAATCATGAAAGTCAGAATAAGGCTGGACTGAATCGTATGAAGTACAGAAAATATAGAAAAACTTTAAAAGCATCAAAAAAGAAACAAAGATCAAGTAAATTATTGCTTTTTGATTGGACAAGGAGAGAACTAATAGAGATGAAAAACTTGAAAAGAAGAAAATCCCAGAGGGTTTTTTTTTTTTTCTGACACTATTTTAAGTCAGGTAATTGTGGCCAGAAAACCAAGACAAAGCACGTACTCTCTGCAATGGGAGAGTAAGAAGTCAAGCCAGATAATAACTGTGATAATAACTACTGGCTTAGAAAACTCCTTCAGTATCCTAGCATCAGAGCCAATAGTCATTATCATAGGCTTACCCTAGTTCTGAGGGTCTAACATTATCTCTTTCTTAGCTATCCACTTTCTCTTCTCCCCTAGTATCCCGGTTTGTACTTTTCCCTCCCTGAGCAACTAACGACACTCTTCCATGACTGATCAATGGCTCAAGCTTTTTCCCCTATATGGAACTCCCTCCCCTTGGTCCCCATCAAAACATTCCCCTCTTCACCTTTTTCCCCATAACACATATGTACACATGTTTATACTCTTTTGCTTCCTCCTACCCATAATTTATTTTAGTATCTATCTCCCCTTTCCCCATCTAGATTCTAAATTATCTAAGCACTCTTCCAAGTGCTAAATACAGCTCTCAGGGCACAGTAGGCTTTCAATCAATGTGATTAATTGACTAATCCACTCCTACCTTGACATGCCATCTTAGCCTTCATGTGAATATTTTTATTATTTATGTTTTCATTTGCTTATTTGACTTTCATTATTTGTATCTATTCTCTTGCAGTTTGTGGTCACTTTTCATTTCCTGTTAGTAAGTTCTTCAAGAGCAAGGGGCTGGTGCCTTTGACTTTCTTACATATTCCTTAAGTGCAAAGTCAAGGTTGTGCACAGAACAGGTGCTCAGTGAATGATGTTGATTGTGATTAATGAAAATCAGTCAGCAGAGAAATTAAGCATACATTGGCTTTCCATTTCCATGTTTATTTGGTTTCCTTCTGAATGTATTAGGAGAGGAACTCTGCTTGCTTCTGCAAGCAGATGTTTTCGCTCTTAGTTTTTCGGTCTCTTGTTCCTCCTCATATCAGATCTCTCCCCTACTACAAAGTCTTATTGAAGTCACATTTCCTCCAAGAAGCCTTCCCTGACTAACCCTCCTCTCCTCTCTTCCACTCCCTTCTGTGTCACCCTGACTTGCTCCCTTCATTCAACCTCCCTCCCATCCCCAAAGCACTTGGGTATATATCTGTAATGCATTCATTTATTTATATATATACATATATATAAATGTCTATCTCCCCCTCTAGACTGTGAGCTCATTGTGGGCAGGGAATGTATCTGTTGTTATATTGTACCCCACCTCCCAAATTAGTACAGTGCTTTGCACACAATAAGTGCTCAATAAGTACGACTGAATTGAATCTTGCTCTCCATGTCCCCATTTCCATAAGCTAAGAGGGCATAGGAGGGACTAGGTAAAGAAGCATAGGTGATAAATGCATAGAAGATAGAAAAATATATAATTTACAAGCAGGAAAAAGTGTTTAAATAATACAAGACCTGGTGGTAACTAAAGTGATCAGAGTGACTGGACTCAAATGGGGTAGGTGACATCAGAGTGATCTGAAAGAGAGCATACATCTTTCTAAAGTCCTATCTTTAGTAATTTAGGAACATAAGAAATAATATTCCTGGATCAGACCCATGGCCCATTCAGTCCAGTGTATTGCCTCAACAGTGGTAGCAGAATGTTTGGAGGAATGCTTGAGAAGCAGTGTGGCTTATTGGAACAAGCACGGGTTTGGGAGTCAGAGGTCATGCATGAGTTCTAACCCCAGCTCTGCTACTTATTATGTGTGACTTTGAGCAAGCCACTTAACTACTCTGGGCCTCCGTTACCTCATCTGTAAAATGGGGATTAAGACTGAGCCCCATGTGGGTCAACCTGATTACCTTGTATCTACCCCAGCGCTAAGGACAGTGCTTGGCACATAGTAAGCGCTTAACAATTACCATAATTATTATTACTATTATTAATCATGTAATGGTTGCCTTCCTTGCCATAGATCCTAATGGACAGAGAAATGAAAGGATAGACAGAAAAATGTATGGTATTTATCGAGTGATTTCAGCATGCAGAGCTCTGTGTGTCCCTAACTTTTCATTTTCCTCCCATACTTTCCTTCTCCTTACTCATTTTCAACTGCTCACCCATGATTTTGCCCAAATCCCTCTTGAACTTGCCAATTTGTTCCAGTGATCCTAGAACTCACTGAAATATTCCTGGCATCCCTGAATATGAACAGTACATCCTATGTTCTCTGTTTAGAAGTCACTTTTAATCTCCCCGCTCAAATAAAATGAGGTTTGATAGATTGAGAAGCCAGGACTAGGTAGTCGAACTACTTCTCGCTGATCCTGCCATGACTACTACATCAATTTCCTCACTGACCTCCCTGCCTCCTGTCTCTTCCAATTCTGTCCTTACTTCACTCTGCAGCCTGGATAATAATAATAATAATAATGTTGGTATTTGTTAAGCGCTTACTATGTGCCGAGCACTGTTCTAAGCACTGGGGTAGACATAGGGGAATCAGGTTGTCCCACGTGGGGCTCACAGTTTTCATCCCCATTTTACAGATGAGGGAACTGAGGCACAGAGAAGTTAAGTGACTTGCCCACAGTCACACAGCCGACAAGTGGCAGAGCTGGGATTCGAACTCATGAGCCCTGACTCCAAAGCCCGTGCTCTTTCCACTGAGCCACGCTGCTTCAGTCCACGTCTCCCCACTTCTCTAAAACTTCCAGTGATTGCCGATTCACCTCCACATCAAACAGAAAGTCCTAACCATTAGCTTTAAAGCACTCAATCCCTCCCCCACCCTACCTTACATCGCTGATTTCCTACTACAACCCAGCTTGCACACTTTGCTCCTCTAATGACAACCTACTCACTTTAACTCTAATTTTTTACGGTATTGGTTAAATGCTTACTATGTGCTGGGCACTGTACTAAATGCTGGGGTAGATACAAGCTAGTCAGCTTGGACACAGTCTCTCTCCTACATGGTGCTCACAGTCTTATTCCCCATCTTACAGAGAGGCAACCGAGGCACAGAGGAAGTGAAAGACACAAGGACACACAGCAGACAAGTAGCAGAGCTGGGATTAGAACCCAGGTCCTTCTGACTCCCAGGCCTGTGCTCTATCTATTAGGCCTTGTTGTTCTTCAATCTCAGTCTCATCTGTCTGTCTACTGACTCCTTGTCCATGTCCTCCTTCTGGCCTGGAACTTCTTCCCTCTTCATATATGACAGACCATCCTTCTTCCCACCTTCAAAGCCTTATTAAAATCACATCTGCTCCAAGAGGCCTTCCCCAACCAAGTCCTCTTTTCCCCTACTCCCTCTTCCCTTTCCATTGCCTATATACTTGGATATGTTACCCTTCAAGCACTTGAGGAAAGTAGTGTGGCCTAATGGAAAGAGCACAAGCTAGAAGTCAGAGGACCTGGGTTCTAATCCCAGCTCCACCACTTGTCTCCTGTGTGACCTGTGGAAATCACTTACTTCTCTGTGCTTCAGTTCTCTTGTCTGTAAAATAGAGGATTAAGTCCTACATCTTCTATAACTGTGAGCCTCTTGTGGGACTGGGACTGTGTCCAACCTGATTATCTTGTATCACTCTAGTGCTTAGTGAAGTGTTTGGCATGTAGATGCACTTAATGCAAGTAATAATACAGCAATAGTAGCTTGATATTCACCCCACTCCAGATCCTTGACACTTTTGTAGGTATCCATAATTTATTTTCACATATTTCTCCCTCCTCTTTAAGACTGTAAATCTTTATGGGCAGGGAAACTGTCTTCCAACTCTGTTGTATTCTCAAGTATTTAGTACAGTGCTCTGAACTGAATAAGCCCTCAGTAAATATCATTGATTCTTAGAGAAAGGGAGTTTAACACCACTGCTTCCCTGGTGTTATTGTTTCCTTGTAAGGAGTCATTTGTGGTAAAAGTGCAAAAGACTCCCAATCTTGGTTCTATCTGTTGAAGTATTTGCTGGGACCCCCGCAGCAGGGAATAACTCTGAGAAGAATGAATTGTGTTCTGCTTTTCTGCCTAATGAAGGAGAGCTCCAGGCTTCTTTCTCCCTTCTCTAACTGATCTGAACAGTTTTGCTGTCTTGTTTGTATGCACTTTGTTATAAAGAAGTGTAGGTAAAAACAATCAGGATCCATGAAAGACTCTTTAATTTTAAGTTTAAGGAATTTCCCAGGGATATGTTAGTTTTGCATTTGGAAAAGCAAAGCTCAGTGAAATCCAAATGGTGGCCAATTAATCAGTCACATTTGTGTGCCTACTATGTCCTAGGTTGGGAAAAGAAGAAGTTTGCTTTTTTTGAAGGCAGATAATGCCACTGTAGATTTATATTTTGCACAGTCTAGTGGATAGAGTATAGATCTGGGCATCAGAAGGACCTGGGCTTTAATCTCCGCTCTGACACTTGTCTACTGTGTGACCTTGGGCAAATCACTTCACTCTCTGTGCCTCAGTTACCTCATCTGTAAAATGAGGAATAGACTGTGAGCCTCCCTTAGGACTTGGACTGTGTCCAACCTGATTAGCTTGTATCTACACTAGCACTGAGTACAGTGCCTGGCACATAGAATACATAAGAAAGTGTTTGTGATGATAATCAACCTTTTAAGATGTTAATGTTTCCAGCTGATCACGAGAGCTGAATCACATGATATATATCTAAATTTGTGATCCAACATCTCTCTCCTCTCCCAAGATCCCTCCTTATTATCTTGAGCTTTCTTATTTGTGGAAGATCTAATGAAATCCTCTGAGCCTCCATTAGAGATGTCACTGTGAGAGCTAACTGCAAGTCTAAACTACTGCAAAGCTATGATATTTTTTGTGACTGATAGCCAGCTCAAATGATCACAAGGAATACAAGATCTGAAAGGAATTGTATGTGGAGATTAAAATGCACCTGCAGAATTCACTACAGACTACACCTATGGAGCCCAAGAATTTTCCTTTTCACCCAGTGGTATTTACTGAGCTCCTACTATGGAGCACTGTACTGAGAATGAGGGATGATACAATAAAGCAAAATTCTTCAGAAGTTTGCATTGTGTCTGGGTGCCTTAACCTACTGAATTGCTACTTGATCACCTCTTTTTGTGGGACAACTATGTTTCTCCATTAAGTGGGGAATTGACATGAAAGTACATAGAGGATTTTTTTTTAAACCTTTCAGAACTGCATTTTTCTAACTGAACCTTGCTCTTGACTCTCTCCCCCTTACCCCTCACCAGACTGCCTTCCTCCCCATACCATAGCTCATGACTTTCCCTCCTTTCCCCAAAACAAATCTGCCAGACTATAAATCCCTTCAGCTTTGAAGCCTCCTAAAACCTCATCTCACACCTAAAGCCTTCCCTGAACACTTCAGTTGTAGCAGCCCAGAAAAACACCCATAACACTTTATACCTCCCCTCAACATGTTGTATAGATGTATAGCATGATCTGTTGCAACAGCTTAAACTGGGAGTCTGACACCTTGGGTCAATCCTAGCTCTATCATTTGCCTTCTGAATGACCTTGGGCGTCAATAATGAACTTCTCCGTTTTCTCGATTTTCTCTTCTGTAAAATGAGGGTGGAATATCTACCTGTTTTCTCTCCCATTTAAACTGTGAGCCCAATGTGGGACAAGAACTGTGTCTAATCTGATTGTATTGCATCTACTCCAGCTAGTAGCACACAGAGAGTGCTTTACAAATACCAACGTATATTATCATTGTACATTCAATTTATTGTTGTGTTATTTCATCATGATATCTTGTACTCTTCCCTACTTTATGCTTGTTCTTTCTCCAGGTTTCATCAATTGTACTTTTCATCTGCCTCCCATTAAATTATAAGCTCCATGACAGCAGGGAATGTGTGTCTTGCTACTGTTGTACTCTCCATGTACTTAGTTAAGTGTCCAACACTGAGAAGGCTCTCAATCAGCACTATTGAAATTCCTTGGGTTCTCATTCGGTGAAGGAATATAGAAGGCCTTGATTCTGAATGATTTTTGGAAAGAGTGTCTTTACCTATTTGGAATGAGATTCTGTCTCTCTTCTATGTTTGAAGGTCAGTGTCCTCCTCAAAAGTTTCAAAGAAAGTTAAAGGAATTATAATTTGCACTTTTCATGAGGGCAAAGTTGTATGCCTGCTGAATGGCCAGACACGGCATACCAAAGCCTCGGGACAGCAGGGAGTAACCACTGAAAAGGCAACTTGCCTGGCCATGCGAGACAGTAGTGGAAACAGGAAGCTTAAAAAGGAAGGGAGAGGGGAAGAGTTATCTACCACCCTTGCATCCAAGTTTTTACAGTTTACTCTGTGTTTTCTTGTCTAGCAGTTTGGTGGTAATTTTGCCTAGGTGCATTTAGCACAGATGGAAATATCAGACTGGCAGACCAGGAAGCCAAAACCCTTCATTTATCTCAAGATAAAGTGTAGCTGAGGTTTTAACTCATTCTCAGTAAAGACTGATGTCACTCTATCCCCCTAGTTTCCCCATCCTTATTCAGGCAGGCTACATCTGGTAATGATGACAGTTTATAGCAACATTCAGTTCTTGGCCTCCACATCGTGATTGGATTTTATTCCATATTTTTACATTGGATTACCAAAAGGCTATAGGTCAGAAGTTCTTCCAGTGTAGAGACACCAATTAAAATCTAACATTTAGAATGTCAAAATCATTGAAGTCCTATAAAAATGACAGAACCAGCTGAAGATTCAATCCATTCTTTCCATCTGAGTAAGTCATCTAGAGAGATAGTCCAGATCCACCTCAATCTTGGATAAGCTTTCTAAGCCTTCCTGGAAAAACATTTCATATCCCTAAAGTTCCTATTTGAGAATTATCTGCCAGAGCATCCTGCCTATCCGACATGGTCTTGTTACTCTCCAGGGATAGGCAGTCTCCAAAGAAACAAAGATTCTCGAAACTCAACTCGCATCTCATGTGTTTTTAATGTAAAGCTGCAACTACTCTAAGGATTGGAATGAAGCCATGACCGCATGCGTCGTTCACAGGCAGTGGTGCTTGCAAACACTGCATGTGCAATGAGAGTGCCGTAGATGGTATATTTTGTGAGTTGTTTCTCATTTTCAATTGCAAACTCCTAGGGGACCTGAGTTTTTAGTATCTCGCTTTACATTAATGTTGCAGCCAACATTGGGCAGGTAGTGGGCCTTCAGCCCATGTCAGCTGATGGTGCTGGTGATGGAACTGGGTTGATAAAGCTGATCTTTACTAAGAGCTTTCCCTTCAGCATTTTGCCTTATGCTATTGATTGGTCCCCATAGGACCTCTGTTTAGAAACAAAGTTTGATGTTCCTGCAGTTCCATGGAAATGTGATTAGAGTGAATGTAAACAAGATGTGTTTCAAGGTGAGAGAGAGGTACACAGACAGTATCTGTTTCATTTTGTTTCTATTCACCCCTAGGCTTTTATCACTGGTTATACATACACTGAGGAAGATCATGAAAGAATGAGTGCATATCCAGGGAGATGTTGTCAAGAACATACTCTCTGTACATTTCGTTCAAGCTAGATGTTAATTTTCCTAGCTTTTGTCATGGTAAGAAGTTGAGGTCAAAGAAGACAAACACAGCTTCCAATAACAGATTGTAGTTCCCTGGGATTCCCCCAAGGAAATATCCTTTTTTTCCTAGGGGTAGTTAGAAAAATTCTAAACTTAAAGGTTTTCTTACACTACAGGAAATAAGGTGGCTTATTGGAAAAATAAACCTGGACATTATGAGCCTTGAAAGGGAGAAAAGGGATCCACCCCTTTATTTTATGAATTTCTTCTTCTTTTATTAAAGGAATGGCACACTGTGACTCTTCCCGTAAGACACGGTTCTTTTCCTGGATTGTCTGCAGAAGAAGGCACACATACACACTACGACCATTTTAAAGCACAAAAAATATGATATCTACAAAGCACACAACTCCACACTTAAAAATGCCAGTCTCTAAAATTACTTTTTCAATGTTTTTTCAAGTTCTGATCAGAATTGAGAATTTTCTTGCCTTCATTCTCTCTTTTGAGATTTTATTAGAATAACTCTGGAAAGAGTAATTGCTGTCGAGTTGCCTCTCTGGAAGATTTCATTTGAAGAGAGGACCATTCAGTTTGATTCTCTTTAACCAGAACATTGCCTTGGATTGGTCAGAAGCCCTGATTAGCACAAAGCCCTACTGTGAAATGGTCGCACCCTTGGGTCCTGCTGTTCTTGAACAAGAATCCGCGCTATGACTTTGACAGAAGTGGTGACGCAGTATCTTTGGAGGAATGAGGCTTCCTAATTCTTCTCCCTCAGCAAGATCTGCTTATCCTAGAAGAATTCTGTGAATCTTGGGCTCTAATTCTTAGAGACCTTCTGGCTTGTGGAATTAGGGCTTTGAGAGAGAGTACTGTTGGTGATTAGTACTATAAGGGATTGGTGTCAACTTACTCTACTGTATTCTTTCCATGCACTTAGTACAGTGCTTTGCACAGAGTAAACACTCAATACACTAATTGATAGTACTGCCACTAGAGGAAAAAGACAACTCTTGTTCTTTCTTGAACCTTTGACCAACCTAGATTCTTTCTGTGAGAAAGAAGATTGATGAGAAGAAAATTTCAGGAGGTTTTTCTACCTTGGAAACCTTCCCATCTGGTTTAGAGTCCAGCGTTGACTCTGCTCCCTACATGCTACAGAATGGTAACTATCTCCCTATTCTTAGACTTGTAGAAAACTCAGTAAAATCCAGACTAAGGCAGAGGCTTATTCTTTATTGTGCAGATACAGATACCATTGCCTTGCTGAATTTACCTTTGAGAAAGGAGCATCTTAACCTGAAAGTCATGTTTTCTTTTTGTGTTTTGACTATATTTATAGGAGACACAAGCTGGATGCCATTTTCTCTCCCGAAGTCAATAATCTAATACCCTTGTCCGAGAAATCTTGTTCTCTAGGCTTTCCTCACTGTGGCCTTTCGGCAGCCAAATGGGGTTTTGATACAAATTTTATCATTCCATTTCTCTTCCACATTCTTCATGCATAAGGTGGGAATGAGAGACAGTAATTTAGTTTACTTTCAAAAGCTTTTTCCAAAAGAAGGCAGCAAATCTATTTGTTCAGTTCTTCCAACAGCTGTTACTTCTTGTACATAGCAATGTCTTGGGTACTGAGGGAACTTGAAAGAAGCAAATAAATACCAGCCCCTGTCCTCAAGAGAGAGACCATTTAATAGAAATGTACAGTGGACAACTGGCACAATGCCTAACTGCCTAAGACATATTTCGAGGAATAGTGTGGTCTAGTGGGAAGAGCACAGGTCTGGGAGTCAGTGGAAGTGGGTTCTAGTCTCGGCTCTACTACTTGCCTGCTGTGTAACTTTGGGCGAGTCATTTAATTTCCCTGTGCCTCAGTTGACTCATCTGTAAAATGGGGATTAAGACTGTGAGTCCCATGTGGGATATGGACTGTGTCCGATCTGGTTATCTCATATCTGCCCCAGTGCTCAAGTACAGTATCTCGCACACAGTAGGTGCTTAATAAAGACCATTAAAAAAAATACAGAGGTATAGAAGTGAAATTTCCACAGGTGAAAGGGGGGGATTCAGGCAGTTATCACCAGGATGACTCAGAAATAATCCAGGAAGGCTTCATGGAGGAGCAGGATTTTTAGGACAGCCTGAGGCAGAAACTGGGACAGGCTTCCAGCAGACCCCCTCCTCACACCAATCTTAGCATGACAACATCTCTTCCGTCATCCATCTTATCCTCATGGATTGTAACTGCCTCAGTAGGATTTTGAGTTCTACATCCCCCTGGATCAGTAGAGGGAGTAAATGATATTAATGTGATCCCGGCCTACTCAACTGTATAAGTTGGGCAAAAATTCCTTTGTGTCTATGTTCTTAGCAAAAACTAAGCAGACATTGTACATGTCAGCCACCCACTTTACAAGAATGCTAGGAGAGTTCACTATTGATTTAGTCACGCTTTACAGATAGAAAATGCTAGAAGAATACTAAAACTGAGCCAGTGTGAATATTTTCCTCCTGCAGAGGAACATCTCAAATTCCCAACCATTGTCCTTGACTTCTCTCTAAAACCACATCACTTGGACAGCTGTTTATCCAACCCTTGCCTCCGAAGTCCTTGGAACCATTACACAAATATGAATACCGTGGGACTGCAAAAGGATTAGCACTACAGAGCAGTCTGTGAAATCCAAATGGTGCATCAGCTTTGCCTTTCAGCTCTGCTGCAAAAACTCCTCTGCCCAAAGAGCATTTATTTATTTTTGATTTTCATAGTCTCTTGTGCTTCTTTTCATTCTGTGCCTTTCGAGCATCTGAACACGGCTCTGCTTGATATTCAAATTCCTCTGGGCTTCGGGGAGCCTGGAACATATTAGCATTCTTGGAGCAGTTGCTTCTGCTTCTTTTTGGACAGAATACTTTTTTACAGTAAGGATTTCTGTTCTATAAGGTACTTTCTTCGTCACTCTCTAAATAATGCAATTCTGTTTGATTTCTGTTCAGCGGCTTCTAACGGAAAGAAATTGAATGACTTTATATTTTAGTTCCTGAATGCCAACTTTCTGGAAACTTTTATTGCCTGTTTTTTTCTTATCCTCCAGCTAGGCTTTTAACCAGAATTTTTCTTGATCGATAGTCTCCCTCCATGATTTCTTGCCAAATACTCGTCAGTCAGTAGCATTTGTTAAGCACCTACTGTTTGCAGTAGATAGTAGTAACCTGTACCTAATTAACTTATCTACTCCAGCGCTTAGAATGGTGTTTGACACATAATAAGCACTTAACAAATAACATAAAAATAATAATTGTGGTGTGTTAAGTGCTTACTATGGATGAAACAGTATTAAGCACTTGGGAAGTGCAATAGTTAATCCCACCCTTCAGGGAGCTTACAGTAAACTCGAGAAGACAGATACTTAAATAAACTACAGATAGTGGGTTACATATGATGCGCACATAAATGCTATGGAGGTAGTTGAGAACTAAAGTGCTTAGATATTGCAGGAGGGCTGAGGTGGCAGTTGAGGGATAGAAGGTGAGGCAAATCCCCAGTTAAATTAATATGGAAAGGTCTCCTGGAGGAAATATGGATCTCAGAAGGGTTTTCATTGAGGGGAGAGCAGTGTTCTGCCAGTTGCAAAAGGGGAGGGAATCCTAGTCAGTGGGGAAGGTGTGGGCAAGGAGGAGAGATGAGAATAATGCACAGTCAGTAGATTTTCTTGGAAGGAATAAAGATTGTTAGCTGGGACATAGTGAGAGGAGAGTGGATAAGTAGGGGGGAGAGAACCTGACTTTCCCCCTGCCCTTAGAACTGCTCCTAGACTGCTCCCACAGATGCATGTGTTTATTCCAGACAATAAAAAAAATCCATCAGTCATATTTATTGAGTACTTACTGTGTGCAGAGCCCTATACTAAACACTTGGAAGAATTTGGTACAAGAGAGCTGGTTGACACATTCCTTGCCCACAAGGAGCTTTATAGACTACAGGTTAGCCCAAATAATGATGTAATATTTTTGAAGACCTGTTCACTTTAAATATTTCTGCAACCCATCTCCTCTAAAGTGGATTTTCTAAGGGCATGTCTTGTAAGAAAACAAGGGAAACTCACACACCTATCAGCAGCCCACCCTCAAAATAAACCTTCAAAATAAACCAAGTGTCAGAGAATTAAGCAGGTGGATGATTTAGTAAATCTACTGAAGAAATCTCAAAATAAGCAGTCAGATTCTCTAGAAAAATCAGGCATGCCCCAATAGCAGCTCTGGACAATACAAAAGGCATTCATTATTTAAAAAACTCTGTATTTTTTTTTTTAAGGAAAACAAAACTTACTCTAGACTTTAAGCTAGTTGTGGGCAGGGAATGTGCCTTCAAGTCTGTTTTATTGTACTCTCCCAAGCATTTAGTACAGTGCTCTGTGCAAGTAAGTGCTCCATAAATGTCATTGATTGATTACACAGGCTCAGCCACCCATATCTGAGAATATGGAATTAAAATAATGAGCCTCGTTATTTTTTCCTGGCTTTTTGTTTGTTTCTTTTGAAAATTAATCTAAATGCCTCCAGCATTCAATGTTCACCATTTTGTTCCTGAGAAAATGGTGAATCAGGCAGTTGGTTCACCGAAAGCGTGGGATGTTTGCTAGCTGTCATGACTTTAGAAGAACACAGTGTTTCATCAGCCATTGTGTTAACTTGGAAGTACTACCCTTAAGCTGAAATCTGTGTCCAGATTTTGGGCCCCCTCTAGAATTGCCATTATAATAAGTAGATAGTTGCTGTAGGTATCCAGGAAAAAGAGATAGTCAGAAATTCATGTTTGGTTTAAAGGAAGAAAATGTAAATCCAGTGAAGGAATGACACCTCAACTTTGGAGTTAGTGGGTACAGTACTTTTCAGATAACCACTTGTAACGGAGAATTGTCCAGCTTAATAAGAATCTAATTTGTGAAGGGTGAAACCATAATAGTAAGCTAGTTGTGGACAGGGAATATGTCTACCAACTCTCTTTGTATTGTATTCTCCCCACTGCTGGGTACAGTGCTCTGCACACAGTAAGAGAACAATAAATAATAATGTTGGTATTTGTTAAGCTCTTACTATGTGCAGAGCACTGTTCTAAGTGCTGGGGTAGATACAGGGTAATCAGGTTGTCCCACGTGAGGCTCACAGTTAATCCCCATTTTACAGATGAGGTCACTGAGGCACAGAGAAGTTAAGTGATTGCCCACAGTCACACAGCTGACAAGTGGCAGAGCCGGGATTCAAACCCATGACCTCTGACTCCCAAGCCTGGGCTCTTTCCACTGAGCCATGCTGCTTGATTGATTGATAATAGTAATTGTGGTGTTTCTTCAGTGCTTACTATGTGCCAAGTATCATGCTCAGTTATGGGATAGATAATCAGAGTGGACACAGTCCCTACCCTACACAGGGATTGCAGTGTAAGAGGAGGAGAAACAGTTATTTAATCTGTATTCTATCAATGAGGTAACAGAGGAATAGAGAAATTGAGTCCCTTGCCCAAGGTCACTTAGCAGGCAAGTGAAAATCCCTAGTGTATTTCTACTTGAGAGATGGCCCAATGTACAAAATTGAGTACACTGAGTCCAATTCTCCTAGTACTAGCCCTGCAGCAATTCATTGAACTGTCCCAAAGTGGTTTGAGAGAATCTCTGAAACCCCCACTAAAATGCCTCCCATTGTCTTGAGGGAGTAACTTTAGGTGAAGTAAAGAAATGGATTTAGAGTGAATGGGGATGTTTGCATGTATTATACATGAGTCATCAAAAATGTAAAAGGCCCTCAAAATACAAAGGTGGCCTTTTTTACAGCTCTGAGTTTGGATTGGGAAAGTGCATTTTAATGACTTCATTGATCTGCCCCCTGGCATTCAGAAAAAGTCCTAAAGCTATCCTGGGAATACCATCAAAGTTGTCCTTCATTTAAAATGGTTTGTCTTTTTTGCTCAATTTCTTTAAGAAGGGAGCCCCATGAAAACTTCCCTTCTTAGTGATTTTATTTTTCTTCTCTTTATTTTTCTGAAAGATTCTTCAAGGGTCTGAGCTTTGTAGGGTAAGAGCCATGCCAGGGGCCTCAGACATTGTAAATATACTGGGGTTTCACAGGCTGGACATGTCTTTAAATTCATGCTGCAGGCTCATCTGCTTATTAGTTCTAGTTAAGCAAAGTGTTCTATTTATTTATATCAATGTCTGTATCCCTCTGGACTGTAAGCTCGTTTTTATCTCTCTCTAGACTGTAAGTTTGTATTTTTTTGGTATTTTTAAGAATTTGCTATGTGCCAGGCACTCTACAAAGCACTGAAGTAGGTACACAATAAAGAGGTTGGACATGGTCCCTGTCCCACATGGAGCTCAGAGTTAACAATCCCCATTTTACAGATGAGGTAGTTGAAGCATAGAGAAGTTAAGTGACTTGCCCATGTTCTCACAGCAGACAAGTGTTGTAGCTGAGATTAGAAAAAAGGTCCTTCTAACTCCCAGGCCCGAGCCTTTATCCACTAGGCCAAGCTGCTTCTCACTGTGGGCAGGGAATGTGTCTAGCAACTCTTGTATGGGGCTCACCCAATCGTATGCAATGCTCTGCACACAATAAGCGCTCAATAAATGTGATTGATTTTGTTCTGTAACTGCAGAATTCGTGGGTCGTAGAATTTTATTTCAAATGTTTCTCTTGAGAATCCAATAGTCACAATACAGAGATAGTAAAAGTATTGCAGAGCAGCTGACATGGGCAGGGTCACATATGCCCAATGATGATTCTCACTTCTCTACCCCTACAACCCAGCCTGCACACTTCATTCCTCTAATGCCAACCTAATTACTGTACTCCACTCTCATCTCTCTCATTATCGATCCTTTGATCATGCCCTCCCCCTTCCCTAGAACTCCCTCCTTAACAACTGGCAGGCAAAAAAAAAAAAAGAAAGAAAAAATGTAAGAATGAAGATGTGCCTGAGCCTGACTGAGCCAGATCAGGTCAGCCCAGAAGAAGCAGTATGGGATGGGATAGCCGATTTTGATCATTAACTTCAGGCCTCCTGAAAAGAGAGGAGACATAGCTGAGCATTACTAATTTTGTAAAATGGAGAAGATTGTTTTTGCTGTGGAAGAAGTGTGGGAGATTCCAGGGGAAAAAAAATATAAAAACTTAGGATACCCTCTCAAAGCAAGAATATCTAGCTCACCAAGACTGGAAGCAGTTATTGTGAAGAGCAGACCTTTATAGAAGAATAAATATACATCTGGAAAGATCTGGATACAAAATGGCTTCTTGCATGACAGAAGGGTAGTAGAATCCTGCTCAGGCCAAATTTATGGGTCTAAACCTGTTCCAAATCAAATTTAGTACAAAGCTTGAGAAAGAGCATGGCCTAGTGGATAGATTCTGAAAGCAGAGGACCAGGGTTTTAATCCCACCTCCAACAACTGTCTGTTGTATGACCTTGGGTGAGTCACTTAACTTCTCTGTGCTTCAGTTCACTCAACTGTGAAATAGGGGTTGAATAGCTACTCTATCTTGTACTTAGACTGGAAGCCCCATGTGAGTCCTGATTATTTTGTATTTACCCCAGGGCTTAGCAGAGCGCTTGGCACATAATAAGAACTTAACAAAAAACACAAGGCTAAGCTCAGTGAGGCTGGGATAATAACTGCCCTGATGCCCGTCTCTATTCTGGCCAATCACTGGCAAACCACGTGGCCATTATGGGATAAGAAATGCCACTGAAAGCAGTCAAAATGGCCCATCAACCCAATTTTCTATCTCCACCCATAGCTGCTCAATGCTAAGAAGAACAGGGTGAAGGTTGTCCTCTTGGACATCCATCCTATTGGTTCAGAATGGACCATTTAACAGTCCTAACTTTCTCACTAGTAGCCTGTTATGGACCTCTCGCTCATAAATTCTCTGAGAAACAGGGTGGCTAGTGGATAGAGCACAGACCTGGGAGTCAGAAGGACTCGAGTTCTAATCCTGGTACCACTATTTGCTGTGTGACCTTGGGCAAATCACTTCACTTCTCTGTGCCTCAATTACCTCATCTGTAAAAAAAAAAAAAAAAAAGGGGGGGGGGATTAATACTGCAAGCCCCATGTGGGACATGGACTGTGTTCAATCTGATTAGCTTGTATCTACCCCATTGGTTAGTACAGTACCTGACACACAGTAGGCACTTAAATACCAAAAAAAAAATATATAATCCAAAACCTACTTGCCCCTACTGATATTGGCCTGCATCGATTCCTGTGGGAAGAATTCCATGTTTTCCACTTTCCATGAGAGGAAGTGTTCTGTCTTGAGCTGGCTGCTGGGATTTGTGGTCCCAGCAAGCCTACAAGGGCTTGCTTGTCTGTTGTTCTGTGTAGTGGTACTGCCGTCACTGTGAATTCAGGGAGACATGGTTTTCTCCAGTCATGCCCACCAACTGGACGATAGAATTAGAGGAGAGGCAGTGGGCCACACAGTCACAGCCTGAGCCCAATTCACCCACCTGGACAGCCCAGCCCTATCCCAGATTCTGGAAGCTAGTGTATGGGCCTGTCCTATTCCTGCCCTACAGACTGGGATAAAGGGTGATGATATTGCTGCCTTATAACATTACTTGGGACAACAGAACTCTGGGTTAAAAAGGGAATATCTGCTGATCCTTATGGAATTGTATTCAGTAGAGAATCTATAAGCAGCAACAGAGGGAACTATGCTTTTCACATATCCTCATCTTCACAGGTATTGCCACCTAATTACTTATTTCTTCTTCATTCCCTTATGAGGTGCTGCTTGAATGTGACAAAACTTATAAGTGGAGTACTCTAAGGGCAGAATAGTATTGGAACTGAATCAAGAATATTGAGAGAGATTGTCCTATTGCTTTAGTGCTAGCCCCTGGGAGTGGGTTAGGAAGCTTTGGAAATTACATTGACTTTTTGGGTAGTTAACTGATGAAGTAACTTATTCAGCAGCACCCTGAAGGCCTGAAAGAGTTCAAGACACTTCCAAAGGTGTCTGACTCAATATTTTGCTGAGGTTCATCTAAACGAGGGCCAGATAAACAGATGAAACTATAAATTTTGCATCAGCAAAACTGAAAATTCCTAGTTAAGATTATCTGGACACAATACCTCAGCCCATACCCATTTGTAAATGCCACTGATTTTAATGGGAATAAGATGTAAATCAGGGTTAAGGGATTAGGGTGTAAATGAATAATATATGGATACCTGTAAGAAATATATTCCTAAATGAATTTTATGAATGTGAATACAAGTACCTCCTCTTCAGGGATTGAAAAGGAGGAAGTCAGCATGACCTGGACATTACACTTAGTGAGTCAATCAGTCATTGGTATTTGAGTGCTGACCATGTGCAGAGCACTGTACCTTTAAGTTCTTGGGAGAGTACAACACAACGGAGTTGATGGATATTTTCCTTGCCCACAATAAGCTTATAGTATAAAGGGAGTGGGGATTCAATATCTTACGCTATTACTACTACTAACTGCTGCTGTTGCTGCTCTGGTTAATGGGAAGGTGTGGGCTGAGAATTCAGGAGACTCAGGTTCTAATCCCAACTCTGATGCTGACCAGCTGTGCCTTGGGCAAGTCATTTAATTTCTCGAGGCCTCCATTTCCACAACTGTAAAATGGAGATGAAATATCTGTTCTCCTTACCTCTAATATTGTGAAACTCATCTCAGAGACTGTTCCTTATCTGATTGGCACAAAGGAAGTGCTTAATTTTTTGAACTAAACCCCCAGACCACCATTCACATTTGTTTTAGCTTCTGCTTGAATATGGGTAAAAAGAAATGTGGCTAGGTGGAATATTCTTCCCCTAAATTATAAGCTCTGTGAGGGAAGGAATAGTGTTTTCTAACTTTGCACTCTCTAAAGCACTTAGTTCAGTGCTTTCTAACACAATAGTTGCTCAACAAATATTATTGATTCACTGATTGATTCCTGTGACCAAAACATCAATCACAGGCATGTTGAAGTTCTGCCAATAGGACAAAGCCAATTTGGGGGAAAAGTAAGAAGACAACAGCAACATTTTCCACTGTGACGGAAAGATGACTATTTTAGGGCCTGAGAATTTAAATTCATTTTTTTTCTGGCAACAATTACCTATTATAAACTGGTCACTGAAAACTCAGGCAAAGGTTATAATTGAATTAGCTTTGGAGGTAAAGACTTGGCCCAAATTTCTGTTTCTAGAAAATTCTAAAGGAGCTGACTGTAACAGAGTGGGGAGTTTGTGTGGAAAAAGTTACCTTGGCTTGGCTCCTGCTGAGTGGCTTGAGGTCAAGACAACAAGTTGGGGAGAGAAAAATAAGCTTTTGCAGTCATTATAATGCATGGCCTGTGCCTAACGTGAGCAGCTGGTTTCTTTTCTTGGTTTGTGTTACCATTTTAAAAAGTTAACAGATTGTGATGAAATGTAGATCTTCAATAAATCATCCCCAAGGAGCAGTAACCCAGATTTAGCCTGGGTTAACCTGGGTGAACCTGGTGTTTCAATGGAGTGTGGGGAAGAAAGAGGGAGAGTGAAAGAAGGGGCCAGGATAGGTGAGAAGAGGGTTCAGCTTTACACAGTAAATTTATTTTGCAATGATTATTATGGAACTACCATTCAGGGAAAGTTACCCATAATTAACTTCAACTTAAACATCTGTGGAAGGTCTGCCCCTTTCTCCTCCCAGAGTTTCACACTTTGCAGGGATGGGTAATAGTAGTAATATTGATGGTAAAAAAAATAATGATACTAAGTGTGGTATTTGTTAAAGATTTACTTTGTTCCAAGCATTGTGCTAAACAGTGAGCTAAGTGCTACAGTAGATATGGGAGTGCAGGTCAAATGAGAAGCCAGGGCTAGAAGAATATAGACTTGACGGTGCAATCTGTTATTAATAATGTCGGTATTTCTTAAGCGCTTACTATGTGCAGAGCACTGTTAGGAATGGGTGTCACAGCCCCATCTAAATTCCAGGATAGACATCAGTATGCTTCCCCAAAATTGGTACAAATTTGAATGAAGCTAATGGGCAGATATATTAGACCTGGAATATTTCTTCATAAGTAAAGAGAGCAGTATCTATTAAGGAAGATTTATTCTTCGTCTTCTGTCTTACTTACCTCAGACACAATAATATGCTCTTATTCAGCTGCTCTCCACTTACTGTAAGGACAGGTAAGAGGCTGATGTGTCCAAAAGTGATTAAGTAGAAGAATAAAAGACAATTTTGACAATTTTATTGAGGAAGGGAAGAGGGAAATAGAAGTTTGACTAGAACTATTCAAGTGTTTGCCCTGAAGCTTTGAAGAATTGATTGTGACTTCTCTTTTAGTAAGGGCGAGACCATATAAAATAAGAAATGACAATAATAGTCCCTTTGTTTCCTCTGGAATATGTCAGTAAATCATTTATTGAGCGCTTACTGTGTGCAGGGCACTGTACTAAGCACTTGGGAGAGTACAGCCATTTCATTACTATTGCCTTAGTTTTTTTTTATCGGGTCATTTAAGAATTGGGTGATACAAACTGTTCCTGATGATTTTTTAATCATATAATAATTCTCTGGATTAATATAAAACCTTTCTCCGTCAGAGAAGTCAAAAGCTTTTTATATAGCACAAACATAATTAGCCAGTGTTTTGAAGGAAGAGTAAGGTCAGACATAAGAGGTTGTGTGGGGTATACATGTCATAAACTAGAACAACGGCTGATTTATGTGTGTTTACCACAAATTTGCTTGACAACTGTGCCATTTTGATTTCAGACACCCTCTAAAACTGGGAGAATCAAGCAAACTCAACAAGTTCACTTCTCCCCTGTTTTGAAGGGGGAGAAAGCCTGTCTTTGCCCGTAATGTGTTCTCCTATTTTATGACTAGTGCTGGGGAAGAATAGCAACACTCCTCTTTCCCCAGCCAACTGTCCATGCCCCTCCACTGGACAGTGGAGACACCAGGAATGTAACAAAGGAGAAGCAGACAGGCCTAGGGGAAAGAGGGCAGGCCTGGAAGTCAGAGGACCTGGGTTCTAATCCCAACTCTGCTGTGTGGCCTTGGCCAAGTCACTTAACTTCTCTGTGCCTCCGTTAACTCATCTGGAAATTGGAGAGGAAGACTGTGAACCCCATTTGGGACCTGGACTCTGTCCAACCCAATTAGCTCAAATCTATGCCAGCGCTTAGTACAGTGCCTGGCACATAGTATGTGCTTAACAAATACTATTTTTAAAAAAAGCAGCAAAATAAAGTGACCAGCTCTTCTGGGGCCATGCCACGTTATGGGGTGAGCAGACCCAGTGTCACAGACAACTGGGTAATCTGACCACCACTTGCCCATGTATATTAGTTTACTTCTTCTGGAGGATCAGATCCAACTTCCATTTTCTGTTGCTGTTTCCATGGTTGATTGACCAGAAGTGGACCTTTTACAACTGGGGAAATGTGCACATTCTTAGTTTCCTCCCCTTTGCGATCAGGTCAGTTGTTCACTTCCCAGATATGTAGACATAATTGGTGGATAACTATTTCAAAGAACTTGGAAAAGACAAAGCTCCTTGAGGATAGGGATCATGTCCATTGTCTTCCCCCAAGCATCTAGCACAGTGCTCAGCACAGGGTAAGCCCTTAATAGTATTGATTGGTAGGACTTGAACCACTGTCTTGAAAGACGGTGTTAAATAGAGCAGGTCTAATAGAATTTCTACCAGTGAGAAGTCATAGAGAAGTTGGACCTTATTTATGCTGGGAACACTGTTTGGATTACCATTTTTTTAAATGGTGTTTGTTAAGCACTTACTATGTACTAAGGACTGGGGTTTGTGACAAGATAATCAGGTTGGACACAGTCTGTGTCCCACATGGGGATCACAGCTTTAATTGCCATTTTACAGAAGAGGCAACTGAGGGATAAAGTTAAGTGACATGCCCAAAGTCACACAGCAGAGAAGTTGTGGAGCCGTGCTTTTTCCACTAGGCCACACTACTTCTCTTTACTTCTAAAACCAACTCCTGAAACTTCCTTTTTGAGTCCTTTTCATCTTTAGTTAGTCCTTGTTTTATGCTATCAAATCATCTCTGACCCATAGTGACTCCATGGGCACTTCTCTCCCAGAACACCCCACCTCCATCTACAATTATTCTGGTAGTGTATCCATAGAGTTTTCTTGGTAAAAATGTGGAAGTGGTATGCCATTGCCTTCTTCCACTCAGTAAACCTGAGCCTCTGCCTTTGACTCTCTCCCATGCTGCTGCTGCTAGCACAGGTGAGTTTTGACCTGTAGCAGATTGCCTTCCATTCAGCCACTGCCCAAACTAACATTTGAATGGGTATGCCTCTGCTTGACTCTCCCTCCATAGCCAAGATTGTTAAAGTAGTAGAAACTCTCAGGTGCGATCCTGAGAGGGTTTAGTAAGTCCTGGCATCCCAAATATCAGCTGCTAATTGTGAACATCACCCTCCATCAACAGATGAGCTTTTGAGACTCAACTGATTAATCAGTGGTATTTACTTTGTCTCCTCCTTTAAAAGTTAAAATCCTCCTGAGCAGGGAATGAATCTCGTGTTTCTGTAGCGTTTTCCCAAGTGCTTAGTGTGGTGTATTGCCCTTAGGAAGCAATCAACAAATACCTCTTACTATTACTTCTATTAACTATTTCTATTTAGTGGGAGCCTGCTGTATGTGCAACACACTGTTCTAAGGACTTGCAAGGTACAGTAAAATCAGAAGACATGGTTTAGCCATCAAAGACTTTACAATCTAATAAGGAAGACTGACTCAAAGTAGGTTCATAGTTTCTATCAAGCAGTTGTATTTATTGAGCACTTACTCTCCATGAAGCACTTGGGAAAGTACAACACAACAGAGTTAATAGACATGATACCATCCCACAAGGAGCATACATTCTACATGTTTGGAGCAGGAGAAGAATCAATGCCACAAATGTTAGAAACTGGAGTATGGCAGGCTAAATTGAAAAGTAAGTGTAAATTAATGTATTGCGATATGCACGTAAGGGCTAAGGGTGATTGTTGCATTGATACAACTGGGGAAAGAGAGAATTAATTGGGAATGTTTCCTTGAGTGGGTGGGCTTTCAGGAAGGCTCTAAAGATGGTAGCAACGATAACAGCATTGCCTAAAGGAAAGAACAAGACACTTGATGACTGGGACCTGGATCCTAATCCACATTCTTCCACTTGCCTGTTCTGACCTTGGGCAAGTCATAATTTATCCTCATGTGTAAATTGGGGGGATTAAATATCTGTTCTCTTTTCCCCTGGTAGACTATAAACCCCATGTGGGACCGGGACTGTCTTTGTATTGTATCTACCCCAGAGCTTAGCACGGTGCTTGGCATATAGTTAGTGCTAAATGAGTGCCACAGTTATTATTATGGGGAGAGCTATGGTCGCAAATTTATTTCATTGTTCAGATGTCATAGTTGAAAGAGGTATGGATCATTAATCCACTGAAGGTGCCAGGTTCTGGGATAACCAGCATCTGCTTTGGTCCAAACCCATACTAACACTACAACCCATGAATAGAAAAGTAGTGATACAATCACCATTATGGCTTAACATCAAGTTCCTAGACATGAAACCTTCTGCAAATTAATTAACACAATAACCTTCTTGTAGCTGGGGTTCCTTGCTATAAGTACAGTCCTAGTCAGTCAGTGGTATTTATTGAGTGCTTAATATGTGCAGAACACTGTACTAAGCACTTGGGAGAGTTCATTCATTGTCGTATTTATTAAGCACTTACTGTGTGCAGAGCACTGTACTAAGTGCTTGGGAAAGTACAATGCAACAATAAACAACGACTTTCCCTGCCCACAATGAGCTCACAGTCTAGAGGGGAGGAGACAGACATCAATACAGATAAATAAATAACAGATAATACATAAGCGCTGTGGGGCTGGGAGGAGGGGGAAGAGCAAAGGGAGCAAGTCAGGATGATGCAGAAGGGAGTGGGAGATGAGGAAAAGTGGGGTTAGTCTGAGAAGGCCTCTTGGAGAAGATGTGCTTTCAATAGACCTTTGAAACGGGGGTGAGTAATTGTCAGATTTGAGAAGGGAGTGTGACTCAGGCCAGAGGAAGGATGTGGGCCAGGGGTTGTGGGTGAAACAGGCAAAATCAAGGCACATTGAGAAGGTTAGCACTAAAGGAGCAAAGTATGCAGGTTGAGTTGTAGAAGGAGAGAAGCGAGGTGAGATGGGGGCAAGGTGATGGAGTGCTTTAAAGCCAATTATGAGGAGTTGACGGACATGTTCTCTGTCCACAACAAGCTTATAGTCTAGAGGGGTAGTTGGATATTAATATAAATATATAATATAAAATTTAAAGATGTTCAGAAGTACTGTGGGGTTGAGGGTGGGGCTAGTATCAAATAGCAAGGAACATCTTCACCAAAATATTGGCCACCAGGCAAACAAGAGAAGAGATTAATTTAATGAATTAATTTAATGAAAATGGCTGACATTTAATGAAAACAACTTAGACTACAAAACATTCCTACAGAGGACTGTTATTTCTGGGGTTTTTTTGCTGTGGCTCAACATTCAAAGGGACACAGAGTGTAGTAAGCAGGAACCAGAGGCTTTGTGAGTTGGGCGGCCTCAGGACCAAGAAAAATGAAACAGAGGGTAAAGTTGAGTTCCTTACCTCTGTCTGAGAACAAATCTTACACGGGGAAAATTGCATTTGATGAAGCTCTTGAGTGATGTTCAAGAGTCACTTCAAGTGGAACACCCAGTCCGAAGGTCACCAAGGCAGAGGATAACTGTAGTAAATCAGATTGCAGATTGCAATTATCAAGACCCCTGCTCTTTCCCATTTTCAACACTATCAGCATATTGAAACATTTTCCCATTAAGCCCAGCCATCATTGTGCATATACTCTGGATTTTCAGGCTTTTTCTGTGAAAAGCCAGAGGTTGCATTCCCCTACCCCATTTCCCATGCAGCTGGTGATGGGCAGCAGAAACGAAAACCCATATTTTGTATGCAGCAGATAGGACACCTTTTATTGCATCCCATTTTGTAAATGATTCTCACAGCCCTATATTCTTACTTGGTGCCTCAACTGCTAAAATACCCAGTTGATAATCTGTTTGTGTATCTGAATGAGCTTATTTAGCAGTAAGGAAGAGATGTCATCTTAGATTGGAAACACTTTAAAAGGCCTAAAATGTGTTAAAGTAAGTGAAAATACAGACAGGAGGGTAACGTCTGTGAACTCTCACATTTTGTATAGCAGATTTTAAAGGTAGGAAGGTAATTTTTTTAAGAATATTACTGTTTTGACAAATAGTTCAATATTGAAAGGGGGTGGGAATGATGGTTTGGCAATGGGCAGCTTCCATTCTGCATTTGATGACGTTTCATTTTGTTCAAGAACATAGTTCCACACACACCATATTAAGATTGAGGCTCCCATTGGAAACAAGGATGAGTCTCTGCCCTAAGGCTTCAGTACCTGGTCTTGGGAGAGTACCAAATAACAGAGTTAGTAGATATATGTTCCCTGCCCACATAGAGCTCACAGTACCGAGTGGGAGACTAGAAATTAAAAAATTTACAGGTGTATATATAAGTGCTGTGAGGCTTATGGTGAAGTGAATAAAGGGTACAAATCCAAGTGCAAGGGTGATGCAGAAGGGAGAGGGAGTAGGGGAAATGAGTCAGAAAAGGCCTCTTGGAAGAGATGTGATTTAAATATGTCTTTGAAGGTGGGAGAGTGATTGTCAAATGTGAAGGGGGAGGAAATTCCAGGCCAGAGGCAGGACATGGGCAAGGGGATAGCAGAGAGATCGAGGAGGTGTTAGTGTTTCAGTGGTAATAGGTTGGTACTTCCCAATGCCTTCATACAGAGTATTGTACTTGGTGTACACTCAGTAGATCAATCAGTTGCAATTTTTGAGGAAACACTGTTTGCAGAGCACTGGACTAAGTGTTTAGGGGATTACAATATAACAGAGCTGGTAGACACATTCCCTGCCCACAGTGAGTTTATACTGCTTCTACTCTTGAATTTCTTATTCTGAACTCTTCCTGGAGCCCCTGGGGTCCCTTGCCTTATCTATCCTCCGGAATACTTCACTTCTCTTTCCTGACCTCCTGAAGCTGACTGGACCTTGACTCTATCGAGCTTCTGAGGGGAAAGTACTATCATCTCAGTTGCTAGAGGTTCTTTCAATACCTGTGGATTTCTGCGAAGTCTTCAGTTCCTTTCATGACCAAGTTATTTAGTGGTCACCCAGGTTCAGGCAATAGAGTGAGTCAGCAATGGAGAGGAAGCAGTTGTTCTCTGTGGTTCTTTCTTTATCAAGTGGGTTGACAGGGAGAAAAAGTATTTATGCTCCGGGAACACACTTCCTTCACTTCAGAGGATGGTGAACTGGCAAAATGCTTACGAACTGCATCAAAAAATAGTAATGTTGAGTATTAATATCAGTATTATTAACAGTAGTATTATAGGAATAAATTATCAACATCACTGTCATCTGCCTACTCTGCTCCGAGCACTTTACTAGACATTTAAAAGTGGTTCCTGCTCTCCAGGAACTTGCAATTGAATTGGAGAGGCAGGAAGACAGAGATTGCAAGCATAGGAATAAGGAACATCCATTCCTTCCTTCATTCAGTCATATTTATTGAGTGTTTACTGGATGCAGAGAACTATAATAAGCGCTTGCGAGAGTACAATGAAACATTAAACACAGTCTCTGTCCACAATGAGCTTACAGTCTGAGGGACAACATCCAATTTTAGGATGGTAATTTGGTTAAATTGGGATCTATTAAGTATTTATCAATTCTACTATGTGTCTACCAACTCAATTTTATTGTACTCTCCAAAGTGCTTACTCAGTACAGTGTTCTGCACATAGTAAATGCTCAGTACATATCATTGATATCAATAGATCTGAAGTCTGAGGCTTTAACCATTGAAGTAGGGAGAGCATCGACAGTGATGTTGCCGTAAGAAAGGTGATTAGGTTTGGCAAGCAGACAGATTCAGTGGTCCTGCCAGAGAATTTCCTCATCATCGACAGCTTTTTTTAGTTAAGTTTGAGCAAAAGATGAATTCTCATATCTTTTTCAGTTCTGGGTATGGCTTTGGAGAATTGTTGTTTTCCTCTTCATCTTTTCCCTTGTTCTCTGTTGTTTACTATGTCCTCCCTTCACATGAATTTGTTCACTGCAACTTTTTCACACTCCTCTGCAATTCTTTGAGCCAAGGAAATGAAACCAACACTAAATATTGTGAGAAATGCTGTTTTTCATAGGATTTCTGCTGGAATCCCCAAGGCTTGAAATCTCTTGAGAGCGAGTGAGAGACACAAACTATTCCGGACCTATTTTAGAAAAACTTTGGAGAGGAATCCAAACTTTTGAGATCTGCTCACATAAGCTTTTCTATAGAGTCCCTCTGAGCTTCATCCCTGAGATGGCTTTGGCTTACCCAAAGAGTTCCTAGACACGGATAGAAATTTCTAAAAATGGGATTTAGCCAGGCTGGCAAAGAAAAGGAGCAGACTCCTCATTTTTGGCTTCAAAGCTCTCCATCACCTTGCCCCCTCTTACCTCACCTCCCTTCTCTCCTTCTACAGCCCAGTCCACACATTCCACTCCTCTGCTGCTAACCTTCTCATTGTTCCTCGTTCTCACCTATCCCGCCATCGACCCCTGGCCCACATCCTACCTCTGGCCTGGAATGCCCTCTTTCCTCACATCTGCCAAACTAGCACATTTCCCCCCTTCAAAGCCCTACTGAAAGCTCACCTCCTCCAGGAGTCCCTCCCAGACTGAGCCTCCATTTTCCTCTGCTCCTCCTCCCCTCCCTGCCCCCAACACATATATACAATTCTATTTATTTTATTAATTATATGTACCTATAATCTATTCATATTCATGCTATTGATGCCTGTCTACTTGTTTTGTTTTGTTTTATTGTCTGTTTCCCTCCTTCTAGACTGTGAGCCCATTGTTGGGTAGGGGTTGTCTCTATTTGTTGCCCAATTTTACTTTCCAAGCACTTAGTACAGCTTTCTGCACGCAATAAGTGCTCAATAAATATGATTGAATGAATGAATGAAAGGAGGAATCTGGGCGGCTTAGTCCCTGCTCCATCAAGCAACAAAGAACACTTTCTTGATCGTGACCTCTAGAAATCATAGGCAGGAATGAAAGGAAACCAGCTTTCAAAATTGAGTGTCATTTTGGGATTTTCGTGTGTGTGTGTGTGTCTATATTTTGTTCAATCGGGAATGGAAACCTGGAATGAGTTACAAAATTTTGATTTGTTCAGTCTCTTTTCTCTTCTCCAGTGAAAATGGCCAATTTAAAAGTTAAAGGATGTTTATTTTATTGCTCAGGGCTGCCTACCAGATAACGTCTGGGTTTGAGTTGCAGGTGTCATTTAAGAAATATCATTAGGACATGCCTTACACAAGTAGTCTACATGTGCCTCATTCCTTTGAATGAAAATGATTTCCACAGGCAAAGGATATCAAGGAAATGACTTGATCTTTTTTTCTCCCCCTCCATGGACAGAACCTGAATCATTCAACTATGAAGTCTGATGCCATCTCGTAGTGTATTGATACGGGTGTGATTTGATGAGATGGTCAGAACTGCTAATCCTACTGCAATCCCTCTTCTCCTCAAGTTGCACTAAAGTTGTTTCTTTCAGGGCCATCTTTTTCAGTGAGCATTGATCTTATAACGAGACAGTTCCCACAGTGCTTGTGCAAACACTATACTTCCTTTCTAGGCTAGGTAGTAGTAGCAGAATTGATTTAGCTCCTATTGGGTGTATACTAAGCATTTGGGACACGCTCCCTGCCTGGCTTCTAGAAAATTTACAAATACTAGAAGTTGTGAAGCAACGTCTATCACCGATAAGAATGATCTACAGCTTGTGGCTTTGTAATCTCAGGTTAGGCAAATGCCCTGATGGTTTCTCAACCTTCTCCCTTTTGTATCTAGTTGCTCCTTCCAGAAATAATCTGCTTAAGAGCCTAAGTGTCCAATCGACAGGTAAGGGTGGTCTTTCCACTTCAAGAATCAATCAGTGATATGTATTTAGCACCTACTGTATGCAGAGTACTGTACTAAGTGCAAGGAATGTTGCAATATAACCGAGTTGGTAGACATAGACTGTACCCACAATGAGCTTACAAGAAATTTCTCTTGTCAAATCTGTTTTCCCTGAAAACCATAACATGTCATTGGCTGAGGGAGGTGGATGCAGACACAAGGTGAGGGTTTGATGGTAAAGTCATTTGTATGTCAACCTGCTCAAGGTGTGCTCCTGTCCCAGGAGTGCCCATTGATCAATATCATTTCATATGGGAGTAAGGTGGACAGGAAAAGCCAGCAAACAATAGTATTTTAAGAATAGTTAACTTTCTATATATTTATAGCTATATGTTTCTGTATTTTGAAGTACAGATTTTCTATCCCCATTTCTGTGCAACTTGAACACTGTCAGGTACCTTGTGAACATCCAAATATCATGAAATGAAGCAGTGATATTTGAGCTCTTACTGTGTGCTGAACACTGTACTAAGAACTTGGGAAGATCCAGGACAACAGAATTGTCAGAAGTGATCCCTGCCCGCAGGAAGTATACAGTCTACAGAAAGAGTTTTAAGTCTACAGTCACCTGATTGGATTAACAAATTCATGGCAAAGATCAACTAACTCCATGAGAATAGACCAATAGAATCTTTGAGTAATTTTGAAATGGGTTGCACTTATCCTACAGACACGCTCAAATCCAAGGGTGAATACTGTGGTACTTTGAGAAAAGATATCCCAAGCAGAAGTCCCAAGACTTTTCCAAAGAGACATTTATCATTATTATTATTATTATTATTATTGTATTTAAATGCTTACTATGTGTCAAGCACTGTTTTAGGAGCTGGGGTAGATTCAAGTTCATCAGGTTAGACCAATCCCTGTCCTAGTTGGAGATAAAAATCTAAGTAGCAGGGAGAAGTATTAAAGTTGAGGAAAGTGAGGCACATTGAAGTTAAGAGAATTGCCCAAGATCCCACAGTAGGCAGAGCCAGGATTAGGATCCAGGTCCTCTGACTCCTAGGCCCTTGCTCTTACCTCTAGGCCACACTGCTTCTCATTCATCTGAGCCCATTCAGGCAAAATCATTTAAATCATTTAAGGAATATTCCCCCAATCCTTCTCCTTTCCAGTTTACAGTGTGCTGATTGCATTTTGTTTAGAAAAGTAAAATATATTTCTCTATCTTTTATCATGTTCTATAATTTTTTAAAAATGTATACCTTGCCCTTCACCTCTGTGCTACCTTGACTCCCCTCTACCTCCTGAGGAAATTTATTCCCCTCCTTTGTTGAATTTAGAATAGTTTAGATTAGAACTAATGCTCCTCTCTCTTTATAATGCCTTAAACCATGTTGACACCCCGGAAAAGTAAACCATTCCTCCAAATTCACAATAACCGCCAACTCTTCTCCAAGGCCACACTGATGATGATAAACTAAGGAAGTGAAATGGCTTCTGAGGGTTAAGGATCATGATCACAAACCTGATATTTGGGTCTAGAGCCATATCAGGTATTTCTCATTTCACATCCCTTTCAGCATGTCACACTCATGCAGAGGAGACAACCTGAATTGTGAGCAGCCTGAAATGAAATGCGAAGTCTTGAGCTTTTCCTCTAAAGTCTCATCAGTCTCAATATCTCCTTAACAATTTAAATGTATCTTACATCAATGGGCAACTGTTGATCTTTGAGGGAGAGTGGTTGGTGTGGTTACCAAATACATGTGCTTAGTCTCCAGTTGGGGTAGATTTTGGTACTGATTACTTCCTATGTAGCAGGCTCAGTGTTAAACACTGGGGTGGATTTAATGTGATCAGATCGTACGCATTTTAATAGGTCTCACAATCTCACAATTTATGAGGAAGTATAGAGAAGCAGTGTGGCCTAGTTGAAAGAGTCACCATCCACTTCAGAGAGTCAGAAGTACCTGGGTTCTAATCCTGGCTTCCCCACTTGTCTGCTTTGGGACCTTGAGCAAGTCACTTTTTTTTTTTCTGTGCTTCAATTCCCTCATCTGTAAAATGGGGATGAAGACTGCGAGCCCCATGTGGGATGGGGACTGTGTCCAATCTGATTACATTGTATCTACCATAGCACATAGTACAGTGCCGGCATAGTAAGTTCTTTAACAAATATCATAAAAATGTATAGCAGGTGTCCTAACCCCATTTTATAGGTGAGAAATCAGGCACACAGAGGCTGAGTAATAGAAACCCCACACAGCTGGTCAGGGGCAGAGCTGAGTCCCCAAATGTGGACAGTTCTTCCTACATGACACCTTCTGGATCTCCCCATTCCTCTCCACCCAGATAGCTGGCATCTCTAGTCGAAGCTGTCATCATACTAAGGTCCCTTTATCTCCAGCTTTTCTCCCCTCCAATCTATATTTTTTACTGCAGCACAGGTCGTCTTCTTGAAACTTCGCTAAGCATACATCTCTCCAACTCCTCAAAACCCTCCCACTGTCTTTCCTTGTCCCACCACATCAAGTGAAAACTCTTCACAGTGGGCTTCACCACCAACTCACCCCACCTGGCATATCTGTTCTCTCCATCTAGTACTCACTCTCTTTGTTCCCTCTGAGCCAACCTTACAATTGCACCTGACTCTTCACTTTCTAGTCTCCATCCTTTTGCTCATGTTAATTCCCCCTAGCTAGGAATTCCCTTTCTCCCCAAATCTGACAGACCACAGCTTTCCCCATATTCATAGCTCTCTTAAAATTCCAGCTCCATCATCCTCTCCCCCAGTTAATATCCAACCTCCCCAAGTTGTCTAAAGCCATCAGCTATCTCCAGCTCTTCAACACTAATTTCATTCAATTGTATTTATTGAGCACTTATTGTGTGCAAAGCACTGTACTACGTGCTTATTATACCCATCTTCAGCACTGTCATATCTGTTTACTGCACACAGGTGAATGCATCACCTGTCTGTATTGTACTTTTCCAAGTGCTTAGTACAGTGCACTGCACCCAGTGAGAGCTTGTCACCTGTTGCCCAGGGACAGATTCATTCAGGAATCGGTGCAGCGAGAGAGAGACTGGGGCCGGAAAGACTGAGTTTTATATAAAATTTATTCTGTGAGGCAAATTGAATTATTTGATGTTTTGGGATGCGGCGAATTGAACTTCCCTTTCGGGAGGCCCCTTTTGGGAGGAATATGATTATGTAATGATTTTAGAGCTTTCCTACTGGGAGGAATATACTTATACTTGTGTGTGGCAAAACACCTAGGTCCTGCCCACGAATGCTTCCCACCTGGAAGGAATTCACTTATGCCTTGTTCACATATGGGGAAGCAGCTATGAATGCTTCCCACCCGGGAGGAATCCGTTTATGCATTCCACACCTGTGGTGAAGCGCCCTAACTTCCAGCCCTACAGCGTTCAGTGGGACAGTCACCCATCCTAAACCTCCTCACTTGGTGCAGGCAGAGCTGACATCCCACACTCTGGGCAGAAGTGACGGGAAGCCGGCTGCTGCAAGTCTCGATCCGCTACCCAGAATGTCAGAGGCCTCAGGTATTCATTACCTGGGCTCTTAAGTCACTCCAGCTTCCAGCCTTGGTTTATCCAATCTCCACCCTCACCCCACCTCCATACTTTATGTAATCAGCACGAAGGCAAGGGACACCTTTTTAATCCCGTTTTAGGCTGTCAATCTAGCGGTTTTGGTTGCAGGGGTGGTATCCTGCCCGCACTTCCGAGTTCCGCCTTGCTGGCTGGGTCAGTCACAAGATAGCATTTGACCTAGAGATGGTGAGTATCCTGGTTCACCTTGGGATAGAGCTCAACAAATACTATGGATACTACTATTATCACCACCACCAGGCTTAGGGTGCTCTTGAGTCACTTTTCCAAGGGCTGTTTGGACAGGAGTAGGAGCTTGGCATGGTTGGATTGGGAGAGAAATGTTAAGGCCTCAAAAGCTGAGGAATTGAGATATTTGGGGGAACAGTCCCAAGTGGGCATTCTAAGTAGTCCATTGCCTAAAGCATTCTCTTTTAACCTAAGTTATACCAGAGCTGCTACATTTGTAGTTATTAGGAAATCCTGACAAAGGAGGCTGAATGAAGCCAGGTACATAAAAGAGATGTCTGCCTTTTGAAAGCCACATTGATTGATTGATTGGTATTTCCTAGCCATTTTTCTCCCTTTCTTTGTGTCAGCCCATTATACATAAATAGAAGTAGCAGGGTCCAGAAAACTAGGTCTAGACAGGGGATCCTGAAAGCCACACTCTACCAAGTTAGTATAATCACTCACCCTATCCCACCTGGATTACTGCATCAGCATCCTTTCTGACCTCCCAATCTCCTGTCTCTCCCCACTTCACTCTGTATTTTACTCTGTTGCCTGGATTATCATTCTGGGCATGTCATCCCCCTCTCCTCAAAAATCTCCAGTGGCTGCCTATCAACCTCCATATCAAGCAAAAATTCCTCACTTTGGACTTCAAAGCTCTCCATCACCTTGCCCTCTCCTACCTCACCTCCCTTGTCTCCTTCTACATCCCAGCCCACACACTTAGCTCCTCCGGTGCCACTAACCTCCTCACTGTGCCTCGTTCCCACCTGCCCTACCATCGACCCCTGGCCCACGTCCTACCTCTGGACTGAAATGCCTTCCCTCCTCAGATCTGTCAATCACACTTCCCCCCTTCAAAGCCCTACTAAAGGCTCACCTCCTCCAAGAGGCCTTCCCAAATTAAACCCTTTTCCTCAGCTCTCCCTCCCTCCCCATTGCCCCGACTCATTCCTTTTAGCTCTATCCCACCCCACCCCACAACACTTGTGTATATATGTACATATCTGCAATTTTATTTATATTAATGCCTGTTTTTTTGATGTGTATATAACTCTATTTATATTGATGCTATTCATGCCTGTTTACTTGTTTTGATGTCTGTCTCCCCGCTTCTAGACTGTGAGCCCGTTGTTGGCAGGGATTGTCTCTCTTTGTTGCTCAATTGTACTTTCCAAGCGCTTAGTACAGTGCTCTGTGCACAGTTAGTGCTCAATAAATACTATTGAATGAATGAATGAGTACCCCCCATCATAAAGTCTGACTTTTAGTCTTTCCTGTAAAATGAGGATGGGATTTTTTTGTCATTCTTTTCTATTGTTTTTAAATTATATTTGTTAAGCACTTTCTATGTGTCAAGCACTGTTCTAAGCACTAGGGTAATTAGATAGAGTCCCTGTCGCACAAGGGGCTCCCAGTTTAAGCATTGAATCCCCATTTTACAGTTAAGGAAACTGAGGCACAGAGTAAAGTGACTTGCTCGAGGATACACAGCAGGCAAGTGACAGAAAGTCGGAATTAGAACCCAGGTCCTCTGACCCCTAAGCCTGTGGTTTTTGTAATAGAATTCATGAGGGGTAGGGATTGTATTTGCCCAGGGGCTTAGCACAAAATTAGCACCTAATACCAAAAGTCACTGTTTGACTAGGGACAAGTCATCTTTGTTTGCTCAGCTGTAAAATGGGGATATAATATTGGTTTCTCCCTATGTCAGGGGGATGTTGAGAACATAAAATGAGATAATTGATGTGACCAGGCTTTGAAAAAAATAAAGGTCCTATAAGTACTGGGGCATTATTGCTCTCAATACATCCTGTAAATCTAAGGCATGGTTTGTTCTGAGGCTAGAATTAGATCTAAGGGTTCATTTCAAACACACACACAAAACAGTAGCACAAGAAAAAAAGAAGATGGCTGTCAGGGGAATCCCCCAAAATGAAGCTGTCATCCAACTCATTATCCTTTATTTACAATAGAGCTGCCACGGTTCTAGAGATTGAAACCCTGAGCTAGGAGAAATGTGGACTTGAAGGGTCTGTAGAAGTGCAGTGACCATAAAAGGAGTTGATAATACCCGGAGTTCTCTCACAGGGAATGTGCTCTCATGTGCCCAGGGTTTGGAGATTTATTGATAATAAATGGAATGTGCCCTAAACAGGAGTGTTACTAAAAAGGTTTGGCTCTATTAGGGACTGGGTTTCACAAGAAGCATTGCTCAGTAGGTGCTTCATGTTCACAAAGCCAAATCTCAAGGCAGTTTACTAGTACCTTTTCAGCTCTTGCTGAGTGCATAAAATATTCTCCTGGGGTGGCCATTTCCACATGACAATGATCCCAAGAAGTGCTGGTAACAGCAGTTAAAGCAACCGGATGAGAGTATTTTTAAATGATCTCTCTTCTTTGTGTGTGCTAAATAACTGGGTCTCTTCCAACTCCTCAGTCATCTGTTTTCTTCCTCCTGATCTACTACAGAGACCGTGTCTGACCTGATTATCTTGTATCTACCTCATTGCTTAGTACAGTGCTTAGCACATAGTAAGCAATTAACAAATATTACTATTAATGTTAGGAACCCAAGTTAGAAAGATAGGCAAAGATGCTGGCAGATGCAACTCTCTTGGTAAAACACAAAACATGTGAAATTTGAACTACACATCAAATGTGGAAATATTTATTCTGAAATGTACATGATTCAAGAAATACGTTACTTTTTAATCTATTATATGGACATGGAATTTAGGGTTATTTCACTGTGTCCCTTTGGACAAATCTGTATTTAACATGGAAAAATATCTTATGCCAACACCCTTGCTATAGAGTCATATTTAAGGAAGCCTGGTTGTTGATGACTGCTTTTGGCATTTCAAGTGCTTATTGTCTGCTTCTCAAAAGGACAATGTGTTCTTACTGAAGACAGTAAATGGTTTGTAGGTGCAGAGTGGGTAGAAGCCTCCTCTAGCTGGAAACAGTATAAGATTTAGCAACAAACAATTTTCTCCATGCCTCCAAAGCCTGTGTGCTGATGCTTTTAAAAATGCCTTCATTATCGAAAGCTCACTCTAATACCGGCAAGCAACTATGGAATCAATTGTCCAGATGCATTGGCTTTTGATATGCTATGGACTTCTAATTTTCTCCATTTTTTTTGGAGTGTGTGCTTGAAAGTTCTAGAAGGATTCCTGAACAGAAGATGGAGGAGATTGTTCACCAGGATGTAGTACAAGCCAGGAATTGACATAGTTAAAGTTGACAGTAATTTATTAAGTCAATTTATTATTTATTAAAAGGTGGGGCAACTGCCACAGTAGCTAATCCAGTCATAATGATATCAATAAGAATGATAATGATAATTGGGGGTTAAGTGCTTACTATGTGTCAAGCACTGTTTTAAGTGCTGGGGTAGATATGAGATAATCAGAAAGGACATAGTCCTTGTCCCATATGGGACTTACACTCCTAAGTACAAGAGAGAAGAGGTAGCTAACAGTCTAAGTAAAAGATAGAAGAGATATGGAATCTCTATTTTATAGAGGAGGAAAATGAGGCTCAGGGAAGTTGAATGACTTGCCTAAGGTCACACAACAATCATCACAAAGTAGAACTTAACAAAGCTACTTTCTTTTTTTTTTTTTTGTGGTGTCTGCCTGTATCTTGCCTCATTTATTCTCTGATACCTTCTGCTGTCTGGCTTAGCAAATGGAGTCCTGGGGCCAAATCTCTTCAGAGCTTTCTTCACATCCTCTCTTTTTCCTCCAGTCTGTTCACAGTTCTCCAAGGGTGTCTACGCCATTTTTGGATTTTATGAGAGGAAGACCGTCAACATGCTCACCTCCTTTTGTGGAGCTCTCCACGTGTGCTTCATCACCCCCAGTTTCCCAGTCGACACTTCCAACCAGTTTGTTCTCCAGCTGCGCCCTGAGCTGCAGGATGCCCTCATCAGCATCATTGACCATTACAAATGGCAAAAGTTTGTGTATATTTATGACGCCGACAGGGGTAAGTGATGGGGTGAGTTGGGGTGGGCGGTAAGAGGGGAGAGGGAAGGCAAACAAGGGACTCTCTCATTTCTCAGGGCAGACCCTAGGGGTTGAAAAACCCTCCCTATCCTGTGAAATATTTGGATCATCAGTAAGAGAAGATCACTGACCACCTCATTTTTCAGGAAAAAAAAAAAAACATCTCACAGACTGGTCTCTCTGTTATAGGGTCAGAGCTGCACAACTTTTGTTCTACAAGTAAATCAGGCCAAAGAACAAATGCTTGTTTTTCTTGAATTATCTGCATGAATGAGGCTAACATGGGTTTGGATTTTTTTTTTAATCCTGATTTACTTCAAAGAGGAGGAGAAAAAACAGTTTAACACTGCATGTAACTAGTAACTAATTACTAGTATCTGGTAACTAGACTTCTCCATCTCTGATGCTTACAAAAATAAAAGCTCTGGGCCTCTAACCTTCACAATTGTCCCTAAATTGAACATTGGTGGTGATAATAATGATGAAAATAATAACAATAATAAATTATTTAAGTACTTTCTATTTGCCAAGCACTGGGGTAGATACAATAAAATCAGATCAGAGACAGACCCTGTTCCACCTGTGCTTCATGGGGGAAGGAGAACAGGGGAAACTGAGGCATAGAGAAATAAGTGCCTTATAGTCACACATGATGGAGCTCAGATTAGAATCCAGATCTCCAGACTGCTAATGCTGTTGTCTTTTCACTAGGCGACACTGCTTCTCTGAAGAAATGTTCTCTGGGACTGGTGCCCTCAGAGCAAAGTTTGAGGAGTGTTACTTTACCAGTGTAGAGCGTGGGAGTGTAGTCTCCCACAATTTTGAGGGTCTTTGAATTGAAATCAATTTATGGGGTTTTTCATGCCTATTAATTTTACCAAGTGCTTAGAAAGAGTACAGCAGAAGTGTCTGCATTTCATATGGAAAAAACTTGATAATTATACTGGACTGTAATGCTCAGAAGTATTTGCAATTACATAGGCTCATGTTTTATGGGTGATCTCATGTGCTATAAATATGTATCCCTTGGCACATTTTGGATGCTTTATTTTTCATTGTGTCTGGTCTTAAAATTGAAGCAAACTGGAGTGTAAATCCATTTAAGTAAGAGTACACTGCCCCAAGTTTTGCTTTTCCAATGGATTTGGGTCCAGACTTTTAAAATCCACAACTTTTTTGAAGGGGAAAACAATGTTGGATTTGTAATCACTGATCTGTACCACACCAGTGAAGCAATATGGGGAATCCAAATTATTTGTCAATTTGCCAGGCCCCAAAGATTCATACATTTTTATACCCAGAAGCAAATGCATCTGACAACTTTTGGCTCCATCCCCAGCTCAAAAACCTACATGAAATTAACTATCTAAAGGCACAGGGAGAATGCAGCCAAATATTCCACACAGGTGCTAAAATAGCCCAGGGATTTTGAGAGTGTAAGTTACAGCCTAAGGCATTGGTGCTTCAGAATTTGCAACTTGTGCCAGTCATAAAAATGAGATGTTTAAACTTGTATCTTATTTGGTATAGCGTGTAATTGCTATTTGTCTCTTTCCATGTGGCATCTTCCAAACTATCATCAAGAACATAATGCATTGTAATTTCTTCACACCCTCCACAGTAACGTTGCGTTCATTAAATTTTTGTTTAGGCTGTCCTTTATCTCCTATATTCCTTCCATTATATTTTTCTTTCTCCTTCTCTTGTCTCTTGTTTTGACAATTTTTCTTATTTATATAACATCGAAGTCTCAGCTGGGATGGGGTAGTCACAGTAATGAAGGCTTTGGTCTGGAGAAAGCACCTTTTACACAGAAGTAGCTCCATAACCATCAATGAAACAAGCTTACCAAAGTGCGGCTGGGCCCCATTGAATACCTGACCTAAAACCTCTGAGGAATCACACTAGATAAACACTAAAGTCCTGGCTGAAGCTGAAGGGAAGCAAAACATAATTGAACTTTGGTTTCCTGTTTGTCTCTACCTGCTCACCCCAGGCCTGTCCGTCCTCCAGAAAGTTCTAGATACAGCTGCGGAGAAGAACTGGCAAGTGACGGCCGTCAATATTCTGACAACAACCGAGGAGGGATACAGGATGCTTTTTCAGGACCTAGAGAAGAAGAAAGACCGGCAGGTGGTGGTGGACTGTGAATCAGAGCGACTGAATGCCATTTTGGGACAGGTAGTGTGGATGGCCAAATCCTCAGGGTTGGGAAACTGATCAATCAATCATATTGAGTGCTTACTGTGGGTAGAGCATGGAAGTAAGCGCTTGGAAGAGTACAACATCTCAGAGTTGGTAGACTTGTTCCCTTCCCATAACAAGCTGACAATCTAGAGGGGGATACGACATTAATATAAATATTAAATTTTGTGGATATGTACATAAATGCTGTGGGGCTGAGGGGATGGGCAGTGAATCAAGGGTGCAAATCCAAGTGTAAGGGTGACACCAAAGGGAATGGGAGTAGAGGAAATAAGGGCTGAGTTGGGGAAAGCTCTTGGAGGAGATGTGCTAAGGCGGGGGAGTGGAAGATTTGGGGGGAAAAAGAGAAACCAAGATTTTAAAATACCCACTCTTTATGTTGAAGAGCCTTCCTTTTGTTACTACTAACCTTTGTCCTTTTTAATTTTCATACGATTTATATTACAGCTGTTCAGGGGTATTCTTAAGGGAGCATTTATGCTATCCATTTCAGAGGGGACCAGCAGTTAGGGGTAAACTCTATCCTTAAATCTATTAATGATGTTACATATCAAATATCGGGAACACCATTATTGCTTCTTAACCCACTTTCTGAAGCTCTTTCCCATGGCTCTGGGCAAATTTACCTGTCCTTTGCTATTGCTATTAGGTGTACCAGTGGAGTGCATTGAGAATGCACTGGTGGAGAGCAAGGCAACTGCCCTCCACCCTCTTCATTGTTCTCCATTTAGAGCTGACATACAAGGACTCAGTTCTTATGAGGTCCTGCATGAAAGCAGATCACTGGTGACTGTGCTGATATCCAGGTGCTGACCTCCTGCCGTGCTCAAATCTCATCCCCAAAAAGAGACATAATGCCGTGTAAGGCCTTAGTGTGGGCGTGGGACAAATACCTTCTGCCCCCACCCCACATAAATCTTTAGGCAGTGTTACACAGAATGAAGTCTGCCTATTCTCCATGTACTTAGGAAACAGATCAGGGCTCGGTATTGTAAATTATCATTGTGATTGTTGATATTATTATTTGTACTGACAGTAAGCAAATATATTAGCAGGGATCGGTGAACTGGTACACAATAGGCGACCCAAAAAATTTCTTGGCTTGTCCAGGAAATGTGTAGTGGTCACTTTAGATTTTCCTTTAATTAATGATGGTGTTCGTTAAGTACTTTCTATGTGTCAAGCACTGTTCTAAGTGGTGGGTAGATACAAGCTAATCAGGTTAGACACAGTCCCTGTCCCACATGGGGTTAACAGTCTTAGTCCCCATTTTACAGATCGGTAACTGAGGCACAGAAATGAAGTGACTTGCCCAAGGTCACACAGCAGACAAGTAGCTCACTGTGGGAAGGAAAGTGTCTGTTCGTTATAATTGTACTTCTCCAAGTACTTAGTATAGTGCTTGGCACACATTAAGCTTACAATAAATACGATTGAATGAAAGTGGCGGAGCTGGGATTAGAACCTGTAACCTTCTGACTCTCAGGTCCCTGCTCTATCCAATGCACCACTGAATCCCCATTTTGCAGGTGAGGAAACAGAGACACAGAGAAGTTGAGTGACTTGCCCAAGACCAGACTGAAGTTAAGTAACAAGAGATAGGATCGGACCCCAGGCCCTCTGATTCCGAAACTCATGCTCTTTCTACTACACCACTCTACACCTATGTCAGTAGTATTTATTAAGTGTCTACTGGGTGCTTGGGAGAGGGTAATAGAGTTAAGGAGATTGCAGTCTAGCTGGGAGACAACTTCAAAGCTGCAGCTAGAAGAAGTGAGGAAAAAAAGGATATATGGGTGAGTAACTGCTTAAATAGCATGTTTGTAAATTAATAAGTACAGAAGGGCAACACTGTAAGTTTAAGGGCTTAATAGGCACAGGAGGGCTGAGGTGGTAGTTGGGTTGTGGGGGATGACCTGGGAGAAGAAGAGTTAATTGGGGAAGTTCTCCTGGATGAGATTTGGTCTCAGAAGGGCTATGGTTTCGGTGAGCTGGTGAGGAGGGGTGTGAGTGGTGAGCTGTGATCTGGTGGATTTGAAGAGGTAAGGAGATCCAGGTAGGAGGAAGGAGATGAGCCAAGGGTCAGATATGGGAGAGGAGGAAACAAGGCACCACAAATGTTTGCTTGAGAGGAATTGAAAAGTGCAAGCAGGGTATAGTGAAAGAGAGTGGATAAGTAGGAGGGAGAGAGCTTATGGAGTGCTGTAAGGCCAGTGGTCAAAAGGTTTTACTTGATATGGAGAGGATTGGATTATTGTTGAAGGTTTTTGAGGCCTGGAAAGAGGTGAGCAGAACAATGCTTAAGAAAAATCATCCAGGCAGCAGAGTGCAGTATTAACTGGAAAGGGGGTGACTTGAAACTGGGAGGCTAATAAACAGGCTAATGGTTTATTCAAACTAAGGATGTTAAAGGGGATGAACCTGGATGGTGGCCTTTGGGATGGAGAGGAAGGGTGGATTTGCTAACACCCTCCACAATTGTATTGTTACAATTACTTGATTTGAAAATCAGTGGAAGTAAAGGTTTCAGATGTGGGGTGGAATTCATGCCATTTTGCCTTGTTACCGATTGTTGTCTTGTTCTAACAATTCTGCCTGTTTCGCCTCAGTATCCATGAGAAACGAAAGCCTTAGAGCCAACCCTGAGGGCCAAAATGAGGATAGTGGATGAGAGAACTGCTTGGCCAAGCCTTGCAAATTAAGCCGAGTTTCAGGCAGGTAGTGACTACCAGCAGTCCCCCTTTTTATTACAAATTTCTTTTCAAATAGCATTAATGATGTATAGCTGGTGAGGAATGCTATATTAGCTCAGTTAAGGGAGCTAGAGACGAGCATAATGGGGACACTGTGTGCTCAGACTTCTCCCACACACTGCTGGAAATGCATTGTCACCCTTTCCCAGCAGCCCTCTAGCCATCGCCACCCAAGCATTCCAATTGTTCCAAAATTGTTTTTCAATTATTAGACACACAGCTGTGTTTTTGTTTGTTCCTCTCTTTGGGGAGCATAAGGGGGAACCGGCAGTGTTAAGCTAGATTTCTCAGTTGCCCCGTGGTCCGTATAAAAAGAGCATTTTAAACTGAATTGAGGAAATAATAGAGAGGTGTCCCTTGGAATGCTGGGAAATAATGGCAGATGGTCCAGGCCGATTTACAGCCGATAGCAAGGGATGGGACTTACTCTAGACTACAGTCATGGGTTAACCAGAGGGATGGAAAGATTGGACTACGTATGGCAAGAGGCCCTGTCAATAGCCACTCCACTTCAGCTGAAGGAGACTCTTCACATATGCCCATTGAGGAACAGGACACTGTTCCTGTACTAAGCACTTGGGAGAGTACAAAATAACAGAGTTGGTAAATGTGTTCCCTGCCCATATGACTACCAATACGTAATATTTTTTCATATGCCAATATCACACTTTTCGGATTAATTCTCCTGCCTCCTGAATTCCGATTTCTTTAACCATTTCTTTTCTTGACAAATAACCCATTCAATCCTTTTCCCTACTTGCCATGGCTCCACATCTCTCTTTAAAATGGCAGCTCTTCATTCATTTGTCTCGATGGGATTAGTAACTATTATTTTCTCTGAGATGTTGGATTTGGGTTTAGGTACTGTTAAGGTGATCTAAAGCTCCCAAGGCATGCCTTTGGGCTATTTCTGAAGCTTGCCTCATGACTGATACAGTAAAGTCCTAAGTTTCTAATGAGAAACTGCCAGATATTTGGAAACTCTGGTTTAAATCTTGACGGGGCACCATCAAATAAACTCATTATGAGCCGAGCTTTGAAAACTAGATCTCTGGAGATTAACTGCTGCACCATGCCATTAATTATCTAATTTTACTGAATGTGTGTGTGTTAGTGGCTACAGCCTGGGCCTGGGAGTCAGAAGGCCATGAGTTCTAATCCAGTGCTGCCACTTGTCTGCTTTGTGACCTTGGGCAAGTCACTTCAATTTTTCTGGCCTCAGTTCCCTCATCTATAAAATGGGGATTAAAAGTGTGTGCCCTGTGTGGGACAGGGATTATGTCCAACCTGAATACCTTGTATCTACCCCAGTGCATAGAACAGTGCTTGGCACAGAGTAAGCACTTAAGTACCATCATTATTATTATTATTTCTGTTCAATTTTTACTAACTTCCTTCAGCTTCAGTGTTTACATATACAGCTAGACACAGGATGTCCCACACATCCTTTTCCTTTTTGCTCAAAACACAAGTAAGTGCTACTGAGTTTAAAGCCCTGGTGGTTGAAATTGAGGCTAATTGTTCCAATTTTTTGCTTACCCAGCTAAATCTTTTCATCAGAGTTACAGAAATATGAGAAACCTACATGATTTCTTCCTCTGGGGTGCTCCTGCCATATTGGCTGCAACACAGTATTTCTTTTTAGTGAGACGATCTTTCTTGAAAAAGAAATGGTGCCCGGCTGCAGAATATACATTCGGCCATCCTGAGTATTCTTAATGGGATAAAGAAGAGTTTGCATTCTGTCACAACACTATATCGCTTCTTTCTCATTGCTCATTAAAATGAAAAGTGGGAAATTTTACTTCTCTGCCAGTTCTCGCTCAGTAAAAATTTCTCTTCTGGGAGCTGAAAAGATGTCATATTCCACATATCTAGAAGTCAGTAAAATAGGGAGAAATCTGGAAGCCTCAGGGAGCTCAGAGAAGTCAGGAGTGGGGTGGACATGTGTGGTGGGCTGAGTCATAGTCTCCCTTGTGACCTCAACCAATTGTACCTCCAACCCAAGAGCATTAAAAATTGATAGTCATTTCAGCCTTGATGGCAATACCTAACATTGCTGGGGTGGAACTCGCTCTAGGCAAAGGTATCAGTTAACCAGAGGGGAGCTCAGAAATTGGATTGAAGAGAATCCTACAAATCAATAGACTGAGAGGTCACTAAGTCTAATCCTCTGCCTTCAGTTGGATTCTCACCTGAACTGGTTTAAGCAATTGGGACTAGAGATCCAGGTTTTGAAGTCAACTAGAGAAGTAAAACCCACGTAGTCTCCAAAGGCTAATATATCAAGCCAGAAAGAGAAAAATGGAGACCCCATGATCCAAACTGACTGTTAGGATAGCTCTGATTTTGCTGGAAAACTGACACATGATTTTAATAATGATATTTAGAATTGTGGTGCTTGTTAAGTGCTTCCTCTGTGCTAACCACTGCACTGAACACTGGGTAGATACAAGATAATCAGGGTGGACCCAGTGCTGATTCACAAGGGGCTCATAGTCTAAGTAGGAAAGAGGACAATTTTAGAGAGCTCTTCATTGAAACTAGGAATCTGGCAGAGGGCCTAATGTAAAGAGCACAGGCCTGAGAGTCAGCATTCCTGGGTTATAACCCGAACTCTACCACTAGTCTGCTGGGTGACCTTGAGCAAGTCACTAAACTTCTCTGTGACTCCCCCCATCTACAAAATGGGGATTCAATACCTGTTCTCCCTCCTACTTAACTGAGGATCCCCATATGGGACTTGATTATCTTGTAACTACCCCAGGGCTTAGTACAGTGCGTGGCACCCAGTAAGAGTTTAACATACCACAGTTATCGTTACATAATAATAAATAACAGACCACTTCAGATTATCTATTTGAAGGCTGAGAATTCATATCCCTTCTCTTTCGCCAGATTCATAAACCATTCTGTGTTTCCCTCTGGGAAATCAATATGTTATGTATTCAGCTGTAGTCACAGTGAACTTTGTATGGGCACAGTGATCCCTGGTCCTTCCCAGGTGCCCTGGTTCCTATTTAATAATCTCTTCCAGATAACTGTAGAGGGGGCTAGGTGGCCCAGTCATACCTGTAGGGGAAGAGGAAAAAATGATTCGGGCTGTACTTACCAAGTCAACAGTTGGAAGCAGGAATGTGATCTCAAGGAACTGTCGATGTATAGTGTTCATACAGGATCATTTCTGCTGTGGAAGGCTAAGGTAGATGAGTCAGTAACCCTGGAAAAAGTGTCCAATAATTATGAATCCATTTGGTAATAATTGTAATGGCAGGGATCGTAATGGCTTGGTTATACTTTCACGCAGATGTCGTCTGGGCAGTGGTGATTCTGCTAGAAATCCTGAATCAATGCACCACTGAAAGAAGGTGTTGCTTTGCCTACCAAAAAGTCCTTAGCAAATTGCATCTGAGTCTCTTCAGCAGCTGGAGAGCGTCCTTTCTCCAGTTTGGCCTTTGATACGCCTGAACCATTTTGATCTCACTTCACTTTTTCTTTGGAAATGGCATGAGCAAATAGGAAGCTATAATCACTTAGATGAAAGAAAGTTAATGAAAGTGGTAATAAAAACATCGTAACAAGCATTATGGGAAATCATTATTGTCCTTGTTCATTTACTATTGTTAAATTGTTTGGCTAAAATCACCTCCTAGATGGAGTCCATTCACTGAAAAGAGACAAAAACAAAACAAAGAGCAAAGCTTGCTATAACGTTCGCATCGATAGTTCACATTGATGAAACATGATGTCTTAGAGTTCTTGGTTGTGGTGTTAAATAATTGTGTATTAGAATCAGTTTGGTGCTGATGAAGCTATTGATCATCACTTCCATTATCTGCAACTAAATGATTTATATTAATAATGAGCAGATTAGATCTTGACCAAATGTTCATTGTGCAAAGTTTTCTAGCAGGTTTTCCTGAATATTTTAAGTCACTGAGATCCAAACTTTAAGAGTAGAAAAATATAATCACAGCCAGGGTCAAGAAGGAGATGATGGATGATGATGGCCATTCTCTCCTCTCCCTCACCCACCTTCACAAAATACAGGGGAGTTGGGGATGGGGGGAGCTGTACTTAAAATAAGGACTTTGAACATAGAACCCCACAGGTTAGTAAAATTAATTTGGCAAGCCACATGTTATCCATGTATCTGTGGTCTTTTATACCATGTCTAAGCAGGAGAAATGAATCAAAGGTCAGTCAGGTAATTGCATTTAATGAGCGCTTACTGTGTGCAGAGCACTGTACTAAGCACTTGGGAGAGTACAATATAACAATAAACACACGCATTCCCTGCCCACATTGAGCTTACACTCTAGAGGGGGAGACAGACATAAATATAAATAAATAAAATTACCAATATCTTCTTAAGGGCTGTGGGGCTGGGAGAGGGATGAATAAAGACAGCAAGTCAAGACAGCGCAGAAGGGAGGAAGAGGAGAAGGGGAAAGGAGGGCTTAGGGAAGGCCTCTTGGAGGAGATCTGCCTTTGAAGTTGGGGAGAGTAATTGTCAGTCCAATATGAAGAGGGAGTGCAATCCAGGCCAGAGGCAGGATATGGCCGAGAGGTCAGAGGGATGATCCATTATCTAGAGTATTAAGCCAAATTGAGAACCTTCTCCTTCATTTCCTAAAAACCAAGTGTTTTTTTGTTTTGGGGTTTTTTTGTGGGGGTGGGGGTGCTGTATTATAAAGATAATTGCCTCCATTTCCCTTTATCTTCCATAACAGTGGCACCTTCTCCTTAAATGGGGAGGACTTCTGGTTTTAAAATAAATAGATTTCCCATAAGACTCCATTTACAATCTGATGTTTTGTGGTTTAATACCTAATGAACAGACTGGTGATCCTCCATGGTCAAACACATATAAGGGCTGAAGAAATTTGAATGTTTCAAACAAAAAAACCTGATTTGGCCTGAACCATCCAGATAATTACCTCAGTCAGCTTGTTCTTTATACTTTCTAGAGAAAGCCTGCAAGAGACAGGTGGCAACTCTAACCAATGACAAAATGGCTTTGGCAAAGAGAGCTTGATGTGCAACAATAAATACTCTAAGAAATATTCTATAAAATTAAACACCAATTTCATATAAATAGAGAATTAAAGCTGTATGGATTGTTATCTAGGATTGTTCAGTATACTCTGGTTTGCATTGTTTTTTATTAGAAGTCAATTAGGTTTATAATAAAGGTAGTTAAATGTTGGAAACATGGTAAATCATTTAACAACCAGATGAAAAAGGTAAGAAGAATTATTAATAAAAAATATCATCTCAATAGGAACACAGCCCAAGGGCCTTCATTTCTGAGTACTTGTTGGCTCCCTCAATTAATTATTCCTACATAAAACTATATGAGTAGTTATTTACTAGGTAGCAGAGTGTATTTAATACTACATCCAAATAAGAAGTTGTTAGAACCTAGACTTTAACACTGTGACTGGTTAGAGCATCCTTCTGTCAAGGACTACGGAATTTTTCTCCTTATATGCATTCTATTTAGTTTCCCAACATCCTTAATATAAGGTAGAACCAGTTTGGCTTAGTGAATAGAGCATGGCCCTAAATGTCAGAAGGACCTGGGTTCTGATCCTGGATCAGGACCCCCATTTCCCTTTATCTGATATGTGATCAGATCACATATCTGCTCTGTGACCTTGGGCAAGTCATTCATTCATTCATTCAATCATTTTTTGAGTGTTTACTGTGTGCAGAGCACTGTGCAAAGCGCTTGGAAAATACAATTCGGCAACAGATAGTGATGATCCCTACCCAACCACAGGCTCTCAGTCTAGAAGGGGTCAACAAAACAAGTAGACAGGCATCAATGCCATCAAAATAGATAAATAGAATTATAGATATATACCCATCATTAATAAAATAGAGTAATAAATATCTACAAACATACACAAGTGCTGTGGGGAGAGGAAGGGGGTAGAGCAGAAGGAGGGAGTAGGGGTGATGGGGAGGGGAGGAGGAGCAGAGAGAAAAGGAGGGGCTCAATCTGGGAAGACCTCCTGGAGGAGGTCAACTCTCAGTAGGGCTTTGAAGAGAGGAAGAGAGCTAGTTTGGCACACTTCACTTCTTTGTTGCCTCAATTACCTCATCTGTAAAATGGGGATAAGAGTGTGAGCCCCATGTGGGACAGGGACTGTGTCCAACCTGATTTCCTTGTATCTACCCTAGCGCTTAGAACAGTTAACAAGTTCCAAAATTATTATTATGATTACACGTTATTATGCAGATGGAGATATAAAAGGAAACAGAGCTTAAGTAACTTGCCCATGAACAGACAGAAAATCGATGGAGGATTGTCATGACGTCCACTTCTGGGGTGTCTATGCGGGTGTGGAGGCCTGAACAGAAAAAAAATGACAGCATTTTCTAATGTCTTATTTTTAGTGGGAGTGAGGAGCAAACCAGGACTCAGGTCTCAGGAGAAATTTACCAGTTTCCTGTTTTCTTCCCATGTGTCCCCTACCTCCCATAAAACCAAGAAATAGAGGTCACTTGTAGAACTTCAGTTGTCCGGTATTTAATTTGCCGGATTTAGCTGGGTTTGATTATTGTTGTCTATGAGAAATGAAAGACCACCAGAGGGAGCTCATATTGTGCCATGAATACGGCCAAAACAAGCCTTTCAATTTCTAGGGGGAAATGGAACCATTTTATTATATAGATTGAGGCATACATGCTAATTTCAGGAAACCTGGATTTTGAATAGTTGATTTGCCATTTATAACAGCGTGAGTTCCATTCAGAAAAAAAAAATCACTGTGCCTCAAACTCCTGAATTTAGCAAACATTTTAATGTTAGTTGGAGTGTTAGAGGATTGGAAAAAGCCACAGGCAAGAGAGATAAAAGCACATAAGTGATGGCTTTTCTAAGATGAAAATGGTGTTAAAACTAAATATTTGTATTTTTTTATGTTTCAGATCATAAAACTGGAAAAAAATGGCATTGGCTATCACTACATACTTGCAAACCTGGTAAGTTGGATTCCAACCTGTACCTTGTTAGCTCTGCTGTCCCTTGGATCTGTTCTGCTTGGATCTTTTGGGTGTTCTTTCCTCCATTTCCTGATGACTCTGAAGTATGTGGAGAGTTGAGCATTTCCAACCTGAGAGACAAATGCCTTTTATCCACTGGGCAGAGCAGTTTATTTAGGATACCTGCTCTGCCTCACTCCTCTCTTCCCCAAATCCTCCTTTCCCCTTGCTCAAGTAAACAGAAGAGACTGAACTAAGGGTATGCATTTCATGCACAAATTAACCCAAAAAGAAGTTATCCAGGTATTTGTAGCAGATGAAATTCTTGATAATTGCTTATGTTTGTATAGATCCATTCACTCCCCTTGGGTCTTTTCTAATAGGTGCTAGTGTGACATGCCCTAGAAATTAGAGAACCCTAATCAATTTCCCCAGTGTCCTTGAACCATCATTAAATAATAATGGCTTTTGTCCTCCTCGCACCACTTCTTGCCCCATTGAACCAGAATCACTAAATCAGCCCCTCTGCCTTGAGTTCCTGGGAGAGTTGCTTTTCTCTTGAACAACTAATGAGCTTCCAGAATCACACAACTGCTAGGTAATGAAATGCAGATTGCAAATGTCATCTAAACACAAGACTCACGTGTTAAAATAAATTACTTGAAAATTAGGATTCAAATCACTAATTAATTCAGTTTGAAACATAGTTATGTTTTTCATCCTTCAGGAGAATATTGTAGTTTACATGGTAAAAAAAAAAATCATTGTCTTGCTGCTACCCAGTACTGACCTTGATTTCTAAAAAATTTGTAATTACAGTATAATTATAGTTATAACCCAGGAAAGTTTAATATAAGTTTATCAAAAAGAGGAGATATTTATTGCATTATTCAGTGTTTTATCAACAAGAAATCGATCATTTTAGGTGTTTTAACTTTATCTTATCATCATCCCAACATCATCAAAAATGTATCTATTTGTGACTAATGAAAACTGGGCAAATAGACATCAAAACTACTAAGAATTTCCACAGCCTATGTCTGCATAAGTGTCGCTCTCCAGACATGATCATAGAATACATTTGGCAATGTACTCATGGCCATTAAGATCCTTAATATGGCTGCAGCGACCATGTCAAGCAATTCAAACTAGTGATGGAGCAGTGTATCACATAGACACTACTGTTTGTTCTCCAAAGTTGCTCAGTAAATGTAGTGATGGTGATGGTAATTCATGATCTGAAAGAAATAGGTAAAAGTGTTTTTATAAGCATTTTTAATCTTTTGAAGATCGAAACTATCAAGCTACTAAGAGCACTCAGCTGAAAAGAAAAACGAAAAATGTTCAGAAACCTGTAGGAATTTCAGACCAGATGTATTAAATGACTCCATATTAATGGAACTGCCATAAAGCAAAGAGGGATACTGTCAGTTATCTAGTAGATTTGGGTTAAGTAAATGAGAGAGTTGGGTTTAATCTAAAGAAGAATTTACTGACTGTCTAGGTGATTGAAACTGGATAGGTTACAGAGGGAGATATTGGTGGTCTCAGTCAATCATATATTCATTGAGCATTTGCTTTTTCTGAGTGCCATACTAAGTGCTTGGAAGTTATAATATAACAGAGTTGGTAGTCATGTTCCCTGTCCACAAGGTGCTTATGCTCTAAAGAAGAGTTTACAGGCTGCAGTCTCCATCTTCTGAGATATTTTAAAAGAGAACAAACCAACGTTAGGCTAGGTGGTTTAGATATTAACCTACCTGCAGTCAAGAGTCTGAATGATAGGGCCCCTTAAGGTCCCTTTCAGCTCTATTTGATGATTCTGGGGTCAGTTAATCTAGATTTTTATGGCATAAAATCGTAATACCGTAAGAAATGTAGATCAATGATCCAGTCAGCCCAGTATTTGTTCTTCAACTGGCAATAAGATGCTTTGACAGAGAGTGTGATGTTTACTCTCCTGGACACCCATTCTAACATTAAGGGATATGCTTCCCCTCTACATCCCTAACTTTCTCTCTAGAAATCCACTGTGTACTGCATGTCCATATTTTCTGCCTACATAACTTCCTGTGGTAACAAATTCCATATGCTTACCACCCACTGGGTGAAGAAGTGACTCCTCTTATTTATTTTGAATCTTCCATTCTCAAACTTTAGTGGGTGTTTCCAAATCTTAGCATTGTGGGTTTTAGTGGGTAGTAATTCCATGTTTGCCTTGTCTTTACCTTCACATGCAAGTGGAAATCAAATAACAGAATTTCAGAACTGTTATTTAGCTCTGAAAAAAATCATTCTGAAATATCTACATAATTGAAGCCAATGTGGAATTTAGTGCCTGAATTTCCCAAATGATTTGCACATGACACAGCCAGTGTTTGCATGATCCAAGAGAAAATAGGAAATTATGTAATTATCAGTGTTTACTACTTTTGAAGGAAAAGTGGGGTGTAGTAGGTGGCTTGTAGATTAAATATCTAAATCACTGGATAAATGAGACTTTTTAAATAAGAATAATAATAATTGTGGCATTTAAGTGCTTACTTTGTGCCTAGTTCACTGAGCACTAGGACAGATATGAGTTAATCTTATGAGACATAGTCCCTATCCCACATGGAGATCACAGTCTAAGTAGGAGGGAGAACAGGTATTGAATCCCTATTTTGCAGAACAAGAAACTGAGATACAGAGAAGTTAAGTGACTTGTCCAAGGTCTCACAGCAGACAAGCAGCAGATCCGGGATTGGAACCCAGGTTCCTGGACTCATGTTTCTTTACCTGTATAGGCAAAGGCAAGACACATAAAAAGAGAGAAGGCAAAATTTTGTCATCCTGTAACTCCCAAATATGCATAAATGGAATCCATAATTATATTAAGGGACTCCGAATTGAATTGATTAGTTCAGCGTATTGAGCACCTTGTGTGGAGCACTAAACTAACCCTGTTGAAGAGTCCGAAGGAGGTTAAAGATAAGATCCCTGCCTTCTAGGAGCTTAACTTTTCTATTATCAGCATCCTAGCACTTCTTAGGTTCACCTAGTAAACACCCATCAGTGCATTCTAACATAGATGATTACTGTTAGCTAATCACCCCAAAGTCATCTCCATACAACACATGTGCTTTGGACTTTTGACTAGCATATGCGGTGGAATCTGTTGATTCCTTCTACATGACAAGATCACTGCTTCCTTCCCAAACTTCATTCCTCTCTTTTGATATGATACCAGAAGATCTAAAATGTTTACCAGTTTATGCTCATCCACTATCTGTGAAAGAGAAATCAATATCTGGGGGAAGAGAAGACTAGATCTTCAATTGGCTCTGCCCCCGACTAAAAAATCATTTACCCCAACCCTACAAACAGATATTAAAATTTAGCAACCCATAATGCTTTCCCAGCCTGTTCTCTTGCTCCTCCCTCTCTTTTTCAGCAGTTCTAATCCACCCCTGGCCTGGAATTACACTGAGAAGGAAAATGGCATAATTTACTACTAGCCTAGAATAACTTGTTCCCTTCCCTAGGTGAGTGGGTATCTATTTAAAAGACTGATTTACCCAGAACACTAAACTTGTTCTCTAATTTTCTCCTCTTACGGACTCAGCCTGTGTGTTCACATGGCTGTAATTGTGAAGCTTTTCTGAAGCTGAGGTGCCATTAACTTTCAAGGTGAACAGACAAGTTAATATGTGTTTGAGATCTTTCAACCCCTTTGCATAGTGCAAGAAGAAAAATGAATCCTCCCATGACTGATAACAAGCACTCATAGTTCTCTTACACCTTTTATCCCAAAGCACTTCACAAATTTTGCAGGTGAGTTGCAGCGTCTTCTGGGAAGAGTTAGAGAAATCAGTTCTCCTTCTCAAGGCCCTCCCCATTCAGAGACAGAAAGCTGTGGGACAATTATTCCAGCCTAAGGCCATGCACTGGCTTGGGTCGAACCTTGGGCTGGGGTCTGGCAGGGCCAAAATGATCCCTGACTCTGTTTGGACCATGCTTAGACTGGAATGGAGAGACCTATGAAGAGATCTATAAGGAGACCTGTAACTCCTTCCCCTTCTACCCTCCCTTATTTTGGGTTTGGGCTCAGAAGTTGTAGTGCAACAGAGGTACCTCATCCTGCCCCATAGGGGACTGTTCCTATAGAATTTAAAATCCCAAAAGCCCTCAAGGATAATGGGCATTCCCTAATAATAATAATGATGATAATACTACTAATTGTAGTATTTGTTATGCACTTACTCTATGCCAAGCGTTTGGGTAGAAACATGATAATCAGGTCAGACACAGTCCCTGTCCCACATAGAGCTCAAATTATAAGGGGGGAGGGGGAACATGAATTAAACCCTCAGTTTCTTCAACTGTAAAATGGGGATTCAATACCTGTTCTCCTTCCTACTTAAGATTGTGAGCCCCATATGGAACAGGGACTGTGTCCGACCTAATTGACTTGTACCTACTCCAGAGCTTAGAACAGTGTTTGACACATAGTAAGCACTTAAGTAGTACCATAAAGCAAGAAGACAGACAAACCCCATTTTATAGATGAGGAAGCAGGCTCAGAAAAGTTAAGTGACTTGCCTAAGATCACACAGCAACCGAGGGCCAGAACAGGCACTTGAACCCAGATCCTCTGACTCCCAGGTCCATGATCTATTAGGTCCTGCACAAATATCCCAACCATTTTAGGAATAAGGTTGGGCCCTCATCGTGTTCATGCCAGGGATATTCCCCCCAACGGTGGAAGTAGGTCTCTTCTGTCCAGCTGGCTCACCAACTGCTTCTAGGACCCCACAGTCCTGAAGCTTGACAGAATTTTTTCTTTCTTAATAATGTTGATTATAGTAATTATGGTATTTATTAAGCACTTACTGTGTTCTAGGGCCACGTACTAAGCTCTGGAGTGGATACAAGCAAATTGGGTTGGACACTGTCCCTATCGTGCATAAGGTTCACAGTCTCAATCCCCATTTTACAGATGAGGTAACTGAATGAGGTCGAGTGAGTGAAGTGCCCAAGGCCACACAGCAGACAAGTGGCAAAGCCTAGATTAGAACCCATGACTTATGACTCCCAGGCACCTGCTCTATCCACTATTCCCCCCAAAGTTCTGGTCCCCCTCTCTGTGAACTCTAAGTGACTACTGGCAGTAAAATGGGAATCCCCCCCACCCCCCGCAAAATCATCTCTCTCCTCACTTGTTGGAAATGCCCACAACACAAAGCCATTCGTCTGCCTTTTCCAGCAATGAATTTCCCAAGGTGAGAACTACACCAGTGAAACGTTCTCTTGACTGGAGATGAGGAAGACATGGCAGGCATCTGGAAGAGAGAAACCGATTTTTAAATAATTCCACTTTAAAATGTCAATATTTGTCACACATAAGCTCATACAAATTCCAGCTTCTGCTCTGGGATCTGGGGCCTAAAAAACATGCATTTGAAAGCTTTAATCTGTTGAGCTTCAAAGGACTAGATAGCAAATTAACAGAGGAATGAGCTTATGAAAAGTTCCAATTTGTTTCCCTTTTGTGGCATCTGTTCCATTTTCTCCATTCTCTAGGAACAGCCTTTGAGTGCCATTGTTTTAGCTGAGGTGATTTCAGCAAAAGGAGAGAGCCATGGGCCTGGGTGGGGCGAGAAGAAGTTTGAGAGAAATTTAAGGACATTCTATGAGCTTCTCTTCCTTGGCTCTAACATGTGTTCCCCCTTCTCTGGGAGGATTTATGATATTCTTGGGAAGGGTAAATGCTGGATGAGAAGTATGGAAATAGAGGTCGAGTGAAAAGAAAATGCCATTTTATAAGATAGAAGCTCTGAATTTTCAGAAGCAGAACATCTCCCTGGAGCTGTTCCTTTGTGAGAACTGCATTCAGTGAAGTACCAACACTTTCCTGCAGATTATTATTTTCTCTGATCGGGGTTGAGTACCAGCCTGTAAACCCAGAAAATGGATTGTGTGGGCTTACAGAGCTGTCTTATTTTTAAAACTAATCCAAGATCTAAGGCCAAACCACTTCCTAGGCCTGATTTCAATTTATTCAGCTCTTCACTCCAGACTTGTGGAGCTAATCCTTTCCTTCACATGTTTTTCCCTCTCTGGCCATAAGTCCTTTTTCCCTACAATTCCCTCTGCTCCACTCCTTCTCCATGTTCCCCCACACCTCATCCCCAATCACCATCATTTGGTGCCTGCAGTTTTCTGCTTCATCTATTTGTTAATCTTTGGGTGGATTCCATTCCTCTGCCTTTCACTGTGTTACCTTTACCTTCACATTTAGAGGTCCTATGGCCTTCAAAAGAAATTTCATATAAGAGACGCAGAAGATGCACAGGGAATTATTTTAGATTAATACATATATTTTATGCCTGATCCATCCATTCTGATGTTAATTCTTACTTTTTTACCCGTATTTGGGGAAACTCACTTTGAGAATTTAGAAAATGTTTGACCAAATAGATGAATGTATGAAGAGTGTCGAAATTTCTGGCTTCAAAGTAGGATGGTATTTGTCACCAAATGAATCAAATCTGACTTGGAAATTGTTTTTCATGAATGTATCCATTTCTTATAGAAACTATTTCTTCTAGAATAATATAACCCCTGTCCACAATTATCTCAGTTTTCTTCTCCATCTTCATTTTCTTCTCTTGCTCTCTTTTCCTTTGTGTCAGTCCTTTCTCTTTTGCTGCTGTGTAATATTACTCTCTTTCTCCTCTCCCTCCTACAGAACAAGTGCTTTCTCTGTTTTTCCCTTGCTTTCATTGTACAGTCAGAGCTCACATATCCTGTTATCATCTGACATGACACCATGGAACAGTAGAAGGCAAATCTAGTTAGAAGACATGTCAGAAACAAACATGGACAGATGGTCTCCTTTCAAAGTGCCCTCTTTGTAATATGGCAATAGGAATTGAAAGCTATATTCTTTCTAAGTAAAACCTAAAAGAGTTAGGCAATTTAAAAAGTGAAGTTTTAAACACTCTGCGTCTGAGCCGTCGTTCATAAGAAATTAATCATATTTATTGAGCGCATACTGTGTGCAGAGGAATGTACTAAGTGCTTGGGAGTGTACACTATAACAGAGTTGGTGGACACTTTTCCTGCCCATAACGAGCTTACAGTCTAGAGGATCCATAAGAAATGGATCCTCTAGCCACTTGGTCTCCACCCAAGCAGGTTGGGAATGTTTTTTTTCTCTGCCAGGCTGAATGATGAGACATTTAAATTGGCAATTACTTGGCACCGAGAGTGCTTTTCTTGAGCTTTGGTAACAGTGTCCCTCACCACCACACCTGTCACAGTGTACTTTCCTAAATTCTTAGTACAGTGCTCTGTACACAGTAAGTGCTAAGTGAATACTATTGATTGATTAATTGCCCTAAGGAGTTCAGCTCTCCCTGTCAAAAATAGAACCTTTAATTCCACTTTGTACTTGTCATCCCAGGGAGACAGAGCCCCCAAATCCCTGCCCAAAGAGGGATTTCAATATCCTTATGCTACTGGTACAGTTACACATGCAGCATCTGTGAAGAGGGTAGCCATTGATTGCCCTCTTAAACTCTGGATAAGGAGGCATGTATGGCCCCAAACATATTAAGCCAGGGTCTAGGTACAATATGATGACATCATGGATGCCATTTTGCAGAAGTCTGTGGGATGCATGAAGTTTTAGGGAATTTCTTTGGAGGACCCCAAGCCCCTCACTTGCTTCAGACCCTGTGCTTTCCTCTCCCAAATCATATGAAGCCTGGTACTTCCTCATCTGAGCCATTGAACTCAGCAGCAGGAGACACAATGGAGAGGCTCAGCACCAAAGATGAAACTAAAACATTTGGTATAATAATAATGCTGGTATTTGTTAAGTGCTTACCATGTGCCCAGCACTGTTCTAAGCACTGGGGTAAATACAGGGTAATCAGGTTGTCCCACGTGGGGCTCACAATCTTAATCTCCATTTTACAGATGAGGTAACTGAGGCACAGAGAAGTTAAGTGACTTGCCCAAAGTCACACAGCTGACAAGTGGCAAAGCCGGGATTAGAACCCGTGACCCCAGACTCCCAAGCCCATGCTTTTTCCACTGAGCCACGCTGCTTCTCTACATCAATAGAGATGTGCTGATATGTATCAGATATGTACTGATCTATATGGCATCAGTATCGTGGCTCAGTGGAAAGAGCATGGGCTTTGGAGTCAGGGCTCATGAGTTCGAATCCCAGCTCTGCCACTTGTCGGCTGTGTGACTGTGGGCAAGTCACTTAACTTCTCTGTGCCTCAGTTCCCTCATCTGTAAAATGGGGATTAAGACTGTGAGCCCCACGTGGGACAACCTAATTCCCCCTGTGTCTACCCCAGCGCTTAGAAACAGTGCTCGGCACATAGTAAGTGCTTAACCAAATACCAACATTATTAATTATTATTCATTCATTCAATAGTATTTATTGAGCGCTTACTATGTGCAGAGCACTGTACTAAGTATATCCATAACAGTACCAGAGGATAGATCAGTTGAAAACCAGACTGTCCCCTTGTAAAACTGAATGTGTGGGGATCTTCTCCAGATTTAGAGCAGAGCTGGGGCCTGCAGTCCTAGGACTTAGCTCACAGAGGGCACAGGACTGACACCAGGCTGTGGGATTTCATTGTTCAGTGGGTCTGTGCTGCACCAAAGACAAATTATCTAAATACTTTTTTCAGCAGCCTCATCCTATTTCCATTTTTCCCTCTTCAACCTATAGTCAATGGAGAAGAATTCAGAAACTTGCCTTTTGGTGACATCTGTCCTGAGTACTGAAGTGTTGAAGTAGATTAAAAAAGAACCGCTGGTTCCAGAGAAAAATCTTAACAGTTTTAGCTCAGCAGAAGAGCAAGATGTGAGCCAAAACTGTAACTAAAGCGACACTATTGCTGGTGAAATTACATCCCTTTCTCCCTTCTCAATCTTCTAAATATACTCGTGCTGTCCATAGGTGTGGCAAAAGTAACATACCAAATATACTAGAATGCCTGCATAGCAATGCTGGAGATGACTTAGACCTGGGGGGAAAGAGAAACGTGAAGAATGGGTTAAGGGTAATGTAAGGTTTTTGAAACCAGGTGAACCCTTTCTATACCATTAGCAGCATTAAGATTCCTTCCTACTAGAGAAATAGCATGGCCTAGTGGATAGAGCACAGGTCTGGGAGTCAAAAGGTCATGGGTTATAATCCCGGTTCTGCCACTTGTCTGCAGTGTGAATTTGGGGCAAGTTAGTTCACTTCTCTAGGCCTCAGTTTCTTCATCTGGAAAATGTGGATTAAGACCGTGAGCCCCACATGAGACAACCTGACTACCTTGTGTCTAACCCAGTGCTTGGCACAGAGTAAGCACTTAATTACCATTCTTTTTCTTCTTATTATTATTATTAGTTAATAAAAAATTCAGGAACTAAAGGGTTGGGGGCAGGGTGGGCATCCTGGTTAGTGAGCCCAGCACCTAACTCCTGAATGGCTGGCCAGCTCTCGGGCTTTTGTAAGGATGCCGTACACACTTGTGCCGCTTTCCCAAGAGCAGCCTGAACAAAATCAAGGGGAAAAGAGTTTCTATTTCTGGGCTCCCTGGAGGGGTGGAAATGCATTTATTTTGAAATTCACAGCCAAGTGGTAAGTTGGGAAAAAAAAAGGAAGAACATGGTGAAATTTTGAGCTGAGGCACAAACTCTGTGAGGTTTCGGGAGGACATCAGGTGGAGTTTCCCCCTGCCTGACATCCATGCACACAGGGCACGGTGCTATCCCCTGGGAGACCCCAGGAGTCTTTGGCAACTCAAAGAGCAGGATTAAGGAATGTCCAAGCTCTAAAGAGACACAGATAATACCCCCAGATTGGGCACTATGTCAGGAGGAGCTGATGAGCGCCTCCAGGTGAGTGCCTTGGGTTGCAAAACATGAAAGATGCCTTCAAGAATATTAAAGCCAAGTGTGGTGGGATATTTGTAATATGAGATAAGGTTTCTTATGAATCATGCACAGCCTGTCAAGAGTTGCTCTGGACTGATTGATTAACTACTGAACGTCCATTTGTCAGGGGCTCTGAAGCATAGACTCAATTCCTATCTCCTGGAAACTGCAAGTCAAATGAAGCAAGGTGGACCCTCATATTTCTCTCTCTCTCTCTCCCCCACTCACTCTTTCTTGCTCTCTCCCTCCCTGCCTCTCTTTTTTTATAGTATTTGTTAAGCTGTTATTATGTGCCAGGTACTGTACTAAGCACTGGGGTAGATACATGCTAATCAGATTGGACACAGTCCCTGTCCCACATGGGGCTCACAGTCTTAATCTTATTCTCACAGTTTTAGAGAAGCAGCATGGCTCAGTGGAAAGAGCCTGGGCTTGGGAATCAGAGGTCATGAGTATGAATCCTGGCTCTGCCACTTGTCAACTGTGTGACTGTGGGCAAATCACTTCACTTCTCTGTGCCTCAGTTACCTCATCTGTAAAATGGGGATTAAGACTGTGAGCCTCACATGAGACAACCTGATTACCCTGTATCTACCCCAGTGCTTAGAACAGTGCTCTGCACATAGTAAGTGCTTAACAAATACCAACATTATTATTAATCCCCATTTTACAAATGAAGTAACTGAGGCCCAGAGAAGGTAAGTGACTTGTCCAAAGCCACACAGAAGACAAGTGGCAGGGACAATATAGAAGCAGTATTAGAACCCAGGTCCTTCTGACTCCTAGGCCAGTGCTCTATCCCCTAGGTCGTGCTGCTTCTCTGTATATTCTTTATATTTTGTTTTGGTTTTAAAATTGGGTATGAAGCAAGTAGGGGATGGATGGTAGAATATCAGTTGTGCATTAGGTGGTGTGGGAAATGGAAATAATTTATTTGGGGGAACCCTGCATGCAGTAAATTCAGTTCCAAATATTAAACACATCTCCCTTTCAGAAGTATTCTCTTTGTATAGAATTTGCCATTGTCTTTCAGTGAAACTTGAAGGATGCAGAGTTCTCTTTAAATGAGTGTTGAACCAACTATCAGTTCTAATGGTTCAAACTAGAGCTATCAAAGAGATCTATTCATTTAAAAAATGGCATCCAAACTGAAGGCTAAATATCAAACTTCTGGAGAATAAATAAATCTGCAAGGCAACCAGAAGCCCTAATGGAATAAGGAACTCCAGCAACCTAGCATAACAATGAATAATTCTCTGAAATACTTATCTATCCAGCAGCCTTCAAGGCTGTGGTTAGATCTAGGAGACTGTACCAGAGTTGGTTTGATGAAAATGATCCAGAGATTTAAAAACATCTTGGAGCAAAACAAGAAAGACTCTAACAACACCTCGCATCTTATCATAATTAAGGAATGGGAGCCTTCAAAAACCTGCAGTGGGTCATAAAAATTAATCAATCGTATTTATTGAATGCTTAATGTGTGCAGAGCACTGTACTAAGGGGTTTCGGGAGTACAGTGTAACACAGTTGGTAGACACATTCTCATATTGTACAACCAGTGTGGGATACTAGAATTGAAGAGAACCACGATAGGCTGACCACCAAACTAAGAACTTTGGCTCTTCACAAATAATCCATGCAATCCCATCCACAGAACCATAGCACCACTAAAGGTACAGATGGAACCACCCTCTTTGACTAAGGTAATTTTGCACAGAACACCACAGGATCTTCCGAGCCTACTTCTGCCATTGAATAGGCGATTAGTCAAGGCCTAGAAAGCCCGTCATTCAGGGTATGACAAATCTCGACAACTGCACTCTTGAGACTCTTGCAGATTCAGAGAACTGTGTGCTTGAGGAAGATGGAGGGAGCTCCCGGTATTCCTATGTGTTTCTTCCTTCAGACACCACAAAAAAAAAAAATACATGACTGTTTCCTTCTACACATGCATTTATAAGGTCAGGAAGATTTCCCAGAAGAGAGAGGCCCAGAAATAATGGCACAGAATGACATAGTAGACATAAGACTCAGTCCACTTCCTTCTTCATCAATTTAATTGATTGTTTCCACTTCAAATAATGGGCTTCTGAAGACTTTGAGGCTTTTAAGAGCCTGGTAATGAACACCCCTTCACAGTAGACTCCAGCTAGATTTCACATTCAAGCTTGTTTGACCCTTAGCTTATTCTCTCTGCTCTTCTTCTGGTCCTCTTTGCTCTGAGACTGCTTTCAACTGTGGGAGAGGTGCACCATTCCCTACTGCAGCTGTCACAGAGAGCTGGGTGCTGGTTTCTGGAAGAGTGCCCAAAGAAGAAGAAATCTGTATTTTGCTGATAAACAGTTGGAAATTTGAACAGATTATCTCTCTATCTCCCTCTTCCTCTCTTCTTCTTCTCGCTCCTTCTCACTCTTTATTTCTCCCTCCCTTCCTCCTTCTTCCCCTTCACTCTCTGTCTGCGGAGGGAAGAGCCAAACAGAACCTCTATCTGCAAAGCCTTCAAATGGCAGAAAGACAACAGCTGGGTCTGCTTTTTGCCTATTTCCTTTCCCAAAGAAAATGTCCCGGTCTCAAACAGAGGAGATTGTTATAGCCAAGACAAGATGATGGATTGTTTCTTTCTAGATAAACACTATAATACTACTATTTAATGCGTAACTGCAGGCAGTTCATAGTCTTCCTGTCTCAGGGGTCCTTAACCTCTATGTACAAACCACCAGCATCTCTTTTTAAACCATACCTTTAGAAAGAGGTGGTTTATAAAGTGTAAGCTGATTTTTAAGGTCAAGATAAGGTGATTGGAGAAAATGGATATTGGGTGTGTTTGTGTAAAAAGTCCCACATAAATATGAATATCATAAGCTTCTGTTGTCCTTAAGGTAATCATTGCCTAATTTAACACAGGAAAGATTTTACTGTGGCTTATCAAGGTGTTTGAAATATTCTAGAAAGTAGATAGTTTGTAATATGCCAACATTAGACTATATTCTTTATCATCTATTCTCTACTCTGTTTTGATTATCAATGTGGACTCTAATGATGCAAGTGTAATGTCCACAGATCCATACCAAGCCCTTTAGAAGAAGCCTAACCACTTGTCAAAGGTCCTAAATCTTTCCCGAATGACTCAGTCAACTTTAGGAACATTTACAAGCATCCTAGAGTTGGGATTGTCCTGGCTCACCTGGTCAGTCAACTTTGCAGTATAAGTAAATTATCATCACCTGGGGATCAGGGACCCCTGCTTTTCCTTCTATTAGGTTCACCTGAATGCATAGTACAGTGCTGTGAACACTCAATAAATGCTATTGAACGATTGTAGTGGCCCCACCTCTAGCTACTCTTGCTTGCTTTAAGTGCTTGGGCTTCACACATTGTCCCGGAACATGCTCAATACCTGCTTGGTTTAGATTCGTCAACATCCTTAGACTTGCAGTAACTGTGTTCCTAAACCCACCTTTCCCCTTTCCCCATAGGTACCAATCTCATTCATTCAATTGTATTTATTGAGTGCTTACTATGTGCAGAGCATTGTACTAAGCATTTGGAATGTACAATTTGGCAACAGAGAGACAATTCCTGCCCAACAACAGGCTCACAGTCTAAATCTCCATTATCTACGGTCACTGAAGGCGAATAGAAAAGCATGCATGCTTGTAACAGTGTCCTAATTTTCTACAAAAAGAATGTCGTCCACCTATTTAGTGGGAATGCCCCAGCAGTATCTAGCTAAAGGATAATAACTTTAAATCGAACAGAAGAGAGAAGAGAAGTGCACAGAAATATAGGTCAGTAGTGTCAATTTAACCAAAGCCAAACAGATCAGGTGTCACTGGCAGAGAAAAGGGATGGACTACAGGTGCTAATGACTGTGGGAATATGCTGTACACATTTTCTATGCTGCCATGCCACTCCAACAGTACATTAAGTAAATTCTTGAAGCATCAGGGAAAGAAAGGGACTGATGAACAAAGAGTGTTCTTGTTAAGCACTTACTATGTGACGAGCACTTTTCTAAGTGCTGGGGTAGATACAAGTTAATCTGCTTGGACACAGTTCCTGACCCACAAAGGGCTCACATTGTTAATCTCCAATTTACAGATGAGTTAACTGAGGCACACAGCAGACTTGTGGCAGAGCCAGGATTAGAGCACAGGTCCTTCAGTCTCCTATGCCTGTGCCTTAGCCACTAAGCACACTGCTACTATTTTCGGCCATGGGCCCCTCTGTACTTCAGGGACTCATCATCCAGTTCAGCAAAGGCATCAAGGCATAAAAAAATTACGGGACTTAGAGTAAATGTACCTCTTTACACCTTTAGCTAATCTATCAATAATACTTATTAAGCACCTATCGTGTGCTAAGAACTGAGTATTAAGTGCTTGGTTAATAGACACAATTCCCACCTTTTTAAGGATCTTACGGTCTAGGAGGGAAGACAGACACTAACATAATTTATAAAGGGGAGAACAAAGGAAAAATGGGTATGTATGAGTCAGTCCTTATAGCATAAGTTATTCATTCAATTGTATTTATTGAGCACTTACTGTGTGCAAAGCACTGTATTAAGCACTTGAGAGAGTACAGTACTACAACAGACACATTCCTGCCTACAAAGAGCTCACAGTCTTGAAGGATGGAAGACGTGCAGAAGTGCTATAGATGATTATGAATACACATATGTGTAGTTGGTGTAGATGTTCCGAGATAGTATTGGGGATGAAATAACCAGGGCAAGGAGAAATGAGTTGGAGGAAGGCCTCTTGGAGGACTCATGATTTCACAAGGGGGAGAGCTCTGGTCTAGCAGGATTTTCTTTCATTCTTACCCAGTCCCCAGCAGAGAACTGAAATTATTCCTTCAGATCTGTACTTGGATTTGTACCCTTTGGGCACTTGATATTCACTCCACCCTCAGGTCCATGGCACTCATGTACCTATCTGTAATTTATTTATATTAATGTCCATCTCCCCCTCTCGAGTGCAAGCTCTTTGTGGACAGGGAACGTGTCTACTAAATCTTTGTTTTATACTTTCCCAAATGCTTAGTATAGTGCCCTGCACATAGTAAGTGCACAATAAATACCTTTGATAGATTCTTTCACAACCATTTCTAACACGTTTGTATACATCTGTCAACAGTATTTAGTGAGAACCTTCTGTATATTCTGCACATACTGAACCCTGGAAAGTATATTAGCAAACATACGATCCCTGCCCTCAAGGAACTTTTAATTTTGTAGGGGAGAAAGACACTAAAGTCATTCAACTCTATTATTTAACCACTTTTTCACCTATCCATCTCTTTATTTTCTTTTTCTTCCACTAGCTAACATCCTGTGTCTGTCTATCCCTTTAGATTGTAAGCTCTTTGGGAGCAGGAATCAAATTTTTTATCTTCATGGAGAAAAGCAGCATGGCCTAATGGCTAGAGCATGGGAGTCAGAAGGACCTGGGTTGTAATCCCGGCTCCACCACTTGTCTGCTGTGTGACCTTGACAAGTCACTTAACTTCTCGATGGCTTAATTACCTCATCTGTAAAATGGGGATTAAGACTATGAACCCATATGGGGCAGGGACTGTGTCCAGTCCTATTTGCTTGTGTCCACCCCAGCACTTAATACATAGACCACAAATACCACAGTTATTATTCTTATTATTGTAGTTTTCTAAGCACTTCTTTGGCACGTGGTAGGTGCTTGATAAATTCTGCTGACTGCTTACCAGCGAAATTGTCTGCTCCCAACTCCCCTTTCCCAGAGTAAAAAAACCTGTTGAAACAGTATATTTCCATCTTGCTCATCCAGCCAGTTTCTGCTATTAATAATAATAATAAGAAAGTTGGTATTTGTTAAGCACTTACTATGTGCAATGCACTGTTCTAAGCGCTGAGGTAGATACGGGTAATCAGATTGCCCCACGTGAGGCTCACAGTCTTAATCCCCATTTTACAGATGAGGGAACTGAGGCACAGAGAAGTTAAGTGACTCACCCACAATCAAGCAGCTGACAAGTGGCAGAGTCGGGATTTGAACCCATGACCTCTGACTCCCAGGTCCAGGCTCTTTCCACTGAGCCACGCTGCTTCTCTATTGAATAACCAAATCCATGCCCAGCTTACCTGTCAGTTCTTCCCTGAAACAGAAGTGTCCCTTCTATAACTATGGATGTGTGGTTATTGTTATTATTATTATTTGTATTTATATGTGTGTTTGCACAAGGATGCATGTTTGTGGCTCCATGCACAGAAGAGTATGTCTTAATCTATTTTGGCTGATCGCAGCCTGTTCCCCTTCATATGTCCTTCTAGCTTCTGCTTGGCCCCAGCCTTGTTTCTGAAGAATACAGTCCTTTAGCCTTCTGCACTAGATCGACAGGGAATTCTGGTTTGAGCACATACACAAGTTTCCTGAGTAGCTTACTGTGTCTTCTGTGACCTTGGCTGGCTCTGCAGGGCTTCTGGGGCCCTTCCCCACACCAGTCGGAGACGTTATCTTTGAGCTGCGGTTACTGCTGTTGGTTTCTGAAGCTGTGTTTTCCCCTAGCACCTTGAAAAAGTGAAAAGTCAGTGCAATATCACTCTAGGCCACGAGATATCTGTCTGGTTCCTTACCCGATCATTCTCTATCTCCTCAAGGGACTTCATGTGTCAGACCCAGCTTTGTTTTTCTTGAATTAAAATGTCAAACTTAACATTCTGCTACATTTTGAATTAATTAATCACACATTTGGGGTTTTCAAACTTAGCCCCATTGAAGTAGTGTATTGATCCAGCAGCATATATCACAAAATCACATTTCCTATCAAAAGCAACTTCTATAGTAAGAAGCCTTGTTGACACACAGGAACTGAGTACCTAGTAAAAAGACGCCTGGTCTTGTGTTGGGGTAATGGAAACCCAATCCTGAAAACCCCATCATCCCTTCAGCCCTCCTCCTAAGAAGGTGGTATATCCAAGTGAGAAGTGTAGACCTGAAGAGACCAGAAGATTTCTAGAAATTTAAGGTATTGTGAAAAACTGACAAATTAAGCCTGCAAACTGATGCTAAGCTTCTAGACATTCATTACAAAGATATAATGGAGCCTTTTAAGTTCAGCACAGACTACTGTCTCTGGTTTCCCTTGGTTTGGTTTAGATTTGAGAAGGATTCATCAGATGTGGGAACTGCATTGCCATGCTGATCTTCATGTTAAAGAGTTTCAATTTCTCTTTTCCAAGGAGTTATTTAAAGCCTTGGAAAGGATGAAATGCATTCTAATGATGTTGAACTTTTGAACAGTTTTCCCTTTGCAAATATGATGATTGGTTCCTTTAATAGTGATTTCCCTATTGGAAATTAGTGAACTGTAAATCAGTCAGCAGATAATTCAGGTTTATGAGGTAATCTCTAGTTTATAATTTGGTAAATGAGCATTTGAATATTGCAGTACCCCCTGCCTGGATTTCCTTCCCCCATCAAATTCACCAAGTCCTAACTCTCCCCTTGTTCAAATGATCTCCAGGAATCCCAAGTCATCCAGGAGGTTTTCCACAGATATTCTTGCCTACAAATAGTAGGATCACCTAGGTATAGTTTCATTTTACTAGTTTAGCACTTATTTGTTCACTAATCAAACTTCTGCTTCTTACCTATGTTGCCTAAATTTTCTGAGGGCGCTACTTGGGGTGCTATTTAACAAAAGTAATTTAAGTAATAGTAAATTAAGTAATTTAACTGCTTAGGTGACATAGAAGGGCTGAGGTGACAAATGAGGGATACAAAGTGAGGAGATGAGAGATTACTTGAGGCAGTACTCCTGGAAGAGGTATAATCTCAGAAGGTTTTTTAAAATGGGGAGAATTGTAGTATGTTAGATTTGAGGGGGAGAGAGTTCCAAACAAGGGGGAAGGGTGACAACACAGAGATGTCAGTGGGAGAGATGAGAACAAGGCACAGTGAGTAGGCTAATTTGAGGAAACAAAGATTGTGAGCTGGAGTGTAAGAGGAGGAGGGAGTGATTAAATATTTTCAAGCCACTAGTCAGGAGTTTCTGCTTGATGCTGAAAGGAACAGGCAACTAGTCGAGGTTTTTGAGGATTGGGGAGATATGTGCAATATAAGTGTTTCAGAAAAATGATCTGGTCAACCGAATGAAGTGTGGATTAGAATGGGGGAGACAGGGAAATCAGTGAGACACCAAATGCAGTATCCAAGCTGGAATATGACAAGTACCTGGACCAATATGGTGACCATATGGAGAGCGGGGAAGGGACAGATTCTGGAAATGTTGCAAAAGGGATTAGGACTGAAGTATTTGGCAACAAACTGAATGTGTGGGTTGAAATAGATGAAAGAGTCATGGATAATGCCGAGGTTGTGGGCTTGAGAGACAGAAAGGATGGTGAGACTGTCAACTGTCATGGGAAAGTTAGAAGGAGATGATTTTGTGAGGAAAACATGGAGTTCAGTGTCAGAAATATATTGAATTTGAGGTGCCAGTGGGCCAATGGGATACCAATGTAGAGTTGCCCTGTACGCAAATGGTAATGCAAGTCTGCAGAGAAGAATAACTAGGGAAGAACTCTTTTGGAAAACTCTGTTGAGTTGTGTCAGAGTTTCCAGAACAAGGGAATGGTACTTGGTGGTGAAGACAGTTGAGAGGTCAAGGAGAATTAAGACAGAATAGAGTTTTTAATTGGAGTTGTGGGGAGAGTGAGTGTCATATGCAGGGGGGAGAGGTAGGAGACGGTGAAACATCCAGCTAACGGTAGCCGCTCAATAATTGTAGTGATTATTGTTGATTTCAGATTTGGTAGACTACTTTTCCGGAAGTAAAGACACTTATTAAACTTCAGTGAACTCCCCCCATCTGTACTTTAGTAGTTTGAGAAGAGGATGCCCTTACCTAAATATAAGCCCGTTGATTTAGTACCTCATGGCCACCCAATAATCTTTCTCCTCTCAATTATCTCTCTCTTACTTTGTTCTCTTTACAGGGCTTCATGGACATTGACCTACTGAAGTTCAAAGGAGCCAATGTGACCGGCTTCCAGTTGGTGAATTACACAGATGCAGTCCCAGCCAAGATTATGCAGGACTGGAAGACTAATGACGTGAAAGAACAATCTCGAGTTGACTGGCACAGGTTAAAGGCAAGTGGTAGAAAATGCCAAGCAGATGGTGGAGTGACTTAAATGTCAGCTGGTGGTGTTCTTCATAAACCCCATAGCTAATGGCTCAAATCCCAGATTAGGGTAATGCCTTCCACTCTTTCTGGACCCCTGAGAGGAGGTATTTATATATCTTTGGATATTTTTATGTTTCTTTTCCCTGGATTTTATATCCCTCTAGACTCTAAGCTCGTTGTGGGCAGGGAATGTGCCTACCAATTCTGTTGTATTTTACTCTCCCGAGTCCTTAGTGCTGTGCTCTGCACACAGTAAGCACTCAATAAATACCATCGATGATGATGATTGTTTTAGTGAAGTGTTTTCTCTACCCTTCAGTAGATTGTAAACTCCTAGAGACCCATTCTGTGCCCTCCCATGACTTTCAAAACAGAGTTCTGCCCACAGGGTGGGCTCAATCAAAGATGTTGATTGACTGATCCGGGTTTCTCACTCCGAGATGCACTTTGAAAAGGGCCAACTTTGTCCTTGTAAAAAGTAACAAGGTGCTAGTCTTGCAAGGACTCTTGACACAAAGGTGTCAGAGAGTGAAGAAAGATTCTTCCCCTCTTTCCACCCTAAATAGCACGGTATTCTTAGCCAACAACTCTCCCAATGTGTCTCCCTTTCCTTTCTCCAGTATACATCCGCCCTGACCTATGATGGCGTGAAAGTGATGGTGGATGCATTCCAGAGTCTGAGGAAGCAGCGGATCGACATTTCCCGCCGTGGGAATGCTGGGGACTGCTTAGCCAATCCAGCGGTGCCCTGGGGCCAAGGCATTGACATTCAGAGAGCTCTGCAGCAGGTAGGAAGCTGAATCAGGTGAACCTGTTTGAAAACAATTGAGTTTCACCATCCTGAGTGGATCAAATGGTTTGGGGGAGATTTTTAAGGAACTCTGAGAGCCCTGTGATTTTATGCTTCAAAACAGTCCCATGAGGGATCCATGAAGAGGAATATTACAAAGTGAGAATAATGAAGAAATATAGAAAAACTGCTGATACAGGCTTAAAAGCTCATCATTGATCTTCTGGGATACTTAGAACTGAAGATCATCTGTGCCTAAGAAATCAGAGAAGCATGGCAGAGTAGATAGAGCATGAGCCTAGGGGTCAGAAGGTCATGGGTTCTAATCCTGCTCTGCCACTTGGCTGTGTGACCTTGGACAAGTCACTTTGCTTTTCTGGGCCTCATTTACCTCATCTGTAAAATGGGGATTGAGATTGTAAGCCTCATGATGAACAGGAACTGTGTCAAACCCGATTTGCTTATAATAATAATAATAATGTTGGTATTTGTTAAGCACTTACTATGTGCCGAGCACTGTTCTAAGTGCTGGGGTAGACATAGGGGAATCAGGTTGTCCCACGTGGGGCTCACAGTCTTAATCCCCATTTTACAGATGAGGGAACTGAGGCACAGAGAAGTTAAGTGACTTGCCCACAGTCACACAGCCGACAAGTGGCAGAGCTGGGATTCGAACTCATGAGCCCTGACTCCAAAGCCCGTGCTCTTTCCACTGAGCCACGCTGCTTCCCCAGCGCTTAGTACAGTGCCTCGCACATAGTAAGCACCTAAGAAATACCATAATTAGTATCATTAAGTGAAATCCTCTATCAGCCCTGTTAGATTTCACCTCAGGGCTTTCTGCCCAACACAAACCTGAATCACACTCCTTTGAGTTGGAAATTTGAGAATCGTTTCAATGTCCGAAGTGACTTGCCCTTCCTTTCAAAGACTATCTCAGTGACTGGCTTTGGAGCAGTTTCATAGATTTTCAGGTGGTTCTATTTTTTGTGGGAGAGGAGAGGAAGGCAAAATGAGAAGCAAAAATTTACAAGCCCAGGGGCCGAGCGCCCATAACTCAGGCATCTGGGTATGGGGAGAGAAGATTCCTCACCAGCTGTTTGGCCCTTCAGCTTTAATTAACTGACTGGAAGGATAAAATGAGGCTACATCCTAAGAAGGGGAAGGATGTGGACCAGGTTTGAAGTGACCCTAGGTGTGTCCACTCCACGATGGTGATGGAGCTTACAGAGCTGCTTAAACTGAACTCCCATCCTTCCCTATCTACAGGAGTCAGGAGGGACTCCTGTAGGATGATTGTTCCTTCCTATTTCAGCCTAGACCTTAAAGCAGCGTGGCTCAGTGGAAAGAGCACGGGCTTTGGAGTCAGGGCTCGTGAGTTCAAATCCCAGCTCTGCCACTTGTCGGCTGTGTGACTGTGGGCAAGTCACTTAACTTCTCTGTGCCTCAGTTCCCTCATCTGTAAAATGGGGATTAAGACTGTGAGCCCCATGTGGGACAACCTGATTCCCCTATGTCTACCCCAGCGCTTAGAACAGTGCTCGGCACATAGTAAGCACTTAACAAATACCAACATTATTATTTCCTCTTGTCTATTCTTAGTAGAAATGGAGAAGACTTGATGACCATGCTTGGGGTAAAAGTCCTTCCTAAACTTGAATATGGTTTATAAATGCCCTGCTACACAGTCCTCTCTACTTAATGACTTTCCTTTTAATAATAATGTTGGTATTTGCTAAGCACTTACTATGTGCAGAGCACTGTTCTAAGCGCTGGGGGAGATACAGGGTAATCAGGTTGTCCACTTGAGGCTCACAGTTAATCCCCATTTTACAGATGAGGTAACTGAGGCACAGAGAAGTGAAGTGACTTGCCCATGGTCACACAGCTGATGAGTGGCAGAGCTGGGATTCAAACCCATGACCTCTGGCTCCCAGGCCCGGGCTCTTTCCACTGAGCCATGAGCCAGCAGAAACACACCTGGCTTTTAATGTGTCATCCTAAGATAATTCTGTGATTTCTAATTTGGAGTCTGTGAGCAATAATGTTTCCAGTGGCTTGAAAACTCTAATAATAATAATAATGTTGGTTTTTGTTAAGCGCCTACTATGTGCAGAGCACTGTACTAAGCGCTGGGGGAGATACAGGGTAATCAGGTTGTCCCATGTGGGGTTCACAGTCTTAATCCCCATTTTACAGATATGTTGACCATCACATTCACCAGAGGCACTCCCTATCAGAGCTCTCTCTTCCCCAATATTTCTCTCTCTTTTACAGTGTCTCCACCTCCTTTGTCTACCTATGCCCTCAACTCATTTGTAGCAAGTCTCTTTGGAAATGTAGGATCTGCCCAGTCCCATGGTGGTAGTTCTATGTAGCTTACCATGGACTTTGAAGCTCTAAGGTAACCACCAGGGTTTTGGGGAAAGATATTGGAGAGGGAAGTCATTGTTCTACTGCACAGCAGAGCTGGAGAAAAGTCAGAAGGCTGATCATGCTAGGTCACAGCGGCCCCTACAGCTACCCTTGGACGACTCACCCCCCTTTCCTGGATTTCAGTAATCCCATCTGTAAAGGAAGGATGAAAACATTTGCACCTCCTTTCCTCCCTCTCTTCTTCCTGTCCTCCCAGGGATGCCATCAAGAGGATTAATGAGGTAATGTCTATAAAGCCCTTTGAGCTCCAGGGAAAACAGGACTACAGAAACATAAGATGTTTGGTCCATCTGTTGTCCATCTGTTGTCTGTATTCACTCACCAATTAGCTGTTGATTGACAGCATTGAAGGCCCTGGACCATTAGGGACTTCTTTGACTTTCCAATCTCAAAACACTTTTCCCAAAGCTCTTTGACAATATTAACTGATTCTTGAGAACCATTCCTACAGCTCTCCCCATCCAAGGTAGCCAAGCTGCCCGGGCAATTGGCTGGAGCCCACACCTTTCTCTTCTATGTTTTTGGCTTTGTGAGTTGGGCAGTGGAGCTGAGTAGGGGAGATATTGAGTAGGTTAGATCCAGGAAGCAGCATGGCTTAGTGAATAGAGCATGGGCCTGGGAGTCAGAAGGATCTGCGTTCTAATCCCACCTCTGCCACTTGTCTTTTGTGTGACCTTGGACAATAACTCACTTAATTTTTCCATGCCTCTGTAAAATGGAGATTAAGACTGTGAGCCTCATGTGGGCCATGGACTTTGTTCAATCTGATTGGTACATAGTAAGCACTTAACAAATACTATAAAAAAATTGAGTTTGTTCTCCAAAAATTTAGACACACACAGTGGGGTAATTTGATCCAAATTAACAAATCATAAATCCTTACTGACTCAATTACCTTGGGGCAAAGGTAAGTATCATTCACCTTGCTGCCCAGGTGAAGGTGTAGTTGAAGTTAGTAGTCCAGAGGTTCACACATCAGAAAGGATATTAAAGATGAGAATCCAGAAGCCAAATTCCCAGATTTGCTTTCCTGCTTCCCTACTCTCCTACTTCCCTGAGATTTGGCTCCCTGAGATTTGGCTTCTCACTTTCAAAAGGGAATTCACACAGCCTCAGTAGAAGCAATAAAGCTTTAAAAATGATCAGCAATAGCAGCAGCAGCAGTTGCACCCTGGCAACGAATAAAGCCAATAAAAAAGAGTTATGCCGTAATATTTAGCCACTGGCCTAGTGCTAACACTGTACCTTTGGACAGAAACTCAAGGTTAAGTTCCAATTTTCACTGAGGTGTGAGTGCTGAAAAGGCTCTAGGAAGCATGTTCTCAGACCTAAAACGAAAGAGAGAAAAAAAATAGTCATTAATAGGGTTCCACAATAGCTTGGTGGATTTAGTTCTATGAAAAATTAATCAGCTGAAATCCTTCAAGATGGTCCCATAATTAATCAAACAAAGGTATTTTATGAGGACTTACTGTATGCAGAGTATTTATTGAGCGCTTACTATGTGCAGAGTATGGTACTAAGGCTTGAGCAAGTACAGTAAAATAGAGTTGGTCGAAACATTCCCTGCCCACAAGGAGCTTACAGTCTGGAGTCTTACATCTTACAGAACATCTTCCTTCACCCACACAGCTCAGAGGCAATGGCAGTGGCATCGGCAGCTACCACCGGGGCCAGGCACCGGAGCTGCCACCAGCATCAGATTACAACATAATAATAATAATTATGGTATTTGTTAAGTACTTACTATGTGCCAAGTACTGTCCTAAGTGCTGGGGTAGATAAGAGTTAATCAGGTTGTCCCACGTGGGGCTCACAGTCTTCATCCCCATTTTACAGATGAGGTAACTGAGGCACAAAGAAATTCAGTGGCTTGCCTGAGGTCACACGGCAGACAAGTGGCAAAGCCAGGATTAGAAGCCACATCCTCTGATTCCCGGGCTCTTTTCACTAAGCCATACTGCTTCTCACATATGAGTGGGAGGGGGAAACAGAACCACGATGGACTGTACTTCAACTCCTTCACTTTGGGATGTAGAATGAATAGGACATCCAGATAATTTCATAAACCAGCCACATTTCCCTTATGCAGTTGCACCTTCTCCCACCCCATCACCATGAATTCAATTTACTGAAGCACCCCTGGGGTGACATTCATGGCTTTGAATGTTAGATTCTGAATAAATGGCTTTGGGTAGTCCCATTTTCTTCACCTTTCTCCGGTCTTCCAAGACTTTCAACAAATCTTTCATCCCTTTTCCCAAATCCTCTGGGGCCAGAGAGTCAAAGGAAAAGAAGTAACTTGATGATAGTTGAGGGAAAGGAGTCAGTCAAAAACAAAAAGCTTTGATGAGGTGTAGGATTGGCAGTCAGGAAATCTAATCCCAGCTCTGCCACTTTCCTGCTGACCTTGGGCAAATCACTCAAATTTTGTATGACTCGGTTTCTTCATCTGTAAAATGGAGGTTAAATATCTGGTCTATCTCTTCCTTAGACAGTGAGCCCCCATGTGGGACAGAAACTGTGTCTGATCTGATAATAATAATAATAATGTTGGTATTTGTTAAGCGCTTACTGTGTGCCGAGCACTGTTCTAAGCGCTGGGGTAGACACAGGGGAATCAGGTTGTCCCACGTGGGGCTCACAGTCTTCATCCCCATTTTACAGATGAGGTAACTGAGGCACCGAGAAGTTAAGTGACTTGCCCAAAGTCACACAGCTGACAAATGGCCGAGCCGGGATTCGAACCCATGACCTCTGACTCCAAAGCCCGTGCTCTTTCCACTGAGCCATGCTGCTTCTCTACTTAAGTGAGAATATATATACTTAAGTGCTTAGTTCAGTGCTTAGCATGCAGTAAGCACTTAATCAATGGTATTTATTGAATACTAATGCCACTATCATTATTATTATTTTAAAATATGAAGGAGTTAAGAACATGGTAGCAGAACTGGAGCCACAAAAACCTTCTCAGGAAGATTCTTCCCTTGCTTTCCATTGAAAAGCCATAAGATACCAAGAGTTCTTGAATTGGAGAATTTGCCAGGTTTACAGATAACATAGTTAAAAGTGTGCTGCCAACCCTGTTGTACTCTCCCAAGCGCTTAGTACAGTTCTGGGCACACAGTAAGCTCTCAATCAATACCATTGATTGATTACATAATGTGAGCTGAGCTGAGTGATCATTGCAGACTTCCGGGAGATATTACAAATCAGAAAAAGGTGAGCGGCAGGTGAGCCTCACCAAGAAAACAGGCGTGCGCGCGCACACACACACACACACACACACACACACACTCAAATCTTGTACATTTTGAAAGGCATTGAATCTGAAAAAGGTAAAACCTTTCTCAGTGAGAGGAGAATTCAGACCCCCAGTATTATTACAAAGCCTCAGCAATAGTGAGTCAGTTGCACTGCGTGAGAAACTCAATAGCTTGGCTTACAGATGGATCCATTTCAGAGAAACCTCACCCAGAGTTCAGCTTTGCAGCCTGCGCTGATGTGATTCAGAGAGCCTGGCCTTGGATAAGACTGAATTGACTCATTTTTCAAGTGACCGAATTGCTACCATTCCTTTGGGTGCAGATACAGCATTTCTCACACGGGGTCATGATCCCCTGTTGGGGGCAGATGGAAGGTCTGAGTGAATATCAAAATCTGAAGGTGAACAGGCATAAACAGATGTTTGGTAGTTGAGGTATCAGCATGATTTTCAGCAGAATTTCCTTCTTCAAAATCATCATCTCTTCTTTACTAGTCTCTTTACTCATCTTTCCTTCTTACTACTTGTCACCTCATTTCCTGCCTGCTCTGTTAGCAACTCTCCTCTCCTAGAGTGGCCACTGCCTGCACTAAGGAATACCAGACACCCCTTTGCCAAACCTCCCGTTTTCATTAAAATAAAAAATAACTACTGAGAATATTAAATTTGACAGCCAGTTGGTATTTGTTAAGCACTTACTATGTGCAGAGCACTGTTCTAAGCACTGGGGTAGATACAGGGTAATCAGGTTGTCCCACGTGAGGCTCACAGTTAATCCCCATTTTACAGATGAGGTCACTGAGGCCCAGAGAAGTGAAGTGACTTGCCCACAGTCACACAGCTGACAAGTGGCAGAGCCGGTAGTTGAACCCATGACCTCTGACTCTGACTCCCAAACCCGGGCTTTTTCCACTGAGCCACACTGCTTCTGTGACAGTGGCATTTAACTTGTGCAAACAATTAGAGGTTGTACTTCTGTCCATTCTTGGTGATATTAATAAATAGAACAGCTAGTGGAAAGAGCACAGGCTTGGGAGTTAGAGGGCCTGGGTTTTAATCCTGGCTCCACCACTTGCCTGTTGTGTGATCTCAGGCAAGTCACTTAACCTCTCTGGGCTTCAGTTTCCTTATCTGTAAAATGGAGATTCAGTACCTGTTCTCCCTGTTACTTAGACAGTGAGTCCCATGTGGGACAGGGACTGTGTCTGAGCTGGTTATCTTATATCTACTATAGTACTTAACACATAACACATTGAAAGTGCTTAACAAATAACCCAATTATTATTATTACTATTATTGTTATCATTATTATGACAACCACTCTTGCTTAGATTGGGGTGGAAGTAACAGATGAAATCTAATTGACATCATGGCACACAAGTAAGGATGCCATAAGGATAAGCAAGACAAGGTTGTTTGAGGAAATTTGCAGAACTTGTCCAGTTTCTGGGCATTCAAAAATAAAAATACTGGATATAAATGAATCCACTGTAGGATCAATGCCGTGACAGACCAGCTGAAAACCAGACTTTCCAATATAAAAGGAGTTGAGCAGCCACCTCTGCTCTCTCCTCAAAAGCATGGAAATCCTGTTACACTTTGTTTAGTGACCAGAAGTGGTGGGGCATAAGGGATGCGTTCTTGGGAGTGTCAGAAGGAGTCAGAGAATGAAAAGGTTTTAGCCTTATTACTGCAAATGGAGAGTTCAGTCTTCAACATCTTTTTCTGTGTTGAATTCTATCGTGTCCTACCCGTGTGTCACTGAATCTTTATTTTGATGGGCAGGAATGACCTCAACTTGAAATGTCATATTACATTCTGCTTCTTCTCTACATGATTCCATGTGTTTTGTTCTGTTAGGTGCGGTTTGAAGGTTTAACTGGAAATGTGCAGTTTAACGAGAAAGGACGACGGACCAACTACACCCTCCATGTGATTGAAATGAAAGCTGATGGCATTCGGAAGGTAAGGGACATCTATCCCTCCAGTCTCTTCTGGATTGTTATTCCTAGTCTAGCTTTCTTCTTGAGGGAGTGCTGAAAGAAAACTTTAAGAAATGTAGTGCCTTCAAGCAAACTCTGTCCTCTTGCCCTGTGGGGAAAGAGGTAGGAATCTGGAGAAATAATCCTATTTATGATTCAAGCAACTGGTATCATGCTTATGCTTCCTTCCCTGACCTTTAGGGTTGAAAGTACTTAAGATGATAGTTTCAGAGAATAAAATTTACCTCCAACGTGAATGATATTGGAATGGGAAATTATCCCAGTATGAGTTCATTAGTCATAGTCTATATAGCTCTCAGCATCTGATGGGAGGGGTTTGCTCTGCTGTCTAGACCTAATGTCCACACAATAATAATTAATAATTATGGTATTTGTTAAGTGCTCACTGTGTATCAAGCACCATTCCAAACAATGGGATAGATACAAGTTAATCAGGTTGTATGCAGCCTCTGTCCCACATGCGGCTCATATTCTGAGCGGTAGGACAGGTATTGAATCTCCATTTTACAGATAAAGAAACTGAGGCCCAGAGAAATTTAGTGATTTCTCCAAGGTCACATAGTAGAAAAGTGGCAGAGCCTGGATTAGAAACCAGGTCTTCTGACTCGCACACCTGTGCTCTTTCCACTAGTCCATGCTGCTTGCCCAAATGTAAGTCAGAGTGTCCAAACTGTGCCCTCATCCACAGCTGTATTGGGGGTTATTTATAGAAGATTTTCCAGCTTCTAAGGAACAGTCTCTTGGGCCAGTAGAGGGATTCCAGTGATTAGTGATTCCAATATCCCATTTTCAGTGGCAGAATTTCACCCTAGATTTTGTAGGCCAGCATGAACTGAAGAGAAAATTCCCCAGCCCTGAGGAAATGGTTTTAGGGGTGCTGATCTGTTTTACCCATAGGGGCCAAATTGATATGCCAATCCTTTGTATTTAGATCTCCCTATGGAGGCTGACAACTGAGCCCACCAATGGGCCAGGATTTTGAAGCTCTCAACATTCAGACTCTTTCTAGAGACAAATTTCACTGTTCTCTCTTGAGGGGAATGAACCAGACTTGGCATGTTGCCTTCTCAGCCAGCTGAAAAAAGGCAGGAAGCATCTGGGTGTTTTCCCAATAGATCATCTTTGGTCAGGCAGGGGAAGCAGTAATAACCCATTCTCCACAATGAAAACAAATATTGCAGCAGCCTCCTCAAGGACCACTAAAGTAAACAGATTGCAGAGGGTAAGAAATAGTTTCCTGAATTGTTCCCCCCAGGTGTCAGGGAGTAGCTCACAGTCCAAGGAACTGCTTTTTGCCCTCAGGTGATATTTCATAGCTACTGTCCTTGGGGTAAGCCAGCATTCATCATTATGTGTGACAAAGGATAGATGTTTGTCATGTTCAGAAAGCGCATGTGGCTTGGGGAATAGTTTGTCACTTTGGGTGTAAAATGGAATCAGACCATAGCATAAACATTTCCTCAGCTACAGACTGGAAATCCCTGGACTGTGCTACTGTTGCACTGTGCTACAGTAGGCGAGGCAGTCATTCTTCTTCAGTTCCTTTTCTCTAAACCGGAGATAACACTGGCTTTCTAAGTAGTTAAGAATGTCTATAAAAAATCATAATAATAATTATGGGATTTGTTTAGCACTTACTATGTGCCAGGCCATGTATAAGCATTGGGGTGGATACAAGCAAATCGGGTTGGACACAGTCCCTGTCCTACATGGGGCTCACAGTCTCAATCCCCATTTTACAGATGAGATAACTGAGGCACAGAGAAGTGAAGTGACTTATCCAAGATCACACAGCAGACAAGAGGCAGAGCTGGGCTTAGCACTCATGACCTTCTTACTCCCATGGCTGTGCTCTATCCACTACGCCATACTGCTTCTCTAAATCATCCTAAGGCCTGTTTTATAAATATATGATGGGTCAGGCAAATGCCCAATAAGCTTCATTATTACCCTAAACTTCATTATTTATTTCCTGAGAGCTTACTAGGTGCCAAGCACTGTACTAAGTATTTGGGAGAGTATAATACAGTCAAGTTGGTAGACATGATCCCTGCCCACAAGGAGCTTACTTACTAGAAGGGGAAATGGACATTGAAATAAATCTTAGATGGGGACATGGGAGAATATGCAGATGTGCACAGAAGTCAGTCAGTCGTATTTATTGAGTGCTTACCGTGTGCAGACCCCTGTACTAAGCACTTGGGAAAGTGCACTATATCAGTAAACAGGCACATTCCCTGCACACAATGAGTTTACAATCTAGTGGCAGTAGGGAGGTGGGAACAGAGTGGGAAGATAAGAGATTAATTAGGGAAGGCCATCTAGAGGAGTTTTCTTTGTCAGTAGATTCAAGTTTGCTGTGGAGTTCAGGGTGGGGCGACTATCAAGTGCTTCTAAATTCTTAAGAGATGCAGAAGGAAGAGTGAATAGTGGAAATTTGGGCTTAATCAGGGAAGGCCTCTTGGAGCAGATGTGACTTTAATAAGGCTTTGAAGGTAGGGAGGGTGATGGTCTGTTAGATATGAAAGAGGAAGGAGTTCCAGGCCAGAGGCAGGATGTGGGCAAGTAATCTGTGGTGAGATAGATGAGATTATGGTACAGTGAGTATGTTGGTGATAGAATAGTGAAGTGTTCAGTCTGGGTTGCTGTAGATCAGGTGGGAGATCCTGTTTAGGCTTAATGTCATGTGGAGGTCACATGTTAGACTAAAAAGGAGTTTCCCTTCATTGGATGAAATTTGGGTCCACATTGCTGTATATTCATAAACCTGGACTGAAAACACTCATCCTGTACTTAGAGCCACCAAAGAAAGATATGGAATTGGGCTGTCCATCCAGGTCCAACTAAAAGTTTCATATAGGACCCAAGAGCCATTCAGTCAGTCAGTCATATTTATTCGGTGCTTACTGTGTGCAGATCACTGTAAGAAGCACTTGGGAGAGTACGAGACAACAGTAGTACCATACAACAATTTGGCTAGGACTGAACCAAATTCCCAAACCAGGCAAAATCAAAATCAGGGTTTAATTAATCACATAAATGAAAAGATCACAACAGAATACAAAAGGAGAGTTTTGCAAGATAGTCTTCACAGCTTTTGAAGGCCTAAAACCATCTTTTAACCTAGGAATATGATTAGCTCTTTGTTGGAAGGGAACATGTTAACCAACTGTGTTATATTGTACTCTTCCAAGTCCTTAGTACAGTGTTCTGCTCACAGTAAGTGCTCAATAAATACAATTGATTGATTGAGGTTATACCACGTGCTTGGGGAAACTGAAAAGCCTAGCTTAGATTAAAATCACACACCAGTGATGCTCATGACCAAATTAACCCATCCAAAACTTTATTTTTATTCCAGATTTAGCTTGGTTGGAGATAAATACCACATGGGGATCATTTTGAGAGGACCCCAGAGAAAGGAGTCAGGCCTGAAGCATAGTTCCCAGCTAACACCAAACTCCTCAACTTCCTCAGTTCTATCCCAAGTAGGGCTCAGCTCAGCTCTGCACCCCACAGGTGTTGTTTTCTTTATCCTATTGGCCAGAAGCCCTATTGAGCAGCAACATGGCCAAGTAGAAAGACATCGCTCAGCTCTGCACCCCGCAGGTGTTGTTTTCTTTATCCTATTGGCCAGAAGCCCTATTGAGCAGCAACATGGCCAAGTAGAAAGACATCTGGCCTGGGAGTCAGAGGTCCTGGGTCCTAATCCCAGCTCTACCTCTTGTCTGCTGTGTGACCTCTTCACTTCTCTGTGCCTCATTTACCTCATCTGTAAAATGGGGATTAAGACTATGTGCCCAATGTGGGACAATGATGGTGTCCAAGGTGATTAGCTTGTATCTACCCCAGGGCTTGGAACAGTGCCTGGCACATAATAAACACTTAACAAATACCATTAAAGAAAGAAAAGAAAAAGAATACCAGTGCCCTCCCAGAATATTCTAAATGACCCTGAAGGGGTGGGGAAAGTCTGGCCTGAGACAATTTGTGATCTGGCTAACATGTATTCTTCAAGACCAGGTCGTCTTACCTCTTCTATATATCCATGTCCTTATCTGTCAGCCTTTGTTCACCCTTATCCCTGTGTCCTGCATAACAAGTAAGGATTTATTAGAACAGCAGTGCTTATTACTTAGAAAATGCATTGGCACGAATGAATTTGAATTGAAAATATATTTTCCATATTTTCAGTTTATTTTCTGCACCTGTATGTCAGACAAGTTTAGGGCATTTAAAGTATTGGAGAACCTCTTTGAGCTTCAATAGTATGGATGAAGTCAGTTGGAAATAACTGTCCAATTTTTTCTCTCTCATGCTGAACTGAAATCTAACAAGCAAGGGCCTGAGCCAGAGAAATCAGAGTCTCTATATCTTTCTTAGCCTTTGTTCTCATTAATAGATTGGCTATTGGAATGAAGATGATAAATTCGTTCCAGCTGCTATAGACACTCAGACTGGTTTTGATAACTCCAGTGTCCAGAATAGGACTTACATAGTTACAACTATCCTAGTAAGTATTACTGTTTCTGTCTGGCTCTTTCCTTCAACTTCTTTTCCTTTCTCTTCCATGTTGCTCCTTTCCAACCATCCTATTTCTCCTTCACTATCTGGGGCAATTTTGATTTTACTGCATCCTTCCATTTACTCTTCCTTGTGTTTTGCATGTTCTAAGCATGGCCTATTGTGCACATGTACAAGGCACCCAAATGATGCCCTTGGGATTTCTGGGACCCTTTTCTGGGTCTCCTGCTGAATTCCTAAGGTATGTTTTGCAATCCACTTAACCGCTCAGTGCCTGTTTTCTCAGCTCTGAAGAACAGATGATAATAATCCTGGCCTGTTAGTCCCTATTCACATGGTGATGGTAAAGTTGATTAATGAATCAATATCCAGGATGAAATTCTTAGCTTCCTACTGTCAGGCAAGTTATCACAGTATTTCATCCAGAGGGGACCAAAATGGATTATCCTCCAGGAGCGTCAATCATCCCGATTCTACACCACTGTAACGTGATAGAGGAGAGGGATATACTGAAAATTTGCAGAGAACAGTCCTGGAATCCCTCTGTAGCTCTTGCTATCTGCCCAGTCTTTACACATGAGGAAAAACTGTCCCCTCCCCCTAAACATGATTTTCATCATCTAGCTCCTGCTGTTTTGCTAGCAATCAATCAATGGTATTTATTAAGTGCTTACTCTGTGCAGAGCACTGTACTAAGCGCTTAGGAGAGAACTGTACAACAGAGCTGGTAGACATGATCCCTGCCCTCAAGGATCTTACATTCTAGCACTCCTCCAGATATGGAGGAGAGAACAGGAATTGATAATTGTCTTACAATTATTATATTTCTTTATGCATATATGTGTGGATTATTTATTTTTCTATCTTTTGGATTGACTATCAAATGTATCTATTTGGTTGTCTTCCCTTGAAGCCAAGGATTCTCTTAACTGTCATGGATCCTAAATATCTAGCACAATGCTACACACACTTGGGTGCTTAGAAAATACTTGTTCACTTCCCCAGATGGGCTGGTAATATGTTCTCTCCTCCCATCAGGAAGACCCTTATGTGATGTTAAAGAAAAACGCCAATCAATTCGAGGGTAACGAGAGATACGAGGGCTACTGCGTCGAGCTCGCAGCTGAGATCGCCAAGCATGTGGGCTATTCCTACCGTCTGGAGATTGTCAGTGATGGAAAGTATGGAGCCCGAGACCCTGAATCCAAGGCGTGGAATGGCATGGTGGGAGAGCTGGTCTATGGAGTAAGTTCATTTCTGAACAGAGACATTCCAAGGGAGAGGGATTAGGATGAAATGAGAAGCAGCATGGCCCAGTAGAAAGAGCATGAGCGTAAGAGTCAGAGGGCCTAGATTCTAATCCCAGTTCTTCCAAATGCTTGCTGTGTGATCTTGGGCAAGTCACCTAACTTCTCTGTGTCTCAGTGCTACTTAGACTGTGAGCCCCAAGTGGGCCAGGGACTGTGTTTGACCTAATTCACTTGTACTACCCCCATGCTTAGAACAGTGTTTGACACACAGTAAGTGCTTAACAAATACCATAAAAAAAACAGGAAAAAGGCCCTAGCAACGTTTACCATTGCCCATGGCATGAAAGCTCCTACCTGTGGCTCGATGCTCCATATGCTCCCTAAGATTCAGCTTTTGAATGTTCCTTAACTACCCCTCTGCCCCCACAAGCTCCTCTGTCCCTGCTCTCATGGAGTCCTCATCAGGTCTGCTGATGGCACCTGCAGGCATCTTTCTGCTTGGCATTTAGACGTGGGAGAGCCCTGCAGAAGAGGATGCAATTCTGCTGGAATGTTGCAGAGATTTCCTTCCCCCTCCTCTCATTCTGAATGCTTGTGTTGATGCAGCGTGGTTGTCCTGGTTCACGCATTGCGACTGCTAAATTATTGGGGCTAGTTTCCATGGAGACCACAGTACAGCTTTAAGGTCATGCCCATGGCAATTAATCTGACCTTTCCTTTTCTTCAACACTCATTTCAATATTGATTTATGTGTAGTGTAGCTCCTTTTTTCAGGAGAAAAAAGATCAAGGAAGGCATGTCACATGGATTTCCAATGGCAGGTGTTTTAAAGAAACATTCAAAAATGGTAAAAATTATAAATTTAATGGGCACTGGGGAAGCAGCATGGCCTAGTGGAAAGAGTAGAGACCTGGGGTCAGAGGACCTGAGTTCTAATCCTGGCTCTGCTATTTGCCTCCTGGGTGACCTTGGGCAAGTTACTTAACTTCTCTTTGCCTCAACTTCCTTATCTGTAAAATGGGGATTAATACCCATTCTTCCTCCCACTTAGCATGTGAGCCCCACATGGGACAGGAACTGTGTTTGACTTGATTAACTTGTATTCACTTATTCATTCATATATATTGAACGCTTACTGTGTGCAGAGCACTGTATTGTTTGCAAAGTATAATACAGCAATAGAGACAATCCTATCCCAGTCCTTAGTACAATGTGTGTCACATAGTAAGTACTTAACAGATACCACATTTAGCAAGTATCCACCATGAGCTGGACTCTTTGCCATCCAGTCCAAAAGCCAGGACCCCTACTTTCACAAAGATCAATCAAGCTGCTGCTTCTGAAATTGCTGTTTTTTGTTTTTTTTAGTTGAGGGTAGGAGAGGGATTTCCTTTGTATTTAGACAGGAGGTATGAAAATGAGGAAGGGAAAAATCTATAATCCATGAATCTGTACCCTATGTCCATGGAATTGGGCCTGGGCTCATAGAGGAAGCACATTTATTGTAGGTTGCTGAGAAAGGGAGGAAAGGTGGTTAACAGATATCAAATGCTTGAAGCACTGAGATTTTTGAATTGAGGGACCCATTATCTTTATCTGGGAACACTTTGGCCTAGTGAAAAGATCACAGGCCTGGGAGTTACGTTACTTGCCCAAGATCTCACATCAGACAAGTGGCAGAGGAGAGATTGGAACCCAAGTCCTCTGACTCCCAGGCCTGTGCTTTATTCATTAGGCCAAGTTCTCCCATGCCTCCAGTTCAACAGGGGTTGTGTTCTCATAAAACCTCATGTTAAGGAAAACACTCACTGAAGAGCTCATGTGTGCACCCAGTCATTTTTTTGTTCCAGTATCGTGTTGCACTGAATCCAAAATGGATCACATTATCAGAAGAGCATTCACTAATTCCCTAATTACACACTAACCAAAACGTGGAGCAAATACACATTATGGCAGAATGGAGTGCACAGTCTCTCTTGATTGAGGTAGCCTGCTTTAGACCATTGGCTTTGTGGAAGCAGAAACTTGGCTCTTATGTTTAGCGACTGCAAGACTTCTCACAGGGACATCCTGGCTGGATCCTCGAATCTAGTGCCCTTTTTGTTTGCTAGTCCGTAAGGGAGACAGGCCTAATGCCAATTTTGCTACCATTAATCTGCTTTGCAGAGATGATCCAGAAACTAACCAGGCCATGGATTTTGTTTTTTCACCAGCCTGTTCTGCCCTTAGCCGGGTCTTGGGGAGTAAAATGATGGAAATCAGCATGCCACCAATTATCATTTATTTATCCCTGACAAATAGGAATGTGAGACAGCCACACTTCCCCTTCATTCATTAAATTCCTGGGTGACTTTGGGAAGATTATTCCACAGTGTTACCCTATACTCTGCCCTTGCTTCACCACCCGTCTCTCCATTTGAGGAGTAAAATAATTTCCACCTACCTCACAATTTAACGTAAATAAAACCCATTAACAATATCAAGTAATTATATACTGTTCATCACTACTCAATTTGCAACTGACTTTGGAATTCATTGAAATAAAGAGGGGTTTTTTGGTTTTTTTCCTCATTAGGGTAAATTTAAGTCATTCAGGTTCAAACTTCTTCACATGAACAGTACCTAGTAAACCCACTGGGTTAGTTCAAGTCAGTCTCACTTCATTGGATTCTCTTTCTTTTTTTTAAAAGGTATTCTTTAAATGCTTACTACGTGCCAGGCACTGTACTAAGCACTTGGGTAGATACAAGTTAATCAGGTGGGACATCATCCACGAGGCTCATAGTCTTAATTCCATTTTACAGATGAGGGAACTAAGACAAAACAAAGCAATCTTCTAAAACAATGAACTTCAACAGCTATCAGAGATACAGTGAGAGTCTCCATTGCCCCAGTGTCTAGCCTATCAAAGGTTCATATCTCTATAAACTGTAAGCTCGGTTTGGGGCAAGGAATGTGACTGTTATAATGTACTCTCCCAAGTGCTTAGTAAAGAGCTCTGCATACAGTAAGCACCCAAAAAATATGATTGAATGAATGAGTGACTATCATTGAGTTGGTAAAATGGAATTAAAACATATGAATAGGACACAGTCATGTCTCACCAATTTTGAATTGAAATAGTTGGCCATCTGTCCAGAGAAGCCTCATTCCATTTAGTTTGTGCCTTCATCATGGTAGCTGTGGATTTTGACATCCCTAGATGAAGCAGTCAAAAAGTCAATTTATCAGAAAGGAATCAGGCTGCCTTTTTAATAAGAAACTATATTTGGATATGATGGGAAATGAAGGGTCAGGGTTGACATTTGATCTACTGGGTAGGAACAGAGAAAACAGCTTTGAAATTAGCATGTGCTCCCATGCCAGGAGTGTTCACAGAAATGAAATCAAATTAGCCCTTTTTTTCTTTCCCCTTAGGTCAATTTCTGTGGTACTCCGTATTTCAGTATGGGTTTGTTTCAGCCAAACGCGGGTACTCATTCATCCTAGAAGAAAAGCTTTAAGAAAGTGTGATCAAGGATAAATTGAGAGGCAGTGGCTTTGGTCAATATGTTCCAGTCAGTGTGCAATTTGCAGACTGATGGAATTTCATACGGGCCGTACCCTGCTTTCAACTTTTTTGCAAAGCTGTCGTAAAATCTGGCCTTGAGTCTATTTGTGCGTGTTTAGCAAAATGCCTGAATGTCACATTGCGTTGGGATGGCCTTTAGCAAAACCGTTCCATAAAATACAATAGCAACAACAGCTATGAACACAAAAATGAGTGAACATGGAATCCAGCCACTCTTCTTTTATTGTATTTCCTTCCAGAGAGCGGATGTAGCTGTTGCCCCACTAACAATCACGCTAGTCCGAGAAGAGGTCATCGACTTCTCCAAGCCATTCATGAGTTTGGGCATCTCCATCATGATCAAGAAACCACAGAAGTCCAAGCCAGGAGTGTTTTCCTTCCTTGATCCCTTGGCATATGAAATCTGGATGTGCATTGTGTTTGCCTACATTGGCGTGAGTGTGGTCCTCTTCTTGGTCAGTCGCTTTAGCCCCTACGAGTGGCACACTGAGGAATTCGAGGAAGGACGCGATCAAACATCCAGTGACCAGTCTAACGAGTTTGGGATATTTAACAGCCTCTGGTTCTCCCTCGGAGCCTTTATGCAGCAAGGATGTGATATTTCACCCAGGTTGGTTATCTTCTTGTGCATTGTTTCCTTAACGGGTGATGGAATTGCTGAAAATCAAATGTTCTATTTTTCTTTTAATTCAATTTTCTAGTATGTGCCCCATTTGATTTCACCACTGTGCTTTCCTCCCTTTAGCCATAGTTCCTTCTCTGATGATTGTAGAATGCTTCTACCTCTCGGAATTGCAAATGCTTTGACTGCTACCCTTATTCATTCTGTCATTTATTCAATCATATTTATTAAGTGCTTACCGTGTTTAGAGCACTATAGTAAACACTTGGGAAAGTACAGTACAACAATAAACAGTGACAATACCTTCCCACAACGAGCTCACAGTGTAGAGATGCCATCACCCTCTCTTATAAGGAAGATCTGGAAACACCCCAAGCCCACACTCAGAAATCTGGGACACTGTGACTGGGCAACCTTAAGTGACATTACTCATTAGAGGGTGAGAATAGAGCCCCTAAGATATACACGCCAATTCCTCAGATAACCCCACAGAACCACTATGTGGCTCTCCAGTTATCCCCAAATCTCTGTCCACGAAGGAAAGCCATTATGGGCCAATTGCCAGTTATAGAAGTGCTAGATAATTAATAACTAGCAGTGCTAGTTAGAGAAGCAGCATGGCTTAGTGGAAGGAGCACAGGCTTGGGAGTCGGAGGTCGTGGGTTCAAATCCCAGCTCAGCCACTTGTCAAGTGTGTGCCTTTGGGCAAGTCACTTAACCTCTCTGTGCCTGTTACCCCATCTGTAAAATGGGGATAAAGACTGTGAGCCCCACGTGGGACAAGCTGATCACCTTGTAACCTCCCCAGTGCATAGAACAGTGCTTTGCACATAGTAAGCACTTAACAAATGCCATCATTATTATTATAGATTCTGACTTCTGAAGTTTCAGCAGCTCACTAGAAAATGATCCCGGGCCACTGACCATAGGAAGCAGCTTGGCGTAGTGGATAGAGAACAGGCCTGGGAGTCAACAGGTCTTGGGTTCTACTTCCGGCTCCACCACTTGTCTGCTGCATGACCTTGGGCAGGTCACTTCTCTGTGCCTCAGTTATCTCATCTATAAAATAGGGATTGAGCCTGTGAGCCCCATGTGGGACTGTGTCCAGACCTTTATTAATCACTTTCCAGTAGGTTTACCTGACTTACATTAGGACGAGAAAATGAACAAATAGCATTTCTCCTTGAAGGGATGTGGTATGTGTATTAAGTGTTCATTCTGTGGTCCAGGGTTCATGAGTATAGAAAAGATAGTGACATGGAATTAGCAGTATCCTTCTCCAGGAATATCCTTCTCCAGGGGATATTTTCCTTTAGAAACTCTCATGATTCACCATTGAAATTATATCTTGTTTGAAAGTCTGGAACCAAACAATCAGATTCCTGTGGACTCAGAAAAGCTGGCCAAAGTGTTGCCAAAATTTGTAGGCTCAAGAGAATTTTTCATCAAACTTTTAGGAAATTTTATGAATGGATTATTACAGAAAATTACAGCATTATCTTTATTGTATTTGCAGAAAAAATTTTTCCTTTATTTGCAGAAAAATTTGTTTTCTGATAACATACACTTACAATTGCTTTAGTAACGAATGATTTATGCAACTGTGTATTATCCCTTACAATATGAATTCATTTATTAGTTTTAAATATAAGAATTTTTTTTCATTTAGCTGTTCAAGTATAAGGTACTATAAGTAAATCAAATCAACAGACTGCTTAAAGACTATGAGAGCCTTGCTTTGAAAGGAGGTATGTGCTGGAAATAATGAAGTTTGGTATTTGTTAAGCACATACTATGTGCTAAGCACTATACTAAGTGGTGGGAGAGAAAGAAGATAGAAAGAAAGGGAAATATGGCAATCACAAGAAGAACTAATATTATTTACATCGGTTGATTTTTTTGGTTTTGGGAGTTTTTTTTTGCTTAAGGGCTTATTTACTGACTGAAGAAAAGGTTTTTCTCAGCTCCTTCTAATTTATGACCTAATTTTATTCTGGAGACATTTTATTTTAGGAATGGGAAAGAAGAATAATTTAATGTGCTGAAGGCTGCATAAATATCTTTTAAAAACTCAAGGGCAGAAGGGTGATTTTTGAGGAAGATGAGGGAAGGATTTGCCATTTGGAAATCAGGAGATAGTCTGATTGGTGTAGACTATACCTGATCATAAATGTGTTTTCTTTTCTTTCTTAGGGGAGTATGCAGAAGAGGGAAAAGTCTAGTGATAATTATTGCAAATGGCTCAGAAAGCCAGAAGTGACATAAAAATAGCCAAGATTGCCACAGATCTTTCAGGGGCATTTCTTGGTGGGACTTCAAACTGGCTATGCTCTTTCATTGAATTTCATATTTTTTTCTGAAAATTTCCTGCTTTAAAACTAGGTCCAATTAATTGTATTTGTTCAGTGCCTATTGTGTATACAGCACTGTACTGAATATTTGGGAGAGTGTAATATAGCACTGATAAGTACGTTCCCTGCCCACAAGAAGCTTACAATCTAGAGGGGGAGACAGACATTCACATAAATTACAGATACATACATAAATACATAAATTCATTCAATAGTATTTATTGAGTGCTTACCATGTGCAGAGCACTGTACTAAGCACTTGGAATGTACAAATCAGCAACAGATAGAGACAGTCCCTGCCCTTTGATGGGTTTACAGTCTAATCTACATAAATAAATCCAATTTCCTGATCTTCAAGAGCCTAGTACAGTGCTCTGCACAGAGTAAGCACCTAATAAATATGATTGAGTTGAATGAATGAATTCCTGAGCACCCACCGGCCTCCAGTGGAGGTCTGGGAATGATAGGATTTCAAGAAAGGAAAAGAGAATTGTGATCCTTGGGAAGGGGATGCCAATGCCAATTGTATTCACATACAAAGGAGTATCTTTGGAAATGGGCCGTGAGGACAGATTAGCACAAATACAAAGAAAACTTCTTGAGCCTGGGTGGGTGATTAGATGCTTTTATTAAACGAAAGTAAATTCGTGACTCTTCTGTTTTTGAGCAAAACATTCATTAGATGTGAACAGCTGGGTAACAAAAGCCTCCAGAGCACTCAGCCCACTGAATCTCTTTTGATGTAACAAACACATTCTGAGCCCTCTTTGGAGGTGCCTAACAAGAAGATTTAGAAGGGATTGCCTCAGTAATCACTGGCTGACCCTCTCCTCCCTCCCAGGATGGAGGTTTGAGGTAAATAGCCCATCGGCCAGAATTATGCTTCCATGTGCCGCCAGAACGTCTTCCTAAAACACTTTTTTAAAAAACCTGTAACAGTTTTGGGGCTACACCTCTCGCTGTGGGTTGGGGATACCCAGGGCTCTTACAGACCTAAAGAAGCAGTGTGGCCTAGTGGAGAGAACAGGTCTGGGAGTCAGAAGGATCTGAGTTCTATTACTGGATCCACCTCTTGTCTGCTGTGTGATCTTGGGCAACTCACTTAACTTCTCTGTGCCTCTATTACCTCATCTATAAAATGGGTATTAAGATCGTGAGCCCTATGTGGGACATGGACTGTGTCCAACTTCATTAGCTTGTATCTGCCCCAGTTCTTAGTACAATGCCTGGAACACAGTAAGCAATTAACAATGCCATTAAAAAAAAGACCTCAAGGGAATTGTCACATAAGGCTTAAACCTTGAACTCCACAAAAGACAGGGACTGTGTCTAATTCCTGCCTGCATATTGTTGCCCAATGCTTAGTACAGTGTTCTGCACACGGTAAGCCCTCAATAAATACAATGACTGACTGACTGACTAATTAGGATTTTTGCTTCCATACTGGCTGTGACCTGAGACTTTGGTTCTTCGGTTTACCCCTTGCAGACCAAGCTTCAGTCGGTTTGAATCTCTAATTCTTGCAACTCTGACTGAAGATCCACTACATAACCATTATCAGGATAACCCATTTGACATTTAACTCTGTCTAGCTCCAGTCTTGGAGACAGCTTTCAGGCTCAAACCCCGGGTCTTGATGGGAGAGAACTACAAATCCACTACCTTCTTTTTCTGTTCGATCCACACATGTAGGCCAGAGAGAGGCTGGTTCTTTAGTCCATAACTGTCTTCTCTCCCATCTGAGATCATGAACGCCTCAGTGTAAGGATGAAGTGGTCTGTGCCATTTCATCTCAGTCATGACAGTGGATAATTAGCTGTCTGTGAAACTTTAGTTTGTCAGACCTAGGAAGATATTGAGCAATAGGTCCTGGGTTACCTTGTTATTTAGCTTTACATACCTATCCCCCTTTACTTTCTCCTATCTGTAAGTTATTTTAGTGTCTGTCTGACCCTCTAAGTTATAACCTCCTCAAGGACAGGAATCTACTTTACTTTGTTGTATTCTCTTGGGTGTTTAGTACAGTGCTGTGCACACTGTAGCTCCTCAATCAATATTATAGATCAGATTAGTCAAAGAAGAGGGTTTTTTGTCACTAAAAATGATTAGACTGATAAAAATGATTAGACTAAGGGAGTTGGTTCAAGCCTTTACCCTTGGGGTTTTTTTGAGGTGTCACCCCTGCTTGAGGACTTTCCTCCATAAGTGCCTCGCCTGCCTTTAGCCTGAAAAACCCAAGCCTTTCCTAATAATAATAATAATTATAATTATGGTATTTGTTAAGTGCTTACTATGTGCCAGGAACTATACTAAGCGGTGGGGTGGATTCAAGGAAATAGGGTTGGAAACAGCCCCAGTCCCATTTTACAAATGAGGTAACTGAGGCACAGAGAAGCTAAGTGACTTGCCCAAGGTCACACAGCAGACAAGTGAGGGAATCAGAATTAGAACTCATGACCTTCTCTACTGCACCATGCTGCTTCTCCATACCCTGCCTAGAGAGCAGGGACTGTTTCTAGTTTTAGGGTTTGGTCCCAAGGGCCTAGTACCGTGCTCTACACAGAGGAGGGAGATAGATACTCAAAAAATGCAAGTAATTATGGTAATCAAAGTTTTCTCTAAAACCCCCAGCCTCCAGTTCAGTTTTATGGAAAGAGAGCACCCCAAAATTACTAGACATCCATTGCTAACCTCTTGAATACTGCCCCCAAATTGGGTGGAGAGTAGTTGGTGATCAGTTTGTTTAGTCCAGTTCAATGGTTAAAATTTAGCAGCTTGATCTTCTGGCCTTCTGTCCCCTTGACCAACAGAGAGGAGACAGAGAAACACAAGACCACAACTTGATACACCCATAGATTTCTTTTTAAAGGCATATAAGGCATATCAATCAATCACTGGTATTTATTGAGTGCTTACTATGTGCAGAGCACTGGGAGATTCATAGATTGTGAACCCCTAGAAAGACAGTGTCCGTGTCTAATTCCCAGAGCTTAGTACAGTACACAATACTGCACAGAGAAAGAGTTTAATCAATAATATAACTACTACTGCTCACTTGGAAGATAAGGAAACATCATAGGTAGAGAAGAGAAATTAACTATCAGCAATCCACCATACATGGACAAAATGAGCATACAATAAAATCCAGCTTCAAGAAACAAGCTTACCCACCTCTAGACATAATCTAAATTGGAGTTGAATAGTCTTGGGATTTCAGAATAGTTACTCAGCAGATTTCCACATGCCCTGAAGTTCCCCTTTCTGGATTAAAGTTTTCTCTTTCCAAGGGCTTCTTGCCAGACTGTTTCCCCTAAAGTGATTTCCCTCAGGCTCTCTGCTCCCTGAACTCTGTGTGGTGAAAAGAAAGGAAAGGAAGTGTTTCCTTCCTACCTTTATATTTAAGCCTCCTCTGGGTCCTTCTTTTTCAATGCCTGATCAGGTATTGGTTTGGTTATCCAAATGGAGAAGTCCCTGATTCTCCGCCTCCCCATGCCCTACAGCTGGCATCCTACTCTTTTTCTACTGTCTCTCTTTGAAAGATAGGCAGTGGTTTGGAGCCTGTGAAATTAGCCTGTGAAATTATAAATGTGTAAGCTCACTGTGGGCAGAGAATGTGTTTGTTATATTCTCCCAAGCACTTAGTACAGTTCTCTGCACAAAGAAAGCACTCACTACGATTGACTGACCAGCTTTGGCTGGACTTTGCTAACTCCATATCTATAACTAGCATGGCTGAGCAGTCTAAGGTGCTGGATTTAGACTCCAATCTCCCCATTGGGTTGGGTTCCCATCCCATCACTACCAACCTACTATTTTGAAGCAGCGTGGCTTAGTGGAAAGAGCACGGGCTTGAGAGTCAGAGGCTGTGGGTTCTAACCCCAGCTTCGCAACTTGTCATCAGTGTGTCTTTAGGCAAGTCACTTCACTTCTCTGTTACCTCATCTGCAAAATGGGAATTAAGACTTTGAGCCCCCAAGGGGACAACCTGATTACCTTGTATCTACCCCAGTGCTTAGAACAGTGCTTGGCACTAGTAAGCGTTTAACAAATACTATTATTATGATTGTTATTGTTATTACTATTATTACCTCAGAATTAGCCCTGGTCTAATATATTTGAGTAGACGTTGTACCAAACAAAAATTTTAAAGAAAGCACTTGTCTCCAGTGGTGTCTTGAAAGAACAATGTTGGCTTTTTCTAAAAATGTTATTTGTTAAGTGTTTACTATGTGCCAGGCACAAGTGCTAAACACTGGGGAAGATTCAAGATAATTAGGTAGGACACAGTCCATATCCTACATGGAGCTTACAGTCTTAATTCCCATTTTACAGATGAGATCACTGAGAAGTGAAGTGCCATGACAAAGGTCACACAGCAGAGAAGTGAATGAGCTGGCATTAGAACCCCAATCCTCCCATTTACCTCCCTACTTTTTTTTAAGCAGAAAGTGGTTTGCAAATGGGCTAAGTGTACACCCATAGGTGGAAATGTTAAGAATGGACCTTTCTCCCTTAGGCAGGAGACACCTTTTGTCCTAAAATTCCTAGGCCTTATTATAATTTCAATTTTCATACAGAATTAAAACCTGTATCCTACAGGTCTGTTGCTTCGCATTTGGATGAGGTTTGTAGGTTGCAGTCCCTTCAATAACTTGAGATCTGTTCACAGTGAAGTGTCTTCTGCAAGCATGATTCAGGAGCCATGCAAGAGTCAGATGGGATTTTTGTATTGTTGATAGGTCATTCCTAAATCGACTATTTTAGGGTATGCACAATTGAGTGGGGGCAGGATCAAAAGGACAGGAAAAGGTGGGGGAGGATAGAAAAGCAATCATGGGAGAGACCTAAAAATAAGGGTAGACTGATAGGTAGATGGAGACGTAGAAGGAGAGGGGTAAGAAGAGAGACAGAAATGAAAATGGAGGGACTTAGCTAGCTGCCATCTGCCATTGGCTACCCCAGACCATAGCTTCACCAACCACCACCTGGGGTGAGTGACAGGCCTGGTGGTGATTGTAGTCATGGCTGTCCATGTTCCTGAGCCCCTCCTCTTAGTCATGCCATCCCCTCTCCTGACTCGCAGTGGAGGGAAGACTGATGCCAGGTTGAGGGTCAGGGTGGGGGTGGGGAGTGAGGAAAGGCCCTTTTTAAATCATTCATATCAGAAGAGCCATACTGGGGCTTCTTGTTTTATCGGGATTGCTCTCCAAACAATTCCAGCGTATTTTCACCTCTAGGGAACACAGGGCCATAGAGTCTACAAGGAGGTAAGGCTTGGTTCTAATCATGCTAGATAAGTGTCTGAGTGAGGCCAGCTATCAAACTCTCCTCTGAGAACCCTGGCACTGCCAAAGAACTAGTATCTTTAGTTTCAGCTTCCTTCTCAGGCTATCTCTTCTGCCACTTCCCTCCGTCATCATTCCTTTCAGCCTTCCTCTGGACCATAACATCTGCCATCTCGATTGCTCAAATTCCATGTCATTTCTGACATCTCTCTTCAAACATCATTTCCTTTATCTTCTGATATTGAGAGAGAAGATATAAGGGGCATCAGAGCCCACCTCTTGTAACAGAGTGGGCAGCTGTGGTACAACACACCCTTCCTCCCAGGAGACTGGGAGCTATTCCATTTCCTCATACAGTGGGAAAGAGGAAAGCAGAGGAAGGGTGTGAATAAATATCCAAGGATAAAAAAAAGCAAAAATCTTGAAATGATGAAACAGAAACCCTCATTAGGTACAGACCAAGGGATATGTGCTCAGCTCTGTGCAGAGGGCTTTATTTATGTAAACCATGATTAATGACATTACTTACTCATCGATTCAAAATATGCCCTTAAAGATGGGTGTTGCATAATGGGGCTTGACTTTATTCAATAGCTGTTGCAGTGAAAGTACCGCTGAGGTGGGCAGTGATTCTTCCCCCCAGGACTGATGTGAAATTAAGTTGAGACAGCAAGAATGGCTACACTACAAAGATGACCCTGAACCAAAATATCCCCATCATCTGCTTTGCCAGCTAAATGCCTATTTACATTTAACCTGCGTTGTCCAGAAAACAAATGATAAAGCCGGAAGCCTGAGCTATAATGTTAAACTGCTTCACAGACCATAAAAACATGAAAAGGAATAAAACTTTTACAAGGTCCTGAAAATTGCAGATAGTGTGTTTAAAAGAGTTTTAAAAAAATCCCAATAGATAAAATCATTTCCTGAATACTCAAGTGCAAACTCTTTTTTTATGTCTTGGTGAGCTGTTCTGTCCTTCACCAAGTGAAAAATAAAATGCTCCTTCTCTGCTTTTCTAGATTGCTCCAACAGCTGAACAGTTTAGTTGGGAGAAGTGATTTTTCTGAAACCAGATTGAGAAAAGGGTCAGGGAGCTGATTTTTTTTTCCCAGTTTCCAGTAGAAATCAATCTCAAACTCTTTGAAAAAAATGAATTTAGCCAATTAACCATAAAACTATATGTAATGTTGCTTTGATGTTGCTAGATCTCCTTGGATTTTATAACAAAAAAGGTTTTTTTTTTCCTTTTTCAAGTGAAATGCTGAATGCCTTTTTACTTCATCATGTTCCTTTTCAGAATTATATTTAAGGCCTGGGGGCAGAGAAAAGAGAATTGGGGTATCTCCAGAGACTTTTGCAAAGGGTGGTGGCCTTCTGGAGGAGATATTATTTTAGTCTTTAAGAATTTCTGAAGCCATCCTTTGATTCTGCTGGTACTCTCCTCATAAAGGAGATGTATGACAGCATTGCAGAGAAGTCTTGTTTGCTTGGGATAGAACAATGATCAGAGGAATGGAAAAAATGCTTTTCTTCCAAGTTTTCCAGAGAGTTTGAGAATTTTTTTTCCCTATTTTTTTGGTCATTCTTTCCACCTGGCATGGAAAGTTTCTTTTTATTTTCATTTTCCTATCTATCTGAAGACATCTCCTAATGGGACTATAAACTTAGCTTTTGATTCATGGAATATGAGGAAAATGAGGTATCCAGAAAGAAATAAAAGATGAAGTGAAATTAAGGAAATACAAGCTTCTAGGCCCAAAATGGTGTTTTTGAGGAAGGAGGAGTGACTAAAATGATCAAGATAAGGAAAAAGGGAAGTTCTTTTAACTCTTGCATTTTTGTTAAACAGAAACAGGGAGAGATAAGAAATGAGTTAAGATCCAAGAAAGAGCATAATCTAGATACAGGTGAGAGCTAATTGGGATCACAGATTAGATTTTTGCAACTAGGGCAGAATAGGGCAGATTTAAGAAAGGATATCAATGTTTCCAAAATTCTTAACTCAGTGGCTGTGGTTCTTTCTTTCCTATGAATGTATGGGTCCAAGGATATTAGTAGTTGGCAAGAGCTTCTTTCTCATTTTGTGATTGGACATCATGTAATTTTGGCCGAGACATAGTTCACACCTATCTGTCATTATGTCCAAGGCTTTGTGTTGTGTTAAGAATTTGAAGATATTGGTACTGTAGCATCAGGTGAGTTGTAGACAGGGTTTCACTTGTACCACTAGAGGAGAAAGAGGTTTGTTGCTCTCTTATAGCTATAACCTGTCTCATGTGAATTTCAATGGGAAATACTGGGGTTCTTGTGGAATAGAGTCATGCCTTCATTCCTGGGATAGGCATGTGAACCTTGTTATCCTCAGATAATGATAATAATAGTAGTAATAGTATTTAAGCAGCTACTCTCTGCCAAGAACTTTTAGGTGCTGGGGTAGAAGTTAATCACATCAGGCGCATTTCCTGACACACATGGGGCTCACATTCTAAGTAGGAGAGAGAACAGGAAATGCAGAATGACCTAGTGGAAAGATCACAGGCCTGGGAGTCAGAGGACCTGGGTTCTAATTCCAGCTCTGCCAATTGTCTGCTGTGTGAAATTGGGCAAGTTGCTTTACTTCTCTGAGCCTCAGTTACCTCATCTGTAAAATGGAGATTAAAATTGTGAGTCTCATGTGGGATACGGACTTGCTTAGTACAGTGTTTGGCACATAGAAGGTGCTTAACAAATGCCATTTAAATAATAATAATTTTTTTAAAATCAGGAAGAATACCCATTTTACAGATGAGGAAACTGAGACCCAGATAAGCTAAGGGACTTTCCCAAGGTTAAACAGCAGGGAAGTGGTGGAGTCAGAATTTGAACTCAGGTCCTCTGATTCCCAGGCCCATGTTCTTTCCACTAGGCCATGCTGGTACAGTCAGTGTGCTCTCAGAGGCATTAAACTTCAATTTTTGTCTTCAGTTATTATGGAAACAACAATGTTTATGTCTTATGCAGTGTCATGCACACCAGGGACACTTGCTGAATTAGATTTTCTAGATGCCTCCGTCTAGACTATAAGTTTATTAAGGGCAGGGAATGTGTCTGTTATGCTGTTATATTGTACTCTCCTAAGTGCTTAGAAGAGTGCTCTGCACACAGTAGGCACTCAAAAAATATGATTGATTGGTTGATGTCTTAGCTACTCAAAGGGTAAATTAGGCATTTCCAGCAGCTGTATTAACTCTTTCAGACCACAAGGAAGTATTCAGACCATTTTTACTCCAGTCGGTTAAATAGGGTCTGGAAGAATAAACACAAGAACCCCAAGGGCCTGACTTGCCCTCAGGGAACTGCACTGGCATGAGAAAAGTCCAGCTCATCTGCACAGTTCCTATAACATATAACATGCACCTCAGCGGTATATGGGGGCTGTGGACCTAATCAGAAGTCAGAGTGCAAAGCATATTTTGGCAGAGGATGGGTCAGATGCAGAGTTGAGTGCCACTCTATAGCTGGTGCGCCTCTTTATGCCACGGTGACTGGCTGATGCAGAATGCTTTCTGTAGCCACCCCAGGGACAGCAATCTAAAATGGGGACCTGTGAATCAGGTTTCAGGTTGCCATCAAAGAGAACTTTGGCTGCTGGCTAAACATCTCCTGACCGCCATACATCATGTTTATTGGTGATAAGGTATCATCTGTGCACCGTCTGGATACCCCTTTGGCAGGGTGTTAGGTTCCCCAAATCAGATGGTACTTAGGGAGCTGACATCCACAGCTGCAGCTTGCTGATTTATCTCCTGGTGGCTGGCCGAAGCGACTGGCCAAAAATGTTGGGGCGGGAGAGGTACGTCTTTTCATTCAAATTTTGGAAGGAAACTCAACCGGATTTAATCTTCTCTTTTACTGAGTTCTACACTGGCACCAGGTCTTGGAGAGGGGGAAAAACGCCCCTCGGAGTTTTTAGCATTATCTGTTCAGACACGTGAGAGCAAGCATAAAGGTGTAGCTCCATCACATCCCTTTGGGACCACACTGTCGAGGTGCTGATCAAAAGGAAGGGCAGAACTTTAGGGAGAAGCTAGGAAGCTGCAGGTGCTGTTTTGAAACTGTGGTATTGCCAGCGTTTCTTGCCCTGGGACACTTTTACGTTTGCTTCCATCCCCTTCAATGGCAATTTGACCCACACCGTAAAATCTGGATCCAGAGATGCTCAGTTTATTTCTGATATTGGAGAAGACTGAGGAAATGCGTTGAGTAAAGAGGGTGAGTTTCATCAGGGCAGGCTAATGGACTGAATAGCAATAAATTTGTTCTGGAAATATATTCAGCAGTTTTACTGGGTAACTCAGGAGAGGGCCACTTGTCTGCTGTGTGACCTTGGGCAACTCACTTCACTTTTCTGGGCTTTAGATTCCTCATCTGCAAAATGGGGACTAAATGCCTGTTCTCCTATCGCCCTAGACTGTGAGCCCCATGTGGGACAGAGACTGTGTCCAACCTAATTATCTTGTGTCAACCCCAGCACTTAATACAGTGCTAAACAAGGTAAGCAATCAATAAATGATATTGATTGATTGACAAATAGTAAGCACTTAAAAGGTGCCACGATTATTATTATTATTGATGTGAATGTAGGAGGCGGCAGAAACGGTGTAAATAGTCTGATATTTCTTGTTGAGCAGAATGAAGAAACCAGTTGAAATGTCCCAGTGTGACCTAGTGGAAAGAGCCCGGGCCCAGGAGTCAAAGGATTTGGGTTCTAGTTCCGGCTCAGCTACTTGCTTGTTGTGTGACCTTGGCAAGTTGCTGAACTTCTTTGTGCCTCAGTTACCTTATCTGTAAAATGGAGATTAAGACTGACTGAGGCACATGTGGGATGTGGGCTGTGTCCATCCAATCTAATTATCTTGTAGCTACCCCAGTGCTTAGTAGAGCGCGTGACACATAGTCAGCACTTAACAAATACCATTAAAATAATATGTATATGCATCTTCCTCCTGGTGCCACTGTGAGGAAAGCTTTATGACTTTTCCATATAGCTGCATCTGCTGAAATCAGCTTCATGAGTGGAATTTCAGTTGTTAATCCTGGACTTCCGGTCCCTTTTCTCACTGTCCACCAAGAAGGAAACTGAGAGAAATAAGGGCAGTGTGCACTCCCAGGATATAACGTTGGGTGCAGATTAGAAAGAGGTGCTGAACTCCAGCCAGGGAATCCCCTTGGCTTAGGACATTGCTTCCGGGAGGATTCTTTTTGTGCATGTGAAACAAAAGGAACCACAGGCTGGAAGGGGAGGAGTCCAGTTGCCACATGCGACAGCCCAGCTAGAAAAGGCACACATCTGGGTTGGAGAGTCAGTCTTCTCCTTTTTCTTCTTGACTGAACTGATCTAGGGAGAAAAATATCTAGTTGCCCATGACTCATTCTTTATACATTCCAGAAACTCAGTAGCACTTGTATTTGTCTTGTATTTGTACAGTGCTTTTGTGTTTCCAATGTGTCTTCGTCTCATTGTATCTACAAAACATCCCAGTGACATAGGGAGGAGGTAGTATTATCCTCATTTTGCTAATGGGGACACTGAGACCAAATCAGGTGAAGTGACTTGTGTAAGATTTCACAATAGGCCAAAGGTAGAACCATTATTATAACTGAAGTCCACTGACTCTCAGCCCTGCTCTTCACTAAACCATGCATCCTCAGTCAATCAATTGTATTTATTGAGCACTTTCTGTGTGCAGAGTACTGTGCTAAGCTCTTGGGAGAGTATAATATAATGGTGGTGGTATACGTGTTCCTTCAACTAGTTTAAAGTCTAGAGAGGTGGGTGGGGGACATCAGATGTCAAAATAATTTATGGATATGTACATAGGTGCTGTGGGGCTGAGAGTGGGGTGAATAAAGGGTATAAATCCCATTGCAAGGGTGATACAGAAGGCAGAGGTCAGGGAAGGCCTCATGTGGGAAAATTTGATTTTATACGACTTTGAGGGTGGGAAGAGTGATGGTCTTTCAGGCATGACTTTTTGTAGAAAAATGATCTGAGCAGCAGAGTGAAATATGGACTGAAGTGGAAAGAGACAGGAGACAGGAGAAGGCTGATGCAGTAGGATAAATGCTTGGATTAGAGTAGTAGAAGTTCAAATGGAGAGGAAAGGACAGATTTTAGTGAATTGAGCCTCACACTGAAGGTGATTGTCGGACTGGGACCCACTCACTTCCACACTGAGAAAGCAGAGCTCAGATCTAAGCCCAGTTTAAGGGTGAGATATGTTGTAGGTGAGAGCATTGTGCAGCCAGGACTGTTAAAGGAGAAAATAAGATGGCTAGTACAAAGAGTGTTTGAAAATCATCTCAGTATCATTCCATGAGCTGTTGAAATGGCCTATTTTTTATGTAACAAGACAGTAAGAAGATTATTTATTCAAGTGAAGATATCCTTTTAACTTCCATTCATCTTAGGCCAAAATGTCACTTCAATCAAGTTGTAGGGACAATTTTTCAACACTGGCTTGAGGCATACGGTGAGTCTGAGACAATGTTAAAGCAGTGTCAGGGCTGGGAAATATTACCTGAAGCCTCAAAAATCAGCCTTAACGTATGCACAATACCAAAGGAATTATGATCACAAATTGTTTTTTTTAGCCATCATGCCTAGATTCTGGGGCCCCCTTGTCACCTATCACTTGGGGGAAAGGGTTCATTCAGGAATTGGCATGACGAGAGAGAGAGACTGGGGATGGAAAGCCTGAGTTTTATGCAAAATTTATTCCACAAGGCAAATTGAATTATTTGATTATTTTGGACACAGCAAATTGAATTATTTGGTGATTTTAGACACAGCAAATTGAACCTCCCTTTCGGGAGAAGTATGATTATTTAATGATATTAGAGCTTCCAAATCGGGAGGAATATACTTGTGTTACTCGCGCATGGCAAAACACCAAGGGGCCACCCAGGAGGAATTCACTTATGGTTGGTTCGCACGTGGTGAGGTGGCTAGCTCCCACCCACGAGCACTTCCTATTCAGGAGGAATCCACTTATGCGTTACACAACCGTGGTGAAGCGCCTAGCTCCCACCCACGAGTACTTCTCACTTGGGAGGAATCCACTTATGTGTTACATACCCATTGCAAAGCACCTGGCTTCCAGCCCCATGAACATTCAGCAGGACGGGACACGCACCCATCCCACGGCTCATCACTTGGTGCATGCAAAGCCAGCTTCTCACACTCTGGGTAGAGGTGACCTGTGGCCAGTTGCTGCAAATATTGATCCGCTGCACAGAAGGTCATAGGCCACAGGTATATATCACCTGGGCTCCTAGGCCATTCCAGCTTCTGGCTTCAGTTAATCCAATCTCCACCCTCCCCCTTCCTCCAAACCTAATATGAGTGGCATGGGGGTGAAGGACACCTTCTGTATTCCTGGCTTGGGCTTTCAATCTAGCAGTTCTGGTTGTGGAGGTGGCATCCCACCCGAGTTCCGAGATCTGCCTGCTGGCTTGGGCAGTCACGAGACAGCATTTGACCTTGAGATGGTGGGTACCCCGCGGTCCCTTGGGACATCCCTTCTGGATTCAAGCAGGCGTGATCCAAACCTTGATGCCATAGGGCTGGGTTTCTGCTCAGGCCAAATTACGTCTGGGATCAGGCTGACACTGTTCGGAATTCTTCCTCACAGTCATGGTTGAGAAACCTTGGAAAGAACTAGGGACCACAGCAGTCTTCTAACAGCTGCCATGAATATTCCATACCATTTACCATCCCAGAGTTTGGGACCTAAGCCAAAGAAAGGGTCAGCATGTCCTACAGGGTGGGCCTGGGAGTCAGAAGGACCTGGATTCTAATCCTGGTTTCATCACATGCCTGCGGTATGACCTTGGGCAAATCACTTAACCTCTTCGTGCCCAGTTACCTCATCTGTAAAATGAGGATTAAGACTGTGAGCACCATGTGGAACGTGGACTGTGTCCAACCTGATTACCTTGTATCTACCCCAGCACTTAGAACAGTGGCTGGCACATAGTAACTAGTGATCCTTCAACTTGGACAGATTTGAGACATGGTAAGGTAGAAAGCATCTAGAACTCTGTCATATCCTGAATCTGAAAGAAATGAACACAAGGTTTGGATGTGCCCATATTTAACCTTGAAAAATCCAAATCTGAATTCTGAAATGACCTCAAAAGACAAGCTACTTTTATAAGAAAATATGCTTTTCCTAACTTTGTTTAAAGTACAACTATTTGTTTGCATTCATTGCAATATTTTAATTTTGATATAGGCATTGAGCAGAGGGGCAGAAGCATTATTTTTCCCTTTTGTTTCATGATTGATTTTCTTCAGTATAGACCATCCTACAAAGCCTCACAAATCTTTTTGCATGTGCCCTAGTCCAAAGAATAGATCACAAAGGTGCACAGAGGTTTCTATTTTTGTTCATGTAGATAGAAAGATCATTTGGAAAAATTAATTGCTTTGCACTCTCTAGGGATCCCTTGGTGCAGTGAAGCACAGCATAGCATTATTGAAAGAGACTGATTGGTCTGGTTGGTGACCACTCATGGAATTCTTCCCTCGAAGGTTCTCTCGGGAGTCTGGGTGGTTGGGCCATATTTAAAGAAACCATTGAAATGAAGTGGATTTGGGAAGTAGATATTCTTCTCTTGAAAGTCGTAGGGAATGCTGGGAAGTGGACTCTGAAGGCATTAACTTGGGTGATGAGACAGCATAAGCACTTAGGAATTCTGAATAATGCCACCACTCACCTCATTCCATCCCCAACCAGCCTGCAGAATTAATGACCTATTCCTGCCCCTCTGTCTATTCCTGTAATTGCTGAACTGTTATAGACAAATTTAATTATTCTATATTGGCTTAAAACCTCTCCCTTATGATTTGATTTTAAACTCCTGGAGGACCAAAACCATATATATTATTTAACTTGTTCTAAAGCATCTAGTTCAGTGCTGTGCATGTAATTGCTTTGTGTCTATTAACGGCTAATCTGGTTACTGATAATATCATTAAAATCCAAGTTATTTGTGGACTCAGAAGGTCATATTTTAGGGGTAGAATCACTTTTCTATAAACACTTCACTTCCTATAATAATAATAATTTTGGTATTTGCAAAGTGCTTACTATGTGACTGGAACTGAAATACTCCCAGGCCCATGCTTTTACCATTGTCCACAATGAAGAAAGAAAGTTTTAGAAAATACTAAAAATCATAAGATAGAATGAGTCCATTTCCCTTTAAATGGCCCTGAAAAGAGACATAAAATGAACAATCAAAACCATGGTGGGGAATCTAGGGAGTAGGGGACTAGACAACCATTAAAATCCAAAATGCATTTATTTAGCTTGCAGGGGCCTGTGGTCTCAACAGAAAGCAATGGAGTCTCCAGGTTTGAATGGTTCCTCAAAGATATTGGCAAGTAGGTAACAGTAAAGGATGTTGCTTTTTAACTGACTGAAAGGTTTGTGCCAGTTGCAGTGGTGGATGATGCTAAGGATTGGATGATGTAGAGCATTTAAACTACTCCTGACTGACCCATGAATCATTTGGCTGTTTGTATAGGAGATAGGACTCCCAGAAAACCTACTACACTAACCTTCAGCCTTGAACCAAATACCAGAAACCTTTATGGAGTGAAATATTTGGTCCTATTTTCATTTCTCTTTGTGAATTTTCATCCCTTGTCTTTGCCAAGTATTGCGTACAGTCAGGGTATCGAAGGGGATAAAGACATCTCCCGTATTTTGTTGCAGCGAAGAAAAGCAAATCAAACCCAAATAGGCAGTGACAGATTGATAAGCCAGCATGGACAAGTGTATAATTTTAAATGGCTATTGCACTGGAAATATCTTTATGTAGTATATAAATAGTTAATGAGCCTCAGCACTAACAAATGTCAGTGGCAAGAACTCCTTACAGGCAAAGGGAGAATTTGTGGAGCCTCATTTCACAAGTCCCACCTCACAACTGGCCCAGGGATACCTAGATGTCAGCATAGTTTACGTTTGGGCAGATGGCATTTCTGGCTTCTCCTTCCCTGAGCAGCCCCGCCCGCTTCTCATTACTGTACCACTCTTAGAAACTCATCTAATCTCTTTCCCGGAATCCTCGACTCACTTGGTTGTTATTTCTCAATGGGAAATCCTTGTAAATATAACACAAATAAGAACAAGCGGTTGGAACGTACCACCCTAGTTTTTTAGGAAAATTTATTTGGGGCCACACCCAAAGTCACTGTCCCTTGGGGCAATAAAGCAGGTTGTTAAGATCTGCTATGTGTTAACTGAGTTCAGAGCTAGCCACTTATTCTACAGAAAAAAAAATAATTACTAGCAACATTTCTGCCAATCGGAAATGTAAATTGGAGATTTTTATTCTTTAAAATGACAATTTGTTTTGAACCATGTAGATTATGCACTTGATGGGTGGTGGAGGAAAGAAAGTGTCAGGCCTGTCTCCCAGTGAGCCCAACTATGATGAAAAGCTCTGCTTATCAATCAATTATATTTACTGAGTGCTTAGTCTATGCTTACTGTTCTAAGCGCTCGGGAGAGTACACTATAACAGAGTTAGTATACACATTCCCGGCCCACAAGGAGTTTTCAGTCTAGAAGGGGATCTTCCCAGGATTCACTGGACATTCTCTATCTCAGCCCAAGTCTGAACAGCACCTTCTATTTTTTCTATTTTTAACCATGGTCTCTGGTCAGATCTGTGCATCTTTAAAGAAATGTTTTGAAAATTATGACACCAAGAGAGAGGAATGAAAGCATCACCAGACCCAATGAATAGCCAATAGAGCACTTTGTCAAAGAACAACCTTTCCCACACAGAATTTGGAAAAATGGCTAGTCAAGCGTGAGCCTTATCAGCCATACACACACTCATCGACAAAACCTCAGCTTTGGGAATGTCATGTTTATGCTCTGAAGGACAACTATCTAGATATACATATACAAGGTAGTGTTCTGGAGCAACTGAATTCTCCCATTAGTTGCTAGAATAATAAAAGCCAAACCAATTTTTATCTTATTGTTTTCCTTGGGTCACTCCACTTGAAAATTCATCCAAGATTTTCCCAGAGAGCTCTTGTATTTTCTGAGCAATTGTGTCTGCTCAAGTCTTATCCCATCTGGGGTCCCCAGGAGCCTCCATTGTCTTAATGCACCACAAATATCCATTCTTGTAAACACTCCTTCACCATCTGTGGTGAATAATGATCGATGTCAAGCAATGATAAAGAATGCTGATTTTCTTTATTTTACTTTCTGTGTACCTCCTGGAGGGAGCTGTGCTGCTACTGTCACAAAGTTAATTGGGATATCTTGGCAAGAACAGTGAAAGGCAAGAGTTACTACAGCCTACATAAACCCTCTTGATATTTAGCAACTATCATGAATTTTAAGGATCCAGGGAAGAAAGAAAAAAAAATGAAAAATTAAATGGTGCTATTCATTTTATATTCTGCAGGAAACCTGTTGGCAAGAAAAATATTTTGCCCTGTGAACTGCCGTGAGGGGCCAATAAGTTAAGTTTTGTAGCTTTATAAGTGTATTTTCATATTTTCTTTATGTATATATGTCTGTATACATTCTGCTTGCCAGAATCATTAGCTTCAGACTTGAACCAAATACCAGAAAACATTTTGGATTGGTGAGCAAATGGTAAAATTTAATTAAAACTCACCCAGACAGAAGTCAAACCAGAAAACTTCACGGATGAGGGCTCTTTTTCACACGGTGGAAATACGATTAAATCCACTCCGATTGCAATTCATATTTCAAGTTAATCATGGAAATGATGCTTATGCACCAACTGCTTGCATGATCACTTTATGCTTAATGGTGGGTGAACCCAGAGCTCTTTTTAATGACCTTAACCTGGATTCCAAGAAAGCTTTCCCCTTCTCTAGGGCACTAGTATTCACAGTCTGTCAAAATCATCTTCGATGGGGTGGAGTGCAGCTCCCTAGAGGAAGAGCCTCAGACAACTTGGAGTTCTCTTAATTCCCAAGTACCCCCCTAGCCTGGAAAGAAAACAGCCTTCCCCAGAATAATGGACTCTGTAATCCTTCATCCTTCTGCCTTTCATTCCCATTACTACTTCCTTTACATCTGCATGAGACATTCAGCTGGACCAACTTCATCAGATCCTTCTTCAGGCTTTGACCTTAACCAGACTGTATTCTCACAGGAACAGAAGGCAGGGCTCCTGAGGAGAACACTTGTGTGGAATGGGTTTTCAGGAGGCAGATTAAGCAAATGGAAAACTTTTTCTACAAAATTGATCAGGGACCATTCTGTCATTGGTTATGGCCAGTTTAACTCTGGCGAACGTCTCCATTGACCCTTTTTAAAATCGAAAGTGGAAGGAGTCAGATTGTGATACTTCAATCTTGTATAGGATGGAAATCTGGTCCCAGGTTCAGAGTCTGTTACGGGGTCAAAAAGATTTTGAAACTGTGCTGGGAAAATCGTTCTGGAGGAGACAGACTAAATGAATGACAATGGTAACAAGCAACAATGCATTTTTATTCTTTGTCTTTTCTTATGGTATTTGTTAAGCACTTACTATATGTCAGGCACTATTCTAAGCACTGGGGTAGATACAAGCTAATCAGGTTGGACAGAGTCCATGTCCCGCTTGGGACTCTCAGTCTTAAACCCCATTTTTTACAGATGAGGTAACTGAGGCACATAGAAGTAAAGTGATTTGCCCAAGGTCACACAGCAGATAAGTGGCGGAGACAGAATCAGAACCCAGATTCATCTGACTTCCAGACCCTTGCTCTATCTGCTAGGCCATGCTTGTTCTTATGCTGAGTTTCAGTTGGCATTTTGAAATAGCTTTAAAAGGATGTGGGGAGGAGAAAATTCAGAAAAAGTGCAGAAGGAAGAATTGAAAGTGGGTTGATATGTTTTCATCTCAAGGCTCAGACAGAATGAATACAGCAGATCACTATGGCTGTGTCTGGGATCAGGGTGGGGACCATGACACTTGGGATAATCATCCCCAAACCTGTTTCACCTAGATACATCCAGTCATAAACTTGTCAGTTGAATAAACTAATCTCTTTGGAGGAACCCGTTTACATGGCACATCAGGAAAATCCTTCCGTATCTGCCAGAGCTCCAGGACTGCGGATTCCTAGTTCTAATTAGAACTGTCAGTTTAGTATAATTCATGGCAGGAAAGTATTCTCATGAAAAAAAGAACTGAGAAATGACTGCAGCTATTTTCAAAGAGATTCATTTGGTCTATTTAATGATGATCCTGTTAATCTCCATTTTAATATATGCCAGGAGAGAGTTGACTTCCCTGTAATAAGCTAAACACGTACATGCAAAGTCCCATTAATACACTGACGTTAGATACCTGCCATGAGGGAGATGATCAAAGAGCAAATGTTTGGGAACTCGGGTTACGTTTTGTTTTAGGATTAGGAAACAAACTCCACCAGTGATTTCTGGTGAGAAGCAACGTGGCTCAGTGGAAAGAGCATGGGCTTGGAAGTCAGAGGTCATGGGTTTGAATCCCAGCTCTGCCACTTGTCAGTTGTGTGACTGTGGGCAAGTCACTTAACTTCTCTGTGCCTCAGTTCCCTCATCTGTAAAATGGGGATTAAGACTGTGAGCCTCACGTAGGACAACCTGATGGCCCTGTATCTCCCCCAGCGCTTAGAACAGTGCTCTGCACATAGTACGTGCTTAACAAATAACATTATTATTATTATTTCTGTTGCTTGGGTGCACTGGTTGATTGGAGGGGCTAGTGGTATGGCTGCCAGGGAGGTCATCGTTGAGGTCACTCCTGGGCTACATTCTCAGTGGAGTTTAAGGAACTGACCCTGGAAACTGAGACTGGGCAGGGAGCAGTAAAAGCAGTGGCAGCCCAAGGAGTGATTCCTCACTGGAGGTCAGTTTAAAATGAGGAACCAAGACAGAAGCTAGAGATATTTTGCCCTGTAGATTCATTAAGGTGAGCTAATGCAGAAGGTAGCTTCCCACATCTCTCTCCCTTCCTAAGGAAGTGAGCTCAGTTCATCAGACATCATTACAGTCCTCTATTCAGAGGCACCAACACCTTTTTAAAAATGGTATTTAAGTGCTTATCATGTGCCAGGTACTCTACTTAGCTCTGGGGTAGCTATAAGCCAACAGGTTGGACACAGCCCCTGTCCCACCTGGCGCTCACAGTCTTAATCCCCATTTTACAGATGAGACAACTGAGGCACAGAGAAGTTGGGTGATTTGCCCAAGTCACACAGCAGACAGGTGGTGGAGTTGGGATTAGAACCCAAGTCCTCTGACTCCCAGGCCCATGCCCTTTCCACTAGCCCTCTTTCTCGCAAATAGAGGGGAAGGAGGGGACAGAACACAAATGTTGAGTCATAGAGGCTCATATTCCAGAAGTATTCATTTTACTCAGAAGTTTTTCAGAAACAAGGGAGCATGGAAATGTGGGAGAAATGAATTGGACACAATAAGAACAAAGAAATGGGATCAGATGGGTTGAAGAGAATTGCCAGAAAAGGCAGGAGAATCCTTGCTGTGAAGTAGAGAACAGATCAGCTGGAGACTGATCCAAAACAACTATCTACAAGGGGAGAAGGGAGTAGAGGACCATTTGGAAAAACAATTACACATTCAGAAAGGACACAGCATCTCCATTTTATCCTTGTTGTCACTTTCACTCTGTTGGGTGTGTGTGTGGGAGGGAGGTATTGAACATGCAGAAAGAGCTGTGTAGGAAAAAAAAAACACCTGTCTTATGTGGCTAATTTAAGTTGTGTAATTCATTATTTTAAGTAAAATATCCCCATTTATTATTTCCATCCTGCAAAACTCACCAATGGCACCATGCATTTTATTTTGGTCTCCATTACGTTTATGCATTCTGCACTATTTAGTAATCCAGCTATTTTCTGAATCTAAATATGACAATGAATTTGAATAAATCCAAGTTTCCACTAAAGAAATCGTAGCTCAATGGCAGGGCCTCCACACTCCCCACCAAAAAAGCAAAGGCCTCCATTGTCATTCCCCACTCTAACAAAGCCTTAAAAAATACTCACAGATACTAGGTGCTACTTGTGCCAAAGCAGAGCAGTAGCCCCAGAACATATTTGTAGAAGAAATGGGTAGAGCCCTCATTCTAGAGGTTTGAATCAAGGAATCGTTAAAATCAGATAAGAAGAGTTCTCTCCAAGCCTATAACCCAGAAGGTTAATCTCCAGAATGCCCTGAAAGACCTTTCCAATCATCCTTAGTGCATCAGCTGGAAGAAAGCAAGGCATGGATCTTCTACTTTTATAATTCCCCCCAGAACTTAGTCCAGGGCTACACTCTCAGTGGCCAGGCTTGGGTGGATTGTTGTTATTGATTATAATAATAATAATAGTATTTGTTAAGCACTTCCTATGTGCCAACGTAGTTCTAAGAGCTGGGGAAGAGACAAGATCATCATCAGAGTAGATACAGTCCCTGTCCCACACAAGACTTACAGTCTAAGGAGGAGGGAGAGCAGGCATTAAATCCCCATTTTACAGTAGAGGAAACAGGCCCAGAGACCTTTATGTGACTTGCCCAAGGTCACACAGAGGTCTTTGGCAGAACTGTTTTTTAAAGATCATTTTCCACTGAAAATCCACTTGAGAACTCAACCTGAGGAGCAACAAATGATAAATGCTGCCCTTAAGTTAGAAGATTGCCATCGGAAGATAAGATCAGTTTTTTGTTTGTTTTTTTAATGGTAATTGCTTACTTACTATGTGCCAGGCACCAAATTGAGTGCTGGGGTGGATACAAGTAATTAGGTTAGACACAGTCCATGTTTCACTTGGGGTTCACAGTCTAAATCCCTATTTTACAGATGAGGTAACCGAGGAAAAGAGAAGTTAAATGACTTATCCAGGGTCACACAGGAGATAAGCGACTGAATCAGAATTAGAACGCAGGTCCTGTGACTCTGAGGCCCATCCTCTTTCCAGTAGGCCACACTGCTTCTACAAACCAATATCAGTTGGTTTGGACCAATAGGACATCTATTACATTGGTCAGCTGGACTGAATACAGTGCTGTGAAAGCACAGCTCTTCGTGTAGTGCCGGGCACGTAGAAAGAGCTTAACAAATACCATAATTATTATAATCTAATAAAATGCCACTGATAGTGTGATTGAACTCTGGGTGTATGTGTAACTGAAAAGCCCAATATAGGACGCCCAGTCCTGATCCACATCATATACACACAGAGGCTGACTTTTGCCATATTGTCATATTTGATGTTTGCCGTGCTTGATGTTGTTTTCACTTTACCTCTCTGTCTCTCGATCCTTACAGTGTTTCTGCTCAAAAGAGCCCCTTCTTTCTTTATTGCAGTATACCATGGTGGTAATAATGATAATTGTGTCATTAAACACTTGCTATTTCCAAACACTGTGCTAACTGCTGCGGTAGATACAAAATAATCAGATCAGAAACAGTCTCTGCCCCACACGGGGCTCGCAGTCAAAGTAATTGCTGGTCTATCCACAGCAATTGACTCCCAGTTTTGAGTTATGTGGCATTTTCTGAGGCTTTGCTTTTTTGTACTGCTAAAATGCTTTTTCCATCCTCCTTGCTGTCAGTTCTCCAATTTCAGCTCTCCCTACAGCAGGCTCTTTGGATTTCCTGCTGTCATTCATTCTCCTCATGTGTTCTACCCAGTGAAACTTGTAGAGGGGAACGTTTGTGATCTGTTCTTCCTATTTGAGTTGGTGACCAGAGCATACGAGAATATAATCCTAGCACTGTGCCTAGAATAGTAAAATGTTGTGAACTCAGGGAGGTTCAGTAGGGGAGAAAATGAGGGTGCAGGGAGAGCAGGAGACACAAATGAGGCTAGCGGGACTAATTTTTTTAGGAATTTTTTTTGTCCAAAAACCTATCCAGATATTGAGAGGTGAATCTCTTAGGTGTATCACCTAGCAAACGGAAGCCTAAATCATGCTATCTATGCAGCTACTGAGAGTCTGGTGTGGAACTCTTTCAGCATATGTCTGTCGATTAGACTCTAAGCCCGTCAATGGGCAGGGATTGTCTCTCTCTGTTGCCGAATTGTACATTTCAAGCACTTAGTACAGTGTTCTGCACATAGTAGGCGCTCAATTAATACTATTGAATGAATGAATGAATGAATGAATGAATGAATAGAGGAGACAAACATTACACTCAAAGACAGAGGAAGTGGCAGAATATAAAGATTAAATACAATTGATTGATTAGCAAAAATACAAATGATTGGGAAAATACAACAAAGTTAGTAGACACGTTCCCTGCCCCTGTAAATCTTACTGTTTAGCAGAAAAAAACACTCTTCCCTCATTGGCTTGAGTTTACACTGCTGACACTAACTATGCAGAATTGTGACTACTACTGTAAGCTTTTAGTGGCCATCTCCTTTCCCTGCCAACTCTCCAGCCCATTGCATACTGAGACTGGGTCTCAGGAATGTATGGAACTTTTATTTTAAAGGTGAAGTTTTTCTCTTTTTTCACAGCTGAATATTTAAGAAAACAAAAGGTGTTAACTTTACCTACTATCTGAGATAGCTCCAATTAATTAGATTAAGGCTGTAAATACTTTACAAAAAACCACTTCTCCTCCATCTGAGAAAGCATCTACAGACAGTGCTTCTTCAACTATTTGAGAGGTGTTGATAAGGATGAGAGGAAATGATTTTTTTTTTCTGGAGTTGAAAGGGGAAACGATGAAAGCACATTAAGATAATTTGATCTGTCATTAGTAGAAGGAGGTCTGTCAGAGACTGCAGGAATAAATCAAGATGTGAGATTAAAGATATACATCAAAAAGTTCTGATTATGTTTTAGAGACTAAGCAAATGAATCTCTAACAGAATTCAGATCTCCCTTCTCTCTAATGTATTTTCAAAAGCTGCCTCCAGAATGTTCCCCAAAGAAAAATAAGTTTCAAATATTGCCCTCCACCCTCCCAGCCTGCCTACAGCCATCATTTCAGGTTACCTTTTTCAGATTTCACTAATTTATCTTGGTTGAGTCAGAGCAGCATTCTCTATTCACAGAGCACTCAAAGGAGGTACCAGGTACTACAGCAGGTTGGTAAAATTCCTCCGGATTGAAACAGCTTGATTTCACATAGCACATTTACATACCCTCGCCATAGCAAATGTTGTTGGAAAGGGCAGGATTATTATTTCCAGCAGATGGGGAAATTGAGACTAAAAGATATTGTGACTTGCCCAAGATTCCATGGAGAGCCAAACCCTGGGCACTTTCCACTAAACTAGAGTGCTCATTACCTAATACAGTCAGTTTTCAAATAACACAGGGACTGTGTTATTAAAGAAACCCATGTTTTGGAAAACTCACATTGTAGTGTGAGTTCAGACTATAAACTCACTGTGGGTAGGGAATGTGTCAGTTTAATGTTGTATTGTACTATCCCAAGTGCTTAATATAGTGCTTTGCACACACTAAGTGCTTAGTAAATTCGATTGAATGAATGAAGAGTGCTTATACTTTGACTAATACCACCAATATATGCAAAACAGTTTCTTCTGATAAGACATTGTGTTCCATTCAAGTAGACACGTGTTGTCAGAAGAATATTCCCAAACATTTCCTTTGCATTCTGTGCAAGTGAAAACTTGGAAGAACTGGCTGATACTCTGCAGGCAAATAAATAGTTTAGAGAAACCCCAAATCTCCCCAAGAAAGTTTGGAGTGTTGTCATACCCATACATTCATCTAGACTGTAAACTCCTTCTCTAGCCTGTGAGCTGCTTGTGTACAGGGAACATGTCTACTAACTCTATTATACTGTATACTCCCAAATGCCAAGTACAGTGCTTTACACACAGTAAGTGCTCAAAACTATTGATTTATTGATGACCGGAGAAAGCAGTGTGGATGATTTAGTAGGTGGCGAGCTTTCTCTGGTCCCTTTAAAAGCTAATTAATCAAAGATATTTATTGAGTACTTACTGTATGCAGAACACCTAGGTCCCCAAAATGCTCCAACATAGCACCTCACCATGAAGTTACCACAGTAGAGAATGAGATGCAAATGGAACACTGAACCACATCAGTTTTTGAAAAGTGTCTCCCTATAGCCCTCTTATTATGCCACAGATAACACTTTTATCATTCAGAGTGGAATTTTCCTTGACTATCTGCATTAAGTACTCAGAAAATACAGTTCATAAATGAGTGGCATTTGAAACTTGGAGAAAAAATAGGAATAAAACGCAAATCTTGGCAGAACGGAGAAGCAGTCATAGAATTTCTACATCGAACCTGAAGATAAAACATAAAATTTTAACATCATAATTTCCATGAAAAAAATGTATCTTTCTGTTTGTTTTTCAGGGGGTACAGCATATGGGTAGTTTAAACTTTCATTTCTGGAGATCCTGGGTCTAGGTCACAAGTGAAAGAATGAGTTTTTGGTCTCTTGCTAGTTATCCTCCCCTGACAGGACCAAAATCAAAAAAAGTCTTCATTCATAATAATAATGATTATTTTATTATGGTATTTGTTAAATGCTTACTATGTGCCAGGCAAAATCAAAAAAGGGTCTTCATTCATAATAATAATTATTATTTTATTATGGTATTTGTTAAATGCTTACTATGTGCGAGGCATTGTACTAAGCACTGAGGAGGATGCAAGCAAATCGGGTTGGACACAATCCCTGTCCCACATAGGGCATACTGTCTTAATCTCCATTTTCCAGATGAGAGTGTGAAGTGATTTGCCCAAGGCCACACAGCAGACAAGTGGCAGACCCGGGATTAGAACCCATGACCTTCTGACTCCCAGGCCCATGCTCTATCCATTATGCCATGCTGCTTCCCTTTAGAAGACAAGAATACTTCCAGGGCATTATCATCAATTATTTTTCAATGGATGTCTGTAAATTGGGAGGCTTGAAACAGGAACTGACTAGATTACTGAGAAGACAAAGGGTCCTGTCCTCAAGAAGGGCAAGATTAGAGTGTATAAACTCCTGAGTTCAATCACTTAAACAGTGTGGCCTGATGGAAAGAACACAGGCTTGAGAGACAGGGGAGTGGATTCTGCTGTGTGACTTTGGGCAAGCCATTTAATTTCTCTTTGCCTCAGTTCCTCATCTGTAAATCGGGGCTTAAATACCTTTTCTCCCTCCACCTTGATTGCCATGTTTCTATCCCAGTACTTAGTACAGTGTTCGGCATATAACAAATTTTACTATTACTGTTATTATTGTTGTTGAGCCACCTAGTTTATCTTCTCTAAATGCATTCTCTATACCTGAGAGAAGAAACAATCCCATCAGTAATTTTTCACTAATGGCAACTGGGTTCTTCTCCAATATGTGAAAGACAAGTCAGATACATAAAGCTGATGATCGTATACCTGCTCTTTATATCTCTCACTTCTGCATGATTTATATGCTGTTTAATTGAGGTTTCCCTAGATTTATTACTTGGCTGGCTAAAATTAGTCTTAGAAGTTGATCAAAATGAGATGATGGAGTATAATTGAGCACCTTCTGAGGGAAAGGTACTGTGTTAAGTGCTTGATAAAGTACAACAGAAGCAATATCTGTGCCCTCCAGAATCTTACAGTCTAATATGGTGAATATACGGGCAAAAGTGATTTACAAACAGTGGGAGCAAGAGGAAGAATAAGACTATGACAGGAGGTAGTACAAATGTGTTAAGATGAAGTAGCAGAATAGGCCACTGATTATAGAAATGAAAATATTCATATGTGCTGAGGCAAGTAATGAAATATAAGTGTCGTCTCCATCAGTAGGACTGACCAGTTGCTATCTGCCCAAGTGAAAAGAAGGGTAACAAATTCATTGATTTTACCAGCAAGGTAGTTTTCTAAGAGCAGGTGTGCTGTCAAAAAAATGTGTTTAACTGATATACATCAGTTAAAGGATAACCGATCCATTATTTAGAAGGCATTTTCCTTGCCTATACATAGGGGTTGAGTAGCCTGGTGATTTGAGTACCTTTAACCATCAGTTAAAACAGTGGCAATAGTTATAATCCAATACACTAAGCACTTGGGAAAGTACAACAAGAAAACTAGATACATTCCATATCCACAAGAAGTTTATCTAGGCAACTCAGTGTGTGTCCAAGAGCTCATTAAGAGACGTTGTATCAAGAGTAAATTCCTTTTGGTCTAGTAAAGATCTCATTCTGCAGGTAAGATAAAACATCAAATTCTGTGTTTTTTACCTGGAGGGTTAAAGGGAGTACAGAATCTAGTTGCTCCAGAAAAAATATCATGAAGAAATAGCTTCTCTCAGAATCCATATCTCCCTTATTCATTTGGTTGAGAAGCAGGAATTTTATGTCTTTACAAAGGGCCAACCTAAACACTTGTAAAAAAAAAATGTGGATTCCACCTGCATCTTAGCCCAAAATTATAACTGAAGCATTAGTCAGCTAATTGTAGAGGGATTTGCGATCAGTATATAAATTGCAAATGACCTAGAAGCAGTTTGGCCTACAAGCAGTGTGGCTGAGCAAAAAGAGCACAGATCTGGGAGTCAGAAGACCTGAGTTCTCACCCTGGTTCTACCAACCCCGGGCAAGTCATTTAACTTTTCTATGCCTCAGTTTTTTCATCTGTTAAAGTAAGGATAAGATACCTGTTCTCCCTTACCTTGGCTGTGAACCCCATGTGTCTCATCTAATCGTATTGTATCTATCCGAGTTTAACCATTTACAAGTGCTTAAAAAATGCCACAATTATTATTACTATTATTATCAATAATCTAGTGCTGGACTTAAAAGGATTGGTTATGCTTTACAGAAGGGTGTTTTTGCCATGAGACTGGGCCCTCAACACACACCTCCTGATTAGCTCAGGAGAAGACTTGGTTGATAGTTGCTGCCTCAGGGACTGGTGGAGTCCCTGTGTCTGCTTCCATCGTAATGTCTCTAACCTGAGCCCTGAGGTGTGCCCTGAAATCTTGCAGGTAACAGGGATTGAAGGGCCAAGGCTGAGGGAATAGAAAAACTTGACACCTCAATCTGCCACTCAGGCTGACAATCTAATAACAGGGTACTTGGGTCAAACTCAGAGATCAAATTTGGTGGGTCAAACACCAGGAACATTGATCTTTTCTGTGGCACATAATCGCTGTTATCAGTAGGTTGGCACTTGAATAGGTAGACTTTCCCTGGAAGTGTTTGAGTCAAAAATGGTTGTTTTTAACTATTACCTTCAGAAATCTCACTTGCTTCAGGCAGACAAAGTTGATGTCTGCAGAAGTCCGAAAAGGTGAAAATATCTTTCAAAAATTTCTATCGATACTCTTTCCTAAGGCTGAAGGCAGTGAGTGACTCTGATTGGTTTATTTATAGATGTAGTATATCCAAACATCACAAGTTTTCCTGGGAGAAGGAATTGTGGGATACATCATGTCCTCTGTCAAGCATTCTGTATTTTTTTGTGACTCCTGCTGTGGCAGCGTAGGGTTTTCTGACAAAGCTCTCATGCTACATCTCCACTGGTAAAATGATGAAAATAGTTGGCAGTTAGCTAAGCAATATGTTAAAGTGACCAGGGACTTCAAGGATGGATAGTTTACAGAGACTAATAGTGAGAGGCCGAAGCATGTTCTCTGCATCTGCAGAAGAGCTGCTGCCCTCTCTACCCGACAACTGCTTGATTTCTTATTGGTTGGAACCTCCCCAGATGAGTGACTGATGCCTTTTGAATTCACTCCAATAATATTTAGAGTCCCTCTGTGTGCAGAGAACTATACTAAGACCTTGGGAGACTACAGTAGATGTAAAAGACATGATCCCTTCCCTTGGGGTGCTTTCATTCTAATGGATGTGGTTGCAGATCCATTTGCAGAATGCAGATGATCACTTAATCAATCATATTTGTTAAGCGCACAGAGCACTTATGCCATTGAGTCGTTTCCGACCGATAGTGACACCACGGACATATCTCTCCCAGAACACCCCGCTCTTTATCTGTAATCGTTCTGGTAGTGTATCCACAGAGTTTTCTTGGTAAAACTTTGGAAGTGGTTTACCATTACCGCCTTCCATACAATAAACTCGAGTCTCCGCCCTCGACTCTCTGCCATGCCGCTGCTGCCCAGCATGGGTGAGTTTTGACTTGTAGCATATTGCCATCCACTCGCTAGCCGCTGCCCAAGCTAGGAATGGAATGGGTAGGCCTCTCTGCTTGACTCTTGCACCCCTAGCCAAGACTGGTAGAGTACTGGAAACTCTCCAGGTACGACCCTGAGCACTTGGGAGAGTGCAATATGCTAGAGTTGATACACATGTTCCCTGCCCACAGGGAGCTTATGTCTAGATTCAAATCATTTTGGATCCCCAAAGCTTACACAAGTAGAAAAAAAAAACATTTAGTTGATTTTCCCCACTCTGTTTATCTGATTAGTATGCATCCAGTCTGAAAAAACTCTTGACTTAACTGCAGTGAATGCACTAACTCTATCTGCATTCTCTGATGTCTTCACCCCTGTTTCATTGAGGAAAAATGAACTACATTACCTAATGGGGATTGACTGTCATCCTAATGACGATGGGACCTTTCAGAAGATTTTTGGGTCACTTAGAGTGTGAAAGTGACCGTTTGTCTCAACCTGGCAGCCTAGCTTAGAAGTAGAATGGTCTGGAAATATGTTGAAGGTAATAAGAAAGGGAAAGAATAAATCAATTACCGGAACTCAGTTCTAGGCTGTAGGCACTGAATCTGTAGCCTCTGATGTGTTTTGCTAATTTGATCCAACTTTATTAACCCCTTAATTTGCTGTCCACATGCAGCCTTATCATAGCAGGCAAGTGGATATTTCCCTTCAGAGCAAAATTGTTAGAATCCTCAGAGATGTTTTTGGATGAAGTTATGCTCATCCACATTTGCCACAAATGCATTCCATCCCACCTATCTAGATGTTTTTTTTTCCCAAAAGGTTGCAACAAATTGCCTTTCATTGCCTCTGGGCCCAGGAGAATAAACTCGCATTTTTCTGGATGTCACAAAACACCTCAAATGTTTCTGATGGTTTTTGGTCAGTTGTTTTTTTTTTAATCAGAGATGAAAATTTCCCGTGTAGGTCCTTATGAAGGTGCCCTTAAATGATGATGAGAAAGTATTTCTTCCATTTTGATTCTTGCATCCTTTTCTGAAAGAATATGTCAAAAACAACTGTGTTCTGACAGCTGTGGGGGCAAGTCTCAGGTGGCCTTTAATTGCTTTATTGTGTCCCCATCTTCTTATCCTTGAATTTCCATGCTTCGTCCCTTTTGTGCTTAGATCCCTTTCTGGCCGCATCGTTGGTGGGGTCTGGTGGTTCTTCACTTTGATTATCATCTCTTCATATACGGCTAACCTGGCTGCCTTCCTGACTGTAGAGAGGATGGTGTCTCCCATCGAAAGTGCAGAGGATTTGGCCAAACAGACAGAGATTGCCTATGGGACTCTGGAAGCTGGATCCACCAAGGAATTCTTTAGGGTAAGCAAAACTAATCCAGACACATTTCCATGAAGAGAAAAAAAATTCCACTGGAAGATCATCATCCACACAAATATTTGTGTGACCTCTGGTTGCCTGGTTCTGTCCATGTTGTTGGATATAAAGGACAGTCTCATCTTTCTTCATTTAACTGAATAATTAACAGGATTTATAGACATCACACTCAATCACACTCATCCTTCAACGGCTTTTTTGTTTAAAGGCTTCCATTAGAATATTATCTAAGATTCCTGAAAACAATTTGGAAATGGAAAATTAAAATTTTTGGACACATCTGCTAGAACTCCTTGACAACTAGCTTTGTAATTGGGCTGATTTTGATTTCTGGGACTTTAAAGGATTTCAGTTTGGAGATTATTTGATTCTCCTATTTTCATTTTGATGACTTGTTTTCAGATCCTCTTAGTTCACTCAAAAAATTGGAATCAGTGGAAATCTAAAGCATGGCTGCCTATGAACTGGAGATTAGAGATCTCTTTTATACAGGATATCCAAGAAAGACAGTAGACTTTTTTTAGCATTTTATGTTACCCAATCTTGGAGCCTTTAGCATACAGTACCATTCCTTATTTGATCTAGTATTATAATAGTAATATAGTACTAGTATTACTACTAGTAGTAGAATTATTTATTTAGTAGCAATACTATTAATTAAGTACCTGCCATGGGATAACTATGAAGTTCTTGGGAAAAAAAGTACCTGGATGAAAATTAGACACAGTCTCTTGTCCTCTAGGAGCCCCCAATCTAAGAATAAGGGAAGGGTTGGTGACAGACACGAGAAAAGGTGAGGCAACAAAAAATAGAAAAACAACATTCAAAGGCAAAGATAAGGAAAAATAAGACCTGTCTGTCACTACAATTTCTTGATCTCTTTTCTTTGAAAATGTGCTTTCTACTGTCCTATTACTATTAATAGCCTTCTAATGTCAGCCTGCAAAGTGTCCTTACTTAGTGGCAGGTGAAACTATTCCCTCCATGTTTTATCAACTCCTCAAACAAAATGCTTCTTTATATTTATTTTAAACTATTTTCTTCCAGGTATTCATAGTCTCTGAACATGTTCCCCCTCACATCTTCCTTTTCCTCCCCAAGTAAATTAGCTCCTCCATACTTGTGCATAGATCCAGACAGTCTAAGCTCAGTATTGTTTTGGTTTAACTTTTCTAAATCAAGAATAGTGGGCCTGTGGATTTGAATCTTAAACATTCCTCTCCCAATTAAAAACAATAAAAACAATTAAGTAATTCTTCTGAAGAAGAAATTAGGACATATTTACTCGATTCTGGAAATGAGAGGAAGCAAAAAGATAGTGCTGACCTGAACAAGGTTATGGATGACAGAAATTCTGAATTCTGGACCAGTTTGGGTTGCCCTAAGTGAAAGTTATTTAATATTTCATTGCTGGAGTAATTAAGATGTGTGAAGTGCTAAGCGATCTAAAGATGGGAAATGCGAGCTGAGAGCAAATGTTTTTCTTTAGAATTTCCATAGTACCTTTCTGCCACTGAGGGAGTCTATGCCTTCATAATCACTAGTTCAACCATTCAATTGCATTACACACTTTTTTTTAGAAAGGTATTAGAGTTTGCAGACACTGGTGTGAATCTGTAGGTACATATCAATTTTCTTCATTCCCCAAGAGTTTTCCAACCTGTTTACTTGTCAGATAACCTGTTACTTTACTCTACCCAGATCAAATTGCATTTTGCATTTGCCCTCCTGTGTATTTGTTATCTTTATTTAAGTGGCATCTTCTGCAAACATCCCACCTAGGTCTATGTTCACACTACTGCATGTAATACCCAAGTAGTATAATCATGGCATTGATAATTGATTATGAAGCCACATCTTAATGAAATGTGTAATGCCAGTGTGTCACCACCTAGCCTTTCCCATTATTTATTACCACCTGCAAATGTCCATATTCCTAGAAGAAAAAACCTGAAGGTCACAGTAGACTGCATGCTGAGTTGAGTTAGCAATAATGTGTTCTAAAAGCCTGGGAATGTTTTCATCAGAGCTTGAAGCACAAGAGTGAACATTGATACCCACTGCATGAGTATCATTTTTGCCCAGTTTCCGGAATCACCTTCCTCCTCATCTCTGCACACCCTTTCCCTTTGGGTTCTATCTCTTTGTTTCTCCTTTTCTCTCTTTCTTTCACTCTTTCTCTCTCTCTCTCGCTCTTGCTCGCTCTCTCGCTCTCTCTCTCTCTCTCTCACACACACACACACACACACACACGGAAAGAGGAGACAAAAATGGTCTCTCACCCCAACTAAACCGACTATAAGTAATAGTTTGACAGTAGGGGGCAAAGTGGCAAATTCTTTGTCAGCACTCCCAGAACTCACCCTGAGCTTGTCACTCATCCTCATATAGCGCATCAAAAATTAACCCCAGTGAAATCTATTAAGTAATGCTGCTGTAGTTCTACAGTGGTCAGATTCTGATAAGGCAGTGGGTATGGCTTTAAGCAATGTGAGTCTAGAAGGATGCAGAGAACCAAGAAGGGATCCAAAACCTTCCAGTGTCTACCAATTCCTTTCCATATGAAGCAAAAATGTCTGTCTGTTGGCTTCAAAGCTATCCATCAATTTACCCACTCTTACACATCTGCTCTCTTCACCAGCTTAAATAAATGTTGGTATTTGTTAAGCGTTTACTATGTGCAAAGCACTGTTCTAAGAGCTGGGGTAGATACAAGGTCATCAGGTTGTCCCACGTGAGGCTCACAATCTTAATCCCCATTTTACAGATGAGGCAACTGAAGCACAGAGAAGTTAAATGACTTGCCTAAAGTCACACAGCTGACAAGTGGCAGAGTTGGAATTCGAGCCTATGATCTCTGACTCCCAGGCCCGGGCTCTTTCCACTGAGCCACGCTGCTTCTCTTACTGCTCAGCCTCTATTCTTTGCTGTTTCAAAATAACCCTTAGTGTATTTTGCTCTCAACTCTTCCATTTCCAATGCTTGCTCATGTCCTTCCCCTTTCCTGCAACTCCATCCCCCTTCAAATCACACTCTCCTCATCTGCCAAGTCCTCTTGAACTCCCATCTCATCCAGGGATAATTCCCCACTTAATTTCCACAACCCCAGGTCATATCATTCCCCCCAAATGCCTATAGCACTTATGTAGAAGTAGCCATTCCTAACACCTAGGTATATAGTGATCTATATTCTATATTTATTGACTTCTTTTTCTTTCCATACTCTATTATGTGCTGTATCTGCTTCTTCCACTTGCTCCCTCTCTTCATAAACAATTTGTCTGCCTGTCTCCTTCATTAGCTCATGACTTTTACTTCTATTGCCATTTTCTGCTGAGTGCTCTACACCCAATAGGTTATTAAGGAATACTGTTGATTGATAGATTCATTTAACAGTGATGAAAAGGATAGAAACTGGGTCCTATGAGGCAAGGCTAAAGTATTTTTTTGCTGTCTACTGACTAGGAGATACATAATATGTTCAATGTGCCAGCAACATAAACTTTACTGCTATTTTCACAGCTTTCTATATATCGCCCAACATTTTGAATCTAGGCGGTTTTGAGGCTATTGTGTCCACGGCCGATTTATAGCAATAGGTTTAGACAGTTGTCCAATTTTTCAGGAAGAACAATCTAGATGCTTCAACCTAGAAACTCTAAGGTTTTTCACACTTCATATACCCAGAAAAATTGAAATAAGCCTGTGGGGAAGGGAACAACTGAGTGCACATGCAACATGGAACAACCTAGGAGGAAATGTCAGATCCTGGACTATGAGGTATATTAGATCAATCACTGGTATTTATTGAGCACTTACTGTGTATAGACCACTGTACTAAGTACTTGGAAGAGTACTGTAAAACAAAGTTGGTAGACACATTCCCTGCCCACAAAGAGGTTATAATCTAGAGATCTAAGCTATATTGGCAGAGGGAACTTGTGAGAGAAGCAGGAATCCCAGTGAACCCATGCAGTATCAGATCACCAGATCATCATTATCATAATTATTATTAAATACTTAGTAATTAAATTGTGGTTTTTGCTAAGTGCTTACTATGTGCTAAGCACTGGGGTACATACAAAACAATCAGGTAGGACACAGTTCCTATCCCATATTGGGCTCATAGTTTAAAGGGAAGGGAGAGTGGATATTTAACCCTAATTTTACAGATGAGGAACTGGGTACACTAAGAAGTGAAGTGACTTGCCCAAAATCACACAGCAGGCAAGTGTCAGAGTTGGGATTAGAACCCAGGTCTCTGACTCCCAGGCCCAGGCTTTTTCCACTGGGCTACATTGCACTTAATATGTACGAAGCTCTATTCAAGATATGTAAGATCTAAATAGGAGTTAAAAACTGTCTAGAATCACAAAGTGCTTACAATTGGAATGAAAAACAGTCACTAATTACCAAATAGAAAACAGGTAAAAGAATGAGAGCAGACACAAATGATAAATAAGTAAACCTTACTGTTAGAGCAGACTAAATGTGGGACATACATAACTGAATAATGTCAAATATGACAGAGAATCAATGTGATATCTACTGAGCGCTTACTGGTATGCCAAAGAAGTGTCAAAAATAGCACCAATATTTTGAGCTCCTGAGATAGGGCAACGGTGGTAGTGTTAGCAGCGATGGGAAACTTGGGAAAATAAATTTTAGGAGGGAAGATTAAGAATTCAGTTTGGGCCATATTAAGTTTAAGATGCCAATGGACCATTTATGGGGGAGAGGTCCTGCAGGTAAAGGAGATATGATATTGTAAAGCAAAAAAAAGTCAGGATTGAAGATGTGGATTTGGGACTCATCCACAAAGAGGTGGTAGCTGAAACCAAAGGAGTTTAAGTGTAGAGCAAGAAGAATCGAGGAACAAAAATTGAGCTTTTGCAGGACACCAATAGTTAAAAGGTTGGGAGATATTTAACCCCTCAGATAGCTGCTACACCTTCATCCTTGGGGCTATGTAAAACTGGATTTATTAAAATGAAAATCTTTAGGACCCAATTTTCTAAATTCTCCCTTTATTGGTAAACAATGTAATTTATAGCAATTAAAAGATTCTGTAATTATTTTATTACCACTCTATTTTCAGGTTAAGTGTACTTTGGGACCCACTGGAACTAATTATGAACATACTAGTACCAGTTATTAGAGTAGACTAATTAGTCAATTAAACCGTGAGCCCATCATTGGACAGGGATTGTCACTCTCTGTTGCCGAATTGTACATTCCAAGCGCTTAGTACGGTGCTCTGCACATAGTAAGCGCTCAATAAATACTATTGAATGAATGATTAGACTCATATTTAGAAATAAATCATATTTTCCATCCCAAACTTATCTTATTCATGAATTATGATAAAGCCCCACTCAAGTTTTCGTTAGTTTGTACACCGGCTCTCATTCTCAACACAGTTGGTGACAAAAGTTGGGTTGGTTTGTTCTGTGCAGAGGTCGAAAATAGCTGTATTTGAGAAGATGTGGACCTACATGAAATCAGCGGAGCCCTCTGTTTTTGTGAGGACCACAGAGGAGGGGATGATCCGGGTGAGGAAATCAAAGGGAAAGTATGCCTACCTTCTGGAATCCACTATGAATGAATACATTGAGCAGCGGAAGCCATGTGACACCATGAAGGTGGGAGGTAACTTGGATTCCAAAGGCTATGGCATTGCAACACCCAAGGGGTCAGCACTGAGGTAAGTAGCTTGGGTTTCACACTCTTATTATCCCAGGGCAATAATTCACTGCATACCCACAGTTCAGTTTCCATCTTACTACCAACCTCAGAAGGGGCCTGGCCTCCAATGGGCCGTGAGAAATTAAGCCACTCAACTCCTGATGATGGCAGCAGGAATAATGCATGCATCAAGCTCAGTGCTTGGAAATTGACTGTAGCTGCAAGACATCAATTCACCTGATCATGTTGCAATGTCATCAACGAATAGTCGAGTATGATTTCAGAGCATGCTGCCTACCCACCACCCAACGACACTGCGAATGGTCCAGAACAGGATCCATCACTGAAGGAAGTCTTGCTTGGCATGAAAGTCAGTGTGTGACATTTTCTTAAAAGAGACATAAAAATGAAATTCAACTGGAAAAATTAAGTGGTTTGGCTCCTGGTTGCAAGGTTAATGGCACTGAAGTGGAAATAGTAAAGCTCTAATTATTTTCTGGAAAATGGGAGGTGACCAGCTTTCCCAAGTCCAGTTTTTTGGGGTTTTTTGAGCAAGTGACTTAATTAGCACATTTGAGGAAGAAAACCTGATTTTGAATTTATATAGATATATTGTAGCACTTTCATCTTCCATACCAATCCAGAAGTGAGTCAAGGAGGATGGGTTTCCTGGAATGACTTTTCTAGAATTACTTTTTCCTTTCACTGCCCAAACAACATTGGTCTTAGGTGTCAGAAAAGAAGAGTCTTATTTAAAGCATCCCATCCATGGAACCAGACCGGGCCAGCCCTAGTCAACTAAGAATTTCTTACTGGAAATACCTAAGGACTCTTTCCCAGTTGATCTGTTAAGCAAGTAACGGGTCTTAAAACCCGAGACAGACGATGTTGGGGAGAGAAGACAATGTTCTCCACTGTTTTCAACAGCAGCTTGAAGCCCCATCCTCAAGAATGAGTTGTTAAATCCAAAGTCCAGTGCCACACAGAACAGGTGGGTAGTCAACATATAAGACTTTCAGCTTGGCTTTCAGGATGCCATGACAAGGAAAAGCTTGAAATAGGACTTTGGCCAGAAGTAAGCCTACCATGGTTCTATGCACTCTACTGACCATGGTGCTATGTAACCAAATGCCAAGACTTCATCTCAGCTCACCACATCGTGGCCATAAACAATAATGTCCATGAACTTTTTCCAGATTTATGCAGAGCCTTCAAGCTCCCAAGTCATTTTCAGCTAACCTGGTAATCGTACAAAGTACATGGCGTCTGCTGTGAGGTATAGGGTAGTAGGGTAGATGGGTAATTTATTCATCAATCCTGTGAATCCAGATTTAGGTATAAGGATATGGAAAAAGCTGAGGAAAACTAAGAAAGTAAATGGGAGATTGGCCATTTTTCTGTGCACTTCATTGGATAGATGAAAGAGAAACTTTCAGGTTTGGCAGATGCTGAAATAGACCCTAGGAGAAAAATGCATTTCATTTTCAGGATCAAAGTAAAATCCAGGGAGGTATTTCATGATGGTTCTGGAGTCTTTGTCCCCCTTAAAAGTCAAGGCTTCAGCTGCTTTGAGTGGCAGACTATTCCATCTTCTTGATCTTTCACTGCCACTGTAAATCACACTTTCTTCTTCAAACCTCCTTTTAAATAAAAACAAGCCCTGTCCTCTACTAATGATCTGGAGATGTGTTTCTCCAATTGCAGGTTCTCCTATTGATGTGCCAGGACTTTTGATCATCTCTTCCCATCTTAGTTTTGGGTTTCTCCTAGGACAGCAGGCTGATGTAAAATCTGAACTGCCTATCCTTAATTCTAACTAATGGTTGCACGCAAAGCTCCCAAAGGTTATTGAGCAGAAGCCAGCCCAAACCATTCATATCGATACCATCTTTCTGGTCCATGTATTGCTCCTGGGAGCATCTGAGGGCTTAATTTCTGACAGGGTGTTTCTTTGTATCTCCTTAACATGTCCTGGGAAGAAATTATCTGGTCATTCTAGATCAATCAGTGGTATTTGTTTAGATGGAAAAATGCTAGATTTCCATTTGACCAGTGGTTATTTCTTTGGAACAGAAGCCACAAGTCTTCTGTCCTCCTATATATGTTGTTGTTTTATAAAGTTTACTTTTTTTCCCAATCTGTGTTATCACCAAATGTAATTTCCAGAGGATAAACCTCTTGTGGATGGACTCAGTCAATGATATTGTGGGCAGGGTACATGTCTACCAATTCTGTAATGTTCCACTCTCTCAATTGTTTAATACAGTGCTCTGCAAATAGTAAGCATTGGATAAATATGATAGATTGATTATTGAGTGTTTGCCACATGGGGAGAGTATAGTGTAATAGAGTTGGTAGACACAGTCCCTGCCCTCAAAGTGGTAGTCATCTGTGACTTGTACGTCACTTAATGGACTGCACTGTTTCCAGGGGATACTCAACAGTATCTTAACTACAACTTTTATGACCATCATAGATTCTGCTTATTGCAAAATGAATAGGGGAAGTTGATATGCAAATACCTGAACTTACTTAGCAAGCTACAGGCAAACAATGAGTCAGTGATTTACTAAGTATATGGAGATAAGTTGTGTTGCCCTCCTGTCTTCAAATCTTATGATCTAATTAGAATTTTCTTGGTGGGCGCCCAGGGTTGGAGACAATTTCTTCTCTCCAGATTGGAACAGTAAGATAACAGTGTCTTCCTCACACTTATCAAATACCCATTTCATGCAGAACATTTAGGGATTCACAATGATTGCATTAGAAATATCAGAGTTGGAGGCAACCATAAAAATCTAATTCCACATGGTAAAATTCAGCTTTTTGCATTTTTAACAAGAAGGTGGCTGCATTGAGACTTATCAACTTTAAAGTATTGAATGGAAAAAAAAACAACAACAAATCTTTAAAACTGATAGGTTCCAATGCAGCCACCATTTAAAGTTTTGTTGTGTTTTTTTTTTCCATTCAATTCTTTAAAACTGACTTAAGCAACAGTTCTGCCTGTTTTCTCCTCTCGGTAGATAGAGGTGGTTGTAGCAAAATCTGCCATCCTCCACTTAGCTGTATGAAATGATTTTGTGCTTTCAGCCCAGTTTCTAGAGGATGGGCCTACTCCAATTTCTACTCCACCTTGTTAGTTTTGTCTACACTTAACTAAACCCGAGCAACTTTCTGCCTTAAATTATGATTTTTATAGGTGTTGGGGTTCAGAATAGTTGTAGTAGAAGAATCTTACTGCTGGGTGTGCTTAAAGTGATTTTAGGACCTTGCCTTTAACATCAGAAGTAACAACAACAACAAAAAAAAACCACTTTCAAACTGAGGACTTTTCTTTTCTTTTAGCAGCAATAATCAGAAATTCATCCAAAATTACTTGGGGACCTGAAATAAAATAGACCTGTGTTCTGTGGGAGAGGACTGAAAATTGCTCTTAAGGAGAGCTAAGAACAAAACCCTGATTTTCAGCCAGATCCACCCCCTTCCACCCCCCACCCCCACCTCCCCCTACCCCTGACCAGCAGCCCCTTTTTAAAAAATTATCTTGAGAACTAACTGCATAGAGTAAATACACAATGACCCAGGGAAAAATGGTCTCCCTTAATCAGACTTTATCCTTTTGATGATAACAAGGGATGGTTAATGCATAACAAGGGATGGTTGTTGTCATGGTAACCCTGTGAACTTAGTGGCCTTGGTCTTGCTGTATCAGAATAGAGCCCATTAAACAAGAGAGTCTATTTTCCCCTGAATTTTCAAAAATGTGTTCATAGTATTGTGCATCTGTTTTAATACTTACAGGTTTTAATCTCTATGCATCTTTCCCTAGACAAAGATATGGAATGACTTATTTCCCCTTAAATATACTTTGATTAACCTGAATCAGGGGTACTTTTAACCCTTTAAAATATCCCAAATTAGAAAAGTAATTGCATTGGTCCTTATCTACTGTACTTATGTGCCATATTAGTAAACATAAAACTAATGATGTTTTAAACCACAGTCAAATACATGGCATATTTCATTACAGAATTGTCATGTAGTTTCTTCTGCACTTCAGTTGCATCTTGTCTTGTCACTAATTTAGTTAAAATATGATTGTCACCCTCTTATAAAGAGGTTTACTGGAGGGGCAAAAAGGACTAGGAAGCCATAATTATATAGTTGTGGTTCCGTGGTCCTGGTAGTGACAGAAATGGGGGTGGGAATCCCAACTTCCTGAGAATTTTACAGGTCATGGAGAAGACTGAGACGGGGCAAGGAAGCAGGGTGGGGAGGGAAAAGTCTGAGGGGATGCAAAGTTGTACAATGGTTCCAGTGCAAATCCCATGAGTCCCAGCCGTATTCTGCCACTCATCAGATATGGTGGTCTCAAATTGCTCATGCCCAAGCACCAACTTGTCCTTGGAGCAATGGTGGATTTACAGGAGAAATTGTGTATGCTAATTCATGGGGGGGGGGGGGGGGAAGCAACCAACTCTTATTTTTGGTCTGATGATTCAGTTTGTCAATCCTATGGATATCAGATACACACGATATCACATGCATTATACTGGACATGCAGCATAACAAAATGACACAACTTTGTAGACCCTGCTGAGCACCTCTCTGAACCTTAGAGCATACATCTGGGAAGGCCTCTGGTTTACCCCCCCACCACATCTGCTCTCGAGGATTTGTGTTCCTTCCCAGGAACATGAAAGTCACTTCTGAGCCTCAGAACTCAGCTGCTGAGCCACAATATATAAATAGCATAACACAAAGCATAAAGCATAAAGAATTCCAGTGCCATATTAGTACTTGACAGGAGTAGGATAGTTGAAAATCAGACTATCCGGTAAAAAAAGACCAAAAAATGGCTACCCTACCACTACCACCAGGGTCTTCCTGGTGCTGCCCTATTTAAAGCCTTCATAGCAGGGAGACCCAGAGTTTAGGGTGGCAGGAAGACAGGGCCAAGCGGCAGGCCAATCCTGAGATTTAATTTATAATAAGATTCCATTCTTCCCCATGCAGTAATTACAATTTGTTTATGTGTCACTTGTAGAACAAGTGGCCACAGAGGATACGATGAACAGGCAAAGAGATGAACTTTGAATTCAAACTTTGAATTATATAATTCCTCTAAACATTTTATTCCATCCAGTTAACCTGGTAAAAGACCCCAGAATCTTTAAATCTCATCAGAAGCCTCATGAGAAAGTTATGGATGAACACATCACAGTGATAATTATCATTCTGCTTTGTACATTTTGTAAATTTTCTCAGAAAACATTTGCAAATTTTGACAAATTATGAAATACGAGATTGATTAGCTCACACAAGGTGTAATCAAACAATACATCAATAATAATATTTCTTGACTCCTTTTATCTCAGTTTTACTATAACTGCTGATGGAGTAAATGCAAATACAAAGGAACAAAAGAAGGTAGAAGGGGTGAGAAGAATGGATCTTGGAGATTCGCAAAATAGAAAACTGCACCACTCTGCTAGACAGGGTTTCAAGTGTGCACTGAGAATTTTGTATTCACTATATTGTTTTCTCCTGTTGAAATACAGATGTTAAATTGTTGCCTTCTAAAAGATTCCCTCTGTCAAAAATAGTAGCTTTTCTGTCTCAAAAAATCATTTTCAGACTTGCAATTCCTTTGATTGCATGTTTCGGTCCACTAATATTTATATAGGATTCATTCTAAACCTAGAAAAGAGAAATAGGAAGTTGACAGTGATCCAGGTAGTAGCATGTGGTGGATTTTGAAGTGTCATGGAAAAATTACAGCATCATATCATATTACACTCTCTCTCTGTCTTTACACACAAAAACACACATGCTACACACTATAAATATATTTATATACATAAATGCATGTATGGACAGAACTAGCGATTTTCTTGGTTCAATTTAACACTCAATAGGAAATCTAAATAGAAAATCAGCCACAACAGATTGTGTTTTCGGTTGAGTTAAATATGATGCTACTTGTGACCTTTTTTACATACTAAACTTCCCATTGTTCCTCAATGTCAACTCTGGAGTAAATATGAAGTTTCAGGATTCCAGACTGTCCTTACTTCCTGAAATCAATTTAATTTTTGTGCTATTTTAACATAGGATTGAACTGTACTTTTAAGATGAGGATTTTTCATCACGCAAGAAAACAAGATAATATTGAAAGTATCAGAAAGGCATGGTAAACTCACATAGCTTGACAGGAGATGAGACAGGACTTTTACATCCTTAGCCCAAGGAGAAAAAAAAAATCAATCATTCTAAAAAAGAGCATATTAAATCAATATATTGTGGAATCATGTTATTGTTATTCTCTGTGCCTCAATTACCTCATTTGTAAAATGGGGAATAATACTGTGGCTCCTGTGACTGTGGGCAAGTCACTTCACTTCTCTGTGCCTCAGTTACCTCATCTGGAAAATGGGGATTAACTGTGAGCCTCACGTGGGACAACCTGATTACCCTGTATCTACCCAGTGCTTAGAACAGTGCTCTGCACACAGTATGCGCTTAACAAATACCAACATTATTATTATTATATGGGCTATGTCCAGTCTGATTAGTTTGTACCTTCCCTGGCACTTAGTATATTGCCTGGCACAGAGTGTTTAACAAATAGCATTTTTTTTAATGGGGGGGACTTTTGATTTTCATATCCTGAGTGCCTACCTCTGGATCAAGAGGTATTGAATTGGACCCTATTGCAAAGTGGGGTGGTATATCTGCATTCCTGGAATCTATAGTTAGGATACCAAGAAAGAATGTTGATAATTTTAGTTTTCTTAAGCCAAAGATACACATTTTAGTGCATGTTGAGTAATACCTCGAATTAATGCAGCATTTTTATTTCTCCTCCTGCATTACTTGTCTCATTGTGCTTTCACTGCATCCCTGTGAAGGGAGGGAGAGGCAAGGATTATTATCCCAATTAAACAGATAAGAAAAGTGAAGCCCAGAGAGATTAATTAACTTTTCCCACTGTCACAGAGCATGTCAGTGGCAGACCTGGGATTAGTACCCAGGTCCCCTGATTCCTAGAGCCTTGATCTTTCCACTACATGATGCTCTCTTCCATGAACTACCAAATTGGTTTGGAAGTTTTTTTCTCTTTAATGAAATCATATGTCAGGTAAATGAGTCCAGTAATTCACTCCCAACTTTTTAACCTCAGATGGAGGGTTAACATTTTTTCATAATCATTAATTCACTCCATTGATGCAGGCAGACTGTTGAATTACTAAACAGTGAGTTGTATTTATTGAGCACTGTCCTAAGCTTTTAGTGGGGGAGACAGGTAGACATAAGGTTGGGGTTTTTTTTTCATTTTTTTTACTGGTATTTGTTAAGCATTATGTGTCAGGCACTGTACTAAGTGTCAGAGTAGATATAATCTAGTGAAGTTGGATACAGTCCTTTTTCCATATGGGACTCACAGTCTTAATTTCCATTTTATAGATGAGGTAACTGAGCCACAAAGAAGTTAAGTGACTTACACACAGTCACACAGCTGACAGATGGTGGATCCAGGATTATAACCTCTGACTTCCAAACCCGTGCTCTTTCCACTAGGCCAGGCTGCTTCTGTCTCTCATTTACAAATAAATTTCATAAATGAGTTATTTACAAATAATGAGGGGAAAGCAGTATATAATGGATATTAGCATGAATATAGGGACTATTTAGGGGACATATTTAAAACTCTGAATTGTAACATCCAATGTGATTTCCCGGAGCAGGAAACTAACAATAACTGCTCATGATACAGAAGAGTGGAATCAATCGTGTATTTATTGAGCACTTAGCATATGTGGAACATTGTGCTAAGCACTTGGGAGAATACAGTATAACAAAGTTGCTAGACACATTCCCTGCCCACAAAAAGTTTACAGTCTAAAAAACTGTACATTTTAGGGACATTTTCTAATACATATTTCTTTAAATTTTTTATCAGATTTTCATTTTATCTTTTCAGGTTTCTAGACAATATTACTCATGTAGATCTGGGATTAGCTATCTATCTGAGATTATGTTGGTAGAATTTTCCATGGCTTCTTCCCCGCTGCTTTCAAACTTGCTTTTGTATCCCCTATCTTAGAAAAAAGCTCCCTTGACCCCATTACTCCCTCCAGTATTGCCAACCTCTCCTTCCTACCATTCTCCTCCAAACTCCTTGAATTGAGTTGTTTGCACCTGTTGTCTCCACTTCCTCTGCTTGATACACTCCAATCTGGTTTCTGCCCCCTTCACTCAATAGAATTAGCCCTCTCTAAGATAACTAACCTCCTTGCCAACTCTGACTGCCTCTACTCTATCCTTTTCCATCTAGACTTCTCGGCTGCCTTTGACACTATGGACCATGCCCTTCTCCTTGAAACTTTATCCAAACTTGGCTTCACTGACTCTGTCCTCTCTTGGTTCTCCTATCTCTCTGACCACTGCTTCTCAGTCTCTTTATCAGGATTCTCCTCTGTCTCTTACCCTCTGACAGTGGGGGGTCCTTCAAGGCTCAGCTCTGGATCTCATATTCATATACACCCACTCCCTTGGAGAACTCACTGATTGCCATGGCTCCAACTACAACTCTATGCAGATGATTCCATCTACATCTCCAGTCTTGACCTCTCTCCTCTGCAGTCCTGCAATTCCTCCTGCCTTCAGGACCTCTCTACCTGAATGTCCTGCCACACCTGAAACTAAACATGTCCAATATAGAACTCCTTATCTTTCCACCCAAACCCTATCCTCTCCATCTTTCCAATCACTGTAGACAATACCACTGTGCTATCTCACAAGCCCATAACCTTGGCATTGTCCTCGACTCATATCTCTCATTCAACTCATATATTCAATATATCACCAAATCCTTTCAGTTCTCCTTCACAAAATTGCTAAAATCTACCCTTTCATCTTCAGCCAAAATGCAAGCACATTGATCCAAGCACTTATCCTATCCCACCTTGACTATTACATCTGCCTCCTCACTGAAATCCCTACAATACTCTGTCTCTCCTCTTTCTAGTTCATACTTCACTCTGCTGCCTGGATCATTTTTCTAAAAAACAGTTCAATCCATGTCTCTCCACTCCTCAAGAACCTCCAGTGGTTGCCGATTCACCTCTGCATCACAGAAAAACTCCTTACCACTGGCTTTAAAACAATCATTTCACCCTTCCCTAGCTTACCTTACTGATCTCCTACTACAGCCCCACCCACACACTCCCCTCTTCTAGTGCCAACTTGCTCACTGTGTCCCAATCTTTCATTCATTCAGTAGTATTTTTTAAGCGCTTACTGTGTGCAGAACATTGTACTAAGTGCTTGGAATGTACAGTTCGGTAACAGATAGAGACAATCCCTGCCCAGTAACGGGCTCACAGTCTAAACGGAGTTCTTGTCTATCTCATCACCGACCCTTTTCCCACATCCTTCCTCTGGCCTGGAACTCCCTCCCTCTCTATTTACACCAGACCACCACTCTCTCTACCTTCAAAGCTGTAAGGTCACATGTCCAAGACATCTTCCTCAATTAACCCTTCTTTTCCCCAGATCCCTCTCCCTTCTCAACATCTATGCACTTGACCTATGACTTTTGCACTTTTGGTATTCATCACCCGCCTTCAGCCCCACAACACCTAGGTACATATTTAAAAATTATATATTATAAATTATCCATTTATATTGTTTGTCTCCCCCTCTTGACTATAAACTCATTGTGGGCAGGGATCATGTCTACCAACTCTGTTGTACTTTCCCAAGCACTTAGAAGAGTGCTTTGCCTAAAGTAAGCATTCAATAAATACCATTGGTTAATTAATAGTGCCTTGATTAGAACTATCATGGGTTGAGAAATTCATTGGTCTGGAGGGCCACTTTCTCAAAACACTTCCAGGCTGGACATTTCTTGTTGCTGCCCCAAGCGAGGAGGACAAACGATGAGAGACAGAAATAGCTGTGCTTACAGTCGGTCAATCATATTTATTGAGCACTTACTGTATGCAGAGCACTGTACTAAGTGCTTGGGAGAGTATAACAATATAACAGACACATTCCCTTCCCACAGTGAGTTTACAGCCATCTTGGCTCTTACTTGCCTCTGAGCCAGCAATTCCATCCCCCGACCATGGATGCAGCATCAACAGCTGGTAGACATCAACAGCCCCATGAGCCACGGTAAATCCCTTGGTGGGCTGGATTCAGTTTGTCAACTGTATTTTGCCCAAGCCTGAACTAGGGGAAGATCTGAAATTACATTTAAGATGACATCATTCTATAAAAACTATTGTTCCTAATAGGGTTCCCAGCTTAACAGCAGAGTTTCACCATTTACCTGGGGTGTGTTTGTGAGCCAGTGACTAAAGACCAAATCCTGTACATTTTTTTGTGCAGTGTAGTTCCGTGCCTGAAGAATCCATCATTTTGTAATCTGTGCCATCACAAGGGGAAGAAAGCCATCTGGTAATAATAATAATGTTTGTATTTGTTAAATGCTTACTACGTGCCGAGCACTGTTCTAAGCGCTGGGGGAGATACAGGGTAATCAGGTTGTCCCATGTGGGGCTCACAGTCTTCATCCCCATTTTACAGATGAGGTAACTGAAGCCCAGAGAAGTGAAGTGACTTGCCCACAGTCACACAGCTGACAAGTGGCAGAGCCGGAATTCGAACCCATGACCTCTGACTCCCAAGCCCGGGCTCTTTCCACTAGCCACGCTGCTTCCTCATAGATTAAGACAACTTCAGCTTCCCATGTATTACCTAAAGTGGACTTCAAAATTCTTTTCATTTTAATTGAGGTTTCTCTTTAACTCCAGAAGAACAAGGAGATTATCTTTTCCATCTGTGAGAAATAGAGTTGAGTAATGGTTCATAGTAATGAGTCCTAAGTACTATCACTCTATGCCGGGAGGGAGGTTATAAGTATTTACCATCTTAGCATAGAATAACTTCCCTAAACAATATGAAGAAGGTATTACTGATAACCTTTCAAATTCTACCTAAGTGAACTTAATATGAATTTACTTTTTACATGGTTACTTGCATTTTCAACCTGCAAATAAAGATATGCCATTTTTCACTTTTTATTCTCAACAACTTCTTAATATTCAGATCATTTCAAGGCACCTATCTCTTTTGCTCCTTATGTACAAATATTTGCATTCAACCCATCCTGGACTGATTCATTGATGTTGCCTTCTACTCTTATTTAAAGGAGGTACAACTATTTTACTCAGAATTCAGGTTCAGACTTCAGCTCATTAATCTTTACCATACTTAAAGACATCATCCAGTAGGTCTTCTTAAATCTGTACCCCCGTGATTTCTAACTCTTATTTTCCCCCAATTATATGATAAGCTACTATATCCAAAAGCTTAGATCCTTACTTTTATCCTTAGATTATGCCAAGAAATCTCAAGGTAATCTTGGGCTTCTTTCCTAATTCAAACTTTCCAGAGATGCCCAAACTAGAGCTAATACTAAAATTGTGTCACTGGCTTTTTCATCTTTCACATTGGTAGTATAGTGCAATAATTCCATGACTGTAGATCTCTGAGATCATTTCAGAGACTTGGATTCTCCATTTCTTCAGCATTCTTTCACACTTTCTTTGTGGAACGCAAGACCCCCACCTCCCTATCTTTCCCTCTAGCCAATAATTCCATGCTCAATATGTGCATTATCTCCCCCTCACACATTCCAGTGGTTATTTCCTGAGCAGATGGTTGGATACCATTTCCCATATGCTCAAAATATGACACATCTTATGACATTCGAGTTAGAAAGTTTGGTAGTAGATTTGTAAATCCCTTGTTCTCCAAAATGATACTTGAGTCTTGTAGTAAATCCTAGTTTACTGATCCCTAGAGTCATCTTCCCAGAGTTTACCTTGAGTTATGTATTCCCCTTTTTCTCTTTCAAAGACTGACTGGATTTTCATCCCTATATCTTCTCATTTACTCCTTCATGTCTAGTACAAGAAAGAAGATGGACAGTAAATTTACAACCTCTTTGTTTAGCTGTGTATTTGATTGCCTAGGTATGATTGTTTTTGCCACCACCCCATAGTGTTTTTCTGTCACACTCAATTGGAAGTTAACATTGTGGAGTTGATTTTCCAAAGCAGATAACCTTTACTCCACTACTCTGAAGCCATTATAAACTTACAGACTAGAATTC